>NC_137091.1:30528694-31791978 GCF_951640355.1 Cnephaeus nilssonii
GCATTACCAGCTCTAAAGGGAGATCGCAGGCAGGCACATCTGAGCGCGCACACCCGCAGGTTCCTGGGAGCAAACCGCTGCTTTTGATTAAGAAACAAATCTGAGCGTGCCTCCCTTGCCTCCCTGCCTTGCTGGCCCTCATTTCCCAGTCTCACTCAGTTCTAGCTCCCTCTTCTCCCACGGGGCGGGCCGTGTGTGTGTGTGTGTGTGTGTGTGTGTGTGTGTGTGTCCAGTCCCTGGCTGTCTTTATTTTCTCTCTCCCTCAAATAAAAAATAGGAAATACCTAGCCCCTGAAACTGAATTTTCCTTTTATTGAAACTCAGAATTAATTTTCATCTCTCTCTACACTGCCCCCCACCCCCACCCCCCACCCCCCCACCCCGCCACTGGGAGCCCTACCCCGGAGGAGGCGCCGAGCCACAGCCTCCCTCTCTGCGGCAGCTTTGGGGCATCACTCCCTCTCCTTCCCGTGAGGAGCCTTTGCTCAGAAACAAGCCCGGCACCACGCACCCCCCCACACACACACCCTACGCGGGAAGGAACATCTTCTCGCCACCTTTCTGAGCGCAGCTGCCCGGGCAGTGGGGCACGAATGCCGGATGCTTCAGAGCTGCCTCTGTGGGAAGCGGCAGGGCGGCTGACCAGCCAGGCGTCCGGAATGGGAGCGAGGGACACTCCGTGTCCCCAGAGCGTCTCTGTTTCTTATGCCAGAAAACTCCCAAAAATCTCGCAGGGGAAGAAGGCTGTAAATTCCTGGGCTGCAATGTTGTCAAATATTTCATTGAAGGACGTCATGGAAAATGTGTGCTTTTGGGTAAAAGGGCCAAGTGAGGGGCAAGCTCAGGGCTGCAGCCGTGCAAGCGCGGGCCTTTTTTTTTTTTTTTCTTGACCAAAATATGAACCTCTCCCTAATGTACAGCTGACAGGGAGATGAACTGCCGGGGCCTGGTGCAGGGAGAGCCCCTCCCTTGCTGCTCCCCCACCGTGGCCCCGGTGGTCCAAACAGGTGGGATTTCTGAGCCCCACGTACGCCCGCCCCGTGTGGCAGGGCTCGATGGGCCCGGGGGTGATGTCTCTCTCTCTCTCCTCATCTTGGGGTAACCCCATCAAGAGTCTCAGGGGGACCCAGAGTCCGGCTTCCTACTGACATCAGGACTGCCTTGGTTTGGAGTTTAGTTGGGCAGCAATGGGGCACAAGTGGGTACTGCACCCCAAAACGTGGGTGCGGGCTCCGATCAGGAGTTTTCTCCATGGGCCCAGCGGGCTCCTCAGTACCCACACCTCTCGTCCCCTGTACCGGCTGCAGACAGAGGACTACAGGGTCCCGCACTACCAACCTCCTGGAGGCCCGCACAGAAGACACGTGGTCCCCAGGACTCCACAGCACTTCCAGGGCCGCCCTGGCTTCCCAGCACAGCAACGTGCTCCAAAGCTACAAAAATCAGCAGGAGAGCGGCTTGGCTTCCAGGGACCTTGGCTTCCCTGGAGCCTGCCTTACATGGTCTGGTCAGGGCTGCATGAGCGAGTGATTACCTTGAGGGGCCTCAGAGAGCACACAGTCAGGCTTCAATCACCGTTAGCTGAGTGGTCTCTGCATTTCTATTACCGCATGTTAGATTCACGCAGCCATCCTCTGCTGCAAACACGCTGCCTGGAGCCTGGGGGGACTGAGCTCCCCAGGGTAGACCCCTCTCCTCCGACCAGCTGTACCCAGATGCACTGTCAACACATTTCCCATGATGCTCTGTGCCCAGCGGCATCAAATTGAACATATTTTACAATGTTCATGTAAACCCAATATATAATACACCCCTTTATATCATACACACAACCTACAACCGTCTATCGAATTCCATATTATCTTCTCTTCAGAGCCCACCATACTCTGTGTCTGGAACACAGTGCGTTGTACACACCTTCAGACCACCCCATGCACCTAACTGGCGATTCAAAGATCTGCATACGGCCCCCTCATAGTGCCCGTGAGTAATGTGCTGTATTGTTCACGTCTTAAAATACTAATTGCACACGGAGACACCACACTGTACTTACATCCTCTAGTGTTCGGTGCAGCAAATGAGTCATATTTGTACATCTCAGCTATTCTGTGCACAGCCCTCCCCCTGAACACCCACCTGACACGGCCGTGCCTGCCAGACACCACTCAGTCCCACGGTTCTGCCCCTCTACAGACTGGCACGCGTGTTGTGTGCGCATATCCAGAGTTTGCAGAGGCATAACCCCCTTCTGTGCGCAGATCATGTTATGACTGAGGGAGGAAGACTGCCCTCTCTCCTCCTGACTTTGACGTTTCTCCCCAAAGTCCCTTGTCTGCAGGTTGCATTTTCACCCATAGATGTCCCACCCCGTCCCTCCAGCCTCCCTACCGAGATCCCCTGGCCGGCCAGCCTTCTTCCCTCACTGCCCAGTACCTGCCAGGGGTTTGGGGACCAGCCCACACTACCTGGGGTCGCCTTTGGACGTCCTCTGGAAGGGATTGAGGGAGCGGGGGCAGGGGGGTGCTGGCCAGGCGCTAATGCAGAGCAGGGGCGCAGCGGGCGAGGCGGCCGCCCTCGCGGTGGGTGGTCGGCGGCTGCCTCTGCCCCCGCCCCCGAGGCCAGCCCGGGCACAATCGGAGCAGGATCTGGTTCCCTGCTCGGGTTACTGCGCGCTCTCCGCCCGGGCGGCTTCACTTAAGCAATTAGCCAGTAAAAATACCTTGGGTTTGGGGAGTGGGAGACATGGCAGGCGTGTCTGTTTTTACACCCCCGCCCCCATCTTGGGATTCCTGGGGCTGGCGCTGGCGCTGGGGCGCACGTTTGATTTGGTACGGGAGGGGGGTCTTGATGGCTCTTTAAGCTAAGAGCGAAAAGCTGCCACATCCCAGGCTGCATTTTCTCCGACTGCCCCTCAAGCCGATTTTGTTTGTTTGTCTGTCTGGATAGCCTAAGTCTGTCTCCGCACAGTCTTGTCCAATGCTCCCAACAGCCCTAAGGAAAAGGTGCAATTATTCGTCCCACTTTTTAGATGAAGAAACTAAGTTACAGCCTGGTGATTACATCTAATAATACTGTGTCACATCCTTGAATGTTGCTAACGGAGTAGTTCTTAAATGCAATCACCACACACACACACATTAACTGTGTGGAAGGAGTGGAGGTGGCAGCTAACTTTATTGTGGTAATCATGTTGCAACATATAAATAAGCTAAATCAGCACATCATATACCTTAAACTTAACAAGGTTATGTTTGATTTCTATATCAATAAAAAAAGCTGGGGCAAAAATAAACCAATAAAAACCCCTTCTTCTCCCCCCCCCCTTCACCCCAAAGTGAAACTAAGGCACAAATAGCTCCTGCAACATCCCTACACCCGTGGAGGCTGGATTCAAATCCTGACCGTGATTTCAAATCTGCAGGCAAAGGGTCTTTGCTCTGACCACTGCTGACCCTCACGCTATGGCACCAAGGGAACCCAGGGTGAGCTAGGACCAGGGTAACCTCGCTGAGCCCCATCTGTAAAAGGTGGGACTTCTTTGGAGATTAAACAAGTATCTGTGGGGCCTTTAACCAGGGTCCTGGGTTTGTGAAGAGGAGGTGGCGGGTTTGTGGTTGGGCTCCCACCCATGGGTTCAAAATGTTTGGTAAAACCTTGAAAATCATTCCACAAATGTATGTGCCTTCTGTGTGTGTGTGTGGGGGGGGGGGGGGGGTTGAATGTAATTTTCAACAGTTGGTCAAAGGGATCCACAGCCCAGAGAACACCCAGGGGGGTGTTAATCAGGTGATGAGCAGTACTTGGGCACGATCAGCAGTTGAGAAGTCCAGCTGACACTGTTTGTGGTGCTTGTTATGTTTATCACCGTCAATTCTCCAACAGGTCTCTGGGGCCCTTGGGCCTAGGAAGCCAGGCATGCCAGAGGTAGAGCATTTCTAAATTCCATGCTGGGCAGCTGCGGCCTGCAGAGAGGCGTCTGTCTGGGAGGGTAAACTGCAATGACAGTCTGTTCTTGGGGGTGGAGAGGCAAGATGAAGAGATGTTTGCTGGTCAGCACTGGCTGACCCAGGCCAGGTCCTCCCTGAGCCTCAGTTTCCCCACCCTAAAATTGCAAGGTGAGGTGGGACTTCTCAGGGGCATCTTAAGAGACAAGAGCCTAGTTCCTGGGCATGTGGAAAAAGCCCTCCTTCCGCTGGCTGTGGTTTTTCCCAGATTTGAGGGGGAGTTCATCCCAAATTACAGATCTAGGAGCTCATTCCTCCTCCCTTCCTTCTCATGCCCCCACCTTTATGTCCTGCCTGGGTGCAGAGGAGAGGATGGGAAGAACCTCCATCCGCTACATTTCTGAGGCTCCAAAACCACTGGGAACGGACCCCGCTCCGTGGGCAAAAGTAACTGCTGTCCTTCCCCTGCAGAGCCTGGTTTGTTGTCAGAACCTGCGGGCTAAGTGGCGGCCAGGTGGGGTCTGACTTCACACTTCTAGCCCATGAAGGCATAAGCTCGCCCACCCCAAAACACTGAGGGGCCCCCAAGCAGAGCTGGTGAGAGATAGGCTGTGCAGGAGAGAGGAAGCCTGCTCTGGGGGGTTAGCCAAAATGCAATTGGCATCCCCTCCCACCTGGAGAGGACTTCCGAGGAAAGGGGGATCCTGGAAAAAGAGCCCCCTCACTTTGGAGGCTCCGGGTCAGCGGAGGAGGAGCGAGAGAAAGGAAGGCGTTCCTATCGCTTTTGGGAGCCATGGGGAGTGCTGCACCCCTCGATGGCTTTCTAGCAGCAGCCTCCCCCGCTCGCTTCTCCTCCAAAGGCCAGATGGACTCCCAGCAGCTGGTGGTAGCGACCCCTTCTCGGGAGCTTCCCTCCCGGCGCCGCCTGGGCCTCCTTGCCTGTAGCTGCCGTTTGGCAGAGGGAGAAAAAAAGTGATGGCGAGAATGTGCGCGTGCCGGGGTCCGCGCACAGGCAGAGCGGCAGTGCGCGCGATTGCGGTGCATGTGCGGCTGTCTGTGCGTGGGAGGACGTGCAGTGCTGGAGAGGGTGCGTTTAACCTAAAGCGTGTCCTCGGCGGTGGACAGGCCTGGGCGGCTGTGAGAGTGGGGGCACCTGAGCTGTGTGCGGGGTGTTCGCTGGCGGAGGGGGGGGGGGGGGTACTGGAGGCAGGCGAGGTGTTGAGGATGTCTGTGGTCTGTGGATGCTCTCTGGGCCCAGAGAAGTGGAGGTGGGTCTGCCACTGCGCGTCTACCTGTGCGAAAATACCGGGACACGCAACGCCATCACGTCCTACACTCATCCTTTCCCCAGGCCAGCTAGGCTGCCTGCCTGCGCGGAGCCTAGGCCGGGAGAGCCAGGAGGAAGCTCAGGGCAGGGACGGTGACTCTCCAGCCTCCAAGACCGCGGCTCCGCCGGATCAGGCGGTGATCCTTAGCCAGACAACGCCAGCGAGCCCCCAGCTCCTCCCCAGGACGCGCCAGGCGCCCCGAAGGCGTCGAGGCGTCTACCGCCAAGCGAACGAGGAGGGGCATCCGCAGGAGACAAGGAGGCCAGAGAAACGCGCGAGGTCGGTGGGCTTTGAACGGCGCCGCGGCCGCTCTCTGAGCCCGGCGCAAGCCTCTCACCCCAGCTCGAGCCAGGGAACGGCATCTTGGCTCTTCGCGATGACCCACAAAAAACACCCCTGGTCTCCCTCCACCCGACCCCAGGCCCTAGCGGGAGAGGCCGGGCCCGGCGCCCCACAGTCTGCGCGCGAGCAGCACTCACCTGGGTCCCTGTGTGCCGCGTTGCGTCCGGCTCCTGCGCGCTACTGCACTCGGCGCCACCGCCCCTTCACGCCAGTCCTAGCCCACACCCTGGTGCTAGGAGGTGGGAGCGGGGGAGAGGGGGAGGAGGAGGGCGTGCGAGACCCCTGCTGCGGGCCGCCTCGCGCTTCTGGGCCGCCCGAGCCTGCGCTCCCCGCCCGCGCAGACAGCTTTCCGGAACCTGGCCGGCCGCGCAGTGTCGGAGGCCCTGTCGCGGCGGCAGGCCGGCCCACAGGGGCGTTAGGCCAACTCCCCCCGCCCCGCCCGCGCGCGCGGAATTCTCTATTATTATTATTAAAGAATCCCTCAGAACATGTTTACATTGAGCCACATAAACTTCCTGCCAGGGCCTTTACCATCCCTGGGGAATCGGAACCTGCTCTTGGAAAGTGGGGACATCAGGGCTGCGGGGGCCAAATAATAGGGTTTTCAGTGTGTGGGTGGGGTGGGGCTGGGGGAGAGTCCACTGGACTACGAGTGGGTTCAGATCCCAGCGTGGCTAATGTACGTTTGAGTGGGAGTTGGTGAAATTGAGGTTCCCATGGGCCTATTGTGTGTGCGAGTGAGCGCCTTAGTGGGCGCGCACAAGCCGGAGCGCCGAGTGCGTGAGTGGAAACGCACAAATAGGAGAGAAGAGAGTTTACACATGTGAGTCTAGTCATTTACCGGGTTTGCATGTGCATCAATGCATGCCTATGTGTGCATGAGTGAGTGAACGAGCGGGGTCGCTTGTTCTGGGAGCCTGTGCGATTTTGGTCCCCGAAGACCAGCCTTCTTCCCGTCGCTCCTGCCTGGCCACGCAGAGCCGGAGACAAAAGCAGCAGCGACCCGCCCGCACTTTCGTTTTCCGCCCTCGCTCGGCCCAGCCAGCCGTTGCCCGCCCGCTCGCTCGCTAGCTGCCGGGAGAGTCCGAAAAGTCCCGGGCGCAGCGGAGTCCTTCCCGGGGCGGGGAGAGTGGGGAGGCGGTCCCTCGCGGGAACCTACGCCCGCTGGCCTCGGGGACCGCCGAGCCCACTGTGCCGTGATGGCCACGATCTGGAGGCCGCTGCCGCCGCCGCAGTTGGGATTTGCCACTGGTCTGTACCTGACGGGGAGGGCCCAGGACCCGGGGTGCGTTTCCCTAGGCGCCGCCCGGGCAGAGAAGGCGGGGGTCCAGCGCGCGGCGCGGCTGAACCGCGGGCGGAGAGCGCATTAACACTCGCTCTCCAGGTTGGTGGAGGCGGGGCGGGCTCTGCCGGCGGCCGCTGGGCGGCGAGGGTGGGGGCCCTTTAAGCGCCCACCAACGTGGGGGCCGGAGGGGGCCGGGCGGGGAGGAAACGCCCGAAGGGTCTTACACCGGCCCGGGAGACGCTGCCGAGAGGAGGTCCAGTGAGGACGGCCTCCGCTGGAGTCGTGGAGCCGAGCGTGGCGGGCGGTGGGGACCCAGCGCTGCTCCCCGCGGGGGCGCACGGCCCAGGCCCCGGAGTTGGTGCCTCCCCTAAAAAACCGGTGTGTGTGTTGAGGGGGGTGGGGGTGGGGGTCCCGCAGCCTCCGCCCTTGCTGCCAAGAGGCTGCCCTCAGCCTCCGTTCGGCTCCTTCCCTTGTGGGAGGGCGAGAGGGAAAGAGGGAGGAGATAGAGGTGGGGGAGGAGGGAGCTGGACAGAGAGGGGGTTCTGCGCCAACCACCGGCCGATCCAGCAGCTCCTCGGGGAGGCCGGGCGGGGGAGGGCGCGCCGCGGCTCGCTCGGGAGAAGTGGCCGATGACGGCAGAGGTGCAGCCAGCCCCGCGTGCGCAGCCCCCTCCCCCTCGCCCTCCCCCCCCCTCCTCCTCCTCTTCCTCCTCCTCCTCCTCCTCCCGGCTCGTCGGCGGCGCAGAGTAGCGGCGGCAGCGGCGGCGGCGGCAGCAGCCACCCGATGTCTTCGGCGCCCGAGAAGCAGCAGCCACCGCACGGCGGCGGCGGCGGCGTTGGCGGCGGCGGCGGCGGCGGGGGAGGCGGCGCGGCCATGGACCCCGCGTCGTCCGGCCCGTCCAAGGCCAAGAAGACGAACGCCGGCATCCGGCGCCCGGAGAAGCCGCCCTACTCGTACATTGCGCTCATCGTCATGGCCATCCAGAGCTCGCCCACCAAGCGGCTGACGCTCAGCGAGATCTACCAGTTCCTGCAGAGCCGCTTCCCCTTCTTCCGCGGCTCCTACCAGGGCTGGAAGAACTCGGTGCGCCACAACCTCTCGCTCAACGAGTGCTTCATCAAGCTGCCCAAGGGCCTGGGGCGGCCGGGCAAGGGCCACTACTGGACCATCGACCCGGCCAGCGAGTTCATGTTCGAGGAGGGCTCCTTTCGGCGGCGGCCCCGCGGCTTCCGAAGGAAATGCCAGGCGCTCAAGCCCATGTACAGCATGATGAACGGGCTGGGCTTCAACCACCTCCCGGACACCTACGGCTTCCAGAGCTCGGCCGGCGGCCTCTCGTGCCCGCCCAACAGCTTGGCGCTCGAGGGCGGCCTGGGCATGATGAATGGGCACTTGCCGGGCAATGTGGACGGCATGGCTTTGCCCAGCCACTCGGTGCCCCACCTGCCCGCCAACGGCGGCCACTCGTACATGGGCAGCTGTGGTGGCGGGGCGGCCGGCGAGTACCCTCACCACGACAGCTCGGTGCCCGCCTCCCCGCTGCTGCCCGCCGCTGGCGGGGTCATGGAGCCTCACGCTGTCTACTCGGGCTCCGCGGCCGCTTGGCCGCCCTCGGCCTCCGCCGCGCTCAACAGCGGCGCCTCCTACATCAAGCAGCAGCCCCTGTCCCCCTGCAACCCCGCAGCTAACCCCCTGTCCGGCAGCCTCTCCACACACTCCCTGGACCAGCCCTATCTGCACCAGAACAGTCACAACGCCCCAGCTGAGCTGCAAGGTGAGTGGGGAGTCAGGGCGGTCCAAGTCCTGGGGAAGCCGGAGCTCTGTGAGCGCACTGCGTGGGCCCAGCACCCCAATTTGCTGACGGCCCTCGGTGGAGAGCCTGCAGCCACTTCGGTTGGGTGCCAACCCCATAGTGCGGTGCCCCTCAGCCCTACCTCTCTCCGTTGAGGCGTGAAGGCAACTTGGGTCCTGATTTGGGTCAACATGTCGTTTCTCTTTTTCTTTTCCAACCCGAGGCTGCTGGCCTGCGGGAGCACGGCCAGGTCCCACCAAAAGGCTCAGATCCAAATATCCTAAGTTGCTCCTGGTCCCTTAGGCCCCCTCACACCTCAGCAAGTTCCCAGGATGGAGATGGGGCCCAGCCTGGCCAGCTGGCTCCCCCTCGGGGGTGGTCCCTCAGAAAGCGGGCCGGAGAGTCGCCTCTGCTCCTTGCCCTGGCAGAACGGAAGAGTTAGGCCCAGCGCCGCCTGGGCCTGGTGCGCAGAGGCTCAGCGCCCTGGCCTTTCAGAGGACCAGGCCTGGCCTTGTGACCATGGAGCCCAGGGGCATTGGTGGTGACAGAGGCAGAGAGGGTCTGTGCCAGGCCCAGAGCGAGGATCGGAGCTGCAGGCCCCGCACGCAGACCCTTTGTTTCTCAGGACCCAGGTTTTCGGGTCCTCGGGTGCCCTCTCCCCAGCTCTCAGGAAGAAGAGGAGAAAAACCTCCCCTCCCGAACTCCCGCCTAGTTCTGGCAGGAGCTTGGAGTGAGCTTAGCAGGGGCCTCTCAGGGGTCAGCTGTCAGCAGCCTGCCGGCCGGCCGGTGGGAGGCAGGAGCCGGGCCTGGTGGCCGAAAGGCCACTTCTCTGGCGGGGTCTGGGGTGGCCCTGCTTGGGCTGCTTCAAACTCCTGGGCTCTGGCTGCCCAGGTGGCCCTGTTCTCCAAGGGGGGCTTCCTGGGAAGAAGCCCCCTTCACCCCTGTGCTGGCCCCGTGCTTCCTGCCCCCAGCGCCCGCCTCTGGCTGCACTGAGGCCTCCGCAGCCTTTGAGCTTGGGAAGTGGCTGCCCTGGCGCCAGGCCGCCCGCCCGGGAGGTGGAGGCCGCCAGAGCCCTCCGTGAAGTCTGCAGACCCATCGGGGCCTCCACCCCACCTCTTCCTTTTAGGCATCGGAAGCCCCCCAGCCCGGCCTCTGTGTCCAAAGCGGGTGCAGGCCCAGGCAGAGGGTGCTCCCGGGAGCAGGGATGTGTCCGGGTGTTCCAGGATCTTCCCCTGGGGCGCACAAGCCCAGGGCCCAGTCAGGGCTGGGAGCTCACTCGGGGACTCTGTGCGTGGGGGTGGAGAGAGGGGATGATAGGGACCCCGAGCCCAGAGCTCTGCGGGCAGAGCTGCTTCTCCATCTTGAACTCTGGCCCCTTGTCACCTCCCTCACAGGCATCCCTCGGTATCACTCGCAGTCACCCAGCATGTGTGACCGAAAGGAGTTTGTCTTCTCTTTCAACACCATGGCGTCCTCCTCCATGCACTCGGCCGGCGGCGGCTCCTACTACCACCAGCAGGTCACCTACCAAGACATCAAACCCTGTGTGATGTGAGCCGGAGCCCGTGGGCCCTTCCGCACGGCCGGCCACCGCCTGGAGCAGGGAACCCGTCCCTAGAAACTGCTTTATTCTCGAGGTATAACCGTCGGCAGAAGCAAAGGGTTTGACCCCTCCCCAACCGGATTATTTCAAAAGGCACCCCCGGGGCAAAGAAGCGGCACAGAGGTCGGCACCTCCTCTCCTGTTCCCTCAAAATATTTTTAAAAAAACGGTGGCGTCCAGGCCTCATCTGACTGCAGCTGTTGGTAAATAAATATCTTCTTTTTGATCCGATTGAAACCGGCTGAGAAGGTGCTGTGTTGGGGGGAAACCCTCAACATCTAAACAGAAATTCTGCTGAGGTCTCTCCCCCACCCTTAACCCTTTAATGGAAAAAGTGAAGGGGGGGGGAGATTTTTTAGAAGAAAGGCAAACAGGAGACCATCATTATCAAATACTTTTATTGGGGGGTTGAGTATTTATCGCTGTTATTTTTAACTTTCTTTGGGAAGAATGTCTTGGAATGCGCAAGTCGCGTGGTAGAGCCGCGTTTTGCAGGGAAGGGGGGGCGAGAGGCCGCGCTCTCCCCCCCCCCACCTCGGAAGCCCTGCAGCCGCAGGTGGATGTCTGTGCGCACGACTTGCGACTTGCGTTTCTGAAGCCACTGTTCGTTGTTGTTTTTGTTTTGTTTTGTTTTTTTTAAAAGAAACCAATGGAGCCCAGAAGCAGGCAGCTCTCGGGGCCTCTGCCACCCCCCCTCCGCCTTCCCCTTCTTCCTTCTCTGCAGTCTTTTTGGTTTTGTTTCGAATTTTACGTGTACTTTTTTGGAGGGTGTTTTTCTCCCGAGACCCGGCTGTCTCCCGACCTCTACTGTAAACTGGTGCGAAAGCGGCGCGAACACGGCCCGACGCGGGACGGGGAGGCCCGGCCAGCGCGCGAATTCAGGATTGCGGCGGCGATGCAGAAAGGTTAAGGCACTTTTTAAAACGATAGCAAGGCTCATCCTGTTATTTATTCTTTCTTCCCCTAGTAATCGGAACACCGCATAGGCTCCTCCGTTTATCAGTATTAATGGTGTAACTTTGTTGGCAATATTTGCCGCGTAGAATTTTTTTTTTTTAGATACCCATTGTAAATTTGAAACAAAGTCCCATGTGTGTAAAAACAAATTCCCATATGTTTTATATAAATATATATATAAAATGAAGGACTACCCCCCCCTTTTTTTCTAGTATTTTGGCTGCTGGGGTGCAGCGTTTGTGACACGTATTTTAAATTTCCTTCTGCACTGTATAAAATGACCATTTGAGGATGTTTTGCCTTTTGTGTATTTTTTTTCCTAAAAAAAAAGAACAAAAATAAAAATGTATAACATTTGTACGTGGCCTTTAACCATTGTATCAACTAGAAATAAAATCGCATGAGTATTTCATTGGGATTGCAGAATATCTTCCACCCCAAATATAGACCGAAACCGGCCTGGGATAGCTAGACTTTATTTTATTTTATTTTTTTGTATTTAAAATATGGGTGATTCTCAATACTTTTTTTCTTTTTCATTGGTTGGCTAACCCTCTCCTTTTCACTCTTCATTTCACGTTGAAGTGAAATCTGGACACGAGTAACTATTTTTCTTGGCTTCTGTTTTTTAAGAAGAGCCCTCTGCCCCTCTAAATGTCATTTCTCTTTTTAAAGAAATAAACGTTTGAAGAAAAACTAGAGTCCTCCTTCTCCCAGGGAAGATCATATATAGGTAAAATATACATAAATATATAAAAATTATATATATTTTTTCCCATTCCAAGACCAGGGAAAGTTTTACTTTGAATTTCAGACTTTACTGTTCCAATATTCCAGCGGTTATAAATCATGAAAGAACTCTTAGGTTTTTTGTAGTTACTTTTTTTTTTTTTGGTGCCTTACACTTGTTTTTCCCAAATCAGGAATCGAGTAAAATGTGTGCCAAAAAGTGCTGTTGGTGGGAGAGCAAGGTGATAGGCATGTTTCCAATCCCTGAACATGTCCCTCTAAATCCTCAGGGACTAGAGAACATTTTTAAGAGCCTGCGTCTTCTGCTGATCGCCCTCTTTCTATTCCCATTCCCGCTATTTGGGAAAACAAACACAATAAAGTCGCATTGTTGGTGCGGCCGCTCAGGACCCACCGCAGTTTTTCTGAACCTGGCTCTTCTCAAAGTTGACATTTTGGACGTGAGGGTAATTTCTCCGGTGCTCTGTTACATCAAAATTATCAATAAACTCGCCCGGGCAATTAATGTCCCAACCTAACAGCTGTCTATAAAACGGAGATAAAGGGGACAGGAAAAGGCCGGTGACTCCGTGTCCCCTGGGGTCTCGGGCGGGCCACGGCGGCGGCTGGGGTCTCCTGGGCGAAGCGCGCTGTCGCCGGCGCGCGCTGGCCGTGCGCTCGGAGAGTAGGGTCGCTGCGATGGAGAAGGCACTGCTCTCCCAGAAGAGACCATCTCTCCGCTCCCCCGCCTCCCGCGGGTGCCCAGGAAAACAGAGAAAAGCCCCCAGGTCTCCAGCGCGGGAACTTCGCGCTTTCACCCAGACCACCTCCGCAGGCGAGGCGGGCCTCCTCCCTCGCGGAGACTGCGCCCCAATTAGGTCGGAGGCTCCGGGGAAGTGGGGCTGATTAGGAGAAACCCAATGCCAGCCCCGCCGGCGCGCCCCCCGGTCTCCCGCGGCCTCTCCAGGCCCCTGGCCCACTCGCTTGGACCTTGGCGCGCCAGCGGCCGGGATGCGTCCCGGTGGTGCGTGGCTTTGGCGCCGCTGCGGTGCCAGATTCCAGGGCGGCAGCGGATCGCGGCTTCCAGTTCATCTCCCGGTGGCGCCTGCAGTTCAGTGGGATCTCCCAGCGCGTCCCCGTCCGGGGTGCAAGGCAAGAAAACCTCCCGGAGCCCTGGGATGGGCCTACTTGCTGTTTTCGGGCTTGACTTGGGGCCTGGGGGTGACAGAAAAGTCCAGCCTTCCCCGCGAGAGGAGCTGGCTCCGGGCAAACCTGAAAGGGCCAGATTCCGCCGGCAGAATTGCCTCCACACCCTCATCCCAGATTTCACACTGCCGCCGCCGCCGCCGCCGCCACTGCTGCTGCGCGGGACAGAACTCGCTTGCATTGTGTCTTCCAAGGCCCACTTCAGCCCAGGCTCGCACCAGGGGCTGCTGGGCGAAGCTCCCACTGTCGTGCGCTGCGATGAAAGGGTGACCGTCGCGTGCAAGTTACAAGCTTCAAGTGTAAAGGCTCTTTGAGTCTGGTGCAAAATCACTGGCCCTGTGGGCACACGTGGGAATCCTAGCACCGGGGCATTCTCAACAGGATCCATTAAAAACCTTTGCGCGACTTTTAGGAAGTTTGTCTTGCAACAATGCAGTCCTGAACACGCCCTAAATGTATGCAATTCCACCCCCTAAATGTATGCAATTCCACCGCTCAATAATAAAAGGCCCAGAGGCAGGGAAGTAGCAAGGATGTATGCGACAGGGTTTCCCTTCCAGGATCACAAATCCCACAGATTTCGGGGTTTTCCACGCGGGGCCGATGCTGTGGGTGCACCTGAGCTCCAGCAGCCCGCCCCGTTGCACTCTCTGGCAGCAGAAGCACCCCAGCGAGGCCTCTGGGCTCCCCGGGCCTCGCTGGACGGAACTGCAGCCCCAGCGGCAAGGCCACCACCGCCCTGAGCTCACTCCCAGGGCCCACGTTGGACGCAAGCGCGGGGACCTGAAGGCACTCAGGGTGTGCATTTCTGATGGGAAAACGCCTGGCCCACTGAGCTCCGCAGTGTCCCCATTTTCTTTTCCCTTTGGGCCTGGGGGCCTGGGAGTGGGAAGGCATGACTGTGGCACCAAAGCCTGGCTCCCTGCCTGCAAGTGCCCCAATAGCAGGCTCTCTCCGAAGGTAGTGGAAATGCGGAGCTAGAGTCTGGGCTCTGCCGAGGCCACCTAAACAAACCATCCAAGTCACCTCCGAGCCTCAGTTTTCTCATCTCTGATAATACTGTCTTCAAGGACCTTTGGGGGAGGGGTGGCACCAACAGGAGTAGCCATGTGACCCACATATGTCTCCCCTTCCTCCCCCGAGAGATCGGGTGCTTGTAGGTGTGAGCAGGTGGGTGGTGGCATACCAGGTGCCAGAACCCATATTTTACAAGGCCTCCTGCTCAGGGACTTCCTATCAGCACCCACTTTGGGAACCATTAAACTCCCCATCTTCTGGTGTGACACACTGGGACCTTCTCTCCCTTCCCAGGGAGGAGGATGGCATCTGTGGGGCTCAAGAGATGGAATTTTGGAGTTGTGTCTGGGGCTCTGACATGGACTCAACCCCAGGATCTCCTAACCTCCAGGTCAGAAGGCCCCTGAGCCCGTGGCTTCACTTCTGACAGCGGTTCTCAGAGTGCAGCCCCGAAACCACCCTCATTGGAATACTTGGGTGGTCTGCCCCAACTGCAGATTTCGGAGTGGGGCAGGGCCTGGAGAGCCATGGGGTTAGAATCTCTGGAGGGGGTTCCCAGGAATCCGCAGTCTTTACAGATTCCCAAGTGGTCCTGGTGAGTGCTCAAGTTGAAAGTCTCTTTCTCCTCCGTTCTTCTCTGGGCTCCCCAGACAACCCCAGAGAAGGCAGCTCAGCGTGGCCTCTGCTGCCCCCTCCCGCCAGCAGCCCAGGGCGGCCTGTGAGTGTACGGGTAAAAAGGAGTTGATGGGGAGAAGGTGGAGCCCAGCGAGCTTGGACTCACCAGCCACTCATGTTTACCAAGCTGACCTCTGCAGGCCCTCGGTGAGCCCTTGGGCACACACCCGCTCAATTCATCTCGGCAGTCCTCCGGGAGGCCTATTCCGACCCTCGCTTTCTCGGTGCAGACATAGAGCTTTGGACAGGTTAGGGGACTTGCTCCAGACACTGGGTAAAAGGTGGAATATAAACTCAGACCCAGGATTTTCTGACTTCAAAGCCCATGTCCCTGACCATTGTATTGCGTGGCACCTGGTCACCCATTCTCCTCCAGCTGTGGGGTCAAGTGAAAAAGGAGGGAAGCGAAGTGTGATCCCGGAACCAGCTTCCGTGGCTGCCAGCTTCCACTAGCGAGATGGGGAACCACCCAGGGGCCCGGGGTCTCTAAACACAGCGCCTCCCACACCCCTCCCTGCCTTCAAGCTGTAGGGAGGCCATGCAGTTGGGGTGGGGAGACGGCACAGCAGCCCCAGCTCAGACCCCCTGACCTGTGTCTCCCTCTAGGACCACGGACTTGGCTTTCATGCGTTCCCACCATGGCCCCTTATGAGAGCTCCCTTGACTTCCTTGGGCCCCCTGCGTCCATCAGAGAAAACCTCAGAAGTTGAAGCTCAGGGTGAGAGACGCCAGCTGGGGCCTCCCTACTCTTGCTTCTGGGATCTCCTGGGCATCAACATGTCTGGGTTCAGGGCTGTTTTAAGGAGAATGGCCCTTGTCCGGCATCGACTACAGGCACACCCTGAGGCAGAGCTCTGCTGGGCAAGCAGTGTGGCCAGCAGCCTGGACAGTCGGGAAAAAGCCGGGTCCGTACATCGTTGCACTGAATTACTGTAGGACCAAGACACATCATGGGCCTTAGCAATTATATGATGTGCCTTGGGGATGGGCAGGGAAAGAGGGACAACTGATGCTTGCCGGTATAAAATATTATTGGCATGCAAGAACAGAAAGACAGGAAAAAACCGCCTCAGCCTCATTCATGCAAGAGACATTGAGCACCTACTATGTGTCAGCCGTTGCAGTTGCACTAGACTCGATTTAGTGGTTGACACACCCCATCATCATGGGTTGACAGGCCAGTGCATTGTTTCGTTTTCCAGCACCAGGACACTGGGGTAAGGATGGGGTTCATGTCCACATCTTTAAGGGACAATGTCACCAAGGTCAAGGAAACTGGAGCCAAAGCAGAAAGTCCCCACGGTGAGCACGGTCACCAAGGCGCCCCTCCAGCTCTTGCAGTGTGGGCTGGGGATGTGGAAGAGAGCGAGCCTGTCCAGAGTGGACTAAGTTGATGGGGCCAGATGCAGGCCACACCCACGGCTCATTTTCTGCCGTGCTTTGTGTCAGCATGATGGCAGAGCAGGGAGAAACGGTGCTGGTGGGCAAGGGTCTGGGGAGAAACAGCGGTGACAAGCCGCAGTGAGCATCTTATTAAACTAGTGAGATCACATCGGTGAGGAGGCATGGACCACACATCCTACTGTGTGCAGGGTTTATGGCCACATGGCAGTAGGCCAGGTTCTCAGATGTGCCCCCGAAAGGGATAAAAACGTTTGTGTTTGGAAATCTCCTCTAAAGCAGCCACAGATAAGCACATCGTGTTTCTGTGTGAAGCAGGGAGGGCTGGGTCATCTCTGTCCAAATGGTCAGAGGCTTGGTGAAGCGGTGTCAGACGTGGCCAGTGAGGCCCTGAGGACAGTGGGACCCGGTTAACTTTCCAGGGGGCTTCACCGTTAAGCTCTTTCCAAGAAGAGCTCAGGGTCAGAAGAGAGGCACTGGGTCCACCCCGGGCCTGTCACACCCCGGCTGTTTCTCTATGAGGCGGCAGCGCCACCTGCTGTCTGCTTTGCGGTTTGTGTTGAGGCAACAGCAGAGTCTTACAAAAATAAACCCAGCCAAGGAAAATTGATTTCACAACAGTCTGGACAGCAAGCCATGTGCACAGATGAACCTGATTTCGGTGTTTCAGGCTCTTTGACCTTTGTGAGGGGGTAGCTGCCTTTTTTGGGGAGAGGGTCAAACTAAATTAGTATTTTAGTAATTATACAAATGATAGGGCTTATTTAAAATAAAACAAATAAGCCTTAGAAAAGTGAAAAGAAAGCAAACATTGTCTCTCTCCCCGCCGCCCCCCAACAAGACAGCTGTGTGGGTCTCAGGAGAAGCAGAAAACAAGTGTAGTGGTTGAAAATGTGGGAATCAGAGAGCCTGCATTCGAGTCCTGACTCTATCTCTGTCTAACATTGTGATCTTGGGCAGATGCCCTCCTCTCTGAGCCTCAGCTTCCCCATCTGTAAAACGGGGATAATGAATGATAGGAGCACTTCTCTCAAAGCGCTGTGGTGAGGCTTAAATGAAGTAAAACCTATAAAGGGCTTACAGGTGAAACTGAGGCACAGAGAGGGTAAGGAAGCACTTTGCCCAAGGACACACAGCTTGTACATGTCCGAGTTGAATTTACTGCAAACCTGCTGTGCTTCGCCTCCCCACCACATTCCTCAATCATTAGTCATCTCTCTGGTGCTCCCCACAAGCCACTGTGGCTTCCAATTACCCCTGAGGCCCTGTTGGTGGTCAAGAGATGAGCCATCAGAGTTTCTCCAGAGGACAGACTTCTCCCCTGCTGATTGGGAGAGACCCTGGGGCTAAGGCCAGCTCTGCTGTGTGACCTTAACAAGTCATGTAACCTCTCTGAGCCACATCCTTCTCACCCTTCCTGGGGTTAAATGAGCTAATCCACCCGCCCTTTGAGACAGGGAGGGCTGTTCAGTTTGCTCACAGCTCAGCGTTTCAGGGCCTGAGTTTATTGCTTCCAAACTATCCAAAGTGCAAAATGTCCACATTACATGGTCACATGCCAGCTCCCATTGTAACCTTCGTGATTTATGGATGTTGAAGATGAAAGGGTCATTCACAGGGAGAAACCCTGCCCTGTCAGAGGAGCAGGGGTGTGGGTTCCACTTTTTAGAAGTCTCTGCTGGTTTGAAAGCTCGCCCAGGCGGTCTCAGGTGAAAACCTAGGATGAGGACAAGGGCTGGCAAAGGGATCAGAGCTCGAAGGAGGGGAGGGGGTGTCGGATGGGGAGCAGCGGAGCTCTGCCGTGCACCAGGGAACAAGCCGCCACGCTCGGTGCCTCATCCACAGAGGAGGCAAGGCTGGCCCAGTGCCCGCCACCCCCTGGGCTTCCATCAGGGGTAGCTATTGAGAGATGCGCAGGTCAGAACGGAAGGGGCGGGATAGATGGAGCACAGAGTGGACAAGCCCGCTGCCCACTGCCAGGAGACTCTCCTGCAGGCTTCTGAACTGGGCGCCCTGGGAAATCGTCCCGCTCCTGCACTCCGACTCCGGAAGTGCCCTGGCTTTTCTGCAATTTGCGCCTCAGCTTCACTGCCAGTCGGTGGGGACACGATGGGCAGGTCGGTTCCCCTCTCTGCACCGCGGTTGTGTCCATGAAATAGAGTCCCTCAAAGTGATTGCAAGGACTAACTGGAAGTATGTGCTTGTGTTTCTGTGCATACCATTTCCATTTGTAGATGGTATCTTCAATAATGTATATTTACATATAATCTACATGTGAATATCATTATCTATAATATAAATGAAATTATGCAACTGATTATTGAGGAACAAGTCATCTCCCAATCTGAAAGCAGCAAAAGTCATTCATTTCACTCCTGACTGCAGTGCGGGCCCGGCTCGGCGGGAACAGCCTGCCTCTGCTCCAGGAGGCATCGCTGAGATGGCTTAGTTGGGGCTGGAGGATCCCACTTCCAAGATGGTGTGCCCACAGGGCTGGCGAGGTGGTGCTGGCTGGCGGTTCCTCTCCACGGGCAGCTTGGGCTTCCTCACAGCATGGTGGCTGGGTTCCAAGAGTGTCCATGGAAGACAAAATAGAAGCTGAGCATTTCCTAGGCTCCTCATGCAAGCTCACAGCGCCACTTCTGCTGGAGCCTATTAACCAGGCAGCCCCAGAGCCCAGGTTCAAGGGCATAGTCCCCTTCTCTAGAGGAAAGGCATGTCAAAGCACTTGGAGGCCAACTTTCACTACTCCCACGGCATTCAGAACAGCTCAGTAAATCTGAGTCATTATTTTTTCTTAATTTCTTTATTGATTAAGGTATTACATACCTCATCCCCCTATTACTCCCTATTACCCCCCAAACCCCCACTTCATGCCCTCACCCTTCTATTGTCTGTGTCCATTGGTTAGGCTTATATGCATGCATACAAGTCCTTTGGTTGATCTCTCCCCCTTACCCCTCCCCTCCCCTCCCTTCCCTCTGAGGTTTGATGGTCTGATCGATGCTTCTCTGTCTCTGGATCTGTTTTTGTTCATCAGTTTATGTTGTTCATTATATTTGGAGAAAAAGGAATCCTTTTGCACTGCTGGTGGGAATGCAGACTGGTGCAGCCACTGTGGAGAACAGTATGGAGTTTCCTCAAAAAACTAAAAATGGAACTCCCATTTGACTCTGTGATCCCACTTCTAGGAATAAATCCCAAGAAGCTACAAACACCAATCAGAAAGGATATATCCACCCCTATGTTCATAGCAGCACAATTCACCATAGCTAAGATTTGGAAACAGCCTAAGTGCCCATCAGCAGATGAGTGGATTAAAAAACTGTGGTACATCTATACAATGGAATACTACGCTGCGGTAAAAAGGAAGGAACTCCTACCATTTGCAACAGCATGGATGGAACTGGAGAGCATTATGCTAAGTGAAATAAGCCAGTCAGAGTAAGATAAATACCACGTGATTTCACTCATTTATGGAAAATAATGAACAACATAAACCGAGTCATTATTATGAGGAGAAAGCGTCAGCAGGTGACAGAAGCCACCCCAGCTGAGGATGTGGTCCCTCCCTCCCTGCAGGAGGAAGGGGCTGGGCAGTCAGGGAGGCAGCACCCATCAAGGAATGCTTCCCGGAAGTGATTACCTGTTCACCTACGCACTACCCTCTCGCCTGCTGCCTGCGTGGGGTTCTATGTAAGACTTATTTTAAAGAAAGGTGTCCCAGGAACCCCTGCCCCCAAAGAGAAAACCATTTTGAACATGACTGGAGTCCCTTAAGTTTTAGGGGTATCTATTCTATTTGGAACACAGCTTAGATTAGATCCAGGCAAAGGGGAAGTCAGTTTAGCAACACCCACTCGGGTATTTGTGCTGGGGGTAGGGAGGGTGAAACCCAGAATCAACATTTTGAGGAGTCATCTGTAAGCCAGGTGCCTCCTGGGGGCGGTAGGGGAGGGCAGGTGATGATGTGTGGGAATGCGCCCAGTGGGACTGGAAGAGGTGAAGGGAAGGAATCTTCACTTTTGCTCCTTTGGCAAAAAGCTCCATTCTCTCCTGGCAAACAAGATGGCCTGGCCCTGGTACATTAAAATGCAGGGCCGCAGGGATGGTCACTGGTGTCTGGGGGTGTGGGTGGAGAGTGCTTTCACTACGTGACCATCCCCAGTCCTGGCTTTTCCTCTTTTTAATTGTTCCCATCTGACATGTGATTCCTCTCTCCAGTCTCCTTGCCAAATGTAAGCTCTTTTGTGGTTTTAGCTGCGCTGGCTCTTTTCTTGGGTAGTTTTGTTCTCAGCCTCTCATTTGCTGTGTTGTGTCATCAGCTTCTTTCTCCTTATGTGGTGTCTGGGGCGAGGTCTGTGTGGGTCGCTGGGTGAGATGGGGGCGTCAAGTGAGTCCCAAAGGACACTGGGAGAGCAGAGACCCAGAGTGGCAGGCAGGACCCCGGAGGATGGGTGCGAACGGTGCTGTCTTTGCTCTTCCGCTCCCGGAGAAAGTAATGGAGGACAGCAAGCACCAGGGGAACCCTGAACAAGTCCCATAACCCTTGGAGGACAGCCTTGTGTGTAGGGGTTCAGGGGGCGGGAGGGGGGGCGGCTGTGAGAAGTGGGTGCAGAAGTGGGAAGAACACTGGCTTTGCAGCAATGATCTCTATTCGGTGCAGCGCAGTTCTTCCAGAACGGGCTGTGGGACCAGGTCAGGGATCCTCTCCAGGCAGGCATCCTGTCCCGGGATTTTATACACACACACATCGGTTGTGGAGCTCTGTGCACTGACACTGCCTTCTGCAGCTGAGGGGAGCCCCCATATTTTGTTTTTTGTTAATCCTCACCCAAGGATATTTTCCCATTGATTTTTAGAGAGAGTGGAAGGGAGGGGGAGAGACAGAGAGAGACACACCTTTGTTGCCTCCCACACACGCTCTGACCAGGACTAGGGATCAGCCCTGCAATTGAGGCACGTGCCTTTGATCAGAATCGAACCCGGACCCTTCAGTTCTCAGGCCAATGCTCTATCCACTGAGCCAAACCGGCCAGGGCTCTCCATGTGCTGAATGTGGGCGGGTCTTGCCTTCCCTGTGTCAGCTGCAGCTTTGCCACTGTCTCTTCTCCCGGTTTCTCACCTTCTTGCTGACTGTCTTCTCTCCTCCACACCACGTCTAATATATAGAATCACACATTTTTATTTTTAAAACATATTTTTACCTATCCTGCTCAACGCTTTCCCTTTCTGCCTACTTTAAGCGGCTCTCTTCTGATCGTGATCTAGCCCACAGGGTCTTTGATATTAGAGCTCAGGATTTCCTGTGTACTTCGAGATCAGCGCAGAAAAGGTAAAACACTGACACGATTCTTTCGTAGAAAAAAGGAAACTGTTTTCTCAGATTTTTCAGTACAGAGCAGGTGTTGCCTGAAATCCACTTATTTCCTTCAGTAAATCTTTTTCATAAATGCTCTTCCTTCATATCTCATGTCAGATCCTTTTACTTAGAGAGTCTCTGAAAGGCCCCATGTTGATCTGTTTTCTCTTTGTTCAACTGTATTCAGATTGTGTTTCCTAGAAACTGGCCAAGTGGGTTCGCCGTAGGCGCTGCTTTTCCACTTGTGAGCCGTCACACTGTCTCTCAGATCTCAACAGAAGGGACTGTTCCAGTTCAATGACCCAGCCATCCGCGGGTGGGAGGAGCCGGCCATGGCTTACCAGGCAGGGGAACACAGGTGATGCGTGCCTTCTTCTGTCTGGAGGAAACTCCATAGCCAGGGGCCCCTCTGGAGCAGAAATGGCTGCTTCCTATCTTCATAAACATGCCCTCCAGCAAGCTCAGTGATGTGGTCATCCCTGCCCATGTCCACCAGGTCCCAGCATCCGTGACAACTTTTGTCACCTGGGAAATGCCAATCACTGATACCGCCTCAGACTCTTGCTCTCAAGGCAAGGCATGAGACAGGACCTCGGGTTAGTCCTGAGTTCTGCCCCGTTGGAGGTGCTATTCCCAGTCTGAGAGGTGATCGAGAGGGGTCTCTGGGTAGCTGAGCCATATGGTCCCCCACCAAAGTACACAATCATGAGCACTTGCTACGTGTAGACCATACATTTTTGAGGCATTATTTGATCTAGCCTTCACAGACGGATAGTCATACGACCATCCGTAGATGAGCAAATGAAGTTCGGAGGTAAGTGACTGCCGTGGTACAGCATTCCTAACACTGGCAAAACTGATGCCCCCACCAAATGTTTGTTTCTGCAGCTCACATTGCTAATCCTAGCTGTTTTAAAACTGCAGAGACGAAAGACTGAAAATAAATAAAAGATGACATCAATCAAGGCTGCTTAAATGGTGGGGTGATGGGTGATACCCCTTTATACTTCTGATATTCCAAAATTCTCACAATGGCTATGTGTACTTTTATAAACAACAACAAAAAAATCTAAGTGATGGAGACTGGTGAAGCTCCAAAGAAACATAGACTGTCAGAATTGGTCAGGTGTTACAGACACCAAAGGGTTTGTTCTAAAGATGAAGACGCTGAAACCCGCATCAGCCACATGACTAGCGCGCAGCACAGGAACGGAGCAGAGACCACAGTGGAACCTGCGCTGCTGGGCTCCCAAAGGCCAGCACTCACGGTGAGTTTCTGGAAATTGCCGCTGCAGATTTGGCCCGAGGCAAATCCACTGGCAAAGCACACCACCGTTTAGGAAAATGCAGGATGGGACCCACAAGTCAAGACAGCGCCACTTAAAAGATGTCTGTATTTCCCAGCACGTTGTCAAGTGGTCATTTTCCGATCTTTAACCTCATTATCGTCATGTAAATTATGCAATTCTGATTCCAACAAGTACCTGTCCTGCCACCTGAGTGCTCTTCCTGGCGGCTCTGAGGAAGCCTGCCCAGGCCTGCCCGAGGCAGGACGGAGGGATGAAAGGTGGGCCCAGGCCGGTACGTTTGGGGGACTTACATTTCAGGCACGTGGTCTTCAGTTTTCCTTATACTACTTTCCCACAAATATAAACATGATAAAACTCATTCAGAAGACCTGTATATCAATAAGTCTGGATTATTCTGGCCGCGAGTGACAGAATACCCAAGCGATCTGGTTTAACCAAGAGGGACCACTATTGATGGGTGTAACACAGTCCACGGCAGGCTGGCGTAGGCACAACTGGACACAGGGCCTCGGGCGGTATCATCATGCTCTCCTTTCCCTCTCTGGGCTTGGATGAATCCATTCACATGTTCGTTTCCCGAGCTGCTACGTATGTGCCAGGACTTGTTCGCAGCTGGGGTATAGCAGGAGTGAAAAAGATAGGCAGGGATACATTTCCTGTTTTGGAGTGCTAGTCAACAGTGAAAACGTCAACAAAAACCAAACAAGAGCATGCCAAATACAAGAGGTGTTCAGGGAAAAAAGAAAAACTACACAAAAGGCAACAGAGTGAGGAGTGAAGAGATCAGCTCGCTACTCTGGATTGGGTGGCCAGAGTCGGCCTCTGACATCCCTGCTGATCGCCTAGTGACAAACAAAACCAGCCCCGCAAACGAGGGTGGACAGTCTGGCCAAGACAGAGGAAGCCCCGAGGTCCCAAGGCAGGGAAGGTCCTGGTCCATTTTAAGGTATTTGTCTATTCTTTTATTCATGACAACTTGGAAAAGGAGTCTGCATTTAATGAACAAATCTAAGGATGGTGAAAATTAATAAACTGAAACCTCGTTGAACGTGGAGTCCAGAAGCTGGAAGAGAGGTCTTCCATACGTGTCACTCTATGCACACTACTGAGCCCAACAGGAGGGACCCACCCCGCTTCCCTGACAGGGCATGATTCTACTTGCTGCCTCAGCAGGAGGAAGAAAGGATTCCTTCTGGCCTAGTAACAGCTCAGCCAATGGGAGGCTTCCATAACTCAGCCAACGAAAAGTCACTACACTTCCATCTTTCAGTTTCCTCCAATGGGCTCTTCGTTTACAACAGCGCCTCCCAAGTCCATAAAAGAGCATCCCTCTCCTTGGTTTCTCAAGACTTTCACATGGTTTGCCATTAGACCCTATATCCTGAATTACAATTCTTTGTTGTTCCTGAATAGTCCCATTTTGCTAGAGAAATATCTAGTGGATATCTGTCTATTTGGATAGATTTTCTTTCCGAAGTCTCCACAGTATTTTCATTGTAAATCCAAAAAGAAAATGTTTTTTCCAAGGGTGACTGAGTACCTTAAGAATATTTCCTTGAAAGTTCGTGCAAGGCCTGGCCTCTTGAGGCATAATAATGTACTTAAAATACACAGTAAGACCCTCTGGTGAAAAAATAAAATTTCCAATGTGTGTACATTTGAAAAAATAAAACCTCCACTTAAATGCTTATTTTGACATTATGCCCAGGATCAATGGCAAAAGTGCTTCTGTTTAGAAAGCATAGTTCAGCCAAAATCCAGCTTGTTTTTTAGGAACAAGGAACTAGAGGAAAAAACTCGGAAAACATAGGCATTGGGCTAATGGGAGTGTGAGCGCACCTGCGGGACTGCCTGTGACATAGGCCTGGATGACTCACTTTCCAAAGCCACTGTCTCCTACAAGCCAGCACTTCCTGCTGTGTGCGGCGGGGAGGGGGGGGAGGGAGGGGGGGTGGGCGGCGGGCGCCACTGGCCGATGGCAGAGCGAAGCCCAGGGGGAGGAAAAGGGCTAGAAAGTAAGGAGAGGACAGAGGGGAGCCCACTCAACCAAGGGTCCAGGTCGCACCAGCTCTCCATTTCCGACACCAGGACTGAGTTGAGACAAGTGGCTTGTACCCAGGAGGCGGAGGTACTTGGCTTCTGCGATTTGAATGCAGCTTTCCCCTCCAGCAGTGCCAGGCAGGGTCGCGGGGCACGAGCGTGCGTCCTGGTTTGCCCCACAGTGCTCCTGCGTCTGGTCCCTGCCACTGTCACCACTTACTCCCACTCATTTATTGCTCATGGGTCCCCTAAACCCTCCAACTGCTGTCTCTCCAGAGAACCAGCATGGCTATACCATCCAGTGGGCTAAGGACCATGATAAAGAGAACGGAATCCATGGGGAATTTAGCCTCCGGAGTGTAGGAAGTGTACTGATTAATTTCCCTACTCGTCAGGAGATCACCAGGCAGGGCCTGAAGGCTGTGACTTCCTAGAAAGAACGAACCTTGTCAAGGCAGCTCGTGTAGCAACAGTTCAGCTGCATCCTCCTATGCGGGCCGCTGGAGGTCCAGGTTGTCACAGACTGTCAATGGTCTGGGTGCGGCTCTCTAGCAGGGCCTCCTGCCGGGTCACTGGCCCTCTGCTGCCGGGCCAGCGCCACCTTCAGGGTGTTGGCACCCAGGTGTAAGCCCTGTAAGCAGGAGAGGGCCTGCTGGGCCGAGGCTGGGTCCTGGAGATGGAGGAAGGCCCTGTGCTGGGGGCTGCCAGGTGAGCTGCAGTGGGGCTGCGCCCGTTCCCTGAGGGCTCTCTTCAGCTCCCTCACGCGGGTGTCCCGGGGGAGGTTCCCCACGTAAACAGTGTCAGAAGGCACATCCGCCCTGCGGGGAACCTGCCTCCGGCTGGGCTGGGTTCCCGGGTCTTCTTACAGCGCCTGGCGGAGCTGCGTGCTGGCTGCGGGCTTCTAGGTGCGGGTGCTCATCCTTAAGCGTGACGTCTCTCCCGGCCTGCTTCTCTCGGGAGCGAAGGCTTCTGAGTACTGGGATCCTTCCCATCATCGCACAGCTGATCTGGAAAAGTAAAGCAGTTCCAGCTATTCAGGGTGTCCAAAGGGACCACGACTTGGTCAGGAGGGAGGAGATGAAAACCCCACAGGGGACTCTGCCCCACGTGCCCTCTATCTGCACGGTAAGCCACGAGCCCTGTGATGTGGGTCCCCGCTCTCTTACTCAGTGGCTCTGAGCCCCTGGCTAAGGGCATGCCACAGCAGCTGGCAAGAACGGGCAGCTTTCTCTATTCTCCCAGAGGCCAGAAGCAGAGAACCGAAGACCTCCCGCACAGAGGGGGCAGCTGAGGTCACTAGTATGAGGGTTACAGGGTCACAAATGGCACGTCCCCTGCTGACTCCCCAGGATAATGGTTTTTTTGCCTCCGTATCTGTCCCCTCCCCCTGACCTATGCCACTGGGCAGGATGAGGTCTAATAGGTCACAGGGATCCCCTCCTCCTGCTCTCCACCCTCCACTGAAGGAGCATTTCTCAGAGAAATGTGTCACTGAAACCGTGCAAACAAGGCAAATCTGAACTAGAACAGTTCCAGCAATGAGTGTAAAATAACAAACACCACACACACACACACACACACACACACACACAACGTTAGTCTCAATGGACAGGACTTCTATACAAAGGACATCTTTGTCTTCTTGGCCTAATCAATCAACAGATAATTCCTGAAACCTTCAACAAAGGAAAGGTAGGTGCCCCAGTAAATGAGGCTCAACTGTGGCGCCACCTAAACAGGCTGGAACTGCCTCTATGGGCCTGCAGTGTGGAGACTGCTGGCTCTGTCCTGCTGGGGCAGGGACACTAGGGCTGCCCGCGGGTCAGCCTGAGCCTGGACCACTGAGCCGGGGCAGAATTTATACTAATAAAAGAGTAATATGCTAATTAGACAAAGCCGCAGTGGCTGCTAGGGCCCAAGGCAGGCCGCCATGGTGGCAGCTGCAAGGGCCAAGGGCAGGCCGCCATGGCGGCAGCTGTGAGGGCCAAGGGCAGGCCATCGTGGAGGTGGGCAGTGGCAGCAGCAGCAGGGTGATGGGGGCGGTGCCTTCCCCTGATCACTCAGTCGCCTCTCGCAGAGGGAGGCCAGAGGCAGCAGCAGTGGCGGGTTGATGGGGGCAGCGCTTTCCCCCGATTGGCCCCGTCACCTCCCGCAGAGGTTAGGATTTCCTCCCTGGGACTCTCCCACAATTCTGTGCACAATTCCACAATGTCGGTTCATGGACTTCCAAACCACAAGAAGTGTACAGGCCTCAGGTTAAAAATCAATGAATTAGAGTAAGATTTATAGGAACACAAACACCTAAGAATAGCCTAGCGCAGTGGTCGGCAAACCGCGGCTCGCGAGCCACATGTGGCTCTTTGGCCCCTTGAGTGTGGCTCTTCCACAAAATACCACGAGCGGGCGCGCATGTACAGTGTGATTGAAACCTCGTAGCCCATGCGCAGAAGTCGGTTTTCGGCTCTCAAAAGAAATTTCAATCGTTGTACTGTTGATATTTGGCTCTGTTGACTAATGAGTTTGCCGACCAATGGCCTAGGCCTTCTTGCGGACTTAATTTAGTTCCTGGTCCAAGTAACACTCTGCACCTCGGCAAAGCCCTTCTGTGGGTCAGAGCCCTCTCCGAGTGGCCACCAGCCTTGCTCCCTGGCAGAGCAAATCTGGTTTTCCTTTACACGCTACAACCACGCTCACTGA
The DNA here is from genome assembly GCF_951640355.1 of Cnephaeus nilssonii. Taxonomy (NCBI): domain Eukaryota; kingdom Metazoa; phylum Chordata; class Mammalia; order Chiroptera; family Vespertilionidae; genus Cnephaeus; species Cnephaeus nilssonii. Next base: position 30,556,383 of record NC_137091.1, read on the forward strand.
AGCACGCGCTACCAGTCCCTTAGAGAAGCCTCTGCGAGCGGCACCTGTCCTTCTGGTCTTAGGAATGGCACAGACTCAGCTGCCATGGGAAGATGGTGCACAGACAGGCTTGCTCCTTCTCATGTTGCCCACTGTTCAGACACAAAGGAAAAAATCATGTCTGTGCCATGGGATTTCCACAAGATGTGACTACTCTTTTCTAATCGACAGGAGCTTTTAGCCCATTGTCCCTCCAAATTTCTTTTGAACGGATTCATCAAAAGGTGATTAAACTCACAGGCCTAGAGGCTCTGGGTCCCAAAAAATCCCAAAGATTATCTAAGTCCAGCCCACCCGACTCCTTCCCATGCCCCTGCTCTACCTTCCTAAGGAGTTCAGATTCTTGTAGTCTTTCAGAATATTTAAAAACTGACTTAAACTAGTCATAATTAGATTCTTCAGTTACTAGATATGGGTGTATAGAAAGCATGATCAAAACCTGCAATTACAATCAGAGAAAAAGTCTGACTATACCTACATGGAGGAGCTAAACGTTATTCCACGGCAAGCAGCAGCAGCGGGACCCGCAGGCCTCGGCCCCTGCTGTCTGGGCCGGGTGAGGGTGACCACCCCGCACGTGCTGTAACCCCCGTGGGTTTTGCCCGGTGAACCACAGAGCTCCCTCAGGCAGAAGTGTTCTCGGGGAACCTGGCCCACGGGGCAAGGCTCTACACTCGGGCGACAGAAGTTCATTTTAAAACATGTCACGTGAAGCAAAAATACGTCCTGCTGCACACATCCTAGGGCCGGTACGATACCACCTGCAACCAGCTGGAGAAGAATGAAAGGCTTTTACCCACAGCACACACTAGCGGGAAGTCTGCAGCACCCTCGCACCGGCAGGTGCAAAGGGCTGTTAGAAACTGGGATGCACAGATGCGTGCTTTCACGTAAAACTGCTTGCTTCAAGAGCAAGATGTTTATTGGGTACAAGGAATGACAAGCTAACGTCAGTGTAGTCTTCCACACTCCCCCACAAATTCTAAATGGAAAAGACCCCCGGCCGCGAGGCGGCTCCTGCCAGCTGCCTGCTGTTTCTGTGCTCTATGCCGACGGCTCGGCGACTGCTCCCCACGCGGACAGAAAGGCCTCTGTGAGCCAACCTGCGGCTGCACATCACACTCGGGACAGCTCCACGGCAGTGCTACTGTTTTTCCTGGCTGGCAATTAGGAACATTTGTTACATGTTGTTAACTTGCCATGTGCAATGAAAGATGTTGCTTGTTAATCAAACATAAAAAAATATTTCCACCCTTGTGTAACTAAAAAAATAGTAAAGAGCAAATTTGATTTTCTTTTATACGCTGCAATCACGCTTCACTGGAGCACACAGATATCAGTCACTCATGTACTCTTTAATGATTACATTAAAAGCCTGTCCCTACAAACACATGTTAAGTCCAATATAAATCAGGAATCTGACACTGCAGGCGTCTGTTGCCAACCCAAAAAGAAGAGCCTTGGGTTCCAATTGTACCTCAGCCACACACTGGCTTTACGATTTGGATAATGGCTTTCTTTCTGGCTCTCGCTTTCCTGAACCAGAGATAAGGAGACAAGGATGGGCGATCTTTAAAATCCCCCTCATTCTAAAATGCTAGGGCAGGTCTGAGCCGCTGCTGGCAAAGAGGAACAGAAACGCCACAAGTATTTCCAATGGAAATACAACCCTTCTGCGTGAGACTAGAGCTTATCACTGATGACAATGCTCTGAGGCTCCTCCAAATGCCCAGTGGAAAGGTTCGAGAGGAAGCACGCTCAGAAGAGGACAAGCCGGGAGATGGGCTGTCTTCCCCAGATGCCACCCAAGCCCTGAGGCGCCCACTAGCTTTCTAATTACAGTATCTCTAAGTCTAATGCTATAAACAATTGGCAGATAAATCCTAGTTGCTAGCCCTCCTAGTGATCGGCTCATTTCTGCTACCTATAGCTAGATGACTTGTGGAAGGAGACCTTGAACCTGGCTGCTAATCAGAATCCCACGGGTTTGCAAAGTAATTCTTAGGTCTGTGCCTGGAGACAGTGATTCAGGAGATGAATTATTGAAAAGCTCACGGTTACTCTAACGTACAGCCACTCCAGGCCTGGGGACAGCTGCCGCGCCAGATGGAGAACACAGGGAAAGAGATGCCTCCAAGCTGTGGCCAGCACTGGCCACGGGAGGCTGTGGCTGCCCTCGATGCCACGCGCTGACCCACCTTAGACCACGTGATTCCTGTTGGCTTTGGGCGCTCACACCCCGTGGCGATGACTCTGGTTGGAGTAAGAATATAGTCCACAGTGAGGTCGTGATCCTCAAGAAGCGCTTCAGGTATGTCGACGACCTGGGCAAACAGAAGTGGGTAAAGGAGCTGACGGGGAACACGCTGCAGTGTTCACGGCACTGTGCAGTGGAGGTCCCATCTCCCCAGATCCACTGGGAGCGGCCTAGCTGCCCCCTCACTAAACAGGTCCAGCCCCGGCTGATCAATGCCACTCATGACACAGTGCGGAGTGAAGGCGGGACTGGTCTGTCTCTCTCCAAGTCCCCTCCCTCCCCACGTCCCCCTCACTCTCTCGGAGGAGCACGGCAGTGGCTCGTTGGCCATAGGAAGCACCTGGCAGTCGTGGACGATGGTGACCACTGGCGTCCCCTGGCTGACTGCTCCCATCGACGCCATCATGGCATATTCAAGGTCAGCATAACCTTCTCCCTTCCCAATTCTCCAGCCTAAGAGACAACGCAGAGAATCAACACCTGAGTAGGGTCCGGGAATCATTCAGGAGTAAACTTTTCATTACGTCACAGTGAAGGGAGAAACGTGGACCCCATATCCCTGGCCTTCCACAGTAACTCCATAGGCGGCCCACTGAGAACGAACTTAAAGAGGAATCAGAGAGGAGTAACAACGCTGAATATGTACAGCGGCTAACACAACAACGAAGAGAACGTCAAACCGTTTAAACATGCTACAAAAGGAAACTGAGCCTGTATTTGTGTGAGCTTTGTGCTAGCAGGAATCCATTTAAAAACAATGAAAGAGCTGTTTATAAAAGGACTAAGAGTAACTTCCTACTAAAGGCAAAATCTTTTTCATCTCCTTCCCTTGAAGGGAAAATAAAAGCTCTAAAATCAGGGCTATGTGATTTAAGATGGCACAGCTACCCAATCAACCCTACAGCTCCTGAGGGAGGGTTGTATAAGCAGTACTAGTGCTATTTCTGCTAATTTGTAAATGGTAGCGTAACAAAGGGATTATTATCCAAGGCTGCAGGAGGAAAGAACGCGGCAGGACAGTAAGCAGTAACATGCCTCTGGCTCCCAAACTGAGCCCACACGGTCCTCTGGGTAGCAGCCATGACAGTGCAGAAATTCTGACTTCTACTTCACATCAGCCTCACCACCGAGAGTGTAAGTAAGCATCTGAGATTCAGATCTGATCATGCTATGTTTACAATTAAAACCCTTCAACAGCGCAGGCAAAGAAATAAGAGAAAGACAATTCAACAGAAAAATAGCAAAGGATATGAACCGTCCACAAAAGAGATGGGCAGATGAATAGCACACAGATGAGAATGTTGAATTTCACTTGTAACTGATGCAAATCAAAAGGCACATGAAATGCCATCAGATGGGCAAATCATTAAAGTTGGATGATTTTGGGGATTAACTCGCCGGTGGGAAGAGAGGCAAGGCATACGGTGCTGGGGGGGTGAGGTGGGCAGCCTTTCTGGTGAGTAATCTGACAACATCCATCAGGATTTAAAATCCTGTCAGCAATTCCTCTCCCACAGACAGGCCCCAAAGGCCCACGTAGGCCATAGGAAAAGCTAACACCTCACTCCAGCGCCATCCGCAAGGGAAGAAACTAAACCAAACCCTGAAGAAAACGAAATGTCCGTCAGCCAGGGCGATCAACAGGTCAGCCTGGCCGTGCTGACGGCAAAGACCTTGGAGACACGTCACCCACATGGCACCAAGCGCTGCGAGTGCTGCCGCCGTCCTGTGACACAGACACAGGATGAACACACAACCCATGCAGAACACACGCGACACCCGTGTCTCAGGTGGTGTGGGTGTCTGCACTGACACGGGCACTGCCGGCAGCGGGTTTGGGAAAGGAAGAAGGTGGGGGGGGGGGCGGGGGGATGTGACGCTTTCTGTGCCGTTCAAATTCCCCAAACACATGCAGGTGGTTTTGTTGCTTTAATCAGCTCGTTTATCTGGATGGTGAGATTTACAAAACACTTTCTTCTTCATACATCCCAAGCTAAACAAGAAACCCCCTGGTAATCTTGGAAAGAAGAAATGTTTGCTAATTTTCCATCGTCAGATCAGTCCAAATCCTGTCACTGGCCTCAAGGCCTCAGGAAAGCCGGCCCCAACAGCAAAGGGCCTGCTCCGAAGACCTGCCGCCTCTCCCTCGTTCCACCCGCCTGGGAACAACCGGCGTGCAAGCGCCAGCCCTGGTGTCACTTCTGAGATGAGGCCCTGCTCGAGGCTCACAGGTCCCTCCTCTGACCCGCTGCTGCCCGTCCTAACCTGATGCTGCGCACAAGGTCCTGCAATTCGGCTGCTGTCTGCTCCTCCCACTCACTGTGGGCCGGGCAGAGAACACCCACTGGCCTGGCTCCTGGCCCCTGGTGGGCACGCAGGAAAGGTGTGCTCACGTGCAGCCCCCTTGTGACAGATAAAGTATCTGTAACTGCACAGGAAACGCAAAGCATCTCCCATGTTAGCTCAGAGCTGGGAAAAGACAGAAAGTAAATTGAAGGTGAAGATACTGCAGACCAGCATTTAAAAACACCAAGCTCAATGATTGCCTTGGAGCATCTCTCACCAACTCTTTACTGAAAACCTCTCCTGAAGACAGAGCTGGACCTTGGCCAATTAATTTCAAAGAGAAAGCTTTGGGTGCCCAGCTGGCATGGCTCAGTGTTTTGAGCGTCGACCTATGAACCAGGAGGTCACAGTTCGATTCACAGTCATATGCCCAGGTTGTGGGCTCGATCCCTGGTGTGGGGTGTGCAGGAGGCAACCAATCAATGATTCTCTCTCATCATTGATGTTTCTATCTCTTTCTCCCTCTCCCTTCCTCTCTGAAATCAATAAAGACATATTTAAATAAAAACAAACGAACAAAAAAACAAAGTGTTTTGGGGAGGAGAGGAGAGAGAACACTTTCCTAGTGGGACCCAAATCACACTGTATAAGCAGGTCTGAGATTCCAGCAAAGAATCAGCAGATTGTTTTCAAAGAGCATCAGGCTGGGCTGGGGCAGAGCCCTGCAGGGGGAAGAGGTCCCTCGGGAAGCACAGGGGCCCACGCCTGAGGGTGCCAGGCAGAGCGCCGGCGCCACGCTGCTCACCTGCCTGCACCGCGAAGCACCAGGCCCCGCAGCAGGCGCGGGCACGTCTTGTCAGGGACGCTGCTGCTCCATAACAAAAGGTGTAGCAGTTAAGGTTTCCCACTTACTGGAGGCTCCCCAAAACCAGCTATTTACTGACATACTGCAAATAAATTCAGCTCGGTGCCAGTTAAGAACAGAGGGAAAACCTTTCACCACCTGAAGGGAACATCTCACTTTATTTTTCCTGTTGAGAAGAGTGAAAATACTGTAAGTGTTGAGTGGGGCCAGGAGTGGGAGGGACGGAGTTAACTCTTCACAATGAACGATAGGTGTACTGGTTTTGGAAGCCAGGCATGCGACCAGAAGCTGAAATTCCTTGCCGTCGGCGCCCAGAAGCCGAGCAGAGCCGCTGGAAAGCAAGCTGCAGGCCAAGTGGCCGCACTGGGGTTTCTGTTTTTAATCTTACCTTTTTCAGAAACAGCCACGGAGCCCACCACCACTAAGTCCACGAGGACCCTGGCGTCCAAGCCCACGGGAACACTGTAGTCCCTCACGCCCTGCGGAGAGAGACACGGACCTGAGCTTCCCCGCAGCGAGCGGCTGCCCCACCTCACAGTTCACAGGCGAGTGCGAGTCGGAATCAACCTCCTGCGAGAAGCAGATGCACGCGCAGCCCTACAACATGGCAGAGATGGAATTTCAGGAAAACCATTTTAGGATAATTTACCACAATGTCTTCCCAGGAAAGACGCCAAGAGGAACTGACAGCACAACTGGACAGGATATTAACTTCATGATTTTTAGCAAACCATTTTCCCATGCCACAGAAGAGCACCGTGATCAGAACATGGGCAGGCTCAGGAGTCCCTCAGAACTTGGTCCAGCTCCCTCTGCCCTGTGACCTCAGCAGGAGGACGCTCTCTGGGCTTCAGTTTCCTCATCTTTCAGACAGGGACACCACCCCAGGCTTGTTGGGCTGGTGTTACGATGAAATGATAACACGGAGGTACAGCATTTGGCACATAAGACGTGGCCACATTCATGCAGTATGGAAGGCTGGAGGCCATTACCTTCGTGTATAGCACACTCACTTCTGAAATATTACTTATTCAACCAAAATGCACCGAAAGTACCCCCATGTATGTTAACTAGTGGAGGCCCGTATTTAACGAATAGGGAAGCTGACAGGCCGTGATTCCGTTAACAAGGGCTACAGTTAATCTAGGAAACCACATTGGGACAATGTTCAGACCAGTACCTGGCAGAAGTGAATCACTGGGTGTGGTATTGGCCCGTCTCCCGTCTACAACTATATGACAAGCCACGTACAGAATCAGTACATGAGATTAGTTTGGGGGACTCCCGACTGTCAAACTAGTCAACAGTCCTGGTGTTCCCACCGCGGGAAAGCCCCTTTTCCTCACTCTCAATGGCCCTGGAGACAGGCATCTCATGTCCACAGCCCTTGTCCCCAACTCAGTTTTAATGGGCTCAGTGCTGGGCAGCCATAGTGAGCAGACAGCTGTGTGGGGCTGCTGGGTTGTAACTCTGTCTGTCACAATTCCTCTTCCCTCACTCAGCCAGCCTCACCTGCTAAGCCTCGCCAGACAGAGCACGAGCAAGCAGGAGTCTCCTGATTCTCCAAAGTCATGTTCCAATCAATAAAAAGAGTCACTGATGGGTAGACGGACTTATCATGTGATTGACACACTTTTCTGCCTGCCTGCGGGGTGGTTACTAGAACACTCCTGTATCCGAGCAAATACGACAAGGATGACAGACACAGATGGCTGGGGCGTGACGGTGGCAGGGGGCTGAGGTGGTGAGGACAAACTCAGAGACTCATCTTCCAAGAAATAAGGTGCCCCCAGAGTCTCCTAGAGTAGATAATGCACTGCGGCAGTATTTCTGCCACTAAGCTTTGGCAAACAAAATAATGATCGCACTAAAATTTGTATCTGCGTGCAGGCATGGCCTAAGTGTCTCTCCCCACTTCACCACTTTCCCTATGCCATAAAGTAAATGAAAATCTTTTTGAAGTTCATGACTCTGGACCTCTGATTTGGATCCAGTATCTCATGCTATAAAAATGCCCAAACCCTGCTGTTCAATCCTTATTAAAGTTCAGCCATGAGAACGGGTCTGGCCTTCTCGTGGGCCGTTATGCTTTCAGGAGTGCGTGTGTGGGACCAGCCAGTGCCGGCGCTCCATGGGGAACTCCTGGCAGTAAGCAGAGTGGCGGTCCCCTTTTGGAGGGGAGAGGGATGCTGTTTCGGGTGACAGACCACTATAGCAGCACCAACCTGGACCTCGATCCCAGGAAAAGACTCTGTTACTGTCATGAGCCTATAATTTACATGGATCACAACCCCTGTCGCTCCAAGAAACGTGGGCTCAAATCTGCAACCCAGGTTGCCAAGGGAAGAGGGTCAAAGGGCTTGCAATTTTGAGGAGCATCCTGAACCACTGCTGCCTCTTATTCTTCTATCCTTATTTTCCCTTTGCTCCTTTTCCCACACATATTTTATTATTTTACTTTATTATTATGTACTATTGTAAGCCTCATCAAATTCTATTTTTGGAATACAACAGGTTATCAATAAACTAGAGGCCCAGTGCACGAATTCGTGCACAGGTGGGGTCCCTCTGGGTGGCCTGCAGGGATCGGGCCGAAACCCGCAATCCAATGCCACCTGCAGCTCCTACCTGCTGCTCCCGCTCATCCGGCCCCACTGTGCCTGCCGTGGCTCTCGCCCAATCAGTCCTAAACGGGAGAGGCTCGCGCTGCCACACCAGTGCTCACCAGCCATGAGCCCTGCATCTGGCGCCCTCTCAAGGGGAATGGCCTGCGGGGTTGGGCTGAAACTGGCTCTCTGACATCCCCCAAGTGGTCCTGGATTGCGAGAGGGCACAGGCCAGGCTGAGGGACCCCACCGGTGCACGATTGGGCCGGGGAGGAACCGTGGAAGGCTGCAGGGTGTGTCTGGCCCATCTGGCTCAGTCCTGATCGGCCAGACCCCAGCAGCAAGCTAACCTACCAGTCGGAGCATCTGCCCCCTGGTGGTCAGCGCACATCATAATGACTGGTCGACCATTTGACTGTCTGCCCTCTGGTGGTCAGTGCACGTCATAGTGGGCGGTTGAGCAGCCTTAGCATATCATTAGCATAATATGCTTTGATTGGTTATTCGGTTGTTCTGCTGTTCGGACTATTTGCATATTACCCTTTTATTATATAAGATAATAATAAAGCATTCAGTTTTTACACATTAGACTTAAGTGAAAAATCCCTGTAAGAAAGGAATATCTTGATGCCCTATTTTTTATTCCAGTAAATTAAGAATCAAATGACCTGGGTCTATTCTAGGAGTCTGAAAAACCACCAAATTCTATTTCTTTATCTGTAAACTACAATACAAATTCCATTATAACACACACTAAAGTAATAGTTACACACTTTGGTTTTATTATATGGTGAGGCATTCAGGAAAATCTTATATATAATATCAAATATATATATATGTATATCCTCATATATACATACCCATTTATATACATATACATATATAGGGTGTCCCTCCCAAATGTATACATACTATTGTGTAGATTTCATTACATTTAAAAAATGAAATGAATTTTAATAAATACTGCCTTTATAACTATTCAGAGTGTGTGTGCATTTTTTACATATATATATATATATATATATATATATATATATATATATATATATATATATGCAATAATTAATTCACAACTGGTGAGTCATTCCAATTGAACATATTTTGGAAATTCTATCCTGTGTCCCCAATTGCTCTCATGGCCTTTGATAAAAATCTACAGACCACTAAACATCACAGATTAACACTAGAGGGCGCCAGAGTACCAGGTAATTTGTTTTTCCTTTTTTAACAGAATTTATAATCTGCCAGCTTGGTGCAAAATAGAAACCAAGGTACAAAAATAGAACCCGTGTATTCATCGTGTTTCTACCTGGCTCCCTTCGTGACAGGACTGCTGAATAATTTTTAACATCTCTGTTCATTGACTTAGACAAAAATAAATTTCCAGCGTTGTGGTGAATTATAGGCTATTCTAACTGAGCAGAAGCTGCAGCTGAGAACAGTTCTCTCCTCTGGCACTTACCTGAGAGGTGGCACATTTTCTCAGCATGTCTTTAGTTGCCCCAGGAGGTGGTGTGATCCGATTAAATAACCCTGTTCTCAGTCTTGGTGTTGGAACCAACAATGTTTTTTTGCTCTTTTAAAAGAAAAACAATCGATAAATTATAAAATGAAATAGGAACTTTCTTGCGTATGTTTTTAACATTTCAGGAGTGAGACAAGTTACTATTATCTGCAATTTCTTGCTGTCTGCCAAGGAAATGACTTGTTTGCAAACAAATAAATAAATGTGGGGGTTCATTTTACTTACAGACACTACTTTCCCCAGCCTTTCACAGGGCATTTGTTAAATGGCTAATTCTACTTCACTTGCCAATGAAAACTGTGACATGCAAAAAAATGACAACACAAATCCTGTTCTTATAAAATTTCCAACCATAACTTTCCCATGTCCCCTGTTCTCAGCATTAAGTACTATATAGTTACTGTTTTAATTTGAAACTAGTCGCTACAGCTACATTAATAATGTTTTGCAATCAAGCATTTAACTCAAGTTTGCTGTTCAATAAATCACAATCTAAAAGGTCTGCACTTGATAGAATCAATATTATATATTCATCTGTGTCAACAGCCCTTATCTTCTACAGTGGAACCTCGGTTCTCTTAACTAGGCTGTTCAAGAAGCGATTTGTTCGAAAACTAAATCATTTTCCCCATTAGAAATAATGTAAATTGAATTAATCCATTCCAGACTCCCAAATGATTCCGTTTTAACCTTTCTTCTATACAGTACACGTCTAATGTACTGTTTAATCTATAAATAAATACTTTTTTCTTATATTTATCGAACCACCCCCTACTAACCTTAAACGAATTTTTCATGTACCACTGCCTCCAACATGCTCTCCTGGGCTAACTGCCTTTCATTAATCCAATCAACAACAGTTTTTTCACGTATTCAATTGCCTGTGACTATGGTTTTGTGAGCACTTTCAAATCTTTCTCGACATTAGCACTCCGGATGGCCTCTTTATGTTTTAAAATTGTGCTAATCACCAGCAACAAAAGCATTCTCTCCTTTGTTTGTTGCCTAAGAGACACTTTTTTGTCTTGCTGAGGTATCAGCATGAAAGGGCTGTCAGGTTGAAAAATATAGTTTTGGTTGACAACTGAGATCTTTTTTTCTGTGAACCAAATTGGTCAACATGGGAGCGGTTGGAGAAACGAGGTTTGACTGTATTTAGTCTCAGATTGTGAGTGCCAGAGGACACAGGGCTTCTCCGAGTGGGTGCCCTGGGCAGCAGCCACAGAAACCCCCGGCACTTGTTAGAAATGACTGGAAGCCGGCCCAGCAACCTGCTTTAACAGCCCACCTGGTCAGTCAGGAGAACCACTGCCCCCGGGCATCTCTGTTGATCACCCAGGGGAGGGCCACAGGCAATCATAACACTCATAAAACCTTTTGTGTAGAAAATAGTATGCCTCAGTTTTTGTGCAGGAGAAGCCAGTCTGAGGCCAATAAAAGACCCATGAAATCAGTTTGGCTTACTTAAATAAACATTTTCAACCACAGAGAAGAGTATTTCATACAAGCAATGACCACATGCTATTTTCCTTTTTGAGCGCTAACTAGTGTTGGGTTCCTGGCATTTGCAGTCTCCAGATGACTCTGGTACACTGAAGGTTGATTCCGGTTACTCCCTCTTTTCTGGAAGTTGCTCACCCTGTAGCTCAGCAGATCTCAACCTTAGTTGTACGTTAGCAACTCCAGACCCGCTCAGAGCCTCTGACTCAGAACCTGACTTCAGTGACAGACATCTTCAAAGCTCGCGGGAGGGTACTGACGTGCAGTGAGTGTTGGCAAGCACAGCCAAGGCCAGTGGTTCTCAAGCACAAACCAATTCAAGGCCTGGGGTTGAGCCGGGGAAGCCAGGTGTGGTCTGTGGCCGTGTGCAGCACCAGCCCTGCTTGCACTCAGATGGGACTGGGGAACCTGCAGTTTCATCTGCTTCCTACATGATTGGTAACCCACCACACGAAACCACTGATGAACTTGTAGCCCTAGAGCATAGGGCCTGCAGGTGACGTTGTGTGCTTCTCACCACTCCGTCCCTATGCCTGGCAGAGCCTGAAACACAGCGTGGCTATTTACTTCCCCTAAATAAATAAAGTGACAATGAGGACTCAGTGGTCCCATCTAGTCTCTACCATTCTCACGTGTGACTTAGTCAAGACACTTGACCTCTCTGTGTCTGGTTTCTTCAATGTCATATGGGAAGAGAGATCTCTCCTACAGGGCTGTCAGTAGGATTAAATGAACATAGGAAAATGTTTAGAGAGAAATGGGTTTCATTGCCCTAACCGGTTTGGCTCAGTGGATAGAGCGTTGGCCTGCGGACTGAAGGGTCCCAGGTTCGATTCTGATCAAGGGCATGTACCTTGGTTGCGGGCACATCCCCAGTGGGGGGTGTGCAGGAGGCAGCTGATCGATGTTTCTGACTCTCTATTCCTCTCCCTTCCTCTCTGTAAAAAATCAATAAAATATATTAAAGAAAAAAAGAAATGGGTTTCATATATATCTGCTCACCGTGGGTCCTTCACTGCTGCTGCTATCACCACCTCTGGTTCATTAAAGTGCTTTACTGACCAGGAAAACAAGGCTGGCAAGGAAGAATGCTTCCAGAAGAGCCTACACCAGAGGCCTCTCGGGGCTGAACCGCAAACAGAAGACAGAATCACTTCCTACACCGGAGAGTTGAAAGAACCGGAGCAGGATCCCTACACTCTCCCCATGCCCGGTAAAATTACTCCCTGGTACTCCTTTCACCACGTGGGACGAAAGGTGCCCTGCAGGACCAAGGCTTCTCCGGAGGCAGAAGAGGCGTAGAAGAACCGAGTCACCGCACGAGGCGAGGGAGGGGAAGTCAGCATTCCGAAGACCCCGCCCCGCTGTTCTCAGTACTGCATTCCCATTATCAGCAGCCATGTGTTCAGCAAAACATAACCCATTCATAAAACTAGTGATTTGAATGTTACTGCTTTTAAAGTTTTGTTTGTACTTAATTTACTAGTATATGTGTATTTTCATTTTATCATTGCATAAGAGCTATGAGCATTAAAATGTATACCAAGTTTTATGTTTGCACTTATTGAATTATAATAATTTAAAGCAACCCTGGAGAAATTTTTTTTTTTCTTGAAAGGGGGCCTATACTGTTAAGAAACACTGTTCTAATTTATATATTTTGGGGACTCAAGAGATTCCTGACTCATGGGTTATCACTGCAATGTTACAAAGGTAGCAGAAAGAAAGAAACATATTGTAATCTTTCCCTTCTGATGAAGCACATCAGAACTGAGAATGCCTCCATGTCATCATCTTGCACGTCTTTTATCTTTGAATTCCGGAAACATCCAGGACTTCTGACTGACAGACTGCTGAGCAAGTGAGAGACTTCTGGACTGTTCCTGGAAAAACAACTCCAGGGCACGTTCTGCGTGGGAGGGCCTAGAAGAACCAGCCTTCTGAGTACAGGACTGCACGCATTCACCAGCCACCCGGTGAGCGCCTTCCCGTCAGGGCCAGCGCTCCGTGCAGGGAAGTGGGATTACCTGCAGTGCCAGCAGCCGAACGCCTTCCAGCGGTTTATCGGGGTCCACTTTAACTTCCTGCGTTCTGGCAAAAACTTCGAGGTCTTTGATGTTTTGGCAAGCCAGGTAAGAGCCCTGGGTAGGCAAGCAGACAGAGTTGCACTTACGTCGAGGACGAAGAAGCGAGCGTTTTTCTGGGGAGCATCAGGGTTGACTTTAATGGTCCTGGCCATTTTGAACGCCTGCAAGCGTGGGAAGTGCTCAGCGGCCCGAGAAGCACCCTGTGTTAAAGGCAACCGCACGTTACTGAGGACAACTGCAGGCTGAGCACCTGCTCCAGCATCCCTCCCAGACAGCGGAGGCACTCGTCGTGCGTGAAACAGGATTTAGGAGTCACACAAAGAAACGTCTAAGAAAGCAGCCAGGGTAGAAAGGGGCTGAGAAAGCTGGCCTAGCCCCAATTTGTTACTGAAATAAAACACACTCCCCCAAAGGGTACTGATCATGTGTCAGCTTAATGAATTTTCACAAAGGAACACACCTGTGAGCCACCACCTGAACAAGAAAGACCATATGAACCCAGGTTAGAGCCCAAGCCCGGAACCCCCGTCCCTGTCCTAGCTGGTTGCTTCTGAAAGATTATCACTGACTCTGTGCACCTTTCATCCTTTCCCTGTACTCACGTACAGTTCTCTCCCTGGAGTAACAAGCACTAAAACAAAACAAAGTAGCGACAAAACCATCCAAAAGAGCCGTTTTTCAGAAGAACAGGATGGCCTCGCAACCAGCTCAGCTAAGGACCAGGCAAGGGCTGGGGCCTGCTTCTCGGGAGCCGGGCTGGGAGAGAGTGTCCAGCCCAAATGGGGGTGATGGCAAGCACATGGGCCACGTCCTTCGGGCCCGACAGAGCAGTGTATTTTCAACAGGCACTTGCTTTTTCTATCAGGAAACATGTATGCCAAGCATTAGAGCTGTGCATGTTGCCTTTTTCAAGCAAACTTGTTCCTATTGGTCCTATCACACAGACATCTTTGACTGTCTTCTGTGCTGAGCGGCTGGGAACCTGAGGCCCAGAGTCATCCGGGCCTGGTGAAGCCTCCCTCTTTCCAAAGGTGCTAGCAGTGGGCTGACATCTCAGAGCACATCACCCTTTCTATCCTCGGGGACCCAATTTTGTAAAAAGGCACCACAATAACATGCGTTCAGCCGGGATAAACATTTCATTCTGCATCAAATAGTAAATGTATACTGAGAACCACGTCGACAGGACAACCCACCAACCCACCCTGCACAGAAAGGCAAGGGGCCCCGAGAGTGAAGGGACACCCCGAAACACAGAAACACCCCCGCCGGGTGGTTTGGATTTCACACCATGGAACAGGGTGGTAACTGTATTACTAATGCTATTCATTTAGGAATACCGTTTCCCTCTTGAATGCTCTGGGGATGTTTCAGTACCTTGAAGTTGGGAATCCTATGATGGACAGGCCGGGGAAAGTCTGCTATATTTTGTGATTCCATGTAGTCCCAGATCTGCTCCCGAATGTCCTGTTTGGAAACACCTATCATAACAAGGGTGTCTGATTAAACAGCGGCAAGGAATTCCACGGCGCATGCACCCCAGAGCCTCTCCCACGCCTGCTTCATGCACCCTCCACTCTACAGATCAGACCAGGATCTAGGGCTTCTGAACTCTCCATCATAAAATCAGGGTTAGTGGTAAGTTCTACATCCACGACAAATCATTAAAGTCCAACGATAGAGTAAACTCAATATAATTCCAATGTTTAACCCAGTTCTACTAACCTGTAGCAGGAGAACAAAATGCAACCCACACCATGTAACCAGCATCGCCAGGGATGCGCGTTGTGCTCAGTCACGGCGCTGTCACTCAGCACTGTCTATTCAGTCTTGAAACAGCTATGATTGGTCTACTCCTGCTGTAAATCCAGCAAGCTTGCCTTAGCCCTAAGTGATGTGCAAACTGGCTATTATTTGTGATTACCAACTACAACCCCCTTTGTTAGTGTGGGAATCTTTCCTTCTACATCCAACTTTGGAAATGCAATTTTAGGCAACAAATATACTGTACTTAGATTGTGGCAGTCCTAATAAAATTTGCATTGGCTATATGCTCCTATTGGAGTGAAGAAATATAAAGGCAGTTTCCAGTTAAGGAGAAAAACAAAACCAGCACTTTCATATAGACACATTTAAAAATATTCACTGAATTTTGTTGTTGTTGTCCCAAATGGATAACCTTGTACAGAAGTTTGTTCCAAATCACTTTGTATCTACTACTTGTTTTCATAACAATTTATTATACGGCAGCACTGTGAATTATGAAGCAAAGCATTTATGTGGTCATCGCCTTCAGTGATATACTCTTACTACCAACCTAGAAGTAGATTCAGTGCCCAAATGTAAGTTACTGTGACAAGGAGTGCTATCTCTGTACCCAAAAGTCCCCGCGGGATAGGTGGACATGGTGCCTGGGGGACGTGCGTCTCTGGCACGGGCAGCGAAAGCGGACCTCTTCTTCGCAGAGAACGTAGATGGTGCTCACCACAACTAAACACACTCAGACCGCGGACCTGAGCTTCCACACACAGCGTGTGGCTGGGCCTCTCTCATCACGCAGGCAGGAAGCAGGGGCAGGTTTAACCTCTCAGATCGTCCATCTCCCTTAAATGAGTGGAAGCTGCTCACAAGTGACACGGAGCAGCCTCAGCCAGAGGAAGATGGAGTCACCTGGCTGGGAGTGGGATGGGGCTGGCAGCCAGGTCCTCACCGTAAACATTTCTGAATTGGGTGGCTTTGGAACATTTGGATAAATGCATCCTAATAACTTATTATTATTATTATTATTATTTTTGTAAATGGACTTTAAAACCATACAAAAGGATCTGAAATGAAAAGTATCTCTACTTGCCCTCTGCCAGGTACCAGGCCCTTCCCCCAAGGCAGTCAGTGCATCTGTTCCTTCTAGTGAATTCTTCCCAGGTCTCTCAGGCTTCACACAAGAGATACTTGTATTCTCACCCTCATTTGCTTCTCCACGGAGAGTGCACTCTCCACACAGCTACACACACTGCTCTGCACTTTGTTCCTTTACTTAATATCTTGCCGATTAGCCCATTTGGCATCTAAAAGCACCCTCATATTTTTTGCAAGTTGCACAGTATCCCACTATATGAACAGGTTAAAATTTACACAAGCAGTCCCCTACTGATGGGCAGTAAACAGGCGGTTTCCAGCCTTTTGTTACTGATGTATGCTTTTATATCCCTCCGCACATTTTATATCAATTGTTAACCCTCTATGTGTAGTTCTAAGGCAGTGATGGCGAACTTATGACACGCGTGTCAGCACTGACACGCGTAGCCATTTCTGATGACATGCGGCCGCTGAGGCTGAAACATTTGCAAAATAATGTTTTTTCCTCAAAGTGACACACTACCTGAGTTATGCCCAGTTTTTTGGCGAAGTTTGACACACCAAGCTCAAAAGGTTGCCCATCACTGGTCTAAGGTGTAAGGGCCACAGCTAGAGGTTTCCACTGCCTGCGCCCTCAGACTAGACCTAAATCCCCATGGCATAGCGTGCATAGAAGGCCCTTCCCAGCCAGACCCCAGAGCCTCCTGCAGCCCAGCCCAAACACTGCTGGTGCCTCTTAGCCCTGGCCGTGTTTCTGAACCACTCCAGAAGTAAAAAGGCAGACTCGGTGTGCTTAGGGAGCACACATTCCTAAAGATGCAGGCTGAGACTGTGCTGCTGTCCGCTGGGCGGGCCACACAGGCAGCTTCCGGCGCTCAGCTGTCATTTCCTGCCGGGGGCTCTGCACCTGCTGGCCTCTGCTGGGAAGTCTGTTCAGCTCCCTGTCCCTCTGGCAAACTCTTTCTTCGAGGCCCAGCTTTGGCACCACCTCCAGGAAGTCTCCCCTCCTCCATTCTGCTCCACTCTTTTTGCAGATCCCTCTGTTGTAAGGTGTGGAATGAACTGCAAGACTCTGCTGGCCACTTCAGCCTCATCTCCCATCATTCCTCACTTCAAATTCAAAAAGTGGCTCAACCACTGATGGTCCCTGGCCCCCCACACCTGCCCACCTCTCTCATTTCCAGGCCTTAATACTTCCTCTCCTCTCCCCTCCTCCCAGGTCCAGCCCCTCTTCTCCCTTCAGGACTGAGCCACCACCTCCCCCAGAAAGGATGCTCTGAGTACTCAATCAAAGACAGATGTCCTTCCTTTAAGGACCCAGAGGCCCTGGCTGAACCAAAGCGCGGAAAGCTCTAGGGTCAGTTGCATAGAGCATCATTCTGATATGTCAAGGTTGTGGGTTCAATCCCCAGTAAGGGCATATACAAGAATCAACACAAGAATGCATAAATAAGTGGAACAAAAAAATTGATGTTTCCCTCTAAAATAAAAATTAAAAAAAAGAATCCAGAGCACCCTCACCATTTTCTTGTGTTTTTCCAAAACAGAAACAATTACATTGACACAACTATCCTAAGGCTATTACATTATCACTTTCACTAACAACCCAGAAGTCCTACAATATCCCTAACAGGACCCTTACTGTGTGGAACACAAGACATGCAGAAACTGGGGCCCTGCCCTGGAGCGTCCATTCATCACAAACATTTGAGTGACTCCCATTCAGAACGCACTGGGCTAATTGGGAGGGGCGGGAGAGAATACAAGGGCACGTCCTTACCCTTGGAAAGTTATGAAAACATAGGAAATGGTCAGAATAATAAAAGGCGACATATATTATTAATGTGTGACATGCCCGACCCTGTGCTGTAGTTGCGGGTCAGGTCAGCTTGGGTTTCACTCTTCTTTCTCCCTCTAGCTCTGAGCTCAGTCCTGGCACGTGGCAGCATCTCCAAGGGTCTTTTTTCTCACCCCACTGTGTTGTCAGCAACTGCTTACCGTGCAGTGTTCACGCTGCACGTGGTCATGGCAGGGCCCTGGCGCACCGTGAGCTCTATGTGATCTGTGCCAGGCAATCCTGCAACCAATCACCAAAGCCCAGGGAACTCTGGGCCGAGCCTCCCCAGTGCCTGGGACAGCCGAGGCATCCGTTAAGAAGACAATGACGAAGGGCCCCAGCGTTTCGGTAACACTGGTGTCGTCCCGTTTCCCGCGCGGTAAAGCAGGAATGGTATGGCAGGGCAGATCTCTCGGGAGCATTTGTGAGGATTGGTACGGAGCTACCGGACACCACCTCCAGGCCGGCAGACAGCCCTCCTCCCTCTGATCCCATTATCCTGGTATCCCGCCCGCGTTCGACCCCAGCCCTCTTCCGCGTGACCCGTCCGTCTTTCCCAGGGGCCCTCCCTGCCCCCTTCCTTCCCTCCGTAGTCCCTGGGCCCCCCGCCAGATCCGGGACAGGACCCTCACCCGCCCTGGACTCCATGGCGACGTGGTCAGTGCGCGACCTCCGGGCCGGGCCGGCGCAGAGTGACGTCACCCGCGTGCGCCGTTCCCCTCCCCCCCCCCGCGCCTGCGCGCTGGCCGCGGAGCTGGGACGGAGGGGTCGCGCGGAGATGGGGGGAGCGGCCGGGAGAGGGGTGCCCCTGCCTGTGGTATTTTCGTGGAGCCCGTCGGCGTGGAGCTTCGGCTCCCACGTGCGTTTGCCGGGCGCCGTGGCTGCGGACGTGAACAAGCCCTGGGCTCTGGCAGCCGACGCCAATCCCAACACACCCCGCCTCTTTAGTCCCGGGGGGCGCCTCCTCCGGGAAGCTGCCCTGATTGCTCCTCCAGAACTATGGACCTATAGACCTCTCCTCTGAGACCTATAGACCCGGCTCCGGCGGGGGCACCTGGTTAAAAATGTCAGGTTTTAAATGGAATGGAATTCGCTGGGTCTGGGGTCGGGTCCACCCCAGGCCCTGGTGAGTGGTAAGCAGGCTCCGAGGCCGCACTTTGAGCCCACACCCCTCAGATTTCACCGTGGCCTCTGCATCTCCTGGCAGCCTGCATTTGCTCGTCTACATCATTCACTCATTTGGTCTCTCATTCATTCAACACACAGGATGGGTCCATCTAAGGGCCTTTGGAAGAGATGGGGCTGAAAGGACAACCAAGTCCGTGGCCTCCCTGACTCCAATCTAACTGGACAGATGAGGGGAAGGGTCAGTTTGGCCGCAGCATTAGGAAAATAACCCCTTTCCCCCAAACAAAGAGGGGAGTTAAGCCACTAGTAACCACGTCCTATGAATGATTCCATACCCTTAGCAACATGCATAGTGCATTATAAGCACTCAAGAAGTGGTACCCACTTTTCAAAGTTCTTCATACAATCTTCATACAATCCTTACAACCAATGTGAAAGAGACAAAGCAAAGCAATTTTTAAAATTTTATTTTTATTGATTTTAGAGAGAGGAAGGGAGAGCGAGATAAAAAAAAAAACACCAATGTGAGAGTAAAACATTGAAGCCACCTCCTCACACAACCTGCTGGGGATCGAACCCACAACCTGGGTATGTGCTCTGACCAGGAATCGAACCCGCCACCTTTTGGTGTGCAGAAAAACACTCCAACCAACTGAACCACACTTGCCAGGGGTGGACAAAGCATTTTAATACTCACTTTATAGATATGGAAAATGAGTTTCTGGGTGTTCCAGTGACTTATTCAAGGTCTCACAGAACTGATCCTAATCCATTTGCATTCATCATATAGAACATGATTAAAACCAGTAATAAAGAATGCTACTAAAGTGCCAGGCTCTGGGCTCAGTGCCATAGAGGGCAGACCTAAATATAATCCCCACAACAAACATGATTGGCATTCTAGAGAGCAGGAAACAGAGACTCAAAGCATTGAAGAACCTTGCCCAAAGCCACCCAAATGGGAAGGGCCAGAGCCTGATGCAACCCCGACGAGGTTATTGCAAACCTGCAGCTCCTGGTCACAACCCTGCATGCCCAGGTGGTATCCCTAGCATTGATGTATAAAGACATTCACAGGCCTTAATGCTCCATGAAAGGGGCCAGGTCTTTGACCAGGCTTGCAAAGGGAGTCCAGAGCATTGCTCTGGACAGTGGAGGTTATAAAATGAAATCTCTCAGCGAGGTGGGGTGTCCTTTCCCAGTTCAGGAGAACACAGTAGATCGGTGCAAAGTATTCTATGCAAGTTGACCTGGCCCAGCCGCTGAAATGAGCATGACTCACTGTCAGCCAGCTGTGCTCAGAGCAGAGTCCAGGCTGATAACCGACAGCCAAGTCCCGCAGGTGGCCAGGCTGGCATGTCCCCCAGATGGAAGGAAACACCGAGGACAATCTCCCCCAGTGGCAATTTTAGAAAGCAGGTGGTGCCAGCGGAAAGGGCATTCCATTTAGTTCTTTTACACCCGCGTTTCAAGTTTGAAGTACCCCCAAAGTCCAGGCACTTAAAAGAATAAATAATTTTAAAAGGGCATGGCTGGCATGGCTCAGTGGTTGAGTGTCTACCTATGAACCAGGATTCCCAGCCAGGGCACATGCCCGGGTTTCAGGCTCCATCCCCAGTCGGGGGCATGCAGGAGGCAGCCGATCAATGATTCTCTCTCATCATTCATGTTCTATCTTTTTCACTCTCTTCCTTTCTTTCTGAAGTCAATAAAAAATATTTTAAAAAATAATAATTAAAAAAAGAGACATCTTAGAATAAATTAGCTGGCTCTCTTGTAAAAAGATATTCTAGAACTTTAACTCAAACGCTTCAAGTTTGATTATATATATATATAAATTTGCATTTGGTCACTTGAGGATTTTTTAAAATAGACTTTACTGTTTAGAGCAGTTTTCAGTTCATAGCAAAATTTAGAAGGTACAGAGAGTTCCCGCATAGCCCTGTTCCTCCCTACACAACCTCCCCCTCTATCAACATCCCCTGCCACAGAAGTACATTTGTTGAAATGGATGAATCTACACTGACACATCATGATCACCATTAACTGAAGGTTTGTGTCCCCACCCCCCCAATTCATATGCTGAAATCTAATCCCCAGTGTGATGGTGGTAGGAGGTGGGGCCTGAGGGAGGTGACTAGGCCATGAAGGCAGAGCCTTTATAAAAGGGGCTCCGCAGAGCCTCTCATTCCCTATCACCTTGGGGACATGGCGAGAAGAAGGCTGTCCATGCACTAGGAAGAGGGCCCTTGCATTGATCTTGAACCCCCATGCTTCCCAAAATGTGGGAAATAAGTGTTTGTTGTTTAAGCCGCCCCGTCTGTGGTATTTTTGTTATGGCAGCCCCAGCTTAGACACAACCAAGGCCACCGTTCATATTAGGGTTCACTCTTGGTGTTGTACATTCTATGGGTGTGGACAAAGGTATAATGTAAGGTGACCAGATTTTAACATTGGTAAAGCGGGACACCATTGACCGGGAGGAGAGGGGGGGGGGGGTTCCTTGATTAAAAATTTGGTCTATATGGAGCAACAAAAATTTTCATAGAACGCAAAAATAGTATTGTAATAGATTTTTTAAATTTCAACATAAGTACAATTTACAAATATAATAAATAAAAAATTATGTATAGTATTATTTTATTCTTTGGCATATTTCTCATTTGAGTGAATTTTTTTTAGTAGATTGCTGTCGTTGTTTAAAAGGTCATGAATTTGCCGTAACGTAAGTCGTAAGTGTCACTTTCAAGGCCGGCGCTAGACTTTTTGCCGCCACTATAAAATATAAATAATACGAGTACTGTCTGCTAAATTCAAGAAAATTTATGTATTTATGAAATAAATAAATAAATTACTTACCTAAATTATCTGAATAGCTGATTTGTAATGACATCACTTGTTTAACTAGCTTACTAGCACGCAGTACGATGTGTATCGTCTGAGAGACAGTTACAAAATGTTTTCGTCATTGCCAATCCCAAAAAATGCCATTGTTCATTAAGTCCAAACAATGGTGGTCGAATTCTAACAACTGATCAACAATGCGAACTTTGATAAGCAGTTCTCGATAATCAGTTCTCAACAATTATTTGTTATTATTAAAGTTTAACATTATAAAATTAACAAAAATAATATAAAACTCATATCCTGGCTAAATAGCCACATGGCCACCGAAAACCGTATATTCCCTTCCCGTTCTCCTGCCGTTCCCTAGCTTGTCATGCATTCTTTCCAAAAATCGGGACTTTTTTAAAACGCTGCGGGACGCGGGACAAATTGTTAAAAATCGGGACTGTCCCGCCAAAAGCGGGACGTCTGGTCACCTTAGTATAATGACATGTATCCACCATTACAGTTTATACAGAGTAGTTTCCCTGCCCTAAAAATCCTCCCTCCCATCTACTCATTCCTCCCTCCCTCTGACCCCGGGCAAACACTGATCTTTTCACTGCCTCCACAGTGTTGCCCTTTCCAGAATGTCATAGAGCTGGCATCGTACAGCAGGCAGCCTTTTCAGATTGGCTTCTTTCACCTTTTAATATAGGAGCCCTTACGTTTCCTGCATGTGTTTTCAGCACTGGGCACAATGGCAATGCCTGGATGGACCCCAGTTTAATCTCTTCACCCACTAAAGGACATCGTGCTAGCTTCCAAGTTTGGGCCATTGTGAATAAAGCTGCTATAAACATTCTTGTGCAAGTTTACTCAAGGATTTTAAAGCTTGTCCTAGGCATGCCCTTCTGAATTCTCACCAGCCCTTTAGAAGCTGGCTGGAGGAGAAAGGTAAGTGGGTGAAAAGCTCGTCCATGCTGTGTGACTGTAGGTAATTAACACCACCTCTCTGAGGTTCAGCTCCCGCTTCTACAAAACGTGGGGAAGTGCTTCCTCCCCTGGAGTCAGCGAGAAGAAGGAGTCAGCGAGAGGACGGAGTCAGCCGGAGGACGGAGTGGGCTGGTACACCGGGGAGGGGGGGGGGTGTAGGCACAGTGCCTGCCCAGCCCTCAGCGAGCACGCTAGAGATGTCAGCTTTCGTTGTTCCATACAATCCTCTTAGATGGACGGGAGATGCCGGTGTTGAGAGATGAAGTCCAGCACCTCAGGTGCTGCGCGCTGAGAGCTCAACCTCTCCCCACCTGTGCTTCTGAAATGCCAGCGTTTCCAGCCCCCCACGCGTCACAGGATGGGCGTAAAACACGAAACCGAAACGTCAGATTCAGCTTTCAGCTCTCTGACTTCTTCGTGCATCATATTCACAAACGCAGCTCCTCACGCTGTCACAAAACCAATAAGTGAATGATTCTATGACAACAAAGGCTGCTCCTGAGAAGCTGGAAGATGCCCTTCCACTTCCAGGCATTCCTCTGCCAGCTGCTCTGCTCTGCGCTACGCGCCCTCTCCCCTCCCGGGATCAGCTGAGGCCTGTCCGTCAGCGCGTGGCAGCTCAAGGGAGGCTGTACTTGGGCAAGACGAGGATGCCTGGAGTGTCACAGTGATGGCTTGCCATTCCCACTGCACCACCCAGGCCAAAGATGTCACTCCCCACGACTCAGACAGCCTCTTGCCTCCTCGCTCTGGGCCTGTCTCCTCCTCCCCTTCAGAGGCCTCCTCCTCCTCCTCCTCCTCCTCCTCCTCCTCCTCCTCCTCCTCCTCCTCCTCTTTATCTTTCTCCTCCTCCTCCTCCCCTCCTTCCCCTTTAACGCCCTCCATGCACCTGAATTCCACTGTGACCCTGGCTCCCTACTGCCTCCACCTGGCGAAGCACCCACTCCTCACCTGGACAAGCGAGGCCTTGCTTGACTGCAAACTGGTGTGCACACCTCCTCTCTCAGCCAAACAACACCCCTCTCCACCCCACTCTGCCCTTCTCCTCCTGCTGGGTTTTGTTCGTGTTTTTTCCACCCCAGAGATGCCGCCCTGCCCCGACCCCAATCTTCACAGGTCAAAAAGCCCACCCCTAGTTGGCCTGAGGACTATTAGGAGGGAAGGGTGGGGCACCAACAAACTCCACAAACACGTGACAGCTGTGGGAGGGAGCAGTGAAGGCGAAGAGGCATTACTTACAGGCACAACAGGACCCCGAGGAACTGAACACACGGCCCTCATGGAAGCTGTGCGGGGCGGAGCGAGGGCGCTGGCATCCTCGGGTGAACCCGAGCGCTCATATAAATTCACACTTTGCAGCCGGGATCACCGGGAATCACGTGGGTCCTGTTTTCAAAGGCCACCTCCCACCCCCGCCCCACCCCACCCCACCCCCACTCTTACCCCCACAGGAACCAGCCAATTTCTTCTAAGTAAACTTATTACCATCTTTAAACACAGAGCAGGAAGGCAGAGGATCATAGAGATTGTCACCAAGAAAAGAAAGAGCAGCGAAGTCTATTTTTTTCCAGAAGCAAGGGCACCTGCCAGAAGAAACAGTGACAGGAGCTAACGGGCCTGGGAGAGGGAGAGGGTGGCGAGCAGATGCTCCTGTCATTTTACCGACTTTCTGCTCGGGGCGGGGGGTGGGGGGGTGCGGGGGGGGGCTTAACCGGGCGGTGTGCTAGCAGGATGCTCGTGCCCATTTAAAGTGGGGGTGATTCTCCCCTAGCTCCCGCTGCAGGCGGTCACTGCTGTCTCCTGCGCAGCCACGGAGCCAAGTGGCGACTCCTGAATTGCAACCGTTCACGATAGAGATGTTCGGAGCGGCATCGAATACTTCATAAATGTGAGACTGCTTAGTAAGCTCGCACGCAACCCAAAGGTTGTTGGAAGAAAGTCTTTCTCCCCCCAAGTCAGGTTTGCCTAGACGAAATACGGGGTTCCTGTTCCATTTGGTTTCAGAGAAACCATGGGTCTGTTTAGGGCACCTAGATCCCACGCACAATGCGGGCATCTGCATTTTTCTCCCCAAATCTGACGACTTCCAATGTTAAGGAAAAGGAAGGCCGTTTCCTCACCCAGGTCTCAAGGCCCAGCGTGACTGCCCACTTCTCCAAGCTCGCCTCCGTCCTCTTTCTCCCTTTTCTGAATCTTGGTTTGCTCAGCCCTGCCCTCCCCCCACCCCCCACCCCCTCGGTGCATGGCGGCCACAGACAGGACAGCACCAGAAGCTCCCAGGTCCGCAGCTGAGTCTTCCTGCACCCACAGGAGGGGCAGAGGGCCCCCTGGCAGCTCCTCTCGGCGCTGGTCGTGAGAACAGTGCCTTCCTGGTGAGGGCGCCCTGTGTTTGCTAACATTAACGTTGCAGCCGGAGTCCCTGCGAGGCCAGCCTTGCGCCTGCCAAGGTGGGAACCAGCGAGCACTGCAGCAGGCGCCGAAAATAAACGCCAGCTCGTGTTTGAGTTGGAGTCTGGGTCTGAACGGCTAAACGGCGGACTGTGCCTGTGGTTATGGCGGGAAGGGTGGGGGGTGTCTCTGAAGCCCCCAGGTGACACCCTTGGTTCCGTTTATAATTTCAGAGCACGGAGTCATGCCGAGCAGAGCTGGGTGCTGGGCCCAGTGGGGTGTGCAAGGCGGACCAGGTCCCTCCCTGCCTGCCTTCCTGCCCTTTACATCCTGAGGCGGGCGAGGGTGGGGGGCAGATGACAAACAGAGGAGCAGCCAGATTCCATGAGACAGGGTGGAATTAATCAGGATGAGGGGTGGGTAAGGGGGGGGAGGAGGAAGTAGGTGGGTGTTAGGGGGAGGCCTCAGAGGAAGTGGCAAGGCAGGAAGGAACCGAGGGACCCAGGCAAAGGGCAGGGCACGTGCAGAGGCCCTGTAGAGAGAGGGTGCACATGTGCTCAGGCTGGGAGCCGGTGGGAGAATGGCCTTGGCTTTCTGGGCATTCCTGAAGGTGAAGAGCAGCTAGTGCCAGCAGGGCAGAGCCGCTGCTGCTGACTTCATTCTGTCCTGGATGGGTCCCTCTGGAGCCTGCCGCAGCTCCTGCCACCCCGAGACCTGGCAGCCACGCTGAGGCACCAGCCAAAGCTGCCCCCAGACCGGGATTGCAAGCTCAGCGTATTCCCTAGGGCTCAGAGCACCCGCCCCACCGGCTGTAAATTGGGTGAAAAACAGGCCACCTCACCTCTTTCTCCCGGTGGCCTTGCCCAACAATCCCAGCCCTGCCTGCACCCCCGACAAGGAGCAGCCTGCCTCACAGGCTCCGATAATGAGTCACGGACCCTACAGGGTTAATTACAGGGTTTCGTGTTGGTGATATAAAAAGCCGAAGCTTCAGAGACCTTGAGTCATGTGTGTTCAGAAGTCATGCCTCCGTGAATACACTATTGACTGTGCATATATAGTTAGAAAATTATATGTAGGTATGTTTCCATACAGACTTTTTTAGTTATATAGAAGTTTCTGGTTTGACTTTCTAAGTCTCCTCTAATTTCCAAGGCCCTAACCCTAATTTCAAAGAGACAGCTAAGTAATGAGTTAGGTATTTCAGATCGTCAAACCTCAGTTTCCTCTCCCTTTCAACAGTGACGTGAATGGTACACACCCCCAAAGAAGCACAGACAGAACATTTAGCAGAGAGCTTGGCACACAGTATGCACACATCACATTTTCTCATATACTAGTGACCCGGTGCACGAAATTCGTGCACATTAAAAGGGGATTAATTAGAGGAAATAATTTAACCTTTTGCACTCGGATGTCGAGTGTGACGGTTATTGAATGTATCAATAATTTGAAATATTAAAAAATCCAAATAAATAAGTTTGTATGAAAAGAAACTCCAGTTTTTTATTCTACTGCCGTGCTTTGTAAAATCTGCGGTATTTTAAAAAATTAAATCCCGAGTAGAATAAAGGAATCGAGAAAAAAGCAAGCAAGTGCAAAGGGTTAATATTGCTATTTGCCCTTTCTCTATAATAGAAGTGTCAGAGATGAAAGAAAATTAGTAAAATGTATATGAAAACCTTCCTCCTATCAGAGTCTGGGGCTATGGGACCCAGAGTCAAGTTCCCGCCAACCCACATGCACCTCAAAATCGCGTGAGGCCCAGACCCGGCCGCACCCCCCGCCCCCAATTGGACTAGATCCAGACCTGGCCAGTCACACCCTTGTCAAGCCCTGCCAGGCAGGGGGTGTGGCCTGAGGTCCCCCAGCCCAGACCGGGGCAGGGGGCGTGCCTTGAGGTCCTCCATCAAGCCCCGCTGGGTGGGGGGCATGGCCTGAGGTCCCCTGTCAAGCCCCGCTGGGTGGGGGAGGGCATAGCCTCAGGTCCCTGCTGATTGCTCATTAAGGCTCCTTATGGGAACTTGGCCTCAGCTGTGGGTGCAGCCATCTTTGTGATGGAGTGATGGTCATTTAGCACATTCCCTCTTTATTAGATAGGATTAGGGAAGTCTTGGAAAAGGCACACATTCGTTCAATACATACTTCCTGTGCACCTATTATGTGCCAAGGTATCAGGCAAGGCAGAGGGACTGCAGAGGGGAACAAGGCCGAGTCGCTGCCTGCCTAGGGAATGTGTGGCCGACTTAGGCTGCTAAACAAATGCCAGGTAGCCCCGTGTCTGGGCACAGGGAGACTGAACTTCCTGTCCCCTGGGTGTGCTGGACCCATGTGACCAGCTCTGGCCAATGAGTTGGGAATGGAACTGACACTTGTCACTTCCAGGCAGGAACACAATTCCCCGGGCAGAATCTCCCTTTCTTGTCCCTGCCAAGATTACAGGAGAGGAAAACTTTGAACACTCAGGCTTCTGAGTGATTTTGATGGGCAGAGCCCCCTCTGAGCTGGGGTTGGCTCTAGATTAAATCACCAAGACACCTCTCATAGCAGTATTTTCACCAAAACAAAAGAAAAAAAATAAACAAATGGGACTACATCAAACTAAATAGCTTCTGCACAGCAGAAGAAACCATCAACAAAATGAAAAGGGCACCCACTGTATGGGAGAACATATTTGCCAATGATACATCTGATAAGGCGTTAATTTCCAAAATATATAAAGAACGTATACAGCCCAGCCAGCGTGACTCAGTGGTTGAGTGTCCACCTATGAACCAGGAGGCCCCAGGTTCGATTCCCTGTCAGAGCACATGCCCGGGTTATGGGCTCAATCTCCAGTGCAGAGTGTGCAGGAGGCAGCTGATCAATGATTCTCTCTTATTGATGTTTCTATCTCTCTCTCCCTCTCCCTTCTTCTCTGAAATCAATAAAAATGTATTAAAAAAAAAACTTATACAACTCAACACCAGGAAGACAAGCAACCCAGTTCAAAAACGAGCAAAGCCCTAACAGGTTTGGCTCAGTGGATAGAGCGTCGGCCTGCAGACTGAAAGGTCCCAGGTTCGATTCCGGACAAGGGCATGTACCTGGGTTGCAGGCACATCCCCAGTAGGAGGTGTGCAGGAGGCAGCTGATTGATGTTTCTCTCTCATCGATGTTTCTAACTCTCTATCTCTTTCCCTTCCTCTCTGTAAAAAATCAATAAAACATATTTTAAAAAAATAAAAAAATGAGCAAAGCCCTAGCTGGTTTGGCTCAGTGGATAGACCATTGGCCTGCAGACTGAAGGGTCCTGGGTTCAATTCTGGTCAAGGGCACATGCCTGAGCTGCAGGCTCAATCCCCAGTAGGGGCGTGCAGGAGGCAGCCGATCGATGATTCTCTCTCATCATTGATGTTTCTATCTCTCTCTCTTTCTCTCTTCCTCTCTGAAATAAATAAAAATATATTCAAAACAAAAAATGAGCAAAGACCTGACTACACACTTCTCCAAAGAAGACAGACAGATGGCCAATAGACATGAAAAAAATGCTCAATGTCACTAATTAACAAAGAGATGCAAATTAAAACCCCAATGAGATATCACCTCACACCTGCCAGAATGGCTACCAACAAACAACAAGTGCTGACGAGGATGTGGAGAAAAGGGACCCCTCGTGCACTGTCGGTGCAAATGCAGACTGGTGCAGCCACTGTGGAAAACAGTATGAAGTTTCCTCAAAAAATTAAAAATGAAGTTGTCTTTTGACCCAGCAATCTCACTTCTGGAAACATATCCTAAGAATCCCGAAACACCAACCAGAAAGAATATATGCACCCCTATGTTCATAGCAGCATTGTTTATAACAGCCAAGATCTGGAAACAGCCCAAATGCCCATCAGTAGATGAGTGGATAAAAAAGCTGTGGTACATTCACACAATGGAATACTACGAGGCTGTAAAAAAGAAGGAATTCTTACCTTTTGCAACAGCATGGACCTGGAGATGATTATGTTAAGTGAAATAAGCCAGTCAGAGAAAGACGAATACCATATGATCTCACTTATATGTAGAATCTGATGAACAAAATAAACTGATGAACAAAATGGGACCAGAGACATGGATACATGGTACAGCCTGACAATGTCAGAGGGGAGTTAGGTGGTACTGGATGAAAGAAGGTGAAGAGATTAATCAAAGAACATGTATACATAGCCCATGGACACAGACAACAGCATGGTGAGAGCCAGAGGGAGGGGAAGGTGGGATCTAGGTGGAGGTGGGCAAGGAGGGGAGAAATGGGGGACATCTGTAATAATGTCAACAATAAAAATAAAATACAATAAAAAAGATTAAGTCGCTGAGACTGGGGGGTGTTTGTTACTATGCATACACCAGCCTTAACTGACTGATACACCATGTAAGCAAATCACTTACATAGCAATATGCATAAAGGCAACTCTATAGGACTTGTATGAAATGGGCAGCACAGAGAAGCATGTCATGAACTCTCTTTAAGAAGAAACATGCATATCTTTAATATTTTCTTTTGAAAACATCTACAGCAGTCTTGGATTTCTTGCATCTTTGACTGTATTAATTGTGGTGATGCTTGAATTATAAGATAGATACGCTTTTAAGAAAATCAGCTTCTTTTTTTCTTTGACAACCACAGCTTAATGTGATAAATTCCATGGCTGTTTTTCAGAAACTTCCAGAGCACAAGGAGGGGGACACGGAGGTCAAGTTGGGTCCCCATATTAGGGTTTGCAACTCTTTCCGTAGAAAGATGTCTGCTTTGTGTCACATCCCTTTTTAAATTTTCAGAGTAGCAAAGGTATTTTCCCCCTCATTTTTTTTTAATTTTGAAAAATTTTAAACTTACAGAAAAATTGCAAGAAGAATACCAATGAATACCCGCAATTCAGTAATTGTTCTCATTTTACTATATTTCAGATACCCTTCTCTCTCCTCCTCCCTCAGTCCCCCTACCCCCCACCTTTGGCTGAATCTTTTAAAAGTGGCAGAGATGATGATTATCAGTGCTAAATATTTTGACATGTACTTTTTAAAAACAAGAACATGTTCTTACTTGATCACATAATTATCACACGCAAGAATTTTAACCTTGATACAAAATAATTATCTAACATGCACTCCATTTTCAAATTTCCCCAGGTACTCTCAAACCTACCCTTGATTAATTTCTTAAATACATAAAAACAAAACGAAACACAGAAGCTGCTGCAGACACGTTTAAAAATCTCCCTCAAGTTAAATCCAATGCCACATACACATCAAGTACACACATTTTTTTCTGATGAATTCCCTGAAACTCGCGCAGGGCAGAAAGACAGCTGCCCTGGGAAGACACGGAGGAGCAATTTGTTCAACAACCCTGGAACTTAAAAAGGAAAAGAGAAAGAAAGAAAGAAGAGAGAGAGAGAGAGAGAGAGAGAGAGAGAGAGAGAGAGAGAGAGAGAGAGAGAGAGAGAGAGAAGGAAGGAAGGAAGGAAGGAAGGAAGGAAGGAAGGAAGGGAGGAAGGAAGGAAGAAAGAAAGAAAGAAAGAAAGAAAGAAAGAAAGAAAGAAAGAAAGAAAGAAAGAAAGAAAGAAAAACAGACTTAGCCACCTAACAGGCACAGATTTTATTTGCTTAAAACACGAGAGAATCTCCCTAGAGGGGATTTCATGCTCTCCTAGCAGTTTCAAAGACATTTCTGTTTTCCAACAGATGGTGTTCTTGACACATTGCAAAGCTATGGCAAATGTTTTGTGTTACTTGTGTGTTTTTTAAACGACGCACCGCACAGTTTATTTACTTCTGATTTTCAAGGCTTTATTCCTGCCATGCAATGTTAAGTTGCATCCATAAGGTGTCAGCACCTTCATTGTAACCAGAGGATCTGATTTTTTTCTTTTTTTCTTTTAAGAGTAGTTTTTCCGTTGGCCTCAAGGGGGTGCCAACACTCCAGGTCACCCGAGCGACTCCAGGTGCAGGAGCTGGTGGCTCTCAGGAGAGAATGCAATGGGGTGGTAGTGATGGTGGTGGTGGTGTGTGTCCCGGTGACTTGAATATCTTTTGCCTTTATCATCGCTTATTATTCTAGAAGGACACAGGGCCCTCTGGGACCGGATTCTGCTTTCAGCTCATTGATAACAAGGTCAGGAAAGGAAGAAATCAGCAGGAAATGAGCAGCCCCCCAATCCAAAATACCCGAGCAGGTTCCAGAAAAGATCGGAAATATGGTTTTTGCAAAGCCCAGGTGTGTGGAAGGTGTTGTTTTAATAACCTGAACAAACATTTCTCCCGGAGTCCTACTGAGCAGAGAAGAAACCTAATTCCAGGGGCAAAGGAAAATGTCTCCCTCACCTTTTCTGTCTTGATTATAAGGATTTCTTTCCTCCAACTCCCGCCTTTTTTTTTAGGGGGGAGGGGGAGTACTAATTTTGGCAACTCAACTTAGTTCTTTTCAGATGACATTGGTTTAAACCTGGACAGCCTTGTAAGTGCAAACTTCTGCAGAAACTGATATTTTTGAATGTATTTTTCCATGGTCCTTAGATATTTTGGGTTTTCGCCTATTCTGTGATAAAGCTTTTTAGAAAGCACCTCGTAAAAGCAGAGTAAATAATATTTCTCCAGGAAGCCTACAGACCGAGGAGTGTTTCTTGACCAATAGTCAGCATTTCCAGTAAAACTGTGAGCAGCGCCGAGTGCCTGTCACGCGCGCCCCGAGAAAGGCACTTTTCGCCAGAGTACTTTTTAAAAAAAGAGATGGATGTGAACGTACTAGAGGTATTAAAAAATAATAAAGTCGTAGTGGGAATTGAGGGGGTGGGGTGAGAGAACTCTCAAACCATTCACCTGTGAGCTAAGGTCTGGGAAGCTTTATGTTACTTCGTTGGAAAAAAAAAATCAAATTAGAACAAGAACTCAGAGCAGCCATAAAAAAAAAAAATAGAGTGAGCGTTTCAGAAGTAGACTATTCGAGGTAATAGGAACCTGTTTTGCACTTTCTCTTTGATTCTGCGTTTTTCACGAGATAATATCATTTGTCGACCATGCACGTACATGTATTTTCTTTTGCCCTTTTATTGAGAAAATGAATGAGATGCCCCCCATGCCTTCTATTCACCTCCCAGAAGCTAAGTGTGGCGGTGGATTCTCACCCCTTTCCTGGGAATCTAATGAGGGTTAGGAGGGGGAAAGGAAACCCGAAACAAACGTTGTATCTGGTCTTCTTCTCCACCCAACCGGATGGACAACTTCCAGGAGAATTCTGACCAGCATCTAGCCCTTCTTGTGCGGGGGAGAGGGGGTCCCGCCCCTTCAGGGGAAGCGGGCAAAGGGGGGTCCGACGATTCGAGGTGTTGAAGGGATAAATACTCAGTCCACAAATAAACAAACTTTCCAGGATTCCTAGAGAGAAGAAGAAAACTTGGAAGGGCGAGGACCCCTACGCTCCAAGTGCTGGAACCGCTTCTCGGGGGCGTCTTAAACCGTTTGCAATCGCTCACCGCGTCCTCCCACGGAGCCCCGGTGCCCAGATCACCTATCAAACACCAACCCACCAAACCCCACCGAAATGTAAAAAGTCAGTTTGGAGAACGCCAAAGGGGCTTTGCCGGGGGCGCGAAGAGGAACTGCGGCCCGGGTCGGCGTTCCCGGCGCAGGCCAGGTAGGGAGCCCGCGCTAGGGACGCGCGTCGCGGGGAGAAGTCCCCGCGGAAAGCCGCGGGGCTCTCTGCTCGGGCCGAGGGGCCGGGCTCTGCCCGCCGGGGACCCGCTGCTTTGTTCCCGGCGCTCGGGACGCGCGTTCGAAGGGCATTTCTCTCCGGGAAAAGGGAGCCGCTGCGATGCTGGAGTTGTGGGCTGCACGCGTCTACGCGGGAGGGGAAGGGGGAGCTGAGCAGAGTTATTTCACCGAGGTCCCCAAGTTCCACAAAACTGCTCACAATGACGCGGGTGAATTACCGAATCCACGGCGAATTTACAGGATTAAAGGACCAAGATATTGCTATCTCCCCCTACTCCTCATTTCCCCTTATAGACACTGCGGTCCACCTCCTCGGGTGGGGGCAAGGGGCACTCCATTTCTGTAATTTACCCCCAAAACATTCCTAGGTTATTCTTGACGGCCCTGAACCTGGAAACTCCCTGTTGATTATTAATTATTGGCTTAAATAATAACATCCAGGCGAGGCCCCTTCTAGGCCAAGCCAGCACGTTTGCTTTGAATCCATTACACCTGGGCCCCGACAATTAGGAAATCTAATTATTCGCCTCATCACTCATTAATAAGAAAAATAGTCCCTGGGTCTTTGCTACTTATAAGGTCTTTGGGGAGAGAGTGATATTTGACTACATTAATCAATTCGCTTTTATTTTTCAAACTAACTATTTTATTTTTTTGCAAAGGAGCATCTTTTTTTCCCTCTGGGCACGTGGGCCCACTAACCAAAATTTGATAATAAAATAAAACTTAATAAGATATAACTCTTTTCTTGAAAAAAAAAAGAAAATCTTTTCAAGTTGAGACTGAGCAGCATTAAAGTCTGGCTCTGCGCGGCTGGGTCCTAGAGCCGACGGACTCTCCTCGCCCTGATTGGGTGCCAACTCCCCACAGCTGCGGAGTTATTGGTGCAAAGTTCCCGGAGGGGGCGTGGCCGGAGGAAAGTAAAAACTCGCTTTCAGCAAGAAGACTTTTGAAACTTTTCCCAATCCCTAAAAGGGACTTTACTTCTTTTTCCGGGCTCGGCAGGGCAGCCGGTCTGGACCCCGGCTCGCTGACCCTCAGGGCTACCGATTTGCTGGGAGGCTTGGAGAGCCGCCTTACCCCTCCTGGCACAGACCAGGGGGCCAGCCTCGGTCCACTGCGCGCGTGGCGTCTCCGCTGGGTCCCCAGCCGCCTGCCGGGGCTGCCACCCGCCGGTCCCGAGAGCGAGCGAGCGAGCGAGCAGGGGCCGGCGCTGCGCTCGCCCGGGTCGCGCCCTCCAGGATGCTGATCCCGCCGGTCAGCTGAAGCGAGCGTCCCTTCTCCGTCCGCAGGCGGGAGCCGAGCGCCGGCGCCTCCTCCACCTCGTCCCCGAGGCTTCCAAGCACCCGGGGCTCCCCCCCGCCGGCTCCCTTCCTCTCTCGCGCTCTCACTCTCGCTCGCTCTCTCGCTCTCGCAGGGCCTTCCTCACGGTCCGTGCGAACCGGCGGTGGCGAGCCGTCTCGGACGCAGCATGCAGGCGCGCTACTCCGTGTCCGACCCCAACGCCCTGGGAGTGGTGCCCTACTTGAGCGAGCAGAATTACTACCGAGCGGCGGGCAGCTACGGCGGCATGGCCAGCCCCATGGGCGTCTACTCGGGCCACCCGGAGCAGTACGGCGCGGGCATGGGCCGCTCCTACGCGCCCTACCACCA
The DNA here is from genome assembly GCF_951640355.1 of Cnephaeus nilssonii. Lineage (NCBI taxonomy): Eukaryota > Metazoa > Chordata > Mammalia > Chiroptera > Vespertilionidae > Cnephaeus > Cnephaeus nilssonii. The sequence goes on from NC_137091.1 coordinate 30,590,969, forward strand.
CCACCAGCCCGCGGCGCCCAAGGACCTGGTAAAGCCGCCCTACAGCTACATCGCGCTCATAACCATGGCGATCCAGAACGCGCCCGAAAAGAAGATCACCCTGAACGGCATCTACCAGTTCATCATGGACCGCTTCCCCTTCTACCGGGAGAACAAGCAGGGCTGGCAGAACAGCATCCGCCACAACCTCTCGCTCAACGAGTGCTTCGTCAAGGTGCCCCGCGACGACAAGAAGCCTGGCAAGGGCAGCTACTGGACCCTGGACCCCGACTCCTACAACATGTTCGAGAACGGCAGCTTCCTGCGGCGCCGGCGGCGCTTCAAGAAGAAGGACGTGCCCAAGGAGAAGGAGGAGCGGGCCCACCTCAAGGAGCCGCCCCCGACGGCCTCCAAGGGCGCCCCGGCCGGCCCCCCGCTGGCGGACGCCCCCAAGGAGGCCGAGAAGAAGGTGGTGATCAAGAGCGAGGCGGCGTCGCCGGCCCTGCCGGTCATCACCAAGGTGGAGACGCTGAGCCCCGAGAGCGCGCTGCAGGGCAGCCCGCGCAGCGCGGCCTCCACGCCCGCCGGCTCCCCCGACGGCTCGCTGCCCGAGCACCACTCGGGCGCGCCCAACGGGCTGCCGGGCTTCAGCGTGGAAAACATCATGACGCTGCGAACGTCGCCGCCGGGCGGCGAGCTGAGCCCGGCGGCCGGGCGTGCGGGCCTGGTCGTGCCGCCGCTGGCGCTGCCCTATGCCGCCGCGCCGCCCGCCGCGTACGGGCAGCCGTGCGCGCAGGGCCTGGAGGCGGGGGCGGCCGGGGGCTACCAGTGCAGCATGCGCGCCATGAGCCTGTACACGGGCGCCGAGCGGCCGGCGCACATGTGCGTCCCGCCGGCGCTGGACGAGGCCCTCTCGGACCACCCGAGCGGCCCCACGTCGCCCCTGAGCGCCCTCAACCTCGCCGCGGGCCAGGAGGGCGCGCTGGCCGCCGCGGGACACCACCACCAACACCACGGCCACCACCACCCGCAGGCGCCGCCGCCCCCGCCGGCTCCCCAGCCCCAGTCGGCGCCGCAGCCGGCGGCCGCCGCGGCCCAGGCGGCCTCCTGGTATCTCAACCACAGCGGGGACCTGAACCACCTCCCAGGCCACACGTTTGCGGCCCAGCAGCAGACTTTTCCCAACGTCCGGGAGATGTTCAACTCCCACCGGTTGGGCCTTGAGAACTCGACCCTCGGGGAACCCCAAGTGAGCGGTAATGCCAGCTGTCAGCTGCCCTACAGATCCACGCCGTCCCTCTACCGCCACGCCGCCCCCTATTCCTACGACTGCACCAAATACTGACCGGCTCTGGCTTCGCCTCGCAGACGTGACCCTCTCGGACAGTTCAGCCTTGCAGAGACGCGGAAAGAACCCAAACACGACCGCCAGCTTTTTCTCAGACCCGGGAGCAGAGCGTGAAGCTGCAGGTAACTTACCTTCGCCGCCCCGTTTCTGAGATTCTTGAGAAGCGCCCCCGTGAAGGGACGTAGCCCAACGAAATGAATATTAAAATCCCCCTCCCCTACCAGGATGGCTGTGCTCTCGGCTCCACTCTGGGTTTCCAAAATTAAATTATGGACCAAATCCCATAGCGACCCAGTAAGGACTCTCTGTAGAGACTTCCATAGGTTTATGGGGATCTCTATAGATTTGTGTATGTGCTGTGTGTAATTTTAAATTTCTCTAACCGTGCTGTACAAATGTGTGGATTTGTAATCAGGCTATTTTGTTGTTGTTGTTGTTGTTCAGAGCCATTAATATAATATTTAAAGTTGAGTTCACTGGATAATTTTCATCTTGCCCAACCATTCTAACTGCCAAATCGAAAATTCATAAAAAAAACCTATGTGGGGTTTCCCCCTTGTACAATTGCGAGATATAATTCTTTCCCCAGTTGTAGGTCTTTGGCAAAACAAGAACATAATTTATTTTTTGTTGCTGTTGGCCGAAAAAGAAGTCAAGTATCTGATACTTTTTATTTACAAAGTGTGATGGTTTTGTATAGTAGATTTCTCCTTGAGCATTCCTACAAGAAAAGAAAAAAAAAAACCTTAAAAAATTTAACGTCACCTGTGTTTGTCTTATGTGGTCTTAATTGTTGTACGTACCTTAAAATAAACCCATGTTGTTTTTCTGCCCCAAAAACAGTGTGTTTGTGTTCTCGCATTTAAAACGAAGCCACGGTGGGTTTGCGGATCCACCTGCTTGGGTTATTTTTGTTACACAGGTGGGTAAGTGTGTAGACAGACATATCTAGGTGATCCCAGAACAAGAGGGGTACTTCCCTATTGTCGTCTTCATGACAGAAAAGGCTTTCTATTAATTCAGAATTTCAACCTGGTGAATTTCAACCTAGTCGAGGCAACCCAGGGACGGTCCTGCTTAGTCGCGACTGCTCAGAAGGACTGCTTGCTGGAATGTCATTTGCTGTCATGCATTTGGCTAAATGCAGAAAAACAGGTCAGTTGTTGAGACCAGCAGTGCCATTCCACCTGAATGCCCACCCATCCCCAATTTAGGCGGGGAAGGAGCCGCATCTTCTGTTAGCGAACTACAAACCCGGAGGAGTCCTGCTCCCCCTGGATTTCCTAAAATGCGGACTTCCTTACCCACTTCAGTGGTTTTTCGGAGAAGAGTTTGAACTGGGCCATTGAAAGACCAAAAGGGACTGAGTCTGTATCGCTTAATGACCATCCCGAAAATGGCCTGTTCAGAGGTGGATTTCAGATCTCTTCACTTCTTGATTTCCAAATCCTTACTCTATGGCAGTGAAAAATCTTAAAGCTTCATTGCTCTTCAAAAATAATTTCCAGTGCTTTGGGTTCTAAATTTATTAACCTTTTCAGACTTCAAGTAATGAGGTTGTTTCTCTTCGATTTTGATATCTCATCTTTTTTATTTTTAATTTTTAATAGCAACACAACTTTTGTGAGATGTGGCCCAAGGGGAAATGGTTTTGTTATCCGATTTCACTGGCCCAAACCCGGCCAACTCCCCTGCTGGTCCCGGTGCCTGAATTTTGAGGCTGGAGCTCCAAATTGGGGGATGTTTCCCACCCCAGCAGGTGAGCTATGCCTCCCCCAGGGCCAAGCTCCATGTGAAAGGAACATTAGGAGCCAGGACGATTTCCCAAAAGGTGTTTTTCCTTGATGCAGCGAAACGGGAGCTATAACCTGGGTGCTGTATTGTGGTTTTAAACATGGCATTCTGTCTCTATGTCATGCTGAGATAGAATTAGGGAAAGTTTGATCATAATAATTTCCCCCATACATGTGACACAGATTCTTTCAGTCTGTGGCCCCAGAGGTGGCATGTGGTTAAAATGCTGCCTTTTATTCCTTTTCATAATGTGCGGGAACGGGAGCCCCAGTGCTCCAGGCTTGCCTTCGGCAGGCCCCCAGGCCACAGTGCTTTGGGCTAGCCAGCTACAGGGGGGAGGGGGTGTTAGAAAGAGAGAGAGAGAGAGAGAGAGAGAGAGAGAGAGAGAGAGAGGAGAGAGAGAGAGAGAGAGACCCCCCTCCCCCTCTCTGAGCTGCAGAAAGAGGCAGCCTGCTCCTTGCCCAGCCCTGGCACGCTGCTTTCGTTTTGCTCCTACTTTTTTTTATGCTGTTGCCGCAGGAGAAGCGAGAGTATTCTAGCTGGCTTTCTCCCTCCCCAGGTGTTTCAAAGAGTCCTCCCAAAAGATTACCCTCATCTTAAGTTTTGGCACTCAGAGCAGCTCTGAGAGACACGCGGAGAATACAAGACAGAGAAATGGGATGGAGTTGGGGAGAGACCCAGCCCAGCCTCTGAACGCCCTGGATCTTCTCCCTTCAGGAAAGCATCTTAAGTCCCCACGGTGGGGGTAGCTCTCCAGAAGGTTTCCCCCCAATGGGGTGCACGACATAGTGAGGGGCTCCTCATTCCCTTGGGAACATGGGCAACTTGGGGGATTGCGTTTAGTGTGGAGGGCCGGGGTGTGGAGGGTCACCTCGGGATCCCTCAGTCTGAAGCCCTAGGAGCCAAGATAGGTGTGGGTGCCAGAAGGCTGGCCCCTGTGCTGGGCGCTGAGCTCAGAGCTGGCTCAGCTCAGCCTTTACAACCCCGACGTGGGGCCTCGGGGAGTCTGTTTCTGCCGGGCTGGCTGGCGAAGTAGGAAGATCCTGGAGCACAAGCATGACACCTTGAGCAGCAGGCATCCAGGCACCAGCGGGGGCTGCCTTTTGGTGACTTCCCAGCACCCTGCAGGTCTACTGCCCAGGCACAAAGGCTGAGTGCTGGGCCCACAGGCTGTCTGCTTCTCAGATCCACTTGCTGCCCCTTCCTTCAGCCAGTCGGTCCTCGGTCCTCCGGAGGATCCCAGGGCCTGTCCGGAAAGGGGGAAGGGAATACAGGGTGGAAGGGCCTGACAGTCCGTGCAGGCTGGTGGGCCTCAGGGCTTGGTGGCTCTGTGGTCCAACAGAACGCAGTCTGCAAATAGCCATGCTGGTGATTAGGTTCCTTCGTGACCTAATAAGATGCAGTCCTGCAGGTCTCAACGATCCTGCGGATAACAGGGAAGCAGCCCGAAGGCCACGGCAGAAACCGTTTCCCTGGAAGTTGACCCTGGGTCTCGCACTGGCCTCGGCGGGGTGGACCGTGTCTCTGAGCAGTTCAGACAGACATGGGCAGCCTGGAGAGACCCCGAGGCCTCTGAGCACCCCGAACGCTCCCAGGTCCGGAGAGGCGGCAGCTGGAGTAGCCTCTGCTTCGCGTAAGACGTGGAGAGATGCCCAACCTCACCTCTCAGGGAGGAAGGGCTGCTGGTGTGCCGCCACCCTGACCTCTCTCCAAGGCCAGGCTGGGGTCCGTGGCTGGCTGGACCTCCCTGCCCTGGTTCAAACGGCCTGTTCCCGTAACCAAAATCAGTGTTGACGTCCATCCTGGAAGCGGGAGCGCTGGGCTAGGAACCGGAAGGCCACATCTCGCTGTGTGAAGAGGCGGCTCCCGCCCTGGCCTGGGTCTGCTCGTCTGTCTGTAGCCTGACCAGGTGAGTGCAAGGGCATGGGGGCAGCCCAGCGCTTTCCCTCCCAGCCGCTGGGCCTCCTGCCCTGGGTCCTCAATGATCCCCTCTCCCCTTCCCTGTCAGCAAGAAGGGAAGATCCCATGTTGAAGGGAAGAAAGCACAGGGTCCTGGGAACTTCAGCACTTGGCTCGTAAATCTTTCGGGGTCCATCTCCTCCTCTCCACCCCAAGACTGCCTGGGGGTCACCTCCGGGCCTGGGAGAGGCTTGTGAGCTGCACTCAAAGCACAGAGAGCAGAGTTCCCAGGTCCCCCTTGGAGAAAACAAGCCGTGGTGGCTGAGCACTTGCCTCCTCGCTCCTCTTCCCATCCCAAATCCAAAAATAAAACTGGACGGGGTCCTGGGCCAGGTTGGCCCGATGAAAATTTACCGAGAAAAGACACCTTGATTAAGGCACGGAACTACGCTTCTTAAGAGTGTGCTGGGGTCTCAGAGTCTGTGCCTGGCACCTCGCGGAATGTGTGTCGGGCTCACCCCTGGGCAGCACCATCGTGGCTATCCGTGTGGTGGAAATGGACAAGTAGAGAGCCGAGGGTTTACGGCTTTGTGTCAGCCAGGCCAGGGACGGCTGGGGGCTGGACTCCAGGTGAGCAGGACACACTGGGTCGGAGCCACCAGTGACTTCCGGCACCACATACTTGGAATGCTTTCCCAAACTTCGAGAAGCATTCCCTGCCTGCCTGTTTCTTGCGTGGCCTCAGCTCACCAAGGCGTTTGAAATGTTTGCTTTTTGACACAGGCATGTGAGGAAGGGGGCGGAATGTTTTAGGGCGCTTGGAAGGCTGGGCAGCCACAGTCAGGGACGGGACGGCCACTGTGACTGGGAAGACGCCGCCGCCTGGACTTGTGCAAGCCTTTCTCTTGCTTTTGCAAGATGCCTGCTGTGCAGCAGAGGCAGAGGGGCACAGCTGGTGGAGAGTTAGGTTCCCGAATGTGTCTCTCCGGTGCGATGGTTTTCCCAGGGTCAGGCTTATGGGGACTTCATCCCTGGGGCCGTGAGGCTGTGAAAAGCTGAAGTGGAGGGCAGGGGGGTGGGTTGACAGATTGATGGGCTTGCTGGCATTGCAAGTCCCCTGAAGGGAACGAAGTTGGGGAGCATGGGAGGGCAGTCCCTGGCCTCTTGAGCCTGGGCTATAGCTTTGTGCTCAATCTATGGCCACCCAGGCTGGGAGGTCGTGAAGGCCAGAGGCTCCTCTGACCACTGACTCAGTGGCCCTTGGGCCTGGGCCTTCCCTTTCCCAGCAGCCCCTCTGGTTCTCCCTGCCTTCGTGTTGTTCTTGCAGGCGGGCTCCCCAGCAGAGCCTTTCTCTCTGAGCTGAGTCCACAGGCACCAGCTCAGGCCCTCTGCACAGGCCAGCGGAGGGTTATGTGACCTCGGGTGGGCACACCACCTCCAGCTCTCTGGGCTGGTTTCTCAACTGGAAAACGATGGGGTCATCAAATAAGGCTGTTGTGAAGATTAATGAACCCAACACATGACACGAAAGTGCTTCAACAGGGCCCAGCCCATAGTAAGGACCTACTGTTAGATGATAGGATTTACCCGGACACAGAAGAGAACGGCATCTGTGGTCTCAATTAACTGTACGTATCAGGATAAACTGGGCAGGGCAGTGTATGCCCTAACTGCCCCCTTTTAGACCCTTTAAATCCTTTGGGGGAACAAGGTGGGCTCTAAACAATAAATAATTAGGAAAATCTCACCCTGCTCTGTGGGTTTCACTCAGCATCAGCTGACCAGCCAAGGGTTATCTCAGTCCCGACCCCCTACCCCCATTGCTGAGAAGCAGCAAAGACCCGGCTCTCCAGTCCTTTCAAAGTGGGAGAGGAGGAGGAGGAGTGGGGGGGAGCAGGGGCTTCTGGGTTTTAGTAGGATAAAAGCGAGGACGCTTGGTTTCCTGCTTATAATGCCCCAAACCTCCAGCTCTGGCGGTGCTGCGTACCTCCCCTCTCTGGAGCTGACTCCAGGCACAGCCCTTGGAGCGTCTGTGGACACCTGAGGTTGTCAGACCTCAGAGAACCTACCTTTGGGGGGAAAAGTGTGGGTTCTGATCCCTGTTCTGCTGTTCACTACCTACCATGTCTTGGGGGTGCTCTGTGCCCAGCCTCCGTTTCATCATCCGTGAAATGGGTCAGCCCCCCTGTCTTTCATAGATGCTGCAAGGGTTCTCAAGAGAACTGCCGCAGGGCCCTTAGCATCCTCACACATCGGCGACTATATCGTGCAGTTGTTTCCCTGGCTTTGCATCCCTTCCTCAGGGAGGACTTGGCCTTAGGTTCTAGGTCTGCAGAATGGGGACGGCGCAGGTTTCTGCTGTGAGGAACGAATGACCTAACGCATGGAAAGCACTCAGAGCAGTGCCAGCGTATAATAGCCTCCAGGACATTCTAGTTATTGATGGTATTCTTTGTATCATCACCTTTTCCAGTGTTTTCAGGGTGTCAGTCAGGTGACCTGGCTAAGTCAGTCCTGCATCTTTCCACCCTCACTCTTGTCAAATAAATTGCACATATGGTAGAATCAATCACACACATGTACATACACACATACACATATACACTGTCCTCACGCTTAGAAAGTGATGCACATATTTGGAGAGAGAACACAGGTCATCGTTCACGAGACTGTCTGCTTTTTAATTTGCCGGCGGAGCAGAGGAAGGGTAGATGACCCCAGTAGTGCGAGGGCAGTGACTGGAGCTCCTCTCTCCCCTTCCGCCTCTTTGGTCCAGGTTGGTGCCTGGCCTCTGCCTAGCCTGCCCAAGGAGAAGGCTTTCTCTCAACAGGTGGGAACTGGGAAAGGTACTGCCTGCCCTCATCCCACGCTGAACCTGATTTCTGCCGAGGTCCCTCCGGAAACATCAGGGCATCGCGGGGCTTTCCTGCAGGCTGGTGCTGGTGCTCGCACTGACTTCAGACACGAATGCTCTTTTCTGGGATCTGAAGGCTTAGGAACCCACAGGGAACTTTCAGTGTCTCCACCTGGCTTTCTGGGACTCCCACTCTGCCCAGCTGTCTTGCCATGCAGGCTCCGCAGCCTCCCATTCCCCCCTCCCCCATTCCTCCTCTTCCCAGGTCCCTGCCACTGGGCCTCGGCTCCGCTGGGTCCTAACCCACAGAGCTTCCGCACGAGGGCGCATCCGCTCTCAGACTTTAAGGCTCGTGCCTTGCGCTCCCCGGAAATTCGCTCCAGCGCGGTCTTTCCTCTCGCAGTTACAAAAGCTCTTCACCTGGGAGGCCAGGGTTCCTCTCCGCGGGGGAGCCGGGTTGGGGCGCCAGCCCCGAGTTCTGCGGCTGCAAGCTCTGGGAAACACCGCAAACTTCAGCAAACACGCCGGGCTGGCGATGCCTCTCCAGACCGCGACTAGAACTCGGATTTTTCTTCCCCCCCCCCCGCCCTTTACTATCAGTGACCCGCCCACCAGACGCGCGTGTCTCCGCCTGCGTCCGGCCCATGCCCAAATTGGGTGGTGTTTATTATTGTACGAATTCCAGCTCGGATACGCCTTAGAGTTTAGAAGAAGCGTCGCTGCGGCGCGCCTTTCTGGAGAGGCAGGGATGTGCGTGCTGGACTCCGGTGCCTGGGTAGCTCCGTGAAGGGCTGAGAGTGCGGAGGTGGGGGTGGGGGGGAGGTGCGGATGACACCGGTTTATCTTTTGTTCTGCGTCTGTTAGGGCGGGCGAGGCTTGAAACCGAGCTGGACCTCAACTTGTACTCGCTGGGGGCGCGCTGATCTTGGAGAGGTTGGGGATCCCCCGGGACTGTGGGACCGAGGGTTGCAAAAGCGCGGCAGAGAGGCTCTTTTCTCCCTCCCGGGTTGAAAGGAGTGTTCAGGTAAGAGCCAGAGATCCAGAGAGAGGACAGCGCCCCGCCCCCTCCAGGCAGGAGGGCCGCCCTCAGGACCTAGGCCCGGGTGGGCCAGGTCCCAAAGGTTGCCCCAGGTTAGAAATGCGGCGCCCTGGTCGGAGGCTCGGAGGTGTGTCCCAGGGCCTGGCCTGGCACTCCGTCAAGCCGCGCCTGCACCCAAACCGGTCTTTCCACCCAGATTGCCGCGTCCTTTTCGGTATTTCAAACGCATTCGCTCTCCCACGGGCTATCCGGAACCCCCAAACTTCTGGACTCCCCATTTTGGGGTGATATTATCCTGAGCGCTCGAAACCAGCCTGCAGCATGGTGTCGCCTCTCTGACAGCAGCAGTGGCAGCCCCCCCCCCTCCCCAATGCACCTCGAGTGCCTCTCTCCCCATCCAGGGTGGGAGCCAGGTCTGGGCAATTTCTATGCCCACCTTCCCTCGACTCCCCCCCCCCCCCCACTCCTCCATCTTCTCTTTGGCATCACGGCCGATTCACTCAATGGAATGCCAATTCAGTTATCTGGAATGCTGGTGTTTTTTGTGTTTTTTTTTTCCTTTAAAAAATATTCATCAGAGATCATAAACAAGAACTAGTCACGCTACAGGCCCCCCTCCCTCCAACGAGGTGGAGTGAGGGCAGGACACCTCCAAGGGAATCAGCACCATCCAAGGCTTTCGATTCAAACTCTGACGTGGCTGAATGTAAAATGCATGGGGGGGGGGGTGTGCTCACTGAACCCCAGAGTGAGTGGGTGGGTCGGGGGAGACCAAGCAGGCTTTCCAAATGTTTAATGTAATCATGGGCCAGCTGCGTGCACTTGTAAAGTTGTTATAACCCCCTCCTTGTTATAAACAGGAAAGCGCAGAATATAAAGCAAGAGACCCGCATTCACAAATACCAGCTCTCCCCAGCCAGCTGCCAAATTCCCCTTTTATGGTCTTTCTTGCTTGCAACCTCAGCCCCATCAGAAAGACCTTAGTTTCTCCCCCTGAACTTTCCAATCGGGTGTATTTGGAAACGTTCCTCAAATGAGCTGTGGACCAGGTAACCCCACGCCCTACCCAGCTCCCTGGCACCATCGGCGTTGTCTTCAGGAAAAGCTGGGCTCCAGGATCCTTTTCCCTGGAGGTCGAGGCTTGCTGCCTCTGGGGTACCAGCCACCTGGGGAGGGCCGTGACTTCCTCGGGGGCAAGCCCAGGACCTGCCCTAGGAGGTCTGCATCCTTTTCTCATCAGACTCCCAAACCTCTCTGATGGAGATGCCTCTCCCCACAACAGAGGTGAAAGCTTTCAAAGATCTAGGAAGGCGTCTCAGGAGACGGTGCCATCTCTACACCTCCTACTAAGCCTGGGAGAAGAAAAGACCTTTTGTGGGAGGCTGGGCTGTTGGGGGGAGGGGGGCTCCCCCAGGTCAGCGGTAGAAACTCACCCGTGCGCTCCGCCCCCCATCCCCACCTCTCCTTCCTGGCCCGGCAGACCCTGCTCCCAGGCCCCGGGGCCCACATCCTGCCTCGCTGACTGTGTGTGCTCACAGCGTCAAGGGGTGGACGCGATATTTCAAACATCAGATCAGTGCGTTTATATATTGGGTGCCCGGAAATTTTTCCAAATAAACACAGCTTGATTCAACTTGGGTGGGCGGACTTATCAACAGACTAATTCTATAAACAAATGAAGGAATAGCCCCGAAACCGATTGGCTGGTATCAAAAAGACACGTGGAGGGAAAAGCTTGGAGTTTTTCAGCAATGAAATTTTAATTAATGTGGGTGGGCTGAGAACACAACGACTGTTTATCATAGACAATTTATTTTCCAGCGCTAAGTCAACATATAATAGCAAACTTACAACAATTATTTAACATTTTTAAAGCCATGAAGAAGGGACAGAGCGTGGAGCGGCCGGGGAGAGCGGCGGAGCGGGAGGCAGACGCACGGCAGGCTCCCCGGGAGGGTCCTTGCGGCGCGGGGCGCAGTCCCTAAAGCCGCCCGGGCCTCCGGCCTCGCGGGGAGCTCAGCGCCGGCGCGCGCTCGCCATGAGCCACCTCTTCGGCCCCCGGCTGCCGGCTCTGGCGGCGTCGCCCATGCTCTATCTGTACGGCCCCGAGAGACCCGGGCTGCCTCTGGCGTTCGCCCCCGCGGCCGCACTGGCCGCCACGGGCCGGGCAGAGCCCCCCCAGAAGCCGCCCTACAGCTACATCGCGCTCATAGCCATGGCGATCCAGGACGCGCCCGAGCAGAGGGTCACCCTCAACGGCATCTACCAGTTCATCATGGACCGCTTCCCCTTCTACCACGACAACAGGCAGGGCTGGCAGAACAGCATCCGCCACAACCTCTCGCTCAACGACTGCTTCGTCAAGGTGCCCCGCGAGAAGGGGCGACCGGGCAAGGGTAGCTACTGGACGCTGGACCCTCGCTGCCTGGATATGTTCGAGAACGGCAACTACCGTCGCCGGAAGAGGAAGCCCAAGCCGGGCGGCGGGCCCCCGGAGACCAAGCGGTCTCGTGCGGAGACGCCAGAGCGCACCGCAGAAGCGCACCCCGAGGCGGGGAGCGGGGAAGGGCGGCCCAGACCCGCGACCCCCCGCCACGAGGGAGCGCCCTCGCGCCCCTGGCCCCTCCGGGAGGGCTCCCCGCCGGCGTCTCTCCTCGGCCCCGGCCTCGAGCCCCCAGAGGTGGATGCGGGGGGCGGTGCTGTCCAGGTCGCGGCGGCGGTGGCGGTGGGCCAGCAGGCGCGCCCGGTGGACGGCCCGGGGACCCCAGCGCGCCCCGCCTGCCGCAGCTCTCCGAGGAGCTCCGACAAGTCCAAGAGCTTCAGCATAGATAGTATCCTGGCGGGACGGCAGGGCCAGAAGCCGGCGGCAGGGGCCGAGCTCCTGGGAGATGGTGCCAAGCAGGATCCCGGCGGCTGTTTGGGGACCTCGCTTCTGGCCGCCTCCACGAGCCTCTGTCCGCCTTTCAACGCCTCCCTAATGCTGGACCCGCACGTCCAGGGCGGCTTTTACCAGCTCGGGATTCCTTTCCTCTCCTACTTCCCTCTGCAGCTCCCCGACACCCTGCTGCACTTCCAGTAAAGCGCACATCGGAGCCGTTCTTCCCGCGTCTGCCCCGGTCTGGGCTTCTCATGAGTCACCAGGGCTCCCACTGCTGGGGGAAGGAGTCTTAAAAAACAACAAAAAACATCTTTTCCTCGCGGAGGTGTGGATCCTGGGAAGTGTTTCCAACTTATGCGCGCAGGTGTGTGTGTGTGTGTGTGTGGCGGGGGGAGGGTGGGGGGAGGTGCTTCTTGGAGGGGACCTTCCCCGGACCTGGACGTCTTCGGATATTTAGAAGATCCTGCCCGCTTGGAGTTGGGGCATCTCAGACCTCCTACCGCGGGAGGAGAATTCCTTGACCTGAGGTCAGTTTAAAGGTGTGATCTTCGGCCACCCACCACCGGTCCTGCGTGTCTGGGGCACACGAAGGCCCAGGCACCCCGAAGGCAGAACGGATGGGAGGAAGAGTGGCCGGCTCCATTGTCCCTGTGACTCGGGCCTTGGCTCCCACAGGTCTGGGAGATAGGTGGGTGCTCACCGCTGGGTTCGTCCCTGAAGTCCAGTTATGGGGACACCGAGAGTGACCCTGTTTTTCAGGTTCTTTGCCAGATCTAAGTCCTGGTGAGGATTCACAACCAATGTCCAGCTGGAAGATGAGAAACCACATTTTTATTTTAAATAGAGAAGTTTTCTGTGTTTTTCTTTCTTTCTTTCTAGACAGGAAAAGAAACATGTTCTATTCTTTGGCTAAATACTTGACTCTTTTTACTATAACAATTGCCCTGTGAAAGCATTTATATTGACAACTGTTAAGAAAGTGCACTCTATATAATTTAGTCATTAGTCAATCACATGTTCTCCAACGCACATTACCAACCATAGCAGTAGTCCTATCTCTTTACTTTTGTTTTTAAGGGATCAAAGATTTCAGGGGGGACCGGAAGTGTGTGAAGGGGAGGGAAGATGTCGCAGACAACGTAAGATTTTCTATTCTCATGTTTTCTTCAAGATCTAGGTGTAATTGCTTTTACATTTCCAGAATTGGGTAGTGAAGGACTACTATCATCAAAAAAGTTGGGTGAAACAAACACATGGAAAGCAGGCAAAGAGAGAGATGGGTTAGGGGCGGGAGGAGTAAGGGAATCTGCTGGTGGCCACTCTCTGGACCCCAAGGAACACAAGGCATGTTGGGAGGATTCTTTTAGATATTCCCAGCCCACTGCATCCCAGTCTGCAACTTGACCCCATTCCTCCCTCTAACCCCTACCAAGCAGACCCAGAGCCAAAGCTAAATAAACCCATTATGGAGGTGACTGGAAGTCTGGTAGGAGGGGTGGGTTGCAAGGCAGGGTCTGCAGCAAAGATCTAGTTAAGAAAATTGAGATTTTTTTTAAAAAAGAAAATTGAGATTTTTACAGCCCAGTTTAAGCTCAGAACTTCTGGAAAATGCACCTAACCTCTGTGGTATCTCTCTTTGGGTTATCTTAGGAGTTCTGAAAGCCGATTTACTGAACCTCCAAGTTACTTTAATTTTATCTGATGTGGGATAGGCACAATAAGTCATAAGTTCTGGAGGTGGGCTGCGATAGGGCTTCAAAATGACCTTTAAATAGTTTCTAGGACTTACATAAAAATGAACACGAACTTTACATTAAGAGAGCCTGTTGGCTAATATGTTGGAAAGGACATTTAGGACAAGCCTAATAATTTAATGATTTGTGGGCACAGAGTTGACTTTCTGAGAATTCATCCTTAAAGCTATGTGCTACTGACTCATAACTGTTTCCCTGACGCCATTCTACCCAGGCTGGTGGGAACACATTAGTGAGCTGCAGAGTGCCCTTGACGTTCAGGACTTGGATGAGATTCCATTGCTGAGATCTAGGCTCACTGTGATTGACTTAAAATGTGGCAGAAGAGCTGCCATTGGCTATTTTGTTATCCCCAAAGTCTCAGCCTCTGCGAATAAAGTTGTTTTTTTACTAACCTCTCAGTGACTGGCTCGGTGGATTACTGGGGGGAATAAACAAACAATGTAATAAGAAAGAGGAGACTGGGATTACATTTGGCAACTCTGTCAGCATCTCAGGGGCCTGAGCAGGAAACCCCAGGACCATTGGATACTGCCTGCATGTCAAAAAGTATAGGATATGGCCGCTGTATAGGATGTTTTATATATTTTTTCTTTTTTTGTGTTTGACTTTCTATCTTGTGTGTTTTGTTAATATATGATGGCTGTCTTCTGGAGAAGCCAACAATCTAATACTGCCATTTAAAAAGGATGGTATTTTAGAGTTACAGTTCTAAAAATATAATATAAACATTTTTTATGTCACAGGGGGGAAAAGGCAGAAATGTGCATCTACTTTGTAAGGGGGTTTATGCATATATAAAGAGACATTCTGTTACCTCATCCCCGCATTTATCTGGCTTAGGGAAGCCAAGAGGAGTGGACAGTGGGGTCATTTTCTGTGGATTCTATACAGTTTCATGTATATGTCTTCCTATTGAAGAGAAAGAGGGCTTTGGTTCTTAGTAATCCAAATAGTTTTCTTAATGTTCCAGATTTAATCATGGGCTTCAAATAATTAAAATATTTAGGGTAAAGGAGAAATAGCTATCATTCTACTCTTAGGCACTTTGAAGGTATGCCTCTGTGCTCTCATCTAAACAAGGGGTACAGGCTCTGTTTTCTGTAAATGACCTTTGGTTCAAGCCCTGATCTCTCTCAAACACAACACACACACACACACATAAGTTCACTTGTGATCATATGGGGGATATGCAGGCATGTGCACAATGATAAATAAATTAATGTGTATGTATGTATATATGCACATACAAGTGTTCATGTGTGTGTATGTATGTTTATGTTTGGTGTATACAGATGGTCAGAAATTCATCTTTTTTTGCATATAGGTGGGACAGATAGTCTCAAATCTAGTGCTGAAACCTTTAAAAGTAGCCCAAGTATTGATAGATTTTGTTTTTCTACTTAGTTCAAGCCAGGAACAATTTAGTTTTTGCACTAGTGTAGTGAAACTAAAATGGACTTTATGAAAGAATCTTGGAAGATGTATCAACGTGAGACCTTCACTCCCATGACGTCGAGAAGGGTAAGAGAACTTTGCACAGGCCTTTGCTTTGTCTGGCCTTGGATATGTGCTGGCTCTTGTAGAGGCTAATGGCCTCCTGGGTCTCAAATGCCCCATCAGGTTTTCTAGAAACTGAAGGGGAAGTGTTTAGTCATTTTTGCATGCAATTGTGCCTCTCTGAGAAAGAGGCCACCTGTGTCTCCACCATTTCATGCAGAATGGTCCGTGTGTATCCATTTGTGGGTTAAAGAATTAGCCTCACGTGATGCTATTGTCACAGCTGGAGGCCAGGGCCCATCTGCCCAGACATTGGCAGGCTAATGTTACCACCACAAGAGTGGGTGGCCTTTCCAGGAACAAGTGGGAGTGAAAGCCAGGACTGGGTGGACTTCCCATGTACATGGTGGCTGGAGTCTTGCTTCCATGAAGTAGGAGTTGTGTTATAGAGTCAAGAATACACAATATTAAGCAAAGTTTGTGTTTAAAATTAGAGAGCATCAGTTTTTTTGGAAAAGTAAGTATTTTTCATCCACATTTCAAGCAGTTTTTACAAACTGCCTGCATAGCCAATGGCAAGTTCTCTATTACACTTGCCCTTATTCAGAGGCCCCACACCCAGGGCCCTCGGGGTTAGGCAGATACCCTAGATGTGTACGGGAGCCTGCAGTGGGCAATAAGGGGGGGGGGTGGAGTCTGGCTGAACTGGGGGGGTTTCTCTTTTCCAGTGGCATCCGAATGCCAATCGCACTGGGCTCACTGGCCAGATGTGGATTCAAGCCCAGGGACTACTCCGTGGTGGGCAGATGAGATGGAGCACAAAATTTAGTTCTCCCCCTGGGAGGTGGCTGGAGGAAGGGAGCAGAGGACCTGTTAAGTCTTGGAGGTACATAGTCAAGTCAGGTGTCTTTAATGACCTTGGCAGTGAGGAGGGAGGGTAAAGGGAGGTGTTGGGGCTGAGATTCGGTCCCAGAGTCCTTTTTCCATCAGGCACGAGAACCAGGATTCCAGGAGGAAACAGAAACTCACCTAGACGGGCCACTGGGAAAGACGAGGGTGAAGAGACTCGTTACAGGGGCGAGGGAGCAGGGAAGGTGCCCAGCCCAGGGTGAGCACAGGGGAGAGGGGATGCAGCCAGTGCTGGTCCAGGTGGGAGCCAGAAGAAACACCCCCCTCTCCCACCCTCCTCATGTTCAGACCTCTGATTGGTTGAACCCCTGTAGTAGTCCAGCCTACCGGGAACCCAGATGATGCAGTCCATAGGGGTCAGCCTGCAGGGCCAGAGCAGGGGCTGAGATGCACCCAGCCGGGTGGGGCAGACAGAGATGGCCAGCGCAGCAGAGGACTTTCCCCTGGGGGCAGTTGGTTGCAGCTTCCCTGACCACTCCTTTGACAGCCAAGAGCCAAGACTAGACTCTCCCCGATAATACTGGGATCATACTGGGGGCCGTAGCTGGCTTTCTAGGTGATTGAATTCTCTCATCTGGCAACTTTCAAAGAGAAGGTGGTTCTAGATCCTAATCTGTGACCCTCTTAAGGGACCAGGGTCTGGGCTTGGACTTAGCTCCCCAGGGCCTGCCCCCTGGCTGTAGAGACCCTGCCCTCACAGCTTTGAGCCGGGAAAAGTTGCTAAGGGCTGTGAATGACTGTACAGGAACTTGTCCTCAGTTCGTTGAGCACCTAAAACGAAGTCATCCCTTACCGGGTGGTGTTCTGAACATGGCTGATGCTGTCGCCCCCTTCCCACGTGTGAATCACATGCTGATGAGGGTGTCTGTCCCCCTGCCCAGGTCCAGAGGAAGTAGGATTCGAATGAAGTGTCTCAGCCCTGGACAGTGTCTAGGTCAGGCCTCTTCCAAGGGTGGGGGGACAGCACCTGGTGTTCACAAGGTCATGTCCTTGGACGGCAGGAACTGTAAAGCGTGACTCAGCTCCTCATGTTCAATGCGGAATGTAAATATCAGGCCTCTCCAGCGTCTGGGCTGATATCACCACCTTCCCCAGGTAGCTGCTCTCCACCCCCTGCTCTGCACTTGCCTAGGTCTCTGTAGACACACCCCTGTCGTTAGTGTCTTACTGATTTGTTACTAGGCAGCAATGTGATACTCAGCTGGGCCGGGAGGGCTGCATTAACCTCGTCATATGTGTGGCCCTGGAGCCCACCAGACAGAGGCTAATGACCCAGCTCTGCCTTCACTTGCTGTGTGTCACCGGTAACTTAAGAGTAAAATAACTTGGCTCTTCTGAGACTTACCTTTCTCATCTGTACAAGGGGGGGGGGGGGGGGCGGATGATATTAGTAACTGCCTCATCCGGCTGTTGTGAGGAGGACATGAAATGATGGATTAAATTCGTAGGCCAGCACCGGCCCCCCGTTCTCGCCTGCGAAATGGGAATAATCACGACTCCTCCTGCATAGGGCCATTGTCAGAGTTAGATTAGTTGATGCCTATGAAATATCTGGTGCACAGACAGCAGTAAGTAACGGGAGGTTTTGTCCATGTAGACAGACAGAGCCTCGAATCTAAACATGTTTATTTTACAATTCCATCGTGACTTCTTAGTTCGGTAACGAAATCATGAACCAACAACTCTTGCTCAGGTTACATAATTCTGGAGGTAACAGAAGACTCCTGGGGGCCGACTCCTCCAGTTCTCCCTGCGGGTGGGCTGGCCTCCATTTTCATTTCTCCATTGCAATGTTACATCTCCTGAGATGATCCAATCGTTTGAACACGAAACCAAAAGCAAAAAAAAAAAAGCAGCTCTGCGTGGCAGGGGAGCTAGGAAAACCACAGGAGCGTCTGTTTGCACAGGCCGAGGGGAGCAGAGTCCCTGTGGAGTTTCCTAGGAGCTTAGAAGGGGCCCCCAGGGATGGCAGTCCAGCCATTGTGAACTCAAGGGCTTTGGGAATGAACAAAACTCCTCATTTCGGCCCCAGCACCAGGGCTTTCCCTATAGGCCAGGAGAAGGTTCCATCCCACTTCTGGGGAGACAAGGACCAGACTGGGGAGCCGTTTCCCCTAAATGCATTCATTTCCAAGCCCGCCTTATAAAGTGCAAGGAACATTTCTTTAAACGCTGCGGCTAAATATAGCAGGGGCTTGGTCAGTTGGAGCATTTTTAGAAAGCACATTACAAATCAGGAATGCTTTGGAGAAATAAATAAACTTTCCCACATTTTTGGACTTCAAGTCAGCACTGGGGGCTTCATCTTGAGAGCATAATGGGGGGAGGGTGATGAGCCATTCATGTTGGGCGCTTGCTGGTGCCCTGAGCGCACTGGCCAGCGGCTCCTCCTTTGCTCCCTGGGTGAGGGGTTAGAGGACAGGGATGGGTGGGGGCGGGGAGACACTGCCAGGTTAAGAATAACCCAGAGTCTGGTCTGAATACGGGCCACACAGTGACATAGGAAGTGGGAATTGCAGAGAAATAAATCTATTTCCAGTGCGTTTCACTTCTTGTCTCTGCTGTTTGTTCTAGTGCTCACTGGACTAGATGAGATGAGAATAAACCAGGGGGCCGGCCCGCTCCTCTGCTGCAGGAGCCTGAAGCTCTTGCCCCTCCCAGTGCCCCGGCCTATCCCAGGGATCCCCATTCAACGGGCCTGTGGTGGGACAGGCAGAGTGTTTCTTAAAGCTCCTCAGGAGAGTCCCTTCTGCAGCCAGAATTGAGCCACAGCAGTGAGGTCCCAACACCACTGAGTAGATCTGTTGGCGTCAAAGGAAGGGTGTGGCTTTTTCATCTTTTTTTTTTTTTTTTTTTAAATATATTTTATTGATTTTTTACAGAGAGGAAGAGAGAGGGATAGAGAGTTAGAAACATCGATCAGCTGCCTCTTGCACACCCCCTACTGGGGATGTGCCCGCAACCAAGGTACATGCCCTTGACCGGAATCGAACCTGGGACCCTTGAGTCCGCAGGCTGACGCTCTATCCACTGAGCCAAACCGGTTTCGGCATCATCTTTTATTCTTTCTTTCCCTCTACCCATGTTTACACATCATAGACGCATAGCTTCTCTCCACGAACTCAACCATCTTTCCTTTAAGTAGAATGTGTTCATTATAGAAGTTATATGTGTTCAAGAAAGAAATGTGGAGTATTTAGAAAAGTATTAAAAAGAGAACAAACCTTAACCCCATGATTATCTGTAAGAATCTTACCTCCAAGAGATTGTGGTATTTCCAGTTTGTTTTTATATATCCTTATTACATAGTTTTTACTTCAATGCTGCCACCACCATCCCCATCCCCATCACCACCACCACCATCATCATCATCACCATCACCACCACCACCACCACCACCACCATCGTCACCAAAGAGCTTTCCAGCATACCCTGTGCAGTGCCTCTATAAGGCACAATTTTTTTACTTCAATTGCCAACATCCTGACAACATGGAGAGATGAGTGGAAAAGACTGATTGATTGACTTAAACTTTTTAGATTTTGAAATAATTACAAGAGTAGAAGGTGCAAAGAAATGTATAGGGAGGTAAAAGAGACTTACTTTGTGCAAACTTTTCATATCCATTCTCTCATTTAATTTCAACCACCCTCATATTAAGTAGGTGTTACTGTAATCTCCATTTATACACATGTACAGAGTGGACAGCTGGCCATGTCCTAAGACACATGGCTACTCAGTTTCAGAATTAGCCTTGGGGCACACTCCCAGCACTGTGGGTTCTTTTTGACCCCCTGCCCTGATGTCTGGCACCAGGGAATGGGGACAGACCCCCATGAAGTAACCATTGGTTGAAAGATCCAACCAGTGTCCTCACTGTCCCCTCCCTCACAGGGGTCAGGCCAACGTCTCCATCTAAGCCAATCCAGGAACCATGTTCCATTGCCATGTCGGTTTCCATCCTCTCCCCAGTTATGGAAATAGCTGCTGGTTAGAAACTCGACTCTCATCTGTATAGCTGGTGAACCTCTGCCTGGATAAACACTGGAATCACCGGGGCATCTTAAAAGAAGCACGGATGGCTGCATTGTAGCCCCAGATGGTATTTCAGAAACCTTCTCCAGTGAGTCTAGTGTGCCGCTGAGCTCCGGAGCCAGCAGTTTCCATATAAGCAAGGGGAGGCTTGAGGTCAAGTACCCGGATTATTTGGAAAAAGCACTTGGCATGAAGAAACAAAAAAGTAGGATCGGGACCGAATGAAGCAGACCAGCTGCCGACATCACTCAAGGCTCATGTCTTCACCTCTCCTTGGGAGAGGGTATTGAGCCTATAATCTTCGGCACACATCACCTCATTCAATCATTTCACCCACCCTGTGAGATTGCTTACTCTCCCTACTTGATGGATAGAAGTCAAGGCCAGGGTGTGGAGACTTGACCAATGGCACATAGTTGGGAAGAACCTGGGTCAAAAATTAAGGCCAGTTGTTGCTAAAGGTCCCACTCTCTTTCACACCATCTTCAATGATGCATATATGAGAGTTTCATAAATGTTAACACACGTGTTAGCTCAGGATAAAGGGAGCCCATGCATTTAGGAACATGCATGAAGAAGGAGGAGGTTTTATATTTTTCCACGAGAGGCCCGGTGCACGAAATTTGTGCACGGGTGCGGTCCCTAGGCCTGGCTGGTGATTGAAGCGCAAGCATCTGGCGTGGAAGGGCAGGTCCCAGCTGACCTCTGGGCCCTGGACAGTACCTTTGCCCTCCTTTGCCTGAGTCACGGCACCCGAGTCCCCACTCGAAGATGTGGTGAGTGCAGTCAGAGGCCGTGGGCCGGGGCACAGCATGGGCCTCTGGGCCACCCAGCGGTGCCTCATGGAAGCCGGGCCGGCAGTGAGCTCTCTCCCAGATGGCCTCACAGACTGGCTCCTGTGCAAACCCACCAGGAGCCCGACCAGCCCCTGCGGTCCTGGAGGCTGTGGCCTGGCTCACCTGGAAGAGGCCACATGGGTGGGTGCGGCGTGGTTTCCTCATGGGCTCCCGGCACCTGAGCTCAGGGGCTTCCCTGGTGCGTGAGCCCTGGTGTCCCAGGTGAGGGTAGCAGGGGGAGTGAGAGCGAGCTTAGCAGACACCCCGCATTCTCACTGCACCTCTGTCCCTGTCACCCTGCCCCCGGATAGCCAGCGAGAGGTTGCAGCACATTGCCAATGTCTGCCATGTTCCGTGCCGCCCTCTGGTGGTCAGCACATGTTATAGTGAGCAGTTGAACTCCCGGTCTCCCAGTCGAACTCCTGGTGGAATGACCGCCCGAGGGGACAATTTGCATATTAGGCCTTTTATTATAAAGGATGGTCAGAAATACAACTTGTACCAAGCAGCCTTTGTAATCAGAATAGCTTGTTATTCTTCATCTAACAAATAGCAAGTGTGTGCTCACTAATTGGCAGGACTGTGACATGCCTGAGGGATATATGGGTGGACCAGACCCAGGCCCTGCCCTCGAGGAGCCTGCATTCAGGTGAGGAAAGCTAGAAAAGCAAATTGACATGCACCAGCCAATGCCTTCTGGACATTATGGTTATTCAAAAATCTTTTAAACACTCTCCACTTCCTGATACTTTCAATCGATCTTCCTGATCCTATATAATAAAAAGTTAATATGCAAATTGTCCCCTTGACTGGGAGTTCAAAAGGGAGTTCGACCAGGGGGCAGGGCCGGCCGGCCAACCACCCGAGGCCCCCCCCCCCAGCCAGCCTGGCTCAATCGGTCCTGATTGGGCTGGCTGGCCGGATCCCACCCATGCATGAATTCATGCACCGGGCCTCTAGTATAAAATAAAAATGAAGAGATCCCTACTCGTCTCTGTGTGCTGGGATAAGGTCTACCACTAGATGAACAGGTGTGCTCCTGTGGAGCCAGGTGGGCTAGGAGGAGGGTGTGGTGTGACTTTGAGGCTGCAGACCTGGAGCCTAAAGCCTGAAGCCATTTCCGAGTTTGAAGTCTTCCATCACCGTTGCCTTAGTGATCAGCTCTGCAGGATCCTGCAGGGCCACCACGCCTGGAGCTCAACCTAGAATCTGTGTTTTCAGCCGATGCTACCAAGATTCTGTGAGCCATGTGCAAACTCTGTGTACACGGAGGAGAGTTTGCAGTAAAAACACACGCTGATAAAAGAATGATACGATCCAGGAGGGGCTAGTAATCATTTTAAGATTGGCTGAGTGCATTTTAATATTTGCTGAGTACATCCATTTTTAATGTGGCTACTAAACTCATTAGATTACTCTTTTTTACTCACTGGTCTGGAAGATCAAAAAAGGTACCACTGATTAAGAAGCATTAAAAGGCCCTTTATCTTGAAATCCCAGAGAGGAGATGAGCATAGAAATGTAGCTTCTGCCTTTAGCTCCATGCTTTGGGGTCAAGATCTCACGGAGAGGATTACGCAGGCTCTCTCAGACCTTGGGAAGGGACTCGGCTGCATAGTCGGCATCCAAAATATGTTCGTTTCAGGATTACATTTGCCTTGATGCCTGACTCTCCTGCTGGGGAGCACCCCTCAGCTTATTATAAACAAGTGCTCGGTGCGGAACAGACAGTAGTATTTGCAGACCGGATGCGCAATCTAATGAAAGCGCTTTCCCCCACTCCTCATGTTTTCTTCCACGTAGCGTTGCTCTCCACGACTAGACTGATTCAGCCTGGGGTGGGGGCAGTAGTGGGGCTTATCTGATGAGGAAACAAGGGTAGAATTAACTGGGTATCGGGACCCAACCTGGCTCTTTATTCCCTGGGAGTGAGCTGCACATTCTATTTTGCTCTCCAGGCTCTGCCCACTACCCACCCCACCTATGAGGTGGGGGCTGTGGTGGCCGGAGCTGCCACTGACTAGTGGGCAAGGCTTCTGCTCACCGCGAATATAAGCCACAGTCTCCAGCTGAGCTTTAAAATAAATGTTTTGACTCCTCTCTGCCCACTCCTGTCATTTTCCAAACGCTGCAGAATTCAGGCAATCTCCCAGTGTTACTGGTGAGAATCCCACTGAGGGGCAAGGAGAAGTGAACTCCCCAAGGCACCAAGTTAAATAGCGAAGGGTCGCGTGGGGGCTCCCAGCTCCCAGTCCGGAGTGCAGGGGGCTTCGGCTGCAGCTCATGAGAAAATGCTAACCGGAACAGCGCTTCTGGGCTTGGACCGCCTCCGGAGGCAAGGACCTCCCTGAAGAATCAAAGCGGAGGGCAGTCTTTACATCACTGCGGACGAGGCCCAGGGGTTCCGTTTTTTAATCTCCACCACCTCCCAGAGGGGCAAGGAGAGCGTTCAAACTGTACACCCAACCCCTGGCTTTATAGGCTTTCAAGTGCGTTGCATCCCTGTCTCCTCTGGTGAGAAGGGTGCTCCCTGGAAGCTGGAGTTGTGAAGGTGGGGGGATGGGATAGGAACAAGGAGGTGGGGTGGCAGCTGGGGACTGTGAGAAACAGGAAAAGTCCTTCAAGCTCCATTAAGAGCAAGCGGTTGTCTTTCCCAGCAGCAGAAATTCTCCATGGGCCCCATAATTCATACCGCAGAGCTGAGCTTGAGATCAGCTCAGAGAAGCTGCCCTTAGTATGAACACATGATGATGATGATGTGTGTGTGGTTGTGTGTGTGTGTGTGTGTGTGTGTGTGTGTGTGTGTGTATGGTTGGGTATGTGTGCATGTGGCAAAGTTGAGAGGCAGAAAGAGACTTTTTTTTGGGGGGGGTGGGATCAAGAATCTCCACCAATGGGTCTTCATCTATACCCAAATCGAGGGGGATCCTGCCAGCACCCTACACTTTCTCCTCTCTGTTTCATAAGATCCCCTCTCTGTCTCAGAGGGCTGCCCACACCTTTGTTTTCATTAGCAAAGCAATATGTAATAATAGTTGTTAAAATAATTGTATTTCTGTTTTTACATCTGTAAAGATTAAGTTAAACAGTATGAAGCCCATTAAACTATTCCGTGACACGCTGCCGTAAATTGCCCTTCATTCCCACTGCTACTATTATTCCAGAATAAACTTCAGAGATCGGGCGGCTGCCATGAAGGGTTATTTATAGCGGCTCATTCATCAATAAAAAACTTCAAAAGGAATCTGGTACTCTTCTATTGGGAAGCCAAAGAAAACTCACATAAAGACAGCCCTGTTAAGAAACAAAGCGGAGGCGACCGCAGGACATTTAGTAAAATCCTGATTTCCAACAAATACCATGTCTCTAAAAGAGATTGCTGGCAACGTGAATCCATCTAGGCAACTCGGTTCCCATTGGATAGTTAACATAAGCTGTTAAACAGTTGTATTTACGTTGGCTTCAAAGGGCCTGGGCCTCCTCTTTGGGTTTTAAAAGTGTAATAGGTTTGTGATCTTGACATAGCAAAGCAAGTCTTTTCATCTTCAGTGAGCCCAGGGGGTGGGCTCATCACTATGCCTGTTGCTTAGAGGTTGACCTACAGTGTTCTTGGCTTTTAGTGTGAACTGGATTGGGAATGGGAGTAAAGTCTCCAGTGTTGGGAATACCATTTATTGAGCACTTACTATGCTCTGGGTACCACCTTTTATTTTTTTTTATTTTTATTTTTTTACTTTTTCATTACTTTATTGATTAAGGTATCACATATTTGTCCTCATCCCCCCATTTCCATCCCAAACCCCTCACCACGCATGCCCCCACCCCCCTGTTGTCGTTGATCACTGGTTAGGCTCATATGCATGCACACAAGTCCTTTGGTTGATCTAGCTCCCTTATCCCCACCCTCCCCTATCTTCCCTCTGAGGTCTGACAGCCTGATCGATGCTGTTCTTGTTCATCAGTCTATGTTGTTCATCATTTCCCCTAGATGAGTGAGCAGGTATTATTGGCTCTGTTTTGCAGATGAAAAAAACGAAAGTGGAGGGAAGTTCAGTCTGTATCCATCATGCTGGATGAAAATATGACCTATTTACAAGACCCTATTTTTGGCCACATCCATCTTAGACTGTAGCCAAGAAGCGGAGCTGAAGCTGAACACCAGCCTGTCTTCTGCTGGCCACATGGCGCATGTTGGAGAAGAGGCGCCTGCTGGGCTCCAGGTGGCCTGGGAGCAGCCCTGTCTGGACGGACTCTGCTACTTGCTTGCAAGTTGTGCAGCCTCTTGGAGCCTCAAGTTTCTCATTTGGTACCAGATCTCGAAGTGTGACGAGACGCAGCCATTTGCATGTTCATGGACGAAACAATCACCGAGCACCTGGCTCGCCCACGAAGAGGACCCCAGAATGCCAGTGGAGATACGCAGACAATGGGAGCCCTGGCACTCCCTGGCATTTCCATGCTTCTCTCCTGGGCAGGCTCTGGGAGGCATGATGCTGGGTGCAGGTATGCCCCGGAAGCGAGCTGTAGGCAGGAAAGAACCGTGAAGGACACTGAGATGGAGACATTTGTCCTCTTGGAGGTGGAGGGTGGAGCGTCTGGTTGGCAGTGACAACATAGTCATGAGTGGGCTCAGAATTACCGGGCAATTAGCAGGTGCTGGGACCCCTGCCAAGTGAGAATATTACAGGTCTCTGTGGTTTATTTCTCTCAGCGCGGTGATGTAATATCAGGCCCATTTTGCAGATGAGGGGATTAAGGCTCAGAGAATTAACTTGCTCAAGGTTACCTGGCTAGGACGAGGCAGGGCTGGGACTGCAGCTCAGAACAGGGCTTTGGATGCTGCGCTGGAGTGGAGTCTCCCCTCCTTTATCTCCCTACCTGCTCAAAAAAGGGGGGGCGGGCTCTGAACTCAGACAAGGCCCTGGCGATTGGTTGTACAGCCTCTGCACTGCACAGACCTGGCCAGGAGGCTGAGCTGGGGCAGAACACCAGCCTGCCCTCTGCCCGCCACGCTGTGCACCTTGGAGCAGCGGCGCCTCGGGGTTCCAGGCGGCCTGGGAGCAGCCCTATCTGGACTGGAGATCTGGCCCTGCTACTTGTTTGCAAGCTGCGCAGCCTCTTGGAGCCTCAGATTTCTCATCCCGCAAATGGGGTAATAACATCAACAGGGTGATGAGGACGACATGCGATGAGGTCATGTGTCTGCAATGACCGGCACAGCATCATAATCACCAGGGTGAGCACTGGCTGAGCGCTTACTCTGGGCCAAACCCACACCAACAGCCCTACACGCAGACACTCATACAATTCTTCCAACAGCCTGAGATGGGAACCCTTACTACCCTCACTGTACCGAGGAGCCACCTGGGCACACAGAGAGGTTAGGCAGCTTGCCCAGCATCACACAGCTCTAAGTGGTAGAGCGGGAAGCAAACCCAGGCAGTGTGGCTCCCGAGTCCACTCTCCTACCGCCGTTCTCATCCATCTCCTTGAACCTTCTCAGTGACTATGGATGGGATGGGATGGGTGCTGCCCTGCAGGTGGCACTGACATGGCAAATGGAACTGGTGTTTACCCTGGAAATGTGTCGGCCACCAATGCATTTTATTTTTTTTGGCGCTGCCCCAGTGTGACACCATTTACAAGGATCCTCAGTTATGCTCCGGAATGTTTTCTTCAAGTTGTGCAACACCTGATACTGAGGTGCAGCCTGTGCATGGCCTGGGAATCAGGAAGTTTGGATCCCATCACTGGCGTCACTGCTGGGTACCTCGATGGGTGACCCCCCCCCCCCCCTGCAGGGCCCTGTGCTCTCTGGACTCAGTTTCCTCGCTCGTATTGAAAGGGGGTTGACCCCAGTGATGGCCGAGGAGCATTAGGCCTCTGCCATTTGAGCTCAGAGGGCCCCCTGTCGTATACACCTGACCCCAGAGTCTGCTTCTAGCCTCCAGACTTTGATTCTCAAAGCACATGTGCTTTGCTTTTTTGTTCGGGCCCGAGGCAGCGGCTCACCTCCGGCACACAGCGTGGTGCTCACATCGCTTTCCTCTGGGGCGGCCATTCTGGTTCCCCGGAGATGGCCGCAGTGGGGATTTTGGGGGGAGGGTCTCTAATAGGGGGTAGGGACCAGAACAGTATGGAAATGCTGACTTTTACAATATTCTTTAATGCAGTTAGCAAGCAGAACAAGGAGATGCGAGGACCAGCACCACTTCATGGCCCTGTGGCTGAAGTTCAGCTCCCAGCGTCCTGGGGTGACGGAGGGACCAGTGCTTACTGGCCGGAGGGGGAGCTGGAAGGGGAGCTAACACTCACCCCGGAAGAGCGTTCCGTAGCAGGAGCCTTTCCTTCACGTTGCTGTTAGCACTGGACACGTTCAGCCGCATTTGAGATGTGCCGACCATCTCGTGCTGTTTGTAAAATGCTTGGGGGTTTGATAAAACCGAGAAGATATTTGCCAAGCCCCTTTCTCCTTCATTTTTAAGCCCATGTGGATTTGAAGGGGAATTTACTCCATATGTTTCTGATTCGTTTGCTCTTAACTCATCAAAACCTTATTTCAGAAAAGCTATTTGATGTCCAAAGGAGCTTTCGGAGTTGGATTTTAAATCTTTTAAAGTCCTCCCTTCCCAGCTTTGAAATGAGATGTTGCCTTTTGCCAAGCACAAATGAGCTCCCAAGCCGAAAGAAGTTCATGTTTGGTTCACAATTAGGGAACTGTGAATTCTCAGTGGGCTGTGAAATGGGCAAAACCTGCCTCTTTTGAAGACCTGTCAGGACCCCTCCCCCAAGTCCAGGGCCAGGGCCCCACGGCCTTGTCCAGGAGCCTCAACACGGGCCCTGCAGCCACAAGAACGATGAAACCACTTACTTTCCGACCTGGCTCTGCCCAGGGTAGGGCAGGGCAGTCCGGGAGACGTTATGAGCACTGGTTTCCCACATTTTAGAAGAACATAACTTAGAGGGACTTCTAATTTGTTTATAAAGTCTGGGTCATTTTAAGCTTTTTATGATGAAAAGTTTAAGACATGTATAAGATTGGAGAATGCCCCACATACTGCTCACCAAGCTTCAGCAATGATCAGCTCCGTAACAACCTTGATTTTTGAAATGAATCCTGGACTTCCTCTCATTTCATTCTTTAATATTTCAGTATCTCTCTCTTAGAACACAATACCCTGATCATAAATCGACAATGATTTCCTAAATGCCATCCAATATCCCGTCAGTGATTCATGCTCCTCTGTTTTCTCACCGCTATACTGTTAATTGGGATCTTTGGATCAGGGTCTAAACAAGGACCACATATTTCATTTGATTGCTATATGTATCTCTTAGGTTGCTATCAATCCTTTGGTTACTCTCTTCTTTCTTTCCTTTGGAAATGTATTTGTTGAAGAAATAGGTTATTTATCATGAGGCATTTCCCACATTTTGGATTTTTTTATTGCATCCTTGCACTTAACACATTTCTTTTCTCCAGAAAATATGAATTTTTTTAGGGATTATGCATAAAACGACTTTATACAGTCAATCTTATTAGAACAATTTATTTTACATTTTGGTAGCTTAATATTTACTGTTTTCTACCTTGAAATATAGCCTTTGGTCCTGCATATACCTCCATTCTCTGGATATAAGACACACACACACACACACACACACACACACACACACACACACACACATTTTAAAAATTTATTTGGACCCACAATTACAAGACATCAAATGTGTCCTGTTCCATCATGTCCTAAGACCCAACAGGAGTGAGGGGTAGGAGAAATCAGAACTATCCAGAAAGTGAACATACAACTAAAGTAAGCATGTTCTCACGTGTTTCATTGTTAGGTGTGCTCACATGTGCATTATAAGTTGTCACCCAGCGAGAGAGCTTTTCCCGTTTCCATTCTCTCCCACGCCATCTGATGACATCAAGGAGAGTCTCCGTTGGTGCTAACTTCTCTCTAACACCTGCTGATCTCCTCATTCGAGGAAGACAGAGCAGGGCCTCTCCCAGAGGCTTGACAGGTAACAGAGTCCAGGTAGAGTTGAACTACACTGCTTTGCTTCCGGTGTATCCACTTTTAGTTACAGTCTACTTAGGGAGAGATAGTGATTTTTCCATGGACAGCAGTCCTATAAACTCTGCTTTTAAAAATCATTAAAGTAAAAAGTAGGAGTGGACTTAAAGGAAGACATTCACCAAATAGTGGAACAGTGGTCTGGACTATGGGAAACGGCCCACTTGGGGGGATGCCTGCTGTCTGAGAGGTGGACAGGGGAGGAGGGAGCCTGATGGAGAGCTGGGGAGGGAGGGGGGCAGCAAGCACCTTTGGGTCTTTTTCATCCTCTTCATAATCTAACAAGTAAATTTAGATTAAGTCCCTTCACCTCTCTGCAATCTCTTGGTCTCACCTGGAGAGGGGGAGGGTAATTCCTGCCCTGAACCCCCACCTCCTCGCCTGAGGAGCTTTCAGCTGAGGAGCAAAGAGATGAGGAATGTAAGTGTCTATAAAAACTAATTATTATCACAATTTAATCATCTTCTCTGTATTCCTCTAATCAACACTTCTCCCTCCTCCACCTCCTCCTTCAATATAGTTTTTACTCTCTCTACTTGATTACCCCACTCACTCAACATCTTTCTGGAACTATAAAAGGATGTAATGCAGGCAGCTGGGTAGAGACTAAAAAGAAACCACAAATCTGTGTTTGAGGAATCAAAAATAACTTCAGATGGCAGCCCAGAGATTCCTTCAGGAGTGATGTCTCTATCAGACACCACCCCTGGGCCACAGTGATTGGCCCTGCTTCAGACATGTGACCCCAATGGGGCCAATCAGAGTTCAGCACAGGATTTTTTCTCACTGGAGCTGGCAGGTAAATACTCCTTGAGAAAGGATGGAGGTACCAGTACTTGTGACAGTGGTTCCAGCCGGCTGGTGGGTGGATGGAGCTGACCTGAGAGTTTCCCAGGGAGAAAGTTTTCCCCCTTTTTATTCTTTCCCACCCCATCTAATTATGTCAAGAAGGAGAGGTACAGTTTAGTGGTCCCTTTTCTTGGAAGAAAAAAGAGCAGGATGGGAAGAGAGAGAGAGAGAGAGAGAGAGAGAGAGAGAGAGAGAGAGAGAGAGAGAGAGAGAGAGAGAACACGCATTTGAGTCTCTGAGGCTCACTCTGCTCCTGATACTTGATTCAAGGAGCCGATAAATTCTTAAGCCAGTTTACTGAGGCCAGATTGTGTTGTATTGCTGTCACCCCAACCAAACAGCTCTGATGAACTACACCTGTTAAAATTACATTTAAAAGCACATTTTGGACAGATTAGTGTCTAGAAAACAGGGTGTCTGTAAACGGTCATTCGACGGATCTAACTGCTTTGCGAAGAGCTCTACAGGCTCCTGGAGAGCTCTGGAGAGAGAAGCTGCATCCCTAGTCTCAGCCTCTGGACCTTGAGTTTCCCCAGCTTCATCCTTGCTAACAGCTGGCTTCCGGTGACAGGCTGTTCCACCGAGCACCTTGCATCTGGGTCACCTGACTCAGTGCTTTCATGGTTACCACTTCTTTCTCAGAGCATCCCTTTGATATGGTTGGTTGACTGATTGATTGATTAAGCAACATTTGCTGAGTACCTACCACGAGTGGGGCACCCTGGGGGGATGGCAAAGATGTAAGTTGGAGTTTCTATGTCCAAGTAGGTGATACCCAAGACTCTATCCATTTGATAAAGAAACTGAGACACCAAAGGAGGTTAAGTGACTTAACCTTGAGCTTTCAGGTGGAGCCAGGAGTAGGACAATACCTTTCTTCAAGGTGGGGTTCCAAATTACTTTATTTGAAGGAATGGTACAAATGAAAGAACACAAGTGGATGATTTGGTACAACTCACAGCAAAGGTGAAGGAACTCCAGCATGCATGCACTGCTTTGGCCATCAGGGAAGTCACCCCTGTGGCTGTGGGAAGCCAGCCTAAGGCTTAGTTCTCATCATGGGTGGGACCATATAATTTTTATTTTAATTGTTATTGAATTTATTGGGGTGCCATTTGTTAATAAGATTATATAGATTTCAGGTATAATTTTTTTTTATTTTAAAAAAATTTTTGGTTCATCCTCACCTGAGGATATTTTCCCCATTGATTTTTAGAGAGAGTGGAAGGGAAGGAGGGAATGTGGGGAGAAAAGAGAGAGAGAGAGAGAGAGAGAGAGAGAGAGAGAGAGAGAGAAAGACATCAATATGAGAGAGACACATCAATTGGTTGCCTCCCTAACGTGTGCCTACCGGGCACATACCTGGGATGAACCTGCAACCCAAGTATGTGCCCGTGACTGGGAATTGAACCCATGACCCTTTGGTATGTGGGCCAATGCTCTAACCACTGAGCATGCCAGCCAGAGCTGAGGTGTACAATGTGATAACAGATCCCCTGTATATTGTATTGTGTGTTCTCCACCCCAAGTCAAGTCTCTTTCCCTCACCATGTCCTTTCACTCCCCAGTCCAGGTCCTTCCTCTGCAGCCTGCTGCCGATTCTGCAGCGTTGGAATAAAGCTCACTCTAGGATACATCTCTTCGTTTGCTTCGTATCACTGGCCAGCTTGGGCAGGTCCCCTCGTGTTGTCCAACTGTGAAATGAACGTTCAATACAGAGGGCACAGACTTGCAGCCTCAGCTGTTTCTTTGGGTCAACCACATGTATTTTATTATTATTTTATCCTCACTTGAGAATATGTTTACTGAGTTTAGAGAGAGAGAGGAAGGGGGCAGAGAGAAAGAGAAAGAGAGAGAAGGAACGAGAGAGAGAAACATCAATCCATTGCCTCGCATACATGCCCCAACCTTTTGGTGCACAGAATGATGCTCTAACCAACTAAGCCGGTGAGGGCAACAACATGTATGTTTAAACCACACTGTGTCGCAGGTCTTATCCTTGGTAACAATCTGAGCGACCTAGAGCCTCCTGCCTTCCACCAGGCCCACGTCAGCCACTTTTCCACCCTTCCTGGCCCCTGCAGGCGTTTGAGTTTGCCACCCTCAGGGTCACAAGGCAATCTCATCTCTGGGATACTTTCCAGTCTTGGCAGTTCTGTGGTTACATGCTCCTGTTTAAAAAGACACACCGGGGGCCGAAACCAGTTTGGCTCAGTAGATAGAGCATCGGTCTGCGGACTGAAGGGTCCCAGATTCGATTCCGGTCAAGGGCATGTACCTTGGTTGCGGGCTCAATCCCCAGTAGGGAGTGTGCAGGAGGCAGCTGATCGATGTTTCTCTCTCATCGATGTTTCTAACTCTCTATCCCTCTCCCTTCCTCTCTGTAAAAAAGTCAATAAAATATATTTAAAAAGAAATTAAAAAGACAAAACAGGTACGACACACAGAACATTCACACATGTGTGGACCGCCTCTCAGATGATGATATGTAATATTGTCATCAGCCCAGAAAGTTCCTTTGTGCCCTCCCCCGCCCTGGAGGCAGCCGCCACGTTGACCTCTCTCCCCATCGATTGGTTTTCTGTCTCTGGACAGTCACGTGCATGGAATCACGCAGTGTGTGCTCTTTGCTGTCTGGCTTCCTTTCCTCAGCATTACGATGTGAGACTCACCCATTGTGTGTGGCAGTGATGCGTTCATTTTTCATCGCAGTACACCATTTCCCTGTAGGAATACAGCACAATCTACTCAGTCTACTGTTGACAGAAGCTTGGATTGTTTGCCGTTCCTGATTATGAAGAGTAAAGTTGCTATGAGCATATTTTTTGAAATTGACATGTCTGTGTCCAGACGCTATGAGCATTTTTGCACAAGCTTTCTAGAAGAATATAAACCCAGCTGCTGTTGGTCTTACTCAGAAAAGGAATTGCTGGTCATGAGCGCTTGCATTTTTAGCTTTGGTAGATCCTGGGGAGGCGGAGCTGCTGTTTCTCCATTTACTCTTTACAGGGGGGCTGCGTTTACATAGGCCTTCTCACCCTCCTCTCTCAACTCACGGTGAGCACCTGGCACAGAGTAGGTGTTCAGCTAATGCAGTTCCCTTTTGGAGAATGACTATTGAGCAAATCCCCCTTCCCATCACACCATCCTCACAGCCACCGCCCTCCTCAGCACAGCACGGGTGGCATTTGAGCGCTGCTCCTTGCGTAACTCACCGCCTCTAACCTTGGCAAAGCCCCGAAAGCCCGGCATCTTCACGCCCGCTTCACGGATGGTGAAGCTGAGGCTCAGAGGAGCGAGTCACTCTGTCCCATGGGTCCCTCGTGGTGGCGCTGGGATGCAGAGCTGCCAGGCCCCGGGGGCTCCGGGGTCATCACCCCGTCCACCTCTGAGCACCTCTGCGCCCCCCCCAGCAACCCCTTTCCCAGGCAGCCCTCAGCCTCGTGGGCTCCTCGGGCATTGTTTTCAGGGACAAGCACATTCCTAAAGAGTTTGGCTTCCCGGGTTGTCTCCAGGGCTATGGTCTGTTTATAAATGGCCCTGGGCCTTGCCTTTACTGGCCTCTATTGACAAATAAACCGCTGCTGACTCACAAGAGTAAAAATATACTCTGGTGTAGAGCTGGGTAGGGTTATTAAAAGTTTGTTGTGTCTACTCAGATGGTATAGCCGCTGCCCTAGGACGAGGCAGCCGACCTGACTGTAGGACAAATATAGATAAACACTTCTCCAGACGCGGGCACTGCCACATGTTGTGGGTCACAGTGACAGGGCCCCCGGGGCTGCAGGATGGTTTCCCTCTGGTGTCAGGGCAGCTCAGCGAGTGCCGGATCCGGAGCTGGGGCCCCAGGCTGGGCTGCTGGTTGGTCATTTCCCAGCTGTGCGACCCTGAGCAAGTCACCTAACCTCCATGAGCCTTTCCCCTCCTTGGAAAGCTGAGAATTGGAAACCTTGCCTCCTGGGGTCGTTAGGAGGAGTGAGCCACACGATTCCTAACAAGTTGCCAGAGCGGCCACTGTGAGCGAGGAGGAGTTGGCCCGACCCAAACTCAGAGAGGAAGACGGGTCCGGGCACAGGAGCCTGGCGAGGCGCTGGGGGTGCCAGGCAGATGGCACTGCTCTGCCTCCAGGCTCTGTCTGAGGGATGGACTGCTACAACTGTGGCGAGACGCTATTTACCGTGTCAGAGACAGAAAGGGCCATCTGAAAAGGCTAAAATGATACGGTTTGGCCCCGTCTCTAACCTTTGGAATGGCGCCCAGCTTCCGACAGTCTCTGAGCTGTTCTGGGGGAGGAACCTTGTGCTGGAGAAAAGCACATCCAGTGTCCTTCTCGCTCTTTCATTTCAGCATCCACAGACACTGCGCCCCATGATATTCCTGCCTCCAAGCGGGGCATCCCCGGACACCCAGATGGCCGAGCCGGGCCATTCTTCCCCATAAGCCATAACGAGGCAAAAGCGTTCCGAGAAATATTTTTTTTCTGCCTCTAAAACACTCATGGCTCCTTGCAAGAAAACACATTCCCACAGGCTTTTTATTGGAAGGGATCTTATCCCCCAGTGACCAGCCTGTAGGAAACAGACATGTGCTGTGACTCACAGAGTGTGCCCTGGCTCGATGACTCGGCTCGTAGAGAACAAGGCGCTACAGATGGCGTTTAAAATTCTACTTAGAGCCCTGGCCGAATCAACCAGTGAATGTATAAATAAGCGGAACAACAAAATCGACGTTTCTCTCTCTCTCCCTTCCTCTCTCTCGAATCGTTAAAGTTAAAAAATATTAAAAAACTAAAATAAAATTCTACTTAGAATCTTGGAATCTGAATCAGATGCAGAACGTGGTTTATGTGGGGAATAAAAGGCCCACCATATTGTTTAAATGGCAGTTAGTTGAATCCATTGAGAAATCAATAGTTCATGGTTATTTGTAAGAATAACGACTGGCTTGCTTGCTTTCTCTTGGCATCCTTTTGGAGATTCGTGCTGTTTGTGACATAAATACACGCAGTGATGTGAAGTACTAGGCGACAGGGCCTTGTGGGGCCCCTGGGAATCTGAGTCACTGTGTGACTCTGGGTCTCAGTTTCCCCATTTGTAACAGAGGATTTGGCCGCGCCCTCCTTCTAGTGCTGCTGTTTATTAAGAAGAAAGTCAGTGTCAGAAGGGGCAGAGACTTGTTCTCTGATTGCTTAGCACAGCACTGGCCAATAGAACATCCCGTGACCGCGGAACTGTTCCGTAGGTGGCAGGTGCGTGCTCCCCCGGACGGGGGTCACTGGCCACGTGTGGCACCGAGAACTTGAAATGTGGAGAGAGCAATGGAGGAACTGAGTTTTAAATTTGATTTCGTTTTACTTCATTTCCATTTCAGCCGCCACATGTGGCTGGTGGCTATGGCCTCGGCGGCAGGGCAGGCTGAGGGGAAACTTCCGCAAACCGGTGATC
This sequence comes from Cnephaeus nilssonii, assembly GCF_951640355.1. Lineage (NCBI taxonomy): Eukaryota > Metazoa > Chordata > Mammalia > Chiroptera > Vespertilionidae > Cnephaeus > Cnephaeus nilssonii. The sequence continues at coordinate 30,626,168 of NC_137091.1, forward strand.
AGAGCAGGTCAGTTTCCCCTCTGGGCCTCACTTTCCTCATCAGAGTAAAAGGAGTTTGGATCGATTAGAGCGTCTTAAAATTCTCCACCAAAGTCAATAGTCCAGTCGGGTCCAAGTAGGACAACAAGCCACACTAGGTGTTTCAAAGGAAAGGGACTGGATGTAGGGAATTCGGTGTTTACAAAATCTTCAGAAAACCTGCGGGAGGAGTCAGGAGAGGCTGTGTGTATTCAGCTTTCGGGTTTGCCACCCAACGGATAATCCAAAGACTCGATGAGTTGGTGCCATTGCCCATAGGTCAGAAAACGGCGGGAAACCATGGCTGACAGGGCTGCCTTGCGGTCCCGAGCTGGGTGGCTGGCGAGGCATCACGTCAGTGGCCACCAAGGCCTACCTTTGCCAAAGCCCACACATCCTCCATGGCTGCCAGAGAAACAAGAGTGGCTCCTGCCTTCCCAACCCTGCGTGACAGCTTCTCTTCCATGCCATGTATGCAGGATGCTGCTGGAGGCCAGGGGCTGGGAGAAATGCAGTTCTCTGTCTGCTGGCCTGTGATACAAGAGGTGGAAGTAAATGTGGTCGGCCCCACGCAATACCCAGCCAACGCTTCCAGCACCACAGGAGGGTGAGCAAGCACTCCCCGCCACACACTCGGAAGTCCGAGGGAATGCAGTGTGGTGTGGTCCCACCTCAAGGATAAGGCCGACAGCTGCTGTTTTGCCTACTCATGATCGGTTTAACTTTCTTAATAACAGCAGCACCAGGAACTTCCACGGCACCTCCCCTCCTCCACACTCAGTCCATTTGGTTTGGGTGGGAGTACTTTACTCCCGGGTCCAGGGTGGCCTGGGGATTCAGGCTGGCCAACCACATCCTCCTCCTGCCACAGTATTGGGGTCAGGGGCAGATATGGGACCCACATAAATCAAAGAGGCACAGTGGTCGTGGGCCATTGGGAAAGGAATGTGTCTGTTAGGCTGGGAGCTCAGGGAGATAGAATGCAAGGCTGGTGCTCAGGCAGCCATCCTGCCTCCAGGAGGGCATTTTCTGCCTCAGAGTAGAGCAGACAGAGAGGAAAGCAGAGTTAAAAGACGGTGCTCTGATCTGAATGTTGTGTCCCTGCCCCCACCCCCCACATTCATATGTTGAAATCCTAACGCCACCTCAATGTAGTGACATTAGGACATTAGGAGGTGAGGCCTTTGGGAGGTGATTAGAGCATGAGGGCGAAGCCCCCGTGAGTGGGATTAGTGCCCTTATGAAAGAGCCCAGAGAAATTCCTGGCCCCTCCCACCCCGTGAGGACACAGTAAGAAGGTGACCATCTGCAACCAGGAAGTGTCAGCCAGAACTGGCATAATCATTTTTCATAATTTGAAAGCAAAGTAGCATATAGGTTATCAACTCTGATAATATTTGGTGCACTTCTTTACTTAAATTAGACTCAAGCATTGAGGGAGGGTATCTGGAATGTTCTTTTTGCTCTCTCCAGAGTGAAGAGAATGCAAATATTTACCATGCCTTATTGTTAGCAGAGAGGGAAACTGCATCCAGGAGAATAATAACAAAATAAACTTCTCCAACGGTTTACAAAGTACTAGCAGCTGAGTTCTTAAAAAATATGTTGGTGGTTTATTTAAAGAACTATTCCTTCCCCAGCAAAATTCACATATATTTGTAAAAAATGCAAGCATCGCCCTGGCCGCTGTGGCTCAGTTGGTTGGAGTGTCATCCTGTATACTGAAAGGTTTCGAGTTTGAGTCCCAGTCAGGGCATGTACTTAGGTTACGGGTTCGATCCCCAGTTGGAGCGCGTGCAGAAGGCAACCAATTGATGTTCTCTCTCATCTCTTTCTCTCTTTCTCTTTCTCTCTGTCTCCCCCTCTCTCCTTCCCCCTCTCTCTAACCTTTTGCACTCGGATGTCGGAGTGTGACTCAACACGGTTAGCATCGGTAGCAGCTCGTATGTCGAATTGTATTGAATGTATCAATAATTTGAAATATAAAAAAATCCAAATAAATAAGTTTGTATGAAAAGAAACTCCAGTTTTTTAATCTACTGCCGCGCTTTGTAAAATCTGGGGTATTTAAAAAATTAAATCCCGAGTAGAATAAAGGAATCGAGAAAAAAGCAAGCGAGTGCAAAGGGCTAAAATCAGTAAGCATATCCTCCTGTGAGGATTTAAAAAATGCAAGCATCACAGATGTATAGCAGATTTTACTTTTTAAATTTTTTATTCAGCCCTGGCCAGGTAGCTTAGTTGGTTGAGCATCATCCTGCTGTGCCAAGGTTATGGGTTTGATCCCCGGTCAGGGCACATATAAGAATCAACCAATGAATGCACAAAAAAGTGGAACAACAAACGGATGTTTCTCTCTCTCCCTCCCTTCCTTTCTCTCTCAAATCAATTTTTTAAAAATTTAGTTAACTCTCTGGCATTTTAAACTGTAATTTTACAGTAATTATTTTTGTCCACTTATATTTTGTTTAAACATGTTTTTCACTAAACAAGTGACATACAGTTATTTTTTAAAAATCCAAATAACATTAGAGGAATGATGTAGGGGTATCATTCCCACTCTTGGAGAACCTACATCAGAGACTGGGAAACATGGTTGCATGTCCACCCACCATATATTATTTTTATTTCTTTTTAGTAACAGTGGGAATGAGCGTCACTACCTGTTTTGTTATCCTCTTTCCTCCTGTCACCTGATGCTAGACTTTGGGCGTTCCCTCAGTGCCCACACACCTGGCTCTCCCTCTGTAATGGCTGGGTGCTTCCTGCTCGGTTGTATTTACCTAACCAGGCCTCTACTAGGTCGTTTCTAATGATTTGCTAGGACAAATGGCGCTCCAGTGAAAAACCGTGTACAGTCATTTTTGGCGTGCTGATAAACGTGTTTCTCAGGATACATTTCTTGAAGGAGAATTTGAAGTCAAAAGGTAAGTACCTGTAAAATATTTTACTGGATGTAACCACGGTGCCTTTCACAAAACTTGTTTCAACCAACTGGCGCCCCCAAATGGATTTCCTAATTCCCTACCCTGTCTACCAGGTACCTAGTCTCATCGTTTATTAATATTTTAAAAACAGAATTCGTGGCTAGTTAACTGTAGGTGCTACTGTCGTTATTAAACAAATGTAGCAACACCCTTCTGAGTAGGGGCTCCTAGCTCAGTGCTGGCTGTGGCATGTAAAAAATGCAAGCATCGCCCTGTCTGCTGTGGCTCAGTTGGACCTACATAAAAGGTCCCTGGATTGCACCGTTCATCCCCAGAGTGTGACACCAACGTGCTTCGGCCTTGCCACGCCTGCCATGCTGGCAATACAACCTTGACCTCTCCCGTTTGTCATCCATGGAGAACTCGGGAGCCCCTTTTCCCACTTAACTCTTGGGACCAACACGGTCTCATTTAAAAGTAACGAAACAATAAGAGGCTGGACAAGCACCTTTTTTTTCCTGGACATGAGAAGAGTACGGTGGGGGTGAAGGGTCAGCTTTATTTTCTTCCCTGGTGTTCTAAAATTGCTGAGTTTTCCAAATTCTGCAATCAGGAAGAGCTAAGGCTACGAGAGAAACGCAGAGGGAAAGAAGTGTGTCCGAGGGCGAGGGTGGGTGCCATGGTGCGGGAGGCTAAAGGGCCCGTCTCATTGTCCTTGCTCTGCTCTCTGTAAATGCTCTGCACTCCCCGCCCCCCAGCTCCCCAAGGTGCCAGGTGTGCACATCCGGGCCCCACCGGAGAAGGGCCATCGCCCACAGCCCACAGGGGGCTGAGCCTGTCTTCAGGATTGGAGCCTCCCTTTCTTTCTGCTGCTTTCCCTCCTTCCTCATTTTCTTCCTTCCCTTCATACCTTCCTTTTCTCCTCCCATCCCTCCTTCCCGCTCCCTCCCCTTCTCCCCCACCCCCGGCTTTTATCTCCCCCTCTTCCATGCCTCCTCTCACCCTCCCCCACAGATCCTTGTTGGGTGCCTGCTTCGGATCCTGAATGCACCGAACAGGATGGGCCGGGCCGCTCCCATGCAGCTTTGCGTGTGGGGAGTTCTTGGGCAGAGCGATTACGTGTCCACCCAGTGATGAGATGGAAAAGTGTGGGCCCCACAGGGGTGTGGGACAGCCAGGTCTTGGTTCCCAGAAGGCCTGGCCCACATGGGGCTTCTGGTAGCACCCACAGTCCTTTTAGACTTTTCCTGGGGCAAATATATACATTCAATTCATTTCTGGGGCAAGTAAGTTCCAGCAACTGGGCTGTGAGCTTTTTCCTTATGACCACAGGTCCACCAGGGCTCTGGTCTCAGCGTGTCTTTCTGCCTTGTCACTGTCGGCCACGCCTGACTCTCCGTCTCTCCCAGGCTCGGGGCTCGGTGTGACTTTTCTCAGTCCTTCCAGGATCCGGACTCCTGTCCCCGAGTCTAGCATCACAGAGGGCCCTGAGAGGGGCACCCACACCTCGCTGCCTCTGACGCTGCCCTCTCGCTCCTGGGCTGGAGCCCTGCCCACCTGCGGGAGCTCCTGCTCCCTGAATGCCACCTGCTGCCCAGCGCCCTGCTCCCAGGCTCCACAGCTGCACCTGCAGCGCCCAACATCCAGCCACAGAGGCCACCAACCCATCGACTGCCTCCCAACCCCCACCCCATCGACTTTCTTAGGGGTTCGATTAAATCTATGTTATCAACAGCTCTCAGCCCTTCCTTCCTCTCACCACATTAGTTGGGACCAATAACAAGCAGGTGAGTAGAGAAACCAAGTCACCAAATGTCTAGATTATCCAAAACCATATCACCTTTCCAATAAACCTTTTCCCAACAGCCATTTGGAGCCCAGGCACATTAAGACTCATTGTAGGCAGCCAGCTGCCATTGAGTCTAAAAGAAACATGTGGCCAAAAGGAAAACCACCTTAGATCTCCAGGGACTGGAGGCTGATCTGAAACCCAGGAGGTGGGCGTTGAGTCCACGCAGAGCAAAAACGCCCCTTCCCCTGGAAGGAGACACAGTGTCACGTGCTCCATGGATGGTAGAGAGGGCCATCCTCTTTCCTCCTGTCACCAGCAAATACTGAAAGGATGAAATGCCATGGTTTGGGTCTCGGTCAATCGGGGGTTGGCGTCATGGACAGAAAGCAGACGGTGGGGTGTCAGGGCTGGGGTCTAGGGGAGGGTCTGCATGGTCAGTGGTGAGTGTAATTGGCTGTCTGCTCAGGCTGTCTATGGTTGTCAGCCACCAGAGGGAAATCGGTGGCATAGCCCGGCTGCTGTGCATGCCGGTATCCTAAACGGGCATCTGGGAATGGAGACTTGGGGAGAGACGGTGGAACACACACAGGCGCGTGGTCTGAAGAGGAAATGCCGACGCAGGCCAGAGCCTCCTGGGACACAGTGACTCCAACCTGGGAAGGTGCTCAGTGCTAAGCCGCTCGTGGCTGGGGAGCAAGAAGCTACTTCGTGCCTAAATGAATGTAAGGGGTTAGCTGGTTCATGCCTGCTTTCGACACTACACGTGGTTCCGAGGGGCATGGGTAGGGAGGCTCCCCAAGCACGCGTCCGAGTCTCGCCTCCACGCCCCTGCGCGTGCACAGTGCTGGCGGTCCTCGCTCCCATCTCGCCTTGCCACGCCTCTCAGCTCATGGTCCTAACCGCACTGTTTATTCTCAGCCTGTGACTCTCTAGAACAGCACTGTCAGAAGTTGTGCGACCGTGGAATGTTCTAGAACCGTGCTGTCCCAGCCGGTTGCCATGTGCCTATTAGAGCACTTGACAATGTGGCTGGTGTGGCTGAGGAACTGATTTTTCCCCATCTACTTTGATGGACACATGTAAACAGCTGCAGGTGGCCAGGCCAGTGGGAGCTGAGACGGGAAGCCCTGCCTTGTGTCCCTCACCAAGGTGAGTGCCTGGCAGCCCACAAACCGCACTAAACGACCATCTTCTATTCCTCTCTTTCCTGCTGCCTGTAGGGTCCTTGATCCACGAGGTAAGTAGAACCCTCTCTCAGCCTATGCACATTAAATTCATGAAGGACTCTGGCCAGACCTACTCTCTGTACAGTACCATTTTCACACCTAAAAATCAAACAATAACTTTTCAAAAGAATAAAGTATCCAGTTATTGCTCAAATTTTTAAATTTGTATGTAACAGGCAGTCCTCGGGTTATGTCGGACTCGACGTATGTCATTTTGTGGTTACGTCACCATCTCCCATTTATTTATATAAAAAAAGTTCCATCATTTCGACGTATGTACATATGTGCTTTGTTTTTTATTATTTATTTACCACAAGTAAGGGTCAGGAATTGTTATCTTTTAATTTTTTTTTTACTGATTCACTTCATTACTGCTGTGTATATGCTCCATGTGAGCGACGTAGGTGCTTATGTAGGTGGGTTCCGACTTACGGCGAAAATCGCGATACGTCGCGTGGTAGGAACGGATCTCCGATGTAACCCAAGGACCTGCTATATTAATCTAAATAATCTATATCTGTATCTATATCTATATCTGTATCTATACATATCACCTATGATTACTGGTATATCTACCTATCCCTCATCTGTTATCATCTATCTACACACCCACCGCTATTTGTCTGTCTACCCATTATTTATCTCTAATCTCTCTCTCTTATCTATCCACCCATGTTATCTGTCTACTCATCTATTCATCTCCATCCACCCATCCATCCAAGTCAGGATGCAAGCAGGGTCCACACAGTGCATAGGACATCAGGGTCTTCCCTCTTCGTCACTTAGCCGTTTCTCCCATCACTTGGTCAGTGACATGAACAGAACCAGGGACCTACCTCCCAGTCCAGGGCTCCTTCCTGCCACCCTCGCTGGCTCGCCTTGGGGAGGGACAACTCACGCAGCCTGGAGACCCCTCCTGGCCAGCTCCTCGGGCTGAGGGCTGTCATGTCGGCCCTCCTATCTCTCCATCAAGTTGCCGGGGACGTGCTGGTGAGCCTGGAGCCCAGAGCTGGCAGCCGCACAATCTGATATGACACCGTCTGAGGGAGATTTCAGCACTTCGTCATCCTCGAAGTCCTGGCGCCAATCACTCCGCCCAGCCTGCTGCCAAGCGAGCTGTCAGGCCCCACCGTGGGGTTTCGCATGCTTGGGCACGGCCAGGCCACGTCTAGACAATCCTGAGCACCCAGGAAAACAGCCCAGGTCTGGCCAGACTGGAAGGAACCCGCCTTTCTGGTGGCCGGGCGCCCATCTCAGCACTGTCACCCTGGATGCAGTTTTCAGGGTTCATTGCAACCCTTTTCCACTAAGACTGGAAGACGGGGGTGGGGCAGAGGGGGGGCGGTGCTGGCGCAGCTGGGAAATAGATTTCCACTGAGAGCACTTGGATGTTTTCTGAAAAGCTGAACCTATTTTCCCTTTTGATTTCTTCATTTTCTAACTTCCCTCAAAATCCTACCCATTCCTTAACATGTTTCATTAAAGCCACCACAATTCAAGATAACGATCTTTATTGGGTGCATATAATGCCTTCTTTTATCCTCACAATGAGCTTAGAGGGTTCCTTATCACTCCTGTTTTACCTAGATGAAGAGAGGAGCCCAGAGAGGTTAAGTCACTTGCCCACGGTCACACAGCAGGGTGGGGGTTTGAGCCTAAGTCTTTGGACTCCACAAAGGTTTGAAGGAACTTGCTGTCCAACAGACCCATTTTCTTCCTAGATGGCAAGGGCCTGGGGCACCCAGGGGTGTGGGAGGGGCAGAGCTAGGGGACAGATCTTGGCAGGACCCCCAAGGATGCTGTGGCACAAGGACCCTCTGCACAAGGCCCAGCCTGCACCCTGGGCGGGGCTGTGAACGGACCTCGTGTGACTGATTTCTCTCTCTCTCTAATCTGAGCTCTTTAAGTGCTTTTGGAGCTGAGTCTTCTTAGGCTGCTCCTCATGCGTCTCAACCCGGGTGAGCAAACGCTGGCGGCCGCTCTTAGACACACAGACTTCAGAGTGTAACACGGCACAGCCACTTTGGAGAACAGGGTGACAGCGTCTCATAAAGTTAAACACACATTATACAGCCCAGCCATTCCACGCCTGCTGTTTACCCAGGGGGGATGAAAACTTACATTCACGCAAAGACTTGTATTAAAATGTTCAGGCAGGTTCCTGCCTAACAGCCCACCTTGGAAAGCCCCAGTGCCCCCCGTGGGGCCGTGGATAGGGACTGGGCTCATCCACACAATTCAGCACGGAGGGCTGATGCTCACAACAGAGAGGACGCCCCATACACACACTGCACAGAGAGAACGGAGCGAGACACACGAATACACACCGAGATGCTTTAGATTAGGTTCTGGAAAAAGCCAAACTAACCCATAGTGACCCCCTGGGTCCAGGGATGAGGCGAGGTGTGCATGAATGGCAGAGGGGGAACCTGAGGGTCCCCGGAATGATGGAAATGTCCCACATCTCAGTCGGGATGGTGGTTGCCCGACGGTCCACATGCCAACGTGTATGAAGCTGTAGACATAAAACGCGTGCCTTTTATCATATGCAAATAATATCCCCCCAAAAAGTTGATTTCAGGAAGTGGGCTTTGGTGGCAGCCAGATCTGGGTGTGAGTTGAGAGCGCCCTCCGTTGGTGACGAACCTTGAGCAATTGGCTGACCCTCTCGGGCTTGGTTTGCCCCTCCGGAGAATGGGATGGAGGCTAAGGGCGCGGTGGGGGTCATTAAATGAGATGATTCATAGGAAACACTGAGAGTGGCGTCTGGGGCACACGGCATAAGCCTTCGGTGACCGCAGCCTTTCCATGCTGGGGAAGCTGTCCCGACCTCCCAAGGGGTCCGAGAAGAGTCAGTTACGGGGCAGGAAAATCCCAGTTCCCAGGCTGCCCCGGGAGCCGGACACAGAGCCCTGCTCTGGGCGGAGAGCCCCGGCCTGTGACCGAGGCCTCTTTTGATCTCGCTGCCTCCTCTGGAGCCTCCGGTCAAAAACCTCATCACTCTCTACCCGGCAGCTCCCCTGCTGGGTGTCTGTCCACCCTGGGTTGGAATCCTGACTTTCGGCCTCCTTTAAAGGCATGGGCCCCCTGCTCCCACATCTGCAGCTCAGTTCCGTGGAGGCTGTGCTGCGGGGTGGGGCCCAGCGGAGCCGCCATCCGTGGCCCCGGGCACAGGCACCTTCCCGGAGCCCCAGGGTCCTCCTGCCAGGTGATTTCAATTTGCCGTGACCTTGTACAAAGCATCATTTCATGTGAATAATATGTACCTCCAGTTACATTTTAATTGCTGACTCGGTTCCAAGAGAAATACCACGCATCTTCCGAAGGCCTGGTTCTAGCCACTTCCTCCACTCACTCCGCGGCCTCCCAGCTGCCAACCTCTCCACTCCCTCTCGCCGGCGCAGACGCCTTGCGGTGCGCTGAGCTACAGCGTTGTGCCCACGTCTGTAAAGCCTCCTGGCGGAGGTTAGCACACAGCCAGACAGGGAGCCACCGCCGGGTGTGAAGGAAGGCAGCCACTGTGCATGCTTGTTCCCTTGACACTCACACCTGGTCAGGGTGGGGGCCCCCAGGAGCCGACCCTGGGCTGGGATTTATCTGGCAGAAGTTCCGGTTTATCCGTTGCTTCCTAACAAAGGACTCCACAACAACAGTAATCTTTTCCTTTGTGTTTGGATCTGCGATTTGGGCGGGGCTTGCAGGAACCCATTGTCTCTGCTGCATGTTGTTGGAGGCCTTATCTGGATGCCAGGAAGGGGCGGGGCAGGCCTCTCCCTCTCCACGTGGGCCCTCCACGGACCACTCTGGGGTGGTGGGCTCCCGGAAGCCAGGTTTGTACATGGCAGCTCAGGGCTCCAGGTCGGGTGTCCTGAGAGTCCACAGGGGAGGCTGTGAGTCTCAGAAGACACCTGCATCACCTCCTGGTATTCCACTGGTCACCTAGGACCGGCCCCGATTCGACAAGGGCCACACGAGGCCTGGGCCACTCAGGGCCATCTTGGAGGCCCCTACTTTGTTCCAGGACCCGGGTTAGGTGTGAGGATGCAGCCAGGAACAAACTGGAGGAAGACCAACACTGAATAGAAAAAGATACATTGTATCAAGTGGCAAAAAAGTGCCACCAAGGCAAATGTGATGGGGGAGAGGGGAAGTGAGGTCACACAGGGGGAGAGGAGGGCATTTAAGAGAGGTCTGAGGGATGTGTGGGAGGGGGGTGCCTGGGGAAGAACTCCCTGGAAGAGGGAATGGAACAGCCTGTGCAAACGCCCTGAGGCGGCGTCTTTGCAAACAGTGAGACAGTGAGTGTGGTTGAAGCAGAGTGGGCATGGGCAGGGTGGGAGTGTGAAGAGGAGGTTCAAGAGGTGGGGGAGGGGAGCCAGGGTCTGTGGATCCTGCAAAGACTTTATTAATTCAAAGTGAAGTGGGAAGCCACTGGAGGCTTTTGAGCAGAGGAACATCTGACTCAGGTTTTATTTTTTTAAAATATATTTTTATTGATTTTTAGAGAGAGAGGAAGGAGAAAGAGAGAAACATCAATGAGAGAGGAAGTCATCGATTGGCTGCCTCCTGCATGGCCCCCATTGGGGATCGAGCCTGCAACCCGGGCATGTGCCCTGACTGGGAATCAAACCGGTGACCTCTTGGTGCCTCAACCATTGGGCCACACCAGCCGGGCCTGACTCAGGTTTTAAAAGAATCACTCTGGCGCATGTGGCACATTCTCCATTCCTCAGGTGAGGCAGCTGTGCAAAGACCCAGGCTTCCCACTGCTTCCTCTGCCTGCAGCACCAGCCCTTTCCCTGCTGGGCAGCCTCCTGCTCCTCCACCAGCTCCCGCGTGAACCTCCGTGTGGCTTGCACTGTTTGGCTCTCTAGATCATGGACTCGGGAGTTCAGGACAGCATCTGCTCGCTCACCTTTCTCCACCGCGTGCTGAGCTCGGCGCTGGCACGTGGGAGCTCAGGACGCGCTTCGCCCTGAGCAGATGACAGAGCTGGGGCTCGGTGGCCAGAACTCAGTGGGAAGTAAAGACGCAGGTGAGAACTCACCCAGGCGCTGGTGAGGAGGGCGGAGGCACACATGGAGAATCCCCCCGGATCGCCCTGGGGGGCAGATTAAACAGCCGCCCCTCCGCGGGGAGGCAGCAGTGAGGTGGACATGGAGCCCGGCGCCCGGCTCCCAATCAGAGCTCCACGGCACATGCCGTCACTCTAGATGGGGCTGGGGAGTCACCCCACTGAAGGGAGAAGGGGAGAAAGCCCCAGAGCAATATGCTTTCAATCCCCAAGGAGCTGGCCTGAGCCGCAGGAGCCCTCCCTGGTCAGCAGGCAGCAACACGTGGCGGGTGACGCGGAGCACACGGTAGGGCAGCTCTTTAGTCTTTCAAGAGCTCGGTGCCAGCTTTGCCCTCACGGATTGGAGGCTGCCTCTCCAATAAAGATTAGGGGCTCACATGATGACACATCACCAGCAGGATGAGGGTCATAGGTCTACGTCATAATGAGAAACAAGTAACACATCTGACTTACAATTCTTCTGTTTGTTAGGAGCTGGTTTTCAGGCGGGAGATGGCTGCTTTGTGTCCTCTGTGCTGTAAGAGGGGCTGGAGAGGCGGACTGTTTGAACTCTCACCTCTCCACCAAGTAGTACCAAGTGGATCATGTTTTCCTTAATAGGTGCTGAGAGCCGTAGTCTTTGACTTCTTTCTCTTCATATGCTCATCGGCCTTCAGCTGCGATCTGTGAAAATGCACACACGGAAGCTGAGAGAGAGAGGTGGGCAGAGGGGCAGAGGGGCTGAGGGGCAGGGGGGCAGGGGGCTGGCGGCTCTGGGCGTCCTGGGAATTACTCTGCGTTTGCAGCTCAAGGTTAGCCAGGGGAGGCCCTGACCACCCCCCACCTCCTCTCTTACCCAGGCTCCCCGCGGTCTGTGGGGTCCCACTCGGGAGGTTACCGAAATCCGGGGGAAGCCTGAGGGAGGAATAAGTCCACCTATGCATAGGAGTGCCTTGGAAGGATGTTGAATTATGGGGTGAGACTGAGCAGTGGGGTTTCTCTGCTCCTCAAACACTTACCAGCTGACCTAAGGGTGTGTTTTAAGGAAGTCTGGCCTTAGGAGGAAGTGGTTTTCATCCCTAAGATGAAAACGCTGGCATTTAACCCAAACAACTTCAGATATATCTTTTCTCCTTTCTCTCTCATTTCCCCCCCTCTTTCTTTTGGAAAAGTTATTGATTGGGTAAACACAGATGTGCTTAATATTTAAAGTCAGTTTGCAGCGTCTGTGGAGTGAACTAAATGTCTTTGGGTGGAAATGAGCCCAGAGGTTGTTCATTACAGCTGTAAATGAGGGGCTGCTGGTGAGAGAGAGTTTTACCACTGCAATGATGGGGTTCAGTGGCATGCGACATTTGCTGGATGCTTCCCCATGGTCCTTTAACATCAACACGTGTGCAGGGAAGTGACTGCTAAGTTCTCTGGTGAAAACCCAGAGACCATCTCCATCATCACCCCCAAACTACCGTTAGATTTCTGGTTACACGTTATTAATCAGGCTTCTTCCTAGTATTTTCCATCTCAGTCCTTTATGTGCAAGAGGATGAGGATGTATAACGTGACGGATGTGTCCGATTGCACTTTCCCAGTGGCTGCACCCGTCCGTTGCGGCCCCCTGTTCTTCTCACGCTGACCCCCGCCCACCTCGTGCATCTGTCCAGGCCTGTGACTGTGGAGTCAGCCATGCTGTGTGACAGCTGAGGCTAAGTCACGAAAGGTGATGCAGTGTCCACCTGGACCTCTGGGGATGCCCATCTTGGGAACCCAGCTGGCATATCGCGGGGAAGCCAAATGGCTGCGTGGGAAGACCACACATAGATGTCCCGAACGCAGCCTCATCCGAGGTCCCCACCCATGCCAACCACTAGCCAAGTGCCAGAGGACCGTTAGGTGTTTCCATCTCCACCTTGAGGAGTCCTTGGTGAGTGGGGCAGAGATGAAACATCCCGGCTGGACCCTGCACAAGGCGTAGCTTTGCAAGCAAACAAGTGTCATTGCGTTCAGCCACTACATGTTGGGGTGGTTAATAAGTATCATTGCATTCAGCCACTACATGTTGGGGTGGTTCCTCATGTAGCAATAGCCAACTGGAGCACTGAGACGCAAACTCTGTGCGAGGAGGGCTTTAGCCTTCGCTAGCTTGATCGTATTTTCTTTGTCTCAATTATAAGTCATTTTGCAGGATAATTATTTTGGTTTTATCATGCATTTTAAAATATTGAAGAAAAGTGTGTTTTTTTTTAAATCAAGGGTGAAATTCACAAAACATGAAATCAATCATTTGAAAGTGTACAATTCAGTGGAATTTAGTAGTTTCACAATGTTGTGCAACCACTACCTCTATCGAGTTCCAAAATATTTTCATCACTCCAAAAGAAAACTGTTTTCACTCAAAAGTTACTTCCCATTATCCCTCCTTCAGTTCCTGGCAACCATCAATCTGCATTCTTCGCTATTGGTTCACCTATTGGATGTTTCACACAAGTGAAGCCATGCATACCTTGTCTTCCGTGTCTGGATTTTTCACTTAGCATGATGTTTTCAGGGTTCATGCATGTGATAGCATGTGTCAGTGCTTCATTCCTTCTCATGGCTGAGTAATATTCCATTGTAGGGCTAGACCACATTGGGTTTATCCATCATTCGTTTCTGGACATTTGAGTTCTTTCCACTTTTTGGCTATTCTGAATAGTGCTGCTATGAATATTTATGTGCAAGTATTTGTTTGAGTTCTGTTTTTAATTCTTTTGGTTATATACCTAGGAGTGAAATTGCTGGGAAGATAAGTATTTTTTAAAAACGCCAATAGTGCGTGCTGGTGGAAATGCAGACTGGTGCAGCCACTGTGGAAAACAGTATTGAGTTTCCTAAAAAAATTAAAAATGGAGCCGCTTTATGAGCCAGCAATCCCACTTCTGGGAATATATTCTAAGAATCATGGAACACTAATCAAAAAGAATATATTCATCTCTATGTTCACAGCAGTGTTATTTACAATATCTAAGATCTGGAAACAGCCTGATTGCCCATCAGCAGATGAGTGGATAAAAAAGCTGTGGTACATCTACACATTGGAATACTACACAGCAGTAAAAAAGAAGGAGGAGCTCTTACCCTTTGAGACAGCATGGAGGGACCTGGAGAGTATTATGCTAAGTGAAATAAGCCAATCAGAGAAAGACAAATGTCACATAATCTCACTTATATGTGGAATCTACTGAACAAAATAAACTGATGAACAAAATAGGTCCAGAGTCATGGAAGTGTGGAACAGACTGACAGATCTCAGAGGGGCAGGGGGTGGAGGAGACTGAAAGAAATTAACCAAAGAACCTATATGCACATATGCATAGCCCAAGGATCAGATAATAGTGTGGGGAAGGCCTGGGGTGGGGCTGGGGCTGCGTGAAGGGGTGCAAAAGGGGAGGAGATGGGGGACATTTGTTTGTTTTTGTTTTTTTTTTGATGGGGGACATTTGTAACTATCAACAATAAATAAATAAACAAACAAACAAACACCAATAGTGTGTTTTCCAATGCCATCAAATGCATTCGATGGTGAGAGGTTGAGAATCTCTTTTACTAAGGCATCTGAAACATCAAGAAGTGATAGAACACTAGTAAAAACATATTTAAAACCTATTATTATGGCTTTTTTTAAATTTAAAAAAATTCTTTATTGTTTAAAGTATTACTTATGTCTCCTTTTCCCCCCATCGACGTCTCCCCAGCCGTTCCTACCCCCCAGCACATACCCTCACTCCCCCTATTGTCTGTGTCCATTGGTTATGCTCATATGCATGCATACAAGTCCTTTGGTTGAATCTCTTATCCTTCCCTCCCACCCTCCCCTGCCTTCCCTCTGAGGTTGGACAGTCTGTTTGATGCTTCTATGTCTCTGGATCTATTTTTGTTCATCAGTTTATGTTGTTCAAATGAGTGAGATCATGTGATATTTATCTTTCTCCGACTGGCTTATTTCGCTTAGCATAATGCTCTCCAGGTCCATCCATGCTGTTGCAAATGGTAAGAGTTCCTTCCTATATTATGGTTCTTCAGAGGCAAAATCCTCACCCCAGAAAATATGTTGGTGAGTGGCAGTTTGCCACTTGCTATTTAGATTTATAGTTGATGAAGATGATTCAATGACATTTCAAAAAAAATTACCCATGGTAGGTCAAACATTGAAAAATTGCCATCTTTATAGGTCAAAACAATAAAATCTTGGCAAGTTCCTATGGTTCCACCTAATATAAATTAGGGGTGGACTCAGCTGCATATCATAGGAACTTGACCCAGTGCTTGACCAAATGAGGTCAAGCTGGGAGGCTTGGTTTTCTCGTGTGATGAGAATTCTGGAGATGGACACGTTGTAGTTGCTGAAGGAACTTGTTAAGAACCGGGTCTCCCTTTGGCTTGCTGCCCTCCTGTCCTTAACACATGCCTGAAGCCTACATTTCAGACGTGGAGGAGGTGATAAGAGAAAGGGAAAGAGGTGGGTGCGCCAAGATTTTTCTTAAAAAAAAGAAAAAAACATGATGCACACACTCAATAGCTTTCCCAGAAACCAGCTCTGTGGACATTTTGAATTTCTCTGGCCAGTAAAGGGTCATTTGGCCACCCCTAACTGCAAGGGATGCTGGATATTTTTAATTTTAATAAATGTTTTACTTTGGAATAATTTTAGATTTATAGAAAAGTTGCAGAGATAGTACAGAGCGTTCCTGTGTACCCTTCACCCAGTTTCCCCTTATGTTACTATCTTCTATGACCATAACCCTTTCCCCAAAGTAGGAAATCAACATTGGTACATTACTGTTGCTCCAGAGAATTTGGATCTCACCAGTTTCCCCACTAACATCCTTTTTCTGCCCCAGGGTCCCATGTTGCCATTAGTCTTAATATCTCCTTAACCTCCTCTGAACCGTGACAATTTCTCAGACTTTTCATGACCTTGATATTTTCTAAGAAGACTGGTTAGATGTCTTGTAGGATGTCCCTAAAGACGCCCAACCAAGAGAGTTTTCTCATGATTAGACTAGTACTATGTGTTTTCGGAGAAAATACTACAGAGATGAAATGCCCTTCTCATTGCATGATATTGGGTCAGGAAACATCATATTCACATGACTTACCACTGGTGCTGTTGACCTTGATCACCTGATTAACATAGTGTCTGCCAGGTTTCTCCACTGAAGGTTCCTATTATTCTCTAATAGTTAGATGGCACTAAGTTCAGCTCATATTCAAGGGTGGGATTAAACTCTACTTCCTGGAGTGGAGAGCATCTACATATAGTATTTAGCTTTCTTCTGTAAGCAAGAATGATGGCCAAAATTGGTGTCCCATTGATAAAGAAGTTGGGGAGTATGGATATTACACCATCATCTATAAATGGAGTTACCAACATTCGCCTGATGCTGATTAAAGAATATTCACATTTAATGTCGGGACTTCCAGAAGGTTGGAATAATGGTTGGGGCTCTTATCAGAGGTTGGCAACCTGACTTATATGCCAGAGATTGGAATAGATGATGGAGACACAGTGATGAGTAAGATTGTGGTAGACACAGCTAATTGTCATCTAGTATCCACTTGCCCCTTTGCCTTAGTAGAATCCTAGTGTTTTAACTAGGTACATAGCTGCCTAGCTAAGGACTACATTTCCCAGCCTCCCATGTATGGTCATGTGACTGATTCTGGCCAATGGGATATGAATGAAAGTGGTGTATACAGCATATAAAGTAAGCTATGGTCCAGGGCAAGTCTGGAAAGTATAAGTGGATAGAAGAAATTGGATACTGCTTTTTATTCTTTACTTAACTGGAAGCATCAGTTATTGCATGAAAGAGTGCCTCTGGATACCCATAAATTCTCTACTCAGAATGATTCAGATGACAGTGAATCTCAACCAAAAAGAACTTTGCCCTACCTAGGTCCACCTCTAATTGTCTGCGTTGACTTGAACAAGCCACATCCATTCTATATACCTTTGTGAACTTATTTGTGCCTCTCACACAAATAATTTGGTAGTGTCTCAATAAATGTTTGCTTCTACTTTTGTTATCATTATCGTGATTATTACTGCAATGTTTGTAGGATTTTAAAAACACACTTATAATTGGGTCAGAGCTCTACCTTTTTCTTTCTTCCTTCCTTTTTTTCTTCCTTCTTTCCTTCCTTCCTTCCTTCCTTCCTTCCTTCCTTCCTTCCTTCCTTCCTTCCTTCCTTCCTTCCTTCCTTCCTTTCTTTCTTTCTTTCTTTCTTTCTTTCTTTCTTTCTTTCTTTCTTTCTTTCTTTCTTTCTTTCTCTCTTGGTCTGTTTGTTAAACACAACTCCAAATTACAGTCTCCTAAGACTAGTCTTAAATGCATCAAACAATTTCCAAATTTGGGACACATAAACCAATTCAGGGCATGGGAATTAGCCTTCATTCCGGATCAATTAGGGAAATAGTTTGCAGTAACTACAGCATTTGAAACACATCAGATAAGAAGGAGAAATTGCTGTTGTATGTCACCGTCAGAAAGAAAAAGGAAGGCATTTCTGTCTGATTTCAAGAATGGCTCACTCACAGAATCCCTGATGGAGCCGCAAGAAATAGCAGGCCCATGTCAAAACCACAGTGAACTTTTCACTGACTCAAAGACCTCCCACCCAATCCCAGGGGACTGGGTACATTCAATGGAGATTAAAGGCTCACTAAGTCCTGGTAACCAGAGAAACCTAAGTTCTATTAAGTTACCATTTCCATTTTTCTGTCAAGCAAAAAGGCAGAGTTTCCCTAGAGGGGACAGAGCATTTGCCCTCAGCCAAAAGACCCCTCAAGACCAGAACTCTTTAACCGAGATTACAAAAGGGAAAAGACGTGTAACTGCATAGCTTTGTCGGGCCTGGACATTACTGCCAGCCCCGCACTATGAGCTAAAGCCCCTGGCATTTACGTCAATGAAAAATGAATAATGCACTTAGTTAAACATTTCCTCCTACCATGAAAGTCCTCGGTCACCCTCATTTCTTGTTCTACTTGACATTTTCACTTCTTTTTCTGACCAGATATCCATAATAAAACTTGGCAATCCGAGACAAGTGCTTTCTATGAGAGCCTTCTCCAAGGTTCCATTAGAAGTCTTTGAAACTGAACACCCCCTTTTTTATCCCATATTACTTCCTCCCCTGGAACCGTTCAATCTCTACTCAGCAATCCCATTAGACGTTTAACTTCCATTTTTAAAAAGCTGATAAAAATGTATAGATGTTTGAACCCCATCCAGGGAAGTTGACTTCCAAGCTATGCAAGAAGGGGGAGAGCGCAGCCGGGGAAGAATAGGAGACTGGGTTATGGGCCTGGTGGAGCCGCTGCGTAGCTGCTTCGTCCCATCACTGACTGCTCACCTAAGCCTTCTGGGTAGTTGGTGGTCCATTTTTGGCACATGGGTGGCCTTTGCAGCATAATCTGAGGGATTGTGGGGTTACTGTACAGGTTTTTATGTGGCTTGAAGTACTCTTATTCATCTTTCTGGTAAGTGGCTGACCATTATGGAAGAAGGGAGAGACTTAGCAGGAAATGCGAGGACTAATTTTGAGGAATCCTGCGGTGAAGGTCAATGGGCTCATGAATGTCCCTTCCTCTTGAGAGAAGGAAGTTGCCAGCTTTGCTGCAGGGTAGGGAGGAGTCTTTCCCAGAAAAGGACAGCGAGGGAAGGTGTCCACACAGATCCCTAGGGTAAGGTGACCAGATTTTAACATTGGTAAAGCGGGACACCATTGACCGGGGCGGGGGGGGGGGGGGGTTCCTTGATTAAAAATTTGGTCTATATGGAGTAACAAAAATTTTCATAGAACGCAAAAATAGTATTGTAATATATTTTTTTAAATTTCAACATAAGTACAATTTACAAATATAATAAATAAGAAATTATGTATAGTATTATTTTATTCTTTGGCATATTTCTCATTTGAGTGAATTTTTTTTAGTAGATTGCTGTCGTTGTTTAAAAGGTCATGAATTTGCCGTAACGTAAGTCGTAAGTGTCACTTTCAAGGCCAGCGCTAGACTTTTTGCCGCCACTATAAAATATAAATAATACGAGTACTGTCTGCTAAATTCAAGAAAATTTATGTATTTATGAAATAAATAAATAAATTACTTACCTAAATTATCTGAATAGCTGATTTGTCATGACATCACTTGTTTAACTAGCTCACTAGCGCGCAGTACAATGTGTATCGTCTGAGAGACAGTTACAACATGTTTTCGTCATTGCCAATCCCCCAAAATGCCATTGTTCATTAAGTCCAAACAATGGTGGTCGAATTCTAATAACTGATCAACAATGCGAACTTTGATAAGCAGTTCTTGATAATCAGTTCTCAACAATTATTTGTTATTATTAAAATTTAACATTATAAAATTAACAAAAATAATATAAAACTCATATCCTGGCTAAATAGCCACATGGCCTCCGAAAACCGTGTATTACCTTCCCGTTCTCCTACCGTTCCCTAGCATGTCGTGCATTCTTTCCAAAAATCGGGACTTTTTAAAAACGCCGCAGGACCCGGGACAAATTGTTAAAAATCGGGACTGTCCCGCCAAAAGCGGGACGTCTGGTCACCTTACCCTAGGTACCCCTGGGGGAAAAGGGACTTTTTTTTTTTTTTTGCAGGGGGTGGTGGTGAGCAACACTTGGGAGGAGAGAATTTGGCCATCCTGGTTCTCAGCTCCAGCCCCTGCTCCTCCCTTTCCTCTCTGAAAACACCTCCAGGGGCCTTGCACCTGGCTACCATAGGTTTGCCACTGGGGAGCCCTGGCCAAGACCAGGGAGTGAGGGTGGGACATGGGAGAGGCTCTCTCACCTCTCTTTCCTCCATCTGAGCCTCTCTGTGCTTCCAGCCTCTTACCCAAGGTCCTGCTCCCCCTGGCTGACACCACCATGGTCCTGGCTCCGACTGGCTGCCCTGGCCCTGGGCAGGGGAACCTCCTCCTTAGTGGTGGCTGCCCCTGGCTGCTCGTGATGTCGAGGTTGCTCACAGTGCCCTCCAGGGCTTCTCAGCTGGCATCAGTGGTGTAACCACTCCCTCTATTCAATTCCCTCTGGAGGAAGTACCTAAAGTGGGTTTGTTTTCCTGATAGAGGAGAGGAGTGGGGGCTCTGGGGCGGCGGGGTGGCCAGTGCCAGGACCCACGTTCCTGGGGCAGCCGCCCAATAGAGAAATGGGTCTTTGGGCTGGACTGATGCGACAGGACCTGGAGCATGGACCCTGCCTGTGGCCCCTTTGGGGGGCGAGTTTGCATTGAGAAGTGGGCCCTCCTCCTCATAGCCTGTGTCCCAGGTGGAGAGGCTCCCATCACCCCTCCTCAGCATGACCTCTGCCAGGGGTCTCACCAGTGACCCCACCTTGGCCCTGAGTGCTCTGAGCTGCTGCCCAGGAGGCAACAGACTGAATATAGAAAGGGCTTAGAGCACAAGTTTGCTGGCAGCTTCACCTCTAGGTGCCCTGAGCAATTTGGCATATTCCTGCACTCATGGGGACACTCAGGAGTGGGGGCTCACTGCAAGGACTCGCGGCCTTGGCATCTGCGTGCGACAGGGGCGGGGGCAGTCTGTGCATCTCTGGGCTGTCTCTGCTCAGCTCCACGGTTTGCTGTTACTCAGGCAGCAGTACAGGGCAGCCTGGATGTCAGTCACACATGATAAAAGATTATGCCTATTAATCATCATTCTTTTAAAAAGTATGTTTTTATTGATTTTTAGAGAGAGAGGAAGGGAAAGGGATAGAGAAATAGAAACATTGATGAGAGAGAAATATTATCCATCAGCTGCCTCCTGCACACCCCATTCTGGGGATCAAGCCCGAAACCCAGGCATGTTCCTTGACTGAGACTTGAACTAGTAACCTCTTGGTTCCTGGGCCAACGCTCAAGTGCTGAGCCACACTGGCCGGGCTCAATCAGCATTCTTATAACAGCAGCTGATATTGATTGAGTTCCTCCTCTGTGTGGGTTCTCAGCAAGTATTGTATTGGCATTTGTCACTAATTATTCTCCTATTTGCAAATGTGCAAACAGGCTTCGACTGGCTAAGAAACTGGGCTACGTGCACAAAAAATAGCAGCTGCCTGTGTGTGCTGCTTGGTTCCTGGACACGTATGCTCTAAGCCTTTTCTATATTCACACTCGGTCAATCCTGAGATCGACACAGGAGAGAGGTGCCATTATTACAACAATTTCGCTTGTGAAAAAATGTGATTAAAAGACCTCCCTGCCCAAGGTCACATGACTCAAGTCAGACAGGAAACTTGCACTCAGTTGGGACCTCGGGACGCAGGCAGAGCTCTCGCTCCTAAAGGCTATATTGTTCAGCCCTGTGTTCCTGGGACCTCCCTGAGGCAGAGCCTGAGCCACGAACTTGTACGGCTGGTCTGCTGGGAGGGAGACAGGGAAGCAAGAGAGACAATAAAGGATTCCTTCATGAGTGGTTTACCGCTGTGGGAAGCTGAGGCCCTTCCCACTGGGCACGCTGGGCGAGACAGGGCGGAGTACACCTGAAGGTCAGAGGCAGACGTCGCACACATGCCAGTGGCTGCCTGCATTTCTTGGACTGTCCGAGGACATTCTCTGCCCATGCCCAGGACAGGCCAAAGGGCATGGAGCCACTGCCCTCAGGAGCAGCCTGCAATCAGGCGGGACAGGAGTTGGGAGTCCATGGCTCAGCTTCCGGGCCCCTTGGCAGGACAATCCTAAGACATAGTCCTCCCAGAAGCGATCCTTTAACTGTTGAGGGCGCCCCTGCCACTGGTTAGAACCTGGCATGTCACTGACAGCTGCTGTCCTTGTTCTTCCGGCAGAAGGAGGAGGGGCCAGGGCCAGTGGGTCAGAGTGCTTGCTCTCAGCTGAGGTCCCAGGGGCCACGCTCTGTCCTTTGGCTTCTCAGACTTGGTCCCGACAGCAGGACATTGGGGAGGAGAGGTCAGGCTTATCCCTCTCGCCACTGGACATTCCTGGACGGGGACTCAGCATGCTCAACCTCTGGGACTCGCATCGGAGGCACTGGCGGCTGTGGACAGTGCCACCCACTCAGCAGGCTGCGGGTGCGGAGCGCGCTGCTCCTCGGGCCTCAGTCTTTGATGACAGGCACTGCGTGAGGGTGATGGATGGCAACTCTGTCCTCTGACAAGCATGGCCGGGGGCCCAGGGGAACAGCATGCCTACCAGACCCTGGGGACAGCACGCTCAGCCTTCGTTCCTGCCCGGGTACCTGTCTCGGGCCAGCGTGGGGCCAGGAGCTGGGGTACAGAAAAGCAAGAGCAGTGGCTCCAGGCTGCAGGGAGGAGCTTCCTGGGAAACGCATCATTTATGGATGAACTGAGCTAAACAGACAGAGTCCCTACCCTCACGGAGCCTGACCATGTAGCCAGGCATGGGAGGGAGGGGACTAGCACATAGAAATAATCACTGGATACACACATTTGCCGTTCATGGTCTCCTAAGCCAGGGGTGGGGAACCTTTTCTCTGCCAAGGGCCATTTGGATATTTATAACATCATCCGTGGGCCATACAAAATGATCAACTTAAAAATTAGCCTGCTATATTTGCCTGGCCGGCGTGGCTCAGTGGTTGAGCATCGACCTATGAACCAGGAGGTTACGGTTCAATTCCCGGTCAGGGTACATGCCAGGGTTGTGGGCTTGATCCCCAGTGGGGGGCATGCAGGAAGCAGCCAGTCAATGATTCTCTCTCATCATTGATGTTTCTATCTTTCTCCTTTTCCCTTCCTCTCTGAAATCAATAAAAATATATATTAAAAAATTAGCCTGCTATCTTTGGTCAAACATATAATGAACTCACCCCTAAAGCCTTAGCAGGGTGAGACCAAGTGATTTATTAGGCCTCATACGGCCCTTGGGCGGGACGTTCCCCAACCTTCCTAAGCAGAGGCTAATTCTGAATCATGGCTAGTGATGGCTCCCATTACTGAGTCCTCCTGTATGAGCAGGGACTCTTAATATTCCATTTACATTAGAGGAAATGGATCTTTGTGCTTTATACACATCACCTCCTACCAGAAGCCAGACACCAGTGGGGCAATCTTGGGTGCACTTCGGACAGGAGGAGGTTTGCTTGGTGAGAATTGGTGCGGGGCCTCTAAGATACACAATAAGGTAGATGGCAGGGGGAGCGGGAAGGCAGAGAAGGTGGGTGAGGAGTGCAGGCGGCTGCAGGCCCAGGAGGTGCCTCTTAGTTAAAGGGTTTCAGGGCTGTCAGGGTGCTCTTTCACATTTTACCAGAGGTTTTAGGGTAAAAACTTCTCTATCCTTTTTTTTTTTTTTTTTTGCCTCTCTGTGCGATGTCATGCCCTCTCAGGTAGTGGTCCCTTGATGCTCCTCTTGGGTGTCCCTGGGGTCCCGGGAGTCGTGGGGAGAAGAGCATACACAGTGTGGGAAAAGTGAGGACCTGCAGTTGATCTGTGAGTATATTCTGCTTGTTGGTACAGGGAGCAGGGGCCCATTGGGAACACTTTATGGAAAGGGGTTCCCTTTATGGCTGCATGTGACCTGGGACAGGAGGGGGCTGGAAGGGCAGCATGGAGCAGGCCCTGGCCACCGTGGGTCTCCCTGTAGGTGTACGCGTGCTGGGACCTAGGGCCTGGGTGACTTTCTGTTCTGCTGTCCTGCTCTCTACTGCGGGTATATTTTCTTTGCCTTGTGGTTTTCTGCTTCCTCATGGCTTTGGCTTTCCAAAACCCTCAGGATTTCTAACATGAAAACTTAAACCAATCACACAAGTCCACTAAGCAAACACAACCCTGCCCCATAAAATTCATGGTCCAGGGGAAGATGCCTTTGAGCTCTGCATCCCTCCTTATCACGTCGCTGTGCTGCAGTGCCACCTAGGGAGGCCTCATGCAAGGGTATAGCCTCGTCCGCTTTCCTGACAGAGGGCTTCTGATTGGTCCAGTTCATCCACCTGTGTCAAGTCACATCATTGGCTACTTGAAGCCAATGAGTTGGCTGCTCTTGATCTGAAGGGAAGGCCCTGGACCAATCATATGTGGCCAGGGAGCTGTGGTACTGAGGGTGGATGCCCAGTGCTACCCTCAGGAGGCTCAGGTGTGTCAGGGTTTGGGTCACTAGTGCTGTCTGATTCTATGGATGGCACTTCCTCTTCCTGGGTTTTGCTTTTCTTATACTGTATATTTTCTTTTTGAGTTATTTTCTTAAAAAAAAAAATTAATGATAGCCTTGGTTGGGTAGCTCAGTTGGTTAGAGCTGTGTCCCGATATGCCAAGGTTGTTTGTTCAATCTCCAGTCAGGACACATACAAGAAGCAACCAATGAATGCATAAATAAGTGGAACAACAAATCTCTCTCTCTTTCTCTTTCTCTCTCTCTTTCCCCCACAGCCCCTCTCGATCAATCAATAAATTTTTTTTTAAATCTATGATTCTATAATGATTCTACCAATGAATCCACACTAGACAGCATTATGAGGAGAAATACTGTAGGTAAAACATCAAGTGCTCACTAGTTGGAGATTGTTAAACACATCCTTTTAGACCTTGAGAGCTCACACAGACAAAAATAACGCATATATGGAAGTTTTGTATAACATCATAACTTAAGTTCACTCAAGTAGACACATATAGAACTTTATGTCCAACAAACAGGGTACACATATTTTGGTGATATTTTTATCCCTGCTCTTAACACACTCCCCTTTTTTCTTTCCCTCTCTCTGAACCCCATTTTGTTCCTTTTTTAAGACATGTTCTCACTGTACTCTATGATTTAAAAATTGTGTGGCGCTAAGCAAGAAAAAGAATGGAGCATTGAATGGCATTTGCAAATTACTTTCAGTTTGTGGTTTTGAAAAGAAGGGTTATGTAAAGTATTGATAGCTAAACTGCTTTCTAAGGGGCAGGCTTGAAAAAATGGCAGATCAAAGTTTCTTGAGAATGTGTGTGGGTATGTGCTGGGAGTCTGTTCTATCCAAAGGAAATCTCTGGCAGGTATTAATTTGAGAGAGGAAAAAAGGGAAGTTTTTT
Source organism: Cnephaeus nilssonii (assembly GCF_951640355.1). Classification (NCBI taxonomy): domain Eukaryota; kingdom Metazoa; phylum Chordata; class Mammalia; order Chiroptera; family Vespertilionidae; genus Cnephaeus; species Cnephaeus nilssonii. The sequence goes on from NC_137091.1 coordinate 30,651,232, forward strand.
AAAGCAAGTCATCACTAGGAGGAAAAAAGGAAAAAGAGAGAAAATTACAGCATGTTTTAATTGTGACTCGGAAATTTTATAAACACAATTTACACATGCATCACTTATAATCACGGTGCTGGCCAGAGCGATAATGATGATAAATCCTTTGTCAGCCCTGCTTAGAAGTCCTTATGAGGTAGTCGGAAATTAGTTCACATTCTAGACAACAGTTCAATAAAAATCGGATCCAACCCAGCCTCTGCATATGGAATTCCACACGGCCTGTAATCAGATGTTCACCAAATCACACTTTTTCATTGCCAAACGCCTTGGCAGGTTAGCATAAACAAGTCTTGAATTCATTAAGTTGCATTTTTTAGCCTTCTAATTAGCTAAAAGTTGTACATTTCAAGAACAGCATGTCAAGAGCTCAATTTCAAGGTACAATGATATGGCAGAGAAACCAAAGTCATTGCCTTTTGTTGGAAACGTGGTTGATGGCTCTTTGCTGAACTGGTCTTGGACTGGCTTTGGGAGGTGACCTTGGAGATAGCTAGAAAGGGGTTGGCAAGGAAGCATTCTTCACACATGGCCATTCTGTTTAAAAAGCCACCCCACTCCAAACTCTATCTTTTAAAATACCACTGAGGTTTGGAAATGAGGTCCTCTGACAGAGTCACCCAATAAGCAAGTGTGTGCGTGTGCATTTGTGTGTGTGTGTTGTAAAATATTTCAGTGTTTGTTTTTTCCCCCTCAGTGACTCCACATCAGCAAACTCAGCCACAAACCAGGCCTTATTGTGATAATGTTAAACACAAACACGTCCGTCAGTAGACATTTCTGACTCCTCTTGAGTGCATTTATGGTAGAGACAACATTCTGATAATATTCAAGCTCATTTGTTTAAAATTATAGTTGACTAACTTTGGACCAGATAGGGAAGACTCAGGATAGGGACAAAAAAGGAGATTAAAAAATGTCACATCTTGAAGACCACGGAATCCAATTCTCTCCTGAGTTAGAGTGAAAGCTGAGAACTGTTGGGGAAGAAACTCACCCAAGTGGGTGTGGTTAATTAACAGCAGAGGGGGAAGTTGAAGAGAATACTCCTGTCTTACTGTTAGAGGACATCCTTCACTTTTCTAAAACAGTTCCCATTCCTGACCTCATTTCAGACTCTGTGAATTCGGGACCTGGGTACCGTGCCCTCATCTTACTTTGGAAAACACTGTGGGGCAAGGAGGTCATGGGTCTGCTAACTAGGATGAAAATCAAACTGTCCTAATTTTTTACTAGATAAGAAGTCATTTACTTGGTTATCCGGGGTGGTGGGGAATGCTACCCGGCCTCCATTCTCCCTTTCTTGATTTTGGTAATGGAACCTCACAAGTTTTAGTGGGTGCCTGATGGCTCAGCTGGAAGACTACATTTCCCATCAGTCTCTCCTAGCAAGTAGGTGTGATCTTGAGACTAAGTTCTGGCCAATAGGATCTGAGAGGAAACCTATGCCAAGTGCCCTTAGAGAAGGAAAGTGCTTGCCTTCCACTTCCTCTCCATGGGCTACTGTATGCAGCTCTGAGGGTGTGAGTCAGCTCAGGCCATGCTGAGGGGAACACCCAGGGGAGGAGGAACAAGATGGGAAGAAGCTGGGTGTCTGGATTATCCCACAGAGTACCACTAACCCTGGCCACCTGCCCACTTCTCGACCTGTGCAGGAGTGGGAGATACATTCCATCTTGTTAAGCTATGATATTTTGGGTCTCTTTATTACAGCAACATAGCATATTCCTGACTAATGCACCAGGCAGGATACACACCTATGCTTGCACACACGAATGCACACACATGCACAATGGACACAAATGTTTAAAAAAAAAACGATGCCTCTTCTTACCACATGAAATGTCTTCTATTCTATTCTATTCTATTCTATTCTATTCTATTCTATTCTATTCTATTCTATTCTATTCTATTCTTTTAAAAGTTGATTGTCACCCATTACACTGTCTTTGTGACCCACTAGTGTGTGTGGTGACCTGCAGGACTAGAGTGCCCACAAACAACCCACAACCTCTGCTGAGTGAACCATGGGCAAAGCACTTCGAGAAAGGAGGTAGAAGGAAGCAACCTTCCCTGGCAGATGGGAAAATTGTGGAAATGTACAAAATAGCACCGTGCAAGACCAAGGGGAAGGGTCTTCCTGGGCATGTGCTGAGGCTGGTTGGAGTCAGTGGGAGATGGAAGCCAGGTGCACGTAGGCTGGGAGGGTTCCGTGGAGGTGAGTTCATAACAGGAGAGGAATTACCTTGGACCCAGTAGGATCAAAGCATCCCGGAGCATCCAGGTGTCTGCCTCTCGAATCTCAAAGCCCAAGTTGGCACATTTTATGAGCTCAAGCTCTCATGTGCAGAGGAGGAGGTACCTGGGAATAAGGACCCCGTCCTCCCCTGGGCAATTTGTTCAGACCATCTTTTCTCTCTTTTCCATTTTCTGGTAGTATTTTCATCTCCCTAGGATCTGCTCCCACCTTCCCCCACCGCCTCTTTGCTAACTTTACAGGGAACAGGTGGCATGGAACAAATGTGTCCTTTGGGCTTCAATACTGGATGCATGACCCTGAAGAAGTTATGTAAACTCTTCTATTCCCAGCTTGCTCACCTGCCAAATGGGCCCAGTGCACCTGTCAGCAAGGATGAACTCCAGGGAAAAAAGTCAGGTGGCTGGTGTTTTTTGAGCATCTACTGGGCAGCAAGTACTACAACAGGTGCTGGGTTCAGAGAGGATGAAAGAGATGATGAGCATAAGGTGCTGATGGCTTTTGGATTGTGATGGCATCTATCATGTGTATGTAAGTTATCGTTATTATTAGATCATTGGATCCTTGAAGATTTGGGATTAACTTATAAAATATCAGATAATAACCAGCTAACACAAGGGGCAGAAATATACTAGTAAGCACTTCAGCAGTAAAAATGGTCATAAATGTGTAAAAAATTGAGTGACTGCAAGGGATTCTCATTGATGGTTCTTTTTAAAAAACAAATGTTTTTAAAATTGGTTGAGAGAGAGAGAGAGAGAGAAACATTGATCTGTTGCCTTCCTCACACATCTCGCCTGGGGATTGAACCGGCAACCTGTCCTTGTGCCCTGACTAGGAATCGAACTGGCGATGTTTTGGTGCACAGGATGACACTCAACCAACTGAGCCACACTGGCCAGGCCTCATTGATGGTTCTTTTTTTATTATGAATATTTAATTTAAAATAAATAAATAAAAAAACACACCAGAGTATCACTTCTAACTTCTGATGTTGAAAGGATATTAAGTGAAGTCATGAAACTTAAAAATTAAATTCCCAGCCTGGCTGGTGTGGCTTGGTCGTTGAGCATCGACCTATGAACCAGGAGGTCACAGGTTCGATTCCCAGTCAGGGCACATGCCCGGGGAGCGGGCTCAATCCCTAGTAGGGGGCGTGCAGGAAGCAGCTGATCAAAGATTCTTATCATTGATGTTTCCCATTTCCCTCTCCTTCTCCCTTCCCCTCTCTGAACTCAATAAAACTATTTTTGTATTTTAAAAATTAGATTCTCATTATTTGCCAAAATAGCAGAATAATCAAACATAAAATGGGCAAGACTTTTCAGAAAGTGGGTGCTTTACTTTTCACCGAGGAGGAGACCACAACATTCCAGGGAAAGAAAGCAATGAAAACCCTGAGGATTTTGGAATGAGTTTGGGGATCCCAAGGTTTGCATTAGAGACTCAGCTTGGCCAGCACCCAGGCAAGTCACTCGGTGCTCCCAGCTTGTTTTCTTATCTATAAACGAGATTCTCCTGATGGCCTGTCTGCTTCACAGGGTGGCTGTGAAGAGCAGCGTCATTTCTATGAAAAAACATCTTAGCTCCGAGTCATCCTCCAGGAATGGAGCTCTGTGCGGTGGGAAAACATTGAGCAGACACTGTGTTTGTCTATAGGGTTTTATGCGTAGAGGGCGCCCTGTTTCCTCTGAGCAAGCTCACCTAAAAGTGGCTTTGCTTCCTGAGGAGAGCAGGCCTAAGACACCTATTTCCCCATCCCAGATGGAGGTCAAGGAAGGCTGACATGGGCCCTCGCTGAGGAACCCCACTGTGGACTGAGCACGCCTGCATAATCTCACCTGGTGCCCTCAGCCACGCCCTGAGGCAGATGCCCTGAGCACTCCCTTCTCAGGCAGGAGGCTGAATCCAGCTGTGGGCCACTGGAGGCTCCCCTGGCAGCTTCTTCCTGTCCTGCCTCGTGGCTCAGGCGAGACACAGCTGAGCAGACCGGTAGCTCCCAGCTCCGTCTTTGTCAAGGAGTGGAGGTTGCCCCCTTCTTTCAGGAGAGCGGTCTGTATAGGCACTTTGTTTAGAAGTCTGTCTCTCTCCCCGCCCTCTTTAAAAAGAAGACATTTGAGAGCACAGAAACTCCAGGCTGATGGGGGCCTCAGGTCATTTGTCATTCCTCTCAGGGTGCAAACCAAGGCAACTGATGCCCAGGGACATCGACCGGGATGCGTGGTGGGCAGCTGGCTACCTGGAGGGAGCATTTTCACCTGCGGAGCTAACGACATAAAAACGCTCATAGCGGTCATGGCAGCCTCTGAGGGGAAATTTCAATTTCAGCAAGAAAATGCATTCACTTCTACCTAGTTGGGCTGATGGATTTGTCCATTGAAACCATTTGAAAACACACACACACACACACACACACACACACACACACACACGCGTGCGCGCGCGCGCGCGCGTGTGTGTGTGTGTGTGTGTGTGTGTGTGTATATATATATATATATATATATATATATATATATATATATATATACTTTAAAACAATGTTTAGTTTATTTAGAGTTAAAATAAACCTTGGTAAATATTTTTGTGCTCTCTTTTTACCCTGCCACAAATAAAATATAACGAGCTCGACATTTAGATAATCCTCTGATTTTTCTCAGTGGACATTTTAGATAAAAGACAAAGAGTTTCTTATTTGGGGGTTCATAAAACACTCTACATTTATGGCTTCATTTTTCTGAAATCCAGATCAAAGCCTGGCTGTGAAATTTCACTGTCCCACTGCTCGCGGGTCTGTTGACTTAGTGCATACTTCAAAAATCCCTCTTCCCTCTAGACCCTCTGACCACCTCCTTTTTTTTTTTTTTTTTAAGGATATTTGCATTTGATATTATTCAGGACCTTCGAGTTGTAGATTGACAGAGGGAGGTGGGGGGAGCTGGAACAACATTTTCCTGGGCTGTAATTAGAAGAATTAACCATATTCATGGCCCGGCCCTCCCCCAAAGCCCCCTCTGCCCCATGATGCATGACGCTCTTGTGTGGAAGGCAAGTGAAGTTAGTTGTTCATTCATCGCCTGTGATCTCGGTCCCCGAACCTCGTTCACTAGATGCCTTTATGATCTTTGTTTATATTAATCCCCAAAGAACTAGGCTTCATTTCATTTTATTTGGGAGAGAAACCCAGCAGAGAAAAGTTCAGGAGATCCAAATGTTTCCATAATTGCTTTGAGTTCTGAGTGTATTTCAGGCTGACAGCTAAGATAAAAAGCCCCTTGCGGTCTGGTGTTCGGAGTCATTTTTCAGTGCCCTGTGTGGGAAATTGAGCAGGGGCTGTAACGGGGTCGGTTCAGGGAGGTGGAGTTTTGCAGACAGCAGCGAAAAGGGCCCCAACTGTCACTTTAAATCATCCCTGCCTTGCAAGCCTGGGTCCCAGTCACTCCGCGGATGAGCAACATGGTGTTGGAAACAAATTGGGAGAGAAGCAAACAGGAGGGTGGCCGGGATCTTGTTTACGTCTCATGTCGAGTTTCTGAAATTGCTCTCATTTTCTTTTTCCACCCACTTGGATAATTCCTGCTTTCAGCGGTGACGGAAATGAACAGGGGCCAGGATACGACAAGCGATTCCCATGATGATTGCAGCTGAGACCACAGGCCGAGCCATGGATGTGTCATGAGAAAAGCCGGGTCTTGCACCACTTTCCTGGCTTCGCAGGCTCCCCGGGAAATTAGGAGAAGTCAGTTCTTCCTCGCCCCATACCAGGGTGGAGCTGGACGGATCTGCTTCTTGAAATGGTCTCAACTTTTTACCTCTATTTCCCCTCTGAATAATGGGCCCGTTTTGTTTTGTCCCTTCTTATAGCTCTAAAAATGTCTGCAAATAATTTCAGGAAGGCTGTGAAATACTCGGGAAATGGAGATCCATTGAGCCAGAAAAGCTATATGACCACACACCTAAACTTCTCCAGCTCTCTTGGAAACCATTCCCCAGGTGGGTTTTAGTTTGGGAGGAAATTTCAGGAAGCACTTAGTCTGAGCAGCGGTTCTCAAATGTTCTGGCCTCAGAACCCTTCTGCAATGTTAAACATGACTGAGAGCCCCAGAGAGTCTGGTTTGTGTGGGTTATGTCTACCCATATTCACTGTATTTGAATTTAACATGGAGAACATTTTAGCATATTTATTCATTTACTTAAAAACAACAATAATACACCTATAACCTAAATAAGTCATTTAAAAAAACGACACATAATGTGTTTAAAAAGTCACGGAGAAGAGTAGCATTATTTTACATTTTTGCACATCTCTTTATTGTCTGGAGTAATAGAAGACAGATCTATCCTATATAATAAAAGCCTAATATGCTAAGTGTCCAGTCATCCATTCAACCAATCAAAGTGTAATAGGCTAATGATATGCTAAGGCCGCTCAACCGCTGGCTATGATGTGCACTGACCACCAGGGGGCAGACACTCCAACTGGTAGGTTAGCTTGCTGCTTGGGTCCGGCCTATCAGGACTGAGTGAGATGGGCTGGACATGCCCTGGAACTCTCCCATGGTCCCTCCCCGGCTGGCCAACCTCCCGCGTCCCTCCCTGGCCCAGATCGTGCACCAGTGGGGTCTCTCATCCTGCCCTATGCCCTCTCCCAATATGGGACCTCTTGGGGGATGTCAGAGAGCTCGTTTCAGCCTGATCCTGCAGGCCAAGCCAAGGGACCCCACTGATGCTCGAATTTGTGCACCAGGCCCCTAGTGTTTATTATATCTGCTTTGTACTTCAATCTCTTGCATTGTGTTTTGATTGAAGTACAGCATATAAAAAAAATCAACCACACACAGAGATGTGGTTGGAGAAGGGAGGAGTATTTTGACAAACTTTGCCAGAGGATTGTACCTTTTTGTCTTTGATATTACACCAAAACTCAACCAGCAGCAGTTTCTTAAAGGCAGGTTGCAATGGAGACTTTGACATAGAGTCCGTGGACTTTTCATTTTCTGTTACATGAAAATCTATTGGCTCCCTGGTGCTGTAAGGGGATCTTCTACCCGTGGATGGTTTGTAGCATCATGCACTAGTCATCTGGCAAACATTGGCTCAAATATTACAAATATTGACACATTGGATTATACAATATTTTTAAAATTACACTGATTAATATCATTGCTGATATCATTAGAAAATTCTCCAAGCTTGCAGTGGTGAATACAAATTTTCCAAAATTCTAATTTTTACTTGAAAGTTCACATTTTATCATTGGCAACAAATTGTCAGCTGTTTTCTTTGAAGTTCCAGTAGGCTTATTGTGTTCATTTCAGAAAGATGCCTTCCAAATATTCATGACTGAACATGGTTTTTCTGTCACTTATTCTTTGGAGAAAAAATGGTGTTACATTAAAAAAACAAAGGCTTGTTTAGCTCACAACTCAGATAAGTGTCCACATGCTTTCCCCTGAGTCAAGCATTGGCTTCAGTGCCTGGCAGAAGTGTTTCCTGTTACTTACTTTCTATGTTATCTCAGAGGATAGTAAAAAGATAATGTATGTACCCGAGGGTTGAGATTAAATACCATTAATAATTTCTACTCTTCATCTAAGACATTCTCAAATGAAACTGGCTTTTAAGGTTTTTTGTGTTTTTTTTTTAAAGATACGTTTTTATCAATTTTAGAGAGAAATAGGAAGAGAGAGGGAGAGAGAAACATCAATGAGAAAGAGAAACATTGATCGGCTGCCTCCTGCATGCCCCCTACTGGGGATCGAGCTGGCAACCCAGCCATGTGCCCTGACCAGGAATCGAACTGGTGACCTCTTGGTGCATGGGATGATGCTTAACCAACTGAGCCATACTGGCCAGGGCACTTTTGAGTTTTTAATGTGAGTACCTGGCAGGGAAGAATACACTGACTATAGTTCAATTGGTGTCATTGCCTTTATTCATCTTTTGGCCTCAGCAGTTTTACTTCCTGCTGCGTTTGGTTCATCAGTACAAAGATCAACACTGTAAAAAAGGCAAATAATGTCTTAGTATTATCATGATTATAGTTTTGCTCTTTCAGATCCACCGAGTGTGTCAGTGGATCACACTGTGAGAAACACTGTCTAGAGTCTAACTCCTTTGGGCACTCATTGTGAATATGCTTGCCTTCCCAATTTACAGACACCTAGGGTGCATTGCATAACTTTGGGCGGGTATGGTGCCGAGCACATGAGACTCATTCTGCTCCGTAAGATTTACTGAGCACCTACTATGTGCCAGACACTACTTGAGGCACTTGGGAAACTGGTAAACAAAACAGTCTTGGACAGAAGATGGGGTCCAAGTTCTGGTTCTTTGTCTTATCAACTGTAGAACTTTTGGAACAACAGAGCTGGCATGTTTTGTGCCATGTACCCTGCCATGCACTGTGCTGGGCATCTTTATTTACTTATGAGTATACCCCTCCCTCCATCTTTCATCCTGTCCATTTAGTACGTACGTATGAGCACCTACTATGTGCAGGCACAGGCTGGGATACTGCAATCAACCGGACAGCCACAGTCTCTGTCTCGAATGCTTTTAGTGTAGCAAAGCAGCTGGGCATCCATCCCATAACCGCCCCTCTCAGTGTAAGAGCGTGAGCTGGGATTAGATACATGTGAGGAAATGAAGGGACCTTGTGAGACTTAGGAAAGGGAGGTTACTGAGGGCAGAGAAGGCTTCTCTAGAAAACCGCATTTATTTTTATTTATTTAATTTATTTATTTTTGTTAATCCTCACTCAAGGATGCTTTTTCAATTGATTTTTTTTTTTTATAGAGAGAGACTGGAAAGGAGGGAGGAAGGGAAGGGGAGGAAGAGAGAGAGATAGAAAGAGAGAGAGAGAGAGCAAAGCATCAATTGGTTGCCTCTGGCACACGCCCCAACTGGGGCTTGGGATTGAACCTGCAAACCAGGTATGTGTCCTTGACCAGGAATCAAGCCCACGACTCTTCAATGCACTGGTCAACACTCTAACCACTGAGTAATACTGGCCAGGGCTAGAAAGCCACATTTAAATGAAAAAGTGAGGGATGCAGAGTTGGCCAGGTGGAGAACATTCTAGACTGTGGTAGGCAACAGCCTGGAATGGTTCAGGAGTGAGGGTCGGGAAGGCTGGGAGGGCTGCTTGGTGAAGAACAGATGGGGGTCGGGAGGGAAGGTGGGTGGGGGGAGAGAGTACATGCTGAGAAATGGGTTAGGAGGTTGTGTAATCCAAGGAGGGTGGGGAGGTTAGGGCCAGGGTGGTGGCCGCCAAAGAAAAGAGAGCCAATGTCTGATCCAGAGAAGTGTGTGGTTTCATCTTGTCACTGTCTGAGGGGGCTTTCTTACATCTACTCTGTAAAAACATCAAGCTCACATTCAGGGAGTTTTGGGGATCTGCCTAAGAGCTCCCGGGTAACACCCGATGGAACGTGAACTAGCCATTGAGAGTTACCCTTACTGGGCACATTCAGTGCTGTTCTAAGCAGCTGGTAGATATCAACTCATTTAATCCCCCAATACTGGGTGCAGCTTTCAAAATCTCTTGCAGATGAGAAAACCGAGACCCAAAGGAAAAGTAACATCCTGAACATCTACATTGGTTTTGTGACTTGTCCATGGTGGGTGCTCAACAATGTTCATGAATGGAATGATTGAGTCCATATTGTTTCTATTCCAACCAAGTGCTCCAACTCCTGGTGTTCTGAATATCTTCTTCTTGTGGTCTTCGGGGCAGGGATAGGCCTGGCACACTGGTGTTTTCTCAGCTCTCTGTGAATACTGGTTGGCATCGAACCCGCCCTGTCTATACTGCATGTGAGGTCTCCTACCTGCAAGCCAGGTAGAAGACATAATACAGAAATCCCGCCATTGTCTGATGAGCCCCCCCAGAAAGGGAACCTGCTTTTTCCACTGCAGAGAGCCACAGAGTGCATCTGAACCATTTAGAAAGCAGCCTCCACGCCACGACGCTAAGTCAAGGGTCAGTTCCTTCCTGGACTTCCTGAAGACCTTGTTTGGAAATGTGATTTTATTAATTCATTGGCGCGGGTTTATTGAGCCTCTACCATGTTCTCAGCACCACGAGTTACTCCAGAGAAGTTTAAGTCTCTGGTCCTTGAACACTCTTGAATCTACTGTGAATTTATTTAATCAAAATTTCTTTGCTATCAGGGTTTCCATAAATTAGGAAGGAAAGCCGGAGAGCAGATTCATTATCATGACTATTTCACCCTGAACCTGCTTTCTATCAAGTCATCTGTGTTTCCTAACCTACAAAATATATGTATGTTAATACTTCTCTTTCTCGGAGGGTGTTTGTGGGATTTCAAGGGGGAAAAAAAAGAACTTGGAGAAATGAATAGCAATTTCAGGAATTTCCAGAGTAAATGAGGCTTTGAGCAGAGCCTATGATCAGTGTGCATAATTCATTAAAAACAAATCACTCTGCAAATTGGGTAAACCAACATCCTAAGACTGTCTCTGTGTGCCATGTGGCGGCCATTTAATCCATGGCTGTTGCTAATGAAGCTCTTTATATAAATTTGAGTGTAAACATATTTGGACAGCAGCAGCAAGGATCCTTGCCCAAATCACACAGGCCTTTAAAGTGTGGTTTGGAAAACGTTATGCGTCTAAAGATGTGTGTGTGTGTGTGTGTGTGTGTGTGTGTGTGTGCGCGCGCGCCCAAGTGTGAGCATAATGAAGAATTATTTTGCATCATTACAAAGCTATGGAGACACAAAAACAACGTTTAAGTAACTAATCTATTTCAAATAGGGGACAAATGAAGAAAACAAGAATAGTCATAGTTGTCATGTATTGAGCTTTATTTCTATGCTTGTGTCTTATCACCTTCACAGCCACCGTGTATGATACCAACCAAGGCTGAGAGAGGTGACAACATTTGCACTTTACACATGTTACACATCTTGTAAGTGGCAGACGGAAGATTTACATGCAGGTTTTTGAGTCCAAAGTATGTACTCTTTACTCATCTCACATTATTTGTGGATCTGCAAGATTCTTTGCAGGAAAATGAAACTGAGAATACATCCTTCTACCAATTCAAATGTAAAAACTCAGGTGATTGAAGAAAGAGTCATTTGGGATTCACATGTGCTAGATTAGATATTGATAATGCTCAGAGTCACCTCCAAATTGGTAGGCCTTCATTTTGGATTTTGTTAGACAGGTAGGGTATTTAAATTTTTATTATTTTTTATTAGTCTGTTTTGTTTTAGTTAAAAATTATTTTAATAGGAGACATTCAATTTAGTTCAGAATTGGGACTCAGAATATTCTGGTGAACATAGCTCCAGATTGTTAGTGGAGTTCTCTGTACGAAGTAGGCTTTACCCATAGAGCACTGTAATGATTTCACGACTGATGGGAAAATGACATCTAGTCTTAGACTTTTAAAGTACTATATTACCCCGAGCTCTGTAAAAAGCAATTAGAACAACAAAAGCAACAACCATTGAATTTCACCATAGAGTGGATTTCTACGCCTACAGATTATCCATATGGAATTCAAGAAGTCATCCTGAGGCAAATGTTTTCAGAGGCGAAGAGAAGGATCTGTGCGAGTTGATGGCCTGTACAGTTCAGGGCAGCTCTTGGATAAGTTTTTCCAACTCGTTTTGCCCTGGGATCTTGTTATTCCTCTGTTGATTTAGCTGTTTTCACTGGAATTTTGAAAGTGGTCATTTCTTTGGCAGCCCCCTCATTGCTCCCATTACGGAAGCCAACTTCAGATACTAAGGTGTCTTCTCCTAAGTAGAGCTCCTTGCTAGGTCCATGGAGGAATTGTTCAGAACAGAAGGGTGAGCCGCCTCAACCCAGGACTTTCTCTCTGTGGTCTTCATTCCTACAGATATCGCTGACTCCTTTCCGATAGGTTTGTACCTTATTTATTTGGAGGAAAAGTACAGAACACACGAATATTCTGAACTGTTTCCAGAACGATTACACTTGCTGGCGGGCGACCCATTCACGTTTCTACCACATGGAGTGCCATCTGGTCCCCTGCCATGCCCTTTTTGGGGGAAATCAGGAAGGGAACTCATGTGCATTTCAACACAGTGACTTCGATGCCAACAAGAGAAGGGCCAAGGACCTCCTGACCCTCCATGTTTGCCTCTTTATTTTTTGGAACCATCTTGGCGTCTGCCTGGCCACATTTCTGTTCTCTGGTGCTTGTGGGCTGGTTGGCGCTGGCCTTGGTCAGAAAGAGAACAGAAAAATCCTCAGGGAAAGTACAGGATGTGACAGAAAACTGAGTGATGAATCAGGGGTGGGCTGGCTCCATTGTGTCAAAAGTGCAAGAGTTCTAGAAGGTTGTGGGCAGGAAATGGGATTGCTGAGTCAGTGGAGAGGACCTTGCTCCATGAGTCAGGGCCCACGAACAGACACACCTTAGGGCACAGACACAGATGAAACCCCAGGGAAGTTTACAGCAGAGTTAAGAGGAAAGAGAACTTGCGAGCTTGTTGAGTCTTGGGGCATAGAAAACTGTCCCAAATCTCAATGCAATTTAGGGACAACTATCTTGAGAGGAAGCCTTCGGTGGGTTACCTAGAAGCAGATCCTGGACAAGGACATGTGGGAAAGGGGTTTATCAGGAAAGTTCTCAGGAAAAACAGGTGGAGGAGAGAGGATCTGGGGGTAAAAGGAAGGAAGTCAGGCAAGAGTGAGGCTTCCAGCAAAGTCAGCCACCAGTGCTGGCTGTTGGGCAGTGGGCACACACGGGCCGGGAGGTTGGAGAGCACACGGGGGCTGTGCTGAGGCCAGTCCCACTGGATCAACTTCCCAACTCCGTGCTGAGCGAGGACCATTGATTTAGCTTGAAACCAGCCATCAGGGAGGACAGCCATCAGGTCCTCGAATATGTCCTTTCGTTCAAGGTCATTTCGTTATAATGTTGATAAGGTGCCGTATAAACTTAATTCTTGTTGATTTCAGTTAGCTTATGATAGACTGGTTTCATTATATGTCGGTTCACTTAAGGTTGAAAAAATGTTAAGTCAGGACTTAACATATTTAGACTATAGAAATTGGCAAACGCTACAATTCAGGACTTTTTTTTATTGTGGGGGGAGGAACCTATAGTTAAACATTTACCAACCTGGGTAGACCCCTGACATTGTCCGGTACAGACGCACACAGCAAATTTTACTGAGTATTTCCTATGTGCCAGGTATGTTCTAAGCATTTTTGCACACATTAGCTCATTTAATCCTCACAATGACCCCATGGAGAGAATACTATTGATCATCTGAGCCGGAGGCATGGAGAGGCTAGGTGATTTGTGAAGGGAAGTCAGACAGTGAATAAGCGCAAAGTGCTGCCAAGGCAGGGAGCCCCCTGTGTCTGTGCTCTTGAACACACGATATTCAACAATGCAAACACACAGGCTTGTACCGCATAGAAAATACGCCCCTCACAATAGCAAGGTATATTAGTACATGCACGGATCACTCATCACAACACAACCTGACTTTGCAAAATATTGGAAATTACCAAAATGTGCACAGCTAGATCTGGTTGAGTAAATTCTGGTACATCCGCACAATGGAGTCCTAGACAGCTGTGAGAAGGAAGGAGACCGTTCAATTTGAATTGTGATGGGGGGAAATCCAGGGTACATTGTTAAGCAAAAAAACACTCCAAACTTAAGTGCAAAAAGCAAAATATATGGGAGATTTTGCATGTAACATATACTTATGTGTATGCATATTTCTTATACACACACATGCAAAGGAATGTGTGTGTGTATAGATCTATATCTATATCTATATCTATATCTATATCTATATCTATATCTATATCTATATCTATCTATATATATATATAAGGCTAATATGCAAAGTGTCCCCTCAGGAGTTCGACCGGGGGACCGGGAGTTCAATCACTCGCTATGATGTGTGCTGACCACATAGAGGTTCGGCCACGAGCTCTGGGGGTTACCGTGTGACAAGAAAAAGTCTCCACACTCAGATCTGAAAGTGCTCAGAAGCAAGAACATGGCGCAGAACATGGTGGGTGACCAGCGGCGGTGGAGGGAGCTGAGGGAGCGAGGGAAGGAGGAGGCAGGGAGGCAGGGAACCTGATTGGCCCTGATTGCAGGCCAGGCCTAGGGACTCTACTGGTGCAGGAATTTCGTGCACTGGGCCTCTAGAATTTATATATAAAATATTTCCCTTTCAAAAGAAATACAGGAAGGGTAAACCAGGAATAATTAAGGAGATTGATTATGTACAGGAAGTAGGAATTTGTGAAACAGATAGGGGAGAGAGTGAATTGTCCAAGTATACATTTTTTGAATAGTTTTGATTTTTGGAACTAAGTTAAGGTTAATATTTTACTGATTAAGAAATTTAAATCTGTAAGGACAGGGAAAGGTCTGCGAGAATGTGTGCGAGTCCTAGTGTGGGCACCTCTTTGTAATAATGGCCTTTGGCATGGGGGGCGGGTATCTTCACATTGTACTTACACAGGTGCCTGTGTTTTGTGCTGCTCAGAAGGAACCCCTTTCTCACAGGCTGTGCTGGACTCCCTGGTTGCTGAGGGCCGTGTGCTGCCATAGAGGTTCAGCCACGAGCTCTGGGGGTTGCTGTGTGCCAAGAAAAAGTCCCCAAACTCAGATCTGAGGGTGCTCAGAAGCAAGAGGAAATCACCCCGGAACGGCAGCATTAAGAGATGACCCCTCCAGGTTGCAGACACAGCTCCTAGGAGACCCCAGCAGCTATGTTTCTCCAGAGAAGAGTCTTTCCTGACCCCCAAAACAAGGGTCAAGAGGCCATGACGATGGGTTCTAGGTAAACACCTTGGGGTACAGCTTTTGTTCACTCCTTTATTCAATTTGCGTGTGTTGTCTCCCATTTTGTGCCAGATCCTTTCTCGTGGGGCTGAAGACTAGCTGGAGACAGGGCCAAGCAAGTCAGCAGATAAGAGAATGTGAAATTAGACTGAACTTCCCTTCCCACTCCCAGCAGCCCAACCAGGCTGTGGATTTCATGAGAACAGGCTCTCTCTTGAGGTTTGCGCTAGTTCCTTTTTCCAACTGGGCTGGGAATACCATCAACCAGCTGTGCTGGTGTGGTCCAGGGTGTCTGCGTCTATCCTGACAGCCTGGACACGGGAGGACATCTTGGAAACCTGCAGCTGTGAGGATCGGAGTTCCAT
Source organism: Cnephaeus nilssonii (assembly GCF_951640355.1). Lineage (NCBI taxonomy): Eukaryota > Metazoa > Chordata > Mammalia > Chiroptera > Vespertilionidae > Cnephaeus > Cnephaeus nilssonii. The sequence continues at coordinate 30,666,716 of NC_137091.1, forward strand.
ATTTAGGGAGAAGGTCCGCATTGCTTGGTTCTGCAGCTCATTCTTGGGACCGGTTCTGATTCCATGTCTCTGGTCGAACAGGATAAGAGTTACCTTCTCATCTAATATGGAGGAAAGAGCAATTAGTGCAGACAAAAGCCCTACATCTGGACCTGAATTTTTCTCTTCCAAACTGTGTGACCTTGGACAGATCCCTTTCCTTCTCTGAGCCCCAGATGATAAAATGAAAACATTAATATCTAACCTGCATCCGGGGCTAGACCAAGTTGTTTTTTGAGAGCCCTTAATGACTGACCTCTCTGACAAATAGCTGCACTGGGAATCAAACCCAGGTTTGTCCATTCAAAGCCAGTAGCATTTCCTCCCACCCCACAGAAGTCCAGGAGGTAAGTGGTCTCCCCTTCACCCTTTACTGAGCACGTGACTCCATATTTCTGCCTCTCAGTCTTCTTACCTGTGACAATGGGCTGATAACAGCCCTTCCTCATGAGGCTGATGAAGGAGTAAATGAGTTGAGCTCAGAACAGTGCAACCAGTGTTAGCTATTGTAGCCACGGTGCTTCTAGACACACAGTACTTCCTACTTACACACACATATGCTGAATTCTTTCTTCTGATCAGCCCAAGGTCTAGATCAGGAATAGTAAATTCATGTCACTTACCCCACAACTTCCACCACCAACCTCCAGGGCAGACATCACCAATCGCTTGCCGCACTGTTCTCCCCGGCCTGGGTGGGGTCTCAGAAAGCTGAGGTAGGCACAGCTAGTTGATGGCAGCCCATGTGAGATGGAACCTCACTGCCCTTCCCTTGTGAAGGTGGTACCGAGTCTTTGATCCTCTGCAGGACAAGCAGCTTTTCATGGAAACCGAGTCTGCCACTGCAACCTGGGAATTATTCCATCACCTTTCATGGGTTCAAAAGCAATGACCTCCCTTAGAGGCCTCACAAATGAGGGAGACACTTTTTCTTTTTTTTTTGTCATGAAAGAATGGGGATAGGGCCTGATACCGTTTCTGATTTCTGAGATCAGGAATTCTAGAGGGAAGGCAGGGGTGTCAGCATACCATGGACGGTATGATTTACTGATGGTCCCAAGTGCATGCCCATTGTGCAGAGGAGGCTATGCGAGGCCAATCCTGTTGCCCGTGGTTACACAGCTGGTGAGAGGAGGAGCCAGTGGGACCTGTGGATGCACACCCCAATGCCCACGGGCTTCCCTGATCCCAGCTGGGCAGTTGGAGCTCTTCCCGTCTCCCGTTACAGTTGTTTAGAGGCTGTAAACCCGCTAATCCCCGACCATGTGTTATTCTCTGCCAGTTAATGGGCCTCGCTTCAGAGCTCAAGGCTGAGAGGGCTGGCTCTCCCCCTCCATGCACTTAGTGTCCAGATTTCTGATTTACTGGAGAAGCCCAGCACTTCCCCTTTGGCGCCTCGATAACCTGAGCCCATGTAAAGGCACTGGAGGCCAAAAGGGCCTCCTCAGAATGCATTTCTAGAGAAGGAGAAGGGAAGGTTCTTTTTCCAAATGGGTCCAAGACTGCTGGAGGGAGGCACCGCCTGCTGGGCAGATGGTGCTCATGGGAAAACAATGTGGGCCTCTTTATGTTAAGCACATGGCTTATCTTTGGGTCTTAAATTCCCACAGAATGTTCAAGATAGAAATCAGGTTTGCCCCAAGCAGAAGTCTGATTTACACAGATCACTGCAGACTCTGGAGACTCAAACCAAGTGGCCATGTCTGTGCTTCGCATCCTGTCTACACGCAAATGAACGCCGTCTGCTGTGTTAGGAGGCGGCTGTGAGTAAACCAACAGCACTGGGTCCAATCGGGCTTGGATTTAAATCTCAGCTATGAGTTGAGCCACTGGCCTCACTCACTGAGCCTCAGTTTTTGTTTTTTTTTATCTGTGAAATGGACAATCTCATGCCCCAGGCCACTGGATCACCCATGAAAGTTTCCATTTCCCTAAAGTCAGGGCTGTTTGGGGGATTAGCATCCAGAACATGCTCCATAGATGTCAACTCTGGTTATACATCTCTGCTCTCAATTCCAGGTCCTTTTGGAGACCTACTCAGATCTAAAAAGTTCTTTTCTGTGGCAAGTGGCACAAAGAGGGAGGCTTTTTATTGTTTCTGAAAACAAAGGTCATTCATCCCTGGAATGCAGGAATCTCCCATTTTGTTTCTGTGTTATAGATATGACGCGGACGGACACTCTCTTTGGATGACATCAAAGGGACACTAGCTGTTTCAAAGGCATCCAGGTGGCGTCGGTGAGCACACACAGGCACAGCCCTGCTCGCTGCCTGTGGTGACCTGGCCTGTGGGGCCCCCGGGCACCTGAGACCCATCCCCAGGATGGTGCATGCTAACAGTTGTCTGCCCTGGGGCTTGTTCCCCAAAGCTTTCTCCATCACCATCTTTAAAACCACCCGTCCTTTTCAGGAAAAAGAAAAAAAACGCATTTGTCTGACATTCCAAGAAACCCCAGGAGGAGGAATGCAGAAAATCAAATGTGCTGGTCCTTATCCAGCGGTGACTCCAGGGAGATAAATGAGTTCGCATGCTAATGGCCGCCCTCCACGCTGACATTTTCTTACAATGTACTTAAGTCCCGTTTGTTTTGCTTTCTGTCTCCACAACAATTACCAAGATTTATTTTTTATTACTCCAGTTAACTCTGCCAGGACCACACTTCCTTTTTCTTTTTAAAGGAACAGCCATACTCAATGGAGAGGCCTAGGAATCCAGCATTTTCACTTGCAAAAATGAAAATAAACAAAGCTACACTCCTCTTCTGAAGAAGGGCAGTTGCTGTCTCTGCACCCGATGCCAGAGGGGCTTCTGGCTCTTCTCCGCTGGACAGATCGGCTCACCCAATGACTCCACTGAAGACCTCAAGCCAGGCAGCATGTTAAACTTGTCCCTCCCCCGGGGCTCCTGGGAGCATCCCTGGGCGCTCACAAGGCACTTGGTTTTAGAAATAAGTCTTATCTGTAATCCCCTGCTAGAAATAAGCTCCCTCAAGGCAAGGGTTTTCACAGTTTTGTTTCGTGCTGTTCGCTGAGTGCCTGTGCACAGTAGGTGCTCAATAAGCATTTGTGACATACATGCACATCAACTTCTTTAAAACTGGATTCCATATAGCTCCCATCTCACCTTGATTTTCACCATCTTATGTTCTACTTGCATTGCCGGTTTGTTATTCCAGACACACGCAGCTAGCTCTCTCTCAAGTCTGTGCTTTTGTACAGGTGAACATCTATCTACCCTGCCTGGTGAACTCCCATTCATCCTCCAAAACCCATCTCCTTTGCAAAGTTTTCTCTAATTCTCTCATTCTAGACTTTCTGTCTCCCCCTCTCTCATGCTTCCTTTAATGGAAAACTTATTGTTTAGAGTTTTTTTTTTTTTTTAAAAACACATCTCTTTCCCAGATCAAACTGTTAAGGCCTACCTTACTTTTTAGTTTCCTGAACTATCTAGTAGACGCTGACATATAGTTGATGATCAGAAACAGTGAATGAATGAATGAATGAATGAATGAATATGGGCAGGGACCTTGTCTTATTGGACTTGGAGTCTCAATCATCAGGCATAGTTTCTGGCACATAGTAGCTGATCGGGAACTGTCTTGTGCACAGGGCAAGGATTCATATCTCTTCTCATTTACCTCTGCGGTCCCAGTACTCAGAGCAGTGTCTGGCTCATAATGGGAACTCAGTAAATACTCAATGAGGCAATCAATAGTGGGGACCTGGTTCCATCAGCTTTCTCCCACAGGCCTGCTGAGGAGGGGAGGGGCTTGTGGCTGCCGAGGGGAGAGAGCCTGCAGCCACTCTGAGGTCTCTCCTTCTAGCATCATGCATATGTGTCTGTGTGAATCACATGGAGAGAGAGGTGGTCAAAAGGGCATGAATCAGCCCCTTTTTTGGCTTTTCCCAGACAAGGAGGCTCAAAATACCTTCTGTCCAGGTGGGGCCCGGGCCTGGTTATGTATATTGATGTGGACGGAGGTGAGTCTGCAAATTGAGGGCTGTGGGTCACCGTCTTCCAGTGAGGAGTCACAGGCCTGGCAGCCTTCTGCCAGGGGAGAGCTTCATCCTCTGGGCATTGTGCCCAAGGCCTGCACGAACCCCGGCCCCAGGCCGTGTGGGGCTGGGCTGCCCCCTGGGCGGCACACTGTGGCTTCGTCAATGTGGCCCTGCAGTTCCTGCTGGTGACTATGGTCAGAACAAAGGCTCTGCCAGGATGGCCCAAGCCGAGGTGTCCCTGCATAACTCTCTGGGCCAGGGGTCCTCAAACTTTTTAAACAGGGGGCCAGTTCACTGTCCCTCAGACTGTTGGAGGGCCGGACTATAGTTTAAAAAAAAAACTATGAACACATTCCTACGCACACTGCACATATCTTATTTTGAAGTAAAAAAAAACCAAAACGGCAAAAACACCCGCATGTGGCCCGCGGGCCGTGGTTTGAGGACGCCTGCTCTGGGCACACACGCCTGGCTGAGAAGAGAGCGCTGACCTTGGTGACTTCTCCAGAGAGTCAGCGTCAGCGGTGGCCGCAACGGCGGCTTCTTACTGGGAGTCCTGCCTTTGGGAACGGGGTGGGCCGCCGTCCCACCTCCACCATCAGCTACCTGTCTGTCCCCCGCCGCCCCAGGAGGGCTTCCTCCAAACAGGACCTGGGGCCACCACTTAAAAGGACCTGGGGCAGGGGATGGGAAAGGTTCAGTTTGGAGGCAACGGATCCATGTGGCCACTCCCCTAGAGTTGCTGGATTTAGAGAAACACAAAACAACAGCAAAAACAAAAAACCAGGATGCCCAGTTCAACTTGTCATCAACAGCAACGTCAGATAAACAACGGATACATTTTTAGTATAAGTAGGTCCTGTGTAACCGAAGGCAACTGATCCAGAGATTAGGTGCCCAAATAATATTCAGAGAGTCATGCTGATAAAGGAGGGGTGAGCTCGAGGGGACAGCTGTGGTTACTGCCACACACACCTTAGGAGGCTCCTCAGGGGTCTGAGCCTGCCTTCCACTATCGATGCTAGAAAAATCCAGACACCTGCTTTTCTTGCAGCCCTGGGAGTAAAATGCTACCCTCCCCCACCCCCACCCCCGCCCCACGTTAAGTGTGGAGCTGGAAGCCAACAGAAGCAGGCCCTGGGGAAGGAGGTGCAGGAGGGCGGTCTGCTTTAATGGCAGTGCAACCATGACTGACCCTCCTTCCCTCCCTCTCTCTGCCTGGACATAGTTCAACCCGGTGAACCCTATCATCTCTCTTTTGAGACACACATGTCACCTTCTCTCTGAAGCTCGAGAAGAGCGCACAGGCCGGGGGGTCTGTCTCTCGGCTCTGGAGGCCGAAGTCCCTGATCCAGGTGTCAGCAGGGTTGGCTCCTTTGAGGCTGTGAGACGCATGTGTCCTGGGCCTCTCCCCAGCTTCTGGTGCTGCTGGCAGCCCTCAACATCCCTTGGCTTGTAGACCCATCCCTCTGACCTCTGCCTTCATCTCCACATCACTTTCCCTCGATGCCTCCTTGTCTACGTGTCCAAATCCCCCCTTTATATAAGGATACCAGCCGTGTTGGATTACCGACCCTAATGACCTCATCTTAACTAATTATGTTTGCAACAACCCTACTTCCAAATACAGCCATGTTTTGAGGCACTATGGGGCTAGGACTTCAACATTTAAATTTGGGGGACAATGCACACTCCAACCTGCAACACCTTCCCTGACACGCACACCCCTCCTGCCATCATAGCTGTCACTGGTGGAGCCTTCCTCTGAATTTTCTGAAATTTCCTCTGTTCCTCTTCCTTTGCCACGAATGTGACCTCCATGGAAGCAGGGAGCTTGGACTCTGTACACACTGCTGTGTCCCCAGCACGCCCAATATTGTGCACATAGTAGGGGCTTACTCAATGTTTGCTGAGTGAATGAATGAGAGACCTGTCTCCCGTGTCCCCTCTGCACCCGGCCAGGGCAGGAACGCGGTGGCCTGTCAGGCCAGGGCCAGCCCAGGGCAAACACTCGGTAAATGCTTGGGAAATGGAATCACTCTTTGGTCCAGCGTCGATATTTCCTGTGACTCAGTAAATCACGTTAACTAATGAAGGAATAACGATCCCAGAGGAACAGAAGTTTCAACTATGCAGATTATTCTGAGTTTTTAAAAAGTGTCTCTTCAAAGAAATCAGTCCCCGGGGGCCCTTGCTCTCCATAAAGGCTGACTTTCCACTCTCTTAAGTAGCTCATTTTGGCCCAGTGACAGGATTCAGCTGGCGAGTTTTAATAAATAATGTTCTTGTGTTGCAAAAGTAAAATTTAGAAAATTTACAGATCTAGAAGGAATTAAGAAAAAATAATTCATCAGCCACAGACAACCAGATTGTTAATATGCCACTGTATTTCTTTTGGTCTTTTTTTTTTCCTATGTGTAGTTTTATGTGATGATAAACCAATGTGAGTACAACCAGGTTGCTGCTTCCATGGAACAAAAATCCACCTTGAAAATATCCTCCAGTTTCCACGTAATTAAGAAACCCCAGATGTGCTGAAGGTGTGAGAGTGGGGAGTCTGGATGGGCAGGAGAGAGAGGGGATGGTGGAGCTTAGAGCCTGGGTCTGGGGGCCGGAGGGAGAGGGAGGAGGGAGCAGCTGGTTGCAAGGTTGTTCCCGGAATCTCAGGACTCGAACGCCCACGTGGATGGCACCATTGAGGTGGTGGATGCAAAGGGAGGACAAACTCACTGCCATGAAACCATTTCCTGGCCCGGGCGCCCAGTTCATCGGCAGCTTACACTTTTCCAATTACCCGGCCCTCCTGGAGCATGGGTGGGAAAGTGCGGCCGCTTCCCACCAGGGCCAGCTCCAAGTCGGCGGGGCCTGGGCTGGGGCTGAGCGCGGGTATTCTGGAGGGAAATGATACATCCCAAGCTGAAGCAGCGGGGCGACGCAGGCTTTGTGGTGGCCGCTGATGTCATTTCAGAGAAAGAGCTAAAAGGCTGTTTTGTTTCTCAGACCATGTCTCTGAAATTGTCTTCTTTTTTTAAAAAGAGAAAAAAAAATCCGATTTTATCCGAAAGCGGACGTTCCAAACCCCAAACCTCTAATCCAGGCTTGTTGGAGGCCCCTGGCCTGGTCCAGTGCTGGCGCCGGGCGCCGGTTGCTGGAGGGGAACCGTGGAGGTCGCCCAGCCCATCGTAGAGCTTGCAGCGGGGTGATGGGTCCAAGAAAACCCTCATTTGCTGCTGACCTGTTACGGGGCCCAGGATGAGTAGGCAGTGGGAGACCAGAGAAAGGGGGACTGTCAGGAGCTGTTTGTTGGGGCGCATTTGTCTTCTAAAGGCAGCCATCACTATCCAAGTATGCCACAAGCGTGCCTTCAGAATTCTATCTCCCCAGTGTGTGGGGGAGGCTCACCCTTGGCTGACACCCTGGGAACGTCTCAAGTGCTGTCATCTGGGCTGGCATCACAGCCGGATAAACAGGGAGTGGGAGGGAAGGGAAGCAAGGAAGTCCCGCCTGCGTGGCTGCTGGGGCAGAAAGGATTAACACCGGGTCTTCTCTCCACCAGGAAGTCCCCTCTTTGGGTCCTCCCAGTCTGCCCTGCAGAAAAGGACCAGCATTGCCACCTTTAACACTTTTCTGTTGCCCTTCAAGTCCCGGAATGGTGACTTTGCTGTCTGGTGGTTGGGTGGAGTGTGGTTGGCCACTAACTGCTAGGTTACAATAATGCTGGGGTGCCAATGACTGAGGCCCTACTATGTGGTCGAGTTCAGTGCTAGGGGATATGTGCCATCTCAGTTAATCCTCAACACAATACTGTGGAGTGTCCATTTCGCAGGCAGAGAAACTGAGGCACAAGGAGAGGACAGTCACCAGCTGAAAGTGGCAGAGCTGGGATTCAAACCGGGGACTGACGGACTTACCTTTGATCCTGTACCACACTGCCTATAGGTAAAAGTGGGTTGAGTATACCCCAAAACAATAGGTCCATTGGTATTTGGAGAGTGGAACTTTATTTCAAAAAGGATTTTTTCAGATGTAATTAAGGATCTTAAGATGAGATCACCTGGGATTCAGAGTCGGCCCTAAAGCCAAAGATGAGCATCCTTGCAAGAGACAGAAAAGAAGGTGATATAGGCACAGGGGAGACAGAAATGATACAGCCACAAGCCAAGGGATGCCAGGGATTGACAGTAGTCACCAGCAGCTGGAAGAGAGGCATGGATTTGATGCTTCGTGGACACTTCTGAGGGAACCAGCTCTGCTGACCCCTTGACTTTTCCCAGAAAAGTGAGGGAAGAAAGTTCTGTTTTTGTAGTGTTTGGGGTTTTTTGTTTTATTTTTGTTTTTGCTAACCCTAATCCTAACCCTAACATTAACACTAATGGGAGCCCTAGTCCTAATCCTAACCATAACCCTAGGCCTAGCCCTAACCCTAACCCTAATCATAACCCTGGTCCTAACCCTAACCCTAACCCTAGGCCTAGCCCTAACCCTAACCCTAAAACGTAAATCTAACCTTAGACCTAGCCCTAGCCATAACGATAACCCTAATTTAACACTAACCCTAATCCTAGCCCTAGCCCTAACACTAACCCTAACCCTAACTCTCCAGATAATTCCAACATGCACTCAAGGCCAGAAGCTAACCTTAATATGAACCCTGACCCTACCCTTAACCCGAGCCCTAGCCAAAACACTAACCCTAACACTAACCCTAGCCCTAGCCCTAACCCTAACCCTAGCCCTAGACCTAACCATAACCCTAAACCTAACCCTAGCCCTAGCCTTGACAATAACACAAACCCAACCCTAAAACCTAATCCTAACTCTAACCTTAGCCCAAGCCCTAATTCTAACAACTCTAACTCTAACTCTAACCCTAACCCTAACTCTCCAAGTGATTCCAATGTGCAGCCAAAGATTCAGATGCTAACACTACCTAACCCTATCTTAACCCTAACCCTAGCACTAAGCCTAACCCTAACCCTAGTCCTAGATATAACCCTAACCCAAACCCTAATCCTAGCCCTAACACTAGCCCTGGCCCTAGCCATAACCCTAGCCCTAACCTTTGCCCTAACCCCAAACCTAACCCTAGCCCTAACCCTAATCCTAGCCCTAATCCTAACCATAGCCGTACTTTTAGCTCTAACATTAACATTAACCCTAACCCTAACCCTTATACTAACTCTAACCCTAACCTTCCATGTGATTCTAATGTGCAGCCAAGGACCCAGATGCTAACCCTATACCTAACCCTAACCCTGTTAGAAATAAGGTGAGCCCCTAAATCAGGGGTCCTGGTAGAACACAAAGCATACTCGGGAGCCAGGCAGCAAGGCAAATATCTTTACTCCGGCAGGAGGGTGTGCACGCACATGGTTCTGGAGCACATGCACACTGAGCAGGCCGTCTGCTCGGGGTTTTATTCCTAACGCACGTGATCTGTCCCCCACTCCTGAATGGAAGCACTTAGGCTCACACTCTTGGGCGACTGGCTAATTTAAAGGAAGGGGTTGATCTTTGCCGTTTCAAACTGGCGGCCCCCAGGGGAGCTGCAAGTCACGTGAGTCAAAATGGCGGCTGCCTACACGCCCTTCTTTGACAGAAAAGATTATTTGTTTATTCTCACAATTCCCCTTTTTCATTTACTTAAATTATTTTCTTCAAACTCGGCTAACATTCACTGACTTCCATGCTCTGCAGTGTCTGGGAGAAGACTGTTTTGCTGTTTGGTCAATGCGGTTTCAATTAATCTTTGGATAAGACCTCTCATACATGGGATGATATAACATCCGCTACTCTCATTCCCTTCCATTCTCCGAACCATTGCTAAATCGGAGAAAGGATCCTCAATCCCAGGAGTCTCAGCTAACTCATTTATGTTTTGGCTAGGGCTTGGGTTAGGGGTAGGGTCAGGGTTCATGTTAGGGTTAGCTTCTGGATCCTTGACTGCATGTTGGAATCCCTGCAGGGCCTTAGTGATGGTTCTGTCTGGAGCTGTGTTGTCAGGGATGAATGTACAACACTGGCCCGCCCCGCCCCCCCCCCCCCACACACACATCACACATACTCCTCATTTTCTGCCAGAATCATATCCAAGGCCAACCTATTCTCCCACATCACCCTGCTGGTGGCATCTAGTTGTTCAGCTATACCTTTGACAGATTCAAATCCTGCAGCAATCTGATGTCTAGCCTTAAACTCATTTGGCACTCCTCTTGGAACCCTGTGGAATCTGTGTAAATATGGAGAACAAAGGAGCCCCCTGGACTCTTTCTCCTCTTCCTAGTCTGTCTGTCCATTGAAAAGGTTTACAATATGTCCTATCTGGTTTGGCTCAGTGGATAGAGCATCGGCTTGTGGACTGAAGGGTCCCAGGTTCGATTCCAGTCAAGGGCACATACCCGGGTTGCGGGCTCAATCCCCAGTACAGGGCATGTAGGAGGCAGCCAATCAATGATTCTCTCTCATCATTGATGTTTCTATCTCTCTCTCTCTCCCTCTCCCTTCCTCTCTGAAATCAATAAAAATATTTTAAAAAAAAGAAAAGGTTTACAATATGCCAAAGTGAAAGGGATAGCCAATTATATCAGAGCGCAAGTTCCACTCCATTTGCTGGGCAAGGCCGCAAGTAATGGTCTCCCACAACACCAGCAGACATCAGCACAGGGTATCGACACTGCAGCTTCTGAGGATACTTGGCCATTTACACATCTGGATAGATTTCTCATAAACTCCGAGTACTGTTTCCCCCTTCCCCCTTGAAAGGCAGGAGGTATAGTTTACAACGGAGGACGGGGGCCGGATCATTTTGGGCGACCCTTCGCTCTTTACCTCTATTGCATGGGAACAACAGGGAGAGAGTCTTACAGGAAGCGTTTCCCCAGGCAGTTTCCTCCTGATACAGGGCAAGCACACATTCCGTCCCGTTACTGTCTGCGGTCCATCCGAATGGGAATGGGCCCACTAGGCCCACTAGCCTTCCTGCCGCGCAAGCGTAACAGTCGCTGTTTTGGGTTTGTTTGTGGGTTTTTGCCACTGAGTTTGTGATATTTTTATAGCAGCCCTTGAGGGCTGATGGTCTCTCCATGCTTTATTTTTGTGCCTGGTCAAGCACGAGGGCCCCTGGCACCTGATGCTCCCTGATGGTCCGAGAGAGCGGTGACCACCCTCGCAGCATTCCAGAGCTCCTCGAGGTGCACATCGCCTGCCTGGAGGAGAGAAGGCACCACCTCTCAGGCCCTGGGCAGCGCATGGGCACCTGCATGTGTGTGTCCCCCTCCTTCTTCTGCTCAGGTACGGCCCAGGAGCCATGGTTCAGCCCAAGGCAGGAAAGATACCAGCCATGAGTTGACAAATATTTATGGAGTGTCCGTGGTGTGCCAGGCCCTGGTCCAGGCACTGAGGATATGACAGTTACCAAAATGAAGTCTCTGCTCTTGAGGAGGTGACATGGAAAAGGGAGAGGCAGGCCAGGAACAAGCAGGGAATGAAGGAGAGAGGGGGCTTAGGGAGGAGACAGGAAGGAAATGGGTGCAGGTGGTAATAAGCCAAATGGAGGAAAATGCAGCCTGATGAAAAGCTGGAGCGGGATGGGGTGGGTGGTGGAGATGATGTATGTGGGAGGTGGGCCCGGAACACATGGCAGACACCGCACTGACGCTTTACCTGTTATTTCCTGGTTGTCACGGGAATGCTCAGAGGTCTGCAGAGTCAGTGACTCTCATTTTACTGATGGAAACCCTGAGCCCCAGAGAAATGCAGTTGCTCCTACAAGGCCACGGGCTACGTGCCAGTATCTGTAGCTGTGCAACAAACCACCCCGCCCCAAACAGTAATATAAGGCAACAATCATTGATTTTGTCGGCAAGTGTTGGGGTTAACTGGACTCAGCTAGCAATGCTCACTCAGGGTCTCTCTTGTGCGGTTGCCGTTAGTTGGGGGCCAGTCTGGTTGTCTCAAAGATTCTTCACTCACAGTCTGGTACCTGGGATGGAAAGACAAAACAGTTGGGGGCCGGACCTGCTGGGCCTCTGTCTTTCTCTCTCTTTGTGTCTCTCCTCTCTCTGTCTCTCTCTTTTTCTCCTCCCTGCTTCATCCATCTCTGTCTCCGTGTTGGACACCTGAAATGTCAGTCAAAGGCTCCCAGAGCCTGTGTCCTAAGAGAGACCAACAGAGGCTGCCTGGCCTTTTCTAATGCACCTCCAGGTGACACAGGGCCTCGTCTGCCAAAACTCCATTCAGGATTCAGCCACAAAGGCTTGCACAAGGGGGTGGAGGTTAGACTCCGCCTCGACGGAGGATCATCATAGGATGTTCCTGCCAGGGAGCAGGGCCAGCTGATTTGGCTTCAGAGGCCACCGATTCACACCCATGACTGCTCGTCCCCCCGCCAGTCCCCCAGCCATGTGAACACACTGCATCCCAGGGAAGGATGGTTTGGGCAAATACCCGTGATCCATGTTCTTCCTGAGACACGCCACAGAGTTGTCAAACTTCCTGAAGCAATACTTATTATAACTAAAGTGTATTTTGGGTGTTGGAAATATAAACTTTGGTGCTTGACCAGGTGTGACCATGGACTTGTCTGTAATGGATAAAATGCACAGTCTGTGGATTTCTACCACAGGTTTATATTTTTAACATTTACAACCAATAAATGTTGGCTCCAACATCAACATAAGAAAAGGAAGACCATAAATCCTTCCTTTCCAGTAGTAAAGTGAACGGAGTTCCAGACCATAACACTTGCTGTCATATTTTAATAGCATTTGCTATCGTACACCAATTACTCCTCCATAAAGCTCTTTAAAAAAAAAAAAAGGGGTCTGAACAAAGAAATATTGCCCTTTTAGAGATTTTCCCTTTTCTAACAGGAAGGGACATTAGAAATCAGATCTAATCTAGACTCAAGAGATTTCCAGCGGTGTGTCCTGGACCCTGAAGCAACTGTGGTTTGCAGCCATGGTATCTGATGCCCACGTGCTCTTCCACAACCTGACTTGCCCCTCTATCCACTGAGAGGTGGGGTCGAGGTCCCTCCCACCGCCTTGATTCTGGTGGCTTTGTGACCACTGATGAAATAAAGGGGAAGCTGTGCTACATCATGTCTAAGGCTAGGCCATTATAGGCCATGTGGCTTTCCCCTGGTTTTCTCGAAACTCTTGTTCTGCAAAAAGCCAGCCACCAAATAAGAAGGCTGATCACCCTGAGACCATTACGCTGAAGAGGCCACGTGTGGGCACTCTGGGCAACAGCCCCAGCCGTGTTCACAGCCGACAGCCAGCATCCCCCATAGCCATGCAAAGGGAAGACCTGGGATGGCCAGCCCAGCCTAGCCTTCAGCTGCTGGCAGCCCCAGCTGACACCTGACAGCACCCTCATGAGAGACCACAAGTGGTAATTGTCCATCTGAGCCCTCCCTAAATTTCTGGCCCACAAAACCATGAACAAAAGAAAAGGGCGATTGTTGTATACCCTTGAGTCTGGGGTTATTTGTTATGCAGCAATAGTAACCGGACTGGGTCCTGTCAGCCATCGCTGGGTGGCAGGAGAGGGCAAATGAGGATCCAAATGGGTGTGGGTCTGGGATACGGATGACTCATTTGTTGAAGAAAAAGTTCTCAGATCTAGCCAACCCGTTCACCTTGGAGATCAGGACACCGAGGCATGGACAGGAGATAACCAGGTTAGGCTAGTTTACACGGATAGTAAGTGAGCGTGCTGGTTCTGACATTGAATCGTAACCCCCCCCTCCAAGGCTCTACTCTCAGCACATATCTGCCTGTTGCACAGGTGTCAGCCCCCAGGTCAGCTCTGCACTCTTTTAATGAACCCATTATGGTCTCCACAATATAGACTTAAAAATTCAAGTTGTCAATCTTCCAAAAGCAAATCTATTTATTAGACTAGTGTAATCAGGCCTTGTACTTATGAATTTCCAATGCAAATTCAGGTGATCTGCTTTTAATCCTGCAGATTAGTCCCACGTGTTCCTATGTGTGATTGTAACTTTGTTTTTAAAGCATGACTTAGAGAAGCATTCTTTAAAAAAAAAAGTTGTAGAAAGAACATAGCACTCTCACCCACATGTATTTCCTTTCAGTTTCCACCTATCCAGCCCTGGCAGCGCCTATAAGCATCTGCTATGTTACTTTTTTCCTTCTTCCCCTTTAATGCCCGAGACCTCGGTAGACCAGCAAGCCACAATTGGGAATGCATTCTGAGACCATTAGTACAGGAAGCACGGTGAAATCCAAAGAGACCATGAGCCAGTGAGTTGGAAAACACTCTATGAAAGGCCTTTTCAGGCTGTTTCTTTCAGGAGGAGTTTGTTTTTGGATTAAAGGAGTTTATTCAGGTATTCACAAATACCCAGCTCTCTGCACCAGCTGGAACGTGGAAACCCCTCAGTCATAACCAATTGCCGTGGAGGGGCCTGGCATGTTCTGACTGGGGAATACATGGATGAAAGAGGCGTAATTAGGTGACACGCCTTCAAAGAAGATGAAAGGCCCAAAACATCCTCAAAAATGTAGGCAAAAATATACCCTGAAATCACTACTTTCTTTATTTTGGAACTAGAGGTTCCGATCACAGGCGAGGTGTCAATGGCATGGTATGTAGCGAAGTCTTGGACTAGGTTTCTTTCTTTTTTCTTTTCTGTTTTCCCCCTCCTTGCTTGGGGAAGAAAAATGATGGAAATGTCATTCCTCTATTTCCTCCACTCCTAGAAAAGGGTGTAAATGCCTCCCTTCTTAGCCAGAGACTCAGGTCTAAGCTGACACTTTGATGGGTTTTCACTTGGGGCAGGACGGGAGGACCAGGGCTTAATGGCATAAGTATGTGAACACCCCTCCCCGCGCCTCCATCAGAGTGTTCTCGGCATTTTCTGAGTGGCTCATTTGTATTTTACTCCTTCAGTTTTAAAAAGTGCCCCCCCCCTTTCTACCTATAAAGCCAGGAAAGCACAGAAAGTTTCATGGTCTTCTAGCAAGCCCCCTTTCCTTAGACCAGTCCTATTTTCTAATTAAATTAAACACAGAAGATTGGCAGGTTTTGATGAGGAGGGAGTTTTATAGTGGGGGAATCTATCCATCGATTCTCCTCTGTCCTTTATTTTCAAATGAGAAAATGGAGCCCACTGAGGTTGGGCGATGTGCTCCGAGAAGAGCCAAAACAGAAATGTGGGGGGTTTGACTCCCACATGAGTGCTTTTCTTACTGTTCAAGCTACTCCTTTCAATTTCCCTTTATTTTTAATCCTTTAATGGACATACTCTGACTATGTTCGGAGCACTCATTAACACATATTTAAATAATTATGGAAAAATCCGCTTTTAATGCATCCTTAAGCACTCTGACCTCTGGGTTTCTGCAGCTGGATCTGACGGCGCTTCAGCTATTTGGCACATTTTAATTAGTGCTCTAACTGCGCCTTTGGCCCTGTGGTCTTGGAGCAGCCCGCACAGCACACCTGCCTTATTGAGCTCAGCGTCTCCAAAATGCTTACACAAACACGTGGCTTTTTCTTTCTCTTCTCTCCCTCACCCCCCTTCCCCTTCCTGGCTGAATTCGGGAGTGCAGATGAATGTGCTATTCAAAGATCACTTTGACACCACCGCTCACTAAATCAGGGTTCCTTTTGGTTGGCAGAATTTTTCCACGTTAGAGTCAGGCTGCAAAGAAGGAGATGGGAAGGCATTCACCAGCCAAGATAGTGGTTTGAGGTAGGAGACATATGTATAGAGAAACACATACAGACTATCTATATATTATACATTATCCACCTATGTACTATAGATTATCTATCTATCTATCTATCTATCTATCTATCTATCTATCTATCTGCATGCCTTCTTCCTCAAGTTCTATGTCTATATCTACATCGACATCTATCTCTGTCTCTATATCTATATCTATATCTATATCTATATCTATATCTATATCTATATCTATATCTATATCTATATCTATCTATATCTATATCTATATCTATAATCTATCATCTGTCCAAAAATGGAATCACACTGTTTCATAATGTTTTTCTGTGGTACATTACATTATGCTCGCTTTTCCTTGTCACTAGATCTGAAGTTAACGGCACAGTATTTTATCATGTGGATGGACCATTAACTTTAAAACCAAATGCCTGCTGATGGACATAGACATTTAGTTTACTTATTTGTTTATTTAATTTTGCTGTTGTTGACAGCATTTGACAGACATGTTTGCACATTTGCCTTTTCAATCTAGTCTGGATATTTACTTGGGACACAGTCCTTCAAGTGTTGCCCTATGAAGGGTGTGTGCATTTAAAATTTTTCCATGTATTGTCAGTTACCGCGAGAGGCAAGTCCAAATTGTCTGGGAGCCTGGCATGTGCCCACTGACCCCTAGCCCCATTGGTTGAGGGTTACCTCTGGGGTATTAACTCCCCTTTACTCCTGGGCAACTGGGTGGGGAAGGGACTTAACAGCTTTGGAACAAGAAAAGCAGAGGGATGTATAGGGGATGCTGGCAAGAGCCAGGAACTGCTTGCAACAAAGGTGCTAAAATCAGGTGGGCCGAGGGGATGCCATGTAGGACCATAAGCCTCTGTGGCAGCCTCCTCTTTGTGGTCAGGGTAATGCCCCTCAGGATCCATATCTCCTGTCTGTCCTGCTTTATTTCCTGAGATCCAGCCCCCATATTCAAGGTCATTATGAGCCTATATAATGCTTGTGCACTTTAGAAAAGACACCCCTTTGAGGCAGCTTTGCAAGTGTATGTCCTAATAAGCATTGGCAGGTTGGAATTTACCCGCCCGGGGTCTCCTGAGCTTGGCATCCTTGGGTAGCACACAGCCTGAACAACTGTAGGGGGCAGCCCTGAACATTACTCTCAGATAAGGAACTGCACAAGGGTTCCTGAACACACCAAGTGGTTTCACATTTCTGTGGCTCTCTGTACTGTTCCTTCTGCCTAAAATTTTTTCATCAAATATTTACTGAGCATCTACTATGTGCCAGTCATTATTGAGGTGCTGGGGACATAGCATAGAACAAAGCACACACAAACATCCCTGCCTATGTGGAACTTACACACTGGGAGTGGAGACAGACCCCCGAATAAATAAATAAGTATACAGTATGCTGGAGAGTGTTGTGTGCCAGGTGAGCAGCAATCTTATCTAATAAAGAGGGGATATGCTAATTGACCAACACACCCTCACAAAGATGGTGGCACCCACAGCCAATAAGGAGGGAAGATGCTAATTGACTGCCACACCCTCAAAGGTGGCAGTGCCCACAATCACAAGATGGTGGTGCCCAGTCCCCTCAGCGCCGGGGCGGCAGGTGTGCGGCATGGCCGGGCCCGCCCCAAGGTGGGTCTGGCCACTCCGTGTGCCTGCCTCCAGAGTCCCCCAGTCCCCTCAGCCCCCCCAGCCACCCAGGGCTGGCCTGAGGCACAGGCAAGCCTCAGATGGTGGCTGCCCAGCTGCCCAGGGCAGGCCCAAGGTGCAGGTAACCAGGGCCGGCTGAAGTTTGTGCTGCTGGCAGTGGCAGCAGCAGAGGTGTGATGGGGGCATCGCCTTTCCCTGATGGCTGGGTCGCCTCCTGCCCATGAAGGCTCCTCGACTGTGAGAGGGGGCAGGCCAGGCTGAGGGACCCCCTCCAGTGCATGAATTTTTAAATAAAGAGGCCAGAGAAGCTGATGTTTGAGTGAAGACCGTATGGCGGTGCAAGGTTGGATAAGCAGAGGTCTGAGAAAGAATGTTCCAGAAAGAGGGAACAGCGCGTGCAAAGGCTCTAAGATAGGAAATAGCAAGGAGGACACTCATTTGGTCTGGAGCACAGGGAGTGAGGAGCAGAGTCAGGAAATGAGGTCAGAGAGGTAAGGAGGGGCAGGTGGGCAGATTGGGGGGTTCTCTATTACTAGGAGTGAGATGGGATGCAGGGGAGGGTTTAGAGCAGAGGAGGGATGTGATTCAAGTCTCATCTCAACAAGAACACCTTTCTCTTCATGCCCTGCCCCACAGACTCACCTCACCAAAACTAGTTTGGCCCCCAAACTCTGCAGAAGCCATTTCCAATCTCCACCTGTCCTGCCCCATCTGCTCCTCTGACCACTTCCTCCCCTGGCGCATCCTGGGAGCTTCCTCATTGCATCCCAGTGAGAGTGCAGAGGAGAAGGGACACCAGAGCTCCCACCGTGGCCCTGGGACCTGCCCCTTGGGCATGGCCTTCTCAGCTGAGATCACTCCGGAATATCAGTGGCATAACTTCTTGGATGAGGTGCTGAGGGACATGCCTTTTTGACGATGGAAGGTTGAAGGTCAGCATGGCATGGAAGTGGAGGTTTCCTAAGTCTCAGTTTCCTCATCTATAAAATAGGGAGCTTGTGTCTGTCTCAGGGGGTTGGTACCCTCAGCACCCTCGGCACTCTGTCTTCTCGGGGTGAGCATCCAGGTGAGTTCCCGTCTTCACCACAGAACCACAGGCAGCTTCTGGTACCCTTAGCAGGGCCACATCTTCCTTAAGTCACCTCCTTGATGCTCACGGAGAGAAGGAGCGAGGGAAAAGCACTTTAAAGGATGTCCCAGGGGAAGATGACTGGCAAGTTTTTGAGGCTGGAGGTTTAAAAAGCAGTCTGACACAGAACCACAACGAGATATCATGTCACACTCATTGGAACGGCTATTAGGAAAAAGGCGGGAAATAGATGCTGAAGAGAATGTGGAGAAACTGCAACGCTCATGCACTGCTGGTGGGATTGTGAAATGGGGCAGTAGCCATGGAAAAGAGTCTGGAAGTTCTTCAAAAAAGTAAATAAAATTACCACATGACCCAGCAATTCCACTTCTGGGTACATACCCCAAAGCACTAAAAGCTGGGACTTGCCCACGTTCACAGCAGCATTACTCACACTAGCCAAAACCCACGTGTCCGCTGATGGATGAATGGATCACCAAAATGAGGTCCCTACGATGCAATACTATTCAGCCTTAAGAAGAAAGGCATTCTCACACAGGCTACACCATGGGTGAACCCTGAGGACATTATGCAGCGTGAGATTAGGCAGACACAAAAGGACAAACACTGTGTCATTTTACTCAGATGAGGCCCCCGAGTAAAATTCATAGAGACAGAAAGTAGGATGGTGGGTGCCAGGGGCTGAGGGAGGGGATGGGGCGTTAGTGCTTAATGGAGACAGAGCTTCAGTTTGGGAAGATGAGAAAGCTGTGGGGATGGATGGGGGTGATGTCTGCACACAGTGGGCATGTACTTAATGCCGCTGAACGGTACACTTAACAGTGGTTAAGATGGTAAAAATCTACATGCCATGTTTTTAATGTCGTATGTTCAAAAGCAATCTGACAGCAACTAGCACCCACGTGGGGGACCCAGAGGGAGGCGTTTGGGAGCCCCTCCCTTGCAGAGGACTGGCCGTGAAAGGAGACACATCAAGATGTCACGGGTGCTATGCCCGGCACCCCCTCCATCTGCAGGCCCAGGTGCTGTCTTCAGAAGCCAAAAGGTCACCCAGGGGACATGCTCCTCCCAGAGAGGTTGCCAATGTGTCAACTCGTCACCACTCAAAGACCGCGGTGCAGATAAGAATGCAGAAGAGGTGTAACTTAAGTGTCATCTGAAGGCTACTGGAGGCTTAGTGGCACTTCAAAGGCGTGACACAGGGAAGGGGCCCAGAGATAGGCGTACAGACAATGCTCTGGAGGAGGGATTATGACCGATCATATTCCACCCTCTTCTGTGAAAGGGCGCAGGCACTCTCCATGGCGGGGGGGGGGGGGGGGGGGGGGGAGGGGGGAGGAAGGGAGAAGGGGGAAGGAGGATATGGGCATGGCAACTGTCTCCTGAGAAATCCCCAAAACGTGGAGGTTGCCCAGAGTGAGAAGGGGACGCCCTGGTCCCCAGCAGGGGTGTGCAGCCTGAGCCCAGGACTAGCAGCAGTGGGAACTGCAGGGCCCTAACTTTGAGGGCCGGAGGGAAGCACCAGGCTGCCCCGTGGGAAAAGCACACAGCGGGCTCGCGGAATTTGACTCGCGTTCCGGGGAAAAAGGATGAAGATGAGAATCAAAGTCCCTCACGCCTTGGTTGCTCCAAATATGAAAACACAAACACACGCAAAAAACCGGGGCCCCAGCACAGGGGTCAGGGAGGGATTCTCAGTGGGGATGATGCTGAAGCCAAGAGCTGGGAGTGGGGAGGGGGGGGCGGGCAGAGAAAGAATGCCCGTCACACTTTCTATTGGTCTGGAAGGTGGGTGTCAAGAAGGGGGGCAGCAGCAAAAGCTAGAGGTGAGGGGAGCCGGTGGAGGGATAGACAGATACCCCTTCCTCTGGGAAGTGAGCCAGGCGGAGCCCGAGGGCCCCTGAGGAGCTCCCGAGCCTTGGGTCTTATCTTGAGGACCGTGGGAAGCCCTAGAGTGGGTTTAAGAAGAGACCATGGGTTTCATGACTCAGGGGAGTGGGCGTGCATTGGGTGGGGGCAGGGGGGCCTGCCAGCTGCTGCCAGCGTGTCTGGGTGAGGTGGCCAGGGAGAGACTGTGGGGATGCAGAGAGGTGGGCAGAACTGGGAAAGGCGTCACGAGCTCCTCAATGCGGGCGCTGTCGGAATTTTTTATGTCTTATCCGTGGCCAGGCTCTGCATTCTGTCTTAGAAGAGGAGTGATGGGATTTGTACTGGGGAAGCAGGGTGTGGAGAGGAGAGGGAGGCCGTGCTTGGAAAGAGAAAAGGCAAACACGCGGTCCGGTCCCATCTCTTCTGCCAGAGCTCCCGCAGGCGGACTTTGGGGATAGCTCATTAATTGCATCCCTCCCTGTAGGGCAGAGGGTAATGGGAGCAGACAGAAGGCATCACAAGGCATCGGAATCCAGAACCCTGGCCTGCGTGACCCTGATGTCACTGGCCAGTCGGAGGCACAGATGCCCACGCCCCCCTGGGTACTCCTGTTGCTCACATGTGAGTGCAGAGCTTGGCCCGCCCAGCCCAGTGGGTGCCAGACAGTCAACCAGGGAAGCCAACCAGGATGGCAAAGGCCGGCATGTGCCATGCAGTCTGCCTGATCCGGAGGCACGGTGGACGCCCCAGCACAGAAACACAGCGATGGGAAGATGGGCTACCCCAGAGTGGCATGCGCTGCCCCGGCGATCCTGACAGCAGCGCTGTGGAGGGGGCCGCCCATCTCTGTGTGCAGCAGGTGTCAGGCTGCGTTCTGGGGACACAGCCAGTTGAGTGTTGGAGGGAGCCTGGCCCCGGGGCTTCGGGGAAGCCCATCACCTGTCTGGCCTCAGTGTTCTGAGCGGGTTGAGCATGGGTGACCCTTCCCATGGCGAAGGTCAAGGCCAGTCCCTGACCCAGTGACAGAGTCTGCAATAACAGAGGGAGCTAAGGAGACGCAGGTTCCAACTCGGCGCGGAGTGCTTGCCGGCAGCTCCCAGGAGAGGGAGCTTGGATACGGGGTCACACACTCGCCTCCAATCCCACCTCTGCCCTGCATGGCGGTTAGACCTCGGCAAGTGGTTTCACTCGCTCCGTGCCTCCGTTTCTCCACCTGTATGTGAGGGGTCATACCATCACCCACCTCCAGTGAGTGGCCGTGGGAAGCATGCCAGCTGCACGCGGACAACATGCGCAGCACAGTCGTCTCCAGAGCTGCTGACCGGTGGCTTTCCCTCACCATGGGCATCTTGCGGTGTATTACCGAATTGAAACATCGGGGGACGTTCTGAGAGCCCACATGGCCCCAGGTCAACCTGACTAGGCGGCTTGAAAAACGCCTCTGCTGGAACTCAGCAGAACACGGAGAGGTTCACCCTCTTGGTTCTTTAAATAAACTCTCTCTGCTCCCAGGGCGCCGTGCTCCTGAATGCCACCCCAGCCTGGATGGGCGAAGCGCGCACTGGGCCGTGACCGCCCCCGAAAGCCTGGCGGCACCCACGCCGTGCCGCAGGGTGTCTCCTTTGTCTGAACGCGTGACCGTCTGCAAACACGCCTCCAGAGTCAGACTGGAAAGAGGCCTGGAAGTCGGCCGCCACGTCCTTGGCTTGACGGAGACATTGCCTTTTGGGTTACTCCGTCATCGGAATGTTCCGCTTCTTGCCAAAGACAGTCAAGTCAGGGCACATCTCCCCATTCTCAAGAAAACAACAGATTTACAGGAAAACCCCAACACAGCCTGACATGGGCATCGGCAAGGACTCCCATCGCCCCGGTGAATCTGTGGGCCCCTGAGAGGGCCCGGGAGCGATGTGTGTTTACAATGGCCCCTCTTCTTGTGGGAGAACAAACCGGACAAGTGGCTCTGAAATAGCGCAATCCCCGGGGGCAGGGAGCAGGGAGCAGGTCATTCACACCGACTCTCTGACTGCGGCCCCCGTGTGGTCACTGGTGCTGGCTCCTGGCCAGACACTGAGCTCATTCATCTCCAAAGTGGGATCAAAGTCTCTATCTACAGCGTTGTTGTGAATGTTAAACCAGATAATGGCTTCAAAAAGCAGCCGTGTGGTGAGGGATTGATAAATCACTGCAATTTACTGAGTGCTGATCACGTACAAGGAACAGCTCCTCGTGCTATGTTTTTTTTTAATTAAATTAAAAACAAAAAACTGGGAAATGATTATCATTATCATTATCCCCTCCTCACAGATGAAGAGATTGATGCACCGAAAGACTAAGTAATGCTCCTAAGGTGGCCCAGCTAGACAGTTCTGTTTTCTTACTGGCCGCACCACGTTGCCACCCGTGTTCGCTTTCCTTATTATTACTGCATTATTGTCTTTTTGTCTCTGCCCTCCACCACACCCCAGTCGTCTGACAGTCCGGGTTATTGACGCCCAGGCAATCCTTGTTCTGGGTTCTCTTCCTTCCTCATGCTTTTCGCATGTGTAATGTGCATGAACCGACTTTCCTGGGTGAGCTTGCGTTCATCTTTCAGGGCCGCAACTCAAGCATCACCTCCCCTGTGAAACCTTCCCTGTCCCTCCCGCTGAGGACATTGCTCCCTCCCTCTTGTTGGCTGTTGTCTGCTCTCGCCACTGGGTCTGGTAAATGGCCACTAATTTGCCCTTCCCACCGAGGCTGCAGTCTTTCTTCACCTTGAACCTGGGCTTGGCCGTGACACCTGCTCTGGCCCCTGGAAAGTTAGCAGACGTGATGTGAGTGTCTGTGTGCTTGGGTTCCACCGCTTGCTGCTCTTGTGACACCGAGGTCTCTGTGTGAACAAGCCTGGGCCAGCCTGCTGGAGAGCAAGGGCCACAGGAGAGCTGAGACAGCCCAGCCAATGGCCTGGTTGCCATGTAACATGGAAATGAAACCATCCTACATCAGCTAGCTCCCAGCTGGCCACAGACATAGAAGGGAGCCCAGGAGAAATCAGCCAGTGCCTCCCCGAGTAGAAGAAACACCCAGCTTCCTCACACAGTTGTGAACTCAATAAATGGTTGTTTAAAACCACTACGTTTTGGGGTGGTTTTTTACGCCGCACTAGCCAACTGATTCATGATGTACCTCCATTGCCTACAGCAGCGCCAGGTGCTGACATAGGTGCTCAGTGAGTGAACGGTGGTGCTCAATTAATACTTGAATGGATGGATGGGGAGGACACTGACGTGTGATGTGGAGGCAACTTTACCTCAATCCGTCCTGTGAATGCTTCAGTTTCTTCTATTTCCCCGTCTTGGGATGAGCTGTTGCAATGAACTCCACTAATGCCCGTCAGCCTGAGTCGTCCGGTCAGCACTCAGCAGTCACTCCCTGTCCACTTGGTATGCGGAGAGATTACTACTCAACCCTTAGAGCTTACTTAGCTGCTGTGACAAAGAAGCCCTAGAGTCTCATTGGTTCACAGAAACAGAGAGTATATTTGCCCAGGCTACAAGTTCACCCTGAGTTGACAGTGGCTTTGCACCACGCATCCACTCTGCTAAAGAAACAGCCTCCCTCTGGGGCATCTCCTTGGTTGAGGCAGAGGGAAAAGAGAAGAAGGTGAGCAAAGACTTTGTCTTGCTCACTCCTCCATCTCCAGCATGTAGCACAATGCCTAGCAGGTAGTAAGTGCTCATTAAAAATAAGCTGAATAACTGACTGAATGAATTAATGATGGGGTAGGTTAGTCATGGGGCATGTGATCTCATATGCATCTATAATTCTTTTATCAGCAGATTAACCACATTAAACTTTTAACACTTTAAAAGAATAATCTTAGACTTACAGAAACGTTTAAAAAAATCATAAGAAATTTTTTATTTACCTTTACCTAGCATCCCCTATCATTCATATTTTACATAAGTATAATAAAATGATCAACACCAGGAAGTTCACATTGACACAACTACAGACTTTATTTGGATTTCATCTTTTCTTTTTCACAAGTGTCCTTTATTTTTCCAAGACCCAGCCCAGGGTCCCTTATTGCCTGCGGTTGTCATGTCTCATTTTCCTCCAGTTGAGGACAGTTCCTTCCTCTTACCCTGTCTTTCATGACCTCAGCATTTTTGAAGAGCGCTGGCCATGCATTTTGCCGAATGTTCTTTCTTCCATTTGGGTTTGTGTGAGGTTAGCTCATGATTAGACTGCTGTGACGCATTCCTGGCAAGCGTGCTCCTGAAGTGATGTTGGAGCCTTCTCAAGAGAGTATCCTACTGGGGAGTACAAGAGGCCCTTATGCCTTAATTAGAGGCCCAGTGCACAAAATTCGTGCATGGGAGGGGGGGGTGTCCCTCAGCCCAGCCTGCACCCTCTCCAATCTGGGACCCTCGAGGGATGTCTGACTGCTGGCTGCAGAATTGGGCCTAAACCAGCAGTCGAACATCCCTCTCGCAATCCGGACCACTGGCTCCTAACAGTTTGCCTGCCTGCCTGCCTAATTGCCCCTAACCACTCTGCCTGCTTGCTTGATGCCTAACTGCTCCCCTGCCTGCCTGATTACCCCTAACCTCTCTGCCTGCCTGATCACCCCTAACCACCTCTGCCTGCTGGCCTGATCACCCCTAACTGCCCTTCCCTGCCGGCCTGGTTGCCTCTAACTGCTCTCCCCTGCCAGCCTGATCACCCCTAACCACCTGTGCCTCGGCCCCTGCCACTGTGGCTTTGTCCCGAAGGACATCTGGGTGAATGTCCAAAAGACATCCAGTCTAATTAGCATATTACCTTTTATTAGTATAGATGCTGGTGGTGTTAGCTGGATCTCTTGCTTAAGGTGGTGTCTGCCAGGTTTCTTTAAAGATGCCATTTTCCCAGTCGCATTATATTTCAATGGCCAGTTTACTTGTCTAGATCTGCACGTGGTGGAAGCCACTGGAGGGCAGGGCCCAGTCTGTCTTCCTCATCACCGTGTCCCCAGCACCTGCCACCGCATCTCGTACTTTTTATGTGCCCAACATCTAATGAAAGATAGAACCAATCTTCAAGGTGCTGACATTCAGGAAGTAGTGGGTTTTCAGACTAATTTTCCTGGAGAGAAATATTTGGGAAAATTATCCCGCCGATGCCTCCTGCATTTCCCATGTCTTTTATTTAATCTCATATTCTACAAAGCAAACGCACTTTACATAAACAGTTTAAAACTGATTTTCTTCCTGACCCATTTTCACTGAAGCGCACCTTCTCCCCACCCACACCCCTGATTTCTGAATCTTTGTGGGGCCATGACCACCAAAGCCACTGCCGACGGGAGGCGTTTCACTGTGCCGCCGCGGCCACAAGTAACCAGAGATCTGACTAAGAGCAGCATCAACAAGACATGTAATTATCTCTCTGGAGGGAGGCACAGACATGGCGAGTTCAAGGCTTGCTCAGTGGCCTAATGATGTCATCAGGGCCAGGCGTGTCTTCCTCGGCGCGTTGGCATTTTGTCCTCAGGCGGCAAGATGGCAGCCCCAGACCCAGCACCACATCCTCTCAGGACTGCACACAAACCAGAGGTGGGAAAGGGCTTTTTTTTTTTTTTTTTTTTTTTTTTGCATTTCTCAGAAAGCAGACCTCCCCTTCCAGCTGTCTTCTTGGTGGGAACGGGTCTAAAGACCCTCCCTAACTGCAGGGGGCCCTGGAAAAGAGAGCCTCCAGCATTTGCAGCCTCCCCCACGGGGGAGGGGATGGATGTGCCAGTGAGCAGGAAGGGGGAGGGTCTGGCTTTGAGTAGACAACTCACACCATCTGCTCCGGGAGGGAGCTTCTAGGTGGGCTTTCTGAGTGGGAAACTGGCTGGACCTCAGGGCCAGCCAAGGGAGTGGGAAGACAGAGCTGGTCTGGGACAGGCTTTCTGTATCTCTGACAGTTTATTTATTTTTTAATTAAGTCCAGGTCTCCCATTTGCCAACTTCTTGATCACAATTACTATAACACAATATAATCACAATGAAGCATCTATGAAAAGCAATTAAGGAAAAAAATCCATCCACCCATCCATTCATCCTTTTAGTCTTTCATTCTTCCACCAATTCTTCTCTCCCTCTATCTTTTCTCCCTCCCCCTCTCCACCTATTTATTCCATGTTTATGGTACCATTTGACTTAGTTATGACCAATGAGATGTAAGAAGTCTGCCTCTGGGGAATATTCCCCCACACCCTTATATAAGGGAGAGACATTCAGAGAGAGGTCTCCTTTCTCCCTTCTTATTTTGGATAGTATCAGGAGAGGATGTGATGTGTGGAGCTGCAGCAGGTATCTTGCAACAACGAGACAAGATACATAAAGATGCAATACTCTGAGTCTTGTATTGGGGGTACATAATTAAAAAGAGGGGTGCTGTTCTCCTGGGCTCACAGTTCAGTGCAAGAGACAGAGAAATAAATGGAGCAATTGCAATCCAGTATGAACTACTTACTATAGGGGAAGTGCTGGGAGGGGAAAGTTAGGGAAAGAGTTCCGGGGGACGATACGGTCCATGTAAAGGCTCCAGGAGGAACAGAGTGCTGCTAGAGGAGTGTTCTGAGCAGAGGGCACGGCCTGAATAGAACCATCACGCGGGGGTGTTTCAAGGTGGTGGGTAGCAGTTCATTTAGAATGGACAGGGAAGGGGCCGTCTTGGGGGGAAGTGCTGAGAAGTGCGACTCTGATGAGAGAGTGAAATTCCTGCCCCTCACCTGCTCTCTCTCGGACACCTTGGGCTCCAGAGGAAGGAATGTGCCAGCCCCTCTGACCTCCTTTCTGCCTGCGTGTTCTCCTACCAGGTCCCTTGAGTTAAATTGGCGCCTCCCAGCCTGTCCTGGGAGTGTGCTCAGTGGCAAGTCCGGGCCTTGCTTCTCCCCGTGATGCTGAGAATCCTCTGGCCTCTGATATCTGCTCTAGACTCCTGTTTCCTGCTCTCTGTGGTCTGGGGGTGGACAGAGGATGGCAGGCTCCTCCCTGGCCACCCCACCCCGTCTCCCCCTTGAGAAGGTCAGCCATCAAAGGCTGGTGGAGGAAAGTGTCAGAAGTCACAGCCCAAGCTGCAGCTGACAGATTCATCGCACACGGAAGCGGCTAACGATCTGGCCAGCCCTGCGCTGTCACCTCGCAATGCCTGGCTTTCCCTGAGCCCCTGGTGGGCAAGACTTACAGGAGAAAAACTCCCCTGAACATACTGTTGACAACTGGTGTGTGTGTAGGGGGGGGGGGGGAGAAGGGAGAGGGGGGACTGAAAGCAAGCAACAGTGACGAAAATGGCCAGGGACATGGTTCCCAGGCCGTTTTTCTGGGCCAGGTGGGCCCCAAGGCTGCAGGGACGCCCAGAGCTTTCCAAGAGGCCAAAAGGAACAAAGGGGCCCGGGAGGACTCGGCCCAAGCCCCCTCCCCCTGCCATTAACTGCTTCCCTTTCCCTTCCAACGGAGCAGGAAGATGGAAGCGAAGGAAATGGAAAATGCAAACTGCACAGCGATTCAGCTCTTTGCTGCTTGGATCTCAGCTTTTGCTAACTTTGGAAATCCCAAAAGAGAGAGGCGTTTTGTCAAGACATTTGAAAAAAAGTTATTTCTGAGGGAAACAAGACGGGCTATTCATGAGCAGCGGGAAAGCGCACCCCAGAGGTGCCCGGCACTCCCGCGGTGCCCAGTCATTTGATTTAATGAGATGATGAGGCTGCTGTGGGCATCCTTGCTCAGCCCCAACCCCGTGCCCCTGAGAGAGGGCGTAAACGCACGCACAGCCGGGACTTTGAAGCTCTATTTTGTTTTCCCCTCTCCCTGCTCCCACCGCCTGCCAATTAACACCAGCAAGAAATTACATCCAGGTGCAGCCTGAAGCTGCCCACTGCTGGTTAGTGGCATCCTGACCCTAAGGGTGACACGGCGGCTTCAGGGGCAGAAGGTGCCAGGCCCTTCTCCAACCCGGTGCTGGTGCTCTGAGCTGGGAAGGGGGCGCTATGAGCCGTGGCCCCCAGAGTGAATTGTGATCCCAGGATGATGTCCCCCCTGAGCACTCTGGGACCACCACTCTAGCGTGCTGGAAAGCTCTCCCTCCAGAACTCCGCCTGGCTGTCTTCTTCCTGCCGTCAGGTCTGGGCCCGGATGCACCTCCTTCTGGAGGCCTTTCCTGACTCCCTTAAAAATAGAGCCTCCCCAACCCATCAATCGACGTTTCTATCTCATGTATCTCATGTCAATGTTTCTCTCTCTCTAAATAGTCAATAAAAACATATCCTCGCATGAGGATTAAAAAAATAGAGCTTCCCCCCAATGGATTGCCCTCCACCCTGTTACCCAGGTTTGTTTGGGTTATTTATTTTTCTACATGGCACTTGCCTACACTGAAAACACTGGTTTATCTCTTTACTTGCTTGTTTTCTGTCTCCAGCATTAGACTGTCAGCTGCACGAGGGCAAGGCATTGCTGTATTGCTTCCTATGTCCTCAGGGTCTAGAGGGCCACCAAGCACCTAGCAGACGCTTAGTAAATATCCAATGAGTGTGTGTGAGAGAGTGTAAGTGTGTGTGTGTGTGTGTGTGTGTGTGTGTGTGTGATCTCCTAACAGAGCCTGGCATGCCGCATGCACAGGCACAATCAGTCTCTGATTTGTTTATTCACTCTCTATTACTCACTCACCCCTCACATCAGCTCTTTGAATAAAGTATCATAATCTCTCTTTTGCAGTTGAGAAAACTGAAGCTCAGAGAGGTTGTGTGACTTGTCAATGTCACACAGCTTCCTGATGCCACCATTCTCCATCCTCCCTCCTGAGCAGCCTCCCCCTTTCCCTATGGCTCCAGCTGTGGTATCTGAAGTACCGTTATCTAGGAACTGCTGAGTGTGAAGGTCCAGGAGTCCCAGGCTAGGGAATTTGGCTGTGACCACAGTGCTCATCAGCTTTGGGCATTGGTGGTTGGACCAACAGCCATGGACCTGAAGGAAAGAATGCGGGGCTGAGGGCACCCCAAGGAACCTGGGCTGAGGTCCTGGTTTGGGCCCACTTGGTTCTGTGAATGAATGAATTTCCAGTGGACAGCGACAGGTCCTGAAACTGTGAGAACCCACCTGTGTTATGTGTCCCAGCGGGATAATTCAGTGCTGGTTCAAATGATGCCAACAGAATGGATCAGGGATTGCAATGCCAACACCCGGGGCCCCCACCAGGGAGTGGTGAGTCCACAGAGAGCTTCCAGAGAGTGGAATTGCCGGGTCACATGGCAACTCGAGTTAGAGGAACTGCCAGGTTGTTTTCCAAAGTGCTGCACCATTTCACCTTCCCATGTGGTTCTTGTCTGATTATTTGCATCTTATAAAGTTTTGGTAGTTCTTATCCACTACTTACAATGTTTTTCCTGAAGGTAAGGTTACCTAACAGCAGAAGGTGGTGTGGAAGATTGGACATAGCTGGTCGTACCACCTGGGATGACCTGGGACTCCAGAAGTGGCCGCCGACTCTGAGAGGATCAGGACACACTAGGGGGCAGGGACGCTGTGGAGGACAGAGATGGAGCAGATAAATGGAGGGGAAGGCATACTGGGGGCTGCTGGGTGTTTGTGTAGATCACAGACCCCACCCCCAGCAGCCTTCTCACAGCTCAGCTTGAATCACTGCAATGACAATGAGGTGTGCCCCATTTCTACACCTGGGGGTCCTGTCTCCTGCCCCTGGGAACCTGGAATGGAGACTGTCCTGGGCCACACTGAACACTGCCACTGATCATATCAACATCATTAAAATCAATAATGGGAACTACATAGCAAAGGGGCATGGGCCAAAGATGGAGTTTTTGGGTCCCATTCTTGCAGGTGGGAACAGTAAACCTGGGACAGGTGGGATCCCCAGGTGGGCATTGTCCTGCTGCAACGTAAGATCTTAGGCCTTGGCCAGTGCTGGGGTCAGGTCCATCAGGGCTGATCGGGGACTGGTTTCCAGAGATCTAGAACTCTATTCATGGCACATGTTGTTAGACATTTCTAATTTATATAAAAAATAGTCTTTTCCCACTCCCCTTAAATACACAGGCCTCCTATGTGTGTGGTTTAAAAGAACTCAATGATTTTTGCTGTGTGTGTGTGTGTGTGTTTAATCTTCACCCGAGGATATTTTTTTCATTGATGTTTAGACAGGGTGGGATGAAGGGGGTCAGGGGGAGAGGGGGTGAGAGAGAGAGAGACATCAACATGAGAGAGACACATTAATTGGCTGCCTCCCACATGTGCCCTGACCGGGTCTGGGATTTGAACCTGCAACTTGAACATGCCCTTGATCAGAATCGAACCCACGACCCTTTGGTTCTTGGGCTGCTGCTCTAACCACTGAGCAACAGGCCAAGGCCCAATGTTTTTTTACTTGAGGGACGTCCTAGGATCTCGGTTTTGTAGATATCATAAATCTCAGATGCTACAGCTTTGTAGACTTCAGAAGGTCATCCAATTCAGACTGGCCTCCCTCTATCCAAACAGATCATTTGACTGATCTTAAGATCAGGAAAGATCCTCTGGATAAGTTATTAAAGCTCTTTCTCTAAGCTTCCTTGTCAGTAAATTGAGCAAAACAAGAAGGTCCATCTCAGAAGGTTGTTGTGAGGATTAAATAAGATATGCATGTAATGTTCTTAGCGCGGTGCCAAGCACATTGTAAATATTCAATAAATGGCAGCATTATTATTATCGTCGTCATCATCATCACCAACATAAAGTGTTTTCTTTGTGTCCACACCTCACCTTTCGAATCAATCAAGTCATCAGTTGGCTCATAACTAAAGCTTCCTTCCCAGCTCAGTTACCACATCGGAGGCGGAGCTCGACAGCTCATTTCAGACGGGCAGGAACCAGCTCTTCCCTTCTGAAGAGGCCAGGTCTGGCACACCTGGGACAGCCCAGGGGGAGCAGTTGGTATTTACGATGCCACGCCCTCTAGTGGAGGGATGAGGCTCCTGAGCTCAGGTGTGCAAGGAGGCAGGTGAACTGGGATGTTCTGCAAAACCAGGTGAGTGTCCATGCCATCTCAACGCTGTTCTCCTGAAACCCAACCAACCATCAGAAGCACAGGCATGCCTGATTGCATTGCTCTTCACTTTATTGCGCTTCACAGGTGTTGGGTTTTTTTTGTTTTTTTTTTGTTTTTACAAATTAAAGGCAAGATCCTCTACCAGCAAAAAGATTAGGACTTGCTTTATTGAGATACTCGCTTTGTAGTGGTGGTCTGGAACGGAACCCACCGCATCTCAAGGGATGCCTGCAATCAGCATCACAGGCAATGAGAACAGAAACGTGTCCCAACAGACGTATATTTGCAATGTCTTTTTCCTGCTTTGATTTAAACAGGTGCTCAAATATATGAGCAAGATGGGGGGAGGGGTCACTCCTAGTAGGTGTGGGGTTTCCTTTTGAATTGACAAAATGTTCTAAAATTGACCATGCTGATGATTTTCCAACTCTGTAAACATACGAACAACCATGAAATTGTACAGTTTAAGTGAGTACATCTCAATAAAGCCGTTTGTGGTTTTTTTTTTAAAGCCGGTATAGTTTGTTGTTTTTAGACATTTCTTCGAATACTCATTTATTACCAAAAATGGAGAACACACATAAAAAAAACACCCAGATTATTCTCAAATAATTACTTGCACTCTTTGAGTTTCAGATGCATTTGTCTTCTGTTCATCAGAGGAAAAGTTTATCTGTAGTCAACAGTGAGATCCCGCTGCTGGGCCGTGTGCCTGGGAGACGGGAGACGGTCAAACCCTGAGAATGGATTGAAGTGTCTGGCCACGTTGCGGAAGCCAGACTGATTCTTAGAAATAAATGAACAAAGAGAGAAGATGACTCAGAATAAGGGGCTAAGTTATGTGTTGGGTGCACTGAAGGCGGAGGATATTATGGAAGGTTCAAATAACACAGGGAGGCTTTCTGAAGGTGGGGCCTGAGCTGGAACTTAATAGGTTTAATACACTGAGTGGCCAGATTATTAAGATCTCTGAACACATAATAGTCTGGCCACTCAGTGTATATCCTATATAATAAAAGGCTAATATGCAAATTGTCCCCTCGACCAGGAGTTCAACCAGCAGGCAGACTGGCCAACCACTCATGTCCCCTCTCCCTGGCTAGGCTGGCCTGACCCCACCCATGCACGAATTCATGCACCAGGCCTCATATATATATATTTGAGTGGCCAGATTATTATGCGTTCAGAGATCATAATAATCTGGCCACTCAGTGAAGAAAAACAAGTAAAATATAATAGAGGTAAATAACATGAAAATTACAAGGAGTTGTACTAACAGCAGCTCTTTCTCCCTGGTTTCCCTGGGGTGCTTCCTGCACATCATGGAGGTCGTCTAGAAGACGAGCCATTGTTCCGGGAGAAGAGTGTCCCATGGCTCTCTCTCCAGCCTCTTGTCGCATCCCCACTGGCCCACCCCAGCCAGAAGTCAGAGATCAGGGGCCGCTGACATCGTCCATGTGATCTGCTCATGGGAATAAAGGAAAGAGGAAAAGACAAGCGTGATCTGAGGGCGGAGCGGAGGCATCCAGCACCTCAATGTGGAGCATGACTTAGCTCGTCCTGGAGGGAGAGAGGATTTTATCAGACAGATGGTCAGGTCCGGCCTGAGAGGTAGGACTGAGTGAGGACAGTGATGGGGACCCTGGGCTGCTCCAAGCTTTGAAATGGGGGAGCAGATACTATCACCTTTATCAATAGAATATGCTGGCCTCTCAGTTAAGTTGTCTTTATGAATTTACTTTGTATCCTTGCTACCCAAGTTGTGGTCCTCAGACATGACCTGGGAGCTGGTTAGAAATGCAGAATCGCAGGCCCACTCTGGGGGCAATGACCTAGAACCTGCATCTCAATCGGATGCCCCACGATTCATATGCAGGTTGCACTTGGAGAAGCACTGCTTTAAGTCACCCCAGGGATTTGGGTAGGTGGGGGTGGGGTGGAGTGGTTGGGAACAAACCAGTTTAGACTTTCAACGTGGACTGTCCCGCTTGCTGCAGGATATCGTGTATCAGCAACAGGAAGTCTGGCTGCTGGCCCCCTCTCCCTCCATCAGGCCTTTCCCGGCAGAACCCAGGGACGGCCCCACAATTCTCCCAACACAATAAACCCCATGTCCACTTGTTGTCCATCGGGCTGGCACATGAGCTGACATTTAATTGCCAAATGTGTATATGTAACATTGCCCATTTATGATTTTTGGCAGTAATGTAAAATCCAATGGTTATCAGAAAACGAGCACCACACCCGTCTTATACGTTATCCCTGCACACGCGCATGGTGCCACAAGCAGCAAGCAGCACTCTCGGTGCAGAAGCCAGGAGACAAGGAAATGATGCGTGCGAAGTGTCAGGCCTGAAAGAGGCTCGCTGTACCCTGTGTCACCAGGGACAGTCTGTGTCTGCTCATGAGGGAGGAATTCCCTTGACTAGGGCCTGGGAGGATGGGCCGGAATGGCCAGGGGACAAGACAGGGAGTCATTCCAGGAAGAGAAGGAAGCCACCTGCTACGGGGTAGAAAGTGGAGTTCTAGATCCCCAGGTTGGGTTCATCTGCCAAAGGGGGTTTGTTTGAGTTTGAAAAACAGTTGTTTTGTTATTTCTTTGGTTATCAAGCATCCCTGACCTGTTGTTTTTATTTTTTAAACCTCTAAAAGGGAAGTGAAACATAGAAATGACAGTCCCGATAATCAGGAGAATTCGACAGTCATTTTGGAAATGGGTCAACGGGTGGATCTAGGTTGCCCCCTTCCCTAGTGTGATGCCCGAGTGTGATGCCCAGTCACCGTGTGTTTTGAGCAGATGTGTTGAGAAAGCACGGGCCAGGTTCTGAGGTCTTGCTGCATGGCTTTGGGCAAATTGGACAAGATTGAAAGAAGCGGTTGTTCCAATTCATGGTGGTTTGGTACGATTAACACGGCTCTGCCAGTGGTAGAACTGGAATGTCCAGATACCAGCGGCCCTGCCAGTGGACCCTGGGAAAGGGGGACGAAGGGATCTTAAGTTGCATCTGATTGGAGTGCAGTCTGAGTCAAACACCGTGTAGACATGAACTAATGGTGCGTGTTGAGCAGGGTGACATGCTGGGGTGGGGATATTGTGTCGCATGCAGATAACGACCTCTAGGGTCAAAGGGAACAGTATGCCCTGGGTCTGCTGCACAGCAGAGAGTAACTGGGGTGAGCTATCGGTGCTCCCATCACTCGGGGTTCTCTGTCTACAGTGGGGGTAACAGCAGCATGTAGCTCAGTGCCTGGCCCCGAGGAAATGCTCCATGGAGTGGTGGTGGTGGTGGTGGTTACCCCATCATGCAGACACTCTGCTAACATTGTGTTACATAATGTGTTTCATGCTGATGGGCGTGGCTGTGCTTGAGAAATATTTCGCCCATGACTACCGTGCATGAAGCACGAAATCTTGATTTAAGACTGCAGGACCCCATTGTGCTCTTAAGTGTATACACTACGTCTTTGCAAGTGTCATGTCATCAGACATGATAAACACTTCACATTTCTATGTTCTCCAGTCTGTCAACATGTGCAAGGCATGTCAGCTATTCCTGGCCTACTGCCAATATCAGAGTCGATACAGCGGGAGGGGTGCCTTTGACGACGGAAACCATGACACCTCGAGCAGGTCTGGGAGAAGCGCCCGTGCTAGGAGGGAGGGCACTGGCGGTTCAGCCTCGGCTGGGCATTCGGCTCCTGGAGGCCAGCTGACTCCCGGAGAGGCACCTCCGCGCCTTCCCACCGCCCTTCCTTTTCTTGAATTAATTGTCTGATTTCTCCACAGCTGCCCCTTGGAGAGCACACATCCTCTTTTTTCTTTTTTTTTCTCTATGTGATTTCAGACAGACAGAAGAGGATCAAAAATTCTCATGATACTCTTCACTTAGATTCCCCAAGTATGAATTTTTACGATATCTGCTGGATTCCCCCCCCCCCCCCGCCTCTCTCTCAGAGGAAGCTTCAGACAAGAGCCACCTATACCACTAAATACTACAGTGCATGTTTCCTAAAAACAGGAATTCCCTTACATGACCGCAGTGCAACAGAACTAACATTTAGGGAGTGATGGTTGCACAGCACTGTGAATGTACCTCATGCCACAGAACTATACCCTGAAATATGGCTAACACAGTCAATTTTATGTTATGGATATTTCCCCACAATTTTAGGAAACTAAACAATTCTTCACAAGGTTGTGTTTCAGAGGAAGCTGGCATTTTAACCCCTTCTGGGCGGAGTTTGGCAGC
Source organism: Cnephaeus nilssonii (assembly GCF_951640355.1). Classification (NCBI taxonomy): domain Eukaryota; kingdom Metazoa; phylum Chordata; class Mammalia; order Chiroptera; family Vespertilionidae; genus Cnephaeus; species Cnephaeus nilssonii. Next base: position 30,702,395 of record NC_137091.1, read on the forward strand.
AGCGTTCACATCTGTCATTGTCCTGGTCCCTCCAAGCCTTTCTGAATCCATTAGCCACACCAGCGTCCGTGGTCCCCAGCTGTCTTGAACGTTATCTAGAGAAGTGAGTGCGATACCTGGACACACTTATACGTGTTCCTCCCTACAGCACTCGTTGGCCTGACATGAGAAATGAATTCTTTTCCATTATCCCACTGACCCCTGTTGAGTGCTCTATTAACACCACATGTTACACATCTATATATTTTAGCAAAGCGTGGCCCTGGCATAAGCAGGGCCCAGGTGGCGCATGGAAGCCAACGGCCTCCCTTCATCCAGCGTGGTCTTGCCTCTCTCCCAGCCAGAGAGTGCACGGGCAGGATCCATGTGACCAGGGGAAAGGTGGATTTTATCAGCTCCACGAGTCGCAGTGCAGTGGGCCCATGTTTTGTAAAACATGTGTTTGGCAAATGACTCCCCGTGGGCTGCAGAAATCCAGATGGAGGAAGTTTTCTAAGTGCAATGTCAGAATTTTACATCTGCTGATCCCAACATGTGCACGGGGCCAAATGAGCAGAAGTGGGTTATTTGTCCACAGAACCTTACAGCACGGATGTGGTTCTGGGGCCACATTCAACTCTAGCAGGCAAAGCCAACATGCCCACACCCTGCTGGGCCTGGGCATTGCCAGAGCGGGGAGAAGTCTCAGCACCTACGAGCGCTCTCGACTTCACATGAGCAAACGGAGGCACCAGAAGTTGGAAAGGGAGCTGCCAAGGCTGCCCGCGGTTGGGATTCGAACCCGGGACTCTGTAGACTCAGTGCCTTGTCCTTGGGCTTCACTGTGCTGGACAAGGCACGGACAAGCAGCGCCTGGTGGCACGGCTTTGGTTCTCTAGGCGCTTCCATCCACGCACTGTCACTCAGTCTGGTTGCGTTGCCACTTGGATTCCTGATTTCCCTGTGCACGCAACGGGAGAGTAATAACAGCTCCTCCCCAGGCTGCCGGAGGCTTAATGGACACCGTGCTCGGTACTGATGAGGGCTAATTGTGGTGAGTCATGATCCAATAAGGAGAGGCCAACAGAATGAGGCCTGGATGTCCATGAGGGGTCCGAGGGGGGCCAGGGGACTGGCTGGGGTGGGAGGGGCTGGAGGTCGCTAGCAGAGGGGCCCATAGACTCTGCTGTCATACTCAGGCTGGTTGGGTATCATGCTGGGCAGAGATGGGCTGAGAGGCGGGAGGCTTGTCACCCTGAGCCCTTCCTTAAGACTGACACGGCACGTGCTGTGCTTTGACAATGTGCATTGGAAGCTGTGCTGGTTGCTCTCCATTTAGCCCTTCCAGAGACATTTTTCATGCTGCTCCATGCCTGGGAGGCTGCCCTGCTGGACTGAATGAGGGGCATCCCCTAGCTTCCTGCTTCCTGTTCCCTATTGGGATTAGCCAATGGGAGACACCAGAAGCCCATTGGCGGGTGGATCAGAGAGAGGCTGGGGCATTTCTTCTCTACTCCCTGGGTGCCTGGCTGTAGTTTTCCCGTCTCTCTCCCTTTGCTCCTTCCAGCCCACATGGTAACAACTCCCTGCTCTCAGTCTTTGGATGCTTCCCCATCTTTTGTTGGTTCCCTGAACCCCACCCTCACTCTGTAAATGAACCCCTGATGAGATCCGCATCAGTTCCCCTGAAGAAGGCTGCTTTCTTGGCGAGACCATAGCTGACACAGGACTGAAACGGAATTAGAGACAGAGCTTATCAGAGGCCACAGTGACTCCCCCTCCCACCACCCCGCAGACAGAAGGGTATCTGAGGCTTTGGGGCTGGTCTGGGAGGTAAATTTTGGTCCAGTTTATTGTATTACTAACTAATATCCCTTTCTCCCTTTCCTTCCTTCCTTCCTTCCTTCCTTCCTTCCTTCCTTCCTTCCTTCCTTCCTTCCTTCCTTTCTTCCTTTCTTCCTTCCTTTCTTCCTTTCTTCCTTCCTTTCTTCCTTTCTTCCTTCCCCTTTCCTTCTTCCCTCCCTCCCTTCCTTCCTCCCATTCTTCATTAAGCACAGAGCCAAAGAAAACAGACATAAACCCCATTGTGGAGCTTACAACCCAGTTCAGCACGTATAAACTGTGGTCCTTAGTACCTGAGGGTTTTCAGAACATCTTCAGGGGATCCATGAGGTCGCACTGTTTTCATAATACCAAGATGTCATCTGCCTTTTCCGCAATGTTGATATTTGCACCAATTGTGCAGAATCGATGGTGGGTAAAACTGCTGGTGCCTCAGCAAGGATCAAGGCAGGGCCACCCAAGTACACTTGCTGGGTGTCGTGAGTCTCAATCACACACTTGCAGTTAAAAGAATGCTTCACTCAATAATGTCCTTCATGAAGCAGCAAAACAGTTCATATTAAATCCTCCCCCTTGAGTGCGCATCTCTCTAATATTCCACGTGATGAAACAAAAAACACCCAAAGAGCATGTATGCTGCCATCCGATACCTGGCCAACCACGCCCTCTACCTGGAAACCTCAAGGTAAAGCGCTTGAGAAACTGAGTTACGAGCTGAACCATCTACTTGTCTCAGGAAACACTCCCTAAAAGAACGATGGACATAAACGATGGTTATTCACATGAGCATACGTAGACATTGTTTTTGGTTTTTTTTTGAGAACAAACAAATTGAGCCTGTCACTTCCAGGAAAAAATTCAAAATGTGAAGCAAAAATTAGAATTTTGGCAAACTTGTATCTGTCATGGTGGGCTTGACCACTTCCTAATGCCTAAAGATTTTCTGATGAGATCAGTGGTAATATTAACAAACGTATAATGCCATGTGTCAACATTTGAAATTGCATAACCCAGTGAACCAATATTTTCCAAATGGCCAATGTGGGACGCTAGAAAATCATGCCTGGGCAAGAGATCCATTCAAAGTACATGACAGTGGCCTGCGTACTAAAGGGTCCCAGGTTCGATTCTGGTCAAGGGCACATTCCGGGGTTGCCCGCTCGATCGTTGAAGGCAGGCAGGAGGCAGCCAATCCATGATTCTCTCTCATCGTTGATGTTTCTATCTCTCTCTTCCTCTCCTTTCCTCTCTGAAATCAATAAAAAAAATACATATGAAAAATTCAAAGTACACGACAGACCCCTGTACTGTACGGTAGCTGAGTACAAAACGTTCATTGATTGGGTTTCAGATTCCACCTGGCAACCAGTCATTACGGAGCTACCTCTTGTTGAGTTTTGGTGTAGTATTAGAGAATAGTACCCGTACGTATCCAAAAGGACTGCTATTGTGCTTCTTAATTTCCAACTGCATATCTGTGTGTGGCCAGGCTTTTTCATATGCTTTACCAATATGACATATTGCCCCAGATTGAATGCAGGAGCAGATAAGAGAATACAGCTGTTTCCCATTAAACCAGACATAAAACCGACTGGCAGACATGTAAAACAATGTGAATCTTCTAATTTTTAACATTTTATCAAGTATGGTTATTTTCCCCCCAAATATGTGGTTAACATGTAATGCATTTACTCTTATTCTTGTTTATGTGACCTGATGGATAAAATTTTATCAATTTTAATATCAAATTCTATAAATATCAGTAGATATCAGTCACTTAAGCAAAGCTCTTTGGAGTCATTAATAAGCATTGAGTGTCTGTTGGGTGAATGGTACTGCAAGCGCTAACATCTGTGATGTCTGAGTAAGGGCCAGATGATGCTCCACATTCATCCTTTCATCAGACCCACAGGAAGCTTGTTCCACTATTAAATTATGTCCCAGAGGTTAAGGGTCTGGCCATGTAGAGTCAGACTGCCTCGGACGTTAGGTTTGCTTCCATCAGTGTAAAAGCTGTGCAACCCTGGGCAAGCGCGTTTCCTTCCTTGACCTCATCTGGAAACGGAGTTACAGCGGTTCTCACTGACAGGTGTGTGTGGGCAGCACGTGGTGGAGGAGGTGATAAGAGTGAGCATATAACAAACAGGGGCCCTCCTGGACGCTATGCAAGCATTTCGTGTCCAAGTTCTCACCAAGTCCGTGCAGCCCACCCTGGGTATTGTCACCCACCCCAGCCCACCTCCGCCCCAGCCCACCTCCGCCCCAGCCCCATTTATAACGAGGAGAGAAGGCTTGTGAGGGTGAGTGAGGCAGTGCCTGTCACACACAAAAACCAGAAACCCCAAACCTCTTAAACATGTGTCTGTTGCTAAGAGTGTGACTCTCCCTAAGATCCCTTTCCGAAGGACGAGAATGCCCATCGGGCGGCAGGGAGCATCGGCCCAGAGGATGGCACACACGTGGGAAGACATGCCTTCGCTCTCCCCACTCCAGCCCAGGGGTGGCTGAGAAACCTCGCGGGGGAGAAGGGCGATGCCGGCCACAGCGGAGATGGCCTTCCCGGATCCTGCAGAAGCAGGTATTTCACGCCGTGTTTGTGGACAGGAGCCTCCCCAACAATCCCTGTGCTTGTCTGCCTGGCTGTTGGGTAATTTTACAAATTGGCTTTTACTGGCAAGCGAGGTGGGCGGATGTGGGGAGTGGAATATTCCTCTAGGTCACAGGTTCAGAGCTGGCCTGGTTGTGGGAGACTCCTGGGGTTACCTGCCCTCTGAGAAGCTGTTTGTCGATTTTGATTGGGGCCTGAATCGACATCTTCGGCCAACAAGTTTCTGAGCACCTACTAAGCTCTAGGTACTGCGCTAAGTGCTGAAGATGCAGCGGTGAGCAAGCCTGAGAGTTCATGTCTTCCTGGAAGCTTAAGTCTAGTAGAAAAGGGAGATAATTACTTAAGCTTTAACAAATCACCACCTTCTCCTATCTAGTTTCTCACGGCTGAGAAATAAGTGATTAAGTGAATTAAAAAAAAATATGTCTGTATATGCCCTGGCTGGTGTTGCAGGTTCAATCCCCGGCCCCAGTCTGAGTGTGTGAGGGAGGCAACCAATCAATGGGTCTCTCTCCCATTGATGTTTATCTCTCTCTCTTCCTCCTTCCTCCCTCCTTCTCTTCCACTCTTCCTGAAGTAAGTCAATGGGAAACATATCCTAAGGCGAGGATTAACAATAAGAACAAAAAAATGTCTGTATATCTTAAGATGGGGATCAAACCCCATGGGTGTTTCTTCCTGAATCTTCCTCTCATTTTCTAGAGTTGCCTCCTCACACTTAGGCTCTGCCTCAGCCCACCCAGGAGGCCTGAGGCTCTGCATTTCCTCCATACTCCCAGAGATGTCCCTAGTGCTGGTGTGAACCACCCCGTGGAGGGCAAGACTCTACTGGGCGAGCTTCCTCAGAATTTCTGTTCCGTGCTGAGCCCCATTGCCCAGAACAGAGCCTGGCACCTATTAGGTGCTTCATAAATACTCAGTGAATGGATGGATTCTCCGTGGCCATTCCCCTGTTTCTCCGGTCCAAGACCTTGCATCTTGCTCTGGCCGCCCGGCCCTCTACTAACTCGAGCTCTGACTGGAGATGAATGAGCCCGAAAAGTCACCAGCGCTGGCATGATGAGTAACAGACCCAGAGGCAGACACTGGCTCCCTTTTCCTCCATAACTCTCTATTATTTATATACGATTTCACTTGCTTATGTGTAACCCAAAACCTTACATTGCCACACCAATCCCACCGCACCTCCCCAAATGAGAGCCAGTGGAGCTGCAGGTCCCCACCCCCACCCAAGGCGCAGGCCGTAGCCGGCTACTGTTGTGCCTCCCCAAGTGCAGCGGGACATCCCCCATCCCGCCCAGCACCGCGGCCAGCCCGGGACTCAATGTGGGCTCTGTTTATTATTCTAGAGAAGCAATTTTCAAGGGGGTCGAAATACTTGTTAAAATTAAGGTAAAGAATGTAAACCACAGCCAGGCTCATTCACCTTATGCTTCAAAAGCCTCTTGTTTCTGCAGGCACCGCCCTCCCGCGAGCCTCCGGCAGGTCTCAGTGAGCTCTGGCGAAACGTAAGGCCCCTGCCCAGCAGACAGGGGACGGAGCAGGGCCCAGGAGGGTGGCCTGTCTCTGGGGCGTGCACAGCTGTCTTGGGGGCTGGAGACACCTGCTGGGCTTCTGTGAAAGGCTGCTTGGGAAGGCTGAAGAAACCCAGTCGGTGAACTTGACAAACGATTAGAGCAGGAAAACAAGAGTCTGCAAACTCCGCGGGCGTCTCAGGGCCCAGCCGTGCTCACGGAGTCGACGCTGTCGGGTAATGACTGCAGTAAACATCCCGCTCCAGGCTGATGGGTATTGGCATCTCGGAGCCTGCGCTATGTCGAAGGGCAAGCACCAGGCGTGCTGACAACTTTAAATGCCGAAAGGCAGAGCCCTTCGGGGAAAACCGCGACAGGCGGCTTCCCGGCACAGAATGTGGCTTCTTGTTCCAAGGAATGGCTACTTCCCAGCAGCTCTTTATTCTCTGCAGCCGTTTCCCTAAAAAAAAAAAAAAAAAAAAGAAAGAAAGAAAGAAAGAAAGAAAGAAAGAAAGAAAGAAAGAAAAAGAAAAGGTAGGAGAGGGAGAGGGACGCTCTTTAGGGAGCCTTAGGCTTGAAAGCTCCGTGGAATGGCGCTGGCTGCATGAAGGGTGAACCGGGAAGGGCGGAGCTGTCAGCCTGCCATCGTGCAGAAAGCTGCGGGCTCTCAACTTGGTCCAAATGGGACAGAAGCTGGCCTTTCCCAACTTCCCCTGGAGATTAGGTCGCAAATGGGGAGGACGATTAACTTTTTTTAAAATTAGTGAATCTGAGCTTTTCCCCAAAGTAGGTTGAGATTCAAGTTCAGGCTCCATCTTTGACGGCTCTCAGCACCAGCACAGTGCCGGACAGACGGGTACACGCCACACACATTGTTAGGAGAGTCACTGTTCCTGGCAGAGGAGCTCCCGGGGTCTGAGTTTAAGCCCAGCGCCCGCACTGTTGGGGAGCTGGGTGCCCAGGCTGTGCAAACCTCAGGCTCGTGGACTCCATTCACCTTTAAAAAAATATGTTTGTTTATTTATTTATTTATTTATTTATTTATTTTTAGAGAGAGAGAGAGAAGGGAGAGGGAATAGAGAAATAGAAGCATCAATGAGAGAGGGATACCGATTAACTGCCTCCTGCCTCCTGTATCCCCCCCCCCCCCCCCCCCCCCCCCCGCCTACTGGGGATGGAGCCTGCAATCCAGGTATGTGCCCTGACCAGGAATTGAACCAGGGACCTCTTGGTTCATGGGCCAACCCTCAACCACTGAGTCACACTGGCCGGGCTCCAACCATCTTGTAACGTCTCCCTTTTCACAGAGATGCCAGGAGGCTGACAGGCAGCGGTGCCGGGACCCTGCAGACCGTAAGGAGGGGCATGCACATGCGGTGACACAGCGAGGACTTCAGACGGGCCCTGGGAGCGGGCAGATGGGGGCCGGAGTCAGCCCTGCTCATTAACCCTTGCTGGGACCTCGGCTGTGTATTGCAACTCCCCGAGTCTCAGGGCCCCGTGTAAAGGGGCGAGTACGAGAGCACTGCGAGGAATTCAGTCCTTGGAGGCGCTTCTGCTCGTATCCCTGACATCATTCAAGTCCACTGACCCCAAATGAGAAAGAAGGAGGCCCATCCAACCGCACAGGCAGACTTATGGGGGCCTCGGGAAAGTCTAGGGTCGCTCAGGCCCAGGCATCAGTCCCCAGCGAGTACCGCCCTCCTTTTGAACACCGAATCCATCACAGGATTGCTCTGCGGCCAGAGCTTAGCAAATGGAGGGTAATTTAGGCTGGTGGGTGGTCCCACAATCAGCGGGCAATTAGGTGGAGAAACACTCCCTCCCTGACAGACACCGCATTTATTCAGCTGCGGGTGAGCTCAGCCTGAGCCCCTGTCCCTCCCCAGGGGCAGCGCAGAGAGCTGGGAGAAGGGACATCCCGGTCTCCGCGTCAGGGCCTCGGGCATGCTGAGCATTTCCCCCAGACAAAGAGCAGAGCCGTCATTCAGGTGGCGGGGCCGCAGGAAGTCCGTCCGCCTTCCACTCCTGGAAGGAGCAGATGGAAGCGAAGTTGCTGGAACATATAAGTGACTCACAGTCGGCGTGGGCATGGCTTCACTCCATGGCTTCACTGGCGATGCTGGGCGTCAGGGAAATTCTATTTCTCTGCTTTTCCTCAGACCATTTCAGTTGCAGCTGTTCCCTCCCTCTCTCCCGCCATGTGTTAGGGTTTGTGAGAAATTTAATTTGGGTCATTTTACCATTTTGGGGGGGTGGAGTAGGGACATGAGTTACTCTTCTAGATCCAGTTATGTTTTAGGAGGGTCTTAAGCAACCCAGGATATTTGGGGGGTGGGGGGAGACGGCTGTGTTTGGAGGCCAACTGCATAAGCCTGCTGAGAGGGTTTAGTGCAGGGCGGACAATCCCACCAGGGTCTGATGAAGGGTGGGCGAGGACTTGGGGGTGGTGGTGGTGGTGGTGGAGGGGATGGAGACAGGAGAGCCCCCCACTGCCCCAGAGCCCACCGCCCTTCTGAGCCCTTTGTGGATGCCCTGTCCAGCTCCCCAACAGATCGGGGATATTAACCAGGCCCTTGAACCATTCCTCCGGAGTGATTCCTGAGTAGCACCCAGACTTAGCGAGTCAAAGTGCAGGATGTCCAGTTCAAGGGGGATTTCAGATAAACAGTTGTATGAGTTTCCCCAGGCTGCTGTAACAAATCATCACACACCGGGGCCTTAAAGCAACAGAACGCGCTCCCCTCACAGCTCCGGAGGCCAGGCGTCTGAAGTCAAAGTCTCTGCAGGGCTGCTTCCCCCAGAGCCTCCAGGGAAGGGTCCTTCCTGCCTCTGCCAGCTCGGGGGGAGGAGGAAGAGGGTACTGGGGGGGGTCCCTTGGGATCCCCTGGCTTCCAGAAGCCATCACGCCAATCTGCCTCCACCTTCACACAGCCTGTGCTTTGTGTGTCTGTGTCTACACGTGCTGCTCTTACAAGGACACCAGTCACTGGACTTGAGGCCCACCCTCATCCAACCTCATCCTCACGAATTACATTTGCAAAGACCCTATTTCCAAATAAAGCCACATTCTGAAGTTCTGGGTGGTCACTATTCAACCCACAACAATGAAAACAATGTTTCCGTTGCATGGACATACTTTATACTAAAAGGACTCATTATTTATCATTAAAATATCCCAATAGAGATACTAACAATTATTCATTTTTTATCTGAAATTTAAATACTGCATGAGACATACTTACATGCTAAAAAATTCTTGGTTGTTTATCCGAAGTTCAGATATTGCATAGGCCATGCTTTATCCTAAAAAATCATTTCTGTTTTATCTGGCAGCCCTGTCCTCGAGTCCCATGGCATCTGTGTCCTGCTTGGGCCCCCACATGCCTGGGGACAGCACAGCGCCCCCACCCTGAAGCATTGAAAGTGCCAACTCCCCTGCTCCTGGCCCCTCCCTGCAGGTATGAGGAGGGCGGGACTTGGGAAGCTGAGGGATGCTGTTCTCCGCTTCCTGGAGGGGGAAGGGAGAGGAAATGCTTTAGTGAGATTGTAAAGCAGGAAAAAAGGTCGGTTGATAACTCCTTTCTTTCTCTCCGTTAGGCAGGAGGTGAGGTGGCTGCTGGGAGCAGAGGCCTGAGAGCCAGTGCCTTCCCACCCCACTAGTGCCTTCCCCTTGCAGACAGCACAGGCGGAGGACTAGGACTGCCTCTCCATTCACCCATCAAGATTCCTGGGGGCAGTGAGAGGACATAAACACCCACAGGCCGTGAACTTGATCTGTTAGGGCGAAGGGACACTTGCGTAGCCACATCCAGACAGAATGCGGCCAGTGTGCCAGCTCTGTGCAGAGCCCTGCCTGGGCACCTCTCGTTTCTGTTCTCACAACAACACCCCAGTAGGTCCCCCGAGCGTCCCTGTTTACACGTGTGGGGTGGGGCTTGAGAGGTGGCACAAGGTCATGAGTCAGTAAGTGAGGGCAAGGGTTTGAACCCACTCTCCTGTGTGCGACTGGGAGCCCCCACGCACTCATAAACCCAGGCTCCCAAGATTGTCCCCACTTGGTCACACGTGCACTCATCCACCCCACAAATGGTTAGTGCGTTTCCCCAAGTGCTAGAGGCCGTGCAAGGCTCGAGGGGTGCACCCAGGGCCACACACGGCCCGGGGCTTCCGGAGCTTCTGCTGGGTTTGCAGGTGGAGGTGATTGCCATGACCAAGGATAAAGGAGGGCAAAGGTGAAAGAGCAGTGTGAGTTTGTGCGTGAGTGTAGGAGTGTGTGCATATGTGTGGGTGAGTGTGCATGAGTGAGTATGTACATGCATGTGAGTGTGTGTATGTGTAAATATGTGGCATGCATGTGTGTGGTTGTGTGCATGTGTCTGTGCACATGTGAGGGTAGGTGTGCAGGCATGTGAGTTTGTGTATATGTGCATGTGTATTCTATTAAATGAAGAGGTCAGAGAAGCTCTCTGATAACATTTTGGAAGTAATCTGCAAGAAGTGAGGGAGTGAGTCACACTGATTGAGAGAAGAGTGTTTAAGGTGGAGGGAGCAGCAGTGCAAAGGTCCTGGGGCAGGATTGGGGTTGGTATGCTGGATGCTCAGCACAGAGCCAGTGTGGTTGGGACTGAGTTTACATCTCATAGCTTCAGCCTTTTTTTTTTTTTTTGACAGTGGCTCTGCGTACATAGACATCTCTGGGGAGGCATGGCATGACCAGGGAGCCAAGCTGTTTGTACCAACGGGGTAAATCTTGCATTTCGAACCCAATAGATGAGTGGACAGTCAGTTTTCAGAGCAGAGATTAAGAAATATCCACTATATCAGCTAGGGATTGCATTATCTTTTCTTATAAATCCAGGCTCTTCAAGGGGGCAAAGAAATACACATATTACCTACAAATCTACAATGTAATGGCATTTTTCTAGAATGAAACATTTCCCCACAGATAGGTGTGCTTTTTACAGCAGACTTCACTGACTTGAAATCTCCAGAATCTGATAGTGATTTTGGTCACATCCAGTTCAACTGGATACAGTCCCAGGGAGGACTCAGGTAGAAACCATCTCTGGTTATGGACAGGAGAAATGCAGAATAAAAACTGAACGGCGAAAGGCAAAAGCTACAAGCTCAGGGATGGATCATCATTTTGGAATGAATTATTGATTCCCCAATATTGTACACATCTCTGACGTGGAGGAACTTTCAAATCTATCATTAAAGTTGCAAGTTAACAAAGAACCAAGCGAACAAACAAACGCCTTTCAGAACGCCAAGCTGAAAAAGCCGAGCAGTAGGTGGCGCGTGCTAAGAACCAGGCATTGGAATCAGGTAAACCAGGAGCGGAAGCTCCTCTCTGGCCACATGGTCTCAGAAGTTACTTTAGCTGAAAAATGGGAAACCGGTACTTCACAGCTCCCAGCGTTGCCTCAAGATAGCAAGGGATGGAGTAGCCATAGGTGACCAATGAGCTAGAGGAAAGTCTCGCAGTGCATGGAAAGGAAAAAGTCAGAGGGAAAAGCGCCCCAGCAAGCACAGAGAGGATGGTGGACAGCGAGGGCAGGTAAAGACCATTCAGCACACGGAGACCCCCACAAGTGAACCGTGATGCTTGTGGAGACATCCTCCTGATCTAGAAGAACTAGGAACGCCAATGGAAGGGCATCCGCACATCCAGAGAAGATGGACAACGCCACATGTCCTTACGGCATTGCTGGAAATTTGGAATTACACAACCATCACTTAAGCCCCCGGGGAGAAAAAATGACAGACCGTGCTAAGGGGAGAAAGGAAGGCTGGTCTGAAATGACGGAGCAGCTTCTGCGGAATTCTGAGGGAAGGACAGAGAATAGGAAGTCCAGGTGACCGTCCTTCCAGTGTGAAGACGACAAGTAGGTATTTCTGAAAGCAAAACAAGGAAACGCGGACTGTCACCTCATTAGTCCTATTTGGGCCACTGGAGAGTTACTTGATGGAATGGAGTTAAGTAAGAGACGTACAAAGATCAGAAGTGGAGGAACTGTGGTACATGATTGGAGATCAATATAAAACCATACAAATATGGAATTGTGTGCACTTGGGGGTAATGGTGGCAGAATTGAATTTACACAGTTAAACACTACATATGGACCTTTACACGCCAGGGGCTACTATTTCAGAACACAACTGACATCTCTAACCTGTGGCAGTGCACAGGCTGCATGCCATTAGTGGGACCTGCTCCCTCCTCTCTCCCGTGGGAAAGTTAAGCAGCGCCTCCTCAAGGGCAGGCCACCTGGGGTCACTCCCCACAGCCTTCCTGCTCCCTTTTCTTAGCATTAGACTGACTTTTAGAAATTATCTTTTAACAAAATAAATGAACAAACAGAAACAGAAACAGACTCATAGATACAGAGGACAAACTGATGGTTGCCAGAGGGGCGGGGATTGGGTGAAAAAGGTAAAGGAATTGAGAAATTGGTAGTTACAAAATAGTCGCAGGGATGTAGAGTACAGCATACGGAATATAGTGAATAATATTTTAAATCTATGTATGGTGCCTGGTAGGTACTTGAAATATTGGGAGGATTACTTTGTAAAGTATATGATTGTCTACCCACTATGCCGTACACCTGAAACTAATATAAATTAATATTGAATGTCAACTGTAATTGAAAAATCAAATAAAAATAAGAAAATATCCTCTTTTGTGGTAAAAAAAAATGACTTCAGCTATTATGTCAGTGTTACTTTTCCCCATTAAATTCAAGTAAAATTAATACATTTTAATTTTAAAACAGCATGGATGGTGTTACCTGTGTGTATCAAATTAGCTCTCTTCAGATTTCTATTTGTATATGTACATGGAGAGATGTTTGAACAGATAGCCAAGTTAATGCTTTTTTGGAGGAGTTAATACATATTGGGCAACTGGTTGCTTTCTTAGAATTTACTGCTTAATTTTTTTTTTTTAAAGCAAGCATGAACCACTATGGAAAGCAGTCTGGTGATTCCTCAAAAAATTAAGAATAGAGCTACCATATGACCCAGCAACCCCATGCTGGGTATATATTCGAGAAACTGGAAATCATTCATATGCAAAGATATATGCACCCCTACGTTCATTGCAGCATTGTCCATGGTGACCAAGACATGGAAACAACCAAAGTGTCCTGCAATTGAGAACTGGATAAGGAAGATGTGGTTCATATACACAATGGAATTCTACTCAGCCATAAGAAAGGATGAAATAGCGCCATTTACAACAACATGGATGAACCTTGAGAACACTATGCTAAGTGAAATAAGCCAGACAGAAAAAGCTAAGAACCACATGATTTCACTCGTATGTGGGATATAAAATGGAAAGTCGTGAACGCAAACCGCAGAGGGGTGGCTGCCAGAGGGAGGGGGCGGGGACAGAGAGGGTCCTAACATGAGGCGACAGGAGAAGATCTGATTTTGGGTGGGTGCACGGCGCTATATACAGATATTGTATCTCAGAAATTCATACATGAAACCTCTATGCTCATGTTGACCAATGTCACCCCAATAAAATAAATAAATAAATAAATAAATAAATAAATAAATAAATAAATAAATAACAAATATTTATAAAAAGCAATAAAGCCAAGACTTACAAATATACCACTCATATGCCTTTCTTGGAGAAAAAACACACAAAACTTACAATGGAATATATTGCAGCTCACTGGAAGATAAATCTAAGTTAATTAATTATGGGAAACAAGTCTATAAACAGGCAGAAAACACCAAATCACTAAACAGAATTGCACTTGAATAATTGGGAAGCTGTTCTAACCTGGAGATGTAGACGTCAAAATGATTCCTTTTTATTTTATAATTTATTCATCTATTCAACAAAGTGAGCGCGAACTGCTTCTCTATCTGGTGACGGTCCCCTAGGTCCCTTCAGATGAATGACAGTGTTACACTTAGAACAGAAATGAGAGCCAACATCGGTGGAGGGGCTCAACTTTATACAGCCAAGGGAAGCACCCTCCTACAAAGACGCTGTGATGGTAATTGTCACAAATATTCATGCCCCAAATAACACGCCTTACTCTTTTTATAGGAAGCAAAACCTGTTAAAAGTATAAGGAGGAGCCAGAAACACAACGACAGAGTCTCTAAACGTTTAGATCAGATAAACAGAGGTGTGTATCTTCGGTTGACTTATTATACAACAAAAGTTGTATTAAAAGGTTGTCAGCCCCCATGCCACCTCCTCCCCCTTCTCCTCAGGGACCAGACCTTCCTTGTGACCTTGGCCCTCCTGGGGAGACGCATTTAAAGCTCAGCGCTGGGGTCTCGCCATCTTGCAGGGGTCTTGCCAGTCCAGGTCCCAGCTCCCCAACTGCCCTACCTGGTGCCCAGTTCCCGGCTGCCTTCCCTGAGGTGGCCCCAGCCAGCTCTGCAGTGGCCCTTACAGTCTGCGGGCCTTAACCATGGCAGCAGCGCTCCCAGCACCATTGCCCTACTGGTCAGCGCCTTCAGACGCTCCGGGGCCACTTCATGCTGGGTGGGAGGAAGCTGGACTGCAGTTGCTGGACGCCTGCCCTGGGAGGAACCAGCGCCACGTCAACCAGCCTTGATCCAGGAGCCTGGGAAGTCAGGCCTTGAGCAACTTAGGGAAATAACGAGACAGCCTTTCTTACTTCCGCTGACTTCACAACGCCACGCTGGATTCTGTCTCGAGCCTGAGACTATAAGCATCTGGTGAGAGACAGCCGCTCTTGACCTAGCATTCCCCACCGTAGCTTCCCTGTGGACACACAGACGAGGTGGGTGGAGGATGGTTAGCCGCCCCAGTCTGATAAGAGTCCCTAAAACACTGAATCACTGGGCAGAGTTAGCCTTCCCAAACCATGCACAGACAGCACCCGTGACATACGGTTCCAATACCACGGGCTTAGCCTTACATCTGGAAGGATATCATTAGGGGCAGTTGAGACCAGGAAACCTCATGGCCAAGACAGAAGGCCGTGCTTTGAGACAACGCGGTATTCACTCCCAACTCCATGCGCTCCGTGGGAGGACGGTGGCTTCATGTCTGGCCTCAGAAGACTTTGCTCTTTGACTGGAGGCTAAATTTGTCCCCAGTGCCCACTGTCCTGTGGCAACCCCGGGCCATGGCTTCAAATAGGATTTAACTCTTGGCCAAGATACAGACATGCATTCAGGTGAGTAAGCAGAGGCACGGCTGTGTCCCCGCAGCCGGCGTGGGAAGGAAAGGAAACCCACCGCTGCTCTGCTGTTTCCAGGACCTGGGTCAGGTCCCGGTTCCTGGCGCAGGCCCGTGAGTGCCTGTCCCCATCCGCACTTTGCTCTAAGCCGAGAGTCAAAGCTTCATGTCAAAGCTCTTGTGCCTCAGAGCCTGAGGCTCCTCCTGATTTCTACAAACTCAGGCCTGAATGCACTCACGAGGAGGGGCCTCCCCCAGCACAGTGGCTCCTGATAGATGGAGGGAAAGGCCCCGAAAATCCGAACTGAGAAGGACCAGGACGTCAGGGGGCCGCAGAACGTGACAGCTGGGGCAGGCAGGTGCGCAGATGCCTAGAAGCTGGCTTGGCATTTTCAGTAACATTTTTACTTAATTTTATTTCCCCGCCCCCCTTTCTCTGTCCAGACTGAAGGGTCCCTAACTCCTCTCCTGGCATCCATCCGGAGCCAACATTCCCAACCTCCTGTCCTCAAAACGGGTAGTGTTAGATCCAGTCCCTCCCATACTGGGAAAGCCCATTGAGTATCTTTATTTGTTTTCACCTATTTAATGGCTCTACTGCTTTTTCTGTTTATTTGCAGTTGTGGTTTGTTTTTTTTTTCTGGTCTCCTAGCCTCACCCCAGAACATTGGCTCCGGAGAGAAGAGGCCTGAGCTGTCACTTTCCCTGAGGCATCTCAGGCCCTCGATGTAGGAAGCAGCCAGTCATCTGCTGACTTCATTATGCAATGACCTGTGGTCGGAAGGACCACAGAGGTGAATTAAAAGGTGAAAGGAGACGCTCAGAGAAGCTCCCCAATCCAGTGTTTCTTGCTGCTTAGGCAAAGTAGAGAAAAACAGAGAAATCGAACTGAACTGAATAGAAGAATTGCATGCCAGCTTTTATCCTGGAGATATTGCAGCTACCAGATGATAAAACAGTTAAAGACGACACAATAGCGAAGAATATAAGTCCGCATTACACCTCCCTCCCCTCTCAGAACAAGGGCTCAGAAAACACTTTCTGGCTTATTAACATTACATCTCCTGGAGATCTGTCCTCAAAAATGGGTAAGGAAAGGAGAGGAACCAATGGGCTCCCTGGTCCAGAGGGATGCAGCCAGGAACTTTCCCTCACGTGTGATGTGTCTAGTAAGTTCTAGCATGCATTCACTCATTCATTCACTTATTCACTCACTCATTCACCCAACAAGTGTGTCTTGAAGATGGTATTCCTTTGCTGCGGCTGCCACAATAGAATGCCACCGACTGGGCGGCTTGAACAACAGAGACTATTCTGTCTTCGATCTGGAGGCTGGAAGTCTCAGATCCAAGTGTCAGCAGGGCCATGCTCCGTCGGGGGCAGGGCTGGCTTCTTCTGAGGCCTCTCTCCCTGGGTGGCAGGCGGCCGTCTTCTCCCTGGGTCCTCACGTGGTCTTCCATCTGTGTGTGTCTCTTCTTAGAACACACCAGTCAGACTGGGGTAGGGCCCACCCCAGGGACCTCATTTAAATTAATCACCTGTCTAAAGACCCCATCACCAATACAGTCCCACCCCAAGCCCCCTGGGGTTAGGACTTCCACGTATGAATTCTGGGGAACACAACTCAGCCCACAACAAACTCCAAATACTCCCCAGCTTCTTGTCAGTAGGCACTCAGACAGAACCCTGGTACGTGTAGCTCAGACCCTAACAGAGAGAGATAGTGAGGATGGGGGTGAAGTTGTGGAGAAGCAGAAAGCAGGGAGGTGCCTGGGAGCGGGGAGGCTGGACGTCCTAGAGCACATTGGAGCCAAATCCAGAGGAAGGTGAGGGGGCGGAGAGCATATCGGGGGCCGTGAAGGAGGGTGAGGACCCACTGTGTCTGGCAGGTTGGCACAGAGCACAGAGACTGCATGGCTGATGGGGGAGACCCGGGAGGGGGCGCGGCATGGCGAGGACTAGGGTTTTTAAGAGTTTCCTCCCTGCTCTAGCCAGTTTGGCTCAGTGGATGGAACATCGGCCTGTGGACAGAAGGGTCCTGGGTTTGATTCCGGTCAAAGGCATGTACCTCAGTGGGGGCAGGCGCCTCCCCAGCCGGGGCCCCTGGTCAAGGCACGTGCAAGAGACAACCAATCGATGTGTTTCTCTCACATTGATATTTCTCTCTGTCTTTCCCTCTCGCTTCCACTCTCTCTAAATATCAATGGGAAAATATCCTCGGGTGAGGATTTAAAAAAAAAAAAAAAAGTGTCCTCCCTGAGGACTTTGTCCTGAGAAAGCAGTAGCAAGTGGTGAAAACCTTGCTGTTTCTGTCACCTGCGGAAACCTTGCACGTGACCTGGAGGCTCACGCCCAAGGTCTCAGGGGGGCCCAGCCCGGCTGGCAGCCCCCGCTCCCCGCACTGGGTGTCTGCTGGAGGAGAGCATCCCAGCTGGTTGACGTTCCTGTGGTGACTAATAAAGAACAGGGTTAGCTGGCACATGCGGTCTCTTCTTATACGGCTGCCATGAGCTTTACAAAGTGTGAGGCCAGCCACAGGCTGTCAGTGTTGTAGCAAAACAAAAACACACAACAGATAAAACCCACACTGCATGAGCTCAGCTGTTTAGGTTCTGGCTGGCAGAAAAATCAAGTCAAATCAAATCAAATCACGTCGGGAGCTGTGGGGGCGGAACTCAGGTCACATCCAGGATTGAGACACCAGTTTGGAGCTGCAGCCGGGGCTGTGCGGCTGCTGGGAGGAGCAGTGACCGTCACAGAGATTCAGAGGCACAAGTTCATTGCTGCAGTTCATGGAACTTCACGGACCTGATTCCGGCTTGGGGTTCCCAGAATCGGGGGTGAGGGGGCCCTGCCAAGAGGCGCTGCTGCGGGTGGAACCAGCTCCCGGAATCGCCTCTCCGCTCCCAGAGCCCACAGGACGCACCTTCCTCCGCGCAGGAGACAGACGGTGTGAATGCCAGGATTGCCCAAACGCAGCACGTTCTATTTTGATTTACGGCTCAGGCAAACAGTCCATTAATCCACTTCTATTCCTGGCTTACCGAGCAGGAGGATGGCCACTGGAAGTGGTTTTGAACTGCTTCCTGTGGTTCCCCCAGCCTGCGGGGGTGGGGCTCCTATTTTTAGAGAGTGAGCATGGCAGCCAAGGTCCAGGCAGCCCATACAAGCGATGTGGGGACTTGCGGGTGACCCGGCAGACGGGGTGGGCTGTTCCTTCAGATGGGGTTTTAAGAGTTCCTTTCAAGTAACACTAGTGGAGAAGGGGAAGATGGTTCGTCTGGGCCAGCTGGCGCTGGGTCACTCAGCCATAAAATGTGTCACCCCCGTGGGAGAGCTGGGGAGCCCCTCAAGAGGCTGCGTGGCTGGCGTCCACGAGGCACCGAGACCTCGGCTTGCTCAATCGCATTTATCAGGTACCTTTTCTCTTCATAGGATCCTGCGTAGTGGATTTTGTTTTCAGAACGGCTCCATTGGAAACACTGTTCTCTCCCAGCCCATGGGTCTCCTGTCTTTTGGGTTTCCCCAAACCCTGGCACAAGGATTCACATGTATGTTGCTTATGTGGGAGGTGGTCCCTGCCAACACCTCTCAGGGAGGGAGAGACTCAAGACTGTCTCCGAGCGGAAGGTTCCTCAGACCTGCTCTGAGGCCAGCTGGCCCGCTTCTTCCCTCCTCCAGGGCTGCAGGTTCCTTCTGAAGGCGAGGGACCCTCTTGGTCACCATGATATGTCAGCTCAGCCTCCAAACATGGGGCCAGGATGCCAGGGAAAGGAGCAGGAAATGAGTTCACAGAGAGCTGGATGGGGGAGGTTGTGCTTACTGCTGATTTTCGTTGCCCTCAGCCGTTATTTCTCATGATTTCATCACAGATGGAACCTGTCACAACCCAAGATTTGCATAGCACTTCTCTTGCTAAGAGGCTTGATGCTGGCTGTTTCAGATTTCTGTTTCTCTCTCTCTCTGTTTACCTCTAATTAAAGTTTAGACTTTTTTATCTAACACATTCATTCATTCAAATGCAAATCACTCCCACAATGAAATATCCCCATGGGGATGGCTAAGGCTTAAAAAACTGATAATTCTAAGTGTTGACAAGCATATGAGGAACCGTAACACTCAGACACTGTTAAGAAAAACAGGATGGCCCCTCTTCTCCCTCTCTTATGGAGAGGCAGGCCAGCAATCTGGGCATGGGTCCTGCAGACCAGGACGGGAGAGCTCAGGGTGGCCGCTGGGAGCAGAGTCTTACCCCATGCCAGGCAGCACTGCTTACCTGCATTCTCTCGTGTGCCCCCTGCAACTCCCTCTGGGGCCAGCACGCAGTGTTCTGCTGCTTGCAGATAGGCAAACGGAGGCCTGAAGAGTGTGTGCGTGTCCTGTGCGAGAACGGGATGGGCGTGTGGAGAAGTGGATGGGAGAGCTGCTGGGAGTAGGTTCCGCCATGGGATGTGGGTGCCCTGGGCTCTAAGGGCTGAGGTGTAACACCTGCTTGTGCTATCCTGCAGGTGGATGGGGTCCACTGAGAGCTTCCTCCAGTGCATGCCGGGGCAGAAACCTGGCTGCAGGGGCCTCCTGGGGCCGGCAGAAGGCCAGGAGTGAGGCTCTGCTCACCTGTTCCCTACCTGAGTACTGTGTTGACTGCCTCCTGGCGCTACCCTGTGTTACCCATTTTCTCTGCCAACCTCCCTTGTAAGCACGTGTTCTGGCTTCGGCCAGGTGTGCTCACACACATGCACGAGCAGCAATGCCCACAGAGCCCCTGAGATGTCTGTTTGCTTCCAGATCAGCCATAGAGAAGTGGACGCACAGTGCTCCACCAGAGAGAAAGGGGGACACATCTGAGTTCCATTAGCCAAACCCAACCCCAATCTATTTTTCCACGCCTGAAAATAAGAATTCATTTTTTTTTTGATTTGTGAAAGGCTGTCCTTTGGGGAAAAGGCACAAAGACTGAGTAACCCTGAATACGGCTGTGGCCAAGCCCCTCCTCCAGACTCCTCTCCAACTTGCTGCGGCCTGAGAGGAGGAAGGCAGGCCCAGCGCTCAGGCCCTGCTAGTTTCCATTCATTCCGCCCTGTTCTGCTCATCCCACAACATCCCCCTGCAGGTCCCTTTTCATTTCAACACAATATATCAAAGAACGATGTTTTGTTGTTGTTGTTGTTGTTGTTGTTTGTTTTAAATATATTTTATTGATTTTTTTTACAGAGAGGAAGGAAGAGAGATAGAAAGCCAGAAACATCGATGGGAGAGAAACATCGATCAGCTGCCTCCTGCACACCTCCCACTGGGGATGTGCCTGCAACCAAGGTACATGCCCTTGACCGGAATCGAACCCGGGACCCCTCAGTCCACAGGCTGACGCTCTATCCATTGAGCCAAACCAGTCAGGGCGATGTTTGGTTTTGTAGCACAGGTTTGTCAATTGCCAAGGAACGTCTGAATTAGATTACCGAAGGTGCGCTCTGGGGGCTGCTGAGGGCCTGCGAGACCCAGACAATACAAACACCGGGGGGCGGGGGGGACCAGTGCAGTCTCAAAATGGGAGACTACCAGCCCAGAAGGTACAGGAGGGAGAGAAGACTTCTGATGGGTGTCAATTCAGACCACACCCACAATGCGCCGCAGCCCGGAGGAGCAGGGGCCTTGGGCCCTGTTTCTCAGCTCCAGTGGCACATTAGAATCCCCTGGGACTTCACCATCCTAGTGCCGGGCCCAGCAACAGACCAATGAAACCAGAAATGCCCGGATGGGGCCAGGTGATCACGATGCACACCAGGCTTGAGAAGCCCAGCTTGGAATAAGCACTTCTCAAACCTTCCGTCCCAGAAACCCCTGACACCCTTAAAAAGGATTCAGGATCTTGAAGAGCTTCTCCTATCATATTTATCATGTTGCAAAGTAAAGCGAAGTCATTTACAAAATAGTCAGCGATTCATTTAAAAATAACAATAATACGCTCATTTTACATCCCCATGAAAACACATTTTTTTGTGAAAAATAACTACCTCACAAAACAAAACATTTAGTGAGGAGGAAGGTATTATTTTACATTTCTGTGTATCTCATTAATTTCTGGCTTAAGAGATGCAGCTGGGGTCCTACCAATGCTTCTGCACCCAATCCCTTGCTCATTAGCTCTGTCCCCCAGCAACCGTGGCGTGGAACTCACTAGCATCAGTTGACAGAAGAGGAACCTGACTTGGAGGATGGAAGCCCTTTGCCTAAAGTCACAACAGCTGTGAGCGCAGGTCCCTGGCTGGGACCAGCTCTGACTCATTTAAAAACCTATCTCTCAACCACTAAGCTAGATTCCTCCCCTGAACAGATCGAATGGGTGCAAGGAACTGAGTCCCATTCTCTCTATTTTTTTAAAAAATACATTTTCATTGATTTCAGAGAGGAAGGGAGAGGGAGAGAGCGATAGAAACATCAATGATGAGAGAGTATCATTGATCGGCTGCCTCCTGCATGCCCCCTACTGGGGATTGAGCCCGGAATCCGAGCATGTGCCCTTGACCAGAATCTAACCTGGGACCCTTCAGTCCACACTCCAACGCTCTATCCACTGAGCCAATGGTCAGCAAACTCATTAGTCAACAGAGCCAAATATCAGCAGTACAACGATCGAAATTTCTTTTGAGAGCCAATTTTTTAAAACTTCTTCTAACGCCACTCCTTCAAAATAGACTCGCCCAGGCCGTGGTATTTTGTGGAAGAGCCACACTCAAGGGGCCAAAGAGCCACATGTGGCTCGCGAGTCGCAGTTTGCCAACCACGGTGCTGAGCCAAACCATCTAGGGCAGGGCTCATACTCTTTAAAACTGCCCACCCGAACGTTACCCGGAACTATGCTCACGAATCTCCTGGGACCCAGCTAATGCCTGCATCTGTACTGTGGTGTGTTATGTCCTCTCCTCACAGGCTGGCCTTTAGCTATTCATCTTTATTTCACGTGATGAGATGTTACAGACATTCACGGAGCACTTCCTGTGGGTCAGGCATCCTTCTGAGCATTTCATAAACACTAGCTCCTTTGATATCATAGTCATTCTCTATTACAGGTGTGAGTTTGCTGCCATTTGACAGATGAGGAAATCGAGCCTCCGAGAAGTGAGGTCCAAGCCAGGATTTAGACCAGGCAGGCAAGTTCTAGCTAACAATCAGTATTTTCTGCCTCCAGTGACAAAGAGACTTGTCTGGTCTAAGAGAAGGCCACCTTGAGGCAGTGAAGGGCTGCTGCCTGGAGCACTAGGGATACCATTCTTCCATTTCTGAGTGTCCACCTTGGCAGCCGCCTCGGAGCCATCTGGCTGGCTGTGCCATCGCCCAACACAAACTTCACCTGTCAGCCTCCAGTTCCTCCTCCATAAAATGGGTATAATGACAGTACCTACCTGGGGTAGGTTCTATATTATGGGCTCACAGCATCCTTTCCGCTGCACCTCTCCAGGTTCACTGTGGGCGATGTACTTCTCCCCCCTGTTGGTGATGGCTTTGCCATTGACATGCTTTGGGCAGTGGGATGTGGGCACAAGAGACAGAGTGTGAGTTCTCAAGCAAAACTTCCAGAGGATCGAGGATCCCTACTCACCTTCTAACACTTCGGCCATCCATCACGGGAAAAACATGTCGGTGTAGCTGCTGGTCTTAGAATGGAAGGCATGGAAAAGAGAGAAATCTGGTTCCCTGCAGACACACCATGACTTGCAGGCCTGTGAGCGAGAGAAACATATTTGTCATGGAAGCCTCTGAGATCCAGGGCTGTTTGTTACGTGGCGTCATCACTGCATCAGCAGACTCGTGTGTCATTGAGATGATGAGAGTGCAGTGTCTGGCACGTGGCCGGCCTCTCACGATCATGAAACTGTTATTGACTCCTGTTTTAGATGCAGCTGCCTGCTGCAGCTTCCACGGAGCCTTCTCTGTTCTCTCCCTTCCTTTCTCGGCTGCCTCTGTAGGTCACTCGCCCTCTCTACCCAACAGCGTGAGGTGCCCACACGCCAACCGAGGGACAGGTTGTCAGGGCCTGGGCCAGGTATGTGGGAAACAGCAAAAGTGAATGGGCTTTTTCAACCTAATCTCAAATCCTCTTGGTGTGGCTGGTGGGTTTGTGTCTAATGGTGCTTTCTGAAAGGGTTTTCTGTGGTTTGAGTGTGGAAGAAAAACGAGGACGGGGAAGGAAACAGGCTTGACTTTGTTAAAAAACTGTTTGAGGTTTCAAAGGGAACTTGAAAGTCCGTCCAGGCTAAGGGCCTGGCTACAGATTGAAAGCAGGTCCCAAGGCTGTGCCGGGCGTGGAAGGAACCTGCCGTCCCTGAAGGCGTGGCTGGACCCCTCCCTGAGCCCGCTGGTGCTCTGCTTCTTTCTCACATTGACCTCGCACACAGAAACCCACTTCATGACTTACTGACCCGGGAAAGCAGCCCACCAAGTCCTTTTCTGATCATCTACCAAAAGCAGTAGGACAGGATCTGCTGTGAGGCAGCTCCTCGTGAGAGCTGGGGGAGCCTGGGCACGTTACCTAACCTCTCTGAGCCTCAGTTTCCACATCTGTAATATGTGGGTACTAGGAACACGTACTCTATAAGGCTGTAGTGAGGACAAAGTGAGAGCAAGCAGGCACAGTCTTTCTGAGCCCCTTCACTGGGGTCTAACGTTAGCTATCGGGACTGTGGTCCTTTTCTGTTTTAACTGGTGCCCCATCTCTTCCATGTGTCCCCTTAACTCTGACTCACAGTGGTCATTGCCCAGCTGAAATGCCCTCTGTTTATTGCCATTCCTCATCTGGAATGAAGATGTAAAAAGTGCTCTGTGTGGATGAACAGAGAAAACCCTTTCCCTGCTGAGGCAAGTGGGCAATTATTCTGCAGTACCAGGCAGTCTAATTAAGAAGCATGGAATGAATGGTGCCAAGGGAAAAACTAGCTGGTTATGAAGAAGTTCTGCACCGGTAACAGCTATTGGAGGAACCGGGGAGGGGCCCCGCGGTGAGTCAGATGAGCCCCGGCTGGGAAAAGTACTGGCAGTTTGTCATTTCACAGGGGAGTGCGCGCCGGACAGAGGGGTGGGGAGATGTTCCCATGTGGATAGAGGAGGGAGGGGGAAGTGGGCGTGATGCACGTGAGCTGTCACTCACACCGGGGTTGTTGCACGGGGGCTGTTGGTACAACTGCTATGGATCCTCGCAACCAAGCTGGACCACTATTTCCTGCTACATCTCAGATAGCACAAGTATAGACCATACCCTGGAGTTAGGCACTGTACAAGGTTCCATTCTATTAAAGGACGAGCTTTAAATGGATCTATAATGAAAAATTCACAATCTGTAATAATAAAAGACAACCCACCTTCTTTACTTTTCACGTCAACCAAGAAATCATTTTCCAGAACATTCCCTTCCCCATCCCCAATTCTCTTTTCCCAAGCAAAACAAGTGCCTCGGGAAGATGCAAAACTTGAGGGATGCAAAATCCTGCCTCGATGCCGCCCTGCACAGGGGCCCGCGGCCTTCTTTGATTTGTTTTTATTCTTCATTATCATTACCTGGGGTGTCCTGGAGGCTTTGCATTCTGGAATTTCCTTTTGCCTTCTCATTTTAGAATTCCCCTAATAAGATAAGAAACTTGGGGGGTCTGTTTTGAGAGTAGTGAGGGGTGAGTGTCAGTAAAAAAGGAAAGAAAAAGGGGAAAAAACTGTCTGCCTTTCAATGTCACATCATCTTCATCCACGTGAATGGCCTCTATTCTGCTCTTGTCTTGGAGACTGTCAGAAAATCCTCTCACCCTCCCTTCTGCTGATTTTCGGGGCTTTTTTGTGGCTCAGGATTAACTGTTTTAGTGCGAGGAGATGGGGAGATGCGGGGCCTCTCCAGGCTTTGCTACACACCCGCCTGACACGGGGCTTAAACCAGCCCCAGCGAGCCAGACAAGCCCCGTGGAGACAAGGCTGAACTGAAAGACTCCGGCTGATGGACTCATTACAGCGAATGGGGATTTCTGCTCGCAGAGTAAGTGCTGTGCAGCCAAAGGGAAACTGAGTCCAGGAATGTTAATTACTTCTGGTACTGTCCCATTTAGCCAAGGATTAACCCTTATCAGCAAGCGGCTTCTTAAGACTAATTCTCCCCGGAGAGGAGGCTTGGCATGTGCCCGTGGGTCACTCTCCTTTCTCAGGATGGCTTGAGTAAGAGGAATCTGCGGTAATCCCCCACCTCACTTTAGTTAATTTCAACCTTCTGCACAAACGCTTTTGCCCAAAGCCACCAATAAGAGATGAGAAAAGCCGGACTTTGCTTCATCCTGTCCTTGCCCAGATTTTTGCAGAGATAAGAATGAGCCCTGCAAGGCACCCCTCCCCTTCCTGCAGCCCCCAGAGCCGTGGAGAAAGGGCAGAGCTGCGCCTGGGAAAGGCCAGTCTCCACTTCCTCCTGGCTGCAGGTGATACCACCCCCCCGTCCTGCACCTCAGGCAGACGCACCGTGTACTACGCCTCAGCGGGGCCTGTTCTAACAGCGAGAGTGGCCATGGCATAGGATAAGGAAGTCCCCCTGATTTGGGTTCTTGCAAAGATGCGGGGCGAGCTGCCGGAGCTCCCTGGACCCCAAAGGATGCGGGAAAACCAGGAGCCCCTCTGCAGGGTGACGTACAGCCTTGCTCAGCATCTGGCACTGAACAGCGTGCCTGGTGGTCAGTGGCTGGCGCTGAGATTACAGCGCACCCAAAGGAACCCCTGGAAGGGGAGAGTGGTTTCAGGGCTTTTTCGGGAGTCCCACCTAGAGATTGCATCTCTTTTTCCTTTCTTTCTCTGCCTGACAGACGTGGAGCAGATTCTGCAGGAATAACTGGGAAGAGGCGAGAGTCTGCACCCTCCTTGTATGGGGGGCGGGGAGGTATGGCAGTAACACTGAGTCTGCTCTTCATGGGAATTAACAAAAAGGGGGAGGGTTTGGGGGCTGCTTGAGCTGGCAGAGGGCTCTGGGGGGCTTGGAGGAGCCAGCGTGTCTGGGGAATAGATAATGTTCCCAAGATCGACTCCTAGTGGCTGCACCAGGAACTGCACCCAGAACAGGGGCGGGCAGAGGGCTGCACTCCCCTTCCACTGGGTTTTTAATAATGCCTTGGTCTTTATTTGAGTTTCCTCATGTAAGCAAGTGAACAAGACAAAAATTCAAAACACCTGGTAGGTCAAAACTTACTCATTAAAGAAAAATCCCGCTAATAAAGACAATAGCAGAAAAGATGAAGTCCAGATGAAGCACAGCTGCCGGTTCAAGTGACAAATTCGCATCCCTTTCTTCTCTCCGAGTGGGGAAAGGGCAGGTATCAGCAGTTTAAAGTCCTTTAATGCAGATTTTCATCATTGTTATCCTAAGTGGCATCACTGTTATCGCTGGAATAACATTTGCCCGGGGTCCCCCGTTGGGTGCGGTGCATGTGGCGGCCACATTGCCTTCACCAGCAGCCTGGAGCGTGGTGGCCCTGACAAGGCGGGGGCGCTTCTCAGGTGTGTGGGGAGGGGGCTGGGGGCGTGAGGACAGGCCTTGAGATTCTGGTAGGCGGCATTTCTGTCTCCTAGACCTGTCACATGAGAATAGTAGACGCCTGTTACATCAGGATGCAAAGGGACTCTGCATGTTTCTAAACAAATGCTGCCATTATTCTGATGCTGCAGAGACCAGCAGTCTGAGTGTCTCTGCTCGGAGTCCGGGAAGCACACAGCCCGTTCCCGAGGAAAACCTGAGTGTCAAATCGTCCAGGCCAACGTGCTCAAGGCCGCTCTGGAAGGCCTACTGCTCTTCTCCGTGCTCTGCTCTGGAGAGCAGACAGAGGACTATGTCCTGAAGGTACAAAACTGGGAGGAGTCCAAGGTGGAGAGAAACAGAGCAATCTATAATAAGAAAAGCATAATATGCTAATTAGACCGGACGTCCTTCTGGACGACCTTCCAGACGAAGCCAGGGCTGTGAGGGAAGCCCGGGTCCCGGGTGCCAGAGGGAAGCCGGTGCCAGCAGCCGGGGGAAGGAAGGCCTACTCTTGCACGACTTTTGTGCAGCGGGCCTCTAGTGCGTTAATAACAGTGATCACCACGATGACAGTGACAAGCACCACAGCTAACCTTCAGGAATAGTGCCCAGGTGCGAGGGGTCCCCCTATGTACCCCTCCCAGCAACCTGTGAGGTTGGCATCATTAGTAGCCCCATCTCACAGATGGGAAGATCGAGGCTGAGGAAGAGAGTGTTGCAGTGACGGGAACGGAGTGCGAGTGAAGGCTGTGTGACACTCCATGCGCACTATGACTGTCCGGCTGCCCCCGGACAAGCAGTGAGACAGACAGGCACCAGGTACAGCGGTGTCTGAGCCAGATGCCTGCCTGCAATCGCACTGTTCTCACACACTGTTCTCACCGCAGCCCCCGCTTCTGAATCCCCCTCCTTGGTGGTGAGATGAGGGCGGGAGTGGAAGTGACAAGGGGTGATGCCCTGAGGTGGGGACAGTGACAGACTCGCCTTGGAGGCATTCTCAGGAGGGGAGGGTGGCCGGGCTTGGTAAGCCAGGGTGGGGGCATTGGAGCAGGAGGTAGGAGGACGCAGAGGGAGGTGGGACAGCAACCACAGGCTGGGAAATTAAGCCGTTTATCTCTGAGCTGAGTGTTCAGTGCTGGCCCGTGGGGGCTCACAGATCACCAACCTGGCTTGTTTTGGTTCAGAATCACATTCGAGGGTTAGGAGCTCTTCTGAGGTTTCTAAGGATCTAGGAACGGGGAGAAATGCCGTGTATCTACACATTCTGGTCAGCGTCAGGAGACAGGAAGGACCCACAGAAACTTGCGATAAATACCCTTTTTTTTTGGTCTCTTTTCTGCATCCGGGTACTCCAGGTCAGGAACCCCAGCTCCCGTGCAAGCCCACCTCACCAGGGAGGCAGTAAGCACAGTGGGTGAGAAAGCAGGTCTGGAGTCTAATGAGCCGGTTCCCATCCCAGCTTTGCAACTTACCTGTGCAGGTTACGTCACATCCCGTGCCTCAGTTTCCCCTTCTGTAAAGGCAGACACATGCGAGTGCCTCCCTCACAGAGTGATTGCTGAGATGTTCAAACAAGATGATACAGGCAAACAAGAGGCACGTGCAATCAGCGGTATCTATTAAAATGCAGCAATTATTATTGTCATTATTATTATTGTTTTTATTGACATGCAAACCTCGGCCCTGAGAGGGAAAGCGACTGGCCCAGGGTCACATGGTGACAGAGGTCAGTGTCCCCTTGTGCCCCCTTCCTTAGGGCTCTCCCCAGCCCCCTCATTCCCCTTTATAGCCCCTTTCCGCATGGGGCGTCTAAATGCCGCGCCACGTCCTGGCATTGGGGTTCCCTACACGCGCTCTGCGTCCTGGCATTGGGGTTCCCTACACGCCCTCTGCGTCCTGGCATTGGGGTTCCCTACACGCCCTCGTCTCCCCACAAGAAGGGAACGTTTCAGGGTTTTCCCCATTAGAGGCGTGGTGACTCTCTAAATGTTGAGGTTCCCCCCCAAAACTGGAACTGCCAGTGGGCTGGCACGGACCACCTCAAGTCAGGAGGGTCCGACCGAATGACCTTGAGGCCGTGACCTTAGGGAAAACAGGCAAATGAAGCCTTGATTCTTCTGACCGTCACACGCCTCCTGTTGCCGGGGAAGCCAGTGAGCATGCAGAGTTCCTGTCCGTGGTCTCAGTGACTTGTTCAGGGTTCTGAGTCCATGTGTGCGGGGCGTGGCTGGGAGCCCTGGCCCAGGGCTGCACGCACAGCCTCCAGGTGTGTCTCCGCGGCGCAGGCGATTCCGGGGGCCGTTGGACAGAAGGGAGCTGCAAGTTCACAAGAAGGCCAAGTTGTGCGGTTCCCGAATTCACATCTTGCCTGGAGATTGCCCCGAGGTCTCCTCCGAAGGCAAGAGCTGGCCAGCCAGTATCGGGAACACGGGAACAGGCTGGCCAGTGCGTGGGGCAGGCACGGAGCACAGATGGATCATCAGGAGATTCTAGGGTTGAATGATTTACAAATGGAATACGTCATGTTGTAGTGGGTGGAGAGATTTGGATAAGATGAGAAGCTGCGTGAATCCTTTCCATCAAAGATTCCTGGAGGGGTGAGTGATCTTGAATTCCCTCTGCCGTGTCTGCCCTGTAGGTTTTAGCAGGCACTGGGGATGGGAGCCTACCACCTTTCCCATTCATGGGTTTCCATCCAGGATAAACTAGGAAATAATGAGAAACTCGCAAGAAATCCCGCAGGATGTGGTTCCAAACCAAAGGGCTTGGAAGCATGTGTTGCTCCGCTGTTTGGAACTTCTGCACGACTTGAGGTTAACTCATGCATCAGATGAAGCGTTTGCAGGCTAATATCTGGTCTTTGGCTAACAGCATCTCCGAGGAAGTCCAGGAGAGGCCAGAGGGGCCGCCTTCTAGTTGGCTCTGTTTATTCTGGACCAGGTACTGCTTACCTGGTTGTGGTCCATGTAGGGCTGGCATCTTAAGGGGGTGGGCTCCGGAGCCCAGCTGCCTGGGTGTGAGTTCTGGCTCCTCCCTTCCCTGCTGTGTGTCCTTGAGAAAGTCAGTTAACCTCTCTTTGTCTTCACGTATATACACGTAAAGCAGGGACGTTAAAGGTACCGCAGCCAGTGGCTGTGAAGATGAAATGAAGCGGTTCGTGCGAAGTGCTTCCCCCAGTGCGGGGTGCAGCGTAAGCCCTCCTTCGGGACACGTTATTATCATTGGTGTACTTATCCTTACCCAGGTGGTACCCCCAAAGAAGCAACGCCAGAGGGCTGCATTGCTGTGGTCCCGCCTTCTCTTCTGTAGACTAGAAAGGACCTGGGGTGGGAGGAGGCGACACCAAGAAGAGAAACTCCTGGGAATATGCTGTGGGCCTTTCGGAGCCCGTTTGCTCCATCTGTGGAACCGGGAGCGCCTCATCGGATCCAGTTGTTGAGCTCTTGAGGGAGGGAAGGCGTTCACTTGGGGCTCGACCCACATGGTCTTCAAGCAAACCTTTTCCTACCCGAGCTGGTGGCTCCTTCCGACCTCAGAGGCGAGCTTGGCCAGTCTTTTGGACTCTTGGTGCCTGTCTTGTTTGGGGTTCCTAGAAGCAGTCCTGACAGGAGTCGTTTATTTGGGAGACGATCCCAGGAAACATCAGCAGGGGCGTGCGCAAGTGGAGAGGTGACCACGGAAGGGAAGGGGCCCAATGCGGAGGGGCTTAGGGTGTCCTTATCAGCAAGTTAACCTGGGAAATGATGCAGAGCAAGGACCTGAGGATTATCCCGCCCAAGAAGAAGGAGCTGGGGTATCTGCATGCCGACTCTCATCTGTCACCCGCTGTGTGCAGGCAGAACAGACTCGTGGGCTTTGGACTGCCCTCTGCCAGGAGGTGTGGGCGCAGGGATTTTGGGGGAGGGGAGGGGGTGGGCAGCGCCGGGATAGTCTCTGCTACGAGGCCATTCAAGAAAATGGATCTGCTTCCTCCAGCCCACCTGGGCTTCTTCCCCTGCTTTTACTCCTTTGCTACTTACGATCCCAGAGTTTAAATGGCCACACGCGGCTGCCCTGCAGTTGTATTGTGACTTGCTTTTCTGGGTATATCTTGTGCCCTGTGTGTATGCTAAGTCCCCTCGAAGGCAGGAGCATGGCTTTCCATGTGCTCAGATAACGGGACAAAGTACGCAGACATGTCCCTGTGTTTTCCCTGCTCCCAGGGCCACGACAGAATAGTCTAAATCAGGGTCGCCAACCAGTGGTCCGTGAGGTCTGAAAGGTTGGCGACCGCTGGTCTAAATGGCCCGCCCCACCTCCCTCTGTCTTTCTAAGGGAAAGTCTTTAGCGACTGAGCAGCAGGTCTACAGCAGAATAATGGGAGGAGGGGCTCCGAGTGGAGAGAGTTGGGGAAGGAATTCGTGTGAAAAGCTGGTGCGGCATCTGGGCTAGGGGGCGGGAGGGACACGGAGGGTCATCAGGGGCGTTGTGCAGGTGCCTTCGTGACTCTGGAGAAACTCAGTAAAGGACTGGAGCGACCCTGCAGTGGCTTTCGATCCCTACATGATGTGTCTTTGTTTTTTGAGACGGAACCACATCAATTCTGGGCTTATCAGAGCTCCAGCTGTACTTCCCAGAGGACAAAAATGTAGGTGCTGCAGGTAACCAGTAAGTGCTTATTGAGGGAATGAATGGCTGTAAGTATTTATTATCTTTTTAAGAACTAGAATATACCATAGACCCCACTAGTCTAGGGGTCTGAAGCTCGAATGCCTTTGTAAAATTTCTAGATAAAATACAAGATGACCAGTTAAATTTGAGTTTCAGATTAAAACGAATATTCTTTTTTTTTTTAGTAGAGTTACGTTCCAAATACCACATGGGTTATATGTTCCGAATATTACATGGGACATACTTTTACTAAATTTGCTACATCTGGCAACTCAGGTTTAGGAAATGTGCCAGTGATGAAATTTAAATGGAGTAAGCACGCTGTTAGACAATAGGGAGTGGTGGGGAGTGGGGAAATTGTAAAATCGGTGAACACATGTCCTAAGTGCATTTCTTAAAAAAAAATAAAAATCAGCTGGTGGGCAAAACAACAACAACAACAACAACAAAAAAAAAAAACACTTGCAAACTAACACTCTTGTTTTAAGTAAGGAATCTGAAACGCAGATGCAATGAGCCTAAGGACCCCAGATAGTTAAGGCCCAGATGAAGTGAGAGCCCAGGTTTCCACACCCCCAGGCAGTGCCCTGCCCACTGTGCGGGGCTGCGCGTGCTCCGAATGTGCAGCCTTAGGTGCCGCCCCTCCCACCTTCAAGGGGGCGGATGACGAATGACACTTCAGGTGACAGCAATTTCATGAATCACTGGGTAGAACCAGTTCACATTTTCCCCCAAGATAATGAAGCCGTTACCAGACTCCGGGCCACAAAATGGCTCACCCTGGTCTCCCGTGGCATCTGACAGGTACTTGCCTTTTCTCCCTAATGCAGCCAGCTGGGTTTTTTTTTTTTTTAAATTGTTGCCCTTTGAGCTGCTCTTACTAACGATATTACAATAGTAATATTACGAAACATGATTCAATGTCATGGGTAAATTATCTCCCCTCTCAGAGTCTCAGTTTCTTCATCTGAAAAATAAAAGAGTTAGACAGATGGTCTGTAAGGCCTCTCTGGTCTCTAATGAGAGTGATCAGGTGCCTCAATTTACCTGGGAAGGTCCCTGTTTGTGCCCCTTGCCCAGTAAAGTCATCAACTGTGTCTCCCTCATGCCCTCCAAGATGTCCACATTTGCATGAAAAATTAACCCCTCTCTCCAGCCAGTGGTGTGCGGGAGTCACTCACGCCAGCTCTGCAGAGCTGACTGCATGTTTCTCTGCCCCATGCAGTGAGGTCACACAGGGAGCCTGAAACCAGCCATGGCAAGAGCATTTACACCACGGTCATGAGCAAGCGCCGCCAACAGGGCTTCCTCCCAGAGATCTCGTTGTTAACACTTCACAACACACCACAGACTCCAGTTCTCATGACCGAAGACCACTTTGCACATGTGTCTGCACAAAGGGCCAGGTTGTCAGGAAATGAATATTTGACAACAAAACCCTTTTTTTTTTTTAAAGCGATTTTGATGACAATTCAGTTGACATGATCCGTGTCCAGCTCTTCTAGTGACTGAACCATGTAAAAGTCCACTGAACCCAACGTGTGTCTGCGTCCTCCGTGGTTGTCAGGACTAGAGAGCAGAGTCCCCTGGCTCTGAGTGCGTTTTTGTGTTTCAGCCTTTGGTGTTGCCAGATTGACCCCACTTTTATGGGGTACAATGTCTTGGCTGAAGCATAAGCTCTCGACAAAGCTGAAAGCCCCCTGTGATCTTGGGAACAGAACGGCCTGGGATTGATCACTCCCAGGTCTCACACTGGCCGGTCGGGTGACGTTGTCACTTGATCTCAGTTGCCCATCTGAGAAAGGATGGTAAATGCAGCCCTTCCCCCCCGTGGAGAGGCTGCAGGTGAGGGCAGTCTCGAGCCTGGTCGTGAGCCTGGTCTTCCTTCCCTGTGTTGGCCATCAGACTAGGAGCCTTCTCTCCCGAGACAGTGGGTCTTTTCCCCACGCCACCCTTGGGCAGGGGTATAGATATTCCTCCCCCTCCAATAAGGCATGCCTGAATTATGCCATAGACAGGGCCAGCCCCTTGACCTCCTGACCCGCCCTACCTCACTGGCAGGGAGCTGGACACCAGAGAAGTGTGGATGCTAAAGATTCATGGGAGGTGAATAATGAGCTGAGAGCGGGCATGAGGATTCCTGACTCCCAGGAAGGGTGAAAGCCAAGCGACCTAGAACCTTGGAACTGTAAAGGCACTTAGAGGTTATAAAGTCACCCCAACCCATTTTACAGATGGGGAAACTGAGGCTGGAAGAGACAGAGCCTCCCAGGCAGCAATGCCACTTGGTGGTGAAGAGGAGGGCTGCAGTCAGACCCAGTTCCCCATGAGACCTGGCGCTTAGACGAAGTGCTGAACCTCGTGGGTCTCCGTTTGCTCATCTACACAATGGGGGGATTAAGAGTGTCTACACTGCAGGGCTGTGATATGTTTGAGATGCACATGGGATGAGACAAGAATGCGGCGTGGTACTGGACCCATGGCGATTTGCTCAGGGAACGTCTGCTGTTATTGTTAACGTTATTTTTATTTTTTTGCGGTGACTGCAGTTCATTGCTTCTCGGCTCTGTTCCCCTTCTCCCTTCCTAATAGGAACCTGAGCCTCTCAGTCATGTGGTTTGTGTGCTCTGGGGTGGCTAGGGACAATCACATCCCCCATCTTTGTCGACACGGTTATGGATTTAAGAATGGGGTTGCGACATAAATATGTCCAATCAGAGCACATCTCAGGACTTGGGTTGGATGAGGTGCAGGTGACCTCTTCGTGTCTCCTACAGGGGAACAGGGCAGCATGGAATCCTGGTGCCTCTGGCAGCTACCTGATTCCCACAGAGGAAGCCCCTCTGAAGGCGAAGCTGCCACGAAGAAGGAGACTCACAGCCCTGCTGCCATCGACAACTGCTGGAGCAAGCTGGTCCTGAGGCCCACCCTACCTCTGCACTTTCCAATTATACGGACCCATAAATTCCCTTTATTGTTTAAACCAGTTTGGATATCTGCTACTTGCACCTTAACGAATCCCCTGAAATGCTTTTCCAAGGTCAGGCAGTGCCAGCGCTCAACATCTTTAGCTTCTAGTTCAGTGCGACTATATGAAAAGCATCTCAGGCAGCATTTAACACATACAGACACTCTATAAAAATTAATAGTGTTCCCTCCTTCCTCCCATTCCCTATTGTATCCACTACCCCATCAAAAATTAGATTTCCAGACGGCCCAGGGAGAAATATACTTGTTAGTCTGGACTATTTGGGGCTTTTTCAAGTAATTGCATGCCTTGGGAAATATTAATACAATGCCTTTATGTCTCCCCGGAGACAGAATATGTGACACACTAACCCATTTGGAATGCAGTGACGCCCTCGGACACAGCTCGGGTGAGGGTTAAAATGGGAGCTGGCTGTGCTGCGAAGATGTTAGGAATTGCTTTTCCACCATCCCACTTGCTGCTGGGGACTCACAGAACACAGGCAGGGAGTCCAGCCAAAGGCATTTCTCAGGTGGGCAGGCACTCTCCCCTCCACGGTGTGACTCAGGGACCCAGGCTTCTCCGGTCCAAGGCCTGACGCCCCACAGCTGGAATTCCTCACCCACACGGCGTGGACCCCATGGGACTCAGGAGGTTCACGAACCGGATGGGAAAATAGTCTACGGCGATTTTCACTAATCCCGCCCCCCCCCCCGAAATATAGCCTCTGCTTCTGTCTTGAACACAGGCAACAGCTGCAGGAGCATCCGCAGCACCAGAGGACCCTCTTGCCTGCAGACGTCAGGTGCTTTCCCTGCACAGCTCAGTGGTCAGTACCTTGGAACTTTGTCCTCATTTGCAATGTCAGCAGCTCTGACATTCGGCCGCTGAGCGAGTTAGTGAGACGTGCACGCGCTGCTATACCACAGGAGCTTAGATGTTGTTGCAGTGCCTTCCGGGGCCCAAACATGCTGGTTGTTACTTTTGTTGTTGTTGTTGCTGTGTCAATGTTATGCCCCAGGTGTCTGTTTCGCTGTCAGTGGATAAAAAGGGCCGTGTCCGATCCACCTTTATTTCCAGAGTTGGGCACAAGGTTGAGAATCGAGTAGGAATCTAGCAAATATCGGGACAGTGACTGATGACATCCGTCATTTTTATGACACTCCTGTTCCCGGGGGAAGCAAGGTGACAGGCCTTCCAGCTAAATGCTCTTTCTCAAGGCGCCGGGACACGCTCCTGAACACGGACCCCACCATACCTCTGCCTTCAAGTGAGGTTTGACAACCGCATACTTTTGTTGAAAGTCAATCACACGTGTACACACACACACACACACACACACACACACACACGCACGCACCAGCCAGACGCTGTCTCCCTCCTCCTCCAACTCCCACCCTGTCTCCAAGAAGGATATTTATGACTTTTAATAAATGGGGACCACAGCTAATTAGGCTCCTTACCCACTCCCCCGAGGCCCCGAGGGGACGTGACGGTTGACGTTTCGTATCTCTGAGCGAGCAGAGGCCACACATGCCACACCGATGAACTCACGGGGACCGGGCTCCGTCCCTGCCGCCTGGGAGAGCGTGCGTCTCTCAGACCAGATTAAAAGAAAACAAGAGCGTGGCCTGTCCCCAGCTCAGGAGCACGGAGCTATGCACTTCACCGAAGCAGGAATGTGGCCCATTAATTACTATGTCGTCAATTAATTACTATTTGAAATACGGCCCCTGGCTTGTGATGCGCACACCCCCCCACCATCCACCCCCCCCCCTCCCCGTGGAGGGGAGTGACTGTGCTAACGAGCTGACTGAGCCCTGCGGCCTGGAGAGGGGTCTGGTCTGCATCTGGGTGTGTTGGGGGGCTGCTTCCTGGGAGAGAAGCAGGGGACCCACAGAGGGTTGGGGCGCTCCGGGGTAAGGGGGAGGCAAGGTCCAGCAGCACCGTTCCTGACCATGGAGTCACAGGGCTACGTGAAGGGCTTGGTGCACCCAGCGACCAGGCCAATTCATTACCTGCGATTCAGTGGCAGTGCTTGGAGTGGGTACAGCGAGCTCCGGGCGGGAACCGAACAAGAGTGGCTCATGGCACTCAGGCTGGCCTGATTGGGGGAGGGAGGTGGGGCAGTACACCTACTCTGTGCGGTGGGCTAAGGGACCCAATCTTCAGGAGACATTCGCAGGCACGATGCTTACTCGGG
Source organism: Cnephaeus nilssonii (assembly GCF_951640355.1). Taxonomy (NCBI): domain Eukaryota; kingdom Metazoa; phylum Chordata; class Mammalia; order Chiroptera; family Vespertilionidae; genus Cnephaeus; species Cnephaeus nilssonii. The sequence goes on from NC_137091.1 coordinate 30,738,870, forward strand.
GTGGGCAGGGAGGAGCGGCTGCCGCGGAGGGAGGCCGTGATTTCATCCTGGTGGTCAGCGCCGCCCGCGGGCCGCTCCCAGCAGAGGGACCTGGGTAGTGACTCAGCGGGTCTGTGTCTCAGCTTCCTCCTCGTGTAACCGAGATGGCGAAGACGAGGCCGGGCTCCTAGCATCCCCAGAAGCCTCCAGCACACGCACCCACGCATGGGTTTAGAACAAGCCCGGCGCTCCGGGAACTGTGAGGATGCGCTATGCTTCTCAGGGTCCTGCTTGCAAACGCGCCCGTGTGGCAGGGGCCACCGGTGAAAACTAGGTTCTGGAACCCACAGAAGGTGTCAATAATCGTAGCGTTCAGGAAGCTCTGACTCTGCGCTGGGCCTGTGCTAAGGGGCTTGGGTATGATTGTGTGTCATCCTCCTTCGACACTGTCAGGTGCACAGGGGCGGGACCGAAGACTCAGAGAGGCTGGCAAGTGAAACGCGGAGACCGGAACTCGGGGCCAGCTGGCTCCAAAGCTGGGCTCGCTGTCCAGCAGTGCAGTTATTTTAACTATTAAGACAAGAGCATCCTGTACCCCTCTTTTGGATTAAAGGACAAGAGACAGGGGAATGTGCACAGATCTTAAGTTTGATGAGTTTTGTCCAGTGGACACACCGGACAGTGGACTCCCCCAGCCCCAGAGCTGGACCCAGGCCAGGCCCTGAATCCGGCGGCCCGCCCTGGTTGCCGCCCCCACAGGAGGCCGTTCTGATCACTGTCAGAGCGATGGCTCTGCTGCTCACGAACCCTCTATAAACCCTCTTGCCGTCTAGCTCCTTTCCCTGGACACCGTGTCTGTGGGAGTCGTCCAGCCCTGCGTGGCAGCAGCTCAGACGTTCCCCTCGTCAATGTCAATGTCGCAGCACACCTCCACCTCCTTAACTCTGCTGGGGACCACGGCTCGGTTAGATACTTCGTTTGGTTTTGTCCATGAGTGTTTACTGAAAACAAAACGAAACAGAGAAATTCAGAAACGTATGTATTTAGTAGTTCATTTGGAATGATAATAAACTCATTATATATTATTATAGGTAACATATTGTATACAAATAACTATATTTTCAAAACATGCTGTGAGCTGAGTGGCATTGTTTTTCCTTCTTACAAATCCCTTTGTGTCTCACTCAACAGCAGAGAGCTGGATTCCCAGGTGGGCTTCTTCATTCTGTACCTAGCCACGTAGTTTCTGGAATTCTCCTCCAGGTACCCATGTGATGAGAGCGAAAAAGCAAAGAACATCTTGGTGAGGTTATGAAACTCGCCCTGACCTCTCAGATGCCCTGCAGGAGGCTTGCGGACTCCCCACGCCCCTGGGCCTCACTCTGAGAACCTCCGTGTGACCAGGTCACACTTTATTTCTCCAGTCTCATGTCGATGGACATTGGGGTTACTCCCAGTTTCTATGTTATTATGAATACATTTTCTACGGACATTTTTGTATTTCTCTTTGCACGTGTGCGCGCGCGCACACACACACACACACACACACACACTATTTGGTTGGGTATATCCCTAGAAGTGGAATAGTTGCACACTTGGGTTCAGCAGATCTTATCAAACTGTTTTCCAAAGTGGTTGCTCTAAGTAACAAACCACCAGCAGTGCCTGAGGGTTCTGGTTCATCTTTCTCCTGTTCTATTAAAGTAATTGATCTGATTATAGAGTGATAGCAGGAGGGAAGGAAGCCTAAAATCCAGGTGCATTTTTTTAAAAAACCTTCCATTTTGAAATAATTCGAGATTTTCCGAGAGTTGCAAGGTTCATACAGAGAGTTTTTGAATACACTTCACCGACGACTGGTAACACCCATGACCCAGTGACATTTATCAATGCAATACCAACGTTGCTATAACAACACTAAGCCATAGATTCATTTGGATTCGCCCAGTTTTCCCACGAGGGTCCTCTTTCTGCGCGAGGACCCCGTCGAGGACACCGCCCTACTTTTAGTTGCTCTGTCTCCTCAGGCTCCCCTGTCTGTGACCATTTCTCAGACTTCCCCTTCATGGCCGTGACACTGGAGAGTCCTGATCAGGTATGCTGCAGAGTATCTCTTGAACTGGGTTTGTCCAATGTTTGCTCACGATTAAACTGAGGTTATGAATTTTGGGGAAGAATATTCCAGAAGTGATGTGTCCTTCTCATCCCATCCTATCAGGGGGTGCATGCTATCAACACAGCGTGTCACAGGTGATGTTGACCTTGGTCACTCAGAGTGCTGTCTGCCAGCTTCCTCCACTGGGAAGTTCCCATCGCTTCCTTCCCATGCTCTGTCTGGTTGGGAGAGTCACGCAGTCCAGCCCACATTGAAGCGGTACCTCTTGGAGGGCAGAACAAAGATTGTGTGGTCATGTGCCTCAACCATAACAGTAACCAATCAGTCTTTTAGGGGAGATAAGTTAGAGGCTATGCAACTATTCTGCTTCTCTTTAGTGTTCTACCTACTAATGTTGGCATTCATCAGTGGATCTTCCTAATGGTGATTTCTTATTTCCCTTATTCCATGCGCATTTATTATTTGGATTTCTTCTGTAGGAAAGAGTTGTTCCTTCTCCTCCATTTATTCATTTGTTCAATCATCTATTTATATCACTATGGGCTCATGGATATTTTTTTATTGTTTGGGTAATAATCCAATACCCTGGTTATTTATTTTGTTGTCCAAATTTGTCCTAGTTTGGCCCTTAGAAGATGTTTTGGATTAGCTCCCGTGTCTTTTTGACATGGCCCAGCCTTTAAAGACAAAAATTACTTCCTTACTTTCTGGCACAATGAGGTACTCCAGGTTCATCTTGTATTTTCTGTGCCCCTCCTTCAAATCAGACTTCCCCCATTTTCTCTAACAGAAATTTTTTCAAGTAGCATTTTCTTTAGTAGCCATAATGTTAGTGAAAAATGGCAAGAGCTCATAAAAACATTTTAAAAGTTCAATATTAGAATAAGATGTTTGATCTTCTAGGTAAAAAGTTGGAGAAGAGGTAGAGATTAAGAATGTTTTTTTATTTTAGATTTTGTTGTATACGTGAAGTGTATGTTTTCGAACACTTATCTATTGAAATAAAAACGAATGCATAATACTTTGCTTTATATTCTCAGAAGTTCTCATGTCAGCAATGCCTCATTCTCTCAAGCTTGTTGTAAAAACGCATTATTTACGAGTAGGGACCCCTGTATAGGATATCCTGATTTCTAAAAGGCAAAGGAGAAGCAGCGTTTTGTTCTGTAACCTGTCGAGTGTGTGTTTTATGCTGTATCTTTACAATGTAATCAAGTCTCTGTTTTCCTGGTAACTTTCTTCACAATGATAATGCTTATTTATAAAGTACCTACGGATTGCTCCACGGTGGGGCCCCCCATGGCTGAGGATCTGTGCTCTGGAGCCCGCCGGGGGGTGGGGAGCTGGGGCAGCAGTGGCTGAGTGTGCAGATATTTCAGCCTTCTCCATGATTGATGGGATGTGTGCTGACCAGGTCACTACCCCGGCATCTGGCCGTGACCGCATCAGAAAGCAATGCCATTAGCCCGGTGCCTGTGCTGGCAGACTGAACTACCTAGGATAAGCTCCTAAAAGTTTTACCCCTTAACCTTTCTTCATTCCGCCCTCAACATGGTTGACGAGTTGGGTGGATATTTATATAATCCAGTGATGATGATGGGGACCTGTGATGTACCCTCAACACACGTGAAACACGACTGGTGTTGCGAAGGGAGACATGGACCGCCGCGTGGGCGGACACAGGACACGGCTGTTTTCTGAGGGGATGGAGGCTGCTGATTTCACTCCCGCGCAGTGGGGATGGGCTCCTGTGGCCATCCTTTCCCCGGAGCCCCCAAATGCCGACGCCCTTTGACATTTTCTCCGTGAAGTGAGCCGTGGGACCTGGCATGCGGGCCACCTCTCCATTTGGGTAGGAGTGAGCAATTTGCACACACATCTGTTTTCCCTCCCGGAGAAAGGCGCTGACATCTGAGGGGCGGGACCCCGAGGCGGAATGGCCTTTCCATGTCGGTGGCTGCGGTATTTTGGCAGGAAAGGGACTAGAAAGGGTCCCTCTCCGGGCGAGGGTATCTTCTGATATAATTAGCCCATGTGAATCTCACCTCCTGCGGTTCCCTGGCGCAGGGGCTGTGCATTTGTCAAAGAGCTGTGATGGGACCCCCCACCTGGCAAGGGCGACATATGGCTGAGGAATTCGCATCACCAGGAGCCCCCGCCTTGGGAACTCTTTGTTCCAGATTCATGACCCAAACCGACGGAGAACGGATGGCGAGGAGCCCGCCGCGGCAGCCTCTTCCCTGGGTGCTGCAGCCTCTGCAAACGGGAGCCCGTGGAGGGCAGGAACTGCGATGGGACTTTTCTCTCTTCTCAAAGGCTGGGACCCGGGGCGCGCCTTTCCCTCGTTATAGTTACAGCGAGCCCCGGTGAAGAATAATTTGGGGCCGGTGGCTCCCTCGAAGGATGTGAGGAAAATGAAGGGAGAAATGCAGTCTTCTAGGCTGGCAAGTTTCTTACTGTTTTTAGCTCCCCTTAATTAAGCTAAAGAATTTGGGGGGAAAAAAAGAAAAAGCTAGCATTTATTGAGCGCTTTCTATGTGTTGGCGTTGGGCTAACCTCTATATATTTGAACCACGTGAAACGTGAAACTGCCAGTTTTGTGAGTGAAAACAGGTTGGAAGTCAGTAACTTTGTATGGTTTGAAGTAAGGCATGACCTCATTTCTCACAAGTCTCTGAGATAGTTAGGAATACCCCCATTTTACAGATGAGTAACCTGAGACTCAGACTCAGAGACCAAGTAACTTGGCCTCGGTCCTAAGAAGAATGGCAGAACCAGGATTTAAACCCAAGTCTACGTCGCTCCAAATTTCACCCTTGAAATTGCCATAAAATAGTGCTCATGTGACACAAATTAATTTGGGGGAAGTGCTTAGAAGGGTTCTTGACAGAAGGTGACTGCTGCATAAGCGAGGTTCAAAATAAATGAACGGAAGTATTTTGTATTCATCCATTAATTATTACATAAATACCAGGCAGTTTTTTCACGTAAAATCTGCTATGCTTGGGATTTGCCCAAGTCTCCCAGTCCACCTGTCTTGCCATCAACCCTCCTCTTGGCCCCGAACACATCACCCATCAGAGCGCAGGGCGCTCAGGCTCCTTGCACACAGGCTGGCCCACGGACCCGTCAGCCTATAAATCTGTTTTCCTTTTGGAAAACATGGGAGCCGTCACGTGGGCACTTTTTCTTTTTACCACAAATTTTAGAAACTTAGGAGTGGAAATTTCCAGGGATAGCATGTGACCCAGCACAGCCTCTCCTGGGAGGAGGAGGCCAGTGGCAGAAGCCCTGGTGTCAACCCCTCTGCACCTGAATCAGCCGGGCCCCTTTTCACATCAGTGGACCTCAGTTCGTCTGTCTGTGGTGTGGGAGGTGGGCCAGAACTTTCCTGATCTCACTGCGAAGCAGTGCAATGTGCTATTTTCATGGAGGAGGACCTCATGGTGGTCACAGCTTCAACAAAAAAACTGTTTTCTATTAATACTAGAGGCCTGGTGCATGAATTCATGCCTGGGTGGGGTCAGGCTGGCCGGCCAGGGGGAGGGGCCACGGGAGGTTGGCCGGCCCCACCCCCAGTTGGGGCGGAGGACTAATCAGGGCCAGGCTGGCCTGGGAGTGGGGCTGTGGGAGGTTGGCCAGCCAGTCCCACCCCCATCAGGCTGGTTGGCCAGCCACAGTGCGCATCATAGCGACCGGTCATTCCAGTCATCCCAGTCGTTCTGGTTGTTCCAGTCATTCCAGTCATTGGCTTTTATATATAGAGATTTGTTCCCAATAGATAACACATGGAGCTGGAAACACCTTTACAAGGTAAGAAGGGCTTGTAGTGAAAACTAGTTCCCCACCACTACCTCCCATTGCCACCCAGTTTGCCACGAAGGACACAAACGCAGCTGTCACTTTTGCCAGTCCTCCAGTGCTGGTTCCCGTGTGAAAAGCAAATGCAGGCCCTAACCGGTTTGGCTCAGTGGATAGAGTGTCGGCCTGCAGACTGAAGGGTCCCAGGTTCGATTCTGGTCAAGGGCATGTACCTTGGTTGCGGGCACATCCCCAGGAGGGGGTTTGCAGGAGGCAGCTGATTGATGTTTCTCTCTCCTCGGTGTTCCTAACTCTCTATCCCTCTCCCTTCCTCTCTGTAAAAAATCAATAATATGTATATATATATATATAGAAAAGCAAATGCAGGCAGGTGTGTACAGTGCATTTAGCTCAGATGGGTGTCAGCCAGACATCACATGTACACGCAGCCCCCTCCACAAACTACCTTCCCTGGGCCGCTTCTGCTGTGTTGAAACAGTCCTGTCTGCCCTGGTCCCGTTTCCACGCTTTGCTTGGGAACCTGAGTCCAGCTCTCTGGGACCAAGACTGACAGAGGCCCCAGGCCCCCCTGGACCTCCCGGAGGAGACATGGCTTGGGGAGAAGGCAAGATTCATGGAGGGCGCTGGGGTGGCTCAGCCACCTCCTCACCGCTGTGAGTTCGAAGGATGTGTAGAGAGGGAAGAGAAAGAATTCCATGGAGAGGAGCTGGAAACTCTTTTCAGCAGCATTTTTTTAGTGTGTATTCGTCTAAAGCACTTGCCAGGAATGCCATTTGGACTGGGAACCTGGAGGAAGAATTAACCCTGCAAATGTCCCCCACATGGCCATTGCGAGAGGTAGCCATGCCACATGCCTTCGCACATGGAATAAACGCGAGTTTCCGCACGGCGGCTGCACGCCCTCCGGGGCCTGGTCCTGCCCACCTGCACAGCCTGGCCCCGAGCCCCCCTGTCCTGGCCTCGGAGCCCTGTCCTCTGCCTCTCCGCCACCAGCTCCTGTCTAGCTGGGGTTTCCAGGTACACAGGCTAGTCACCCCTCACTCTGCCCTCGACGACTCACGAGAGTGGCTCCCCCTCAGCATCCAGTCACCCTCCTGTGCCCCCGCCTCGGCGAAGCCGCCACAGGCCGCAGGCCTCGCCAGCCCCTTCCAGAGGTTTCCTACCATCGTGCTCCACCCTTTTTCATGGCTGTCAATACGGCCTGATGCTATTGCCCTATTTTTAATTTTTATTTTTATTTGACAGTTGTGACTTGTTTACATTTTCTCTCTCCCTGGCCAGTGGGGTACGAGGTCTGTGACAGCAGGGTTTTGTCCGTCTTGTTCCCCTCTGTCCCCAGAGCCTGTGACATCCCTCTGGGCAGGCGTGTTGCTGGGAGCAGCCCCAGCAGTCACCGCACGACGGGCGGGTCCCATGCTGGCCTCAGCGCCCTGGCCTGGTGCCCCGGTGAAACGCACAACTGGGTACGGCCCTGAGCAGGAGCCCCACATCCACCTGCCCCCCCCCCCCAACATCTCTACCCACAGGACCGTTCCTCCTTGTTCCTCCTAAATGGCAGAAAATAGCTTTATACCCCGGATCTTTCTAGTTCCCCTAAGCAAGTGTTTTACAGCATGTACACCGGGACGTGGCATTGAAAAATGTTATGAGACTTGTATTCATCCCTGAGCTTTAAGGAATGACAGCCACAGGGGAGCCCAGCCAAGGGCGTCCCCAAACCCATACTTAAGGCTGAGCTTAATGCTAAGCCCTGGGATCCCCTCTGGCTTCTGTTCTGAAGGCCCAGGCTGCTTGCCCGGGCTGCGCCGTGACACACGGCTCCAAGGCCTCGTCACGGCCCGGCCCCCGCTGCTCCAGCCTGCCCGGAATTTCGGTGTGTGATTTCCAGACAAGAACTTGACTCAGACCCCGCGGTTTGGAATGAACCTGCTCAGTTCACCAACCCGGGTGCGAATGAAATTCCACACTCGCGGGCAGTGTCTGGGCCGAAGGCGCCGCGGAGAGGCGGTGAGCACGAGTGGAACTCCTCAGTAAACAGAGGACACCCTGCCGCCGATGCTTCTTAACATGGCATTTATGGCTGCAGAATGTGATTTCATGACAAGTCCTGGCCTGCCCTCCCACACTTCATATTAAGTTATTTTTTATTATGCTTGTTTCTTTGATGATGTCATGACATGGCCCATCAAGCCTTAATTAAAACCATGGCTGTAACGTTAGGCCTTCTTTAGACCATGAACGATGGGGCTTTGGAGGGGTCCCTTGGGAGGACCAGGGATGCTCAGGAGCAAGCAGGCACTGTGGACTTCCCGAAGGAGGCGAGAGGTTCTCAGAGGTGCTGGGGTGCAGAGGGGTTCCGGGGTGTCAGGAGCTGAGTGTGTCCCCCAGAAAAGATATGTGGAAGCCCTAGCCTCCAAATGTGACCTAATTTGGAAAGGGAGTCATTGCAGATGTAATTAGCTAAGAAGATGAGGTCATCCTGGAGTGGGTGGACCCTTACTTGACTATGACTAGTGTCCTGCTACGAAAATGGCATGTGAAGACAGAGACACAGGAAGGGGCGCCCCCAGGCTTCAGAGGGGGCCAGTCCTGCCAACCCCTGGATGCCAGGCTTCCAGGGAGACAGCGCGCTTCCGCTGTTTTAAGACACCGAGTTTGTGATATTTTCTAGCAAATGAATACACAGGGTTTGGTTGAGTCAATCCCGCTGTCTCTGAAACAGCCGGGGACGGGCCACGTCTGTTCCCTCCATCTGAACCCCGAGCCCCGGTGGCACCCCTGACCTGGCAGCAAAGGCATCTTGTGCGTGGGTTGCCCTGTGGGAGGCTGGGTCAGACCTGGCCCGACCCTGGTTATGACCTGAAAGCTCAGCATTTGGGAGAAATAAACACACCCGGGTAATTAATGACAGGGAGGCAGCCAGGCGGCCTGAGCGTTCCCTGAGTGTGATAGTGTCTGGGTCCCCACATAAGGCTTTGGAAAGCCAGGGTGCCCTCCGAGGCAACACTCCTTTCTCTTAAGCAGCATGAAGTGTGGGACCTGAAGTCAGGGTCACTGGGCCAGGGGGAACGTTTTCCCCGAACCCTCAGTGGGACCCTGGTCCCTATTTGCAGGCGAGGAAACCGACGGGCCCCGTCACCCCGGGACGTCTGTGCCGCATGACAAGCTGGATGCTGTGGTCACCAGACGTGGGCTTGCAGGGCACTAGGGTGTGTGTGTGTGTGTGTGTGTGTGTGAGAGAGAGAGAGAGAGAGAGAGAGAGAAGTATCCTTCAGGAAGAAAGCAAAAGGCCTATGCTCTTGTTCTGTGAATAGGTTATTAATGGTTGTTTGTTGTTTTAATGTCCTTTCCCTGCAGAGCCTCTGTTCCCGTTGCCTTGTTTGTTATTGTGGTGACATAGACATAACACAACGTGTGCCTTTTTGTCCATTTCAGCGAGTGCAGCCCAGGGGGCTTAAGCACATTCACACGGTGTGCAGCCGCCACCTCTGCCTCGTTCCAGAGCCTTTCCATCTCCCCGAAAGGAAACCCTGTGCCCATTGCCTTCACTCCCTGCTCCCCCCCACCCCGCCTAGCCCAGCCCAGCCCAGCCCCAGCCCCACTCCTGCTTCTCCTGTGCCCACAGCACACCGCCCCCGAGGCTGAGCGGTCCCGGAGGAGGAGACGGAAGAGAGATGGGAGTCACCCCGTTTTACTCCCCACTGCAGCTCATTCCCATCTGAGCGGATCAGGGCCAGGTGGACACGAAGGAGCCAAGCAGCACGCAGTCCGCACCTGCTCGGACCCGCCGCCGTGCTCTGGGGGAAGTCCTGCCTCCGACATTGGACCCAGCTCAGACGTCAGAGCCGTCCTGGGAGCTGAACTCACTCTCACCCACAATGTGCTCACCGTGTCAGAAGTCAGAGGGCGTGGCGTGGGATTTAAAACAATCACCAGCTCACAATTCTACAGACAATTATCTATGACGATGCGGGTTAAAGGCCAGCGAGGCCAGAGTCCTGCCACCACAGGCATCCTCCTGCTAATGTGTCATTTCTTAGAGATGCACAAACAAATCAAATAAAAAGCGTGTTTCATGACTTTGGTGAAATTCTCTTGACTTTGCTTAGTGATACGAATGCAAGAAGAGTAGCTTCAAGGGTGTCAATGCGTCTGGATTAGAAAAAAACACGGAGCTGCTTTAGGGAAGAAAGAAAATAGGAGGTTTTAAACCCCCAAACCCAAGCATTCTCATCCCAGGAAGTCCGTGTGACCCCTTTGGATGGGCAGTTGGAATACAGGGTCACTCTCCGGGGAACATGAGAACAACGTCTCTGTTACAAAGAAAGCATGGGCGTAAGGGAATACCAATTGGTAACAATTAGAGACGGATCAGATCGGTGGGGAAAGTTCAGGGCCCCTCTGGGGTGTATTTATATATCCTCTCTAGAGCTAAAGGCTCGTTAACCTGTGACTGGCTATCGGCTTCCCCCATCATTGACCTGATCCAGCCTCTCCGCAGGAATTTCAACTGTGGATGACTTTTCTCAACGCTATTGGTAAATATGTTGCTGGGGACACATTTCCCCCAGTTGTCTGAGGTGCTACAAACCCGCGTGCCTACAGGGACCAGGCCGGTGGTGTGGACTAGTGAAGCGGATGGAGGCAGGCGATAAGGAGTGGTGGGGACAGGGGCAAACTGAGAACCCAGACTTTGCCCAAAGTGGCAGCCACGGCTGAGCGCCAGTCTCTCCTTTCCAGAGGGGAGCACTGGCCTCGCATGGCCAGGTCTTCTGAATTTATCAAGAGCAACAACAGGACGTCTGCCTTTCTATGGGCATGTCCCCATTTTTAAACACATCGTGGGCCAACAAAATATGCCTGCGGCAGTTGAAGGCTTTTAGACTAAAGTCACAAGAAAGGACAGTGACTTCTCTCTTTGCATTGACCAAACCCTCACTTCTCCCATAAAGGGGTGGCCTTTGGTGCTGGGAAGATAGATATAGATCTGTGGTCTGTCTCTCCACTGTGTCCTAGCGGGGCCAGAGAGCAGCCAACCCCTGCCTCGTGCCAGGAGGCTCTTCTCGCTCCTCTCGAAATGCAAGGGAAGCATGAAGTCATTTTCTTTGCCATTTGTGAGAAATTCGTGCGCGACTGTGTGAATGGGGCTCCAACTTGACTATTAGCTGGTCTACCCACTATAGACCTGGGAGTCCCAATACTTGGTCCCTTCTCCAAAGTAGCTTTATTCATTCACTCACAGTATTTACCAAATCCCAGACACTGTGGTCTAGGTAACTGTACGAGGCTGACCTTATGAGGCGTTGGTCACCGTGCTGGCTCTGCCTCGGGCTCACTGGTGAAGCTGATACAGGGACGATGCTCCAAGGACGCATCAGAATCTCTGGGTTGGGTCCCAGCACCTGTGCGTTTGTGAAGGTCCTTGAAGTCTAAATATGTGTCTATGACATCTTCTTATCCAGTGAGCACCTTTCCTGCAAAATGTCTCAAACTTGTTTCTGCTCATTTGATATGTGGAACGAGAGAGAGAGAGAGAGAGAGAGAGAGAGAGAGAGAGAGGGAGAGAGAAAATTAGAGGTGACCCTTTAAGGTCAGGGACCATATATCAGCACCTGCAACAGCATGCTATTCAGGCATGCTTGTTTGTGACAGATGCTTCCACTTTCAAAGTGACCAGGTTTATCAGCATGAAGCTCTCGTTAGGAGAAAACACCAGAAGCTAATGGAATCTCCTTCCAGAGAGGCTCAAACCTGAATCCCCCACGAATGTAATCGATGCAGAATGATGGCTGAGTCTGATGGCCCCAGAACAAGAGGCAGGGCTCACCAGAGCAGTCGCTTGTGCTCGGGAATGAGCCCTTTCCCACAAGGGACGGCTCTCGTAACTTCTTGGTGTGAAAGCACGGGACACAATTCACATGAGCAAACAACGCCGACCAAAGTAACAGGGCCGGCCTCTGCGTTCAGATGTTAATCCGCATAAGCCCCTGCGGCCGATAACCATGACATTCTGGAAACCAGACACCGCCGATCATTACCCGGCAATGTCAAGCAGTAGGTTATGCCCTGAACTCTCCCCAGTCTCGGGTTCAAATCCCAGAGGTTGACTTTTGTTCTAGATCCCGCCCCCCCCACTTTTGGTGGGAAGAGTTTAACCTCCACCTCGCCTTGTCTGTCCCCTTAGGCTAAGGTCACCTTTGAGCAAAGTAGAGGACACACTGCAAAATGTTTATTTTTCAGCTGTCATTTCTAGTTTACCTTGCTGAACTTGATCTTCAAGTGAGAAACAGATACTAGTAGCTACTGAAATCTGTCCAGAATTTTTTTGGCGTAATGTTTTTGGTGACTGCCCATAAACCAATCACGTAAGAAAGGTAGAGGTGTCCTCTGCAGAGTAACATGCTTTTAAAAGACAAGCCACACTCATCCTTGGGCACATAACACAAAAGCTGCTTGGCAAAGCCACAAATGCACAATAATATTCCATCTCCGCTGCAGAGACAGCGGCCTCTGACGGACGGCTTTACAGGAGTCCCTCCCGGTTCCTTTGCATAAAGCAAAGCTTGCCTTGGTCGCCTTATCTCTTCTCTGCCAACTTCAAAAGCTCAGAGCAAGCCCTCTCCCAGAAGGGGGAAATTTCCCGGGTGACAGATTCGAAGAGCAAAGAGACTTGAGGTCAAAGGCAAAAAGAACACAGACTCTCATCTGATTAATGGTTTGAATTTAATTAGTAGGGAAAAGCTCAAATCAGACAGTTTGGGACTTGCTCGCGCCCCAGGTCCCTTCTTGCAAAATTGCAAAAAAGCAAAAAGGTCAGTTGGTCTGAGGAAGGCTGACCTTCTTGAGTTGCCTGCTGTTTTCACACTAGTTTAAATAGCAAGTTAAATATGAGTTTAAACAGGCAGGTTGGTGATGTTCCAAGCCAACAGTGAAAACGGTGGTTTTTAGGGTTGTAAATTTTGAGGTTTTTGCAAATGAAATAAACTTTTGAAAATATGGCAGCATATTTCTCATCCTTTATCACCCTGTGAGGTGTGAAGAGCTAGTTGGTTATAGAGTTTCTGAGAGGTCTGCATTTAAACTCCTTAGAGCCACGAAGGGCAACAGCAAGTAGGGATGTCGCCCTTCCAGGATTAAGCTAGGTTATTTGAAATAACCCTCACATTTGTTCATTCCACAAATACCTATTGCCATTGCTGCAGACAGCAGTCTAGGTGCCCAAGGAGTGAAGCGACGTGGCCAATATCACACAGCAAGTTCATGGCTGGGTTGGATGAGCATCTCGTCTCCTCAAGTGTACCTACGGCCCTCACCATCACACTGGGGTTCCCCAAAGGTACCCCAGTTAAGAAAAACAGACAAAGAAACCTGCACTGGCAGGACTGAAATGGGTGAGTACTGGGGAATCACAACCGAGCCTGTTACAATTGTGTCTAAAAGAGGAGTCGTTAGGCCACAGTGGGAATCACAGACGCTCTTCTACTTACAACAGGCATCAACTCCATAGCAGCCCTTCAGGTTCCTCAGAGTCATGTTCCTTTTTTTTTTTTTTTTTGCTAATTCTTGGTTCTTTTTTAGCCAGTTATGAATGCCTGATATTTGAAACCCCAGTTACACGAAGTGTTACTATATACCAGAGACCCTTAAACAGACGCTAGTGACTGTGTCCCGTTTCTTATAATTGAATGACTCTCAACCTTAGATTTAATGTAGTCAAACCCCGCCCTTCCTAGCGTTTGAAACCCTTCAACAACATCTCCAACCAAGCGGTCATCTAACCCCTCTTTGAACAATGCCCGTGGTGGACAGACCAATGCTTTAATCAGACCATTTCATTTGGACTGCTCTCATCATCAGAAACTGTACTGACGTTTAGAACATAACCCACAGAACATCCACCCCATAGTTCTACATGTGCCCTCTGGTTGGCTTAACTTTACACGCGTCTTTTTCACAATCAGACCAGTGGTTGCTATGCGGTCTGCATGGATCTCCCTGGGTGGGCCTGAATTCTCCCACCATAACACCCCCTTCCATCCCAGGGTAAACAGTGGGCTTTCCAAGTCCCACAGGGTATGTGGGGCTGGCCTTGCAGTTATACAAACCGAGCTGTTCTGAGCTCAATAATGGCACCAGATCCGAAGAGTGCCAAGCGCCGGATGAGGTCATCGCCATTCCAATCCCATTTAGCCTTTCCCAAACACTGCAAGGAGCCTGCCCACCAGGCAAGTCACATATTAAATGTCAGCCGAAAAGGGCCCTAAATCAAGTCAGGTCAGGTATTTAAGCTTCCTAAATCTTGGCTGCAGCTCGGGATGCTGGCACTTGGCTTGCGTTTCCTTCAGAGGGCTTCGATTGTTTTGGCAGCGCCTTTGACTTCGTCTCCAACATCAATTCTTCCTGAACCCCCCAAAAGGAAATAAATACAAAGCAGGTATTTGTTCTTATTCAACAATCTGGTCACTGAAACATGAGAGCTCAGGACTGTAAGCCCAGCTGCTCCCTTGAGGAGGGCCTGACGCCACCAACCTCAGCGGCTCCCCAGCTGCCATGGGGTGCCCCTGGAAGCGGGTCCTTCATCGCCCAGGAGGTGAAAGGTCTGCCGCACGTAATGTTCTGGCAGAGAACAGGCTTTGCTCAGCTGACGCAGCCGTACCAAGTAAGCCCCAACCTTGTGTGGGACCAACCAGGTGAGAGGAGGATGAAATGGGTGGATTGGACCAGAAGATCTAGAAAGTTCCCATTAAATCTAATGTTGTTAGAGTCAAGTGGTTTAGTTTGGGGAATGGGCACCAACTCATGTCTCCTGCCCTCACTTTCCAAGACAGTGTGCGACGCTCATGTGCACAGAAGTCAGCACTGACCAAGCGGGGATGCCCCGTGGACCTCAGGGGCTGTCTTGGTTACTGCCACCACCACCATCACAACCACCACCACCATCATCATCACCACCATCATCATCATAACTATAATCATCGTCATCATCATCATCATCATCATCTGGCATTTTGGGATGTTTAGGTGGACCTAACATTCAGGACAGTTAGTGGGCTTTCTAGAACAGGCACACTGTTTCTCCCTCAATGAATGTAAACATCGTGTTGTTATAAAGTTGCTTATTTTGTTTTTCATCTTCACAACACCCCTTTTATCAAATTCGAGTCCTTCCTCCCTTAGCACATGGGTGCATGCACACAGTTACAGACAGTGTGGAAAATGGTGATAGAGTGCCGTGTCTCTTTTATCATTTAATGGGTGATCTGAAGGCAGGTTGCATCATTTGAGTATAAAATACAATCAAGAAAGCAGACAAGTAGCTCCGTGTTTTGACTACATCCTGTTGCCTGTTTATGGAGTGTCCCTATTTGCTGAAATAAGGTGCCAAGTACCCAGTGACTTTTCTGCACACTGGCAGGTGGAGAGGTGATTTCTCCCTCTGTTTTCTAAGCCAATATGACATATTTTGACAGAATCATAGGCCTATTTTTATCTCATTTCTTGCTCATCTACACAAAGATCTTTAAGACCATCAAAAAACAAAAGAAGAAAGAAGGAAGAAATTTCACAATGTGTAACAAAACATCAAGTTATATACCTTAAATATAAGTGATTTTTATGTCAATGATATCTCAATAAAGCTGTTAAAAAAGAGAGAGAGATGAGAGAAAAGGGTGGTGACAGAGGGAGAAACAAATCTTCCCAGAGCACCAGGTCCCACTCTACTTCCTTCTACTAAAATCATAAGACAAACGTGTGTTAAAGAGCATGGAAAAATATCCACAGAGTCATGGAGTAAAGTCAAAGTCTTGAGCATGGTCTGCACTAGATGTCCCCAAATTCTCAGGGTAGCCGTGTAATTGGTTGTCCAAACTGGAGTCCATTTGAGAATGAAAGGAGACATAAAAACCAGTTAGTAGACATTACTTAGTAAACAGTTGCCTCAACTTAACTGTTCCAGCCCAACTGGGACTCACGGTCATCCTACAAGTATTAGACCTTGGCCCACTGGTCTACAACAAATTCACCAAAGGATAAATGAGAAAAATAAGGCTAATATCAGTATGTACCAGTATGTTCGCGGTCCTCAACTGCCCTTTCTTGAGAAGGTCTTCCTTTGTCTGTGATGAAGTTCTTCCCACTTTGCAGTGTGTGCCAAAAATCTTGTTCAAATACATTAATTGGGTATAGTGGTAGATCATAGAGATGTGTTGTTTTTGTTAATCTGTTTGCCTGTTACTTTTCAGGTATTTGATTGATGCAATAAAAATTGGCCAGCCTATGTCAACCCACCCAGATTTTTTTTTATTTCTTGGTCTCTAATGTCCCCAGATCTGAGACGGCTTATCTGACCTCTCTAGCTGACTAAGGAAAGGACACCCCCTGGCTATCATTCCATTGGTTGCCCCACATCCACACCATGCTCAAGCCACCCATCCCTCCAATCTTGCTGCCCAAAAACCACTAGAGAGGGTCAAGTCCCTTGAGTCTCACAAGAGCAGCACCCCCTCCACACACATTAGCCCATCCCCAGCCCTCCCCCACCCCAGCAGTGGCAGCCTCTCCATCATCACAGATACTGGAATTTGTCTCAGAACCATCTGGCATGCATGGCTATGCAAAGGTCCCCACTGAGGGAGCCCAGGGTTAGATGGCTATCTCAAGACCCCATGTGGGGTTGCTGTTATTTTTAAAGGCAGCTCATTCAGCCACTGCAGGGAACTAATTTCTTTTCAACAAGGCTGCAGCTCCACCTCTGCAGCACCCATCCTGAAGTTAGGGAAGCCAGACAGAGATGGAGGAGGTGGGGGTAGGGGGACTCTTATTAGCACAGTTTCTAGGATCAAAGTCCTTTATGACCTGAAAGATCCAGGCTGTTAGATTATAAATTGGGGTTTAATTAGAGCCTTGTCAATCAACTTCTATCCCTGCCTTGGTTTAGGCAAATGGTTCTTACTTTGGCAAGTCGTTAATTAAGAGTTTTGGAGAACACAAGCTCAGGGTTTTATGTCAAGCAGAGAAGCAGATGTGGGTGATTTTCCACTCTCAGAAAATGTTTTTTTCTCCCTCTTTTGGAGAGCAGAGATGCATTCCATTTGCTTCAGAAAAATAACTGGAGATGTGGAGGGTTAAAAGTCTTGAAGTACCCATGTCTTGTTAATTCTGGGGAAAGATGAAGTCACAACTGTGTCTAGAGGTTAAAGAGACTGAGATTTGTGTTAACTGCCTGACTGATTTCTAACACTGGTACCAATGACCTCAGGTGAGCTATTTAGCTTCTCTGAGCTTCATTCCCCTCATCTCTACAATGAGAGTGGTGATAGTATCTAACTCATGGAGTTGTCATTAATATTATTCTTTCATTCAACTACTATTTATCACTCACCTACTGGGTAACAGTCACTGAACTAGTTCCTGGGAGTCCCATTGTCAATAATACAAATAAAATCCCTTGTGGAATTTACATTCTGGGCAGGAGAGAGAAGGAGGAAACAACAAGCCAATAAACAAATATATACATGTTATAATGCCTAGTAGAGATGAGTTCCATGAAGAAAAACTGAGTAGAGAGTAGGGAGGAAAGGAAAAGGGAGATGCAGATGCACATTGAGGTTTTTTGCATTGCGCCTGGCACGTAAGTGGTCAAATAAAGTTAGTGATGATGAGGATGGGGATAGTGATAATGATGGTGATGATGATGGTGGTGTTAAGATGGTGATGATGATGATGATCATGGTGATCATGGTGATGATGATGATATTGGTGGCAATGATGGCAATAATAATGGTGATGTCAGTAATGATGATGGTGATTCCTGAAACTCCCCAGCACACCAGATCCCTTCCTTCATCTGTTTCCATCCTTGGAAGCAACCCTTCAATGATTCTAATTTGGAGTGAAGGAATGCCAAAACTATGCCCACTCTTTCTTTTTTCACATTCAACACTTTTCCTTAGACTTGGCCAGAGGTTTTGGAATCAGCATTCAGCTAGACCTTTATTAAAAAGCAACACACATGCACAACCCATAAAAGCATCCAAACTGGAAAAGAAAGGAGTTCTTTGTGTTTTGCTACTTGGCAACAAGCTCGTCTTAAATCAGAACAAGACTGATTTCGTGTAGATAGAAACTCTTGGAACCAACTTTCCCCACTGCCCTGAGCCACACATGGCTGAGTGCCCCTCAGCCACACCTGTGCCTTTTATTACATTCTGGGAGGAAAACTCTTGGACCAGGCTGTTCCATTACTAATTTAGCACTGCAAAGCAAAACAGCAACGAGGAATGAACTTCCCTTGGCTCCCTACCCTTTATGATTAGTGATCATCCCTTGGCAAAATAAAGAGGAGGATCATTTCCTGGAATCCCGGTGACAGTGGCAGAACAGCTCTGTTCCAAGGGCGTTTCTGGCTTCATCCCAAGTGTCAGGCCATCGTGTTCATCTACTTTTTTGGGGGAAAAATCCACATATTTACCATAGCGGCTGAAGTCAGGTTAACCAGGATGATGACTCATTCCTATCCACCTCTCTCTCCCTGTCTTCAGGAGTGAAGGGGAAAAGATAATAGATGAAAAGTCACATTAAGGGAATCCCATTGCTGCTTCTGCTCATCCAGAGCCCTGAAGAGTGAAAGCATGAGTTACGGGCCATTCAAATTAGGCTGTTAACTAATATTGCACTCCCAGGAAGGATCAAAAGAAAGTTCCATTGCTTGGGGATTTTTGGTTGCAGTGGAAACATTTCTAACTGAAGAAAAAAGGATTTCATGGATTGTTCTGGGATGAGCTTGAAAGGAGAATTCCAGAAACAGGTCACAGTATGGTCAGAAACCTGGACGGCTCTAGGGCCGGGGTGGGCAGTTTGCTTTCAGAGGCCATGGTCCGGGTGAGTGGATGCCAACCATATCTAGCCTTTGGGTCCATAGACACCAGACTCAAATTCCAGGAAGGAAGAGCTTGTCAGGATGAGTGACATGCCCACTCATTGGCCATGGGTGATGTGTTAGCCTGCTCAGGCTGCCATAACAAAATACCACAGAACACCACAGACTGAGGGCTTAGACATTTATTTTTTCACAGTTCTTGATACTGGAAGTCCAAGTTCAAGGTGTTGGCATGGTTGGTTTCTGGAGAGAACACTCTCCTTGGCTTGTAGATGGCCATTTTCTTGCTGTGTCCTCACATGGCTTTTACTCCATATGAAGAGAGAGGAAGAGAGAGGAAGAGGGAGAAGGAAAAGGAGAGGGAGAGGAAGATGGAAAGGGAGAGGTAGAGGGAGAGGTAGAGGGATAAGAAGAAAGAGAGGGAGAGGGAGAAAGAGAGGGAGAGAGAGCAGGGCCCCATCCTTATGACCCCATTTAACCTTAAGTACCTCCTGAGAGGTACCATCTCAAAATACAGTTACATTGTAGGTTAGGGCTTTAACATATGAATTGAGGTGGGGAACACAATCTATACTAATAAAAGGGTAATATGCTAATTAGACCAGACGTCTTCCAGACGTCCTTCCTGACAAAGCTGGAGGCTTGGCCAGTCTGCAAGCCACCCCCGGCCCTTCACCCAGGCCGCCCAGCCCCCAGCGGAGACCCTCACTTGATGGGGGTGTGGCTGGCCTACAAAATGCCCTCAGCACCTCACCCAGGCTGGCCCTGCCCCTAAGTGGGGATCCCCACCCCAATGGGGGCATGGACAGGCTGCAAACCACCCCGGCCCCTCGCCCAGGCTGGCACAGCGCCCCAGTGGGGATCCTCACCCCGATTGGGGGTGTGGCCAGCCTGCAAACCACCGGCAGCCTCTCACCCAGGCCGTCCCTGCCCCAGAAGGCTCCCCCCACCCCAATCCAGGACCCCCTTCAGGGAAGGCCAGCCAGCCCCCACCTGTGCACCAGGCTTCTATCCTATATAATAAAAGGGTAATATGCAAATTGACCCTAACAGCAGAATGACCAGAACGACCGCTGGATCAGTCACTATGAGGTGCACTGACCACCTCTTGGTCCCTTTCCCCAGCCAGCAGGCTCCGATCGCCTGATGGCCACCCGCTGTGGGGCTAGGGCCGGCAAGCAGGCGGGAACAGTCGACCTCTCAGTCCCTTCCTCTGGCTGTCAAGCACTGATCACCCGATTGCGAATGGGGAACTGGCAGTGGGTGGCGGCGGGGGCGGTGGGGCCATCTTCGGGCAGCTGGGGAAGATGGCCCTGATTGCAGGCCAGGCCTACGGACCGTACCTGCACATGAATTTCATGCACCGGGCCTCTAGTTTACTTGATAAGAGGGGAACTGGTGTGTTGAATGATAAGCCAATTAAAATGTGGACGGTGGAAGCTGGGCATACATGCTGACACCTATCAGAGAGAAAGGGGACACTGGCTGACACAGATGTAGGGATAAAAATAACCACATGTCATCCTTTCAGAGGCTCACACAGGGGCAAGATGACTACAAACAATTGCCGTACAAATAGGAGCATGTGAGCCGAGGGTCAGAATTACAGAGAGGTGGAGTTCACTGTGCTGGCAGGTGAGGTAAGGAGGCTGGAGAGAGCATGTCAGGCCCAAGTCTGAGGATGAGTGATATCTCCCAGGGAACCATCAAGAGTGAGTCTGGCCAGCCCCTCTAAACCTTTGGGGGATGATGTCCTCTTGCTGGTGTGAACTTGGGCCCCCAGTGGCTTGATGGTGACCAGACACAGCACCCCCATCATGGGAGGTCTCCAAGTCTTGATTTCATAAATCCAGCTTTTCAGTTACCTATACAGCCCTGCTTTCTGCTGCTCTCTACACTCTAGCCAGAAATATCCCCTTTCATGCCAATCGACACTTATGTGTCCCATCCTGGAGTATGAGGTCACAGGAAGGCACAGACTAAGATTTGGGGCCCCAGGGCCATACCACTTATGAGCTTGGAGACTCTGGGTAGGTGGCCTCGACCTCTCTGAGGGTCCCTTTTTGTCATCTCCACAGTGAGGATAGCAGGGTATATCCTTCCCAACTCACTATGGGGGTCCCCGCAGACCATGGAAGGAGAACCCTTTGCTAAAGGACTGGGTGTGGGCTGGGAGGGACAGAGAGAGCTATGGAGTCAATACCCCTGGAATTTTTTAAAATTTTCAATTACAGTTGACATTCAATATCCTAATATATAAAAACCCTGGGTCCGTCACCTGGGTCCGTCATGACCGGAGGCTCGACAAAACAGAAGTCAGTCCTGCAGTCAGCACTGGGTTGCCATGGCGACCCAGCACTGACTGCTAAGGGGGCTGCAAATCAGGCCTGGAGAGAGGCCTGAAGAGAGAAGCAGGGTCTGATCCGTAGCCTCTGTGGTAGCTGTTGATCAGCACTTGCCTCTCTCTTTCTCTCCAGGCCTGGCCAACAGCTGTGCCTCCATTTCTCTCCAGGCCTCCACCAGGGCTGCTGATCAGCCCCGCCTTTCTGATTAGGCCCCATTGATAGGCCCAGAGACATTGCCTGGCATAGAAACAAACCAATCAGAACCAAATCTGGGTGAACTGTGAGGAGCCAATGGCTGCCTAGAAGGCGGAACTTTTGATGCTGATTGGCATAGAAATCGACCAATCAGAACCAAATCTGGGTCAACTATGAGGAGCCAATGGATGCCTAGGAGGCAGAGCTTTTGACGCTGACTGGCATAGAAACCGACCAATCAGAACCAAATTGGCTGGCAGAGGAGGGCAGTTGGGGGTGAGATCAGGCCAGCAGGGGAGGGTAGTTGGGAGCGATATCAGGCCGGCAGGGGAGCAGTTAGGTGTTAATCAGGCCAGCAGGGGAGTGGTTAGGGGTGATCAGGCTGGCAGGCAGAAGCAGTTAGAGGCAATCAGGCAGGCAGGCAGGTGAGTGGTTAAGAGCCAGCAGTCCCAGATTGTGAGAGGGATGTCTGACTGCCAGCAGTCCGATATCCCCTGAGCGGGTCCCAGATTGGAGAGGGTGGGCTGAGGGACACCTCCCCCCCAGGGCACGAATTTCATGCACCAGGCCTCTGGTTATTTTATATTTGTTTTGGGAGCACAGCATGAGGGTTAAACAATCATATAATTCACAAGTGATCCCCCTGATAATTCTAGTTCCTACCTGGCACCATACATGCTAATTAACGTTATTGACCATATTCCTTATACTGTACTTTACATTCCCATGACTATTTTGTAACTTCTTATTCCCTTCACCTTTTTCATTTGTGACCACAACAGGATTGGCCCAAGCGGCTTGGCAAGAATGTCGGAGGAGCAGACATTTTGGGGGTTGGGGGTGGGAGGGTCAAGAGTTCAGGTCTGAACATGAGAAATCTTCAAATCCAAGAATCTAAAGGAGTAAATCCCACAGCACAGAGAGAGTGCCGAGCAGGGCGCCTGGCACCTGAAAAATACTAAAAAATATTAGCCATTTGGCCGATTCTGGAATGCCTCTTGGTGGGCAGGGCACCACACCACTTGTCCTGCTGGATGCTACTTTTTTTTTTTTTTTTGGTATATCTTTCTTTTTCTTTCTTTCTTTCTTTCTTTCTTTCTTTCTTTCTTTCTTTCTTTCTTTCTTCTTCCTTCCTTCCTTTCTTTCTCCTTCCTTCCTTCCTTCCTTCCTTCCTTCCTTCCTTCCTTCCTTCCTTTCTTTCTTTCTTTCTTTCTTTCTTTCTTTCTTTCTTTCTTTCTTTCTTTCTTTCTTTCTCCTTCCTTCCTTCCTTCCTTCCTTCCTTCCTTCCTTCCTTCCTTCCTTCCTTCCTTCCTTTCTTTCTTCTTTCTTTTTTTTTAATGCTACCTTTTGATTTTTGTCGGTCTCCTTGTGTTTATCTGCCGAGTGAAAGGTCCGGGAAATATGAGCTGTGCCTCGACAGGCCGTCCCAGGCCGTCAGAGAAGATCAATGTCCTGTCTAAAGGGGGAGCTCCCAGGGTTCACGCTGCCCACGCACTCTGAAACCCGATCGTTACCGTGTCTTTTAGGAAAAGGGACCCCTTGGCAGGTGATTGTTTGTGTTGCCCCTCTTCATATCAAACATGCTGGAGATCAGCCACTTGTTAAGGGCCAGCTGTTGACAGGAGGATGGAAGGCGGTGGGCAGAGAGCCCTCTGCTCTCTCCAGGATCAGATCGTGCTAAGCAGAGAGCTCCTTCACCCCAGAGCCGGGGCAACAGGCGACCAGGGGGTTGGGGGCCTGCGGCTCTCTGGAATGCCATGAAGAGCCTGTGCCTCCCTCTTGGCTTCAGGAGCTCCTCCTGACCCTTCCTCTGAAATGTCACTCCTTCTAGAAGCCCCCCTGACACCTGCCCGCTGAGCCTCTCCCGTTCGGTGCACTTATAGCAGCACCTGCCCCTCTCTTTCCAACACTCAGCATTCTTGCCATGATTTATTAACCAGCCCTTAATTGTTCACCACCCATCTCCCACATGACTGTGAGCTTCCTGGGGAGGAAGATATGTGTCTCTCTGGAGTCATTAAACCCACCCCAGACCCTAACACATGGTAGGGAATTGATCGGTATTGATCAATGAGCTGTTGGCAATCATTTGTACAGAACGCAATGGGAAAAGCTGGGTGTATGAGCAAATAGAGGTGCAATCATTGTTTTGTGCCATTTTGACCTAAGAGCTTGAGACCAAAACCAAAACAACAAAAAAACCTACATGACATACATTTGCTAATAATCTAAAATCACTGATTCCAATCTGTAGGCTACAGATGTTAGAGTGGGAAAGGGACAACATTATTTTAAGGGCTCTGTGAATTCATATTGGACCAAGTATTGCTTTTATTTAAAATTTTATTATGATAATTTATATACAGAAGTAGGCAAATAGTCTAATGAGCTCCCAATGCCTACCAATTACATTTGACTGTGTAAGGCATTGCCATGGTCCCAGACTTCATGTCATTTCTTTCCTACATTCTTAAATATATGTCTTTTAAAAATACAGACATTTTCTTACAATAATAGCAAAAGCATCCTTCGAGAAAATATGCTGTCTGGCCCATGTGATTGTTTTAAGTGCATGCTATTACAGTTATCCGTTTTCTAAAATTAAGAGTATTAGAAATTCATAGAAGGCATTTTGTAAGGGTATTTTCTTAATTCACAGATATTAAAAGTACAAAGGTGATCAGAGGGGCCTGTGATATTTTTTGACATCACACATGAAAAGGATAGGAAGCTCTGACATAAAACTTTATTTCAACCACAACCAGGATTTCTCCTGATGGAAATTGTCAGGGGAGCATATCGGAGAGGCTCGAAGTCTTCTCTTTGCATTGTTTCATTTGCTATTCCGCTGTAGAGCCAGCTATTTTAGGAGAGAAGCTGAAATCAAACAAGAGTGGCAGGAAGGTGGCACTGGTGGGGCTGGACCACAGAATGTGTTCAGGGCGAGAACAGTTCAGAATGGACTTTGGTTTCTAAATTGTTTAGCAGGATGGATTTGGACCTCCAGTGTGTGGGATATTTAACAGATAACTCAGTTCTCTCCCTCTAGTCTGCTATTTGCTAACCACGTGACATTACAGAGCTTCAATTTTGTCATTTGCAAAATGAAGATAAGAATTCTAGCCTCCCTGAACCCTCTCCTCAGGGTTAAAGGCCCCATTGAGATAGTCTAGAGTAGACGTATGGTCAAGCTGTTGAGTGCTAGGCACATTTTAAAGGGCACACGGATCTTCTACCTTGCTCTGTCCTTTGTAAAACTTTCTTTTTGGCATCAGGCAGGTTGGAGCTTTAGCGAACAACCTAGCTACTCTTCCCATCTCACTCTTTACCCTGCTCTTTGGTCAGCATCTCAGTGGGAGCTGCCCCCACCCCAGGCTGGAGCATCTGGACCCATTGCAAAGGGAACAATCAATCAGTGGCTTTGCCCCCGACATGCCCAACACCTGCACCAGCGGATCGCTTTCCTCACGAAAACGACCAAATGGCCATCAAACGTTTGGAGCCCAACCTCGACCCCCAGCGCACAGCTCCACAACTGCTCACCTCGGGTGGCAATGGACCCGAGGGGAGGTGCGGGTTGCCCCTGTGACTGTTTGGGCCAATGCAGCAGCTTTCAATCCCGGCTCCTCGCATTCGAGAATCACCTGGGGAGGCTTTAAAAGGGACCCATATCCAGGCCTCATTCCAGAGACGTTGGGTTGGCATGTCTGGCATTGGGGCCTGAGCCCTGGTGCTGGCTGGAAGGTCCCCGGGCACTCTGAAGTGCAGCCAGCATGGAAACCAGCTGGCTGACCCATTGCTCAGGTCAACCAACTGGCCTGTTCAAGTCAGTGAAAAATGAGTCAACCAAATCAGTCATTTGGGAAAAATCATTTTCAAACAAAAAAATAAATAAACGTTTATCCAGAAACACATGGAGATCCACTCACTGGTCTCCAACCCTCAGGGGAGGAGGTTGCAGGGGGATGAGTCACTGTGGGGCCTCACCGGCTCTTGTGCACGTGGAGAATTACCTGGTGAACCTGTCACTGGCTACAGGACAGGAGGTAAGCTTTGTCCCTGAGCGAGTTCAGTGCCTGGGTATTTGGTTTGTTTCTCTAAAGTGTTTGGCCAGGACTAATATTTACTCACTCAGTCATCCTGACAGTTGTCGAGGCTTTCTCAAACATCAGGAGCTGTGCAATTAAAATTAAAGGACATTTTAATTATTAGACATTGTCTTCCGATGGGAAAATTTATGGGAACATAATAATTATAGATATAACTTATTGTGTCTCATTTGTGCCAAGCATCTGCTAAGAACTTGACATTGAATCACTACAGCAACTCTGGAATCCATACACTGTTGGAGGAAGGGAATGAGGTGCAACATTGAAGGCAGCGGGTAGTGATGAGATGCTTAGAACTATAGAGGGAGTATAGTCACTGGTCCACATGCTCATGGATTTGACCATGGAAGGGATGGATAAGAGCTTGTCTAGGCCAGGGGGCTTCAAGGATCATCTATGATGAATTCTACATCTTTATTAGAACCACCAAGAATTAGGACAGAAGTGGGTTTGGAAAGAGTGAAAAATATAAGAGAGTGAGAAATATGGTATAAGAGAAAGGTATCTTATAAATCAGTGGGTAAATGATTGGGTTTTGTACAGTCCTGCTGTAGAGCCTAAGACCATCGGAAAACACAGATATTTACATTACGATCCATTAACAGTAGCAAAATTACAGTTATGAAGTAGCAACGAAAATAATTTTATGGTTGGGGGTCACCACAACATGAGGAACTGTATTAAAGGGTCGCGGCATTAGAAAGGTTGAGAACCACTGACATATATAGGGCAGAGGATATGAAGTCGCATTTCACAAAAGAGGAAGCCCTACTAACCAAAATGAGATACCATTCCACACTCATCAGTTTGGAGAAATGAAGCTGTGGGGCAGGGTGGGGAACGTCCACCCCGAGGGCCATAGAAGGCCCACAGAAATCAATTGGTTTGTCCACTCAGAGAGCAAGGTCAGTCTCTACTAATGTCCAGTATGTGCATCCTTTCCAGCCAGGATGACATTCGAAGTCTGCATCCCAGAGGACCTTCCATCCACACACAGGCGTGCCCACTGCTGCTGCATGAGTGGCAGCAAAGTCTCTGAAACAGTACAGACATCCTTCAAAAGCAGAGCTGATGACTACATAGGGGAACATTCATTCAACAGCATACCTCAGAGTGGCGAGCTTGAATCATGGAGCTACAGGATCACCATGGATGAATCCTGAACCACAGTATGGGTGTGTGAAGCCAAAAAAGAAATTTGCAGAGTGAAAAGTGCATTTGCACAAACCCATGCAAAATAACACTTTCCATTGTTTATGAACGAATCCACAGGTGGTCAAAATAGAAAAACATGCAAAGGAATGATGGATACCAAACTCAGGACAGGATCAACTCTACAGAAGGAAAAAGGGACAATGCGACCAGGGAGAGGTAGAGAGAAGATTTCCAATGCATCTGCAATGTTTTCTTTCATAAAAATAATATCCAAATAAACAATGGAAAATGGTAATGTCAGCTAAAGCTGGGTGTTAAGTATATGGTTATTGGTGACTTTAGTCTCTGTGCTTATCTGTATGCTTGAAGTGTTTTGTATTTTTAAAAGACCAGACAACATTTCTTTCTTATTGAGCTGAACTTTAGATTCTAGATCTCTTAGATTTTAGATCCAAAGGATCTTATATGTCTCTGAGCAATGTCAATACCTTGGACCCTTCATTCCAACTTGCTCAAGCTCATTTAGTTCATCAACATTTATTCAAGCACTTCCTAAATGCCAGGTCTTAACCTGTGGCTTTTAGAGCTGTGTTGGGAAGAATTGTCCACTGTCTTTTGAGTCATTACTTTCTCACCCATCTCATGAGAATAACTTCTGCACTTCATGAATTCTAGTTTGATGAAAAGGTTTGTCTTCAGCCAAGTATTTATAAAAGGTGTGTAGGTCTATCGCACAACAATGTGTACATAGTTAACACTATCAGATTGTACACTTAAAATCTGTAAAGTGGTTAATTTTATGGTTTGTGTTTTTTTTTACCACAATTAAAAAAATAGTGTGTAGTGCAGGGTTACACTCAGAGCCTGATGGCAAGCTACCAGAGACTTCTCTCCAGATTAACTCTGCCAACCTAATTGAGTCTGCGGACATGTGTGCATGTGTGTGTGTGTCTCTACACACTACATTTCACATATGGAAATGTAGCTCACACTTTAGATGGTCAATTCAGGAAGAAATATCTAGAAGCATCTTGAAGCATTTTTCAATTATTTGCTAAATTAGTAGACAGAAAAAATTGTTGGACATAGATTTTTCTGTGTCTATTATGAAATCTAAGTGTCACTCTTAGGAAAAAAGAGAGCCCCCCCCTCCCATGGACCTTCTTTTGGGGAGAAAGTTTCCCATCTTTACTCTCACCTGGGCCAGAGGTTTGCACCACGTGTTCTGAGACCCACCCATCCTAGGTGTCCATTTCTCTTCCACTGGACAACACTGGCTCCCATGGCAACAGCCCTTCCTTTCATTGCCTTCTCTCTCCTCCTTCTTCTGTATTTTTATTTTCTTTGACCACACATCTTTTCCTGTTTGTCTTGGTTTTGTTCTTTGCTAGGCTGCTCCATCAATATTTAGTTTCTAAATATTTAGTTTCTAAATTGCTGTTCTTGTACTGTTCAGTCAGAATCACTTGTAATTTTGTTCATTCACCACAGAGGTCCTCGGCCCTGGCTGCAAACAGAATCACCTGGGAAGCTTCTGAAAGGTGGTACCCCGGCCCCACCACTGGCCAGTTAAGTCAGAATTTCAGGGGCGGTTCTAGGTGTGGTTATTTGTCAAAAGCTTCCCAGAGGATATTCCTGTGCAGCCAGGGTTGAGAAATATTGATTGCAAAGATATTAACTAAGGCCTTTTATGCACCAAGGGGATGGGGTGGGTTCTAAAGGGGTGACAAGGAGGCCTTCCTGGAAGAGGTGGCATGTAAGTGTGTAGAATGCTCCTCATCACAGTGGTTGTGTCTACCATTCCCCACCTTGAAGCTGGGCAGACCCAGACCTGCTTTGGCCAACAGAATGGTGGAGATGGAACTGTTCCCTTCCTGACCCTTACCTGAGCTCTGCCTCCTCTCCTGTAGTTTCTGTCTCTCAAGGAATAGGCCCACTTCATCTAAGTCATCAAATGGTGCAAATGGACTTGCTTGTAGAATGCCTTTCCTGTCTTTTTAATGCCTACAGGCTCAGTAAGAACACCCCTCTTTCCTTTCTCAGATTGGCCAGGTGTGTCTTCACTCTTTTCTTGGTGAGTTTGGGGGGAGGTTAATCAATTGTGCTGATCTTTGTAAAGAACCAGCTTTAGGCTTTGTTGGTTTTCTCTATTGTTTTCTTCTTTTTACTGTCTTGGATTCCCGCTCAGTTTTTTTTTTTTTTTAACTTGTTTTTTTTTCTGTTTGCTTTAGGCCTAAATGCTTCTTCCTTCTCTAGTCTCCTAAGGTGGGAGCTCTATTATTGGCATTAGAGCTTCCTTTCTAAATTTGCATTTAACTCTACATTTTTCTCTAAGCACCAGTTTCACCACATTCCAGAATTTTTGATAAGTTGTATTTTTGTTTTCATTGATGTCAGTACATTTTTAAAATGGCTTTTTTTTGAATTTCTTCTGGGACCCACAGGTGATTTAGAAAAAGGCTGTGTCTTCCTCTCTCGGATGCTTCTTCTCAGAACCCAATGGCCATGAAGGGGAGACCAGAACTACATGGAGACACCACGTGTGGACACTGTACTGGCAGCCCAGCTTGTCCCCAGCGGACCACCCACACCCAGCCATGTAACTGAGCCCCTGGGTGGCCGGCAGAGAGGACCTTCAGGGGCTGCAGCTCCAGCTGCCCTTAGATGGCAGTTGGGGGCCACCCAGCTGAGCCACCAACAGTAAGGAGCTGCTGTAAGCCACTGAGGTGGGCCGCTAAGGGACACAGTGATGGTGACGGTACTTAAAACAGCAAGAGGAGACCACAGGACGGTGAGAGTCAGCAGCTGAAGGGAAGGGTTAGGGCTGCCGGGCCAAGCGGCGAGGAGGACAAGTCCCAGGTTTGGGAAAGGGCGGCTCTTCTATGGAGCACAGGGTCTAGGCGAACGCTCCCGCAGGCAAAACACCCACTCACTCTACTGACCAAACTCCTCCGTCCAATGTTGCAGTGTCAGATCTTGTGCCAAATGCTCAGGGAAACTGGTGGCAATGTACCAAGTGGCACAGCTCCACCTCGAGTCTCTGCATCTTTGTCCCCCGTGGAGACCCCACCGACTCACCACCATGTCGGCAGGAGTTCGTGAACAGAGCCTCTTCCCTCTCTCAGGTTTGGACTCAGAGTGAGGCTGGCTCAGCTTTGCTCCAGACGGTGTAGGGACAGGCTTTTAAAGGCCATGCTCTCACCCTCGAGGCTCTCGGTTATGACCTGGTGGAATGCGGGTGATGACAATCTCTCTTCAAAGTAGCAGCCCCTGTGAGCTGCTTCCCAGCCAGGCGCGGGGACCTGACTACCTTAAGACCTTCACCAGCACCATCTATAGGCCTCGGCCATATACTCGCTGCTGCTGGTTGTTCTAGGGCAGCTCTGCAGTAATAGTTTAACCTTTGTGTAAAGCCGCAACACAGAAAGACGCAGACATGCTTGACTCAGGGGCTTGGGGGTTCATGCGTGCTGCCAAGTTGTCCTCTGCACCCACATATTCCATTCCTGGGTTCCAGAAGAGCCCAGGTTTTCCGTGGTGACCCTTCCCTGCCCTAAAAAAAAAAAAAAGGATGGGGATGATCCTACCCTGGATCCCAGGTGTCCTTGCAACTCAGGTCTGGCCCATCAGAGTACCACTTCCTCCTGCTGAAGTGATGGGTTCACCGCATGTGGCTCAACGTGGCCAATCAGTGCTGTAGACTGAGTTCTAGGACTTGTGTGGAACTTGAACTTCACACGAGCTTGACGTTGCTAGTATAGGGGACCATCTTGCTGCTTCAAGGGAGAGCTGAAAAAGAATGGCACCAACAAAAAGAAAAGCAGAGCCCTGGCCGGTGTGGCTCAGTTGGCTAGAGTGTCGTCCTGTGTACTGAAGGGTCAGAGTTTGATTTGATTTCCAGTCAGAGTGTATATGGGAGGCAACCAATCAATGTTTCTCACTCACATAGATGTTTCTCCCTCTCTTTCTCCCTCTCCCTTCCTCTATAAAAATCAATGAAAAACATATCTTTGGGTGAGGAAGGAAGAAAGAAAGGAAAGAAGGAAGGAAGGAAGGAAGGAAGGAAGGAAGGAAGGAAGGAAGGAAGGAAGGAAGGAAGGAAGGAAGGAAGGAAGGAAAACAGAGATAAAGAGAGACTGAGCCTTGTGCACCCCTTGAGCAAAACATACCTGACGCAGTATTTCTAAATCTGAGTCCATAGACAGCCTTCACGGCGTAAACCAGGTAGAGTCTGTTTCTGTCACTTGAAACTGGAACAATTGTGATAATCCCCCACAGGTAGGAACTGTTCATGGACTGTTCACAGTGCTAACCATCCCTAGGGTGGGCACACCTCCCAATTTTCCTGGGGCGGTCCTGGTTTATACTGTGGTTCTGGTGTAATTATTGACAGTACCCCCTTTCACTCTCAAAATATCCAGGTTGGATGATAAATTATATGGTCCCTATTTTAGATATCTGTCGCTGTGTAACAAACCGCCCCCAAACTTAGTGGCTGACAACAGCCACCGCCTTATTTGCACACGAGTCGGCAGTCTGGCTGGGGCCAGCTCTGTTGTTCTTCTGCTCTTTTGAGAGTGATCATCGGATGGGCTGTGCTCAACTGGGACGCTGCGACAGTGGTGCTTTTTCATGTCCCCAGGGCGACTCCCTTTCTAGGCGGCTCTTCCTATGCGGCAGCTCAGGCCTCCCCACCGTGCAGAAGCAGACGCTGCCAGGACCCGTTGGAGCTTGGAGCGCAGGCCTGGAATGGCCACCACCTTCTGTTAAAGTGGCCACAATCCCAGCCCCGGTTCTGGGAGAGGGACTGCCCAGGGCTGTGGATCCCTGCAGGTGTGGCTGGGTGAGAGACCCTTAGCAGAGAAGCAACAAGGTGACCCCATCCACCTCCTGGGAGTCCCCGCACGAATGGGGTTGCCTCCTCTCTGAAGTGTGAGCAGCCAGTGTGGGGAAAGGAGACAGGCTCCTGCCCTTCACTTGGGCCCGACGTCAAGGATCTCTGGGATCCCTACTCCAAGTGCCGTCCCCACACCGGGAGCCTCGCATTGCCTGGGAACTGGTTGGAAACGAGACTTCCAGGCCCTGCCCTGGGCCCCGCGAACCAGAATCTGCATTTGAACCAAGTCCCCAGGGGACACGAATGCACCTGAAGGCGTGGGAATCACCACGCTCCACTCTGCGCTGTCGGAGAACTTGCAATCAGGTTTGCACAGGGAAACCACAGAGCTGCGGCAAAAGCCACACGGCATTGCACAAACAGTGCCCTAGGATACACTGATACCAGGCCGAGCTATCTGCTGCCAGATGCGTGTCCCAGGAGAGAAGGCTCCTGCTCAGATCCAGCCAGGCAGAGGGGCGGCCATGTGGCCCCCGGGCGCATCCTGACCAGTCGTGTGACCTTTGACCTCCACCACCCTGCTCTCCGGTCCCCCTCTGTAAAGGGAGAGAGGGGCTGGCTTCACCGCACTCCAGGACCCCTTCCAACACTAAGACTCTGGGAATCCAGGAAATCCCAATTTAGATCTGCGGCTTCGGAAACTGGCATCAGACAGAGAATGGCATCCGGAAGGCCCTGGCCATTGTGAACGCCAAGTCTAGACCCTGGGAAGGGGGCCACTGAGGCAGGAAGAAGTGAAAGTCCCCTTTCTCAGCAGTCCACCTTCCAGGAAGCAATAACCATGCTGGCCTCGATCAAACTCACCGCGGCTGCGATCTGGTTACCCTGGGGCAGGGCAGACGCGGCTGTTATTGTCCAAACACTCACACACCCAACCTAGTGCTTCCTCCGTGATAACACCAGGAGCAGGAGCTGCCCCCGTGTCATCCTGGACAAACAGGTGATGTTGACTTACAGCGTGTAAAAGAGCGCCCTCTGACCAGCCGTGCCAGCTGACAGCCACCGGGGCTGATAAAGGCGGCTTATCACAAAGGACTAGCCAATGTTATTTTCTCTTTGTTTGTTTGAAGTTGGGTATTTGGACAATTGCTGTGAGCCCCCAGGGTGGTCAGGGCCAAGTTGAACAATGAGCGCAGCGATGGCTGTGATTGCTCCGCGGAGATGAAACAGAGAGAGCCGCTGGCGGTGCTGGGTGCGAGGGGCTCCGCGGCAGCGCTTCTCAGGCCGGGTTCTGACCCCTATAGACACAAAGTGTGGAGGAACGAACCGGGTCGGCTGTGGACCAAATAACCCCAGGAAGCAAAGCTTCTGTGAGCCCAGGCCCAGGCTTCTCAATGTGACTACACGTTCGCGTCCCTCCCCCCCCCCCCCCGCCCCCGGGGCACCTCTGCAACACGGCTGCACCCCCAGCCCGGAAATCCAAACCTCTGGGGTGGGACTCAGCGACCTTTTTAAAGGCCATGTTGCCAGGGATGCCCGACGCTGCTGGTCCAGGGCTCGCTTTTGGGTAATAAGCCTGTTGTTCAAATGCCTCCAGTATGGCCCCCCCAATACTGCATAAAACTAACAGACGTGGGCTGGAGAGAGGGGTCCCCTTCTGTGGATGAGGTCAGGATGCTATTACAGGAAAGCGAGGAGCACAGCTGAGAGCCAGCAGCCCCGCAGCTGTGAGGTGGTGCACGCTGAGGCAGGCACCCCCAGGGTGAACGGGGCTGGGCTTTGTGGGTGAGCACCAAATTTGGGTCCGAGAATAAAATCTCAAGGCGGGACTCTTAAAAACATTTTTATTGAGTTATCATTTACATACCATAACATTCACCCATTTTAAAATGCCCAAGTCAATGGGTTTCAGTATATTCCCAGA
Organism: Cnephaeus nilssonii; assembly: GCF_951640355.1. NCBI lineage: Eukaryota > Metazoa > Chordata > Mammalia > Chiroptera > Vespertilionidae > Cnephaeus > Cnephaeus nilssonii. The sequence continues at coordinate 30,772,232 of NC_137091.1, forward strand.
GTTGTGCAACCTTGACCGCTATCTAGGGTGAGAGCATCTCTTACCCCTGAGGGTGCTATTTCAGGTCACCTTCTTGAGCCCTTGGTTGGAAGCATGGGGCATGAGTCATATATCCAGGGAGTGGAGGACAGTGATTATCACTGACTCCAGGAAGTCCTCCAGATGCCCCCACGCCAGATTACATTCACTTTCTCTGTGTTCTCCAAGTGCCCTGCTCACCTTCCACATCAATTAGCTTCCCTAACCAGGCTGGGGACCCTGTGGGGGTAAGGCCCATGTCTCCCACCTCTGTAGCCCCAGACCTGACCCTGTGACAGACCGCAGTGGGGTACAGTGGGTATGTGTGTGTGAGAGCTTGCACCAAGACCCTCCTCTGCTATGGCCAGGAAAGCTGGGAATAGGTTGGGTGTGGTTTTGAACCCACGCCCTGTGATTCTGAGTTCGCTCACCCAGCTTTATCTCAAGCTCACATTCAATGCCTCGGTGTCCTCACCTATAAAACAGAGAAGGTCATTGAGGAGTCAAGCTCCTCTGAGGGTATGGCTGGAAGCAAGGAGGGAAATTAAAGTTAGGTAAATTCTAGCTGAATATAAAGAAACAGATTTCCTTGCGGTTGGAGATGCCTTCAGGAGTGGGACTCCATTACTAGAGATATTTTAGGCAAATACTTTCCCAAGATGTTACCCAGGAAGGCAGGTGACCTTGAAGATCCATCTTAACCTTGTGCTTCTGTGATAAGAGGTTTCCTTTGGGTAAAAGACAAACTCTCACTAAGCACTGACCATATGCTCGTGCTCTGATGCCCAGTTTGGGCAGCAGGCTGACCAGGACAATGACAGTGGCATTGGTGAAGGCAAGGGACCCCAAGAACAAACTCATTCATCACAACCAACCCGTAAAGTACTTGCACCACCCCGTTCAGTGTTTAAGAAGTATGGCAGGAGATTTGGTTTGGGATGGCAACATGCCCAACTAAAATCTGCAGGCTGGAGAGCCACTTTGTGAGACGAGAAAAACTGGGTGGAGCCGGCTGATAGGAGGACTCGGCGGTACGCAGACAATGGCGCCAGTGGGTGCTGGCACGGTCTCCATTGGTCAGCACACATTCTTCACCTTTGATTGTGAGATTTTTGGTTTTTAAAAATATATATATTTTTATTGATTTCAGAGAGGAAGGGAGATAGAGAGTGAGATAGAAACATCAATGATGAGAGAGAATCATGGATTGGTTGCCCCCTACAGGGGTTTGAGCCCAACACCCAGGCATGTGCCCTGACCGGGAATCAAACTGTGACCTCCTAGTTCATAGGTCAATGTTCAACCATTGAGCCAAGCCAGCCAGGCAAGATTTTTTCTTTTGATCCACTCCTTGGCTCATAACATGCACAGGGGCTGTAGCAGCATGCAGGTTATCGCCCACTGGCCCTCTGGTTTGTCTGTTAGGAAAATCCCCACCCGTATTCCCAAATGAGGTTGAAATCCATTTTTTTTCCACAGATGCACACGAAGTGCTCCCATCCCTCAGTCAGTCCAGTCATGGGGCCTCTAGAGCATGGAGTGAACAGACTGACTGTGACCTGCTCATTGAGTTTTGCCATTCCCATTGGAACCTTGTCCGAGATGACGACAGTCACAGACAGTTCCATTGGCACTCGTGTGACATCAACGTGTAAACTCTCCACCCAATGATAGCAAAAGAGGCCAGCCCTGCCCGCATAATCCCCCGCACAGGACGGAACACCCCATTTGTTTACCAGTTGCCACAGCTGGAATATGGCCAAAGCATCCAACAGAGATAACCGTCCATTTATCTGCACCACCTGTTTTCAACAGTCGGGTTTCTCATGAACAACCTTTTTTCACACACACCAAAAATAGCACCCATCGTTTAAAGGGATGCAGGCCCTCTGTGGTGCTGCACTGAGTTCCACACAAGCCACCTCATGGCGAGAGAAGAGCTCTGTGATGCCGACTCTGCCACCATTCGTACGCCACCAGCGCCATAGCACAAGCAAAAGGGGTCATGGCAAATTGCACCCTGGAGTTTAAAGTTTCCAATCAGAAGACATGTCATTCTGTACACATTTAACTGGCCATACCTTAAGGGCACAGAGAGATGCAATTCTTCATGGGCCTGGAACTTGGAGATGAGCCCCAAAGATCACCATAGTTACTCTCTCTTCTTTCATTTTTGTGGTCCAGATGCACGTAGGTTGGTGGTGATTTTCAAGGTTGAATTATTATTATTTTACTAGAGGCCCGTTGCACGAAGATTTGTGCAATAGGCCTTCCTTCCCCTGGCTGCTGGCACCGGTTTTCCTCTGGCACCCGGGACCCAGGCTCTCTCTCTGGCTGGAGCCTTCAGTCTTTGCTCCAGCCAGATCACTACTCCTATAGCTCACTCCACCCCCTGCTATCCCCCTCATAGCAGGCATCCCACCCCACCTGGCCACCCCGCACCTGCATGCATGCTGCTCAGAGGCCCAGAGCGGCTGGGAGATGAGGTCGCTGCCATTTTTGTCAGGTTAATTTGCATACTCACTCCTGATTGGCTGGTGGGTGCCACAAAGTGATGGTCAATTTGCATATTTCTCTTTTATTAGTGTAGATGTAATAGTCATGCCCGTAATAACACAAATTCAGTGAGTAGCTATTAGGTGCAAAACCCTTGCCACATGCTTTCCATCAAGTCATTCTTTCACTCAGCAATTATACATTGAATACCTACTATGTGCTGAGCATTATGCTAAGTGATTTGTAATCATTATCTCACACTTTAGGATGACCTTATGAGATAGTGTATGAGTCAGGGTTTATAGGTGCAAACAACAAAGCCCACCTTAGCAAGCTTATGCAGAGAGGGGATTTATTCAGGAATTTCTCTTTCCTACTCTCTGCTGATGTCAGGGTGGAGGAGAGTGGAGAGTGGGGCCAGAGGACATGGAAGGCCTATAGCAGTCCTGCCCTGAGGCAGATTTCTAGTTTTGAGATAAGTTTTTACTTCCCTTGGTGACCAAACTCCCTGAAAGAGTGAACCACACACCCTGCCGCCACCTCCTCCCTCACCCCCCTCCTGCCCTGCCCTCAGTGCTTGCTTTGGTGCCGCCCTACAGGCTGCTCTGAAATCCTCTTTCCTGCTGCCCCCAGCGCCTCTCTCTGGGACATCTTATCCACGCCCTGGACTTCATCCTCTCATTGTGTTCTCCCAGCTCATCCTCCCCGGGAGGGCTCATTTCCAATTCGCCCTTGGACTGCTCACTGGATGAGCAGCAGCAGCATCTTTTGATAGCGAAATAGAAACTTATGATGTCATTTGGAAAACTTGTTTTCTTACCCGATGTGACTGTCAACTGTTAGGGAGTGTTGTCTACTCTTCCTCTGTTCTCTCTGCTGTGGATCAATTCAGCACCCCATCTTTGCCTGGGTTGCTTAAAATATTAAAACAGGCCTGGTGTGTGTGTGTGTGTGTGTGTGTGTGTGTGTGTGTGTGTGTGTGTGTTTAAGGAAGCACTAAAAACAATAGTCAGAGCTACCATGTATTAGATGTTTTCCTTTCACACGACTCTTTGTAAGAAGGACTATAAAACTCTCCTTTTAATATTGTGAATGGGATTCACCTGACACATGGAGCTGGGATTTGAATCTACATCTGTCCAGTCTCACAGAGGCAGAGCCATTAACCTTGTAGTGAAAGTTAAAAATGATTTAAATTGAAAACAAAGTATGCAAAGAATGTGCAAAAGCCAAAGAGAAGAAACAAGGAGAAGACATGGAACAGCAAGAGAAAGATAAAAATGACAAGAACAAAAGGTGGGGGGCGAGGGGAGGGGGAAGGGGAGATAAAATTGTAAAGATTGATAAAACATCTAAAAGGAATTGTTATGCTGAGCTTGGGTTTTTGCAATCTTTGGGGCAGGAGCAATTCCTCTTCCTTTTCACTAATGAGATTCCTCTGTGCTCAGCTTGACAAACTGGTTTGGAATTACAATATTTTGACAGCCTCCTAATTGGCCATCTAGCCTCCATGCCCGCCCCTTCCAGGCCACTCTCTCTGGCTGCCAGGAACATCTTTCTAAAATGCAAATATGACCTTGCCACTTCCCCTCTTCGCTTCACATTTTTCAGTGACACCCGTTGCAGGCTGGATGAAGTCCCAGCTGGCCCCAGGCAACCTTTGCAGCATCCTGCCCTCCATGCCTCCCTCTGAGGAATTCTGGCCATCTCTGCCGGGCATAAGATCTACTCTCCCATGAACCTCTGCAGAATCCCCCTGCCCAGACCCCTCTCTCCAATCTGGGATATTCTTAGGCTCCTTGGAGGGTCACTGCTTTATCAATACCTCATTCTCCACCTGGTAGCAGCATCCCCACCTCGATGATTGGCTGAGATATATCTATCTTCTCAGTTACTTCCAGAGCTCCATGAGAGAAGGGCCCATGTCCTGCTCAACTCTCTCTCTCCAGAGCTTCTCCCAGGATGAGAATGGGAGAGGCCCAAAGGAACCAAATGACAAAACAGTTTGGTAAGATTTCTCTCATGGAAGTCCAGGATCCAGTGGAAGCCTATAAAAGGGATTGCCAAGCAAGTGTGTGTGTGGGGGTGTGCAGATCAAGGGAGGCTACCTGGAGGAGGTGATGAGCACACGGACAGATGAAGAGGTGCAGAAGTGTATTCTAGGTGGAGTGGAGGGTTTGGAGCTATGAGGAACTCTACCTCTTTGAGTATGAGCTGAGGGGGTTGTGAGAGATATGTCTGGACAGGTAGATAAGGGCCTGGAGTCCCTGTTACAAAGTTTAGGCTTCATGGTGGGTTTGCCTAGGTTTGTTTGTGTGTTTTTTGTTTTGTTTGTTTGTTTATTTGTTTGTTTTTAATTAAACGGGAAGTAGTGTGGTTTGGTTTCCATTTCAGAAGGACTCTGGCCACAGTTGGGGGAGATGGATTGGGAAGAGAGGTGGCTGGGTGCCATGCTGGTTGTGCAGACTGGGCACTGCACAAGTCTAGGAGTGCCAGTCCCCTGGATGGTGGGCTTGGCACTGGGAAGGGCTGATGCCATCTGATGGCAGGATGAGAAGGGAATTATATAAATATATAGCAAAAATCACATAAATATATAGCAAAAAGCCCAGCTGATGTGGCTCAGTGATTGAGCATCAACCCAGGAACCAAGAGGTCACTGGATCGATTGCTGGTCAGGGCATATGCCTGGGTTGCAGGCTCGATCCCAGTGTGGGGTGTGCAGGAGGCAGCTGATCAATGATCTTCCTGTCTCACTGATGTTTCTATCCCTCGCCCTTCCTCTCTCTCTAAAAATCTATAAAAAATATTTTAAAAATATTTCAATGTCATAGTGGTTTGACATGAAATAATTGACATCAAGAATGATAGTATAAAAGAAGAAAAAAAAGAATTATAATGTAAAATCACAAATAAAATTAGCAATGACAAACTATGTATTGTCACTTCAAAGAGCATTTAATCTTACTAATTACACAAGAAAACTTGAAATGACCTGAAATCTTACAGCTCATGTATGAGAGAAATTTAATAGAAGCTTTCCCAAATTTAACAACAGTCTTAAAATTTTTCACAACAGTTGCAGCTGGGTCTATGGGCCAGGTAGAAACTATAATTGCCTCATTGTGAAATTAAAAGACTTTTTCTGAGCAACCAACACAAAAAAAACCCAAATTGTAACCAAATACGCCAAAAGAAATACTGAGCTACCTTTCTATTCTCTCTGTAGAAATTGATGTTACCTAATTGCTGTCACATGAAAAGGAGATCAAAGAATATGCAGCCCCCAAAAAAGGCAGGGTAAAATGTATTAGAGATGCGTGCCAGACTGCTAATTAGTAAAAATGTCATGTTATTTTGTGGGCTTAGCGATGTCTGTTGCATTTGTCAGCGTTTAAAAATCTGCAATTTGTTGTGATTTGTTTTCTGAATATTCACTTTTGTAACTACATTTATAGTTGTAATTTTGAATTATTTTCCTTAAACAAGGACCTCCAAACTGTGTAAGGCTTGGGACCGGGAAGCCTGAATCTGCCAGGTTCAAGGGGCCAGGAATACACTTTTGCAATTTCAGGCCAAAGGGAGGTCATCTGGGGTAAGACTGATATGCAAATAGTCAGGACTGCTGTGCTCCAGGCTCGGAGCCTGGCAGGCGGACTCCAGCTGAACTAATATGCCTCCAGGGTGGGTTGGCGGTTCTGGGGGCCTTTGCAAGCGGCGCACTCATTAATATTACTGGGCTCAGATCTATGAAATCAACGCCTCCCACCCAGCGCTCTGTCCTCCAGCCAAAATAACACGCTCTAAGCTCGGATACAGTTGAAAGTGAAACCGCATGTTCTTTAAAGGTTTAAAAGCTCGTTTGAAGAAGGGCAGGAGGTCAGGAAAGAAGGAGCTGCATTTACGGAGCTTTGGCAACCTTCTCACGAGGAAGAGTCTCACGTATAACATGTGCATTCACCATGCACGCTGCCCGGGGTGGGGACGAACGTGGCTGGTCGAGTTTCTGTCCACGGTGGTGACAAGGGCTCGGCCTCATAAGTTAGCTCTCAGGAAGGAGGTCAGGGTGGTGCTTTAGAGCCGGAGTGACGGCTCACGAGGGGCAGCAGGAGCAGGAAGAGGGTATAGCTGGCCAACCCCGAGCTGCAGGCCCTCCGGTATAATAGCTGGCCAGGATCAGGAGAATGATTTTACTCCAAATGCTTTTCATGTTGAGGCAGGATAATAAGAAGTGAGGGAAATTCCTTGACAAGTGGAATAAGGGAAACTGAGACAAAATAATTAAAGCCAAACAATTTGAGCAAAGCCAAACAATTTGAGCAATTTGCAGCCAGCTCATGAATCACAGGTTTTATCTTCCCTAACCAAGGACACTTAGGAGCAAGTGGTTTACACCTCCCAGACCATCCCAGGCAGACTGGCCTTGGTCCCAGGCCCTCTTCAATGCATTCTTTATAAAAATAACCAGATAATCACCCCGACCCCTTTACATACTTTTTAATGAATCCACATATTGACGGACACACCTGGAAAGCTAATGAATATTCTGTTAAGACACTCCCCTGAGACCTCCCCTAGGATTCCCTCTGGCCAAAGAAAGATAAAAGCCTCAAGACAAAGGACCCATGGTGCACTCTGGGTAGAGCATGCACGTGCCTTGTATCTCTGCTCTTTTTCTCCCAAACTCTAGGGACCCCACAAGACTTGCAACCAGGGGAGCAGCAGGCAGTGGTAGCTCGTCCTGGGCTTACTCCCCCGCCCCCAACCTATCTCCAAGGCTTCCTTTTTCTCTGACTTTCTCTCTCATATTACTTCTTCCGTAAGCCCTTCCTTCTTTTCACTGTCCCTTGCTTTAATAAACTTCTCTCAAAACCACCTGGGCTTCTTTTGTGAAATCTTTCCTGCACAAAGTCAAGAACCTACACACTACCATAGGCCCTAGGCATACCCCATCCGATAACAATATGCCCAGGGAAAACCAATAAAACCCAAGTCTACGCATCTTTCCCAAAATCACTATGAAATTTGGGGGCAAAGCATTGATTAGAAATCTGCTTTTTCACAGGAACCTTCAGAACCTTGAAGCTGACACATCAGAGGCATCCGATTGTTCCATCTGCTCCCACTGCTGCGGTTCCTACAAGGCTGTTTTGAGATTCCCTGTCATCCTTGCTTTCACATTTTAAGGTACCACTTTTGGGTCCCTTTTATCATTATCTATAACAAAAACAACAGCAGTAATATTATGAGTACCTTTCATCCTGTGTGTTATGGCTTATGAAGGTCTTTATTTTGCATCATTTCACAAAATTCTTCCAAAAACCCAATTAGGTAGATGTCAGTTGTCCATTTTATGGGAGAGAAAACAGACTCCAAACAAGTAAGGGACTTGTCCAAAAGTCAAGTTAGTGAGTAAGGGGCAAAATAAGGCCTGGAACACAGGTCTCGCTCACATCTTCATTCCAATACTTTGGGCTCCCATGGAAACTTCCTGGAATGTCTCCTTTCAATTTCCATTCCATAATGTTATGAGAGGGGTTCTGGTGATAATATCTGTCTCAACTACTTCAGAAATGCTAGTAGAATAAGATTAAATATCAGTGTCCAATTGGACAATAATGTCTTGTGAGCCCCAAGCCCTTGGCCTTGGGTCTTTGCATGTGCAGTCCACTCTGCACAGCAGGAGTCTCTCACCTGATTCTTCTCACCTTTCCAGTCAGCTGTTACCTTCTCAGGGCCTCCCTGAGCCTCGTGATTTGCAGGAGCCCTGTTACCTCCCTCATTTCCAGTAGACCATTCCCACACAGCACTTCCTACCATCTGAAATGAGCTCCTTTATTTCTTCAGTTGCTTCTTTAATGTCTGGTTCACCACAGTGGGTTTTAAGCTCCATGAGGACAGAAAGGTCTGATCAAAGCTAATTCTTTTCTGTCATCCACCTCAATCTGCGAGTGTTGTAAGTACAGATGACACTTATACCATCAGGAGTTCTTAAAGGGGGACATTGATCAAAGAGTGACTTCCTTGAGCATTATTCCTCACCATGCTCTGAAGGAGCCTGGACAGATGGCCGTATTGGAAACTAAATTTTGTCCTTTTTGGCTGTAGAACTGGGACAAGTGACGAGACGTTTTTGAGCCTCAGCTCTCCGTCTGTAAAATGGGTCTGATAACTAATGGCAAACCTGCAGCTACCAGAAGTGCTCAGTAAATGCCAGCTAAAGAACAAAACTGAGCAGTCCAAGCACAGAGCTTTGGAGCCTTTAGACACACTTGGATGTTAGCCCTGTAATGGTTAAGTTTGTGTCAACTTGACTGGGCTAAGGGGTACCCAGATAACTGATAAAATATTATTTCTTGGTGTGCCTGGGATGATGTTTTTGTGTCAGATTAGCATTGAGCCTGTGGATTGAGTAAGCAGGTGGCCTCCCCAATGTGGGTGCTCCTCATCCAATCCACTGAGGACCTAGATGGAAAAGATAGACAGAGGAAGCGGGAACTCATTCTCTCTGCTGGAGCCGGGACTTACATTTTCTCCTGCCTTTGGACATCAGCATTCCTGGTTTTCCGGCTTTCACTCCTTATCAGGAGTTATACCATTGGCCCCTTGACTCCCAGGCCTTTGGACTGAATTACACCACCAGCTTTCCTGGTTCTCCAGCTTGCAGATGGCAAGTCATAGGACTTCTTGGCCTCTATAACTGTGTGAGCCAATTCCTATAATTAATAAATACTATATAATATATTAAATATATATATTAGTTCTGTCTTTCTGGAGAATGCTGACTATATGCTACTATTTAACACTTAAATATTGCTGTTCAATGACAAATATTATGAGCAGGCCTGGCTCTACCATTCCTTGTTGCGTGAATGCATTCATGAATAAGTGAATGAATGAATGAATGTAGGACTAGCAATCTGGGGAGCCTGTTTCAGTCATTGATTCTCTTCTTACAAGGATACTGTTTCATAAGGGTGATCACTTGGCAGGTGGTCAGCTCAAATGCCTGTAGGGGCAGGCAGGTGGTCCAAAGGAAAGAAACAGTATGGGACTTAGCAGTGACCTTGCTCCCAACCAATGGCACAAAAAAGTTGAATGTTTAAAGCATGGTGGTCATTAAATATATCGTCAGGTCTTCCCGCAGGCCGCCAGTTTGCCATCTCTGATACATTGCATGGGAACCCCTGCTTGCCAGTGACAATCATAAGCGAGATTGTTTCAGGTCCCTGGTCCCTTGTTTGAGACCTTTGGGGCCAAATGTATACAGAATTCAGAACGTTTATGCCTTTCAGAAAGGTGATATGGCGCGCATACTCTATGTCATGCAATTCCCCCAGCGGGTTCAGGGCAACTCTTCATCTTCAAACAGTTCTGCAGTGAAGGTCTGAGACTTCAACTAAGCGGCACACACAGAGATAAAAGACAGCCAGCCACACGCACAGTCAGGGCAGATTTTGTCGCCAATTGAGGCTTTTTGTAGGTTTTTGCCTTTTTGGATGTTGGAATTGCTGCCACGGAGTCACAGGTCTGTTTTGCTGGCATTTTGCAGAGCCTCCTGTGTGTCTCCTCCAGCGAAGGCACCTCCTCTGTCCTCCTCTCATCACTGCCTTTCCACCCGGGCTTCTGAGACGGGTGTTTTCACTCCTCTCCGCATATCTTGCAGTATTCAGACTCAGTGCCAAGGCCAATGGAGCTCCCGACTTAGAGGGTCAGCACCAGATGAGCAAAATGACATCAGATGAGCAAAGGCCAAGCCGTGTGGATCCAGGGCTGGCAAAGCATCTTCCTACTCCTGCTTCTGAGCATCTTTCTCCAAGGAAGACAAGATCTCCGGGTGTCAGGCAGAGGTCAGTACATTGTGGCTGAATTTGGCGAGGAAGCGGGTGGTCTATCAAAAAACCACTTGTCTTTGGCAATTGTTTCTTCTGAAAGTGAAAAATCCCTTTATCTGTGGGAAAAAACTCATAAAAAAAAGAAAGAAAACCCAACTGAAAAGCACATTGGGTTCTATTTATAATTTAGGGGAAGGAATTTCACACAGATTCAACTCATATATAAAAAAAACACACACAATTACTCAGAGGCGGATGTTTCCCATTTCCTATTAGTGTTAATTTTTCAAGTTGATGCTCAGCTATTTGGAGATTGTTTCATTGAAAGATGATTTAGTTATTAAGGACGTGGGGAGAAGCTCAGAGAAATGTAATAGGAGCCGGTTTGTATGCTGGGGCCCCTCTCCACTTGCTCCCCGAAGGACAACTGCTTACCTCTCTACTGGCTTCCAAATAGCTACCTGCCCGTTCACCACCCAGGAACCCTGAGCCACCTCCCAGGTAGCTCCTAACCTCAGATTAGGGAACATGGTTAAAAGCAGTGCATGTTTCATTCATTCTCCAGTCAGGAGGAGAGGAATGAGAGAGAAGACGAGGGAAAGGAAGGCAAAGCTGGGCTGAGGCTGGAATTTCCAGCCACTCTTTCTGCCTTGCCTCTCTGCTGCTGGCAAGTTCTATGGAAAATGGAGATGCCTTTGCATGGATTTCATTCCATGGTAAAATCCAATCTCAAGGCTGGAGGAATTCGGGGAGATTTGATACTTTTGACTCCTTGGCTGGGTCTGTCTATCTATCTGCCCAGCCAGTGGCCATGAGGAGGCCAGCTGGGGCTCCCCATCAGCCAGTTTAGGTCAAAGGAAGTCTCTACAAATGGATGGCGCTTGCCTCTCCTCGTCGGCTGAGCACATCCGGAGCTGAATCAGGTGCCGCCCTTCTTGCTCTTGTCCACGGAAACCTGGCGGAGCTGGTCTAGGCTCTAGGGGTTCCTGAAACAGTAACAGCAATAGCGGGCGTTGCCCAGTGGTGAGCACTGGCAGACGCTGCAGCAAAGGGCTTTCTCTACATGACTTTTCTGTCCATTCCAGTTTCAGGGTGAATTGTGTCCCCCAAAGATGTTGGAGCCCCCACCCCCAGAACGTGTGAATGTGACCTTATTTGGAAACAGATCTTGGCAGATGACCAAGTTAAGATGACATTGTTAGGGAGGGTCCCAATCCAGTATGTCCTTATGGAAAGGGGGAGTTGGTACACGAAGACAGACACACAGGGAAGACAATGAGGAGACACAGGTTAAACACCGCCTACAGCCAGGACATGCTGGAGGCCACCAGGGTCCAGGAGAAGGCCCGAGACAGACCCTCCTCACAGCCCTCACAAGGGGCCAACCTGCCCATGCCTTGACCCGGATTTCTGGCCTCCAGAGCTGTGAGACAATGCATTCCCATTGTTTAAGCCCCACATTGTGGCACAGTCCCCCATGGTCTGAGGTGAGTGATTCCTAGTTCATGGATGCAGTGCTAGAGAGAAATACTAGGGTCACAGAAGCTAAAGAAGTGGCTCTCCGGAGTTCAAACAGCACGTGTATAAAGCTGTCAGGAGTTGAGTTCAACTCTTTCTGACCAGAAGGCCCCGATTTATCATGACTTCACTCCACAGGTTGTTATGAACCGGGGTCTCAGGTGGTCACATTTGCTTCAACCCCCTCCACGCATGAAGAAAGTCAAGGGCGACCAAGAGGTCCGAGAATGTGTGCAAAGCCATGTGGCCCATTAGCGAGCAGCCAACTGCTCATAAGGACCCAGGTCCCTGCCAGGGCTCCATCCCCCTACACCAGGCTGACCACCATCAGCTTGACCAGGAACTACTGTGAGCCAGGAAATTTGGGTCTGGAGTTCTGGAAGGTGCTCCAGGATGTTCATCCCATCAAAAGAGCCAATGAGCCCTGGCCAAGTGGCTTAGTTGATTGGAGCATCATCCCATACATCAAAAGGTTTCGGGTTAAATTCCCAGTCAGAGCACATGCCTTAGTTGTGGGCTCGATCTCCGGTCAGGGTACTTATGGGAGGCAATTGATCGATGTTTCTCTCTCACATTGATGTTTCTCTCTCTCCCTTCCTCTCTAAAAATCAATAAAAACATATTCTCAGGTGAGGATTATAAAAAAAGGAAGGAAGGAAGGAAGGAAGGAAGGAAGGAAGGAAGGAAGGAAGGAAGGAAGGAAGGAAAGAAGGAAGGAAGGGAGTGCCAATGGTAGAGCAGGGGATGGGACTGCAGACAGGCGTGTGTGGTGCCCCCCACACCTAGCTTCTCACTGGGGCCATCCAGGCCGGGAGAGACATGGTGGGCTGGAGACAGGACTCCTGGAAGAGCGAACGCACTTGTTACCAGAGCACCAGTTTATTGGTGCATTGTTGCAACTGTTATTTTTATATTAAAGCAACAATCACTGCACTCAGCTGCTGGAATAGAGACCTAAATGCAAGTGGCTTACATAATGGAGAGCTTCTTCCTTCCTCACATAAAGGAAGTCCATGGCTGGTTTGGCTCCATGATATCATCAATGCCCAGGGTTCTGAGCAGGATGGAAGAGCTTGACCCTGGGCACACACGTGCTTAGAAGTAATGGAAGGAGTATTCTGGAGAGGTGGAGACCTGTGAACAAGAGTGGGGACCAGGGGATGTCCTGCTTGGCTGTGGGAAGAGACCAAAGGCTCATAATATGAATATTAGATTGAGGAATTGGGCTGAGGTTCAGCCACTGATGGAGGTTGAGTAGGGGAGTGTCCTCTGGAGACTGAGGTCTAGGAAAAGGGGAGACTGCACAGGTGTCTCACCTACACCCTCTTTTCAGAAACAGTGATAGGTACATCATACAGGACAATGAGTAATCACTGGTGACCTCCCCCACCCCGCCCCGCCCCCCATGAGAAGGATACTGCATTCAGCTGGCCTTACCCCCTAAGAGGAGTCTGACTTCCCAGGCTGGCATTTTGGTCACAAAAGGAAAAGAGAGGCAGGTCTTGTTTCTGTTTTAGGAGGCAGGCAGGGGAGCAGCTGCCATGTGTGAGGGGGATGGATGGGATAGCAAAAGGACATTTTAAAAATAGCTTGCTTTGGCCCATGTACGCCCTTCATGTTGGTTGATGGATGCAAGTTAGCGACTTGGGTTATTTTTAAATCTGCCCTGGTGGCTGGACTCAGCTTCTCTGATGACTGCATTGCTCCGAGACTGGACCGCAAAGGTGATGGCTTCGTAGACAGTGTGTCCGTGGGCCGACTTCTAAATTCCGTAGGTAAGGCGAAAAACACATGTGGTCCAGGGTCCCCTGGAAAGCCATTCACCTCCCCTTTAATGGCAGGACTTGAAGCTCTTAGGAAGCTCAAAATTCTAAGAAGTCACTTCTTTTGTTTGTCTATGAATTTTGGCCATGAAATCCCTTTCCCTGGGGCTGGTCTAGTTAAAACAAGAGGAAAGGAATTTAAGACATGATTTTTTTTTTCAAGCGCATCTAATCAAATTGTGGTACGAGAAATGTCTGCACACCAAGGGGAAGGTCACTGCCTCCGTGTCTTACCCTGTCAAGTGGTGCCTGCCCTCCGTGCCCCGTGCCTCCTTCCAGGGGCCGAGGGTGGCCTTTCTCTCCTCTGCTCCATCTAACAGATGCACTTTTAAGAAACAGACCGTCCATGCATTTTCAGCTTTGAGGCTTGGCGACTTCTCGGGGCCGTTCATCTTTCTAAAGTGGGAACATCAAGGTGCGAAGAGGAGGAAAAGTCAACAAATAGCCTGTTCTGCGCAGGCCGCTAGGAGAAGGCTGGAAGCCCCCTGGACGGCAGGGCCACCGCTCGGTGGCCGCGGGCGAGGTCCAGGCAGCAGGCACCCTCCACAGTGGGGATGAAAACCTCACAAACGGCTCTTTGTGACTTTGCCGGGGATCTGGGACGTCCCGTGAGTTGCAATACACACACGCCCACTGGATTAAGAGCCGTCAGACTGGTTCCCAAAGCAAACACTGAGTTAATTTTTCCAGCATATTCCTTTCATGTCTGGGCTGCTGCAGGCTTCGCTGGGTCACTGGGCTCTTTGTTGCTGACTCTGCCGAAGCCCCCGGCCCCCTCCGCCTGGCTGGCTCCTGGCTCCTCTCCCCTCTACACCCAAGTCCTGACACAGTGTTCCGTTTCACTAAGGAGCGAGAAGAGCCCCAGAGATTGGCCTTTGAAATCGGTGAGTTGGTGAGCAGGCATGCCCTGGAAGTTTCAGATCACATTTCCCTGGGCCCCTGGCACGTGTTGGCCTGTAGAAGTCAAGTCCTCATTTCAGGACGTGTCCCAGAATCTGCTGGGACTTGTGTTCTGAGCCTCACGCCTCCCTGACCGGGGAATGGTCTGGTCAGCCATACCACCTCTAATCCCTACCGTGCCCCAGAGGCCCCCTCGCTGTCCTCAGATCAGAGCCACACCCCTCCATGTGCCTGCTCTAGCCCCACCTCACTTGCCCCCACTAACTCTGAGTTTATTTCAGTTCCCGGATGTTCTGTCCTCTCTTACTGCCATGACACAAGAGGAAACCCATTTTCTGTCCATGTCAGTTAGGGCCCAAATAGGAGAGTAGAAAATGCTCTGAATATCGAAAACAGAGAGAATTTAATAAAGGGAATTGGTTGTACATGTGATGGATTGCTGAGAAGCCAACGGGACAGTGAGGTAACCCCCAGATGGGCAAGAGGCTGGAGATGGAGGGTCTGGGTCACCCAGCAGACACAGGAACTGTGGCGGAGGGAGAGGAGACAGCCAGGTGGCTGAACCAGCTGGAAATCAGTGGACGTGGGAGTCTGGGAATACAGCTTGCAGATGTAGGCCTGACTGTAAGGCAAAGTGAGATGGGGTGGGCAAGCAGACACAGGGCAAATAGGCCATCTCTGAGTTAAGACTGAGTTGATCCTTCATCCCATATCTGAATTTCTCTTCTTAATAATGACCTGCACATAGTTTTTCAAAGCTCTACTGATTGCAAGTGACAGAAACATAGCCTAAGCAAGAAAAAGACAGTTGGTTTGACTAACTGAAAACTCTAGTAGTTGGATTCAGGTAGGGCTGCATCCAGGGACTCAAACATAGTAAGCAGGATTCCATTTGGACTTCATCAGCTTTCAGCTCTGCTTCTTTCTGTGTGGGTTCTATTTTAGGGTGTCCAGAACCTTCAGTGGAAGAGGTGTTCTCTCTGCCACTACTCTAACCAAAGCCCTGGAGATGAGTTTTACTGGCCTGTTTGGACCATTTGCCAATATTTGAACCAATGACTCTGGCCTAAGTGGTGGAATGCTCTGATGGGCCAGACCTGGAGCCAGAAAAGGTTCCCACCAAATTCATGACTAGGAGAGGGGAAGGGGGTAAGAGATGCTGGGAAGACAAGAGGACCCTTTGCTTATTTACGACAGTGATACCCAACCAAAAGAATGGGCAACTAGTTATATTTATCTATCTGGTTACATCATTCAAATCTCATCAGAAATGGAAATTGTCTACTAAGAGGCCATGCATCCTTCTATTACACTTTTGGGTTCTCTTCTCATTGGTTTGCTCCCCCCACAGCCTGATCATCCACGGTTTGCCAAGCCTTCCACATCAGTGTCCCATTTGTTCATCCCAATTATCCTGAGGAATGTGCAGAAAAGAGGTTTTTCTCACCAGCTAGCAGAAGAGACTGAGGACTAGAAAGGTTGTGAGAGACACCCAGGGCCACTCTGCAGGAATACCATTACAGTCATGGCCACCAATATGTACTGAGCACTGAAACACACCAGACTCTAAGTGCTCCTTGTATATTATGTCCTCTCATCCTCACAGAGACCCAATGAGGCAGGTATGGTCACCCCCTGTTCCAATGAGGCAACTGAGGCCCAAAGAATGTAAGGCGCTTGTCTAAGATCACACAGCTGGTTAGAGATATAGTGAGAATTTCCTATCAGGAATTCTGACTCCAGACAATGCAGGTTTTATGTCTTGCTAAATTCACCTCTTCTCTGCCTACACATTACCAGTTCCTTTAATTCTGTCCTACCGGCTAGCTGGCCATACCCCGCTGCTGGCCCTTCACAGCTCTGGTTTACATACACGTCCCAGTGGAATTACACATAGGTTCCTCTTTTTTTCACTCTAGACAATACATTAAATGGTCATCCGAGATTTAGTCAAGACCATGACCCCCATTTCTGTACTGATCACCCGCACACCCATCTCCCACCTCATTCCTTCCAGCGCCTCCCACCTGGAGGGTGGTGGCACTGCCCAGCACCCCACCCCAGCGACCCCGCTCTCGCAACTAGGGCTCCAGACCAGCGAGGTTCGGCTCCGCTATTTCTGCTGAGCCAGCCTCCCAAGAGTCCCCACACCAACGTGTCCAAGTTCCTTCTTTTATGTCTCACTTTTCCCATCAGACTTACTGAATACAAGAGCGGGCCCTGGTTTTAATTTCTGAAACATTGCTGAATAAACCTCCTTCTCTTCAGGGATCGGTGACCTGGGGAGCTCTCTTAGCTGGAGTCTGTGGAGGTGACAGACGGAATTCGCCCTGAGGGGAAGTGGCCTGCGCTTCGCTCTGTGGCATTCCAGGCTCGTCCTAGGATGTGCGGGGATGGGGATTCTGTGGGGCTGGACTTGGGGAGAGCATGCCAAGGGGAGGCCAGGCATTCCGAGAGCAGCGTGGGAAACCTTCAGGCTTTCCTTCTCTGGCAGTAACCGAGAAGGGCACAGCGGTTCACTTTCTGACGAGCTGGAATGGTCCTCGGTTTACAGATGCCCGACTTCACTTTATAGACGCAGCTGTGCGGAGGGACCCAGGAATGACTGGCAGGAATGGGACCAGGAACCAGGACAAGTCTCCCAGCAAGCAGTCCCCTCTCCCACCCTGTCTCCTGTGCATTCCTGTAAGGAGAAGGACACTGGGGCTCAGCAGGAATCTGGCACCGAAAGCTCACAGGAAAGAATGAGAGTTCGTGCTTTTTAAAGGAACGCAGACGCCAAGAGCTGTGTTTTCTCACCGGGACGGGGGAACTCATTCTAACGTGTGGCCACAGCGGGGCGGAAGGCCAATTCTCCATCTCTCAGTTGGGGAAATTAATTACAATCTAATGCTCCAAAGGCAATCCACTTCTAAACTTTCATGTTCCTCAACTGAACCCTCCTTTCTCCTCTTCTGTCACTCCTGCTCTCGTGGTCCATGCTCTAGTGACACCCACCTGCTAAGAGTTTCCTGAATATTCCATGCTGGTTAAGGATTCGGCACCAGACAGCTGTCCCATCAGCCTGGAATGACTTTTCTTGCCTGTCCTGTGCCATTCTTTAAAACCCAGCTCAGATTCTGCCTCCATGCCCTGCCTCAACTCCAACAAAAACAATCCTTTCTGCCTCGTGGCCCGTGGCACCCGCGGGCTGTCCTTCTCTCGTACCTCCCACCTGGGTGTGCTGCACACCTCTGCCTCCAGGGGCTGTGAGCTGCCTGAGGACGGGCCGGGTAACTTCCTTCTGCCCACTGCCTCTTCCATAGCACAAGGAAGGTAATAGGCACTTGATAACTACAAACAAAAGCATACAATAGGCACTCAACAAATCTGACATAAAAATGAAACGGGTTGCCTACCCTGTGCTACGGGCAGTGGGTGGTGGTTCTTAGCTCTGGCTGCATCTGGTGGGGCAGCTTTTGAAAGCTAATGGGGGAAAAAGAGGGGCGGGTAGTGATGCCGGGATCCCACCCCAGATTAGAAAGGACATCATGAGGATGTTCTCAAAGCTCTCAAGGTGAATGTAATTAGTCAAGGATGAGACTGCTGTGCTGGGGAGAGGAGTAAGGCTTGGCTCCCCGTCCTCTGCGGCATTGACAGGACCAGACTGAGTTTTTTCTCCAAGACAGGAAAAGAGCAGCTCTCAGAGTGGGGTCCCGGGAGCAGAAGCTAAGCCTCTCCTGAGAACCTGTGACACACGCAGAGTCTGGAGCTCCGAGGCAGACACTTGCCTCTGAAGCTGCAGGGTGGGGCCGCAATCTGGGTTCACATGGCCTCCGAGGGGTGCTGAGTGCGGGAGTTTGAGAACCGCTGCTCTGGGACTGGTCTCTGAAAGTGTGACTCACTCACGTTCATACCAGCAACTTGAGAACGTGTAGATTCCCCGAACGCCTTTTCAGTGTAAATGACTCAGAGCCTTGGGGCTGGGAGAAAGGCTCCCATTTTACCAAGCATTTGGAGATGGATTCACATTTTATCAGTGGTTCCTCAGGTGATTTTTAAGCTGATGGACGTGTGGTAACCAGTGCCGTAACGTAACAACAGTTCAGATAAACGCCATTTGTCCCCCCACCCCTCAGTGCGTGGACTTGGGTGAATGAGGGGACAGTCAGAAAGTAGAGTCTGGCTACTTCTCATGCCCGTGTCTTTAGATTTCTCCTGTTTCCCCCAAATGTTGGGTGTTCCACAAGCTTGCTCCTGACACTGCTGTGAAATCTCTTTGGTTTGGTCAATGTCCAGCCTCCACCACCGATGCTCCGGAGCAGGGGGATCCCGGGAGCACCATCCCCACCATCTCCCTGCCAGTGTCACCTCTACACCCTCCTGCCTCGGAAGGGACCTCTTCCTCAGGGGAGACAGCCACCCCCACGAACGAACAGGCATGTGTGGAGCCATCACTTGGGAATCTGGACCAGGCAGCTCCCAAATCTTCCACTAAACACACATTTCATGATAAACACACATTTAAAAATCAGAAAACGCCCTCTTGGGAGTGGGGGGCGGGGCCAGCGGCAAAGCTGAGATTTCATCTTGTGCACATTTCAGCAAACACAGGAATTTTTCAGCTGCTAACTCGGCAAGTGTAATTATATCCCATGTTCCATTTTTATTCCGTTGGCGAAACAGTGCCAGACACAAAGGGAAATGGGGCGCTGTCCGGCCGAGAACGGCAGGGCCCCTGCTCCATTTCCTGTTGATGCTCTCGATGGAGACCGAGCCAAGCCACCCCTTTGGATGAGCCAGCGGAAAGTTCTCGGGGCTCCAACCCGCTGCCTGGAGCACCCGCTCCGCTCTGTGCATCGCTCCCCGCGGCTTGTTAATCGAAGGGTTTTAGGCCTCAGCCTCCATGGGTGGGCAATGGTGTGCCTGGGGCCAAGACCAGCCATTTCCAGGTTTAGGAAAGAAAACGTTTCAGTGACAAAGTCCCCCTATTCCCCCCCAACCACTCCCCACGCACACACTAGGTACAGAGCATGCTGAATTTCATCCACTTCTTACCATCTCAGAACCATGAATGACAACCAAAGTCATATAACGAACCACAGTGCAGACTGGAAAGGCCCATGAGGGGGTGGCTAGGGCAGTGGTTTTCAAACTCAGTTCCAAGGACCCCCAGGTGCCTCAAGGATCCAGTGGGGAGAAGGGACTGGGGTGTCTGTTGATTATTGGTTAGGGCCCCTTGGGCAAATGAATCCCCTCCTCTAATCCTCACTTTCCTCACCTGTAAAAATGGAGGTCATGGTCCTCACGCCTTTGTAGAGTTATTGTGAGGATTAAATGAAACGCGGCCCGGGCATGTAGAGACAGCTTGATGCTCTTGAACCTGCGTTCACCCCCATGGTTTGGCAGAGAGGACAGAGGCATTTCAAGAGAAAGAATTGCCAAAGCAAAGGCCAGGTGGCGGCTGTGTGCCTGCTGGGTGCTGAGGAAGATGCACCCCCAGAGGATGGAATGTGCTCCCCGGCTCTGAGCACTGGCCTCCCTCAGGACTCCCTCAGCTACGTCTCCTTCTAGAACAACTAGACTTCTCCTTGTTTGCTCGAAGGCCATTTCCTCTCTGAACCCACACTGATCCCAGTCAGGCAGTGGGCCTCTCTTTAGCATCTTTTTGGACTTAAGGTGAAGACATACTCTAGAAAAGAACTGGTCTGACTGTCAGAAACATTTGGAAACCCTTGTAACTGCAGGCTAAGTTGCTTCATTATCCTTAGTAATGGCTATGGTGCAAATAACATCGGTATCTCATCATCACTACCACCACTATCGTCATCATCATCATCATCATCTAAACCCTCCCATCATGCTATGTGAGGAACTATTATTCCTTCCGTTTTGCAGACAGGGAAGCAACTGAGCACAGGCTTGGACATGTCGGGATTGAACCCAGACTCCATAGCTCACCCCCTTAGCCATAGATGTTTTTATAACAGTTGCAGTGCCATAAGGTGGCTTGAGGGCTACTTAAGCAACACATACTCTCCATCAGCCCCTAAATTTAGGGAAGCTGGAAATGATAGTATTTTGGTTAGCCATGTTGTCTCTTTGCATACAATCTGCGTTCTCTTAGGGAGGAAGAAGGGGAGATATTTGGGTATTGAAACTCCTTTTGACATTCAAAAATGACTCTTGTTTGCAGCGTCTAACATCGTTACAGCCCACTCTTCCCCACAGAGGGTCATCATGAATCAGATCATGGTCCTGCATTCCCTTTGAGACCACACTATTAAAGGGTGCATCTGGAGGAAGAGACAGGGGTAAGGAGAAGACAAGAAAAATCTCCTAGTCTTTAAGCTTCATTCCAGACCTAGGGCCCAAATTTCTTGCAGTGGTATATTAGAACACTTCCCCTAGCTTGGTGTAGGATTGAGGGTGTGGGTAGGATGGTTTTTAATCATTAGAGTTCTTGAGGGAACCCATTCTCCTTCTAAATTATTTTCTCCAGTGTGGATTCTCTAAGGCATTGGGCCTCATTTCTAATGAGAAGGAAATTCTCCAGTATGTTCTGCTCATTAAGAGAAGATAGCCCTTGTCGCTGGAGAGAATATTCAAGCCAAGTTCACAGCTTTGGGATCCATCAAACACACCATGGAAACCTATGCAGTTGTCAGGTCCTTTGCAAAATCTTTCCGAGTAGATTGTAAAGCACTGTGGTTATTCATCAGCCAGAAACATGTCTGCACACATGTGTGTATTTGTTGTCCCCCCGGGAAGCCTCAGATCTTTACATCCCTGTCATACCGCTACATATGTAGCTCTGAACCACCCTTTCCAGGATGTCATCATGTCAGGCCCCAACACTGTCAAAGTTGGAGCCAGTAAAGGCTATGAGATACACCTAATGATATAGAAACTCCAACTCTGTCATCCTTAGCAAAGCAGGGAGGGAAATGCTGTGAAAGCAAGTCAGCCCCCCAGGCACACACCCTGCTGCGTTCACTTGTAAACACCTCAGGCCTCTTCTTCATAGAAGCAGGCTCCAAATATGATAGGAAACACATTCTATAGTCACTGCACACCCTGATTCCATAGCTGCACCTTCACCAGCAGGGTGACTCATCATGAACCGGATCCCTGTGGTCATAAAAATAAATAAAGGAAAAATCATGCATTTCTCATTGGAAATACAAGTTGGAGCTTCCTCTTCTTGCTGTTCTCTCCATGTTAATGAGGAGTTACTCCAGGAGGAAGGAGGTGTGGCACATGCACTGGCCTCAGGTCAAGACAGGCAGTCCCAGCTCTGAGGCAGGAGCCTCCACAGATCTCAAAATATTAGCAGAATTATATATTTTAAAAAAATCTATCTGTAAAATTAATGAAGATGTGCTGATTAAACAAGAACATATTACACAACCCTGCAGAGTGGGGAAGAGGCAGGATAATGTCAGGTGCTAAAAATATCCGACAGACCCTCCTAATGCATCACTATTTTCCAAAGGGTAGACACATTAAGCTGATTAGAGACAGGAAAGAGAATTGGAGGGACCAGTGTGTTATGTTCCATTTCTAAAATTCATTTTTTTGGGGGGGGGAGAATTGTTTAAAATAGGAAAATAAAGGAAACTATTTTAAATAAGGAAAATTATTCAGTTTATGTGAAGATTGCAACTCTTGCAGCATTAATGTTGCAGCACTTTGATGTGGAAATGTTCCTTGAGCTTTGTGCAGACTGAAGTTTCTGACTGTTGTCATCATGATCCCCACCACCTCCACCACCACTATCTCATTATCATCATCATCATCACCATCACCACCACCACTATCATCATCATCACCACCACCGTCATCAATATCAATATCACCACCACCACCATCATCATCACCACCACCACCACCATCATCATCACCACCACCACCATCATCATCATCACCACCACCATGACCACTATCATCATCAATATTAATATCACCACCACCACCATCATCATCATCATCACCATTACATCATCATCATCATCATCATCATCACCACCACCACCATCATCATCATCACCACCACCATGACCACTATCATCATCAATATTAATATCACCACCACCACCATCATCATCATCATCACCATTACATCATCATCATCATCATCATCATCATCATCATCATCACCACCACCATGGCCATCATCATCATAATCACCATCATGGATGTCATCATTATAATTACTGGGTTTAATGTCAACAAGCAGCCCATAGCATTTGTGTGAGACAGGTCAGCAGGGGCAGACACTGGGGGAGCCTCATAAATAGGTGCTTTTGGCTCCTCTTTGCACATTTATAGGTAACCAGGAGCCCAGCATTTTATGCACCAGCTGTAGCGTCACCTCTGTCCCTGAGTTCTACCCAGAGCCTGACCTCACAAGTCAATTACAGCTGTTTTCATTGTACTCCCCGGCTTCCAGCATCCACCCTGGCCTCACTTTCAACAAAGGGTGGATTCCCATGAACTCTGTTCTTTATTACCAGCTGGTTCCGATTAGAGATGAACCAATAAAATGAGGAGTAATACAGTCGCAGTGTGTTCCTAAATGTAGCACTTTTCCATGTGTTTTGATTTACCGGTTGACCAATAAAAGCTAGGGCTTCAACAAGGTGGATGCCATACCTCACATGTTTTGCTTATTTTAGTAAATGCAGCTTTTTAGAGATTGAAAAAAAGATGGGAGTGACTTAGGCTTGATAATATCTCCTAGAGAGAGCACGCTGGTGTGTGTGTGTGTGTGTGTGTGTGTGTGTGTGTGTGTACACAAGAGTTTGTGTGTGTGAATTGTGTTTATTAGCGTGAGGATGTGTTTGGGTGCAAATATGTGATAATGGTGTGTGAGGAGTGTAGGTATGTGTGTGAGTGTAAGTGCTAGTAAAAGTGTGTGTATATGAATATATGAGTGTATGTGAGTGTGCATGTGTGTGAATATGTGAGTGCTTGTAAAGTGTGTGTGAGTGTATGTGAATGTATGAGCGTGTACGGGTGTGATTTTATGTAAGAGTGTGTGAGTGTGTACATGATGTATTGGGTCAGAAGCTGGGTCTCTCTGATAGGGCACTAGGCACTGATTTCAGAGCATCTAATACTTCTATGCATCGCTCTTGTTTAAATTGACTGTGAACATAAGAAGAAATATATCATATGGATGTTTCCTCCTTCGTTTCATTAACTGAGTCCTCCCCTCCTAATCATCCACTTTCTACCTGCTTTTTAGCTCCCCTCTGAAGGTAGACATGACTCAACCATTGCCCTGGTCCTTGCACTGGATGTAATTGTTGACTATTCAAGCAGCAGGACTTCTATTTTAAGTAGACAGATTTACACAGTAGCTTTCTGGCCTGGGCGAAGCTCTATACGGTTCCAGTTGGAATGAAGGATAGTGCCTTAAACTCAAGGAAATGACTTGGGAAAATTAGCAATAAGAAGCTCTGGGTACCACTCAGAGGACCCTAACTCAGTCTACAATAGGAGACAGGGTGATGAGAGGGTAGACCCCTAACTGATGAAATCCCTAGCACCCTTCTCTCCTTGCATCTGTACTTCATGGGGGTGGCCTGCTTGTCTGAGATGAGGCCGTTCACGGCTGACTCCCCACCAAGTGCTGTGCTGGCATTCGGCTGGGGCACAATAAATATTTGTGCACCCAATGCATGATCAGGGAGGGTGTGGGGAGAGTCCTGGGGGAGGTCTACTGAGGAAGACAAACTGGAGTCTAATATTGTAAAGTCAGAAGGAGAGAAAAGGTGGTTTTAAATGAACCTTTGACTTGAGTGTTGGAATTACAAAAATGGAAGGGAACTTGGAGACCACCCAGCGTGATCTCCTGCAAAGCAATGAGCACTGCACCTTTAAGAATGGGAACATTTTAAGCTATAATCTATCTTTCATTTCATCAGCAATAAGGCTACAATGATGAATAACATGAGTCCCTGCTGTCGTGGTACTTACCTTCCAGATGGGGAATACGGAAAATCAACAAGTAAATAAGCAGAAAAGATGATTAAAGAGTGTGTAGGCATGTGGTGACACAGGCCATCGTGTGGGAGGATCAGGAAAGGTGTCTCAGAAATTCCCAGGGAAGCCAAACCTTAGGGAAGAGAGAGGGAGAGCATTCCAGGGAGGAGCACAGAAAATGCAGTAGTGATTCTGGGTAAAGAACCACTGCCCAAGCAATGGGAGCATTAAAGGTTTTGTTGTTGTTGTTGTTGTTGCTGTTTAATAAATATGTTTTCATTGATTTTTTATTTTTTAAAATATATTTTATTGATTTTTTTACAGAGAGGAAGGGAGAGGGATAGAGAGCTAGAAACATCGATGAGAGAGAAACATCGACCAGCTGCTTCTTGCACACCTCCTACTGGGGATGTGCCCACAACCAAGGTACATGCCCTTGGCCAGAATCGAACCCGGGACCTTTCAGTCTGCAGGCCGATGCTCTATCCACTGAGCCAAACCGGCTACGGCTTCACTGATTTTTTAGAGAGAGAGGAAGGGAGAAGGATAGAGAAATAGAAACATTGATGAGAAACATCATTGATCGGCTGCACCTGCATGCCCCCTAGTGGGGACTGAGCCCGCAACCTGGGCATGTGCCCTGACCAGGAATCAAACCAGTGGCCTCTTGGTTCCTGTGTCGACACTCCATTGCTGAGCTACACTGGCCGGGCACATTAAAGGGTTTTAAGCATGAGCGTCAACTTATCTAACATCTGTGCTCAGGCTTTTAGGATTGTGGGTGGTTATGGCTGCAGGGCAGATGTGAGACTAGGGTAGCGGGTGAATTGTCAGGCACTTTGGTTTGTTTGAACATGACTGTCCATTAAAATTTAATAATGCGGGCTTTTTTCTCCATCTCTCTTGAACTTAGCAAGTTTTTGCTGGCATACAACGAAGGAAAACAATCCAGTACAAATATTCCTTACTTGTAACCTTGCAAAAAGACAATGTGGAGAGGAAATGTCCGGTAGCTTCCTTTTCCAGTGGGTCACCGCAGCGGCGTGAACTCTCGTCTCTCATCTGGTCGCAGCGCCGCCCCTGCCCAGAAGAGGCTGTCCCTTTCAGTCGGAGAATGGAAATAAGGTCAATCTTCCCACTGGGCCAACCTGCTCAAAGAGGGCACTCTGTTATTTTAAGGTAGTTCAAAGGTGGGTGGGAAAAAATCCCTCCCAACACTGGCAGGAGTTTATTTCAACTCCATGGGATATGAAAGTGCAGACACTGCAGTTCAGTCCTGGGCGTGGTTCCTGGATTAATTTCTTTCCGATTCTCCATGGATGGTTCTTTCATCAGATGCAAGCACCAAGCAGACAGCGCTAGTCACAGTTCTGTGATGGGAGCAAGCCTTGCTTTGCACGCCCCACCAAATGAGATAGCGTCCCAGGGGTAGAGCTGGGTGTGTTAGGTCTGTGTTAGAAGTGTTTTAATTTATCACCGTGGCTAGGAGGACCACCATTACCCAAATAGCTAGGGGTGGGCTGTTCAACTTTCTGTTGGAGAGACAATGTGTAATGCCCTCCTGCCATATGTTAGGCAAGTAACAAAGCTGGGCTTTCAAGCCGGGTGAGACCCTCTTTTGAGTGACCCATGCTGGGCAGCAGGAAACCCTCTCTGGAGAAGGTAGTACCTGAGATGGTGCTTTGTCACTTGCATTGTTTTACTCTCTTTATTATAAATTTCCTGTTGGAAGCTTAGAAAATAGAAATGAGCAAAAAGAACATAGGAAGCACTCAAAATCACGGTGATCATATAATGTAGTATCCAAATTGTAACATTATTGCAATGAGAGAAGGCACGATGGAGAAACCAGGCAGAAAGCAGGGCTGACTGGGATCAACTGGGACATACTGAGATGCTATTTCTAATGTTGTTCCTAGAGGCCACACTGTTAGCATCCTGCAAGCCTGGCAATGCCCTGGCTGAGTGGCTCACTTGGTTGGAGTATCATTTGGTACACCAGATGGTTGAGGGTTTGATTCCAGGTTAGGGCACATACGTAGGTTGCCAGTTTGATCCTGGGTCAGGGAGTGTATGGAAGGCAACCAATGGATGTTTCTCTCTCACATCCATGTTTCTCTCTCTCTCCCTCTCTCTCTCTCTCTCTCTCCCCTTCCTCTCTTTAAAAATAAAAATAAAAATAAATAAAAGCATATCTTCGGGTGAGGATTTAGAAAAATAAATAAAAAAGAAGGATTATGATACTGCTTGAAATATATATATGATTTTTTACAGAGAGGAAGGGAGAGAGAGAGGGATAGACAATTAGAAACATCAATGAGAGAGAAACATCAATCAGCTGCCTCCTGCACACCTCCTTCTGGGGATGTGCCTGCAATCAAGGTACATGCCCTTGACCAGAATCGAACCTGGGACCTTTCAGTCTGCAGGCCGACGCTCTATCCACTGAGCCAAACCGCTTAGGGCACTGCTTGAATTCCTGAGAATTTCCCAGCCAAGTAGCTGCCTTTATGTCACAATCCTCACAGCAGAGCAGAATTAATGTAGAGAATTTTCAGAAGGAAGTCAAATGCATGGGTGTATGGGGTATGTAGACACCAAGTCCTGTGCCTCATTGGGGCGAAAGGCAGGGCAATAGCAATATACTGATACTTTAGGCCTATGCTCAACAGTCAAGCTTACCCCACACTGGAGAGTCACTATCTAATACTAACCAGAGGATGGTTTCCTGGAACCTACTTTCATTTCCTCCATCAGATAAGGTTTGTAACTATTGATGATGATGGTGATGGTGGTGGTGGTGAGACTGGTGGTGATGATGATGATGGTGACAATAGTGATGATGGTAGCGATGATGGTGATGGTGGTGGTGATGATGATGGTATTGATGATGACGACATTGACATTGATGGTGGTGGTGGTGGTGGTGATGATGATGGTGATGATGGTGATGATGTTGACATTGATGATGCTGACATTGACATTGATGATGATAATGATGATGGTGATGATGGTGATGATGATGGTGATGACAGGGTGATAGTAACACTTAAACAGAACTCCCTGGTCTAAGTCTTTGGCTATATTAACTCATTTAGTTCTCATAATTAGCCTGGGAATGAAGAATTATAATTATCTCAATTTTACAGATGAGGAAATAGAGGCCTACTGAGTGAGGTCCCTTGTTCAATCTCAAGAGTGACATTTTAGAAAAGCTAGTTCTGAGAACAGCAGCACAGAAGAGTTAAAAGGCTTTGTTTCTTTGGAAGCAGTAAACATAAGTAGAAAAACTTGTTTTAAGCTCATTTGGAAACTGAAGGTCAGCAGGGTCTCCTTGCCTTCTCTTCTCTTTCTTTCTTCCCTTTTTATGTATTTATTTTAAAATATTTGAGCCTCCATTTTGCTGACAGTCTGTGAAAAATATTTGTCCCTTTCGAGGTGCTTATTCACCCTGGAAAACTGGCCGTCATCCAAATGCCGTGTTTTTCAACTATCAGTGTAAACTAAAGATTCACATTCTCAAAACAGAACATAGTTAGGCATTGTTCATTTGTTAAAAACTCTTTAAACCTCACACTGTTTACTTCGTTGCTTTTACCTTGTTTATTGTACCAAAAAAACAGCACAAACATCAAATGAAAAACAGACAAAACAGACGGAGTGCGTTCAGGATTTTCCATAGGTGCTCAGCATTTTCTGATGTCTTGGCAGACCTGGGAGGAGATGGATGAAGAAACGGCCCATCGTAGTTGGCACAGAATCATAGAGCATCAGAGAACTCAGAGCTCCACTAGGAATGCAGACAGTCTGCTCAGAGATGCAGGCTGGGCGGGTCACGTGATTGCCGTTATAGGTGGATTTTTCTCCAACCTTCATGGTCCTTCTAGGAGGGCACTATGCTAGGAGCCAAGGGTAAAAATGCAGGGGGATGGGGAGGAGAATCTGAAATCTGGGGAACAGAGAAACTTCAGTATGGAATAAACATAAAATAAATAGGCAGTTACATGTCATGTGGAACAATCCATAATGGGGTATGACGAGACCATTCCAATTCCTTTTCCTGGGCACACAAGAGAGGTTCATAGGTTTCTCCATCTCCCTCCTGTTGTGGAGCGGATGCGAGTGAATGACCACTGGAGCCCAGACCAAATTAAAATTTAGGGAGCCTTTATTAGCCAGGCGGCCGGACGACCCGGCGACTGCTCTGCCATTCTCCACGCAGGGAGACCAGAGAGCAGCCGCGACCCTTTGTGTAGGACCGCTTTTAAGCACATTAACCACATCCGGTTTTTGCAGAACAAGTAACCCAAGACAAAACAGTTTTTCCCAAGCAACGTCAGGATCATGCCAATGACGACCATGTTATTCACACGGTCATCCTGTTCTCCAGAAAGCTGACAGTGTTCTATGAAAGAAGGCCTACGTGCTGGGAAGGGGCCATGAGACCATATCTCAAGGCCTGGCCTGGTGTCAGCACTGACAATTCTATCTGGGGCATAGTCCACGGCCTCTCTGGAAGCATGCTCAAAAATTCCCCCTCTCCAACATTCCCCACTGGTTTTATGTATATGAGTCAAATCATTGACTCTTTTGGGTCATTGTTGGCGAGGGAGATATATTGAACCATGAGGACTATAAGCTTGATAGAATTAATTCTCTGCTGAATAAAGTAAGTGGGCCTGTTTATAAGATAAGGGCCCAGAATGAGGACCAGGACTAATCTTTAGAGGGTCCAAAAAGTCCTGGACTCTCTATTTTGCCTGGGCTGTTTTAAGCCAGGTGTGATGAAGCCACGTCAGGATCCCGTCGACCTTGACTGCTGTGTGGGTGGTCCTTTCCAGGTAGGAGTCAGTCAGAGTCACCAGGGTGGAAGGATGGACCGGATATGCTTCTGGACTACTTTCTGGGAAGACTGTAAAGCCTGTAAGAACTTGAGTAAAGATTGGTTATGGATTTCAGCTTTTCTAGTTTGGGTTTCTATGTAAGCTGGTGAGGTGGGTAGGTCAGGGTTTGGAAGAGTCACTAGAATCTGTAGAGGCCCCACTGGTTTTAGGGCAGCCTCCCGGGCTGCTTCATCTGCAGCCTCGCTCCCTCTTGCTTCTGGGGAGTCCCCTTGTCTCACATAGGTAGAGATGGAAAGACTCAATTGCATCTGGTAGTGCTAGTTGACCCATCGTCCTTGCTCTGCTCATATCTGCCTAACTGCCTAATATATTACCTCAAGGATCCTGGCTCTGAATTCTTTTAGGGAAAATGGACCTCGTTAGGCTCTTCAGGTGAACAAATGCCATCAGTATTGCTGTGACTTCTGTCATCCAGACAAAAGCCATTTTCATCCTGCAGAACATCTGGGGGAGATTCACCTCCCTTGGATAACAAGAGAAAAACTGAAATTGCAGAATACAGTTCTGTGCTCCATCCTATCTCTACATCCCCC
Source organism: Cnephaeus nilssonii (assembly GCF_951640355.1). Lineage (NCBI taxonomy): Eukaryota > Metazoa > Chordata > Mammalia > Chiroptera > Vespertilionidae > Cnephaeus > Cnephaeus nilssonii. Next base: position 30,802,228 of record NC_137091.1, read on the forward strand.
TCGACTCAGCCGGGAGGTGGTTCTCAGACCAGCATACGAAAGTGGGTGGCGGGCATTCTCCGAGAACTAGGGAGGCTTGAGCGACTGACATCATGCTCACCCTGTCCCTGGCAGTCCACGGTGCCCCGAGGGCAGTTCCCACAGCAGAGGACCACACTGTCAGGTGGACCCCATCCCTCAGCAGCTGTAGAACCCACTATGCGCTCTGTGCTAGGCGGGCTGTGCACCCTTTACTCGCTCTCACCCCAGTCCGGGCAGCATGCCCATGGATGGTACGGATGTCATCAACTCACGGTGTTTATTTTTGGCTTTTTCCATTGCACGTGGAGCCAGCTATCAGGCCAGACACATTTTGCTTTTTTAAATTTAGCCTGGTTGAAATGGGATCTAAGGGGAGGGCTTGTATCTACGTTGACACAGAAGTGCCAATTGCATCTCTTTGATGCCAAGATAAAAATGGTTTTTAAAAAGAGGGAGAGACATGCAAAGCAGAGGTGGAGGCCCCGTTGCAGAGGCTCCCGGGAGGGTGGCCCCTGAGCCCACGTCTGCGTGAGATGGAGGGATGTCTTGACCACCTGGCAGAGCCGTGAACATCTCTCCTTCTCTGTTCCCACCAAGACGTGTGGGAGGCGGCTGAGCCCCTGGTGTGCAGGGCGGGAAGAGCAGCTTCCCGAAGGCACCACTCACTCGCTCACCAGCCCCCGGCCTTGGAGGACGTTACTGCCTTATTAGCTGTGTCGGCCACATTGACATTCTTTTGTTCAGCAAATGTCAGCTGCCACCTCTTATACGCCGGGATCTGAGTTCAGTTCTAGGGACATGATAGTGAACAAGATGGAACCGCCCAACCCCATGAAGCTTCCCATCTTGGGACGAGGGGACCATGTGAGCCGCTGTTTATTACCCACGCTCTCCTGGTCTCCTCCCTCCTCTGTGGCTTTCCTCCTGGACTGATGTTCCGATGCCTGACCCTGCACTATCAGGGCTCCCTAGGGTCCCATCCCTGGGTCTCTTCCTACTCCACAGCGGTAGCGCCCCTCCTACCCCCGCCTCAATGACTCCCAAACGTTCACTAAGCATCTCCAAGCTGAAAGTTTCCATACCCAGAGTTCACGTCTCTTCCCGACCTCTCACCAGCCATGTCCCCAGAATTTATCCCACTCACCTGTCCATCACTTCCTCTACCTGCAAATCTGTGCCCGCCCTTAGCCCAGGCCACGGTCATTGTGGTCTGGATCTATGGGAGCATTGCATTGGCAATTATTACTTTAGTTATTATCTGCACCCACCCACCCCCGCCCAGAACCAATTCCACTGGGGCAGGGGACCTGCTTTGTCCCTGCTGTGCCCTGGTGCCTACCCAAGATAAGGCCCTTGCCGAACACGGGTGGTTTTGTTTCCGGACTCCACCTGAGGAGCGTACACGGTGTGTGCTCTTTGTGTCTGGTGAATTTTGCTCAGCATGCTGTTTGGCTCCAGGTCACTCATTCTCGTTGCTGTTTTGGGCTCCATTCTGCAAATATACTGTATTTCTTTATCATCCCACTGTGCTGCGCACGTGGGGTGTTCCCAGATGGGGGCTATTACGAATAGTGTTGCAATGAACATGCCCATCTGGGGTGCTAGGATTGATATCCTTTGAACTGGTTGCTCGGACAAAGGCTTGCGCAATGTGGGTGTGATCTAAACCCCTGCCCTGCCCCGCGTACGTCCTGCTCAGCCCAGGCACCATTTTTGTTACCCAGAAGGGACGCCCATACTTTGAGAAGACATCTGTTGCTGAGAATACAAGCACAGCAAATGCAAGGGGTGGTTGTAAAACTGGGACCCAATTTGCCAGCATCAGGACTTCTCAAGTCCAAATTAAGGGGAGCCCCTCATCACATTTACTATAGCATCTTTCCCAGGTCGTCTGTGGTCTGGCTTCAATGACTTGTTCCACCGCTGCTGCGAACAGGCTGGCGGCACGCAATGCATCTGGAGCCCGCGTGGCTGACACCCTCTGCGTGAAGCAGGAGGGTGCAGATGGGAGGAAGGGTCGGATTCTGGTCCCAGCTTTTGGGGAGCCACAGCCCCTTCCTGGATGGAGGAGCTTTGGCCAAATTATCTCTGGGAGGCCCGTCCCACAGAGGCAAATGCTGGAGCCTACTCTTCAGCTTCTGTTGTATGCACTTGTTGGTTTCAGTTTCTTTTAGTTTTGTTTTTAAATATATTTTTATTGATTTCTGAGAGGAAGGGAGAGGGAGATAGAAACATCAATGATGAGAGAGAGTCATTGATCGGCTGCATCCTGCAAGCCTACACTGGGGATCGAGACTGCAACCCGGGCATGTGCCCTGACCGGGAGTCAAACCCTGACCTTCTGGTTCCTAGGTTGACTCTCAACCACTGAGCCAAGCTTTATTTTTGTTTTTAATTTGAGCCAAATTTTTCTAAAAATAGAATCTATTACTACAAATTTTGCCCCTTTGGCTTCTCTTTAAATGCCAGGAGCTTTGGGCACCCCAGGCCCACATTTCACCGTGGCAACAGCTGGTGTAGCCGAGTAGTGGCTTTCTACTGACGGCAGGTAACTTTCCAAACACAAAATTACTTTATGGTGGCATCATCACAGACATCAAAACGTAATGTGAATTCAATTCTAGGTGTTCGACAAGAGAGAGACAGAGACAGACAGAGAGAGATGCAGAGGCAGAGAGACATGATTTAAAATTCTGGGCCTTAGCCTAGTGCTTCCTGCAGTGCGCTTCTGCCTGGAGAGGAAATGGGAGCCCGTGCCTTCCCATGCCCGGCCGCCGCACAGCATGGAGGCGAGCGTGGGTCACTGCGGACGGACATGATGAACCCGAACCCGTATTGTGCTCACAAGCCTTCCACGCAGGCGGCTGCTCCTGCCACCTCTGCTCAGGCGCAGCATTATCTCAGCCAACCCAGCTGTCCTTTCAGGGATTCTTTTTCTACACTTTTCTTAATTGGAGCTTACATGCCGACACTAGAACGTAACGCCCACTGAAGCGGCAACTCCATGGAATGATATTAAATACTAGAGGTCCGATGCACAAATTCGTGCATGGGTGGGGTCCAGCTGGCCCGCCCCATAGGGGCGATCAGTGGCAGGCTGGGAGGAGGGGCTGTGGCAGGTGGCTGGCTGGCCCCACCCCCTGGTCGAACTCCTAGTTGAACTCCCTGTCAAACTCCTGGTGGAGGGGACAATTTGCATATTAGCCTTTTATTATATAGGGTATTCTTTAGCTGAGCGTCTGTATTCAACCCCCCTGACCCTGAGCCAGGATGTGCCCCTAATTCACACTCTCCCAAGAGTGGCACAGACTGGTCCAGGTGGCTCCTTGCTCACAGGTGCCAGGCCCGGGTTGGGCTGAGGGGACCCAGCTCTGTGGAAAGCAGAGTCAGAGCTGGGGAGCCGTTGAAGGGGGGAAGCCAGGTGCCACCAGAGTGGTGAGGCCAGTGCCCCAAGGCACACTCAGGGTGCCAGTTCCCGCCTGGAGCAGGGCAGGGGAATGGCCTGCCCCCTGGGCTGTCACCCCAGGTAAAAGGGGCCCAGCAGACACACGCCACTCACTTGAGTCTTGTGTGTGCTCACAGCCCCCCCCCCCACACACACCACTGTTGTGTGAATACACATGTGTTCACATGTGTGTTCCCCTCCACACCCTGTACACAGATGTGTGCACATTGGACGGAAATGGCGTTTGTCCAGCCCAGGACAGAACCTGGACATGGGTCATCCCCACGCTGCTGCCAGAAGAGGGGCTGCCTTCTATCGGGGTGTCCTCAGGGCTGACCTCTGTCCACCAGGACATGCTCGGTCAGAGCTCGCCCAGCCAGGAGACGGGCCCTGGGAGCTGGGCAGAGGGTGAAATCTGCGTGATTTAATACCATTCACTGCCAAACCCACGAACAAGGAAAAGTGCAGGAGGACTTTCCTTCTCTCCCGCCCTCCCTTCCTGCCTTGATTCCCTTATCCAATCAGTCAGCAAATGCCAAGTGAGCAGGTATCCCACCTGCTGGGCTGAGGTGGAGGCAGACAGAGAGACACCCTGGCCTCTGCCCTCAGGGAGCGTACAGAGGTGAGTGTGCACAGCAAGGCCGCCCTCCATCCTATCTCTACATCCCCCTCGACTCAGCCGGCAGCCAGAGCCCCTCACCCAGCGCCCGCCGGCCTCACCACCTGCGTCTGTGCAGGGCACACCTGGCCCGGCAGCTCCTGAGCCTGAGACCACCCCTCCGGCCACTGCTGCGTGGCGACCATGGACCTCGGCCAGCCCTGAGCTGAGCCAGCAAGAAGCCCCCAGAAAGACGGCTTGGAGGGACCCCTTCGGCATTGAGTAAATGGCTCCTTCCGTCCAGTGTTCCCCGAGTCTCAGCAGAATTCCACTTACAGAGATTTATGCTGACAGTGGCACATTCTTCTATTGCTGTTTAAGCCCCTGAAAGTGCGGAGGGGAGGACATAATCAGAGCCCGTGGCAGGGCTGTCTCCCTCCCTCCCTCGCCCCCGCCCCTCCCGTCTGCCATCCGAACCCTGAGGATCTTTGCTGACCGTGAGCAGCTGGCACAGCTGGAACGGTAGAGCCCAGTGCTCGCGGCATGGAACATTCCAGATACCCTTCCCGGTGTTGAGACAGGAATGGCTGCGGGGGTGGAGGAGTGGGGGGGGCAATTGTATCCAGGACATCCAATATCTGGACACCGTTTCCCGTCTCATTTCAGGGAAGTTTTTGAAAATCTGGACAAGGAGGAACGGAGCTGAGGCCACGCGTGCCTGCACCTGGCTCACTCCGCACAGGGCAGGGCGTTCAAGGTCAGCTGGGGTCTCCAGGTTGAGGGTGGGGCTTCTGTCACCACTGACTATGTGTAGCCTCAGGCAAGCCACCCACCATTTCTGGGCCTTGGTTCTCTAGCTGTAAAATGAGAGGTTTGGAAAAGCTTGAGGGTTTTGAAAATGTGCAGCCGTAGAACCCTGCTCACCAAAGGCAGCCAGCTGCTGTCCTCACGCGTCAGTGGGTGCATGTGTGTGGGTCACCAGGGAGGCCAATGCCAAGGCAGAGTCCGCATGGGACAGGTGTGCAGAAGGAATGCCACAGACCAATGGGAGAAATCTCTGATCTCGATTCTGGCCCAGCCTGTGAAAGGAGAGGGGGCGGGGGAGCCCCAGAGCTCTGAGTAAGTCTCTGCTGGCCTAAGGACAGCCCTGGGCGAGGGTGGCCCAGAAGACTCCCCTGCTGGCAGGGCGTGGGCCCCTGAGCTTTAGCTGTGCGTGGCCATCGGCTTCCCCTGAGGCATGTGGCCTTGGCTAGAAAGCTAAGGCAGGTTGCCCAGGCACCCACAGCCGAGGCCCCAGCTGCCCTCTCTCCCTCGGCGGGGTGTCTCCTGCAGGGAAACCTGAGCAGCTCTCCCCAGAGCCACCCCACAGGTTGTAAATCCGGTTCGCTCCTTGCAAAGCACTGAGACAGTATTTACCAAACATTTCAAGCACAAGAGTCTTTGCCATTAAATCCCACTTCGAGGGATTTACTTAATGAATCGACTGAAGCGTCTGTACAGAGATTTAACTTTGCTCAAGCATTGTTCTTAGGACCAAAAGACTGAAAACAACCCGAATGCCCAGCATCAGGACGTGAGCTACACAAACGGCGGCATGTCCATACATGGGAGTACTACGCAGCCAGTTAAATATGTGCTGCCCTATGTGCCCACAGGACGGATTCCAAGAGAGGTTGCTGAGTGACAAAGGCGAAGCGCGGAAGGTGCGCACAGCAGGCCGATCTGTGAGAGAACAGAGGGAGGGGTCGCCCTGTGCACATGCTCAGATCCAGAAAGAAGACACCAGGAGGACGCACGGAACCTCGCCGCCGTCCAACAGAGCCCTGCACCCTCACCCTTATCCTGCTACTCACCTCTCCGAAGACTATACATGATTCACTTTCGCTGCTGAGTTGCTCATCTGAAGTGTCTGTCACTACCCTGTGAGCCAGGTCGGGGCTTTACCCGAGTTCACAGCCACAGCATGAAGTCCAGGGTGGAACGCACAGCAGATCCCAGCCAGCACGTGTTGAATGAAATGCACGGAAGACTGAATGAATCCCCATTTCACAGCGTAGGAACCTGAGGGCTAGGGAAACGAACCAACCGGTCCCAGATCACTTGGCCCGTGAAAGAGGCTGGTCAGCGACCGGGGCTCAGACCCGCAGATTCCGGATTCCACACTCTGAGCAGTTCCGTCCTGTCTGCCAAGGCCTAGGGGAAGCCGGATCCCATGTTCCTAAGGGAATTGCTTTACGGTGATGTCCGGTTACTTGTTATTAGGGAAAATGTATTAATAATACAATTTTACTGAAAGGCCTTATTGCGCTGAAACAATTTTTATTTCCCCGTTGTGACTGCGCTGGGCTTTTCTTTTCATTAATAAATGGCCAGGTCCAGCTGAACACATGGGCTCTGGTTTTCAAGAAGCTCCTGAGGACAGAAGAGTAAGTTCACGCTGCGGCCAGACATTTCCACTTTATCGTTCGCATCTGAGCGTGTCTTCATCTTCTGTTTTTAACCCCAGATGTGCGTGTCATATGGAAGAAATAAATTACAGTACTGGTGGCGCGTGAGAATCTGTTTACTCCTGGGGTCGTTGTTGTTGAATCGGCATTTACACTCGCTTGAAAAGGTTTGCTTACTCTCGCATCCAAACGGCTGACACGGGAGACAAGCTGTTTATCCAAAGCTGAGAACTTCAAAGAACGGATCGCTGTCACGAGGGAGGTTCAGACCCTCGCCGAGAGGTTGACCTTCCCACAATGGAGGGGTCTAAATGGCAGAAAACAAGTCCTAAGGAGGCGGGCACACCCTCTCTTCTGCCTCCCTCTCTCCAATACACACACACATTCACACACTCACTCCTAGGCTCTCTCCATCACACACTCACAGACATTCACACACACACACACACACACACACACACACACACACACCCAGTGTCCCCCCTCACCCCACACACACTCATATATGCAGACAACAAAGACTGCTGTCCCTCCCTGCAATGGGTTTTCCCCTAATTCCCTAGAACTTTCGAATTTATTTCCTGTCTTTGGGAAAGGGAAATTTCTAAATCCTTTTGGGGTTTCTCATTAAGATGCTGACAAATGAGAGAGCAAGAAGGACTTGAAGCCCACCACATCGCCAAATATGGGATAAAAATGTGCCCTTTCCCTCCCCCAAGGCACGGCCGCAGCACTACCTAAGGTCCCAGAGGGACGCGCCTCAGGCTGGCTCACCCAGCTCCCAGCAAACTCTAAATTGGCCTCTGTGGCCACACAGACTTCCCGGTGAAACCCAAGATGCAAACGGGTTACCCTTTAAAAACAATGCAGGGCTTTCTTTAAAGCCGCCTCACCCGCCCCCCATCGCTCCTGCCTGGGCCTGATTGACAGGGCCCCTGGGACCCATGGGGTGAGGCCCCTATCAGGGCTTCGGCCTTTTCTGGGGCTTAGGGCCCCCAACAGATTATCAGGATGGTGCCATGGGGACCAATCTTTCAGGTTTTCCTGTCAAGGATTCCTGCCTCCTTCTGGGGACACTGGGCGAGGGGCCGGTGAGCAAGAGCTCGTCCACCCGTGTGGCCGCCGTGAAGTCAGCCCGGAGCCGCCTCCGTCTTTCCATCAAGCACACATACCATCGCCAGGAATGTCCCTCATTTTTCATCCGGAGCTCCCAGCGGTGGGAGACAAGGCTGCGAGCCGTGGGAGGGGAGTTTGGCCGTGGCCCCCGACCCTGAGCCCGACTGTCATCGCAGATCTCTGAAAAACGAGCCCTGTCATTCCTGCCGCCAGCAGGAGCGTAATTGTGGCCTTCCACTTCCCCGCAGCTGCTTACCTTTCTGGACGGGAGCCCTCGGCCGCGCAGCCCGAAGACACGGGTGTGGAGCGCAGAGTGGAGGCGGTGAGCCTGGATAAGGTGCTGGGTGCTGCAGGCTCCTACGTCAAGTCCCCGGGGATCCCATCATGCTCCCTGCGAGGAGCTCTCAGAGCTGCCCTCCAGATGGTGACCTGGAGGCGCGATGTGCCACAGGCACTGGGTGATCTCCTGGGACTCAAATCCAAGCCCTCTGGCTCTGAACGTCAGGTTCTGTCTCAGTCTCAGGTCCCCTAAGAAGCCCCATTGTTCTCATGAGATGCGTCAGAGTGGCACAAAGAGTGTGCCTGCCAACAGGTCCAGAAAGCGACGTAAGACCCATGGGTCCTCCACTCACCCCCTATCCTCCTCCTCCAGTCCCACTGGCCTCCTTGTCTCAGTGCAGAGACCTGCCTGCCACGTGGCCTTTGTGCTTAAGGAGCCAACGGCCACAGCTGCCGGCTCACTCTTTCCATCCAGGTCCTGCCAATGTCCCCTCTCAGCCGGGCCTTCCCTGTGCACTTGAGCTAAAACCACAACTGCCCACTGCCCTCACCATGTGTCTCCCCTTTAATGAGCAGGTCTGCTTCCTTGTTTATAGGGCCTTTCCTCCACTGGGCTGTGGGTTTATTGAAGGCAGGACTTTCCATATATTTTGTTAAATGATATATACGCTGGCCCTAGAGTGATGCCTGGCACAGAGTGGGAACTCAATAAACATCTGACAAATTAATAGACAAACAAAGAAGGAACGAGTGACCTGTAGGGTGAGTGTTCTCAGCAGTTTCATGTGGCGAGCAGCTCTCGCGAGGGCTTTCCCTGCTCAGAGCTGAGCTGCCTTTCTTACATGCCCCCTCACCATCACCTCCAGTGCCTCCCGCCCCCCCGCACTCCAGCCACAGTTGTTGGGCTTAAGGGAGCAGCCTGAATTAAGCCAGGACAATCAGCTCCCCTCTCCGAAATTTTGCAACGGGGACCTCAGGTTGCTAGACATGAACATTATTGTGAAAACTAGTGAACTGGTGCACAGATTCGTGCACATTAAAAGGAAATTAATTAGAAGACATATTTTAATATTGCTATTCGCCCTTTCTCTATAATAGAAGTCTCAACCAAATTCACGATCGACAATGACAGATCAAAACACACATGCGATTGGTGCCAGCAAGAGCTTTATATGCATTGCGCATGCGTAGTCAACTTAGCCTTTTATAGATATAGAATAAACTTGCTTAATTAGACCTGCTTTCTGATTTAGCTAAACTTTTTCCAGCCCAGTGGAGCACCCCAACTTCTCTTTCAGGTAATTGTCAACAACACAGCAGTAAATATTAACATGAAGCAGATTATTATTGTAGATCACGCAGGGAGAACAAAGGGTAAAATATTTAAGTGCAGCAGTGTTTGACTATATTTTGCACAGTGAGAAAACCTGAAGTCATTTTCAAGGTCCACTATTTCTTACTTCTTTTCAGTCAGGTCAAGTTTCTGAACTTTCTAAATCTCTATTTTCCAGCTAATGAAAAGAAAATAGGATTCCACCGAGTCTCCTATCTACCTACTTCAGGACTTCTGTGAGCATCAAATGAGACGAGGCATGGGAAAACACTTCATGACATTGGTTAAAGTGTAAAATGTTTGCACCTGGCTATAAAGCAAGTTGTGTTCCTGGGCTGAAGAAACTGCAAGGAGAGGAAGCCGGGCGTTGCTACGTGACATCATTACCTGGTGCCCACAGTGACCATTTCCGGCTGGGCTGGGCTGCAGGTCACATTTTGCACTATGGGGTCTCGGCAGCATTGGCTGTGATTTGGTGGGCTGTCACTCCAGGGTGGTGGCGGGGCCTGTGTCCCACTTGGGGGAAGCTGAGTATTGCTTTATCAGCACCACGCCTGTGGTGCCATTTCTTTGTAAATGGCCAGTGCGCATCACAGCAGCTCCTGCATTGAGAATCTGTCCCCTGGTGGTCTTCGTGTCATAGCGACCGGTTGAATGGTTGGAGGGACACTTAGCATATTAGCCTTTTATATATATAGATATTTCCCCAGCAGCAAGAGGAAATGAACTGAAAGCATGTGATCAATAAAGAAAAACACAGGGAGATCTCAACTAGAGAGAGGAAAGAGAGAGATATAAGAAAGAAAAGAAGAGAGATAGATGCCCTGCATTTTCCCAGGATCTGGTTCCCACCTCTTCAGAGGTTGAGCTCCATCCCATATTCTTATAGATCCCCCTTGTTCTGCTTAAGCCAGAGCTGGTAGGTCCCTGCTACTTGCCAACAAGGACTAGCTTAGGCTGTGAGCTCCTCTTTCTCCTTGTTCCTCCACATGCCCATGTCATCCCCGCTCGTATGGGTGCACTGGGCTGTGTGCAGAAGAGGACGTCCTGCCAAGTCACCCTGACCTCCATGTGCTCAATGAAACTCAACCTGCACGTGTGCATCATTCCAGGTGCCCATCCACTGATCCAACAGCCTCTTCTGAGCAGCTCTCTGTGCCGAGCACTGTGTGCGGGGGACACGGCAGTGAGCAGACCCTTACAGCCCTGGGGCTCACATTCTACTGGGAGGGGAGCGACTTCAGAAACCTGAAAAATAAAAATGGGTTACTATTCTTCAAGTGCGATGGAGACAACCAAGGGCAGGGGAGGAACTGTCCTTGTATATAGGACGGTCCAGGACGGTGTGACTGAAAAGGTGGCGTTGGAATAAAAGTGTAAAGAGATGCTGCAGAAAGCCAGGTTCCAGATGGCAAGACAGCAAGTGCCAAGGCCCTGGGGTGGAGTGTGCCTGCTGGGCAATGAGAGCCAGCCGGTATGCCTGAAGGGGAGTGAGCAGGGGACAAATTCTAGAAAGGCGGGGAGGAGGGGGGCTGCAGGAACCAGGCACAGAGGCCCCTGCCGACCTGGTGTGTGATTTGTTTGGGTCTCAGAGTACCTTGGGAAGTAAAGGATGAGGAGTGAGGACTCAGCGAGGTCGGGGGAATTTAAAGTCACATGGCTACTGCATGGAGAGTCTAGGGCTCAAACACAGGCCATTGGACCCCAACACAGAGCCTTTCAGCCTGAGGAAACCCAGGGGCTGATCCTAAAAGTTATTGTTCAAAAGCAGCGCCTGTTTTCACAGTGGCCACGCCGTTTACATCCCTACCAGCGGTGCATGAGGGCCCAATCCTCCACAACCTCACCAGCACGGACTTGCCTTTATTATTATTATTATTATTATTATTATTATTATTATTATTGTAGCCGTCCCAGGGGTGTGAAGTGGTATCTCATTGCGGTCGATTTGCCTTTCCCCAATGACTAATGATGCTGACTGCCTTTTTATGTGCTTGTTGGAAACAAAAGGCCACATATTGTCTGATTCCATTTATAGGAAGTGTCCAGAACAGGCAAATCCACACAGACAAACAGGAGATCAGTGGCTGCTGGCGGGAGGGGAGTGACTGTGAATGGGGACAGGCTTTCTCTTAGGGGACATGAAAATGTTCTGGAACCAGATAGTGCTGATGGTTGCACAACCTGTGAATGTGCTTAATGCCACTAACGTGTACACTTCAGCCTGGTTAAAAGGGTGGCCTTTGTATGAGGTGCGCATCTTGCTGCAATAGAGTAAAGGCAGCGTGCCCTGGTGGGCTCCCTGGCAACCGTTGCCTAATGGCAGTTTCATCACCTCCTAACCTGCTTTGTTTTTTTCTTTTTTTTTTTTTTTCAGTGTATGTTGGTATATTTATGAACAGGCTTGACCCCTCATCAAGGTTTTCAGGAATTTACCTCAAGGGAAATGTCTTAGACCAACCCCCTGGATTTCCTTCATGTGTCCTGGTCAGATGTCAGGGCCAAGGGGAGAATTTGCCGACTGCTGGCTTCACTCTGAAAGCCAGAGTCCGAGGCCTCCAGGAAGCACCTCCGAGGTCACCCCCAAACTCAGCCGGCACCCGATTAGATCAACGCCCAGCCCTGCATAGGAGCTCAGAGAACTTGAACTAATAACAATAAATAGCTATTTGGTTACTTTTTACGGACACATTTGGACTGCATTTCAGGCAATTTTATGGGCGAATGCTATTTCAAGCGTTCCCAAATTCCCAAATTGCACGTGAAACATCTGCAGGGCAAACATCTGGAATTTTACGCTTGTGGCTCGTTGTGCGTGCTCTTGGACATAAATCTGAACCTGTCCCGAGGTCCTGGTGAGACATGCTTGGCTCTGATGTGCTTTACCGATCAGTAGATGGTCTGTCCAGCGTTGCCCTCAAGCCCACAGGACAGGGCGTCCTGCGGAAGGTGAGGCGTGGCTTCGTGGAGGCTGGGCCGTGGATTTCAGGAGCTCCGATGAAGCCATCTCCATCCTTTGGTTGCCCAGCTCTTCCCCTTCTTAATTTAGGGCTGGTTTGTCCCAGGGGGACACAGGTATGCTTATCGCCATCACCTGTCCTTCCAGGTCAGTGGTCCCCTGCAGGGCACAAACCCTGAAGAAGATCATTCCCAGCTGTTACCTACAGCCTTTCAAGGGCCTCCCATTGGGTGAGAGTGAAGAGCCGCCCCTCACCAGGGCCCACAGGGCTTGCCTGGGCTGACTCCTGCTGACCCCACCCCCCCCAGGCCAGGAACTCCGTCTGTCTCCTTCGTAAATAACCTCCACTGCTTAGTGCTGGGTCTGGCCCATAATAGATGTTCCTCTGCTTGTGAGTAAACACCTCTCCGTAAATTCACAAGCAATGGAATGAAGAAAGGATGCTATCTCGCAGGGTGCGGTCGGCGAACCTGCTACAGCAGAGAGAGCTGGCCGCAGGAGAGCATCACGTGTCCTGTCTTCCTCACACGCTGCTCTCCTGCCTACCTGCGGTCTCATGGAAAATGGCTGGCGTGTGACCCACTTTCCAAGCAAACCCTGATTGTAAGGACACACCCACCCCTGAGAGCTCCACTCCTTCCCACCTGCATTGCCTTTCAGCCGCTTGCCATGTGCGTGCACTCTTGTTATGATTGCTATTGTACATATGCTTTTCTGTTTTTTTACATTAACAGTGCATCGATTATATTTCCCCAAGTTTCTATAGGATCTTAAATTAGCTGCTAAATAATCATTTTTTATTGTTTTAAACATGATAACCGTATTCATTATTATGGAACAGGGATCAGCAAACTCTGGCTTGTGGGCCAAATCCTGCCTGCTGCCTGACTTTGTAAATAAAGTTTTATTGGCACACAGTCATGCTCATTCGTTTACATATTGCCTGTGGTTGCTTCTGTGCTACCTGGCAGAGCTGAGTATTCATGATAGAGACTGTAGATATTCGGCCCGTAAAGCCAGCAGTGTTTACTACCTGGGCCTTTAAGAAAGTTTTGCACAATGGTTAGAGAGTCACCGAAGGGTCCCAGGTTCAATTTCAGTCAAGGGCACATACCTGGGTTGCAGGTCTGATGCCCGCCCCCCGGTTGGGGCACATACGGGAGGCAACCAATTGATGTGTCTCTGTCAAATCGATGATGTTTCTCTCTTTCTCTCTCTCTCTCCTCTACCCCGCCCCCCTCCCCCCCCCACTTCCACTCTCTCTAGAAATCAATGGAAAAAATATCCTCACTCCTTGGGTGAGGATTAAAAAAGAAAGAAAAAGAAAGAAAAAGTTTGCTACTCCTGCCCTGGTCATTTAGGTGTATTCTCCTGGTATTGGGGGTTAGATAACATAGCAGTGCACATGTCATTTTTAACTTCAGATGTCACTTTTCCTTCTTATAAAATCTTAGAGGGGAATTAGTAGACTAAAAAGAATGAAACTTTTTTGGGGGTCAATATTTCCTATTTCTCTATATTTACACCAAAATTCCATGAATGCTCTAGTTTCACTACAATCAAGTAAGCGCTGAATGTTAATGTTTAGTACGTCTAGGAGGGGTTAATATGGTAAATGTAGAAATATGTGGGAGCTTCTTTAAGTTCATTACTCTGAGCATTTAGTGAGCAGAGTTATATTTGGGTGGTATTTTTACTTTCCCTGGAGTCCAGCGATGAAGTTGTAGGGAACCTTTTTAAAGGAGATGCCCGGACACTGTGGCTTGGTGTGCGAGCTCTTCTAGAAAAGAGGAATTCCTGGGAAGAGGAAAGGAGCTCTCTTCCAGGGGAATTAAATCTCTGGGGACAGCACATTTCAGGGGAAGCTCTCCTCGGTCATGGGTAAGTTCGTCAGGAAGACTAACCAGTTCTGAGTCTAAGAACAAAATGCTTTGGAAATGTGGATCCCACCTCCCAGCAGCTGCTGATTGTGACGTCCCAGGGAAGCATGAAAACATGAGTGCGGCTCTCACGGGGCCCCACACAGCCTTCAGGGTGGGTCCAGGGATCCCAGGGAGGATGCGGTCAACGGGGGCTGAGAATGGGGCTGTGCTGTGCTGCCTGCTCTGGTGCGAGATGGTTCCGGGCTGGGATCGCGTGCGCCTTTTGGGTTCCCATGGCCTTTCTTGAGCAGATAGACACTTTCTAAGAGACTGACAATTCCATGGCAGCCAACCAAGAGCCCCCGGGCGAAAAGAAGCAAAATTTCACGGTTTGTTTATGCTGTTTCTCAATTTGACCATTGTCAGATGTCACTCATGCCCCACGGTCCTCCACCCTGCCTTCCCCTGTGTGGCCCTCCCCCTCCCACCCCCCTCCACCCCCGCTTTGCTCCTGGATGTGGCACAAAGGAAATTGTCTTGGAGTAAAGTTGTAAAAGAAAATGTGTATCAAAATAGACCAAATTAGGAGTCCTCAAAATCTTGGCCAGCGGGCCTTTCAAGGCCCTCCCCAGGGGGTCCCAACCCAGCTGCTCTTAGCAGCGGGGGGAAGGGGGGGAGGAGGGGGGAAACTTCTGAAAAAACACGATGTTTGTTTGAGGAAGTCCTATCTCATCTCCACATATTTCGATTTAATTGATCGGAGGTGAAATCCTATCATTTACTTTTCTTAGGGGCTCCCCACAGAGATGCTGAGGTGCAGCCAGAATTAAGAACCTATGGCCCCTGCAGAACTTGCTAGCTGCTCATCTTGGCCCCTCCCCCACCCCGCACATCCCCCTCCCCCAGCCACCCTGAAGTTCTCGCAGATGTCCTGCTCTCTCCACCCTTCCCACCTGACCCACTGTCACTCCAACACCAGGACGAGCATCAAATAAGACAATACATGTGGGTGTCCATGAAATAAGGCCCAGATTTCAGAGGGTTCAGATCCAGACTCCAGCACTTCACGATTGCCTGATTTGGGGCCAACTTCTGCATTCTCCCAACCCGTTCTCTTATCTCTATGTTGTTGTGAGGACTGCAGGCGATATGTGTTAAGTCATGATGGACTAATATAAACATCCTCAATAAAGAGTACTTTTTAAAATATGCACTACTGGTATTATTAAAGCATTAGTCCTTCCGAGGGAAGCTAGCACTCACTTTAATGGCCTGGTCAGTCTCCAACGTGCTTCTAGAAAGGGTCTGTGTGAAAACCTGCCTTCAAAGGTATTGGGATGTGGCCCTTACCTTTGATTATCTTCAGGGATAGAAATCTTTATCTTTGGAAGTTGGTTTGAATTTCAGAATAGCCAAACATCTCTCAGAGCCCGTTCTGGTGATTCATTGATTTGACAAGTATGTCTTATGTTTCAAGTGAAGAAACAAAGCCAATTTCACAACTGGCAAAGTTGCTAAGAGCCATTGTTTAGGACGGCATCCTTAAATAAATCAAGAGTAAGCTGAGGCTGGAGGTGGTAATTAGTTGATAAATTAACTAGTTAATCATTAGTGGGGAGACCTAAGTTAGCACACAAATATGAAGAGTCAGTCATCCCAGAGCCGGTGTTAATCACCAGCATCTAACCATCATCATTCATAAAATAAGTTTCTGTGCATTAGCTTGACATGGTATCTCAAGCCGTTGGCTTCCTCCAAGGCGAAGTGCAGCCAGTGGGGAAGGGTGTGGAGAGAAGTGGTTAAGAGCATGGGCTTTGGGGTCAAATGGGCCTGGAGTGAGTCTGGCCCGTCACAGTCTGGCTGTGTGGTCTGGGGCCAGGCCCTTGAGCATCACACACTCGACCAGTGGGAGAATCCCTGGCTTCAGTCCCAGCTCTCCAGCCAGTGTTCTTTCTTTTATACAATAACTGCCCCTCAGTTTCTGCCTGACACGAGGTCTTCAACTGCACCCTTTCAAACACATCTGCTTGCTCTGCTTGTTATACAGGCCAAGCACGTGACTCCATGGGCAGCGTTAGCCACAGCACTGAAGTGGGGGCCCTTTGGAGTCCAGTTACATGAACTTGAACGAGCCATGTAACCTCTCTGAGTGGCAATTTATCTTTCTTTCCCTTGTCATCGAAGTAGTCTCTATTGAAGGAGAACAATGAAAGCTTCCATTTATCCTGGTGCAAACAATTCCTAAAGCCAACAGATACCCTCATAAACAGCTGCTCTTACTTTTGAATAAACTTGTAAAAGAATGCAACCCAACTCAGTATGGAAAAGCTTATGTTGGCAGAAAATAACATGTAAACATCGTTATTTCTTAAAGAATAGGCTACCCTGCAAAAAAAAATTAATATTTTATCAATTTTTTATAAAGAAAACATGGGAGAGGGAGAGGGAGCGAGAAACATTGATGTGAGAGCAGAGCAAAACATCAATCAGCTGCCTCTTGCTTGCTCCCCTGACCGGGGAACAAACCTGCAACCAATCGAACTGGCAACCTTTAGGTGTACGGGAGCACTCCCAACCAACTGAGCCAAACTGGCCAGGGCTATCGCTATGTTTTTTTCACCAAAATACCTGGAGCTCATTTAATGACAATAATAGTAACACTCATCAATAATCTCAGAAATACAAAATTGTCCTGAAATAAGACAAACATGTTAAAACAAAGTAGAAAGAAATAATTAGCTAGTAGAGGCTGACAAATTACTACCTAGATCAGGGGTCCTCAAACTGTTTAAACAGGCGGCCAGTTCACTGTCCCTCAGAGAGAAGGAGGGGAGTCGGAGAGTACAGTGTACATTCCACACATGCGCACTGTGGGCCCTGGATGAGTCGGCTGCTAAGCAGGACAGGCAGCGGCGGCAAAAACACCCGGCGGGCCGGATAAATGTCCTCAGCGGGCTGCATGTGGCCCGCGGGCCATAGTTTGAGGACCCCTGATAGATGATCCTCCTATAGTCTGGCAATTTATCCTTAATTATATGGATGTGACAGTGTCTGTTCCAACCAGGGGCCAGGGTGTCTGTGAGGGTCAAATGACACTTGCTATTCCCTGAGGCCAGCACTTCAGCACTGTACCTTTTTGCTTGTCAGGGGCGGGGTGAGGGGGGAGGTGGAGGGGAGGGGAGGGGTGTGAGAGATGGGCCCCTAGAGGTAGAAATCATGTCCTGGTCATCTTCACCACGCACCCCCCCCCCCCCCCCCCCGCACCCCCAAGCCCCCGAACCTGGCAACAGGAGGCCTCAGTCCAACTGGCAGGCCTGGCCTCAGATCATCGCCTGTTTCTTAACTTTCCTAAGCCTCTTCTATTCTCATTAGAAAACAGAGACACTAATGGTTCTGGGAGAATTAACCAAAAATGTACGTGTCACACTTGCGTGGCACCTGCAGGTGCAAAGGGCTCCGTGTCCATTAAGAGAATCGTCATCATCATTATTATCATCTCTAACTTCCACTGCATACTTTCCATGTGCCAGAATCTGAGCTAAGCGATTGCGTACATTAACCCGCTTAGCCCCACAACCCACCCTGTGGGAACTGTGGTCATTATTCCCTTTGTTCTAAGACAGTGAGGAACAGACTTGTCAACCCCGGCAGGAAGCGGCAGAAGCCGAGCATCTGCTCCAGAGCCCACGCTGTGAACTGTCTCCCTTCACGAGGCTGAGAGCCTGCTTAAAGCTCACGGAGAACATGCCGCTGGTTGCACTTAGGCATAAAAACGTTCTTATGTGCCTGGATAAAATTAGAAGATTTCACAGATAGTTTAGCACATTGGACCGTTATGTGGGATAATCCAAATCAGCTATTCCATTTGATGTTTTTTGAAACTGGCCGATGCTGTCATTACCAGAGGCAACCTTTCCTGTGTAGTGTCATAGCCAAATCGGCCGACAGTGTTCTAATACCTGTAATTATTAACTGGAAAAGGTGCCCTAATCTCTGTGAAATAAAGTTCCCAAGTACGATCTTTATCAACAAACACACGAGGATATGGAGATAAATGGCCCAGCTCACCCTAAATGCCTTTGCTGTTGTTTGTTTTTTAGAAACATGCGTGATTTCTTTGAGTCGGGCATTTTTGGTGCCTGGCCCCCTTGGTTTTCTGTTTTCTCTTTGCACGGGTCAGCATTTCCTCCACGTGGGAGAGGCATGGGGTGCGGAGGCACCGGGCCGTCTAGGGCTGTGAGTGGACATACTGGGGCCGGGTCCTATGAGAAGATGTCTCCTTCAGACCTTGAGACCAACCTCCTGGTGAAGATTCCAGAACAGTGACTCCGATGCTGATTTGCCTGGGATCAGGAGTCCCCAGCCCCCGCAGAGGTTCTCCATCCTAAGGATTTAGGTCAGAGATGCTCTGGCAAGGGGTGCCTTTGGATGGACAATCACAACCTCTAGAATAGAGATGTAGAATAGAAAAAAGGTTCCTTTTTTTTTTTTTTTTACATAACTGGAAAATAAAGAGTGACAGTATATTTTTGGTTGGTGGAGATTTTTGGGTAGGAGAATAAGTCCATAATGAGAACTTATTCTCTGTAGCCCTTTGGGGAGTGGGCATAAAATGGGACGTGTTTCTCAAAAGGAGACATCCATTTAAGAAGATCAAGAAGCACTTATTTGAAGAATAAGCCAAAGAATTAGTTGAGAAGAGCAAAAATAGTTACTTGGCATTTATACAATCATTTATATATTTATTCAAAATATAGGTAAGTCACACCTGCTGGGTGATCAGCACTGAGCATAAACATGTCTAAACTCAGGAAATGACATCTGATTAGGGAGTTAGGTAAGGTCCTAGCAAGGCGTGGTTAGGTGGTGGTTTGTCCTGGCCAGGGCCTACAGCGACCCAAGTAGGCATGACCTTGCTTCTTTTTGAGACTGACATCCTCATTGCAAAGATCTGTGAGCATACGCGTTCTTGAGAAAGATCACCGTGGCTGATAAACCCTTTGTGGACGAGTTACAAAGCCACTTCTCGGCAATTTCATTATCACCTGTTTCTCCTGCTATTGCACAAATCCGTGCAACATGCCAGCTGTTTCTGCTTAGGTGTTGTCTTTCCCTGTAATGCCCCTCCCTCCGAGGATTGGAGCATCTATTTATAGTCTCCTATGGATTAAGAAGGAAAGAATATTTTCTGGGCTCTGACGCTTGGGAGATGTTCTCTCTCCAAACATTTTCTGTTACTGTTGTCTGAGGCCACAGTGGTGAAGGCCATGTCCAGGATCACATGACAATCTAGGAGCAGCTTCCTCTCCCCATGATGGTGGGGCTCACACCTGCGTAGCTGAAAGCTGTGGGGTAGACACTATGAATAACATCCCATGTGGAATTTGGGCCCGATGTTGCTAAGTTTATTAATTTTTTTAAAAATGGAAGTATTCTTTATAATGGACAATTCATTTATAAAAAACCTGGGTTTCCAAATACGCATACGCGCAGTTGGATCCTAGTAGACAAACTCAAATAGAGGGGCAATTCGTAGAAGTCTAAGTCTGCACTCTTCCAAAATGCAGATGAAAAGAAAGAATAGGGCTGGCTGAGGAATGTTCCAGATGAAAGCAGATGTGATTCATGATTCCAGGTCGAAGCCTGATTGGAAGGTAAGTTGCCATGAAGCACATTGTTGGAACGCACAGTGAGACCTGAATGTGAACAGTCACTAAAGCACGGGGACAGTGTAGTTGGGTAGGAGAATGTCCTTCTTCCTAGGTGACAGTGCTGAGATCTTCAGGGGCAAAAACGAACATGCCCCACTGAGTACTTTTAAAGAGTTCAGCAAAAATAAAGAAGAAAGCAATGATCACAATGATGCTGACCACGAGAGAGCAGGAACAAAAGAGCAAATACAGCTAAGTGTTGACAATAGGTGAGTCTAGGTCACAGAAATATGGAAGTTCATTGTAATATCTAGCAATGTTTCTATGGGTGGGCCTTTTTTCCCTTCAAAATAAACACTTGAATAGAAACAAATAGAACAGGAGAACATAAGACTGGGCGAGCCAAACCAAGCTTTCCCACACAGCTGCTCTTTACCGTGGGTCCCCAGATGGAGGCTCCCAACCAGACAGTGTCTGCCACTCTAAGGGACTCGGGTTTAAGACAGCAGGGTGCCCACTGGGGCCAGACACACACTGAGAAGAACAAGTCAGGCAGTTCCTACCTCATGAGGTTCACATTCCACATGCATGTAGATAAGGAGCACAGGCAAACACGGAGCTACGGAAAACGATGGATTGTGTCACTGTCGTGAAGAAAGCAAAAGGACAGCCCCGCAGCTATACGACGAGATGCTGAGCCGGAACATAACCCAGACAGGGGCGCCAGCTCCAGGTGGGGTGGACGAGAAGGTGAGATAAAGTCCAGCCATCAAAGGGCCACGGAACAGCATTGTAGGCAATGGATCGGCGATTGGCCTGGGAGAGGGTCTCAAGGCAGCAGCCCGTGTGAGTGACATGGGGAGGAGGAGAAACCCCCGTGGCTGGGGCCCATGAGCAGGATGAGGTCCGGGGGCTACGTGAATTTTACTCTAAGGGTGACCAGAGCACTGAAGTGTGTGAAATGCATTTGACCCTGACCCTCTTGCCTTCCAATGGAGCCCTGTGCCTGATGATAACAGTAAGAACAGGACCCTCTGTATCCTAGTTGCTGTGTGTTAAGCTGGGCTCTGAGCTCTACATCTCTGAGCCAATTTAGTCCCCAAGTCAGCCCAAGAGAGAAGGTAGGACTATTATTCCTATTTACAGATGAGAAAACGGAGGCCTCCAAGGCAAACGGGCCTTTGTGGAGAAGAGCTCTGTACTGGGTTGAATTGTGACCCTCACAATGTTATGTCCACGTTCTCATCCCCAGCACTCTGACTGCGGCCTGATTGGGAGGCAGGGTCTTTGCAGATATCAAAAAATGAGGTCTGGATTGGGGTGGGCCCTAACCCCGTGACTGGCATCCTAATAAAGAGGGGAAATTTGGACACAGACACACACACAAGCCGAGATTGGAGTGACGCGTTCATAAACCAAGGAATGCCAATGATTGCCAGCGACCCCAGAAGGTACAAGAGGAACAGCCTCAAGATCCTCCCTCAGAGCCTGCAGAGGGAGTCTGGCCCCGCCGACACCTTGATCTTGGACCTCTGGCCTCCAGAACTGTGAGCGACCAAACTTCTGTTGTTTGAACCGCACCCCCCTCCCGCCCCCACCCCAGGTTGTGATGCTTTACTTTGGCAACCACCGGACATTCATGCAGCGCACAGAAAGAGTTGTCAGACTCTGCAGGGGCCCACACCCTACAAGAAACGGGTGGCATCCGGGGGGTTCCTGGCCTCGTTTTGGAAACAACTGCACAGTATTTGTGAGGTCCTCCCATAACTCATCATCCACCCCAGTCCCAAGGACTGTGTCAGACAGGACGTCCATGGGACCCCCGCTGCCCCACAGGAAGAAGAAACGGAGGTCAAACAGGCACTCGGCCTTCCCCTCCCGTTCTCCCCTTGGAGGCACAATTAAACAAATTATAAGCTGGGGCCACATCGAAGTACTCCCACCCACGTAAGGGCCGCTGACCTGTTTTGATGGACAGCTGGTCACAGAGGGGGTGGCCACCTCCAGGGCCGGGGCCTGGGGGACCCGGCAGCACCGGGGCCTCCCTCGGCGCGGGGAGCGGCAGGCCTGCTCAGATACCTGATCACATCAGCCCGTGCAGCTGTCCAAATCATGGTCCTGAAACCCGATGACCGGGGCTGCGAGGGTCAGGGACACGCACACAGGAGAATCCCCTTTCTAAGGAAAACATCAGCAGGAGAAACAAAGGCGACTTTCTCTCTTGGACCCACCCGCCCGTGCGCCTTCCCGGGAGGAAGGAGAGAAAAGAGCGAGGGAAAGAGGAGGGACTGGCGCGGGACAGATGTGCAGAGGAAACCGCCCACCCTCAGCTCTGGGGCAGGGTTCCTGTGCCCCCCACCGGCAGGCCCGCCTGTGCCTGCCCAAGAGTTTCAGGATGCTGCCTCCTAAGCAGGGAGGACTGTCCCGGCAGCAAACCTGCAGGCTCCCGGGAGCTTCTCCGCAGGCGTCTTCCTCAAGGTGAAGCAGCCGGTCCCATGGGATTCTGATCCTAGCAAGTCTCCTTTGGGAGTAAACAAGCCCCTTTGATTTCTCTCTCACGAGGTGCACTGGGAAGGGATATTTGGGTCCAACATCCACGCCGGGAGACGGCCTGCTTTTTGTATAACAGTAGTGGCTGTTTAGAGAAAGGAGCGGTAGTTCAACTTTCAAGTCTTCGCCAGAAATTACACATAAACAAACTGTCGTGACGGCACCAATGAGTCCCAGATGCGGCCAGGTAGAGGGCGGGGGTTCTCCAGGCCACCCTAGACGGCAGGACGGTGGACAGAATGGGCCCAGGCCGGGTGCACACAGTAGGCGCAATGCAAACGCATGCCTGGGCGGTGGGAATCAGAATCACAGAACTTGAATTCAAGCCAGAGCCGGTGGCTCCAGGCACACGGCACTTCCCAGGGACATGTTTTTGCTCGGAGCCGCATTCGGTGGGCAGCCCGGGTGGAGGATCGGAAGTGGGTCACCGCGGGTTTCGCTGCGCAGCAGTGATGGAAGCCACATTGCCTGTGGCACGAGCAGCAGACTAAATACACCACGGACTGCGGTTCTGCAGCAGCCACTGTTGCGCAGGCCACGTCCACGCCGACTTCTCAGTCAGCCGGCGACACGGAAAGTGATGCTGGTGATAACAGGGGGGCAGGACAAGGCTGTTCTGGCAGAAGCGGGTGGCTCTTCCCTGAACCACCCATCATCAGAGTGCAATGTGGTTGTGACAACGATCGATGTCATTGCTGTCATGCCCCACGTGCCCGGCAGGGTGCTAAGAAATGTTCATCCCTCTTTTCAATTAATTCCCTCCACAGCCCACCAGGTGGGCACCATTATCCTACTTCTGCGCCCGCGGAGGCTTAGGGAGGGTAACTACCTTGCAAAAGCCCCACAGGTGGGAAGTGAGAGGACAGGGAACGGCACTTCTGGTGACCGGAGTCCTGGGCGTGCTTGTCCTCGGTGAGAGAACGCACTCTCTCTGGCCCAAATAACTAGTCTCTTCAGTACTTTCACCAAGTGTTGCTAAGCTACTCACTAATCCATTGGATGACACTTATCGAGTAGCTACTGTGCGTCAGGCGCTGTGGGTATTTGTGCACGGAGGATATTTCTGGGCATGGGGCCTAAATAAGTGATCAGAAAAGACAAATCCTGCCCCTGGCCCGGAGTTGACATTCTAGTGGGGGACAGATAATAAGCATATAAAGAAGTAGGTTATATAGCATGCGAGGAAGATGGGGGGGTTGGGAGAGTATGGTGTGGATTTACCACGTGCCAGCTCTCTGTTTGAAGCTCAGGGTGGAACGGTGAACAATGTGAGGCTCTTGCAGGGAACCGACAGTCACCATGCCTGGGTGAAGTGCCTCGATGAAGGTAAGAACAGGCGATGTGGGAGCAGAGGTGTGAAGGGCTCCCAGATCACCACGGGGCTGCACACCCCGTGCCCGTGTGGTACACCCCGGCCAGGCACGGCCACCGCCTGCTGCCTCCGCCACCTCTCCAGAGATTCCTTCGTGCCGGCCCTGCTGAAGGCTTCACACACATTAGCTCCTCGGGACCTCAGAACAGCTCCGTGAGGAAGAAACTGAGGCTCAGGGAGGTCAAACCACCTGCCTCAGGTCCCACCGAGAGTAAATGGCAGTTCCAGGCTTCCCACCCAGGTCTGGGTCTGAAACCCGGCTCATCCAACAGCCTCTTCTGCAGCACCTTGAAGGAAGGAGCTAATCTTCCCTCCTCTCGGCTGCAGACCTCGCACAGTTCCCTGCGTAGACGAGGTGCTCAAAACATCCCACACGTTTGTTGAATGTGGAATGCATTTTATGGTTGTATGTTTTTCTGTGCTCTGCCCCACCCCTGCCACCCCCTGCACTAGCTCTCCCTCTTCCTTCTGCATAGGGAGGAGAGAAACATTTACAGAACATCCCTACGGGGTCGCAGATGTGTGCCCAGCCCTCTGTGAGCGATGAGCCGCCTCCTCCCAGCCACTTCACTCTGCCCTACCTGACGTGAGGGTGCCTAGAAGACTCTCAGTAGGCAGCAGCCTGGTAGCTTGGCTCCCTTCTCCTCCCCGTTATACAACCCTCAGATGTGAACGCCATGGACTATTTGCATGCCCAAAGTCTTAGCCTGGCACAAAATCAGGCCTCCTGCCAACCCAGGCCAGGTGGCCTCTTTTGCAATCCTCAGGGGCCCATAGAAAGCCATCCAAACTCAAATCGGATCAGTGGCAGCTTGCAAGGCTGTCCTGAATGGAAAGGTGAGACTGTGCATCTAAGAGTTCGAGATCTCTATGGGTCTAAAGCCCATGCCCTCTCCCCATCCACCCGCCCCTCCCCCGGCCCCAGCAAGCTGAGGATGACTCACCCAAGATGAAATGTGGGCTTGGAAAAGTCCTTCTGGAGCGGGCGGGCAATTTCAGGCTGAGCTGGGCTCTGAGTCCAGGGTGTCAGAGGGTTACTGAAGCCTTTCCAAGGCTCTCACGTCGGAGAAATTGTACTCGAAGGCTGCCAACCACCAGCTTTAAAGAGCCACTCCTGGCACCTCTGCCCTCCGTCCTGGCCAGAAGCACCAGAGCCGGCCTCTCCACTCCCACACCCCAGGCACTTTCAGCTGCACACAGAGCCCCATTGACCTGCAAGGCAGAGCGGAGTGGAAACAGGGGCCGGCTGTCAGTGGAGGATGTTCCTCGTGTGAGTCCAGCATTTGCAGCCCTGACCCCCACATCGCGGCCAAATATCTATCGCAGCTTGAGGTAGGGAAGGGGAAGGTGGGAGGAGACCCCTTGAAAGTTGGGTCAGGCCCGGCCATGCTCCCGTGAAGGTGTGGTTCCAAAGGTGCCTGGACACCTTGAACAGGGCCCTCCCTGGTCCGGGAATTGTCTTCCCGAGGTCAGGCCTGAAGAATGTGTCCCCGCCCACGAGCCCTGGGCCGGCTGGGCAGCCGTGGACCACCCACGCCTGGGAGGCTCCACTTGCCGTCAGAGTCGAAGGAAAATCGGGGGAGCTCGCCAGCACATTCCGCCCGTGAGTGTGAGTTCTCTTTGGCAGCAGCGGAGGCTGCCGAGAAACCAGTGCAGCCAGAGCGAACTGGGCTCGCGGGACCCAGGGCCCCCGAGAGGTTGGGGCCCTGAGCCACGGAGTGGCTTGTTCCCAAACCACACCGCCCGGAAATGGCAGAGCCAGGACGAGACGAGTGCCTCTTCCTCTGCTTGTCTTTTTCGTGAGCTCCTCCCAGGGTAAGGGCTAGCTGGGAACAGGGTCCGTCATTCATTCATTCGTGTAGTTATTCTTTCATTCACACATTCAATAAATATTATCAAAGACCCCTCAGGGCTAGACCCTAGAGTAAGCCTGCAACACACTGGGGATAAGATAGGATTTCTAATCTGATAGAGGAAATAGGCCAGTAAACCAACAATTGCGATCTAACAATTGTCATTATTACAGTCCTAGGTATATACCCAAGGTATATACCCTGGGTGGGGAAAGTTTTAGAAGCTTCCCAGGTGATTCTCCTGTGCAACCCGGTGTGAGACCACATGATCCTTGAATATCTTATTCCCAGAGAGATGGGGTCCCCACCAAACACCATTATCACAAACTCAAAACGAGCTGCTCCCTGCACAGGAATTGTAGCGCCGTCCCCCCCACTGCCCCCCCCCCCCCAGCCTTGGTGTACGTTATGACCCTGATCTCCGCATTATATCCCCACACTTCTGGTGTGTTTATCAAAATGTTTCCAGAAACCTGAATCCAGTAGTATCCCTGGCATCCTGCATTAGTTACGCAGGAAATACAGTCCTGGTCCTAGTCATCTCTTCGACGCACTGTGTTTGAGTGGTGAATATGGCAACAGCGTCAGATTGGTCCTGCAGTGAGTTTGTTTGCTCCACTAAAATTCATAGACACTCACCCGCTACATCCGCAAATGCTGATTGAGCACCCACTCTGAATGAAATGATGACTTTGCTCCATCCAAAAAGGTTGAGGTCTTTTAACATAAATCCAAGTCAACTGAAGTTTCCTTTTCAATTCCTACAACGCAAATACTTTACATCTTTCCTTGTGTCCTCCCTCTTGGCAGACTGTCTTAACTTTCTCACTTAATCACCTATTTTCCCCTCCTTCCTTTCCTCTTTCCCCCTTTCTCCCTCCCTCCCTTTCATTCTCTCTATTTTTTTCTTCTTCTTTCCCCCTCAAGGTTCTGCCACTCTCAGCACAAGAATCCAGAGGGTCCCCAGAATAAGAGTTCATTTTCCAAGGCTTGTGACCATGTAGGATCTCCTGACCACTCAGTGCTGGGCTCATAGTAGGTCTACAGAAAATTCTTACTGAGCGGAGGGGACCAGATTGCTCTAAACCAGGGGTGGGGAAACTTCTTTCTGCCAAGGGCCATTTGAATATTAATAACATCATTCGTGGGCCATATAAAATTATCAGCTTAAAAATTCACCTGCTCTATTTGGTTAAACATTTAATGAACTCACCCCTAATGCTTTGGCAGCACATGGCCTAATATGGCCCGCGGGCTGGATGTTCCCCACCCTGTTCACATTTGTGTGTGAGCAATGATTCTTTCCCATCAACAGCCTATAATTCATAGGATCTGTGCGAGGTTTCCCTGGTCTGGCTAGTACCCAACCACCCCGCACACGCAGGTCTCTGGGATGGGATTAGAATTTGGCTTCGGCCAGGGACCTCTATTTTCTACGGCCACACCTGCTTTATTTTATCAGTGCTGACACTAGGCTCAGTTCTTTCTGTACGTGATCATATTTCTTTCAACAGCAACTCTTCCAAGAGTAGTATCGTTACCCCCATTTGACAGATAAAGAAACTGGATACCAGAAAGGTGAAAAAACTTGCCCGAGGTCACCCAGCAAGGAGGTAAAGGAGCTGAAGATTAAATCCCCCTGGGGACATTCCAGCTCCCTCCACTTCCTGTCCTCCCCCCTGCCCCATTCCTATTCCAGCTCTGTCTTTTCCTTAGGCTTTGGGGACGCATCTGGACTTCATGGTCTCTGGACACTCGCCATGTCACCTGGACATGGGGCAGCATCACCAGGGCCTTCAGAGTCCCACCAGGTATCGGCGAGAAAAGCTTACCTCAGAGCTTACGGTCCCCAACCCCCTCGCTTTGTAAGCTGAGGCCCAGAAAGGCTTGGCAGCTTGTTCTGAGTCCAAGGCACCACCAGAGCCAGAACCCTCAAGTTAGTTTTTCATCCATCATTTTCCATTTCCTTTCTGGGAGGGAGGCGAGGGACAGAAAAATCCAAACTGTGTGGCAGAGAAGGAGGAGTTGATTGTTGTGTGGAGTCTGGAGGTCGCTCCCTTCACCGCGTACACGAGTGAGGAGACCACGTGTCAGATGGATCAGAAATCTCTCCATGCGACCTATTAGGTCAGAAGCAGAGCCCAGACACGAGCTCAGGGTATTTGATTTCCAGTCAGGAGTCCGTCCTATGCTTCTTGTACCCTCTTACCCCATCATCTCTCATTTGCAATTCCAATTGGGGGTCTTAGTGGCAAATTCAGACATTTCTACGGCTGACAATTAGTTGAACTCACTTTGGTCTCTTCACCTATCAACTATGTTTGAAGAATAAAATGAGAGACTCCAAAACAGGCTCACAGATTCAAATTCATACAGATGCCAGGCCTGTGACTTAAATAAATAGAGTGGCCCGGGGGCAAGACGACAGGGAGTGGTGGGGACAGCAGAGCCTCCTCGAAAGGGGACAGTCACTACCCACATCCAGCCAATTGATGCCAGGGGTAATGTCCGACTGTAGGCGGATCTCCCAGTTTATCAAGAAAAGCCAGAAATCTAGTTGTGTGTTTTTTAAATAAAGTATTGTTTTCAAATATTACAAAACAATTTTAAACAATTTGAACACTTCTCTAGACCAATTCAGCTGCCCTTTACACCCTCTGCTTTAGAATATCAAAATGTCTCAGGTAGGGGTGTCACTGGGCCCCTGAGCTGTGAGGCAACCCCCGGGGCCTGCCCTGCCACGACCAACACTAGCAGAAGCAGCCTCCGGCAGGAATGACAACCGACATCAATTGTTTGAAATTAGCCATGTCTATATAACCTGCCACCCGTTTTTATGTCAGTAGTCGGCACCACTATTAGCAGCTGGACTTCAAAGTGTGATGAGGACAGCAGGCGGAGGCCTGCACAGTGTCACCGCTTCTAGCCTGTCATTAATGAGAGTTGGTTTACATGAGCATCAAGTGCTGATAAGGGTGTCTGAGAATCGTCACTGTAACTGCTCCATAGAGCAGACAATTTATTGGACAGCCAAGTCCAGCCCATTAGTCATAGACTATTAGAAGACTTTTCAGATGTTTTTAAACCACCTTTTGAACTCCATTAGACTTGAACTTCATACAGGTAATATCAGGGAAGATGGAAGATGAGAGTCACCTGGTAACCAATGCAACAGCTTCCATCCAGACGTTCGCATGGATTGTCCGGGCATGGCACCCGGGAGTCAGGAGACCTGGGGGACACGGTCAGTCTAGCCAGCAGTGGGACCTTGGGTAGTCACAGGCACCTCCAGGCTCCAGTGACTTCCTCGGTACCTAAAAGCATCAGACTAGGGGGCTTTTCAGATGTCTTCCAGTGAGAGTGGCCAACATCTGGTTTGCTCGGGGCTTTCCTGGTGAAACCTCAGTCCCCGGCAAACCTGAGTGGCTGGCTGGTCACCTTATAACGCCAATCAAACCAAGAAACGTAATGGGGACCGACCTCTGGTTGTCAAAGCTTGGCAATACACACAAAAGTGGCATGGGCACGTCAGGTATGGTCAGGCTGTCTGAAAACAGGCCTCATAAGAGACTGTTCTCTCCGTCGGAAACCTTGGCTCAAATGCCTAGAGCAGGGGTCCTCAAACTTTTTAAACAGGGAGCCAATTCACTGTCCCGCAGACCGTTGGAGGGCCGGACTATAGTTTAAAAAAAAAAAAACAACTATGAACAAATTCCTATGCACACTGCACATATCTTATTTTGAAGTAAAAAAACAAAACGGCAAAAACACCCACATGTGGTTTGAAGACGCCTGGCCTAGAGCTTCACAACATCTGATGCAGGTTGGGAAGAGTGGCCTGAGCCCAAGTTCTTTGCAGATTCTTTTGTGGGAGAACAAAATACCGCCGCTTCCCTCTCAGGCCGAGTTTATTTCCACTCACACTGATTGAGGGGCTTCCGACACACAAGACAGTAGGCACAGGGATGTAGACGGAGGGCTGCCGAGGGGCACCCGCCTGCCCCCAGGGCTGCTTCAGTCCATCAGGGCACAGCCAGAGCACCCATCTGCTGGAACCCTTTCCTGCACTTTCTGCTGCTATTGTGTGGGAGACAGGAACTGGGTAAATGAACGCGACTCGAAGCCTCAGGGACCAATTGCAGCCGGAGCTCTCCAAGTGCTACGCGGAACCGACTCCCTGGGCTCCTGGTGAAGGCCGGCTCTGGTTCTGTGAGCATTTTACACAAGCATCTGGGTGAAGTTGCGGCTGCTGGCCCGAGACTGCTTGGAGTAGCCAGGGGCTGAGTGACTGACTCCCGGGCACAGAGGCTGTATTCGACTCATCTGTTATCCAGAGTAATGAGCACAGTCTTAGGAATCAACTGGGTTCCCAGACGGACAGGATGAGGCGCCATTAACATGGGCCCGTCCACCAGCCACTCTTCTCTGCTGTTGCTCTTTCTCCCAGGGTTCTGTGCAGCTCTAGAACTGTGTCCCCTGTGGCCCACTCTGTATCTCTGGGAGGACACGTGATCAGCTGTTGGAAAATCTGTCAATGAACTTGCCCAGGGTAGAAGCCATAATGCTCAGTAAAGATGACCACAGTCCAACCCCCGCCTTCTTTACGGAGCTCACCGAGGCCGCCAGCGGAAGCCCATGCCCTTAAACAGGCCCGAGGCGGGGCTGCCTGTTCTGCCTTCTCTTCACGCCGTCGTCCCCGGTGGTTTCATGATTTTGTGCTGTAAGCTCCTTCCCTCCAGTTATAAAAGCATTCAAATGGTCACAGATACTTACCTGGATATGCAACCTGGGCATGGCTTATAAATAACAAAAATTAGAAAAAAACCTAGATGTCAAAAGAAGAGATGGATTAGTAATTTGAGGCATATCTATTAATGGAATACTTGCTGCCATTAAAAATCATATTTTTACATGTGAACAGCAGGAAGTAATCATCGTATAGTAGTAATTCTAAGGACAAGGTTACAAAACTATATAACAGAGCATAACACTGATTTTGTAAGAAAAAATACTCCAAAGAGGAGAATTCAAGAGGAATTGTATCAGAATCGGAACAGGTTGATGCTGGGTGTAGGGCCGTGACGCTTTGTCTTCTGATGTGTCCTTTGGTGACAGAGTCAAACCCAGAGCTCTGGAGTCAGATTTCTGGGTTCAAATCCAGCTCCACTCCCAGCTTCGTCCTGTGGCCCGGGGAAGGTTCTGAGCCCGCTGGTGCCTCAGTTTCCCCTCTGGAAGAGTGGAAGTGATGCTGCACTAACCTTCCTGAGCCTCAGAGGTATGGACCCGATAAAGTGCTGTGGCAGAATTAGGGGAGCGCTGCAAGGATCCATGGAGAGGAGAAATCTAGAGAGGGGGTGGGCACCCCCACCCACACCCCTGCTCACACACACACACACACACACACACACACACCCTTCCCCTCACCCTATTTCAAACTCAGCTGGACTTCTGGTCTACCTGAGAGGCCCTATACTCTAGAAATGGCTTACAGCCTGCCTTGTGCTCTGTCTGCCCCTCCACCCCCACCCCCACCCCCACCCCCACTGAGGGAACAGGTGAGGGAATGAGCTACTGGTGAGGAAGTTGCTCCTTCGTGAACCCAGGTGCACCTGGCTCCGGGCACCCCCTCGCTGTTTAGGTGCCAGGTCGGGACTGCCCAGAGCAGTGTTCTTGGACACAGAACGGCAGGGCTGTCCACGAGTGCAATGGAGGGGGCCGCCACCCCTCGAGCTTTATCCTCTCAAGTCCCCCTTGGGGTCCCCCCCACAGCATTACCCCGGCCTTTATTCAGGAGGGAGAGAGAAACAAGGGTCTTGATGCAGTCCTGGATATGCACATACACAGTTTGGGATTTTCTAAATGACAGCACCTGTTAATTGTCTGGTTAGGTATGACCTATTAAACATTTACCGCCCATTTCCTGTACACGTCTGGTGAGGCTGGCAGGAAATTTAGAACAAATTAAACAGCAGCTGCAATCCCTCACGCTTTAATGGTCCCTCCACGATTCTACGCGGCATTGTAAAATATTAGGGGGCAGATCTATTAGGGACAGGCGGGTTTCATCAAGGAAGCCTCCACCTCCCCATCCTCCTGCCAACCAGGCCCCATAAAGTTAAATTGGCCAGTGCACATCTCTCCCTCCCCTGCCTCCCCCCCACACCGCCATATATTTGAGGGGAGGCTTTTTCATCTCCACACCCCACTCGCCCTCCTCTCGAGCCCCCCAGCCCCCTCCCAACCGTTCCCACACGGTTTCACATGTGGTCCGAGAGGAGCACTTCCTGCCGTTATAAAAAGCAAAACCAAGACCCCAGCAAAAACAGGCTGTGCACAGAACACCCAAGTTGACAGTGTGAGAGAGAAGGCCTAATCCATTCCATATGACCAGCGCAGTGGCCCGCAGGGGCAGGCCAGGCCCTGAGGAGAATTCACAACAGTCCACCCCGCTCCCGCCCGGTGTTCTCAACCCCACCCCCAACTCCCTGCTCAAGTGGACCCTTCAAAACAGGAGAAAAATATTCTTAGGAGCACGCCCCTAACTTTAAACTGATTATGTTTGGGTTTAATAGCCTACTATGCATTGTTCTTTTTTCACTTTGAAAATAAACTCTAGGAAGCATTAATGCAAATACAATATAAACACACTCGTTCCTAAATTTTCGCATCTCCCTGGTGTGTTTCGGCTCGCTCCGTGAGAGGACGGCCGGGCCTGATGTAAGAACCAGATGGGTCTTTAAATTGGAAGCTTTGCAACTCGCCATGTAAATAGACAGCTGTCCAGATGACTTGAGGGATGAAGGCGCCCTGAAGGATCCAGCCTTTAACAACTGCTTCCATTGTCCTCCTCAGAACAGCAAAACAGACAAGGCCTATCGACGTTCTTTCTGGTTGTTCCACTGAAAAATGACAAACGTCACCTCAGATATAGAAGGAGGTGTGATTAGAGGTTCATATTTTAAGGATTAATTGAAAGAAGAGATTTCTGTGATAGCCATACTTGAGTCCATATTTTCCCATTTTTGTAAACAACGTGTGATGCTGGATGATTGACAAATGAACTTCATTCATTTAGTCGCCCTCCACAGCTGTGCACCAAGGATGCCCAGCCTGAACACGCTTATCAGTTGCCACATCCAAAATAGACCCTTTCTACTTCCTGTTTCCTACTTCCTGCTTCCTGCTCCCCCGGTCCATAAACCATTCCCTTGAGAGGTGCTAAAAATGGAAAGGACAAGATGAAAGAGTTACTCAAAAGATTTACACCAGCCCGTAAAAGTCTCCTCGGTGTCCCGCAGACTAAATTGTCGGTTCTGCTTTAACTGAAACTTTTACTGGGTAGTCAATCTGAATTTTGTCTATAATTCCATTAAAACCTACGAGGCCAACTGTTTTGTGGTTTGGTTGTTCTGGATGACTTGACAAATTAGTATAGTAAATTTCGGGTGTCTTAAGTACTAAATGAGGTCATTTGTTTAATGAGCCAATCCGCTGCCCAAAGTTTGACCCCAACGCACTAGGGTGAGTTCACATGGAGTTCCAAGGCGGAGGCCCGGGGTCCCTCATTTGTCTTATGCTTCTAGAGAAACTACTCTACACTGAGGGCTGGACATGGAATTCCAAGCTTAACATTGATTTGTTAGTGACAATTAGCAAAGTAAATTCCTTTGCTTCAGTTTTGCTTTTTCTCATTTTCCTCCTCTAGTCTGGTCATTGCTGCCAGCATCATCACCAACCTCCTCCTCCCCCTCACCATCATCATCCTCATCATCATCACCACCATCATTATCATCACCACCACCATCATCATCACCATCCAACCCCTATGGAGCATTCACTACATGTGCTCAGTGCTTTACTGGCTTTATCCCATCTGACCTGCACAATGAAGTGATGCCATCATTAGCCTTATTTTCCAAACAAGAAAACAAACCTTAAAAATGCTAATTTCCCCAAGGGCACATCCAATCACTCACACTTATTCATTCATTCATTCATTCATTCACTCTTTCAACAAAAGTTTATTCAGCATCCACTAGGTGCCAGTTACTGGGGTTTTAGAGCTGATTAAACCACAGTATCACTTTCAAGAACTTCACCATTCAGTTGAATAGAGTCATGCATATTAATAAATGTAATTTAATTCTATAGTTACCATAATGCAGACAGACCAAGAGTACACCTGGGGCACAAAGGAATAAATAACCAACTTTGTCTCTCAAACATTCCCTGAATTATGTATATGAATTCCAGCCTTTTCAATGATATCCATTCATTAAAATGACATTCATCCACAAGTTCATGTGTGTGAACTTGTTACCTTCTGACAATCAGAAACTCCCTTAGCTGGTTCTTCTGTGCGCATATAGTACAAAGGGATTGAAATTCATAGTCATGACTAGGAAGAATAACCAAATTCCCAGTTGTATGGAGTTGGCCACCACTCCTTTCTGGGAAGAAAGACTGATATAGAAAACCATAGGTTCCTTGAGAGAACAGAATTTGTCATTTTCATCCATGACCCACAGTGCTAAACATAGAACATGAAATATAGTAGACTAGAGGCCCAGTGCATGATTGAATCATGCACGTGTAGGGTCCCCTACACGCTTTCGCTTTTCCCGGTGGAGCTGGGTGCCTGTCCGCTGGTGCACCAGGCCTTTCAGAAGCCTCCGGCTCGGCAGAGGCTTCTGAAAGGCCTGGTGCCGGAGCAGACAGGCACCCAGCTCCCACGCTTTTGATGGTCTGCGGCCGCTGAGGGGGGCTACCCTGTTGTTGAGTCCCGCCCCCTGAGCCTCTCAACGGCCGCTGAGGGGGGCTGCCGCGGACACCTGGCTACCCTGCCATTGAGAGGCGCAGCCAGGTGTCCGCAGCAGGCCCCCTCAGCGGCCGCGGATCTGGCCGTTGAGAGGCGCAGGGGGCGGGAGTCCCGCCTCCTGCGCCTCTCAACAGCAGGGTAGCCCCCCTCAGTGGCAGCGGATCCGTGCCTCTCAATGGCCAGATAGGCCACCCCAAGTCCCGCCCCCCAGCCTCCCGCCGCCCAATCGTGGGCATAGCGGAGTGATGGTAATTTACATGTTACTCTGTTATTAGATAGGATTCCACCAAATGTTTGTTGATTTGATAAGCTTTCATTTGGTTTTGTTCTTTGAAAATTAGTTCTTTATGTAGGTTCTATCTGGTGAACTTTTATTATCAAGAGCATTCAATTCAGTGGAGTAACTTTTTTCTAGCACAAATGGGATAACATGAGATTGGTGTAGACTCTCCAACAATGACCATCCTTACTCAAGAATCAATATTAGGTTTAGATGTGCTTAGAAGAGAGAAAGACTATGAAGACAATCTTCTCTTTATTACCTTATCCATTGTCCCCCACTCTTGATAGCATTTCATTTCTCATCTGACTTGCTCTGAATAGTTAAGGACTGATCATTCCAAGACTGACAATAATCAATCTACAACCCACCCTTCTCAATGGCATTATTTTGTTTTATTAATGTACAAAGGGTTCCTGAGATAGCTAGCTGGGAAGAGGGACTTCTGGGAGGTGGAGCTCAGTTCATTTCCAAAGGCTCTCACTGCACACTCACATGACAACTGCAGTGGGGATGTCAAAGTGCCAGATCCCATGGCTGCCTTCATGAACTCCCACCTCATGCCAGGTGGAAGTTCACTTTTCTCCCCCTCTGTCTAAATATACAAGACCAGAGTCAGAAGCCCCATGGCAAGAACCATTGAACAACTGCCTCATGTACTTAGAACATGGATGGTAACAATGCCAATGAAATTGTTAGTTTAAGATTTTTGTATTTGGTGCAAGTATATAAAATGTCAAATCTTGCATGCATGGAGAGAAAGGGAGAGAGAAAGAGAGAGAGAGAGAGGGAGAGAGAGAGAGAGAGAGAGAGAGATCCATAAACATGCACACACATTGATCTTGGAAATAATGTGTGAAGGTAGAAATATACTCATGAACCAACAGCAGTCTGAAGGAGACTCTAAAATTGTCTAACTTCTGCTCTAATGCCACCTTTCTGTCCCCCATCCCAGTCTTTACTGATACACCCCTTCTTCGAACTCCCTGGAGTGGGTCAATCACCCCAAAGAGGCTATACATTAGTTGAGGGCAGTGCCCATGCTTTTTCCTTAATTTTCATTGTGGTACTCTAAATACATAGTCAACTGTATAACTATGCATTAACTGTGCAGCCTAATGCACTTTTACATATGTATATCCTGGTGCGGCCACCACCTAGTTCAAAATATGGAATATTTCCTGTACCCCAGAGGCTCTCTGTGCCTCTTCCCATCAACAGTTCCCAAGGCTAACCAGTATCCTGATTTCCATCACCACAGATTAGTGTTGCCTATTCTTGAACTTCCTGTGAAAGGAATCCCAGTGTGTGTACTCATGTGATATTACTCCCTTCACGCATCATCAGCTTGCGAGATTCACTCATGTCCTGGGCAGCAGAGTTCCGTTTTTTATTGCTGTGAATATAGTCTATTATGTGAATATACTTCAACTCATTTATCCATTCTACATCTGATGCACATATGGTATTTTCCAGTTTGAGGTTCTCGTGAATAAAGCCGCTAAGACCATTCTTGTCCTCCATACGCTTTGAGTGGGTGCGTAGATTCATTTCTCTTGGATGCATATGTTGAGTCCTGGGACAGGTAGATATTTAGCTTTTGAAGATACTGCCACTCCGTTTTCCAAAGTGCACAATGGCCATACTCTTTATAACAGTGCATCAGTTGCTGCTCCCAACCCTTTAGCCGAGGGCCTTAAAGCCAGTGTCTTCTGTCTTCATCTGCTCTTTGATGCCCGTTCCTCAGCATTTGCCAAGCACCCCAGGCGGGGTCTCTGTGAAACCTTCCTCCTCTGCTAGCTGCCCCCTGAACTGAGCTGAGTGTAGTGGCTCCAAGCACCAGCCCGCTCCGGGGGTATTTCCATATCAAATGCTTCATTTCTCCAACCCTTCCGTCAGGCATTGGCAGCAGCCACCATCTTTTCTCCTTTACGAGGTTGTTTTAAGGACAAAATGAGGTAATGCCTCTACAGTGCCTGCTGCACAATAGATGCTCGATACAAGTCAGTGATGAATATCATCGTTGTTGTAGAATGCCAATAAAGAAGGTGTCGGTCACATTAGTTGCTCCCATTAATGCTTTCTCCCCTCCAGAATCCCCAGGGGCAGCTCCACGGAGCACTCTATTCTTAGTATCGTTTGCTGCTCATATCGGGCCCCGTGGGGGTGACAGGGTGGGTGACAGCCCTTTGCCCCTCGCCCCTCTAGGACAGTCCCCTCTCTCTAAGCACTTTGGAGGTCCTTGCAAGCCAAAGCTGAGAACTGGGGAGAAGACCAGGCAAAGATGTCCCACCTCCTGGTGCCACTGGCTCGTCTCTCCTGCCTCCGAGGGTTTCCGTTTGGCCCTCTTTGCTTTTTGGTTTCGGTAGGGAAAGCCCCCTCTCCGTCACCTCTTTCCCCCTCCTCTGAACAAAAACACCATTCTCCACGCTGAACTCTGCCCCGATGCAGGGGGAGTCTGGCTTCCTTTGCCACACAGCCTGTCGGGTTTCGATTAGGCCAGGGAAACACCACAGGAAATGAGTCAAGGAAAGGAAGGCTGTGATTTTTTTTTATTTATTTCAAATACCAGATTTTTTTTTTTTTTTAAATGACAGTGTCCCAGCCGTGCCAGGTCAAGGAGGAATGTTAAAAATGTGCAACTTGAAACGTGTGAAGAGCAGCTGGATCCTCCAATTGTTTCTAATAAAAACCCATGGGAAGCTCTTGATCGTCCCCGGGGAAGAGGAGGCGCATCTGCCCTGCCAACTCGGAGGTCTGGGCAGGAATCAGTCGGGTTCAGATGACTACGGCTGGACTGTTTTGGGGTTTCTCAAACCTCTCCTGGCCTGGGCATGAGCAGCTATAATAGATCTGGACACTTTGCCTGACCTTGTTAAGTCCTAGGCTACAAAGGGTGGTCATGACAATTTAATAGGCTAATCTTCACAAGCCTCAGTTTCCTCCTTCCCAGAAAGCGCGATCTGAACTGAATATATAGGTCATTGAAACCCCGCCATCCACCAACTCGATCAGAGCTGCCTGCAGGCGGAGGCAGCATGGATGTGGCTGGGCCTTGGATGCCCTGTTCCATGCGGGCTCTACCACTTCCGTGCTGACACCTCAGGCGAGGTTTAGAACTTCCCTGGGCCTCCTTTTCTTTTCTTTTTCACCTTCCTCTCCTCCTCCTCCTCCTCCTCCTCCTCCTCCTCCTCCTCCTCCTCCTCCTCCTCCTCCTCTTCCTTCTTCTTCTTCTTCTACTTCCCAAAGCAGGAATTACAATAGTTACACCTATTCTGTTCCAGCCATTGTCAGTGTTTGACATGCAATACTTCAGCCTCCCTTTCAACCCATGTCGAGGATGAGGAAACTGAGGCAGGGAGGTTAAATAACTTGCCTTGGGTCACATAGCTACTGTGTGGTTGCATCAATCAGGATCCAACCACAGAAATAGCTACTGTGTGGTTGCATCAATTAGGATCCAACCACAGAACCAGTGAGAGACAGATAAGAGATTTATTTCAAGGAAATGGCTTAGTGAGGGTGGGGTGGGGTGGCCAGGCAGCCCCCGGCAGGGCAGCTGGACCTCTCAGCCCGGGCTGGGGCCCTGTCCCCAGGCAGGATTTTATCTTCTCCAGGGAAGCCTCAACTCCGCTCTGGGCCTTCCCACTTCTCAGGCCACACAGGTAGTCCAGAGCAGTCTCCCTCACTGGAGATCAGCTGACCATGGACTTGAGTCACATCTGCGGATACCTTCCCTGCAACACCGAGATGAGTGAGTGAATAGCCTGGCACTGTCGCCTCAACCAAGTGGACACATAAAACTGACCACCACAGTGGGCGAGGCAGGATTGAAATTTGGGCAGTTTTGCTCCAGAGTCCACACTCTGGCATTGTTTTTAATTATTATTATTATAAAATTAACAGATTTTATTTTTAGAAAGTTTTAGGTTTACAGAAAGTTTGAGCAAGGAAGTTCAGAGTTCCCATCTCACCCCTCCCCCCCATAGACAGAGTCCCTATTGACATCGTGTGCTACACTTGGTATAACTGGCGAGTCTGAGCAGACTCATCGGTATCACTCAGCGTCCACAGTTCACATTAGGGTTGCTCTTGGTGTTGTACATTCTACGGTTTTGACAAATGTATAATGACATGTACCCACCCTTGGGATCATGCAGAGCAGTTTCACTGCCCTGAGCATCCTCTGTGCTCCACCTGGTCATCCCTCCTTGTCCCCAGCCCCTGGCAACCATTGGTCTTTCTACTGTCTCCACAGTTTTGCACTTTCCAGATGTCATAGACTTGGAATCATACAGTGCACAGTCTTTTCAGACTTTTTTCATTTATTGATATGCATTTAATAAATGCATATCAACCCAAACATGGGTTGCCTCCATGTCTTCTCATGGCTTCATAGCTCATTTCTTTTTAGCGCTGAATAACATTCCACTGTCTGGATGTATCACAGTTAACTTATTCATTCACTTACCGAAGGATATCTTGGTTACTTTCAAGTTTTGGCAATAATGAATAAAAATGCTATAAACATTTGGGTGCACACCTATGTTTTCAAATCCTTCCCATAAATACCAAGGAGCATCAACGTTGATCATATGATCAGAGTCTATTTAGTTTTGTAAGAAACCACACCAAACTGTCTTCCAAAGTGGCTGCACCATTTTGCATTCCGACCATTATACTATTAACAATACCTCCCTCTATGACGTGCATAGAGTAGGGGCAGGTATACAGGTGGTGCTCAATGCAGGTGATCTATGTTCATTCCTCCATGCCACAGGTGCCCCTCCATGTGCGTGTCCATGAACACAGTTTCTGTCCCGGGGGAGACAGCAGGTGCTGTCAGCCCCGCTCCCATCCCTGCTCTCTCCTGTTGCACAGGCTTGGCGAGGAGCTCTCCATTTAGACAGAGCCCGGTGCCTCTCACAGCCATCTGAGCACACCCCCTCTCCATTTTAGCTCGGTTCACGGCCAGTTCAGTTATTTGAACTTCTGCAGGCATCCATGTCCTGCTGGTCTCCCAATGGGGAGGCCGGAGAGGGCGCTGAGGATGAAATCATGCTGGTCTGGCCTGGGCGAATGTTTCTTATTTCTCATTTGCAAATAAAAATACTCGGCCATCCAAGGCCAACAAACAGTGCCGTCTCCCCAGCTGCTCGGGTGGGCTGGTCCCTCCCTGCTACATGCCGCAGCCATGCTGTAAGCCGCCTGGGACGCAAGAGCACCTGCAAACCCCAGGACGGGAGACAGCCATGTCCAGGGAAGTCCTACATCTGTCCTGAGGGCTCAGCACTTTAGGACCCAGAAGTTCTTTTCCAGTTGCATCAGGGGAGGGGAGAGGAGACCTACAAAAGAGCAGCAGGGACAGCGTCATTATCATTGGGGTGAACGTCAATTGAGCACTTCCTGCCTGCCTCAGTGAGTCTCCTGTGAGGAGACTTGGACTTGGGCGCTGCGAGCATCTCCCCATTTCACAGACACAAACCTGAGGCTCAGAGGGTTACCCAAGCTTCCCGAGATGACTCAGCTGTTGAGATCCAATGTGGGGATTCAGATCCAGGTTCCTCTGACATCAGGGCTCACAACACCCCGGAGTCATGAACAACTAGTGGGTACCAACTGCATACTGGGTACAATTATATCTCAACTCTCGTGTGAGACAAAAAACTCAGTGAGGTGCATGTCATTAACCCAATGTGTAGCTGTGACCAATGAGGCCAGGGCCCCTGAGTACAATCCGGTTTCTAGCAGGCCCAAACTATCTCCAATGGGACATGAATTTAGCATCAGTTCTTTTTCGGCAAAGCAGGAGTTACAACAGGCACCCCTATGCTGCTCCAGCCATTCTCAGGCCTGCCCTGACCATTTTCATGACGCGGTGAGTGAGAGGCTTAACTGCCTCACCAGCAAGGCCGGGGCCACAAAGTGCCTTCTTCCCAGGCTTCCGGAAACAACCAGCCCGGGGCCTGGACACAGCAGGCCATCCGGAGTGTCAGCGCCCTTATTATTGCTCCTGCCCTCCCCTTTCTGGTGGCCATGGAGGACGTGGTGCCACCCTCCGGCAGGACCCTTCTCAATGGGAAGCAAGCGTCGGGGGCCCTTTCAGCCTCCGCTGAACATCACACATCTGTCGGCTCCCCATCCCCAAGCCTGGTCCCACGGAGAGGTGCGGAGCTCACCAAGTAAGAGTGAACGTGCTAACGCTCGGGATAATAAAAGCCCTTGTGAATTCTTCACCGGGGCAGGCACACCACATCCGATAGCTCCCTGCTTCCTGATGGGCTCCATTTAATCTAAACTTGGCTTAACTTCTCCACTAATCATTAAAGAGCTGGCCCAGAGTCCCTCCCCAACTTGCTGGCCGTCTCTGGGAGGCACTGGCCTCTTTTTTAAGAGGTTCCAAATGGTCCCCGAATCACATCTTTCTTCCTTGAGACACAGGCAATTTGGGTGTCATGGGGGCCTTTGTAGAGATGTCAACGGATTATTTCACGAGAAGAAACCCCCTCTTTACACCCCGATGTGGCTTCTGCTATGAAGATGAAAGCAGGGCGGCAGGTTGAAAAACAGATAATTCATGGGACTGTCAGAGCGCGATTTGAATTTCATTCACACCAGGCAGCGCCGGGGAGGGGACGTGGAGCCCGGGGTCCCGCTCCGAGGGGAAGCGAGGTGAGCTCTCAAGTGCTGAAGTGATAATCCAGCCCGCGAGGCCCGGACAGAGCTGGACGTTTTGTCCTCACTGTCAAAACGCCACAAGCTCGGGAGCAGATGGAGTGGTGTTGGCAGTCATAAACCCCCCCCGCGGCACCGGGGACAAGCAGGTTAACAGAAGGGATTGGCGCCATGCATGTCATAAAAGCGCTGCAGGCCTGTCATGTTCCGATAAATCTTGATTTTGTAACGGAATAGCGCTGTGGTTCCCAGCCTTGGGTTTCACAGGTGAGCCGTGGACTGATGGATGGTTTGGGAGCTGGGAAGAGAAGAGGACAGAGGAAACCTTACCCGCCGGCCCCCACCCCCCTGGCTCGCCAGCGCCAGGCAGGAAATCCAGCTGCAAGAGGATATACGAGGCATTTGTTACCTCTCCCAGACCCACGCTGGAATGCTGGAAGGCAAGCCGGCTCCGTCCCCATCGCTGGGCCCTCGCAGACAGCATTAAACGCTGGGAGCTTAATAAATGCGGGTGGTGAGGCTCCAGGGCTCGACCACCCTCTAAAGGGGTGGAGAGTGGGTCCCTGCCCTGCCCACACAGGCTCTGCCACCTGCCCTCCTCCTCTAGTGCCCCCCAAGGAAGGCACTCCTTTTTAGACTCAATCTGCCCAGAGGGGCGCTGAGGGGCCATTTGCCCGCCGAGAAGGGCCGCCTTTGGATGTCCCACAAAGGCCCGTCTTGCTGGCAAGAACCTTGTTATTCACAAATGTCCACTGTGAACCCTTCAAGTAAAGGCTAGGACCCTCCAGCTCTGGGCTCTCCTGGCTGGTGAGGTGAGTGAGGGGAGCAGGCCGAGTGGGAGATGAATGGTGAGTCACCCAGGGCTCGGGGTTGGGGGGAAACGGCGTGTCGTGGGGATGT
This sequence comes from Cnephaeus nilssonii, assembly GCF_951640355.1. Lineage (NCBI taxonomy): Eukaryota > Metazoa > Chordata > Mammalia > Chiroptera > Vespertilionidae > Cnephaeus > Cnephaeus nilssonii. Next base: position 30,844,387 of record NC_137091.1, read on the forward strand.
GCTGGCCTGGGGCACATGCTCCCGTGGCTGCCATGAGGGACTCAGGGCCTGGTGCGGTCAGATCAGCCCCGACGGCCCCGCTTGTGGCCCTGCGTTAGGGCTGCAAAGAGCATAGAGTGACAGATGTCCCTACAACTGAGGAGCTGAAAGGCCCCAGTTCCTGTCCAGGCTGGCAAGGCCTCAGCTGGTGGAGGGAGGGCTTTGTGTCACTTCTACACGGTGAGCTATGTTCCTGGCTCTTTGTCTCCCACTCAAACAGGTATGTTGGAACGTAAGGGAATGAAGTGACTTGCTTATAGGAATAAACTTGAACGTGTCTGGCTTAGAAAACCAAAAGTCACCCAGCCGATTGAGCATTGACCTATGAACCAGGAGGTCATGGTTCGATTCCCAGTCAGGGCACATGCCCGGGATTTCAGACTCCATCCCCAGTAGGGGGCATGCAGGAGGCAGCCAATAAGTGATTCTCTTTCATTAGTGATGTTTCTATCCCACTTTCCCTCTCCCTTTCTCTCCGAAATAAATAAAAATATATTTTTTAAAAAAAGAAAAACGAAAGTCAGTGATTTCTGAGCTTCTGAATTGTCACAGTGGTGAAATGTCATAGGCCTCTTGCATCTCACATCCTGTGTTGCAAAGAGGCTAGTAGGTGGAATCAACTGATCAGGTATGACCGGTACCACCAAGGCAGGGTGTGTGGGGGGGGGGGGGGGGGGGGAGGGAGGGTTGTCCCTCAACCAACCAATGGTAGGGAAGATTCCAGCCCAAGCAGGACTCTGTCACCATTCCCACCATCACACTGATCTCAGTGAGCCATTCTCTGCCTCATCACACTTTTATGCTCCCTAACATTTAATAATAAAAAGTGAACAGAGGAAATTAGTGCTCCCCTACTCCATCATGCCCTGGGTTTGAAATGCCTTGGAGTGCCATAGGCCAGCAGCTCCATTATCTACTCCAGACGTGGGGCCACGCCTGGAACGTGTGCCCTGGTTCTGCTCAGACAAGATGCTAGAGAAGCTGTGTCCAGGCGGCCCCAGGGCATCCTGGGAGCCATCGTAATGCTCTTCAGTCAGGCCAGCTTCTTCACCGCGAGCTTCTGCAGGGCCACCTGCCTGGGATCAAGGAGCGCTGAGTTCCAGTGTCCTCCTGGGTGCTGCCTCTGGGCCAGCCTGCCCTGCCCTCCCCCATCCTCACCCCTCTCCATTGAACTGTGCACCTTAAATGGGTGAGCAGTATGGGCTGTGAATTATACTAACAAAGTTGTTTAAAAGAAAAGGCTTGATAGCAGAATCCTGTTTCATGTCATGGAAGGCAGTGGAGGGCAGGACAGTGCAGCACCGGCCTGGAATTGCCTGTGTTAAAGTCATAACTGTGCTGCCTGCTAAGTGGGACCTTATCCCTCGGGCCTCCTGGACCACTGTTTCCTCTTGTAAGAAAGGGTGGCGGGCCCTGGCGGGGTGGCTCAGCTGTTAGAGGATCATCTATATATCAAAAGGTTGCAAGTTCGATTCCCAGTTGGGGCATGTACAGGAGGCAGCTGATCAATGTTTCTCTCTCCTCTCTCTCTCTCTCTCTCTCTCTCTCTCTCTCTCTCTCTTTCTCTCTCTCTCTCTCAAATCAGATGAGGATTAAGAAAGCTGATGTCCCTCAAAGAACTTTGAGACAACTAAATATAAAATAACAGAAGTAACACGCTTGGCCCAGCACCCGGCGCACTGTAAATTCTCAAGAAATTGTAAGAAATCCATGAGAAGAAAGTACTTATCATTGTCCCCAGCATGAAGTTGGACCAAATGTCCCAGCTAATTCAGCCATTGCTTCTACACTGTGCTGAGCGATTCCATCAACACCTGGCTTCTGGGGAGGGATGGGCTTCCATCCTCGGAGGTGGGGGGGGGGGGCGGTGATGGGCGAGTGGGGGTGCACCCACTGCCCCTCCTTCAAGGCAACCCTGAAGTCCATCCCAGAGATAAGTGCCGACCTGCTTGCCCGAGTCCTAATCAGCAGCCAGATTTCTGGCTTGCAGGCTGCTGCTCCTGGCTGTCGGGAGGAATGAGCGTGGAGGGTGATTAATGAAAGAGAAGGAAATGTAATAATGCGTGGCCAGCCCACCAAACAGCATAAATCTCTCTGGAGATTGCAGAAAGGATGGATTCCTCCCTCGCTGGGCCTTGAGAAAGGGCGTCCTCCAGGTTAAATGGCGTCTGAGAAACAACCAAGGGCATTAAATCAAAGGTCACCTGCGCCGACGAGCGCTTGAGTTGCACAGGGACCCGGTGACGAAGGAAAATCAGCCTCCGTGAGCCTGAACCGCAGCGGGAAAGCAGCCTGTGTGGTGGCCTGGCTGAGTGACACGCGGAGAGAGGCCTGGCTGCAGGCGGGCGCTGCCTGGAGACCGCCGAGCGTGGGGGTGGGTTTGAATCCAAGCCCCGCTCGTCACTGGCTCCAAGACCTGGGCAAGGTTCTCAGTTCTCTTTGCTTCAATTTCTTTATCTGTAAAGTGGGAATTAACGGGGTCACACTGGGGGAAGCTCTTGGATGGTGCCTGGCACACTGGGGGCCCCGGAAGGGCCGTTATAACGGCCATGAACTTGTTCTGCATCTTGTCATTTCATCATTATAAACTCCTTAAAAGGGGTTTATTAGTCCCATTTCACAGACATGTCACAGAGGCCTGGGGCATGGCCCAACTCAGCAATGTCCCATGGCCAGGACCGCCCGCCCTCACCACGCTGCCTTCTGGCGGCCTGAACTGGGAATCTGAAATCCCGTGTCCCCCTCTCTGTGACTTTTTGCCTTTGATCCTATGTCTCCCAGATGACCTTCGTGTTGCCAATTGTTAGGATTGCCTCTGGACCTCAGCAGTACAAACAGATGTCCCCCTCTGGCCCCGCACTGTCACATTCGAAGGCCTCAGATCTGTATCCCAGGGGACTGTCTTCTTTGTTCCTCTCCCCCACATCCCTCTTGCCCACGACACCTCTTCATTTTCATCGTGAAACACCCTTTCAGCCCCACCCGGGGTCTGCCGGGTGTATGGGCAGCTCAGAGGTCGGTAACCTGAGCTAGGCGCTGGAGACACCACTGTAGCTAAGGGGGTGGCCCTTAATGGTTCCAGCAGATGCCTTGAAGGGAGGGGTCACAGGCAGCCCCCAACTGCCCACCCGGAGATAACCCCTGACCCCTGCCTCTCTCAACGGGCCAGGCAAAAATCCGAGCCTTGAGGAGGCCAATAAATCCTTGGGTGTTGCCCTCCCAGGATTCCGGCCTCCTGCCTGGTAGAAAGCACTTAAACTTCTTAAAAGAACGCTTTTGCTAAAACCACAGGAAGCTGCTTAGGGCGTTGGTGGGACTGAAGACAGATTTCTGCGTGGGTTCTGGACTCTACGTGCGGCAGAATGCCACCCGTGTTGGTGCATCACGGCATCATGGCTGAGCAACGTGGTCCAGGTGTGGGCGGTACCTGAGAGCCGGCAAAGGACCTGGGGGCACTGAGCACCCCATGCTCAGGGTTGCTTTCGCTGCCTACAAGCACACCCTTTGCTTACTCTGGTGCACCTGGGGGTGGAGGGCAAGATAAGAATTCCTCGACACAGAGAGAGTTGTTTATTATTCAAGAGAACACAAAGCTTAGAGGACAGGTTGGAGCTTTTATTTTCCACGTCATATATTCACACGGTTAAATATTCAAGATACAAATAGGTATCTCTCTCTCACCTTTTCCCACAGCCACCTTCCCAAGGATGCCAACATCAGGAGATATTTTAGGCCTATAAACATATAACATGTGTAGTACGTATACTTATACATGTAAGTATACAGACATACAGACATGTAAAAATCTTGTTAATTTTCATTAATCTATTTCCATTCCATATCCTAGATAATAAAGACCTAATATGCTAATTAGACCGAACAGCAGAACGCCCATCCAGACGACCTTCCGGATGAAGCTGGGGCTGTGAGGGTTAAGCCCCTTGCACGAATTTCGTGCATTGGGCCTCTAGTTGTTATAGAAAGAACTCTTTCTTCTTTTTCATGGCTGCATACTATTCCCTGGAATGGTCCATTCATCATCTATTTATTTAACTGGTCCCTATGATAGGGCCTTAATAATAAGCATCAGTTTTCTCATGGATTCAAGTATTAGGCAGTGTCCCCATTATGGCCATCTGGGACTGCTGTCACTCTTAGGTCTCGTCCTTCCTTTTTTCTCCGTAAAATCTTTATAGTCCCCTTTCTTAGGTCCAGCTTCAGCCTGAGGCTCTGTTTGTGGCGGGGTGAGACTCAGGAGCATAGTAGGTACTGGATCATCATCCCTGAATGGAGGGTAGGAAAAGTAAGTCCTGGTGGAGAGACTTTCCTCCATGTCCCCATGGCTAATAAAGGAGCATTTCGATTTTCCCAGAGGTCATTGCACATGGGGGCACAGGAAGGGCCCAGTGGAGAAATGGAGGATTTGGGGTCTAAAGATGTAGGTTGGCAACCTGGACTTTCTCCAACAACTTTCACCTGTCCAAAAGGTGGTGAAGAAGACACAGGAGGTGTCTGTGAACAGAGCACAAGCACAGCATTTAGCCATTCCATCCTGAGCTCTGAAGTCAGCTCCACCTGGGTCCAGATCCTAACTCCACTGCTCACAAGCCGGTGACCTTGGGAAGACAGCTTTCCTCTCTGAGCCCCTGTTTGGGAAGAATTATTGTAGTACCCACCTCACAGGTTTATAGCCTGATTTTGATGATTAAATGAGATCAAATGAAATTAAGTGGTAAGTCAAGCCACTTGACATAAATTAGCCCATGTCAAGTGCTCGAGACATTTTCGCTTTTATTGTTGTCATTGATGTTGTTGTGCAATTGTTGTTGCCACAGCAGTGATGGTCTCCTGAGACCCTGTGCTCTTCCACACAGATGTCCCCACAGATTGCAGCTCGGTTGTTCAAAATCCAGAGCACTAGCAGGGCTCACAGACTCAAACCAGCTGGCGGGGATTACCACTTCATCATTCTCTACAGGTGCTCGAGGCCTGTTTCCTCTCCCACAGTCCCCACGTGCGTCCTTGTATATTGGAACACACACCATGGCTCTTTCTGGGAGAATCCTGCCTGGAGGCAGGGGATTGAACCAAATGACCTTTTGACCTCTCTCCCACCCCTAGCTCCAGAATTCAGGATCACCCAGCATGCACATGGGCCAATGAAATTAGCCACTCTTTCCGGAAATACGGGGTTATTCAGTGTTCTACAGCTCCCAGGGGCTCTCTTAGATAAGACTTGCTCTGGGCTCTTTTTTTTTTTCCCCAGGACTTGTGGAAATCTCTGCGTCTGTTTGACATCAACTTGTGTCCTCCCAGTCCCACCAATGACCTTCCATTGACCTTTGGATACTGGCGAGAAAAAACGTCATTTTTTCCCTAACCCATTGAACTCTCAGAAATGACAAAGTGACAAAGGCCAGCATGGGCTTTCCAGAAAGGCCTCAGGCCCGTGGCTCAGAGAAAGCACCCACGCCCAGCCGAGGCCAAGAGCCACTGGCAGCCCCGTCCACTGAAAACGAAGCGAGATCTTCCTGAGAGGGACTCTCCTGCGCGGCACGGGAAGAGAGAGCAGGAAGGCAGGGGGGCGGCCGATAGGACACCTAACGGAAGAGGAGGAAATGGCCAGCGGAGTCTAGACGCGTTATCTTGCCCCCCGTGCGGGCACCAGCCCCACGCTCATCCATCGTCCCTGGAACCGACTTCCTGCCTCAGGATTTACGCCAATGACTTCACCCTCTTGCTATCTCAACAGTCCCGCTGCTGCCCGCTCTGGGCTCTCAGGAATTAGGGGCCAGATAACAAGTCTAGACAGCTCAGAAGTTTTAAATGGACTATTCTCCAGAGGGAGGCGGACGGCTAGGGACTAGCTCTGGGGACTCAAATGCTGAAAACCTGGACTGCGTTCAGATTCTGAGTCTGTGTGGGGAGTACAAGCCATCGGCTCCCTTCCTGCCCGGACCCACCACCCTGAGGTTGAAAACAGGCGCAGTAGCAGCCACAAGGCTGCAGGAGTCTGATTCCTGCTGGACAGTTGGGGGGACCTCCACACCCCACTCCTTTCCACCTGGTTCAGGCAAGACTCCAGGGCTGTCTCCTCAGAACTGAAAAGATGACAGTGTCTCCTGGACCCTCAATGTGCTCAAAACCAAAGGCAGTGAGCTGCACAAAAAGTGCTGGAAGTCCAACGCAGATCAAAACGCGCCCCCACCCCGGGGTTACTACCTGAAGCACTGGTTCAAATATCAAGTGTCTAAAAGGAAGTTCTTGTTGGTGCCCCTGCCTTCTGGGGGACTCAGGCACACACCGTCACCCAGCTGTGGGGCTACACCCTCATGAGTCAATTATCTCACATGCATTGTGGCAGCCCCCTCAGCCTCCTCCCTCCATGTTATGGTTTTAATTGTGTCCTCCCCAAATTCGCATGATGTCCTAACTCATACGAATGTGGCCTTTTTTGGAAATAGTTTGCTTGAAGATGTAATCAGTTAAGATGAGGTCGCACTGAATGGGGTGGGCCTCCAATCGAATAGGAAACGTGGACAGGCACACACATGGGAAGAACACCCTGTGAAGATGAAGTAGAGGTCAGGGTGATGCGTCTATAAGCCAAGCAACACTAAGCACTGCCAGCAAATCACCAGGAGCTGGGTGGCCTGGGACAGACTGCCCCTCGCAGCCTCAGAAGGAACCAACCTGCCAACACCTTGGTCTTGGATTTCTGGCCTCCAGAACTGTGAGAGAATACATGCTTGTTGTTTAAGGTCCCTAGTTTGGGGTTCTTTGTTACAGCAGCCCCAGCAAACTGATACATACTCACGCTCCTGAAGGACAGGCCCATGAGAATGAATGCCTGAGACCCTTAGAGGAGAGACGTCCCCATCAGGTGGTCTTCAGAACGTGCTCGACTCTGGACAGCAGAGGTTTTTTGGACTGGCTCTGTGAAGCTCCAGGGAGGTCCTGTCAAGCTCAGAACATGGCTGGAGCATTGCTGTTGGTGCATGAGCATGGCTGGATGCATGCTCATTGGTAGGCATCATCCCGAATACAGCAATGACTTCCTCCAGCAAGTGCCTTCAGTCTTTCACCGGGGAGCTTCTTTGCTTTGTCTGCTCAGACCCCTCACAGATGGGCAGGCCAGAAATGCCGAGGTCACTGTCCTTGCAAGCTGTCCTCAACTGATGACAGTGAGAGCTGGTGGGCACTGGCCCAGCTCCCTTGCTGCTCAGGTGAGAAACTGAGGGGTGATCCAAGCAATTCCCCAAAGGGCGTGAGCCCGGTTGACCGCAGTGATCATCTGATCAAGAATATGCCCTGTAGCCCTGGCCGGTGTGGCTCGGTTGGCTTGAGTGTCATCCCATGCACTGAAAGGTAGCGGGTTTGATTCCCAGTCAGGTTTTCTCCTCTTCCTCCTCCTCCATCTCCTCCTCGTCGTCTCCCTTCCTCTCTCCAAAATCAATTAAAAAAAAAAAAAACACCCTGTATTGGTTCCCTCCCTTCCCTCTGTCCTTCTCTACTCCCCCAGTGCCTTCTGAGGTCACTTCCCTGGACTCTGGCACTCTGACACTGGTTTGTGTTGGGGGATCCAAACTGAGACAATGGGAGATCGTAACTCACAGAAAGACCAGCAAGGAGGGTGCATCCAGGCTGCACACTGAAGAGAGAACTGTGCGCAGAAACTGAGTTCTCTGGGTTTCTCTGATAGAATGTCTGTCCCCAGATTAAAAGGTGGAAATTGCCAATTCACTTCAATATCAATTTTCCTTCTTAAGTGATAATATGAATTATAACTGGGCATATGACTTACCATCCCAGACTCCATCTGGGCCAATGAAATTAGCCACTCTTTCCAGAAATACGAGGATGGTAAGTGAAAAAAACACAAGCTCTCAGGTGGTGCAACTCTGGGTCTAGATTCTAGCAAATGGATGGGAGCAAAAATGATGTCCAACTCCAGACGTGCATATATGACCCCTTTCCCTCCATCCTTCTGTCTGGAATGCAGACATGACTATGGGAGCAAGTCTGGCTTCTCCTCCTCCCCCTCTCTCCTCTTCCTCCTCCTCCTCCTCTTCCTCCTCCTCCTCCTCTTCCTCCTCCTCCTCCTCCTTTTCTTCCTTGTTTTATAATAAGAAAAGAAAGGTGAGGTTGAAGAGTGTCTTTTATTATTTCTTTTTCAGCAAAGCCAACTTTAAAATTTCTGACCCTAGCAAGCCTTTCATCCATTTAGAGCGCCAAAGACAGACTTCATTTACATTAATCCAAAAATAATAAAGTGAAAGAAGTAAAGGCTGGGAAAGAGTACCAGTGAGACCGGAACTGGTGAATCCAGGAAGTGTTGGGAAAGCCGGCTCCTTCCAGGAAAGACCAGGCCGTGAGCAGCAGTGAGTTCTGATAAAATCTGGAAAGTGCTCCTCTCCAGTAGGTGAAAGGTGACCTGACACATGGCGGGCAGGTCACTGGGAGGCCCATTCGCCTGGACCCACAGGAGCCCCGTTTGGAGGAATTTCCTAAAATGACAATGAGCAGAAACAATGGGTGAGTCAGAACTCTAATTGCCAGAAATTATCTTGATTTTCATAGCAATGTTGAAGTGTTTAGAAAGTCTGTGTTACATAAAGATAAATTTGTGTGAGGACCAGAGGCCGAGGAGCAGCCAAAATCAATTAGGAATTAATGTCCTGCTCCGTCTCCCATGGAGGGGTTAGCAGCACGTTTTCCAGGCGCTGAACAGGAACAATTTGGATCTAAGAGATGAGGGAAATGTCTTTTATGGATCCAGCCACCTGCCCTGCTGTTGGCTGTGCAGTGGCCAGTGCAGTGGCTGGTCTCGTCCCAGCTGACCCGTGTGCGTTGGAGGGAGGAGCTTGAGTATGGCTATGTTGACCACTTCCCCCTTCCTAGGGACAAAAGCCTGGGTCAGACCTGGGTTAGAATTCTCGTTCTGATACTCCCTAGTTATGTGCCCGTAGGTAAGACACAGCCTCTCTGAGCTGCATTTGGCACATTTCTTAAACGAAGTCCATAATACCTCTCTCTCTGGGCGCCTGTGAAGATTACATGAGGTAGTGTAAGTGTGGGATAATGCCTGAGTCCACTTGGCCTACCATGACAAAATACCTCGGACTGGTGGCTTATCTCACAGTTCTGAGGGCTGGAAGTCTGAGGTCAGGGGCCAACAGGGTGAGATGAAGGCCCTCGTTCAGGTCGCAGATACCTTGCTGTGTCCTCACATGGCAGAAGGGGCAAAGGAGCTCTTGGGGTCTGTTTTATAGGGCACTAATCCCTTTCATGAGGGCTCTACCCTCACAGTCCTATCAATTCCCAAAGGCTCCACCTCCCAATACCACCATCTCAGAGATTAGGATTCCAACGTATGAATTTTGGGAGACATGGCAGGTAATATCTGGCATTCAAGGTCCCATCTTCTGTCTTCATATTCCCTCCTCCTTCAAGAAATATGGGAAAGAGCAGCTGGGTTGATATGTGCCTCTGGCAGATGGGACCAAGTGTGGAAGTGCAAGCAGGTGCAGTGTGAGCATATGGAGTGGTGTGAGATTGAGTGTGAGATGCATGAGTTTGAGGTGTGCTGTGTGAGTGTGGGATGCAGTGTGAGCATGAGTGTGATGTGCATGTGCAACGTGTGTGAGTGTGATGTGCGTCTGAGTGTGAGGTATGGTGTGAGCATGAATGTGAGGTATGTGAGATGGATGAGTGTGATGTGTATGTGAGTGTGAGATGCAGTGTGAGCATGAGTGTGATGTACGTGTAAGGTGAGGTGTGAGTGTGTTGTGCATGTGAGTGTGAGGTTTGTTGTGAGCATGAGTGTGATGTGCATGTGAGTGTGAGATGCAGTGTGAGCATGAGTGTGATGTGCGTGTGAGGTGTGGTATGAGTGTCGTGCATGGAGTGTGAGGTTTGGTGTGAGCATGAGTGTAATGTGCGTGCGAGGTGTGGTGTAAGTGTGATGTATGTGTGAGTGTGAGGTGCGGTGTGCGTAGAAGGTGTGGTGTGAGGTCGAGTAAGGTGGTATGAATGTTGAGTAGGTGGCAACGTGAGGTGGTGGGAACATCCCAGACAGGAAGCCAGGAGCATGGGTAAGAGGTAATAGTGCGAAGGAAAGAAAACGTTTTTACAGTTAAAGATGTAACTGTGAAATAGGAATACATATTGTTTTAGGTACCTTCCTATGAGTGCAAAGAAAGCATGAAGTAAGAACAGAGGGAAACCCCAACTTCTGACAGAGGTTACCTCTGGGGAGGGAGGAAGGCGGCCAAGTTCTCTACCCACAATGCTTTTAAGTAGATATAACTGAAACTTGGACTAACCCTGAGAAGCAGTACATCCAAACAGCCCGAAAACATATGGAAAGGCGTCCATTACACTCGTTGTCTGGGAAGTGCAGGTTAAAGCCATTGCGCACCACCCACGCCTGGCCAGGGGCAGAGGTGAAACCACACTCCGAGTGTGGCCCAGCGTGTGGCGCGCCCGGAGCACTGTGTGTCTGGCGGGAGTGGCACCGCCACCCTGGGAGGCTGTTTGGCAGTGTCTTGTCAATCCAGGCATCCCCACACCCTGTAACCCACAATGCCTATGTTTACCAAAACAGTGCCTATGCTTACCAAGGACACCTGCAGGGACCTTGCCAGCAGCTGCAGTCGTGATAAAACCTATGCCCAGTGCCCGTCAACTGTGGGCCCTACAATAAAGAGCACATCGGGCACAACCGCACGTGGTGGCGGAGGGCCCCACAAGCGTGGTGGGCGGAGGAAAAGGACAAGAAGGGGCACCTCGGACTGTTTCTATAGAGTTCATTGCGTCCAAGAACAAGCATAACTCATCCGCTCGGTGACAGGGCAGGCGACGAGGCTCAAGGGCGTGACCTGGAGGGGAACGAGGGCTCCGTACTCTGTTTCTCTCTCTGGGTGCTGGCGCCCTGGTGTCTTCGCGACAGTTCCTCAGCCTGTGCCCTGAGGGTTTGCGCCCTTTGCGGACTGTCTCTTACACTGTAATAAAAAAAAAAAAAAGTTTCTTTTAAAAAAAGTTTACAAATCCAGAAGGTAGATTTACTGTTACCTATTGGTATTGCCTAGATGCTGGGTATATTTTTAAAAACATTAGATACAAAGATGTTTATCAGAGGAGATTCGAGTATTCAAGCCCTTTGTTGGAAAGGGCTGGTCATTGTACATCCCCATGTCCACCCTTTCACGCACGCCGGGGCCACAAAGCTGAGGGGCAGAGGTCGCAGAGCCGGGGAGTGGAGGCGAGGCCCAGGGGGTTCTTCTAGACCCACCGCCCTCCCCGCATGTCAGAACAGGAAGCGAGGGGTGCCCCCTAGCCTCGCCAAGGACAGTGCTCTTGGATGGGGGCAAACAAGGAGTTGCTTCCAACTCAGGCCCGACTCGCGCCCTGGGAAAGGCGGGAGCTCCACACCAGCCGCGTGGAGGGCGACGGGCCGTCTCCGTCACAATATAACTTTGGGGAGTTGCGACGGTCATCACAGACCGATTTGTTCTGGGTCACAGGTTATCCGAGACTGTGCTTAACGTCAGGGAATGAGGAAGTGGGGTGGCTTATGTGGGTGTCTGCAGCAGACAGGAAACGGCAGAGATTTTTCTCAGCGTGGCCGGGAGGAGGGCACAGAGTCTGCGCTGGGCCTGGCCCCTCACCGGGGCGCTGGCCTTCGGACACCGGGGCCACGGAGCTGCCAACTCAGCAAACGTGGCTTCAGCTCCTGCTGCTCAAACCCACCCCCCTCGGGCCATGGCAGGACGCAAACCTCTGAGAGACAAGCTGTCAGCCAGCTCACTTTCCCAGGGGTCCCCCAAGTGTGTGCCTCAGAGCAGCGGGCCCCGGCGAGGCTCCGGCACCACACACACACACACACACACACACACACACACACACACGCACGCACAAAGGTCAACGGTCTCAAGAGTTCAGGGAAGGCTGTCGACAGCCGTCCTCTCAGGAAATCACACTGAACAAAGGTATTCAGTCTCAGGAACTCCCACCCCTCCATGTTCTTAACAGTTTTATTGAGATGTCATTCACATTCCAGACAATTCGCCCTTTTACAGTGTACAATTCAATGGACTCTAGCGCACTCATAGAGCTGTGCAACCACCACCAACTTCAGAACATTTCATCACCCCCCAAAGAAACTCAGTACCCCTCAGCCATCACCCCGCCAGCCCCCTTAGCTCCCAGCCCCCCGCAACCACTCGTCTACTTTGTGCCTCTATGGATGTGCCTGTTCCAGACGGTGCATTCTCAATGAAGCCATCCGATGTATGGGCCTTCGCATCTGCCTTCTCTCTGTCCACGTTGTAGTGTGTGTCAGGGCTCCATTCCTTTTTATTGTCATATCCCGTTGTCATCTTCCACATGGAGGACCTCAGTTGCCAATAACATTACGAAGTAGACATAGCCTCTGTCCCATCCCTCACTGTCCAGACGACGAGGCACAGAGAGGGTCTGCGGTGCAGGTCAGCCCCCTTCCGGGGACCCTCGGGGCTCCCTTGCAAGCTCAGAAGGTCTTCCTTTCCCCAAGTCACAGACGCCTGGCCATTTCCTCACTAAGAGTGTCCCGCGTGCAGAAGACAGACTCATGGATCCGATGGACCCAGAGTGAGGTCATGTCCATCTCACAGCATCCCTCTCCTGACACTGACCTTTGCTCTCCTTCTTTTAGCACCAAAGGCATCAATGATGCCAAAGTGGTTTCCACACCCCAGTTGCCCCTGGGTCGGTGCGGTGCAGGCTCTGTTTTCATTCAATTCCCGGACACGAGTCCATGTCCAGGTGGAGCATGGTTGTGCCGGGTGTGGGCACGCAAGATCCTGTGCACTTTCGGACACTGTGCCTTATCACGGTACCTTCAAAGCAGTCATATTTGGGAGCCAGATATTTTTTATAAATAAATGGGGTCAAAAGCTGATAAAATCAATACATCTGAAACAACGCGCTGTTCCTGGTGCGGCGTTCCAGCGGATATCTTGTGGGACGGCACGGCCCTTTGAAATGCTCACAACAACAGAAAGGCTTGTTTTTCCATCCAAAGCAAATGGAAATACTCGCAGGACAAAAACAAATATTGTCTGGGGGCTGGAGCATTTCAGGCAGCCCAAGTGAACTCTGGGGACCCAGGTGATTCACAAGTCTGCTGTGGCCGTCTGTGGGAAGAGGGGTCCCCACGGAGCTTGAAAAAATGAGAGGCTGTCTTGGGGCTAAAGAATTTTGTAAGAAAGAACTCAGAGTATCAAGTATGAAGGGAGTGGTTCCTGGAGCCAGGCGCACTGGGGTTCGATTCCAGATACCATTCCAGGCACCATTTGTCCAGATACCTTACTCCTCAGAGCCTCGGTTTACCTGTTGGCCAAATGGAATAATAACAGCTACCTTCTAGGGGTGTTGAGAGGACAAAATGAATTAGGTCACATGGTTAAGTTAGTTCTCCAGTTCCCCGCATTATTAATATTTCCATATAAGAAACTAATGAAAGTATGTCCTTTCATATAGCTCATTTTTAATCTATACTATAACATCCAGAATTGTTCCATCTGACATTTGTTGTGATGGTTCATGGCATTTTCAGAACCAGTAGGTGATAACCGCTATCTTCCAAGGGGTAGGCCCTGAGAGTCTGTTTCCTGTAACTGGATTACAAGGCCCGACGGGCAGGGGCCACCTCTGGCACGCCGGCTGTGCCCGTGGTGGGTTTTCATTTAAGGTCATGGGTGCCAGTACTTCTTTCGTGCTAGCTCATTTCATCCTCACGACTCCAGGTGGGGGCAACACCACGCTAACCTCCTCTGCACAGATGGAGACTGGGGCTCAGAGTGGCTGAGCGACTTCCCCAGTGGCAGGGCCAGGATCCCAGCCACGGTGGCCTGTGCCTCTGCGTCCTGTCACTGTTCGTCTATCAGTGGGGAAGTGAAGTGGGGGGTGGGGCGCTGGGGGCAGGCACTGCAGGGAGGGCCGCCCATGGAGTTCCAGGGCCTAGGGGTCAGGGGTGACATCTGGAGGTGGGTGACAGTGGCTGTGAAAAGGTAGCAGGAGGTCCCCTTGTGAAGTGATGGACTGTTTTGTATGTTGACTGTGGCTGTGGTCACATGAATGTACCCATGTGATAAAATTGCATAAAAACAAAATACACACACACGCACACACACACGTAAGTGAGTGCATGTAAAACTGGTGACATCGGAATGAAATTGGTGGACTGCATCCACGTCAATTTCCTGTTTGTACGAATGCTAGAGGAACACAGGGGTTACTATGGGGGAAACTGGGGGAAGTGTGCTCGAGATTTCTCTGTATTATTTCTTACAACTGCGTGTGAATCTACAATGATCTCAAAGTAAAAAGTTCTTTTTTTTTTTTTAAATGAAAGTAAAGTGAATGTCACACACACAAAAAATAAAAAATAAAAAATAAAAAATAGAAGGATGGGGCCATTGGTGAGATGGTGGCCGGCTTGGGCCAGGGTGGCCACGGGAGACAGGGGACCTGCGCTGGTGCCCTGACGGGATCACCTGGAGAAGTCACTCTGCTGCTCCCAGGCGCCTGTGAGGACCTCATGCTGCCCCCCAAGGGCAGGGGAGGCACAGCAGGGCCTCCCTGGCTGCCCGCTCATCAAGACCACAGAGGAATGAGGACTCTGGGGCTTTAGGTGGGGCTCGGCACTGGCCTTTTTTAAGAGCTCCCCAAATGGTGTCAATGGGCAGTCAGGGGCGGGAGCAGCCCGCGTTTCCAGCCAGGTCTCATTTAGGGCTGGAAAAGAGACTCTCCCCTCAAACCAAAGGAATTCCAGGGCCGGGGAAAATGTCAGTGCCCACAGATGTGGTGAGTTTGGTGCAGGCCTTTCTGGAAATTCTTTTTATCCTGCCTGCTCCCCCATCATTTTCTCGAGGCAAAAATAAATACCGACATCCCCGCTTGTGTCAAAGTGACGGGTGTGTACACCATCAGTGTGAAAAGTTATGCCCCGAAGCTGAGCTAGACAACCAAACAAAACCTCCCTGTCAGTGAGTGGATGTGTCCAATATTTCAAGCAAAACGGTGGAAAGCTATTTTTGTAATGTGACTCTAAGTGGATAATGTAAGGCTATGGCTAGGCCCAGCGAATGAATACATTTTTGTTTGCAGCTGGAAAATCAATAGCAGACTTGGAAATCCTGGGAGCACTTGTGCATAAGACATTTCGTGTCATTGAAGCGAGTCCGGGCGGTGGCCTTGAGCGGGAGTGCGGCGGCCCAGGGAGCAGGGACAGGTCAGCGCCAGCTCTGGGGGGAGAGGACTGGAGAGCCACCAGCAGTCACTAACAGCCGTGTGTGTGTGTGTGTGTGTGTGTGTGTGTGTGTGTGTGTGCGCGCGCGCAGATGTCCTTGGGGTCTAACGCTCTTGCTGAGTCTAAATCTGCAGAGTTGGGTTCAGCGCCAGGGACAGTTTAACTCACCTGCAATGAAGGGGTTGCCTGTATCCAATTGCACAACACAAGCCTCCTCGCCTGGCCTCCATGCACCCCAAGACATGTTTTCATCAGAAATACCTCACTGCACGTGTGCTCTCCTGGTGGGGCAGTGGGCCCCTCCCGGCATCCAAGTCCTCAAAACCTCTTGCCTGAATTGTCAGGAGAGTCTTTCACGTTGAGTTGTCCTTACGCTGGGTCCACTTCTGGCTTGTGGTGGCTCTGCGCTGGGTGCAGAATTCCACGTGGAAGTCCATTTCCCACTTTTCTGCGACGGAATTCCACCAGCTTTATGGAATTCTCCCGGAAATCCCTCCACTCCAAAGTCTGAGGCCAACTCTTCAAGCTGCCCAACTTCGCGCCCCCTCCCCAGCAGCCCGCATACCACACCCACTCACCATGTCCTTTGGGCTTCAAAACACGTATTTTTTTTCCTTATGATACAGAGATGCATTCTCCTCCCAGAGGACAGGAATTCCAAATAACACCATGAGGTTTCAGTTCCAGACCGCTGATGTTAAAACTCAGGTGTGATGGTAACTGTCGCTCCAAACACCCCCTTAGCTCCTAACTCGAGAGAAAGCCCAGCTTCCTGCGTTGCCTATGCAGCGCCAGGTCCCTCACTACGTGGCCAGCGCTGCATGCCTACCAGCTTCTCTAGAAAAGTCTGCATAATAAATAAATAAGTAAATAAACAAGCAAGTGCTTCCAGATCAGTTATCTGGCATCATATAGATAAAGCCTCTTATCTGACAAAGAAGAGAAATGGACAAATTGGACCACTGACTTATTCTTATTCTGCATCCAGCCTGTTTGAGTAATAATAATAGTGACTACTCACTCAGCACTGTCTTGGTTAGGCCCCTCCCAAGCTCACATGGGGACAAGAGAAACAAGGATTTGGGAGCAGGTGAGCAGTTTTGGGGGTGAATTCAGGAAGCACCTGGAGGGGAGTGGGGGAAGGGAAGGAGCCAGCCGGGGAGCATGAATAAAGAGGTTGCTGCCGCCGGGGCGATTGGGTGCCGTCCTGGGGCATCAGGTGGAAGACACCTTGGGATTCTCTTCCTGAGGGACGAAAAAGCTGGGTGCTTGCCCACCTCCTCTTGTCTCTCACTGGTGGGGACCACTCTGGGGCCCTGGGTGGGTGCACGGCTTCGCTCTCTGAGCCAAGGGGTGGAGAGGAGCGGGCGCTTAGAGGAGAAAGCTGTGTGTCAGGTGACCTCGGGAGAGGCTGAGGGAAGGATGGGTCACCGACAAGTGTGCTGTGTGCACTCCGTGCCCTGCTGTCTGCTACAGAGTCTGCATGCATCTCCCATGTCCCATTTCGTCCTGACCATGCCCATGAAGCGGGCAGTCTGATCTTCATTCTTATCCCATTTTAAACATGAGACGCTGAGATTCAGGCAGGCAGAGGAGGTGGCCCTGGGTCATTCTGAGCAGATGGTAAAGGGCACATTTACAACCATTTTTGTCCGATTTCAGTCCCACGACCTTCAGCACCACGAGGGCGCCTCCCTGAGGAAACCTCGCTCAGGCCCAGGGAGGGAAGGTGGGAGCAGCGGAGGAAACGCTGAGTCACCGCACCTGAAATTCTGCTGACCCAATCTGTCCGAACACTTTTAGGAAAAACAATACACCCTCTTTGATCAATGTCCAGGTCCACGGCGGGCTCAGGTTCAAAATCAACACGTTCCCTAAGTGTGGAAGCCTTTGGGTTCTGGGAAAGTGGGGAGAGCAGCTCTTCTCTTCCTGGCGTTTCTTTAAGGGTCCCCCTCCCGGGGTTGCACAAGTGTCCTTGAGAGAGGCCGCACTGCGGGGGGCCCCCTGGACCGAAGGCGGCTGCAGGGCCCAGGGCGAGGGCAGCGCCGGGCCTGGTCAGCCACGGCAGGACACAGACCTTTCAGGAGAAGCCTGGACAGCATGCAGTGTCTAGAGGAGGACCTCAGTGCCCCGGATCTGCCACATGGGCTGGGCGCACCTGTGTCCCTGAAAGTGAGTAGCAGTGGTCACATCCTGGCGGGGGGTGTGGGGCATGAGAAGGAGAAAGCATTTCACAAGCTGGTCTGGGCCAGGGCACCGAGTCTCATCTCACCTCTACCATCCCCACGTAGGAAGGGGCATAACTGTCTAACCAAGACCCCAGGCATTAAGTACGCATCTCTGAGTGAGACGAGAAGGACTTTGAAGGGGAAGAGCAGAAGGGAGGGGATGCAGAACCGAGAGCACTGCCCCTGGCCTGGGGCGTGCAGTTACCTGTGGCCACAACAGAGCCCGGCGACCAGCAGGCGACATTCCGGAGCCAGGGCCTCGCGCGAGAGCCCCTGCTGTCAGCCACAGGTCATGCTGTCTTCTCTGGGTTTTCTTTGCCAGAAAAAAAAAAAAAGACTCTTGGGGCCGAAGAGGGTCCTCCAAGCAATACCCTCCTCTCTGTGCTCCCAGGCCATTTGTAGGTGGGGAAACTGAGGCACGGGCAGGCAAAGCTTCTCAATCCACAGGGTGGTCAGGAATCCCCTAAAACCAGGTGTACGTACGTAGGGGCTGACAGCCTCTCGGGTTGTCTTTGAAATGCGGCAGAAAGGAAAGCTCACACAGGGAAGCAAGCCTGATTTTTTGCTTCACTTCTGATGAAAAGGACTTCAGATAGGAAGTGGGGAGGTGAATGTACGCACAACAAACACCCATGCACCCGCTCTCTCCCGGGAGGGGAGGCCAGCGCTAATGATAATACATTTCCTGAGAACTTTCCACTCACTCCGAAACACTTCTAATTATGTCTGGAGTCTTTCCTTCCTATCCCACAGGATGAGCTGGAATACGCCGCTCAGGAGCCTTATCTCGCGGCCCTGGAGGCCTGCCAAGAGCTCTGGAGCCAGAGCAGGAGGGATCCCGGCCCAGCACGGGGCCCTGGCAAGTCGTCTCCTGGGCTGCATTTTCTCACCTGCAGATGGGAGCGAGCCAGCCCCGTGTCCACACACAGGTGTCACTGGAAGGATTCGGTGACATGATGAATGCAAGTCGTCCTGCCCACCCGTGGCCCACGAGCAGTCACTCTTCTCACTGTGGTTCTTTTTTTAAAAAATATATTTTATTGATTTTTTTTTTTAAGATAGGAAGGGAGAAGGATAGAGAGTTAGAAACATCCATGAGAGAGAAACATCGATCAGCTGCCTCCTGCACACCCCCTACTGGGGATGTGCCCGCAACCAAGGTACATGCCCTTGACTGGAATCAAACCTGGGACCCTTCAGTCCGCAGGCGGACACTCTATCCACTGAGCCAAACCGGCTAGGGCCTCACTGTGGTTCTGAAGGTCATAGGCAGAACAAATTACCTCTCCGCCCCACTATTTTCTTTTTTGGTATGAAGATATTGCTCTCTTTTAAGGAGCTGTTGGGATTAAGGGCAGCTGTCTTCTCGTTTCTTCAAGAGCACGTGGGCACCTGATGCAGCAGGTCCCCACTCGGTTCTCTCATTCACCAGGGCGTCCCCAGCCATCTTCTAGGGCTCATGCGGTTCTGGACAGAACAGAACGCAATCCACCTTCCTCTACACAAATGACATTATAGGTTATCAAAGTATACATTGCATACTATTTTATATACTGTATTACATTACATGAATAATATATGATGCCTATGCTTTCTGTATAAAGCAAGAAGGTGATGCTGGAGCCGGGAACAACAAGTGACCGTGAGGAAGAACTTGGGGGCAGGAAAGCTGCTCAGCCTTGCTCCTGAGCCGTGGCCAGGCCTCGGAGGTCTTGAGTTACCATCCTGGCCCTGCCACGTAGCGCTGGCCTCTCCCTGCCCGTTTCCTGATCTGTCACATGGGGCAAGGCCCTCATCATGACGTAGCTGACAGGCACCAAAGCTCCAATGCGCTCACCTGAGCATAGATCCCACGCAGACGGGGTCTGGGGCAGGCTCAGTAAGAGGCATCAGGTGCACTGGTTCGTTTTCGCCTTTAATAGCTTTAGGAATGAGTTACGCTGACAGTTCCTGGGTACAGGTGAGGAAACTGAACGAGGTGAAGTCTCGTGTCCAAAGGAGTGGGACTAAGGATGGTAGGTTCTGGAATCCTGAATCCCCAAAGCCCAGGTCATGCATGTCTGTACACACTGCCTCATGGGTTGGCCAGTCAAGGGTCTGTGTTTCTTTATCTGCCCCCTTTCAACCCCCAAAATGCAGCTCCCAACACATATCCAAACTGGTGTGTCTTTTCCTCCCCTCTTCCCTGCCAGCCCCCAGCCTCAATCGACTACTCAGCACTCACTGACAACATGTGGGGAGACCGTTCCAGTCCTGACCCTTATGCACCCTCCCAAGACAGAGGACTTTGCTCTCCACTCTTGGATGGGGCTGGAGCTCAGAACCTGGTAGCTTTGGTGGCTTTGAAGGGACAATAAAGAGTGTGTTCAGCATGGGACCAGCAGGTGTATGTGGGCTGTGGCATCAGATAGACCCACAATAACTGTACCCAACCACCCACCAGTGCTATGACCCCAGGTAGATTACTAACTCCTCAAGCCTCAGTTTCTTCATCTGTAAAATGGGGGCAATTTTACAGATGAGCATTTGGCTCACTGGAAGAATCAAATGGAATGTATAGAGCACTTAGCACAGTGCCTGGCTGGTAACAAACATCAAAAATGATGTTATCACCATCACTACTGTCACCATCACCATTATGATGATCATCATCACCATCGTCGCCATCACCACCAACATCATCACCACCACCACCATCCTCACCATCATCATCACTTCCTCTGTAGATGCTTTGCGGGGACAAAGACTTATTCTCATGTCAGACATCGCAGTCTCGGTTCAGAGCTAGTTGAGAAGCAATCCAAGGCATGTCTGACGTCTGGTTTCCCCAGCTTCCCCGGCAGGTTCGATTTAGCTACCCCACTTTGACGTCAGCATGACAAAGGCAAGAGGCCCGAGTGCTCCAGTTGGCAGGTTGGGCCAGGGCGTGGTGAGAATTACTTCATGGCCTCTCAAGACCTGCGCGGGAAGTGAAGACGTTACTCCAGAGGCTCCCGTCCAGAAACAGAGCGCTTTCTTCCTGCGGGTGAGCTCACCGTGTACTCCCCAGCACGAGGAGCCGCGCCAGCAGGCTGTGCGACAGTGCCCTGCTCGGGGGAAATGAGAAGCAGGGACTTGCCCGAGTTTCCGAAGAACAGCGGCCATTGCCGACTGTCTCCACTGCGGTACCGGCTAAGGGTTTCCTAATCCCTGAAGAATGTGTGTGACAGGGAGATGCCCTCAACCTGTTTCCTTCCCTCCACCGCCACCTTCGGCATGGAGCTTATGTCATTCTTGGCAGAGGCGCTGGCCAGCCCTGATGAGTGATTTCTTCCCAAGAGAGTGGTTGTTATACCTGCTTCTTTGAAAAGGGACCCAAGCCCAGATATGCCAAGTGCCATGATGCAAGTTGGGCAATGTCTGCTGGCACGCTCAGGCCTTGAGCTGATCTCTGCTTGAATCCAGTTTTCTGAAATGTGCGATGGCTGACATGTATCGAGGGTGTGGACTGGACCCAGCCTTCAGCTAATGGCTTCATACATGTATCTTGTTTGCTCTCCATAACAACCCAGGAAGTTAGAATGTTCAATATCCCCTCTTTATGGATGGGAAACCAAGGCCAAGAGATGTTATATATAATTCGCTCAAGACCACTCGGCTAATAAGTAAGGCTTTTCAAGGCCAGAAAATCTCTCCCCCCCCACGCCCCTGCCATTAGCCACCAGGATCCTTGGTCTGTGCTGGGCTGGGACTGTGCCCTCCCCCTTCTGACTGCTTTGTGTCTCAGGAGCTACGTCTCCCAGGCTCCGCTGCTCTCTGACCTCTGAACAAGCTCAGCCAAAGGAGAGCACTTGTGGAGAAATCGGGACAGGAGAAGAGAAAGTCCGTGTGTTTCTCCTTTCTCTTTCTGTCCGTCTCCACCATGGAAATGCCCCCCCTCTCCATGGTCTCTGTTCCCAGCAGATAGAACCCCCAGGTGAGCCTAGCTCCCGGGGCCCACGACACCACCTCTTCCTTTGTCCTTCCAGCTCAAGCAGAAGCCCTTTCTAAACCCTGTGCCTCACCACCCCTACTTGATGTCTCTCTCCACTTGCTCATCAGCTATAAAAACGCGTCCCTGTATTAAATCCCTCTGTTTGAAAGACCTAACATGGTAGGAACCACTGCTCATGAGACGAGGAGGAAAAAGGACACAGTGCTCGTGAGAAGAACAGGTGGCTCATGAGAAGGCCAGGTGGCCGGGAAGGTGGCTATGCAGTGAGAGCAAACTGTCTCCTTGGCATCACACACCACATGCCTAGTGATCAGACTTCGCAGGCAGGTGCTATCGTCAGCCCGGTTTACAGAGGAGGAAAGATGAGCGCCCTACGGTTAATCAACTTGCTCATCTTAGAGAGAACAGAGATGAGATCCAGACCCTGCCCTCCCGGGTGCCAAGGCCCTGCGTCCCGCTGCCGCCCCCAAACCCCAGCCTGTCCCGCTCCCATCTGCTGCCTCGTAGGAGTGCGCGCTCTGAACGTGCTCGTGCACCCGACAAAAGCCAGCCCAGACCGCGGCTGTGGAAAGCGGGAAACGTGTTGCCCCATGCCACGTTGTATTGCTTGGGATTCTGGCTACTTCTGAGCTCTTGGGCTTCCCCTGGCCACACAGTGTGGCCCGAGCTGGATGCCCTCAGTGAGAGCTGCTGCGGCAGGCCAGATTTATGGCTTTGTTATTACTGTGTTTTGGAGTTTTTACAGCCCCGCACTCCCTGGAGAATCCCAGCGCTCTCTCTAGGACGTATCAGTCAGACCATGGAGGAAATATCCAAAATGCTGGGAACATCCTGTGTCACAGTGTCTCCCCGGCCCCCAGGTACCGGGGGCCTTTTGTTTGCAGCCAGAGGGAGGAGGAAACTGATAAAGGGCAGGAGCTGGGGGGAGGCCGGCAGCCGGCACCTCTGTGCTTGGGTTGTCCTCCCCCATGACAATGTCCCCAGCTTCCTGACCAAAACAGTCATCACCGAGGGCCCTCTGATGTGCAGCCAGTGCTCGCGCTGGAGTGAGCCCCTCTTAATTAGCCTCTCTCGCTCGCTCGGGGCAGATTGCTGACTCCGCAAGGAGCCAAACGCACTTGCCAGTGGGGTCCAGCAGAGTTTTGCCCACATAGAAAACAAGGCCCCATTGTCCTGCCTCTGCCCCTCCCCCACTGCCCAGTCCCTCTCCCAGAATCCTCCGGGCTGTGGCTCACTTGGAGAGATTAGGCCTCAATTCTAGGGGGAACCGGGTGGGAGGGGACAAATGGGTCGGGATAGCAGGCACAGGAATAAGAAAAGCGGAGTACTCGCTAGGATTACAGTCTGAGCCTATTAAAAATCACACACACACATATAAATAATAAAGTAAACCACGATCACAACCTATAAAGGTCTAGGACAATACACACTAAGTGGTTAAAGGGTGATTTTCTCTGACTGGTGGTATCAATTCATGTTTTCTTCTTTAGACCATTCTATGTAATAAAATATGTTCGGCGTTGCTCAATGGTTAGTGTCGACCTCTGGACCGAAGGGTCATGAGTTCGATTCCCATCAAGGGACGGCATGTACCTGGGTTGTAGGTTTGTTCCCCAGCCCTGGCCAGGGTGCGTGCGGGAGGCGACCAATTGATGGGTCTCTCTCACATCGATGTTTCTCTCTCTCCCTCTCTCTCCCCCTTCCTCCTTTCCTTCCACTCTCTCTAAAAAAATCAATGAGAAAAATATCCTCGGGTGAGGATTAACAACAACAGCATATTTAATGAGTATCTATTACTTCCTTATAGGAAAATTATAGTTGTTTTAGTTTAAGAAGTTTCATACTGATTATTTCCTCTAAATGTCCTCACGCAACCTGATGAAGCCAGGAGCAAAAGATGTTCAGGCTAGGAGTGCAGACCCTGCCGACTGTTTCCCTGGCGTGTGGGGGAGCTTCTTGGTCCCTCTCTCACCAGTGCCAGTTGCCTCCTCCTCCTACTTGGAGAGAGAAATGGCCGCTGCGGGACCCCTGCCCTGGGTGGGTCTCCCTTTGCAGTCACAGCCCTTGTGGAGCCCCCCCAGCCTGGAACGTCAGATTTGAGGCCAGCCAGGCCCCCAGGCGCTCAGTACAGGGCAGGTGCTCTAAGGTACCCGCATGTCAGGCCCCGTGGAAAGCACAGGCCTCGTGAGCCAGCAGCCCTGTGTCCGGGAGCTCACCCCACGGGCTCCACAGTCACAGGCTGGGCCCCAAGGTGGGTAACGGATGGACAGGGACAGAGGCGTCGGGCCCCAGCTCGGCCTCCCGCCTCCTGAAGAGCGGCCACCCAGAGACTGGGCCCCAGTGTCCCACCCTGAGAAACAAACGTGACCTGTCCTCTGACCTCCAGCTCACCCATCTCCCCTCTGACCCACCCCAAGTCCCGCTCCCCGCCCTCAGCCCTCCATCCAGGCAGCTGCGAGGCCATATGATGCTTTTAAGGGTAGGTTTCGGCTTCCCCAGTGCGGGCTGCTGCTAAATATACAGCGTTATTGACGGGTGACATGTGGAGGGCCGGTTTGGGTGTGGGCAGAGCACAGAGGAGCCGTTCATAATTCTGGTTTTGAGAGACAGCAGAAATGCCCTGCCATGGTGACAAATGTCCCCATGTCCAGATTCCAGTCTCCAGTCGGCCCCCGGGCCCTGAGCTGGCACGTGGCATCTGTGAGGATGAGCTGCACGCAGGTCAGACTACCCTCCATGTATGATTCTCCCCTGGGAGGGCTTCTCCTAGCCCCGGGTGTGTGCCTTCCCAGTGAGTGGGTTCCCTAATCCTCTGAGCAGGGCACTGCACCCCCATCTCACCGGCTTCCTTTCATTCAGTTCACTGAGCCACAGCGTGTGCAAGGAATTATCCTTCCCACTGCAGAGAGGAAAACTAAAGCAACACTATTCCCAGCTCAGAGGCTTTGCAATTGCTGTTCCTTCTGCCCAGAATACTTTTCCATGGGATCATTGTACAGCGGACCAGGGAGTCACGTGTGTAAAGCACTTAGAAGCCCTGCGCCATCATTTAGGAAGTCTGGCTGGTGGGACCACCTAGGGAGGGAAATGCTCAAGGAGCCCAGCTGCTTGGGGCCCAGCTATTTGAGTCCTCCAGCCGCGATGTCAGGAGAAAAAAATCCTTTCAGATGATCCGAGGCCCAGCCACCGTCTGACCGCAGTCATGTGAGGGTCTGAGTGAGGACCTCCTCACGGAGCCCAGGCAATTCCGGGATTGGTGAGCCAACGCTGTGGGGCATTTCTTACAGAGCAATAGCTGACGGGGACAGACCCACAAAGCGGAGCCCCAGGGGGCTCTGTGCTCCTTGGAGAGAGGGCATCCAACACTGACGAGTCCCTTTGAGAAGACCCCCGCCCCAGATCAGTCTATGCTAGCCAGGGCCTTGGGGCCTCTCGCCTCCCTCCTCAGCGCATCTCAGGAAAGCACCGGGTGATGCCCTGAGAGGAGGTCCGCATGGCTCCAGACGGCCCACTTTTCCACTCGAATCCATCAAGGCTTGTGAGAAGGAAGGATGGCAGGAGGCAAGGAAGCCATGGCTAAGAGTTCAGTGGGCCGTCTGGAATTTTCACACAGTGTCACTGCTGTTCTTCCCCACAGTCTGTGAGCTGGGAATTATTATAACTCCTCTCTGGAGAGGAGGCTCAGGCATGTAGAAACGTTGTCCAAGGGCACAGCCTGTAATTGCCAGACCTGGGATTCAGACGAGGCTCGTCTGATTCTGCTTTCTCTACCAATGATGGAATCGTGTGGGCAGAAGGAAAGGGTTAAGCTAGAACACCATCTACAGAGCTATCCAAGGTGAACATGCTGTAGGTTGAAACACTGCATCTTGTTCTCAGTGTGTTTAATATTTTCTCCCGTTGAACAATCTGGAAACATGTGGCCAGCTTCAGGGGGGCATAAACGAAGAGATTGGGTAGGTTGGCTGTGGGAGCCAGGGGTCCAAGTGGTCTCCTGCAACAGTGAAAAAACTTAGACCCAGACCTGGGCTGTATCCCTCCCCGTTGTCCCATCCTTTGTGACAATATGGCCGATGGACTTTGTACACGGCTGTCAGGCTTCCGAGAGCAAATGTTTTTAGGACCAGGAGACAGTCCCATGGCCTTCGGTGGCCCAGCATTGGAAGAGCTGGAGCATCACTTCCACTGTGTTCTGTTGCTCAGTCACCAGTCCACCCAGACTCAAGGGCAGGGTCATGGGCCCACCTCCCCATGGCGTGGAGTTTGCAGCTGTGTGGTGACACCATCACATGGGGACATCCTGTATGGTCCAGTGGCTTCCAATCTCACTCAGAACAAAACCAGAGCCCTTACCAAGACCACCTGGAGTGCCCATCCCTCTGCCACTCAGGCCTCACTGCCACCACCCTCCTCCTCGATCATGCCATCCCAGCCACCCCAGCTGCTTACCTCTCTGTCCGTGAAATCTCTGAGCACATAGTCACCCCAAGACCTTCGCGTTGCTGTTCCCTCTGCCTTGCCCAGTCTCTCATTGATGTTTCTGCTCTAACATTATCTTGTCAAAGAGGCCTGCCTCCCACCTGACTAAAAGAGCATCGTTATCTCTCTCCACCCCTTCCTTGGCCTGGTTATATTTGTAGAACTTACTACTCCTTGTGATTTGGAACATCTATCCCCCCACCACCCCCCCACACACACACACACTAAAATACAACCCCTTGAGAGCATGACTTTGATTCATAGCTGTATCCGCAACATCTGGAACAGGACCTTTCCCTTAGCAGATGCTCAACCAGTATTTCCTGGATGGATGGATGGATGGATGGATGGATGGATGGATGGATGGATGGGCAGATGGGCAGATGGATGGATAGATGGATGAATGGATTGAGGATGGATGGATGGATGGATGGATGGGCAGATGGATGGATGGATGGATGGATGGGTGAGTGGATGGATGGGTGGATGGATGGATGGATAGATGGATGAATGGATTGATGATGGATGGATGGATGGATGGATGGATGGATGGATGGATGGGCAGATGGATGGATGGATGGATGGATGGGTGAGTGGATGGATGGGTGGATGGATGGATGGATGGATGGATGGATGGATGGATGCATGGATGGATGGGCAGATGGATGAATGGATGGATGGTGGATGGATGGATGGGTGGATGGATGGATGAGTGGATGGTGGATGGTGGATGGATGGGTGGATGGGTGGGTAGATGGTGGATGGATGGACCCAGCAGTTGATCTAGAGTTCTAAAGGAAAGGCCCCAGCTCTGATAACCTCCCTAGTCTGCACTGAGGGCCCCCTGACCAATGGCATCAGCTCGCCTTCTCTCGTGGCTCCCCCATCACCGAGACTAACCTGGGAGGGTCTCCCAGGCCTGTCAGCTGCAGAATGCAATGAGATAAGGGTGTCTGCTGGTGTTTGATGGACGACTCTGGGCCCAGGCATGCTAATCCATGGGCCCACTGCTCTGATAAGGAGCTACACCTGGACACAAGGTGTGACTCAAATCCTTCCCCTCTCCTGTGACAGGCAGAAGAGCCTCATCCAGGAGAGAGTGGGCATCTTTAAACACTGAATATACTGCATATTCATTGTGAAACCAACTAGAATACAGGAACACAGATGAGAAAAAACGGGGTGAGGAGCAGTGAATCCCACAGAATCTCACCATCCAGGAGCATCACACATCTTTAAACATGGTGTGATTCCAGGGGCTTTTGGCCACAAATGTGTTTTAAACCTTTTAATGAAGTATTATATACCCAGGAGGGGAAAAGCACGTCCATCAGAAAAGTACACTTCAAGACGTTTTGCCAACCAAGTATACATGTAACTGTGTGCGTGGGAACATGTGTGTAAGTGTGTATGTGCGAACATGAGTGTAACTGCAAACACACAAACATATGTGTAACAGTCCATACATGTGAACATGTGTGGCTGCACACACGTGGATGTGGGGAATGGTGCGTGTGTAAACATGTGTGTAGATATGCATGTGTAAGCATGCACATGTCTGTGCACACATGAAGTTTAAACACATAACCAGAGGTGGTGCTAAGCCTGTTCCACTTGAGCCTCCATTTTCATGATGTATTTTCATTCACCCCCGTGGCCTCCCCATCTCAGCCTGCTCTTCACATGCCAGCCCCTCCCTCCCAGGGCCACCCCCTGGGAAGAGCTCGGGTCCTCGTGCGGGCCTCTCGCGGGTGGTCAGTCAGTACTTTCCGTGGATGTGTAAGACCAAAGTCAGCCTCCCAGCTGGACCGGGGTCACAAGGGTAGGACCACCAGGCCTGTCCTGTTCCAACGTCCCCAACCCCCCGCATCGGTTCCTGCTGTAAAGCTCTGAGCCTCCTTCCAGACGCTACCAAGGCCTTCTTCCTGAGACCACAGGGCCTGGCCCCCAGAGCCCACCTCTCAGCGCCCCCACATCTCCAGGAGAAAATGGGAGTGACCCCAGCCCACTGGGCCCATCGTGACTTCACAGAGGCCCAGCAGGCGGGGCTCCGGGAAGATTTATCAGCCCCTCGGCCCTGTGAAAAGCATTCCGTCAAAGAATTTGAAAAATGTGTCTCATATTCAGCATTTGGAGACAGCTATTCCCTTCTGAGAGGGCGCAGGATGTAAAAGCCATCAGTCCCTAGTGTGGCCGTCCAGCAGCTGGGAGAGCGGGTCCTGATGGCAGATGGAGGCCTCGGAGGCCAGGTGGCCGGGGCAGAGAGGGCCCCTGCCCAGCCCCGAGTCTGCAGAGGGGAGGCCCACGAGGCCCGGAGGAAGCAGGGGGTATGCAGGGTGGAAAGGGGTTCAGCCGAGATGAATGGGTCTGGGCACCCTGTGGACAGAACACCTGGACAGGAATGAGACATGAGGTGGGAAGAGAGAGGTGCCAGGTACACACACATGTACAAATCAGCTATGCCCACGAAGGCGTGTGTGGACACACTTACATACAACACACATATAGCTATGCACACACTAATGCACTCATGCACAATATAGCAAGGTGATTAGAAGACAGGCCCGGGAACCAGACTGTTTTAGTTCAATTCCTGCCTCTGCCACGTGGCCTTGGTAGATGACTTAACCTCTCTGTGCCTTGGTTTCCCAATAAGAGACCATTGGGGGGTGGTGGGGTGAGTGTTAGTGAGGTAATGGGTGTGCAGGACTTAGGCTGACTCTGCAGAGTTAGGGCACAGCGAGAGGCAGCTGTCATCTTCTTGAATTTACATCTATTCAACAGTATCTGAAATTATTTTTGCTCCTTGTCTGTTTACTTCTCTTCTCTCTCCCGCCCTCCCTGGAATTGAAGCTTCATGGAGGCCACTGACCCAGAGGGGAGGCAAAGGATGATGCTAGGATAGACGCTGGATGAAGGAATCTTCTCGGCCCCCTGCCTGGGAGCCGGGTTGTGCACACCCCAGCTGCAGAGAAGGCCATTGTCACGCGCTGGTGGAGTGTTGCTGTAGCGACAGGATGGCCACAAGCCACCACCTGCTGTGTGCTGTGCACTATTCTTCGTTGAAACCTCGTTTCATCCTTGCAAGCAGTCCGTGAGATGGGTCCTTTCATCACCATTTTTCAGACAAAGGAAAATGGAAGCCCAGAGAGGGTAAGTCAATTAGTCCAGGTCACACCGTTGAGAGCAGTAGCCACTGTCTTAGAACTCAAGTCATTTGACACTCAGACCCTTGCAATGTGGGCATTAAAAAGTGCTTCCCTTTTTAAAAATATATATATTTTTGTATTGATTTCAGAGAGGTAGGGAGAGGGAGAGAGAGATAGAAACATCAATGACGGGAGAGAATCATTGATTGGCTGCCTCCTGCACAACCCACACTGGGGATGGAGCCCGAAACCTGGACATGTGCCCTTGACTGGAATCAAACCTGGGACCTTTCAGTCCACAGGCCAGTGCTGTATCCACTGAGCCACGCCAGCTAGGGCAAAAGTGCTTCCTCTGTATCATGCTGCTGTGAGATGCCCGAGGCTTTCTGCACATTTTCTCACTGCACCTCATGACAGCCCTCTCAGAGGTCCTACCGCGGTCTCCTGGGGCTCAGAGCAGGCACATGACATGTCCAAGCCCCCCAGGCCATCAGCAGTGGGCAGTTTGGACGGGACATAGGTCTCCCCGTTTCCAGTGTCCACCCCACTATACCCAACACAGCGGTTCCACAGCTGGGAATTCTGCCTCAAAGTCTCAGGACACGCCACCCGGTTGGTCATAGTCATAGTTGGGAAGCTGATTCACGGTTGCGTCTTTTCCAGTCGTCTCCCAGGGGGCTAATGAGGGGCAGCCCAGCCCTTCTCCGCCTCCATGCGGGAGGCTCCCAGTAAGGCTCCCAGCAGAACCCCGCTCAGCACCCAGGGGCTGCCCGGCTCCGGGTGAGTTGTGAGAATGACGACAACCAGCTGCTCACTCTGTCCCCGAGACAGATCAAAGCTGCTTGATGACACTCCTGGAACGTCCCCCCACGATCCTCGCCCGGAATCACCGGACGGCCAACCCCCAGGAATCTGCCTGCTTGAAGGAATCAAATCCACTGTTTGCTGCCCACGCTCAGGGCCCAGAGGGTCTCTCGGAATAAGGTTTACGAGGCGGCTTCTGGATTTGATTACAAGGAAATCTGTTCCCCATCTCAACCCCTCAACTCTCCCTGCCCTCGACTGCAGGAATGCGACGCTGGCTGATTTCTCAGCAACTCCCTCGTTCCTTGCAGACACCAGACTGCGAGCCAACATTCTACCTAGCCTGTGCGCTCGCGAATTACGGTGCTATTGAAAGAAACGTTCAGACTTCTGCACATCTAAACAGGTGAGGCATGCGCTCCCTAGGGCTGCTGTAAGCAATTGCTACCAACTGGGTGGTTTAAAACCAGAGAAATGTATTGTCTCCCAGTTCTGGGGGCCAGAAGTCTGAAATCAGGGTGTTGGCAGGACCGTGCTCCCTCCAGAGGCTCCAGGGGAGGATGCTTCCTGCCTCTTCCAGCTCCTGGGGGCTCCAGGTGTCCCTTGGCTTGTGGCCGCATCACCCCAATCTCTGCCCCCATCTTCGCAGTGTGTGTCTTTCCTCTGTGTCTCTTATGAGAAGCGTGTCATTGGACTTAGGGGCCCTGGTATTCCAGGATGATCTCCTCTAAGATGCTGAGCTTACTCACATTCACTAAGACACAGGTTCTGAGGATGAGGACATGGACATATCTTTTTTGTTGGGGGGGGGGCACCATTCAACCCTCTACTGTGAGTTTTCTTTCTTCTGAGCAAGTGCATGAAGGACCATCACCTCCCGGGGCTATCCCTGGGGGAGAACGGAGCTGGGCCGGGGCCAATCACTCTAGTCTCGGCTCTGCCAAACCCCCCTCAGGGGACCTGGGTCCTGGTCACCCCCTACCCTGTTCTCAGAGCTGAGGACGCAGCAAGAGCCACAACTCACAACGGCCCGGCCGGTTCCAGTTCATGTGCCGGTAGGGGAGACAGACAGTAAACATTCACTCATAAGAACAAATGGATAAATAAATATGTCATGTGCTGACAAATGCTAGGAAGAAAAATGTAGTGAGGTGAGGGGTAGAGAAGGAAGGAACAAGAGTGCTGCTTTAGATGGAGAGCTCACCAGAGGTCTCACTGATGACAGACCTGCAGAGGTCAAGAAGTGAGTGCTGAGCACAGGTAGGGGTCCTTGCAGGCGGAGGGGACTTCTGTGCAAAGGCCCCAGGAGGGCGGGCACTGGGAGTGTGTGTTGAGCATCGAGGAGGCCAAGCGGGGTCAAGGAGATGATGGGCAGGACCATGCAGGTTTGGAATCTTCTCTGTGCGTGGAAGCTGCGTCCCTGGCCTCCACCCACTAAATGCCAGTAGCATTCCCCCACCAGTGTAACAACCAACACTGTCTGCTGTCATCCCCCAGTGTCCCCTGTGGGTTACAATCACCCACGCTGAGAACCCCCACCCACGGGGGATAGCACAGCGCCGGGCTCCCAGGCTCCCAGGCTCCTGGCCTCACGGTCTCCCGCAGACCCAAGCCGGCCTTAGACCTCTGCAGGGGTGGGCATAAGAGTGCCTCCCCTGGGCCAAGGGTGGAGCTAGAACCTTGGATGATCCCTAAATACATCATCGTCATCACCAGGTCCCAAACGTGTCACGCTCTCGTCCTCGTCTGTTACCAACTGGCCCTGAGACCTCGGCGGCCTGCCTTCCTGAGACCCTCAGACTTCCCGTCCTCATGCAGGAGCAGAGATAAAAGGACCTGGCGCATGGCCATCCTCTCCCAGCCTCACTTCTTGGTTCCCTGAAGCGCCTTCCAGCTCCAGCCTCGGCTCTGGCTCTCTATTCCTGACAAGCCCACCCCCCACCCTCTACCCCATGACTGCAGCCGCTCTTTAAAGACCCTGGCCATCCTCTCAATGTCCAGAGAGCGGCCAGAGATGGGTGGGTGCAAAGGGAGGCAAGAGGACCGTGTGACCAGCTGCAGACAGGGGAGGTTTCCGGAACACCCGCTGCCTTGGTGGGTGACGGCTTTGATGGCCTGCCAGAAATGATAGCCAGGCCCTGTTTGCTTTGCCTTATCTGAGTGTTTGCACCAATATTACCTCCCATCCACGCTGTCCCCTCGGGGGGTTATCAGCAGGCAGCCATGACATCCTCTGCCTGGGGTGAAATCCAAAGTGACCTTTCCCATGCCCACTTGTCTGCACCCAAGGTCAAGGCCCCCTCTCTTCACCCAGACCCTTCAACAGGGTCACCCCCAAGAAGGAGAGCCTGGAAAAGAGACCATGGTCCTTGAGAATTTAGCTCTTTCCCCAAAGTGCTCCCGAACCCCATCATCCCCCAGAAGGGCCCTTAGCTGTTTCCTATTTCCAATCTGCCGGCACGTTAGAACCACCTGGTGTGTGAGTCCCGGGGCCGCTACACCGAGTCGCCCGGGTGTCAAACAGCAGAAATGTGCTCGCCCCTGCCCTGGAGGCCAGACGTCGGAGAGCAGGGTGTCAGCGGGGCTGGTGCCTCCTGGGTCTGAGAGGAGGATCTGTGCAGCCTCTCCCAGGCCCGCATGTCTGCTGACAATCTGATGTTCCTCGGCCTGCAGAGCCTCGCCCCTCTCTGCTCCATCTTCACGTGTCACCCTCCCTGGGTGCCAATCAGATGTGGGAAAATTGAGTCCCCAGAAAGGCGTGAACTTCCCAGGGTCACCTGGCGGCATAGGCAGCCTGGAGCAGGCCTCCCAGCTCCTGGCTTACGCCATGTGCTCAACAACAGGCGTTTGGCAAAGCTGGGGGTGGGGCCTGTGCCTGAATCTGCTCCCTGGAGGGTGAGTGTCCCGGGGTTGAGTCCCTGAGCTGAACCTGGGGTATAAGTTTCTGAATCAGCATTCCGTTATTCTTTTCGTTTTAGCCTCGCAACCCGAAACGGTGCATGGTCTCCATTCTCTCCAGGTGGAATCTAAGAATAAGAGAGGCAAATTCACTGGTACAATGTAGCGTGCTGGGCGGAGGTAGGGAGATGGGGCGGGCTCAAAGCCATCTCCGCAGCCTGCACGTGTGTCCCGAGCGATGCTGCCCAGGAAAATCAAACTGCTGGTGCTGGTCTGTTACAGATGCGATGGGACACACGTGATGGGTGATGGGAATCTTCCTATGATGGATCCAAAAACATCTCAGAACGAGACAGACCCATGTTCTAGTTCCAGCCTTGCCACTTACTAACTGTGTGGTCTGAAGCAACTCACTTAACCTCTCTGTGCCTCAGTTTCCTCATTTGTAGGAAAGTAGCACCACCACTGAGGGTTGCTAAGAGATCAAATCGATCAATGCAAATAACACGCTGCCTGTGGCGCCTCGAGACCCGTCAGCTCTTCCTATTACTTCCAAGGGCAGCTTGCGGCTCCTCAGAGGTGGGCCCAGCTGTCCCCCAGCTGCTCTCCCCGAATTTATGTTTCAGATCAGCCCTGGCCCCATCCCCACTCCCCCCTCCCCGCAAGGATCCATGACATCTCACTCCAAGGCCTGTCAGAGCCACTATTAAGGTGATAAATCTCCCACCAGCCCCTGCTGCCCTCCCTTCACTTTCTGCACAGAGACTGTGCTGTTATAAATGTGTCCGGCCCATGAAACCTAACCCCAACATGTCCCACGAAAGAGGCGTCATTGCAGCCACCAGGGTCTTATCTGATTGGAAGTCAATGTCTGCTTTTCCCACCCCACCCCTGGTCTCCAGAGCAGGTGGGGGGTCAAAGAAAGGGGGTCTTACAGGAGGGGGTCTTACTGCTGATTCTAATCTGGGAGCACCCTCAGGGCAGGCAGGATTCCACAGAGGGGACCAGGTACAGGCTATAGCAAACCAAGGACTTAGCAAAGTCAGGAATGAAGAGGTGAACGAGCCTCAGAACCCACATCTGGGATCCCAGTCCAAGCTCTGGATCGGTCTTGCCACACATTTTGGACACACAAGGATGACATTCTCATCGTGCTCCTCTGTCAAAGGAGCTTACTGGCTTGTCTAACAGAATAACCCAAGGGTAGTTTGTGGGATTCAGGCATGGCTTGCTCCAGGGTCCAAACAATGTCTCCAGACACTAACCTCCCTCTCTATTTCTGGACTTCACCACAGGTTCTAGGGATTTGATGTGGATGTCTGGTGTGTGTTTTTGTTTTTTGGGTTGTGTTTTTTTTTTTTTTTTTAGCCTATTACATGTGCACATATGGGGTACAAAAATGCTTTGAGACTGGTACGGATAAAAGTGGTTACCACTATTAGGAAAACAACTGATATTTGATTTGGGGCCTCTGGTTTATGAAGCCCTATGCCTAAAATACCTTATTTTAAAATAACAGTAAGTATGACATATGGAGTGCTTGCTACGTGCCTGTTGGAATCCACATTGAAGCTCTTCCCTGCATTTCAAGGTGGAGCCCACAAACCCATTTCACTGATGAGGAAAGTGAGGCTCAGAGAGTTATTTAATTTGCTCAAAGGCAGAGTAGGGATTCATCTGAATGCCATTTACTCCAGAGCCTACGTCCTTTTCAGTATATCCTGTTTCCCTTATTTGCAAATCCACCTTTGGAAGGTGAACTAATTTCAATGCTCTGCACGTGTGACTCTGAAGGCGTATGGCATGCAGGCACTGGGCTACACTTCTGTGCTTTCACTAATGCAGCTGACATGAAGGCATGTGCCCATGGAGCCGGACACTTTGGTCATGTGGAAAAGGAAAGACATTTTTCTCTACCGCAAGGAACTTAGAATCTGATGATAAAATATGGTTACCGCAACCCACGTCATCCACATGAAATGTCACAAGGTAGGTATAATAATGACTGCTCTGGTGGTGATGAGGACACTGAGGTTCAGAGAGACCCCCAGCTGAGGAATAGTGAAGCCAGAAGAAAGAGCTCTTGTGTCTCTTTCTCTTCTTATAAGGACACTACCCTCAGGACTTCATCTAACCCTAATCATCGCCCCCAAACCCCGTCTCCAAACACCATCACATTAGAGGCTATGGCTTCCACATATGACTAGGGTGTGCAGAATTCAGTCCACTGGAAACGGGTGAGTACCAAATTATTAATATAAACCCGTGAATGTGCTAGAAGAAAAGAGGAAGCACCAGAAATTATGCTAAGACGGGATCTAGATGTGAGAATCAACTATTCTGCTACTTAATCAAATAAATTTTACAATGATGGCGGTATAGGGGCAACAGGTGTGGAATCTAAACATGCCTCAGGATGCCTTCTCCACGAAGTGGACTCGTTCAGATGTTCTCTGAGGTGCCCGCCAAGCGACTGACCCCTTTGTAAGTTGTTTTTCCACTCGGTATTAATGGAGGAGAGAACCAGACATGGTGAATTACTTGGGGCCTTAAGATGACCCAGTTGGAGTCACCCTATGTGAGCCCACCGGCCGTCTGGTGATTGACGGGTAGGCACGTGGTACAATCCATCACAAGGCCCTGACTCAGGAAAGACAGGTCGGTGGGAGAGCTAAAACAGATGTTGGGGTCGGAGGGCATTGAAGAGGCTCCAAGAGCCAGCGAGAGTCCCTGACACACGGCAGCGTCCGGGGCTGGTAACACCTTCCCCTGATGTCATGTCAGGGGCGGTTCCTCTAGACAGCCACATCTCAGGTGTTGCTTTTAAATACCTAAAGGTTAGTGTGACACCCAGATGGTTAGAATAAGTAAATTCCAAATCTGCAGATAAATAAAAAGATATATTTTTCATTATTAATGTATCTAGGGTCAATTACTGTCATGTTGATGTAGTGGCCAAACATTATTCAGGCTTTAGCAGGCCTTCATGACATCCCTTTTGCATCCCTCGTGAGGCCCCCGGGCGTACAGAAGACCCTCAGCCAAACCGCCGAGAAAGTAGCAGCACAGTCTGTTCACAGTGTTCTAAGCACCACATTGAACACCCTCTCGGGTGGCTCCACCCCAGATTAATTGAAATTGAAAGCAAATTTTGACCTTTCCATCACATTAAAAATTCCTGGATGGTGTATTCAATGTGTGTGGTTCCTACTGGAATTCCAGCATCTCCTTAACACTTTTTGGACTAAGAATACTGGGCAGTCCTGGGTAAACGAGTGACTCGGGTTTGAGACCTACACCATCTGCCCACTCTGTGGGAGTCGTTTGTGCCACAGAATTGCAGAGTGTTTGAGTGGGAGGAGACTCCTGGAGAAGAGTCTCGCCGGGAGTTTTCCAATGTTGGTCCCAGCCTGGACGCTGTGGATCCCGGGAAACTTACCCTGATCAGCCCCGCTCCTCCCCAGCCCCAGGGCTTGCTGACTCAGTGGGGCCTGGGCATGTGTGTTTTTCAAACGCTCTTAGAGGAATTTGGATGGGCATCCAGGGGGGAAACCTTGAACCCTCGCCAAGAGGCAAAGGCTCACGGAGACCTGCCTCTGCCCCAATCTCATTTGGCCATCATGTGCCAGGCCCAAGTCCACGGCCATCGTCCCCACCAAGGGGCAGAGGCAATATCGCAAAACAGCCTGTGGCAGGTGTCAGCATCACCCCACTGCCGGAATGCCACCTCTGCCGCTGCCCAGGGCTGAGTTTTGGAAAGTCACTTGACTCCTCAGAGCTAAAATGCCCTGTCCTTCAGAAGGGGGGACTAATCACATCTGTCCTAATGGACGGTGTTGGGATTAGATGCCAAAGTGAGTAGCACAAGAGAAGTGCTCGATGAATGCAGCCCTCACGGGGCCTTCATTCTGGCTCTGGCTGTCAGCGGCCACGTCCCAGCTGTTTGGCAGCCTCTGGGCAGTTTGGACTGAGGACAGAGGCCTTTGGAAGCCCAGCGGAAGCAGGAAGCAGGAAGCAGGTGAAAACGAGAGGCCCCAGAAGGGGCCCTGAGTATGTGAGGTGCTGCAGGCAGCCTCACATGGATGAGCACAGCCAACGAGGCAGGAACATCTGGCACAACATCTGCTTCTAAGCCGGTGGGGAGCTGGAATGGGGGCTGGGGCCGGGCACTCCCTGTGGCAGGTGCTGCTCATGGCACTCGCTGCCTTCGCATCCAGCGCCTGCCCTCTGAGAATCTCCAGTGTTTTCCTAGCATCCCCAGGGTCAAGTCCAAGCCCCCAAAATATACGGATCCCACACCAGGCAACGCTAGTGTTGAGTCCATCTGAATCTGGGACACACTCTGATTGTGCCCACTTAATTCTTCTCCATGGTAACCACCCCACCACCTCCCACCACAAATTGTATGTCCCAGCCCAGCCAACCTGCTTTTAATCCTCTTGGTGACCAGTGTCCCAGGTCTGAGTCTGATGGCCACTTCTTCCTGAGCCCTCCTCAGATTCTTCTGCACCTGCCTATCTTTGACTCAGCCTCCAGGTCTCATTCAGATGCCCTTGCCTTGAGAGGCCTCCTCATCTCCTCCATGGGTGTCATGGCCATGTTCATCACTGTGGCAGCCAATCAAATTCATCCATTCCACGCATGCTCTGAGCCCAGCTCAGTGCTTGGCACACAGCAGGGGCTCAGAGAATGAATGGAATGGATAAACTTGATTGGACTTGACAACAAATATTTTGAGTACCTACTGTGTCCCCAGCCATTCTGAGCAGTGAGCGGAAGAGATAGAAATGGGCTCCCATTCATGTTGGAGAGATAGTAACAAGAAAATAAGTAAAATAGGTTTCAGATCATGCTAAGTGCGAAGAAAAAGTAGAAATCTGGGAAGGAACATAGGAAATGTTGTACCTGGAGAGTAAAAAATTCTGTAGTTTGGATTGTGAAGGGCTTCTGGAGGCGTGGTGAGGAGTGAGCCATACAGGTGGATGGATGAATGGATGGGTGATAGATAAATGGATGGATGGAAGGAAGGAAGGTGAAAGGATAGATGAATGAAAGGATGGATGAATGAATGAATTGATGACAGAGAACACATGAACAGCCCTATGATATATACAGACAATTTTTTTTATCTCCATCATTAGCCTTGTTTTTTTCTATGTCTGGCCACCTGCATCCCACCTGTCCTTCATTCAGTGTCAAAGTTGGAAGCCTCTCGTGGAAACTGCATCCATCTCTTCTTGTTCCCAGTTCCAAGGACCCTGGGAGCCTGGGCCCCAAATCCAGATAAACTCGACACTAGCATTGCCTGGCGTGGGGTCGAGCAAGAGCACTTTAAGATTCACTCTGGGAGAAGTTCCCTGCAACACTAATTTGTCTACAATAACTTTCATGTTGTCTTGTTTATTTTTATCCGTTTAAATATTAATTCTTTTATGAGAGAGAAGAGAGGTGGTTTCAGGGTATTAAAATGTAACAACCTTGAAAACGTGTTTAAAAGATCGGTTTATACCACGTTCTGTTCGGTTCATGTCATGTTCTGGCGTTCACTGCAGCTCTTACAGGGACGGTCCTCCCAAGTCCGTGTGAAGAACGGGATGGCGAGTCTCTCCATCTTTCAGGAACTTTTCCTTAATCACAAGTAAATTGTCTTTTTGGGGGGATCTGAGGGAGATTATCCAAAGGGGCCCCTGCGCCATGCCTCACCACATGGGGCTTATCTAGTTATCGACTCGCATGCAGTTGTCCAGGGTCACACAGCTACTCCGTCACTGAGCCAAAATTTGATCCTGGGTGAGCTAAAAATATTTTTTTTCTCTTACAAAAGGGCTGTGTCCTCAGAGACTGACCCCTTCGTGAGAGGAAGCTGTGAGTTTAAGATACAGATCAAGGCTTTCTGAGCAAGAGTGACCCGGGCCTCCCCTCTAAGTGGGGCCGGCGAGTCTGTCCCGGCGAATCGAGGTGGTTAAAAGTTCAGCGTCGGAGTCTGGGATCTAACTTCCTGAGCCGAACCCAGCTCCTGGGCTTACGAGAGTGAACTTGGGCAAGCGCTTTTCCCCCACCCCACCCCCCCGCCCGCGCCTCAGGTTCCTCGTGGATAAACACCCACATGAAACACATCTTAGGTTGGCGGGAGGATTCAAAGCAGGGAGACGTCCTGATGAAGCAGATCTTGTGTGTGCCCCACGCCCAGCAGTTCCACTCCGGGGCACACCCCCACCAGGCACGTGAGTCCACCGAGACCAGGACAGGAATGTTCCTCAGCGCCCAGACTGAACCGCCGATGCCCATCGGCAGCGGAGGCCGTGAGCCGTTAGTGATAGTCACAGAATGGGAGACTGCAGAGAGAAGGAGTGAAACGTCGCTACAGGAAACAACGCAGGTGGCTTTCACAGACACAGTGTGAGTGAGCAAAGGCTGGTCCTCTGTGTTGTGTACCAAGTGGGCGAGACTCACTCCGGTGTAGGAAAACAGAGTAGTTATCCTGGGGCGATGGGGCTAGGAACATTGTCAGGTGATCGATTTGGGGTCCTGGTGTGCTCATTGTGTGAAAATGCACATATAGATTTAGATATGATATAACTTCAGGGAAAGTTACAGGGTAATACCTGCAACTCCTCCCTGGAGACCATGCCTGTTCCCAAGGAGCCCTCAGCAACGCCTTTCCCAGCCAGACACTCATGGACACACATTGGCACCAAAGAAGTACCTATAAGACAAATGCAAGTGTTAGCTGCAATCTCCTGCCAGGTTAGGGTGTGTTCCCACGCCCCTGCACTCCAGCGGGCGTGGTCACTGTGGGATGATCCATCGGCTTCGTTGTGGGTTTTCATTTCACACTCTGTCTTCTCCAACCCCCAGGGGCCAGGCAGGTGTGGCCCTGGGGCAGGTGTCAGGTGGGAAAGGGGGATCTGGTGCGGAGATGAACCAGGCGCAGTGTCCACCCAAGGCTGCGGGCAGCAGCGTGGCCTGCGGGAGACCCTTCTCAAGGTCCTGGGGGGCTGGAGCCGTGGAAGGAAGCAGGGCACAGAGAGCCACTCCACGAGGAAGGAGCAGGTAGACCAGCAGGCTGAGACATGCCTCCAAGTGTTAGGCGCTTGTAAAAGCGTGAGACTGCGACCCTGGCCGCCCAGAAGCCCGGAAAGTGGGAACAGGATGCAGGAGCTCAGAGACAAAAGGGAAGAGCAAAGCTATTCTGGGCTCCTTTACGTGTGGGCTGGGGAGAGATCAGAGACGAGGGCCATTTAGGAAACAGAACCGCCCTCAGTTAAAGGGCTGAGGGGCCCAGAGCTGCCCCCTGACCCCCACCCTGCCCTCTCACGGTCCTTTGTGTGAGTTCTGGGGCCACGCACTATCCAAGGGGACCACTTGCTTGCAGATGAGTCCTCGGGACTAACCGTGCCTGGTACATAGTAGGTGCCCAATTAACAAGTGTTGCTAAATGGATGGCGATTCCCCTTCAGTTCTGAACACCCCCAGGGCAGATGTTTCTCTGTTTCCCAGGCCTGCATGGTGTGGCACATGCTGAGAGTCTGCAAGCTCTCACTCGGTGTCGTTTTCCTGCTTTACAGTTCATCTGGGTAATTCGTTTCTTTGAGATACATTATAACTACACATATTCATGACAATTAGGGGATTTATTATTATAAGGCTCACACTGTTCCTGGCACAGAGAAGTGGATCTTTTAAAAATGTGTTTCCCTTAGAAGTTTCCCAGAGCAATTAATGAAGCCCCCGAGAGGAATTCTCCGCAATATTTGTTCCCTCTAAAGCGCAACAGCAGGGTGATTCTCACAGACGCTCTGCTGAGAGCACAAAGCAGGACACCTAAGAGAGCACTACACGGCCCCGTCATCAGGAATTCAAGAACCCACGGCTAACGGGTAGCGGCAGCAACAAGACTCCCCGCTGGGGAAGGGGGTGGGATTGCCTGGAGGGGGTGTGAGGGTGTCTGTGGAGGCCGGGAATGTTCCAGATACGGGCCTGGGTGACAGTTCCATGGGTGTGTGCATAGGCCATGGAAAAACCCACTGAGTGGATTGAGATGTGCCCTCCTTACTGCTATGTGTCTAGATCAATAAAAACATAAGTGAAGCATGCCCTGGCCGGTTTGGCTCAGTGGATAGAGCGTCAGCCTGAGGACTGAAGGGTCCCAGGTTTGATTCCGGTCAAGGGCACATGCCCAGGTTGTGGGCTCAATCCCCAGTCGGGGACATGCAGGAGGCAGCTGATCAATGATTCTCTCTCATCATTGATGTTTCTATCTCTCTCTCCCTCTCCCTTCCTCTCTGAAATCAATAAAAATATATATTTTTAAAAATAAGTGAAACAGCTTTATCCTAGAATAGGTCTTAGATAGCGATGGCTTTAAGTGATCTTTATGATGTGTAGTAGGAAA
Organism: Cnephaeus nilssonii; assembly: GCF_951640355.1. Classification (NCBI taxonomy): domain Eukaryota; kingdom Metazoa; phylum Chordata; class Mammalia; order Chiroptera; family Vespertilionidae; genus Cnephaeus; species Cnephaeus nilssonii. Next base: position 30,885,644 of record NC_137091.1, read on the forward strand.
TGCATTTACATGGCTCTGGATTTAAAAGACCTACTTTCGGATTTACCCCCCACCCCGCCGCCCCATTCCCACCCACCTCATCCTCTCCCTGCGTGGTCAGCAGGTTCCCAGTGTGCGCTGGCTCTGGGAGAGTGGACACACCTTCACCTTCTAACCAATAACCAGTGGGAATCCCTGAGGCGCGGTGCATGTCTAACTTAATAAGCGAGCTTAGACGTTCTATTTTTTTTAATCCTCCTTTTGTTGGTGGAGAAACTGAGGCACAGCGATGGTAAGAGATTTGCTCCAGGCCATGGCGTGGGTGAGGGGCAGAGGCAGGCTTGCAGCCCTCGCTGCTGGGTCAGATGGTGCTGGACACACAGCAGGGGAACGCGACCATAAAACGCAGGCATGAATTATCTGGTGACAGACCGATGGGGATATGGCTGGGAAGCAAAATCCATCTCTTTTACAACTGTCCTGACGTGTTTATAGATCCACGTATCTGATGGGGGAGGGGAAGAAGAGAGGCAGCTCAAAGCCTCCTGGGCCACCCGCCCCTCACCCCTACCCCTACCCCCACTGCCTCAGTGCAGGGCAGTGTCCAACCACTGCAAAAGCATTCATGAAACCACCCATTTTGAACGACTTCTACAAAAGCAGGTTCCAGATTGGAGCTTTGCCACATGTGCCACCCAGAGCCTGACTGTCGTTAGAACATGGTCCAGAAAGCAAAGCGGAAATGGGCAGGGATGAGAGCGCTCCACCTCAACATCTCAGTGCTTAGAGCCCGTGATCTGACCGTGGCTCCGGACTCCGCGTCACAGCTTCTGATGAGTTTCCTCCACGGCACAGACTGCGGGCTGGAGCCTGCGGGGAAGCCCGGGGCCCACAAAGCACCACAAAGCGCTGCCGTCCTGTCACTGTTAGAGTCACACCGAGTCCAGGGACACTGCCCCCCCTCCCCCCCCCCCGCTTTTTCCTCTGAGGGGGTCATTCTACCACGTGGGGCACAGTCGTGGACTCGGAGGCAGTGTCCTGAACAAGGCATTGAGGTTTCTATTCTCTTGGAGTTTATTTTCTCCCGGGACACAGGACGAATCCCCTCTTCTCCCAGCTCTAGAGAAAACACCCCAAAGGCAGCTCAAAAGGCAAACTTCTGATCGTTGGGGAAATGGAGCCCAACGTTAGAATGGAGGTGTGTCTTGCGAAGGATGGGGAGAGAAATGGCAGAGGTGCGTGGCCCTGAGACGCCAGACAGTCTCAAAGTCCACCCTCCACCTGGGCCTCGAGGGACGGCAGAGCTGTCTGTCTCTGCTGAGGGGCCCAGACGGGGCGAGCTATGTATGGAAGGTGGGGGACCATTTGATGGCTGCATCTGGAATCAATTGAGGGAGGCTGGGGTCGCTGTCAGGGCCTGGCACCCACTGGATGACCCCCCAGGCTGGTCTTCACCGAAAGTGTCAGGGAAAGAGAAGGCGCGGCTCTTTCCAAGGGCCCTTGACATTGATTTGAAAAGACAGTCTGAGTCGCTCAGTGGAATGGCTCCCTGTGTCAAGAGGCAATTACCTGTAATTATTATGCAAGCTTCTAATCATTGCATGTTGGCTAATTAGTTACAAATTGCTCAGCAATAAATCGCCTTTGGGCAGCAAGACCTCCTTCCTTTGGAATGTGGGCTGGGTCCTGAGGGGTGGGGCGGGGAGGTGGCCCGGCGTCCCAGGAAGGTGGTTGGTTACTCAGAGGCGTTCTGAAAGGTCTCCGAAGCCCTGGGAGCGTGGCAGAGACGGGCAGCGGTTCACCGGTTCACCGTGTGGCCCAGGCAGGTGGGAGGGACCACAGCGCTGCACTTGCTTCTTCAAGGTGCGGAGGACCTGAGGTCCAGGCTCCTGGCTGCTGCGCTGAGACTGGGCCCCGCAGACCCTCTTGCCGGCCCAGGAGGCGCCGGAAGGCCACGTTCCTGTGCATTGTTGGCACTCGGTGCGGCCCGGGCACCAGTGGCATCGGACGGCCGAGCCCTGAATCAGAACCCGCATCTTACCATGAGCCCTGGGTGATCCTTGCAGCGAACTCTGCTGCGAGCTAAGAATATCTTCTGGGCCCTTGTTCCTAAATTTTTAAAGATGTCTGTTCGTTAAAAAACAAAAATGCTCTTTTATGGTGCACCCACTCCGCTGAACCTTCGCATCCACTGAAAATAACAGACTCGCCGAAACCGGTTTGGCTCAGTGGATAGAGCGTCGGCCTGCGGACTGAAGGGTCCCAGGTTCGATTCCGGTCAGGGGCATGTACCTTGGTTGCGGGCACATCCCCGGTAGGGGGTGTGCAGGAGGCAACTGATCGATGTTTCTCTCTCATCGATGTTTCTAACTCTCTATCCCTCTCTCTTCCTCTCTGTAAAAAATCAATAAAATATATTTAAAAAAAGAAAATAACAGACTCAACTGCTGGCCACAAGCTCCACAGGGCGGGTCACCGGCTCTCGGCTGCTGTATCCCCAGGTTCTAGACTAGTGTCGGGTGCACAGTAGGTGCTCAATAGATGTTGAATGGATGCAGTGACAGAGGGATGCCCACAGGTATTGCTAAGGGTCGACACCAAGGTGTGGGACGGTGCAGATACGGGAACCTGGGTTTTCTCCTCTGGAAAAGGGGAATAAAATATTAGAGAATTAATGCACTGTGAGGTGGAAGAGTGTCCCCCCTGAAAGTCCTGTTCGCCTGGGACTTCAGGGTGTGACCTTATTTGGAAACACGGTCGTTGCAGATGTTAAGACGAGGTCATGCTGGGTGAGAATGGGCCCTAATGCTATGACTGGTGTCCTTATCCAAAGAGGAGAGGTGACACAGAGACATGGCAGAGAGGCCAGGGGACACAGCAGAGGCTGAGACGAAAGTGATGTGGCCTCAAGCCAAGGAACACCTGGAGCACCCAGGAGCTGCAAGAGGCAGGAAGGGTCCTTCTCTGGAGCCTTTAGAGGGAGCCCAGCCCACACCGCGGTTTTGGACCTCTGGCCTCCAACAGTACATTTCCGTGGTCAGCACCACATGGTGATAAGGGATCGCAGTGGCTCCGGGAGGCTGACACAATGCCCGCAAAGGTCCACTCATGGAGGACTCTGACTCGGGGCCAGTTCTCCTCGTCCACGTGATGGTGACTTGTCACCACCCCAGTGGCCCTTTCCCGTCAGGACAGGCAACAGGACAGCGCATGAGCCACCGAGGCAAGACGCCCGAAGGTGCCGAGAGAAAGGGACCGGAGAAGCTGTGATTTGGGGCCGTCTTCTCTGCAGGCCCTGGACCAAAATGGTGCCCACAGACTTCCTCCCCTGGCAATGGCCACAGCGGCCATGGCTGCCCCTGGAGCCCCAGGTTCAGGAGGTCCCAGGCAGACGCTCTGAGAGAAGAATGCCCCCCAGGCAGCAGCCGGGGCCACGAGATGCCCCATCCGACTGCTGAATGTGTCTGGCTGTTTAGGGAGCAGGACCTTGTCCTCCCCCTTGAACCCAAATACAGATGTGTAGGGGTCAGAGGCCAGGGCTAATTAACTTAGGAGGGGCATGTACACTTGACCAGACTCATGCAGGTCATCAGGAGCCCCCGAGCTGTCCCTGTGCTATTTTTAGTCTTGAGGGCTATGTGATGAGGCCACGACTTCAGCGTGGCCCGGGATAGGGTCGGGGCGGGGGCGTGGAGGGGAAGGAAGGATGGCGCGTGCAGGCGCAGGACAAAGAGGCACTTCAGAAGATGCCAGCAGCCCAGGCCTGCAAGATGGTCACCTGTGATCGAGCATTTGCAGTGAATTTTACTTGCCCTCTCGGTTAATCCTCACAGCAGCCCCGTGGGTGGGGTCAGTGCCAGCTCCATTTCAGAATTGGGGAATCTGAGGCATGGAGTAAAGAAATGGCCTATCTGAGGAACCCCTCATATCCTTAGGTGGCCCTCCAGACCCCCTGCACTATAGGATAATTACATGGAAGGTATTTGGGGGCTCAGGGACCCTGTGGAGTGGACAAATACACACTCTGACGCAAGATTATGGGGTGCCTCAGGGTGCTGGTTTTCCCAATCAGGAGCCCCCAGGGCAGGTGGTTGAGAGGTTAAGAGGGGCCCTGGGTCCAAACCCCACTCCACCACTTCCGGCTGTGACCCCCGGGGTAAGTGGCTTATTCATGCCGGGCCTCGCTGCCTCAGCGGCGTAATGGGGACTCCTACCCCAGTGGTCTGGTGAAAGGGGTGACGCATGTGCTGGGCTCAGCACGGCTCCCAGAGCAGCCAGCGCTCTGTGGGGCGCTGAGGTGGGCAGGTGGCAGAGGCAGAGGGAGGGCCTGCACCGGGGGCCTCACGAAGATGTCCCCGAGACGGAGCAGCCCACAGGGCGACCGCAGTGACCCTGAGGAGGAGGGGGAGGTAGGGACGGCCCAGCCTGTGGGCTCCAGGCTCCCACATCCCGATCCGGATCCAGATCCAGCGTGGGCCCTGGGGCCGGGGCGCTGAGTGCAGGGAGACCGAGCTTAATGCAGCTCTGATTACAGGGAGATAGTGCTTCCCGCCGGCTTGCGGGGCCCGCTCCGTGGATTAGTATTTATTACGCCCTGAATCAGCTGGCAAGAGGGCCGGCTTCTGTGGAGACGCTCAGCAGAGCCTGGAAGCATAATGTTCCTTTTATTGCTCCATAAACAGCCCACGCTCTCTCCCTCCTCTTCCTCCCGCTCCCCGCTCCGTCCTGTCTGTTTAAGCCCTTTAAACCTTTAATCAGAGACTAATTGGGCAGAATAATAACAAACCCCTCTCAGTTCTGTTCTTCCAGAGCCTGGCCTGGAGGTAGCTGAGGTGGCAAGACCTGGAAAAACCCCAGTAGTGCCAAATAGGCTGTCACGGCAGAACCTCCTGTGTGCGCCCTGAGAAGTCATGGCTTCACGGCCCAGCGGAAACGAGGGACCAGGCTGATTTCACGGCTGCGTGTGTGTGTGTGTGTGTGTGTGTGTGTGTGTGTGTGTGTGTGTGCGTGTGTGCACATGGCACACCTCTAGGGGGCGCCATTTCATCCCCACCTCTCGGAATACAGCTGTGCAGTGCACAACCTGTGCAGCCACACGCAGCGCCTGTTCCTACAGCTTCCAGGTAAACTGTAAATGCAAAGACACCTACTCAGTGTCAGCAGCAGCATAGTAAGGTGGCTCGTTTTTTCCTGAGCTTCCCCTGCATTTTCTAATGGCTTCTCTATAGGAGAAGAGGCTCATGAAACATACCAGCACCGGTTCCAAGTGCTTGGTGTGTGTTAAGTCTGCTAATATGTACAACAACCCTACAAACCAGGTATGTTTATAACCCCATTTTACAGATGAGGACCCCAAGGCACTGAGCCATCATGTAACTTGGCCAGTCATACAGCTAAGGGCCATGTGCTCCCAATCAACCACCCTAAACCACCTCTCCTTTCCCATCCTCAAATGAGATAAGCTACATTTATTTTAAACGACTCCACCAAATCCCACCTCTAACACTTCAGTGGCCACCCTTGCCCCTTATCCAGGCACCTGTTATCCCCTCACTTTAGCCCTTTGCTCCCCATCACACTGTTGTCTGGCAAGTATCTTCCCTGTCAGTCATTCGTACTCTAGCAAGAATTATAGACAATGTATATCCTCCCCGAGGGACCCGATTCCTTATTGAACAGTGGGATTCTGGAGCAAACTCGGTGGGTAAGCAGAGAGAATCTGGAGTGGGAATAGGTAACTTTTCAGTAACCCAGAAATCAAACGGGTTCAGCATTGCTGAACAGAATCATGATGTCCTGACTTGAGGAAAAGCTAGGGTGTTAGCGATCATCTAATCAAGCGTAATTTTAGATATGAGAAATGGGCCCAGGCAGGAAAATTTAGGTGAGACATACAGCAAGTCAGTCTATGGCCAAAACTGTGAGTGTACTTCGGACATTATCTTGTGACTCGGCCTCACAAGAAAAGAGAATGTGAGTATTTGAGTGAGAAACCCACACCCCGGATTCATTCAAGCCCAAAGACGTGAAAACACCAATAGCTATGCTACAGAAGGCGGAGGTGAAGAATTGCAGGGCGCATCTGGCTAACATGAGGGAAAGCTGATGCCTAGAGAGAATTGGTAATGCCAGCTATCCTTTGCTGAACACTTGTGAGTCACCGGGCACTATGCTTATCAAATCTCAGCACAGTTAACCGGCATCACGGTGGACAGAGTTTGGGGAAATGCTGCGCTAGGGACATTTAAACAGATCTTTGTGTTTATTTCACCTGCAGGACTTTTCAGAGCCTTGACTATGCTTATGTGCATTGCGAATTGCCAAAAAAATAAATAAATAGAACGTTGCTGCGTTTCCCCAGTTACCTGGACAAGGAAACCCCTTTTCATGAAGCAACTCCTGGGACACATTTTGGTTCTAGATTTGAACCGCATACAACATTCCAAGAGCTCCGCTAAGACAACAAGTGTTCAAATGCTCAGTAAGTGGTTCCAGCTGTGAGGGCCCTGAACTCCGACGGCAGGGAGAGGTCACCATGCATTTATCCCTCGTTGCACAAATGTGTTGAGGGCGCCTTCTAGTGCAGGGCATCGTGCTGGAGTGGGTCAGGCGAGAGAGAGGGAAGCGGGTTCTACCGCTGGACATGGTTAGAGGAACATATACAAGCTTCCCTTTGTCCTGAGCAAAAGGAAGACGTATTTCTCAGCCCTCCTGCCACTGGGAAGGCAGCATGTGCCTGGTTCTGGCCTGTCTCTGAGCCTGGGGGACATGGGGGATTGCCAGGCTGAGTCCGTAAAGAGCAGATGCTTATTCTCATGTGCTTTCTTCTCCGTTGTGGCAAATGTGAGAGCCTCCCACTGAAATGATGGAGCAATAAGATGGAATCAGCCTGGGTCGCTGAGTTACCACGTGGAGGGCCGTTGTCCTGGAGGGTTTCCTGACCCTGCAGTGGGCTTGGCATGAGTGGGAGTTGTGTAACATCACAGAGATGTGGAGCTGTTTGTCATGAGAGCGCAGCATAACCTAGCCTGACTGATGGAGAAGGAACTGACCAACAGATTGGTGAACCAGATCAGATCCTTGCTTGGAGCACACGTGGTTAGTAGAGATGAGACCTTCGATATTTGTGTGTGAGTAATCTGAACATGGGCCTCAAGGGCACATAATACTCCATAGCAGCTCTGCGTTCCATCTGATAGAGTCCATCTCAAGAGGCTGAGTGGACGTTTGAAGGAGAGCTGGATCTGTGAGATTAAATGCCATTCCAGGGAGAAGGAATAGAGGTTGTAAAGGCCTAGAGGTTGGAAACTAAGGGGCATTCTGTCAGACTTGAGTGTGTGAGAAGCAGTAGAAAACAAAGCTGGAAAACGCTGCTGGACTCAAGATCATAAAGGTGCTAGCATTTCAGACCAAGTTCAGGGCAGTGCTGCTACCAGCATTTCCCTGGAAACTCGGGTCCCCTGAGCTGCATCTATGAGACAAGAGTTCCATTATCAAGAAGTTTGGGAAGAAGCTTCATTGCCTGCTTCCTTCTTCCTAAGTCCGAGGCTCGTGAACCACAATCAAGGCTCTGAGAACTCCTGCAGTAAAGAATCCAATCCAAATGTGCTTACTACAGTATTTCCTACCATTGTGGGATCAAACAGCTCTTTTTTTGGCAAGAACATTGGTATGGAGAAGGGGATCAGCAGAGTTATGAGCAGGGTGGGGACCTGGCCAGAGCCTGGAGAAGATGAGGGAGAAGATGAGGCCGAAGGGGAGACAGACACATCGCTGGCCCAGCTCACATGCGCCTGCCTCTCCTCTGATGGCACCATGCCCGGTGGACCCTCCATGCAGGCTCCCAGCCCTTCATGCTGACCACACCTCACCTCAAGCACAGGCTGCTGGTCCTCCCTCTGACATGGAGGCCCCTCTGGCCGCCCCACCCGGCCGCCCCACCCCCACCATTTGGAGTTGACACTTGACCAATGGGGGCAGGCAATCAATGGACAAGAACTTCTGCCCCCATCTTTGAGGCAGACTGCTCTGGAAGGTGTTCTGTGAGCTTCTTACGAGGTGTGGGTAGGACTGAGCACCTGTGGCCCCTGCTTCCTCACCCCTGCACCCTGGACCACCTCCCAAATAAACTCGCAGCGTTGGGGGGAGCCCAAGATAAGACCAGGAATGTGTTAGAGGAATTAAAGGAGGCAAAGGCTAGATATGAAGAGATCTCTGGCAGATTTTGGAACAGACCCAGAAAATAAAAACATAGCGTCCAAGCGCACGTTGCTCCAAGGAAGCAGAGGCAGCCAGGGATGAAAGCCACCCTCGCCGGGCTCCGACAGGGTCAGAATCCACCTAAGACACCGCATCGCTGTTTCTCCAAGCTTCCCTGCAGAGACTTTATCGCCTCCATGACTGACAGATTTGGAAACTGAGACTCGGAGAGGTGCGTTCTCTCCTCTGAACTGGGCAGCTTCCCACCCACCCAAAACATGTTCTGGAGGAAGAAGGGACAGGGTTTGACAACTGTTGGGTGGTGGGCAAGAAGGGGAGAAACGCTGACTGTGAGGCAGGTGTGCTCCAAGAAGGCTTCCTGGAGGAGGTGGGCAATTCTGCACATGGGACCCATGATCAGAATGCAGGGCAGATATGAAACATCATTACCATTGTTATTATTACTCTCTCCCATCTTAGTCAAAAGCCTGTACTCGGTTGGGTGTTCTGTAAGCCCAGGTCAATTTCTGGTTAAATATTGGATCACTGGAGTCTTTAAATGTTCGTTTGTGAGCCTGGGGGGTCTGTAGTTCAAAGGCATTGTCAACATTACGACAGTAACCGCCCAGTGCAGATCACAGCGCAGGCATCGGCTATGAGAAACAGCAGCAGCAAAGCAAGAGTTGGCAACCACTGATCTTTGAGGCCCTGTGGACATCAATCTGGACAAGCGTGTCCCGTGCGGGGGCGTTTGCACAAAGTGGATTGATGAGTCTCTCACAGAACAAGCCAGGGAAAATAACTCCTTGTCACTGGAGCCCGTGGGGGGACAGTGACCCAGAGTCCAGCCGCTGGCCGTCCTGCAGACATTCTCCTGCCCCGGCGGGGCCATGTCGATGAGGGAGCCTTCCCCCCTCACCCCGCCCATGGGCAGGCTGTCAGCTCCGAGCTGGACAAGCCGCAGCCCTCCTCATCTCCACGGCCCCCACCAGCTCAGGTATGGCTCAGCGGAGATCATTTTACTCCCAAATGGAGTTATAAATCAGTCCTTTTACAGAGATGGTTCCCACAAAACACCCGCACCCACGTCACTGTCAAAGGGGAAAAAGGAAAAGGAAAAACAAGCGAAGACAAAGGCCTGGGCTCAAAGGCAGAGGGGAGACGGCAATATTTGTTCAGCAGGGCTGAGCGGAGCCCCCGAAAGAGCCCAGCGTCTGCAGAGCCAGCCCTTTGAACTATCGCACCCTTTGTTATCCTAAGAGTTTGATGATAAGCCCACCCAGCACAACGATATTCTCAATTTGAGGCATATGGACTCCATTAATCTGCCCTCGCACCTTTTAAGAACTTTGTAGCTCCTGCCGCCCACGAACTCCAAGCAGAGGGTTAATTTTCTTAAATGGATTTTAGTCAGGCACGTCCAGCCTCTTTGGAGTTCGTGAAGTTGACAACTCGCCCGCCGGCTGCGATCTGTCCTTGGGGGGTAATGATGTCTGCCCGCCCCGTGCCAACGCCCGACGCGGCCGCCGAACGTGAGGGCCACACCCGGTCAGCCAGCTGAGGGGGCCCCACTCAGTGGGAGGGCAACAGGCTCACATCTACACCTCAGCCCCACCCCGCCCAGCTGTGTGTCCCTGTGGGCACACTCTTTAGCATCTCTGGGCCTCAGTTTCCCCCTCTGTAAAGCGAAAGCTAAGTAGCTTCCCCGTAGCATTGCTACACGGATAGTATGAGTTCAAATGTGTAAAACAATGCTAACAGCCCCCGGCACATGATAAATGCTCAACAAACAGGTATCTACTGGTGAGCAGATGGAAAGAGCAGCAGCCTCAGAAGCAAGACAAGCATCAGGATGCACAGGCTCTGCATGCTGGGAGCGTTAGGGCCGGTACTTCTCACCCCCACTCGCCCTTTTGGGTTCCACGGGCTGACAATGCAGACACCCTACAGTACTCAGCACAGTGGGGGCTGGAGCTGAGCCGGTGACCCAACCACAGCCAAAGGGCCGAGGGCCCTGCTGGGGCTCCGGCAGGGAAGGCCCTCCTCCCCCACAGAGGGCGGCTCCTGGAGAGGGTCTGCCCTCCTGCCTCTGAAGGCGGTGGGGTCTGGAGGCCAGAGACACCGCGGGCATCCTGCATCCACGAGGAGCTGGAAACCAGGGGCCGAGGGTGACGGCAGGACGGGAAGGGGTGGGTCCCTCCGTCCCTCCCGACCACATCTGTGACGGCTGAAGTCGCCAGCCTGCACTTCCTTGTTTTGTGTGTGAGGGGACATCATTCTGTCCTGCTCCTCTCTGCCACCCAACGCTAGAGATTATTGGGAGGGTCCTGGGCGGAGGGGCAGGTCAGCCAGGGAAGAGCGGGGCAGACAGACCTGCAGGTCACCACTCACTTCCCTCATCCGTTCACTCGTTCAGAAAGGTTTACCAAGTACCTCCTCTGTACCAGGTGCCTTTCAGGGACCGGCGGGCTTTATACTTAGGGGTGCAGGTCCTCACGTTGGCACTTAGACGAGTGGCCCATGCATAGCCTGGGAGTCCACACGGCCTCTGGATTGCAGACATTTGACGGGTCTTTCTGTTTGTTTTCCCTGCAGGACTTGCCAGAGCCTCGGAGGTGCTCATGGCACCGAGGCAGCCTGAGGCACCTGGCCGTGGGCAGCCCCTGAGCTCTGGCCTCAGTCACCCGCCTGTGCAGTGGGATAACAGTACCAGCAGCCGCCAGCTCCCACGGGTTGTTGAGAGGGTTCTGTGAGCTAAAGCTGGTGAGCGGATGGAATGCGGCAGGAGCGGCAGGAATGGCAGGCACAGTGAACGCTCCTCAGCAGGAGTGGTGGGAACAGGCCCCTCCTCTCATTTCAAGCGCATCTGCTTCGCAGGGAAAAAAAGATTGGTGCCAGATCCCAGGGACAAGCAGCGTGGGCTAGAGGAGCAGCAAGCTTCCCTCCTGCAGCCTCAGGCTTATCTGCCCCTTAGAACCTCCGCCCATTAGCAAGTTCTGGGCTGCCTAGAATAATGATGTGGAATGAGCCGAGAAAGCCAACGAACTCCAAAGTTTAAAAACCGACAAAATGTCACACAATCCAGAAAAAACAACATAACATTTGAATAAGTAACAGCCTGACAGCCCCCAGGCCCCTCCCACGCACTTACCCTCTGGTAAGCACCACGCAGGAGTGTGCGTGGAGAGACAAGTGCCACGGAGCCAGAGTGCCTGGCTCCCAGGGCCGGGGCCACCTCTGCCACTCCTAGCTGGAGGGGGTGGGGGTGGGGGCCTGAGCAAAAGGGACCTCATTTCTCTGTGCCTCCAATTGCTCATCTGTAAAATGAGCTGCTGCTAACTGAGTCCCCTCCGAGTGTCACGGTGAGGCCCAAGGTCACCTCTCTCGGCGTAGAGACATGAGTGCCCAGCATTCCTTAACAAAGTAGAACAAGCTAGAATGGCGAGCAGGGCTTTGCGGCCAGCCTGGCAGCTGTGCTGGGGAGCTGGCACAAACAGGCAGCAACAAGGCACTGGAAGAAAGTTGAATTAAACACAGGAAGTGTCTTGGGGTCCCCCAGATGCCGGCTCTGAGACAAGCAGTGGGGACAGAGGCAGTGACAGGGAGGTGGCCCCAAGAAGCCCTGGGGGGGTGGGGCGGGGAGACAGGGAAGGGACAGCCAGGGAGAGCTGTGTTATCCAGACGTTCCCGCCGGGGGTGGCGCGGCTCGACCCTGCCGAGGCACCATCGGTGAGCAGAAGGTTCCTGTCGCTGCTATAACAACACACCACAAATTCATCCTTGAAAAACGCAGATGTATTCTCTCACGGTCTGAAGGGCAGAAATGTGACACAGGTCTCCCCGGGGCAAAAATCAAGGCGTGGCGGGGCTGGCTGCTCCGGAGGCTCCGGGAGGGTTACTCTCCTTGCCTTTTCCAGCTTCTCCAGGCGCCGCAGTCCTTGGCAGGCAGCAAAGGCAGGTCGGACCTTCTCAGGCTGCGTCTCTCTGCCCTTCTCTTCTGCCTCTCCGTAGGACCTTGTAAGGACACTGGGGCCACCAGGTAATCCGGAAGGGAGAGCAGCCTTCGTTCCATGCAGTCTCCAGCCCTTTGGGGGTCACATGATGCAGGTGCCAGGGCTTAGGACGAGGATATCTGTGGGATTCCCGCCCCAGGGTCAGCCCGCCTCTGAGACTGTTCCCTGCTGAGGAGGGGGAGCCGGGCACCGGTGGGGCCGCCCTGGGTGTTCATTCTTGGCCACTTGTGCGGCCCAGGGCCACGCAGAGCAGCCTCTTGCTAGTGAAAGGACTTAGGCGAGGAGACCATCCCCCAGGGCTGGGGGGAGGGAGGCTGGCCTGCGGGGACACAGGGCACGGAGGCCCCGAAGCAACACTGGGAAAACCCCTGGGTCACCTTGCCAAGAGCTGCGAGTGATGTTCAGACTCTTCCTGAGGCCTGGGGGGTGCAGGGCTACGGAGCCCCCGGGGGAGGAGAGGCCTTGAGTCAGGGAGGTCCCTTCCCTGTCTCCCCTCCCCACTCCCGGGAGCAGGAGAGCCGAGTCCCCCCTCAGCTCTGGGCCTTTCCTCTCTCACCGCACGTGTTTCAGTCCAGCTGTGGAGCTCCAGGACCCAGCTTGAGCCAGGACAGCGAGGTTTGGGGTCCCAGTCAGGTCACCCGGGGGCTGGGCCTTAACTCTGTCCAGGAGAAACGCCGCAGCGGGCCAACAGCCACACCTTCCACGGAGCCTGGACTTGAAAGGCAGGCAAGGTGTCCTTCCACCTTGTGGCCAGTCGGCAGCACGTCTGCCCCCTGGCTGCGCACAAAAACCTCTTTATTCCTCAGACACCTGAGGAGTCCTTTTCCACAGCCCCACCTCCTCCCCAAAGTGACATTTCTTCAGAGGTCCCCTTCTCAGCCCGGCCTTTCAATCACCTGAGCGCGCCCAGCCCAGGCCTGTCAGGCCCCAGCCCGGTGGGAGAGCAGTTGGCACTGGCCTTGCCCACACTGAGGAGTCTGTGTGCCCAAGAAGGCTGGTTCTCACCCACGCAGCTGCGCGGGCTCGGGTTTCAGCCAGCCACCAATTTCCTTTCCCTGACAAACGGCCTCAGAAAGCTCGGCCAGAACTCTCCACCTTAGCAAGGCTTCCGCTCGCCCTGTGCTGCTCCTGCTCTCTCTCTCTCTCTCTCTCTCTCTCTCTCTCTCTCTCTCTCCCTCCCTCCCTCCCTCCCTTCCTTTCTCTCTCTTCTTTCTTTCTCTTATTCCTTCCACGTCCTCTGCCTCTTCTCTCGCCATCTCTCACTCGGCATTTATTACACTGACTCCTGGTTTGGGAGGGTGGGAAATTCCAGCCCATCAGAGGAAGAGGGGACAGAGGGCTTCAGAGGGGATGTGGTCGAGCAGCCCTCAAATACCTGCTTCCATGGACATTGTGAAGGGTTTCTCCCTCTTGTTACCCACAAACACACACACGCGCATACATGCGCGCGCACACACACGTGCACATGCACTGCCGGATGCTGTGGCTTTCCCAGTCAGGGCTGATGAGAGAGAAGCCCAGCCCAGCTGGCCGGCATCTGCCTCCGAGTCGGGGCCTGGGCTCACCGTGGGCCTCCGGGTAGGCTCTCCTCACTTCTCAGCCCCCAATCCTGCTCCTCCTACGAGGCAGGGCTGCAACCTCACCTCCTCCGGGAAGCACTCATGGCGCCAGCTCCAGCACCCGGAGGCAACTTGCAGTCCTCTGTTGGTCCTTGCCTTTTGGCACAGAAATGTCCAACACAGACTCAGCAGTGAATGTGTCCCTTTAAACACTAAAGAAAAGATAGTGCCGCTCCTCCCTGCGGTTCTGCCGTCCTCACACAGTGGGGCCTGGAGCTGACATACCCCAAGAGGAACCGCCGGGGCAGGAGACCCTCGAGGGTCAGAGAACCAGCTTCTCCCCCACCCAGAGCAAAGCAAGCTCCCTAATTAAAGGGAGGAGGGCCACAGGTGTTCCCATGACTAGGAGGAAATTGCACCCTCCGACCTCTGTCTCAGAGAGCCTGCACATGGATTCTGCTCCCGCATGCTTCCTGCCATCCTGGCTGCGGGCCCCCCTGCGGGCGAGGGGCATAGCTCCAACCTGCACCCGGGCCCTGGAAAGCCCCGTGGGGCTTCATGAGCCCTTTCAGCAGCTGCCCAGAGTAAAAGGGCCCCCGCATTCCTGGGTCCGCCTGGGTATCAGTAACACAGGAGCAGGTTGGAGGCCAGGGTGGCTCAGACCGTGAAGTTCTTGCTGTGCTATTAGGAATCGCCCCCTCTATTGCCTCTGTTCCCCCAAGTCCCAAGCCAGTGAGGGTGCTTCTGGAGAAGTCGGACCAGACCCTGGCTTGCCCCACCCCTCTCCCGGTTCCTGATGCGCCAGGCCTACAGAGAAGCTGCCTAACAAGCCCTCCTCTTCTTCATGCAACCCTAAGCAGAGAGCTCTGGGTGCCTCCTCCACCAGCCCAGCCCCTGCCCAGCCTGTCACCTACCTGGAAATGTTCTGGGGTAAAGTAACCACTTTAGGTGGCTGGGAGTCCACATGGGGGTCTCATCCTAAAAGATCTATCCCCCTCACCTTCTTGGCCTTATTGCCTCTCATTCCCTCCAGGTCATTTGCTGGAATCAGCCACACTGCCCTCCTCTCCTTCCTCAGTGGTTCTCAACCTTTCTAATGCCCCGACCCTTTAATACAGTTCCTCACGTTGTGGTGACCCCCAACCATAAAATTATTTTCGTTGCTACTCCATAACTGTAATTTTGCTACTGTTATGAATCGTAATGTAAATAGCTGTGTTTTCCGATGGTCTTAGGCTCTACAACAGCAGTTCGCTAGCAGGGTCGCCTAAGACTGTCTGAAAACACAGATATTTACATTACGACTTAGATGTTCCCTTCCACCGGAATTCCCTGCCCCCAAAATCCTCACACCTCCTTTTCTCACCCCCTGCAGGTCCTCCCTCAAGGTTCATCACCTCCAGAGGCCTTCCTGACCGCTCTGTTTAAAATTGCAACTTCAGGGAAGTGAGGATCTAAAACAATTCATTTCCATTCCGTTATTACATGTTTGTTTGCCATCCACTGCGCACCAAGCCCCGCACTAGGCCCTGGGGTACAAGCAGAAAGCCAGATCTGAGTGACGCCTATGGAGCTGGCTCCCACCTGAGGTTCTCACACAATGCGCATCATTCCTGAACAACCTCGGACGGAGATCCTATCACCCTGCGTGCATGAACGCAAAAACTGAGGCTCAGAGCTGGGGAAACCGAGGCTCAGAGGCACAAATCAACTTGCCCAAGGCCACACAATTGTGTGAGTCATGACCCTACCCAGGGCGAGGGAGGCCTGGCAGGGGCAGGAGAAGGCCTGCGAGCCCCCCTGTAGGGAAGAAGGCCGGCCAGCCGGTGATTTATCACAGAGAACATCTGAGGAGGCGCAGCCAGGGCGCAGGCACGCGGACGGTGATAGCTTTCGCAGCAGACAGCGAGCCTGTTTGGACGGAAAGGTACCCAGACGGCTGTAATCTGTGTTTATGTGTGGCCGTTTAATCCATTTTAAATATGGGCGGGCAGGGGGTGCCGGACTTGACCAGCAGTGAAATCCCAAAGGAAAAGTGCTCAGGGAGGAACCGAGCCGCCTGCGCTCATCGAGGTGGGGTAGGGATGGGTGGGTAACAGATTGTGGTGGAATGTTCCAACTGGCAGGGCCTCCGACACATCCTGACCTTCTCGGGCTTCAGTTCCTCCATGTGCAAAGTGAGGGTGTAGTAGGATAGTGGGTTTTAAATCACCCAAGATCTAGACAGGATCTAACTTCACCTTGGAACTAACAGGGCGATAATACAGCCCACACGTGCTGGGGAGGGACTGTGTGCCAGGCGCTGCTGCGTTACACAGACGGACCCATACAACCCTGAGGGGGCGCGCAGTGGCATCATCACCACCCCTCTGTAAAGACTAGGAGGCTGAGGCACACAGAGAGGTCAATAGCTTCCCAGAGGGCACAGAGCAAATAAATGATGAAGTCAGGATGCAAACCCGGCAAAGTGGCTGACCACCAGGCTTCTGAGAGTGGGCGTGGGGAGCCCGGAGATCTCACGGTGAATTTCAGGCTGGAGAAGGAGAAGCCATGGGAGACCAGAGACTGAGTGGTCACAGCTATTTGACGTGGGAGGCGACTCCCCAGGGGGGTGCCATCCAATCAGAAAAGGAAATAAAAGGCATCCTGATTGAACAGGAAAAAGTAAAATTAACTTTACTCACTCAGTTCACATTATTCCTAGACAACCTGGTATGGAGGTCTTATCACCTTGTGTGATAAGATGACATGATCCTGTATATGGAGACCCCCACGGGATTCGTGCACACTCATACACATACACACACACACACACACACACACACACACACACACTATCTATTGGGAGTAGTACACAAGGTCACAGGATGCAAAATCAATACAAAAATATCAATTGTTTCTATTTACTAGCAATGCACAATCCAAAAATGAAACTAAGAATACAATTCCATTCACAATAGCATCACAAAAATATAATACTTGGGAATAATTTTTTAAATGTGCATGAGTCAGAGACAAAACATTATTAAACGTGCAAAAGGAAATCCAAGAAGATGTAGGTAAATGGACAGTTCATATTCATGGGTTGGAATACTCATTTATTGTTAAAATGGCAATTCTCCCAAATTGAGCTATGGATTCAATGCAATTCCTATCAAAATTCCAGAGGGCTTCTTTTTTTCTTCTTCTTTTTTTTTTTTTTTGGCAGAAATTGACAAGAAAATTCTGAAATTTTTATGAAGATGCAAAAATACCTAAAGTTTCTAAAATTCATTTGTTGTGATGGTTGCACCACTTTTTTTTAAGTAGAGTTACTAAAATCATTGAATTGTACGTTTGAAATGGTCGAATGTTATGATATATAAAACATATCTCTGTAAAATTGTTTTCCCCGGAAGCCTCTGCTTAGAGAGGGAACTCATGGTTTCCCCCCCAGGACTCCTCGAACCATAAGGAAAGATCTTTATGACCTTCCTGCAGGGTCAGAGCAAGAGAAGGTGAGAAATTCCGGCTCTTCTCTCCACCGAAAGAGGTGACTGAAGTGCCGGGTCAAAGACTTTTTAAAAGATAGATATTTTTTTTAATTGATTTCAGAGAGAATGGGAGAGGGAGAGACATAGAAACATTAATGATGATAGAGAATCATTGATCAGCTGCCTCCTGCATGCCCCACACTGGGGATGGAGCCTGCAACCCAGTCATGCATGCGCCCTGATGGGAATGGAACCACTGAGCTACGCTGGCCGGTCAGGTCAATGACTCTTGAGAGTAAAGACTCTTGATGTGCCTTGTTGCTATGGCTGTCATTTACTACCAAGAGCCTATCCGAGTTTAAATCCCCCTTGCCACCATATAAGCTGTGTGACATTAAGCAAGACACTGACCCTCTCTGAGCCTCTATTATTTCAGCTGTGAATTGGAAAGAATTGGCACACTGCTCTGCTCTGCTAGAATGTGGAGCCAGGGCTCCTGCCTTCCAGTCTAGAATTCTTTCCATTAAAACTCTTCATCCGACACCCCTTTGGTCATTAAAGATTCCATATTCCATAGCTGTTGATAACCTGGGTTAGCCAGTGATTTATAAAATGAAACTCTGCTGCCCAGAGAGATGGGAAGGACTCAGAGCTCCCCACCCTCCTGCTGATCCTCATGCCTGGGGATTCTCAGCTCCCACCCCGGGGAGACACAGCCACCCACACCTCTGTTGGCATGCCCCGTGACTCCCTCAGTCACCCCATCTCACCATGACAGCCGTGACCTGCCAAGCCCCCATGTCCCTCCATATTCTTCCCAGCCCAGTGCATGCCCCCTTCCTCCGGAGCTTCATGCCCAGCCAGCCCCAGGCCGCCCCACAGCTGAGCACCTAAAGCAAGTGCAGTCCGTCCAGGAGCCTCCAGTTGGAAACATCGTTGGCTCTTATTTCCTGAGCTATAAGCCTTTTCTCCGTCTCCTCTGGAGCAAGGGTCACCGAGGCTTATATTTCTTATTTTACATGACACTTCCGAGCTCCCGTGTGTCGGCGTCGTGGTGGGTGGTTGGGCGGAGACAGGCGTCTGTGAACTGGCTGGCTGGAGGAGCGACCTCCGCCCAGGCCGGGAGAAGCGCTCCGCTTGGCAGGAAGGCATGGAGTTGAAGACTTCCAGGAGCGAGAGAAAGAGAGCAAGGAAAATCCAGAATGGTGCCAGGAACAAGGCTTGGTGAGCGGGGGTGGGTTGGGTTGCGCGTTGGATAGTAAAGGATGCAGGCTGGTAAACCGAGGCAGCCCTGGCCTGGGCAGCTGGCAGAGAGGCCCAAGGAAGGCTGGAATGAGCCAGGCTGGGACATCAGAGTCCTGCGTCCCTATCCTTTCCCCCACAGTGATGGACCCAATCAGGCTCCCTCCCCGATACTTCACCAGAAGCCGGGAGAGGGAAGCTCTCCAGCTTGCAGAGCTGGGGGAGCTGGAAGCCTGGTGCAAAGGGCTGAAATGAGCTCACTTGCTCATCCATTCATTCCAAAATGGTCACCGAGCACCCACTACGTGTCAGTGTCAGCACGGGGGATTCAGCAGTGAGCAAAGCGACAGAAAAAGCTCCTGCCCTATGGAATTTATATTCCAGTTGCAAGGGTGTGTGTATGTGTGTGGCGGGAGGGGGACTTGAAAATAAGATGATCAATAATATAAACACCAAACAGGTCAGATGGTGGGAAGTGCTGTGGAGAAAAACAAAGCAGGAGGGGGTGGGGCAGGGGCAGGGCCGGGATGTGGATCAGAGCGGGGAGGGTAACAGGTAAGGTGAGAACAGGCCTGGCAGAGCCCCCAGGCCATTGTGAGGTTTGGGCACTAAGGGGGGCGGGGGGCGGGGGACTGAACAGAGGAATGACCGCCCTCTGGCTTCTCTCCCATGTTTCTTCCAGCCTATGCTACAGACACATCATGAGATAAACTGGTTCATGGTGGAGCCTGAGAGAAATTCCCAGCCAGGTCAGCCAGCCTTGGCCGAGAGGATGAGAGTGAAACCCCCTCTCATCTCCCTCCCGCCTCAGCCCACTCGGCCCACCTTCCTCCCTGACCACCGCCTCCTGATATTCCCCTCTTTCCCCTCCTTTCCTCTCTCACCCTTCCTCCCTGCCAGGGCCTCGGCGCTAAACACTGTTCGCAATGAGAGAGGATCCAAAAGGCTGGGCTCTGTCCTCCCTCCCTGGCGTGGACCCTAGCCCAGGGCCAGCAGACTTCTGAAAAGGCCCAGAGAGTAACTAGTTTAGACTCTGAGAGCCGTGGTCTCTGTCCTAACTACTCCACTCTGCTGCTGCTACAACCAAGCTACACAAACAAATGGGCACACTGGGCTCCAATAAAGCTTTATTTACAAAAGCAAGCAGTGGGCCGATGTGGCCCACAGGCCGCAGTTTCTGATCTCTGCCATAGAGCAGCAACTGGGCTTCGTGTACTCCTGAGAGGGATCTGAGGTCCTGAGTGATTGGGAAGAAAGAATAATAATAATAATGGTGGTAATGATGATGATGAGGTATGTTGAGCGCCAACTTTCTGCAATGTCATTCTTCCATCTAAGGAATATTTACTAAGCTGGGAATACAGTGAGACAGGGGGACCCCCTACCCCCAAAAGCTTATAGTCCGAGGGGAAGTTCCCAGACACCACACAAGGTAGGTGCTGTGTACCCCCAGATGACAAAATTGACACCCGGGGAAGTGACCAAACGGTCCCACGGTGACACAGAGGGTGAATGGCGAACACAGGTGAGTCCCAGCCATCCCTTACTCCCGTTTGGCACCCACATGGGCCTCACCACCTGCATCGCCGCCCGGCAGCAGGACCGCCTAGAGCCAGGTGCTCACCCCCGACACGGTCCCCGGTGGGTGCCGAGAGGAAACCACGGGCCTCGCGCCTCCCTGAGCCACCGCATGAAACGGGGCGCTGGGATTGCGCAAGCGACGCTTGACGCCTAGATGACACCATCTTTGACAGTCCTTTTCAAACCAAGACTTTATTCTCTTGCCAATGTCTTCACCCTCAGACAGGAAGAAGCCTTTTGATCTAGGGACTGCATTCCTGTGCTCCTCCGGGCTCGGTGGGACGACTCCGTCAGGGTGACAAGCACCCCCCATCCTGGCACCACAGATGACGGACGAGCCTTTGACTAGCAGGGTGTAAGGAACTCGACATGGCCCCAGCCTGGCCAGCCGGCGCTCAGGTGAAGAACAGGCTCGCAGGCGGCGGCAAGACGGGCCCCTGCCTGCCTGCCTGCCCGCCGTGGGAACCCGCAGCCCACACCAGGCAGCCCCTGGCACGCGCTGAGTCTCTCCCAGCAGCGCCTGCGTCTCCCGAGGCGAATGCACACTGAGGATGGACCCAGTCCTCAGGCTTCCGACGAGGCCCTCAGTGCCGAGCCCCCGGAGGAAGCGAGTGCTCCAGCAAGAGAAAGAGCCCAACGTCCAACCCTGGGCCCAGTGGCACCGGGTCATCCAACAGAGCGGGGCCGGGGTCAGCGTGCAAACGGGGATCTGGGGCGGCCAGAGATGCCTGTGCCCCAGGGGCTGGCTCCAGGTGCCACCTGCACTGAAGACGGGGGAGGGCCCTGCCCCGGGATGACCCACCACCACGGCCAGAGCTGTGGCCGCTTCCGCTCAAGTGCTCCCTGACAGCCACGGGTCTGTGTCACCCATGGGTGAGGCCTCTGTTCCCAGGAGGCCATGGGAATGGTGGGGCCACAGGTGGCACAGGCAGACCAGGGTGGTTGAAGGCAGACCAGGGCCCTGGCCTGCTTTTGAACAACTGGGAGCTAGCTGTGGTGCTCGCATGTTTAGTGTTGTAAAAGGTAAAAAAGAAGAAGAATATGGGAGCATATGCATGTTCACAGAGCCTAAAATATCTGTGATCTGTCCTTCACAGACAATGTTTGGTGACTCCAGAAAAGGGTCTGATAAAGGGAGGGAATGGTTACCATGGTTACCGGAACTCAGGAGGCAGGAGCTGTGCAGAGGGCACCGCCTCTGAGGAGCTGTGTGACCTTCAGTGAGGGACGAGGCCCTTCTCCCGTGGAGGGAGCTGGGGACCCCGACCTTCCACTCCTCTCGTTCCCTGTCATGTAAGGTCCCACAAGCCAAACCCACCTGGAAGCAGAGGCCAGGACAGAATCCACATGGGCTGGCCTCCAGGGGTAGAGGGCAGGGGGGTTGGGTGTCCCGTAGAGTGGGCATTCATCCTGACGCTGCCTGTGAGGAGTGAAACCTCAGAGAGGTGAAGTGCCTTGCCCAGGACCACCGGCTCTGCCTGCCTGACCCGGGAAGAGGGCTCCACTCTGTTCCCAACCTCAAGCCCACGTGTCTACACGGGCTTGGCGGAAGCCCCAGCAAGCCCTGCCCTGGCTTTGCCTCTGACCCTGGAGATCACCCAGCTCACTCCCCTGCCTGGATTCCACACTCACTAAGCAGGCTCTGAGAACAATTCCACCTCAGGCAGCGTTCCGACGCGGAGAACGTGTGCTGGCCGAGCTGACGCAACACCCAGCCCAGGCACCGTTTGAGGCTGGCTGTGAGCGAGTCACTCGGCCCAGGGAGGGAATGCACTGACCGGCTGACACCAACATCTGGCCCCGCACCCCCTCCTCACCACGCCAGGCACTCCGGCGTCCTGATTTGCACATGGGTCTCTTGTGAGTCGGGTGAGTGTGCGTCACCCCTCCAGAGCCTGAGCACGTCTGAGGTCCAGATCAGATCACAGGGTGTAGCGCCCTCCCCCAGGAGCTTAAAAGAAATAACAATTGAAAGCCCCGGAGCTCAGTGGCTCCTGGGGAGCTGTGAGGGACAGGCTGAGGGGTGGTAACCAGTACCCGGAAGAGGGGCCCTGCCCCTCCGGATGTGACCCTGTGAACGTGCGGCTGATGGGATAAGGACTGTCACCAGCATCGCTCTGCAAACCCAGGGCTGGCACCTTTTCCGCAGAGGAATGCCAAGCTCCACCCTTTCCTCCCGGAGCCTCTGGGGGATGCTGAGGGGGCTCCCAGTGAGTGAGAGACACCGCAGAGAGCCACAGGCAGGCTTGGGAGGCCAGACTCAGCGCCAGTCGGGGCTGCAGGACACCTATGTGCAGGATGCCACCACCGCTGAGCGCCCTCTGGGGTGCCTGAAGCTGCGGCCTCGGGTTACATCGGTGGTCCTGCCCCCAGCCCTCGTGGCCTGGATTGCTCCCTCCCGTGATGATCTGGGCTTGGGCATGAGACTTGCTTTGGCAGATGGGACATTAGCTAATGTGAGAAAGCAGTGGCTTGACAAGCATTGGCGAGCTGTGGACCCAGTGGCCCTGCCGAAGGAAGCAGAGGTGTTCCCGCTGGGGAGAGACCCCGGGGGAGGGCGGGACCGCCTGTGAGTGGAGGCACCAGCGGCCCCGAGGCAACGTGAGCAGAACCCCTGCCTGGACCCACAGAATCATCAGGGACACAAAATCCTGTGCTAAGACACTCCCTTTGGGGGTGGCTTGTTAGGCGGCTGGGGTGGGGGGGTGGAGGGGGTTAAGTGAGGCAGTGCCCTGGAGCCCCCGGAGGACCTTGCCTCTTTAGCTCTTCTCCATTTTCACTGCAAAGCACAGCCTCATGGCAGACGCCAGCGGCCCCTTCTGGGCTGTGCCTCTGGAAAGGAATGCTGGGAGCCAGGACGACCCAGATCTAACCACCTCACACAGCAGCCACGAAGAGCCGATACCATCATTCATCGTGTCTGTGCTGCCGGGGCTCAATGGCCCCACTGTCACTCCTTGTTTTCTGTGCCTCCATCATGGGCTGCAGATCCCTGACTGCGCTGCCCAGGCTGTGAGCTGTGATGTCAGGACCCAGCAGGGCAGTTAAGGACCAACCCAAAGTCAATAACCACACAGTGGCCCTTTGACTTGGGGAGTCCCTGGGGCCGCTCCTGGTGGCATCTGAGCTATTTAAGAACACTGCCAGCCTAATTGCATGGCCCTTTTCTGCTGACGAGGCTTGTCCTGGGGGCGGGGTCTAGTGCATGGAGTGAGTGGGTCCCCGGAGGGTCTAAAGCTGGGAGGAGGCTCCCCCCAGAAAGCGACTGCAGTACTTCCTTGAGGCACCAGCGGCCCCAAGGCACCGTACCAGGACATTTGCATTTTTAATAAAAGCTCGCCCACAGGGGATCTTTAGGGCAGTGAAACAATCCTGTGTGACACTGTACGGGTGGGTACGTGACATCATGGACTTGTCCAAATCCAGAGAGCGTACAACACCAAGAGTAAACCCTGCCGATGTCAGTTAGCAATAATGTATCCATATTAGTTCACCACTTGTCACAGATGTACCCCACTAATGCAAGATGTTAATTGTAGGAGAAACTGAGGGAGAAGGGGGTGTGTGGGAACTCCCTGTACTATCTGCTTAATTTTCTATAAACCGAAAATATCTCTAAAATATATTTAATTTTTTTTCAAAAGGAGGGAAGAAGAGAGGGAGGGAGGGAGGGAGGGAGGGAGGGAGGGAGGGAGGGAGGGAGGGAGGAAAGGAAAGGCTAAAAAGTTCTGAGATTTTGGAGGGTTTCTGGGACCCATCTAGTCATGGTTCTTATCTCTTGGATATGAAGGTTATGGTGTCTGACACTAGGACTCGGGAAGGGGCACGGTGGAAGGTAGGGGGCAGCCAGTTAGGAGGCTGTTACTACAATCCAGGTGTGACACGCTGGTGCAGACCGGGAGGAAGGTGCTGGGGTAAAGTCACCATTTCCAGGGACCAGGGCAGGAGCGTGTTGGAGAGAAGTGGTGCCCACCGAGCCAGTCTTGCCTTGGGATGAGTCATTTTTGCAAATAAAATAAATATAAATAAGTTTACATACGTAGTATATACTCTGTTCAAATTCTATGAATGGTGTTCCAAGAACTAACATCTTAAAGAAGCAAAGTAAGTCCTTAAATTGGCGATTTTGACACGTGATTCTGTGCAGTGCAGTTAACGTTTCTACAAGATCTGCGCTTGGCGTTATTTCTGGTGTCTGACTACTCACTGTAGGGTACTGATCTTTGTAAATGCTTCAACAGCAGAAACACAAACAGAGGAAGTGGTGACTATCACTGTAGAAATCAGAAACGGCTCTTACCTAAGCTTGCAAAAGCCCATTTCAATGGCAAAACCATAATCAGGCCAGCAGACATTTTCTACCATTAAAAAAGGAATTGGCCCTGGCCAGGTGGCTCAGTTGGTTGGAGTGTCCTCCCGTACACCAAAGAGGCTGCAGGTTCAATTCCTGATCAGGTTACATATCTAGGTTGTGGGTTCCATCCCAGGTTGGAGTGGGTACAGGAGGCAACTGATCAATGTTTCTCTCTCATTGATGTTTCTCTCCCTCTCCTTCTCTCTCTAAAATCAATAAAAACATAGCCTTGAGTGTGGATTTAAAAAAAGGGGGGTTGAACTCACATGAAGTGACATGAACCTAACGCCCAAGTTGCAGATGTTCTTGGATCTTTATTATTATTATTATTATTATTATTATTATTGATTTCAGAGAGAAAGGGAGAGGGAGAAAGAGATAGAAACATCAATTATGAGAGAGAATCATTGATCAGCTGCCTCCTGCACACCCCACACTGGGGATCGAGGCCACAACCCAGGCATGTGCCCTGACCGGGAATCGAACCGTGACCTCCTGGTTCATAGGTAGATGTTCAACCACTGAGCCATGTCGGCAGGGCTTGGATTTCCTCTCAGCAACCCAACCAATGTGAATGCCAAAGAAAAGAAATTTTTCTACGTGTGGATTTGAACAGTAAGGTTGGGTTGTGTGTTTTAAATTTTCATTGTTAAGATTAAGTTTTAATTAGTAAAAATTTGTGATACTTCAGAATTTTAAATGATTTTTATTTGACATTTATTTTGTGTTAATGTGTCTTTCTTTTAATATTTTTATTATCAAACATCTGAATCAGGTACAAATTAATGTAAAATACTATCAATTATTGAATTATATAATATTGTCAAAGCATCTTGATTTACAACAATAATAAAATGTACATTTATCAGTATACTTTTTAAACTAAAAAACTAAACTTTTCATATACTCCTACTCCAGAAAAATAATTTATGATTATAGTTTTTTGTTCTCATTTAAATCACATAAAGCGCTGTGGAAATTGTAGAATAATTTATGATTTCTGGAATTTTTGCCGTTTTTCCCAGGAATTCTGATACGTTGTTTCCGGATCCCAAAGATTCCTATCTGTGGAGCATTTGGAACTCGCAGCCTGAACCGAGTAGTGGGAGCCAGTCTGGGTCAGAGAATTGGACGGGATGCGAACACGGAGTAGGTTTTTTGAGAGCAGAGGAGACACATTCTGGAGACAGCAGCCCCGCCAGCAGCCGAGCTCTCTGGCATTTGCATGAATGATCAGAAGAATGAAGAATGAATGATCAGAAGACTCCCCTGCTGTCCGTTTACGGTGGCCTTAGGGGAACCTGGGGGCGGGGGGTGTTAGATAGGGCTTCTCTCCAGCTGCTGAGGGCAGAGACACGGTCTGGCTGGACCACTCGGGCCACGCAGGTGGCCGCCCCTCCAGACAGACACGGGCACGCCCACCGCCCACCACAGGCAGGCTGGGGAAAGTGGGTGGGCTGGCTCTCCGCGCTTCGGTCCAATTTGGCGCGGGTTGGGCAGCAGCTTCCCAAGCCTCGTCTGCAGGGCCTCTGAGCGGCTGGACGGGAGGCCCTGCACAAACACACGGTATTTTTCTTTGAGGCTTAGGAGCGCTTATCCATGTCATAAATTGTCACCTACTTCCACTGAGGGATTCCAGGCCTGCATTTCCAGGGAGGTCTCGGCTCTCCCAGGCACCGGGAAAGGCGGGCTCCTGACTAGCTTGGGGGAAACTAAGAAGGACTCCCACACAGGGACCCACGGAAAACGCGAGGTCCGGACAAACTGTGTACTTGGTCATCCACTCACTCACTCACTCAGCAAACCCTTGGCAAGAGCTCTCTCTGGGTCAGGCCCACGCTCAAGGCTTCAGATGCACAAAGAACACACAGTGCAGAGGGGAGAATAAGCCCTTAAAAACGAGACCATCTTTTAGAGGCATGCTGAAATATTTATGGGTGAGATGATAGTATGTCTGGGATTGGCTTCAAAGTCCCAGATTTTGAAGGACTGGCCATGGAAAGAGAGGGTTTCCGGGGTGGGTGATAAACACTCTTTTTTTTTTTATCCTGATCTGTCCACCTTTAAGTAGAAATTTCGTAGAAATTGTGACACTGAGTGACAGCAGTCATGAATGGGCTGTACAGTGTAAGAGCTAAAAGCCAGAGGGTTCAGCTAGAATGCCTGGCTCCAAGCTCAGCTCTGCCACCGACCAAGGGTGTGTCTGTGGGCACATGTGCCAGCCTCTCTGTTCCTCAGTTTCCTCGTCTGTATGATGATAACGGTGCCCTTCCGACGGGCTGTGGGGGTGGAATGAATCCGTGTCTGTGAAACCCTTGCTGAGTGCTCAGTCTGCTGTGATTCTCTTCATTCCCTAAATGATGACACTGAGGGGCTGTGGAGAGCAGCTACAGTGTTTGGACAGGTTCAAGCCTCGGACTAATGAGAGGGCCCAGTCCTCTCACGGCAAAGCCACGTGCAAGTCCCAGCTCGGAGGGCAAAGCCCTCCCAGCACAATTCTAGCCAACGGCTATAGTTGTAAGCGTGACCTATGGCCCGAACCTGTGGTCCCACCAGGCTGAGTGATGTGGGCTTGATAGAGTTCAGGTGCATGTCATTGAGTAGATTGGAACATTGTTAACATCTTGACCACGCCCTTACGTTACCTCGTGGAATCCGGCTGTAAAATAAAGACTTGGCTTGTGGGCGCTGTCGCTGTCTCTCCATCAGAGAAGCAGCGTCCCGCCGACACCCAGCTTTCATTCTCTTGTCTGTCTTTTCCAAACCCTTCCCCGCCCCCCGCTCAGGTTCACCCTTGGCCGTACTGGTGCGGCACAAGGGTCAGAGTGGTGGAGAGATTTGTGCCAGAGCCACACAGCTAAGAAAATGTCAAAGCCAGGATCAGAACCCAAATCCAAGGGGCTCCAAACTCCTTCCTCTCCAACATAGGAGTGAAAGAGTGCGGCAGGAAGGAGGACTGGTCTCCACCTGTCCCTCCCTAGTGGGTCCTGTAGGGACCTGAACGTGACCAGAGTCTGTGCCTTTGGCCCTGAGAGGGAGTGGTTTGGGGCCACTTTGCGTGAGCTGCCCTGACCAGCCACATGCCTCCTGTAGACCCTGCTGCTCCTTCAGGTCCTAACTTAGATACACCTTCCCCAGGAAACCATCCCAGCCTCCACAGCCCAGCAGCTCCTCGGAAAGTTAAACATGGAAGCAGCACAGGCCCCTGCAATTCCACTCCCGGTACAGACCCAAGGAATGAAAACTGCTGCTCACGCAAACACCAGGACACGAATACTCCTAGCAGCTTTAGTCATGACAACCAAAAACACAGAAGGCAGCCCAACGTCCATCGATGGATGAATGGATGAGCAAGTTATAGTAAATCCATACACTGGACTGTCATTCAGCCATAGAAAGGAATTGAGGCCTGGCCAGTGTGGCTCAGTGGTTGAGCATCGACCCAGGAACCAGGAGGTCACAGTTCGATTCCTGGTCAGGGCACTTGCCTGGGTTGCAGGCTTGATCCCCGGCAGGGGGCGTGCAGGAGGTAGTCAATCAATGATTCTCTCTCATCATTGATGTTTCTATCTCTCTCCTTTCCTCTCTAAAATATATATATATGTATATATATATATATATATATATTTTTTTAAAGGAGTTTATTACTGATGCATGCTACGATGGGGCTGAAGCTCAAAAACACGCTACGTGAAAGAAGCCAGTCCCAGAGGCCACTTGTTGTACGATGCCACCCATACAAACTGCCCGGAACAGGCAAATCCATAGAGACAGGAACGAGATTAGCATTTCCAGAGTCTGAGGAGGGGGATGAGGAGTGACTGCTAATGGTACAAGGTCTCCTTTAGGGGTGACAAAAGAATGTGGAACTATACAGAGATGGGGGTTGCACTAAATTGCCACTGAATCGTTCACTTTAAAAAGATTCATTTTATGTTGTGTGAATTTAACCTCATTTCTTTTTTTAAAGGCAGATTGAGGTGCGGGACGATTCAAAGCCCTGGAAAGGCCATTATTCCATTCCTGACGTTATATAAGCGCGAGGCTGGCGATAGGAGGGAGGCGGCGGAGGCAGCTGCGCTGGCCAGGAACGCAGGGCGCGGCTTGAAACGCTCATGGTTTAAAGTAACAGGAAGCCTGAGCAATATCATAAATCAGGATTTTCTGACTGGGCTGCTTGTACTGAGCAGAACAAAGTGTATTGAATGTCCCGGGTAGGTGTGAGTCCGGAGTGCCAGGCCTGCCGGGGGAGGCCTCTAATTTGACACTGGCCTCAAACTGAAAGTCGCTCAACGAAAAGTTAGGTTTCAACATTTTAACGAAAATCGAGCTGGAACTGGCATTAAACATGAGCCAGAGGATTTCAGTAACTGCAAGGAAAACAGACGGGCAAATGTCTTGCACGGCTAAAGTCATTGAGGGGATATTTCCGCCTCTGGGCTGACTTATGGGGCTCAGTGCTACGGCTGCAGGTGGCGATGCTGGGCCTGGCAGCGGAGTTGGGGGGGGGGGGGGGGGGGGACTGTACCAGCGCTGCTCATACCGCCTCCTGAAGCCTGGGTGCTGTTCTCCCCACCTCTCCAGCTCCTTTCCCGCTGGACTCTGTGGGCTCAGAGGCGACGGCCCTCGGAGACTGGACCCTAATATTTCTGCATCCTGGTCCGCTAGAAGCAGACGCATACGGTTCTACTAACCGCCCAGCGTCCCTTTCCTGCAGCTCTGAGGGTGTGAAGCTGGCACTGGGCTTTGGGAAGGCCCCTGTGCGCATGCCCCATCTCCTCCTGAGCCAAAGTTTTTTCATCTGGCAATCAGTGTTCCACCTCGTCGGGCTGTTCTGTGTCTGCACTCTGGTCTCGCACCTGGCACGTCCCTCCTTCCCTTCGCTCGTGCGCCAACCCCATCATCCTTCAAGTCTCATGTTGAATCTGAATCTCTCAGGGCTGCCTGGCCCGACCCCTACCTGACCCTGGGTGAAACCCCTCGTTATGCTCTCACCTGTGCTCCCCTGCTGTCTGTCTAAAGCCGCCTGGAGTGACTGGATGATCCAAGATAACCTCCCACCTCAGGATTCTTAACTTGATCACATCCGCCAAGTCCCTTTTGCCACGTAAGGTAACACACCCACAGGCCCAGGGATTAGGACGTGGATGTCTTTGGGGACATTATTCTGCCCACCACAGGTGGGAGAGGTGTCCCCACACCTTCAGACAAAACAGACACCATTTCTGTCCCCATGGAACTGACAGCTTGTAGAGGGGGACACAGAACAAAACGATTGCATGACTAACTGCTCTCAGGGTGGCTAACCGTTTTATCTCAATAATGACAAGGACGGACATCTATACAATTTTTTTTTCTTTTTTAGAGGAGCACTTTCTATATGCCTGGAACTTTGTCAAGCACTCGTAGACATTAGTACAACTCAACAATGATGTTAGAGGGCGGGTCTGGTTATTCCCACCTAACAGAAGTGGAAAGTGAAGCTTGGGAGGGCGATGACTGGCCCGTGGTTCCGACCCACATGCAGACGCCAAACCGGGTTCTCGGCCCCTGAGCTGTAACAACAGGGAACCCGGGTTCCCAGTTCGTGACCCGGTGCAGCAGGACCACCTGCTGGGACAGAGATCCAGGATGACGCGGGAGCTGTTGGTCCACTTCGAATGGCCTAGGAGAGGAAGAGAGAAGCCCAGGCTCATCCGGGCAGGCAGCCCTGCCCCAGACACGCCCCAGGGGAGCAACTAGGCCCAGGTGGCCACTTGCGCCAGGGAATCAAAAACTGCAGCCCATGGCATTGTCGAAGCCCACAGCATTGGACTCATCGCAGACCTGCCCTGGGGACGGCATTGTCCTCTCAGGCCGTAGACAGTTTGATTCTGAAACGTATTTCTCCTCTCTCCACTGAGGATCATGTCATTGTCCACACGAGCTATCGGGACCTCCGAGATAGCCACTGTCCACGGAGCAGGTGTCTCGGTGATCCAGGACTCAGACGCCGGCCTCCCTGGAGAACGAGGAAGGAAGTGTGAAAGGCCTCTGAGTGCCCAGAGCACGCGCTGCAGGTCCGTAACCAGCTGGGTTCTTTTGCCCATAAACAGATTAGGAATGTCAGATGAGAAAGGAGAGAAGAAAAGGACCATCAGACTTAACAGATTCACTGATGATAGCGGTGGTTTCTAATGACCCAATAGCTATAACAATAAAGGCAATAGGCAAAAGGAAGACAGGAGTACAGCTGTCAGGAGACATCTGACTGGGAGCCGACCAGTCCTGTCCACCTGGGCAGTCCCTGAGGCACCGAGGCATCAGACGGTAACGGGCACTTCCACGTCCCTCTGTCAAGTGCAAGGCAGAAGCTCAGAGCTCAGCAAGGTGGACTTCCCCGGTGGAAGCAGGCAGCCGTGGTGAAGACCAGGCAGGGCTGCAAACCTCACTCTAGTCTGGGAGAGCTCTGGGGCCATCCAGACTCACAGGCCCTGGAAAGAAAGAAAGCTCTCTAGATGCTGACCGCAGGGGGACTAGGGGCAGGGACTGCTGCCCAGGAATGCCAGGTGCCATGAGGGTGCCCCGTAGGAGAAGCGAGGGCTGTGCCCCAGCCCAGTCTGACTCAAAGCCTGGGGGGTTTTCGGAATGTTTGTTTCCGCTTTGCCACTTGTCCAGAATCGGAAGACTCGGGTTTCGGGGAGCTTACCTTCTCCTATTTAAGGTGTTTCATTCTGCCATATTTTATTTCAGGAAAATGGGGATGAGGCAGGCTAGATTTGAATCTTCTCAAACCCTGACATTTAAAAAAAATCAAACATGAATTGCAATGGGTTGAAACTCGTTAATGATGTTTAAATATACAAGCTCATAATTAAAAAAAAACACCCAATTGATTGCCTTTTGAGAACAATCGCAAATCAATGTATCATTTTGAGAACTGAGTAAATAAAAGAATCGCTCATTCATCCTCCCTTTCCTATATGAACAGTACCACTGGGTGAGCAAGTCAGAGATGAGGGAAAGCATCTCTGTATAAACTCATTCCAGCTAACAAATGAAAACAAGTTAACAGAATGAGGATATTGCTCTTTTGCAGCCCCTAATGAATTAATGGAAAGCCATTAAGCTTCAGCGGCTGCTAACATCAAAGCAGAGTGGAAATAGGGAAAGAACTTCTGGAGGAAAAATTCCTAACTCTCTTCAGTAGGCAGGGGGAAGACAAATGCTGGAAACACACAGCAGTGATGTTAGCCCCAACAGGTAGGGGTGAGAGTGTGTGTGTGTGTATGTGTGTGTGTGTGTGTGTGTGTGTGTGTGTGTGAGAAAATGAACCTAGATAAGTGTCAATAATATGCTGATACTTGACGGAGATAAGTTATCTTTTCTCATGCCTTGGAAGCAGAACTTTTAAATAACCAAAAAGGAAATAAAAACCCCTAACATTAATCTAAAAATCTCTTCTTATTTTCATAATAGTCCCATCAAGTATGAATTGCAAAATTGCTTGTAATGTACGTATTCCGTTGCCAGGGCAATTCCATTGGTCTTTACATCTATTTTTGGTTTTGATCCTTGAGGCAACTAATATTCATTTTCAGGAAACCAATCTATGAAAATTACACCAGCTTTTGTGCTAAATGCGAAGCGAGTGCGTGCAGGTCCTGTGTTTCTGAGCAGCGAAGGCTGCACTGGGCATTACTCACCCTGAATTCCTAACAGCTGTGGGTCCGCAGCAGCATTAATTCTTCAGGAAAAGGCCCCTGCCCTAATTAGATTTTACTTGGCTTATTAGTAAATCTCATTCACTGACTTAATGAGAAACAAAAGTCATGTGATAAAGGAGTCGAGAGCAATAAAATGTTAACTAAATTTATACAGCAGAGGGCTTGAAATTTTCCCTCCATATCAGCAAAACTGAAATCCACAGTGGAAACAGGAATTGCTATAAATGGCTTCAGACCTAGGCAAGGGGACCTTTTTATATTCAGGATGTAGCTAATTCCAGAGAGAGTACACACAATTTAGGCATTTAAAGTGCTAGGCGTGTCCAAATCTTTACTAATTGGGAGTAGGAGTCAAAGCTGAGATTTATTGTGTACTTCCTATGTGCCAAGCTAGCCTAATAGTTATAAGTGCATTGACTGGTTTAACTTCATGAGTCAGGCTATTATCATTCCCAGTTTTCAGATGGGAAAACTGAGACTCAAAGGTAAAGGGACTTACCCAAGCTTACTCAGAAATAATTGGCAGTGATGGAGTCCAACCCCCAGGACAAGAGTTGGATTCCAGCAGGGCCATAACTCCTAACACTTAAAAATCAAGGGAGGTCTTTTCCATAGTTTTTATTCAGAAGTTAGTTTTTTGAGTTAGGATTTCCATGGAATTCCCAGTTGCAACTTGAATACAAAGACTCAGCTACAGTTTTTGATTGGTTTTATCATAGTATCTGATTTTAATTACTGTCAAAGGGGAGACTGAGGTCTTCGTGGTTCTCAAAGGGGATCGAGGGCTTTAGCACGTGAGGTCAGGATGGGGTTCCATTACGTAGTAGGACATCTTTATGTGGCAAGTTAGCCTTACTGGGTGTGGCCCTGCAGCCGCTATGAAATGAGAGGAAGAGAGATGTTCATAGTGAGCACGCCTGCAGTTTGGATGGAAATGGGTACTTTCTTAATAATTTTTTTTTATTTTTCAATTATAGCTGAGATGCAATATTATATTTAATTCAGGTGTACAACATAGTGATTAGACATTTATATAATTACAGAGCAACCACCTTATAAGTCTAGAGAGGAAATGGGTACTTTTAACAAAGAGGAAGACACATAATTTGCAATGGGCTTGCTGAGCCCGGATCTCACTCGGTTGCCTCGGGAGCTCTGAGCAGGCAGCATTGTTGTGGTCTCAGTTGTCAGCGGGAAAAGCCCAAGGTGAAAGGACAAACCCAGGTCCAAGTAAGGATGGAGGGAGCTGCATTCACCCTGAACTTCTTCAAACCCCACATTCCTTCCACCACAGGGCAGCCCTTCGGCCAGGCCTTGGGGGGAAAGCCCTTGAGGGTATAGGCATCCCCGGAGAGAGAAAATGACTTTTGGATGATCCATGCTCAGGAGGACATCTGGATGTGCAACTGTTTAGCCTCCTCTTCACCCTCAGACACCTCTCCCCTGCAGGTCAGGCATGGACCCAACCTGGACCAGTCGGATGGAGTGTTAGCCCCCTGGAGCCAGCACCTGCATGGACTGCATGGCTTCCTGGTCCAAGAAGCCCGATGCCGGCTGGTCCCCTCCTTCCTGGAGTCTGAATGTGTTGTTCTTGCTTCGACTCTGTCAGGCCCAGGACCCTTCCGATAATCCTTGGTTTGGGTTTTTTAATCCCAGTTGAATTAGCTGGGACTCCTGGCTGCGAGTGCCAGAAACCCCTCTCAAACCAGCCTCACCCAACAGGCCATTCGTTGGTTCCCTTCGTGGAACATCAACCGACGGCGCGGGTCTTGCCGTAGTCATGCTTGGGTCCAGGGAGCCTATGAGATGGCCCGGACACTGTCTCCCCTTCTCTGCATCTCTTGATGCTGGTTGTCTTGATTTTGTAGGAAAATCAAGGAAAAATGATCTCCATCAGCAACAGGTCTGCCTGGCCCATGAAACCTGGGTCCGGAGGAGAGCATCTCTCCCAGTGGCTCTGGGAAAGGCGTGGGGGGACCAGCTGGCTTGGAATGGTTCTGTGTCCATCTCTGTGTCTATCATCGTAGGGTGGGGAGGTGCAGAGAACTCCAAATGGGGCCAGGCCTGAGTCACATGCTGTCCATGGGCCAGGAATCAGGGCCAGCCTTACCCCAGATGCACAGATTACTATGGAATGAAGTGTTGGTTCTGCAGAGGAAGTGATGCCAAACACATAACCCCACAAAAATGTTAGATAGGACAAAGGTCTCGAGGTCTGGGTGGTTCTTACTAAATTGTATTCTTGCTAAATGTTAAAATATCGCACAGTATTTTGTAGACCAACTGTAAACAGAAGGAGCTTGATAGGAACCCCACCAGATAAGTGTAGCCAACGGCAACGAAGAA
Organism: Cnephaeus nilssonii; assembly: GCF_951640355.1. Classification (NCBI taxonomy): domain Eukaryota; kingdom Metazoa; phylum Chordata; class Mammalia; order Chiroptera; family Vespertilionidae; genus Cnephaeus; species Cnephaeus nilssonii. Next base: position 30,920,096 of record NC_137091.1, read on the forward strand.
ATCAATGGGTCATTGGCCAACCGGTGTGTATAAGCAATGGCTAAGCCTCCCTTCAGGGAGATAAAACTTTAGATGAGAATCCGTGTCCCTTTTACTTGATGCAAGTAAATAAAGCGACTTGAATAGAACACACCAAGCTTCGAACCCCTCGAGTTCAGTAACAACACATGCTCACCCCACAAAAACAAAGTCAGTCCAGTTAAACCAAAGGGCCCCATCGGAGACCAATAGCACGGAATCCACTCAGAGTGGCAGAGATTCTGAGGTAAAGGGAGCCCACGGAGGGATGGTGTAGCCCCGGAGCTTCCGGAAAAGCCTCATCCGCGGGATGTGGATACCTTGCCTGAAATAGAGGATGTTCTTGCCGGCATGGAGAGCACAGCGCCAGGCTCCCCGGGGGATCGTGAGAAGACCTACCTTCCAGCTCTGGGGGCCTCCAATGGGTGAGCAGTGGGAGAGATGGTCCAAAAAGACCAGCACGTCCAGGCCATGGTCATCTGAAGGGACCGGAAGGGAGGTGAGAGAACCCTAGGAGCCCAAATCCACCCCCTCAGGACCAGCTGGTGCCACTTCCTTCAGGCAGAAAGAAGACTGCGTGGGCTCCGAGGTGCAGGCTGGGAGAAGGACGTTCTCCTGTATAGAAGCATGGAAGGGTCCATGACCCTACGGGGTGTCTCATTGCCGGCCCCCCGCTCCCCGCCCCCAGGTGTTTCTCTTCCAGACTCTGCTGACTGGCGCTATATATTTTCTTCCCCTTCTCTCCAAACTGCAGGCAGATATCCACCCATCGGGACACACCTGTGACCAGCAAGGAGGCCAGGCTCTCAGGTGGCACAGCACTGAGGTGGGTTCTTAGGCCCTGAAAGATCCCCCAAAAGATGAGCCCTGCTTCCCTCAGCGGCACCCGCCCCTCAATGGCATCTGCGCTAATCCCCGCCCTTTCCCGTCTGGCCACCCCACCGCCTAGCCCAGCCTGGGACCCCTGCCCTGAGGTTGGCCTTGTGACGGGGAGGATCTGTGCCTGTCTTGTTCCCTCCTGGATCCCCAGTGCGTGTAGTAGATGCTCAATAAATTTTATCTGAATCATGAATGAAGATGCCTCAGCCTCACCTTCTGAGAATCAAGGCTTGATGTCCTCTGATGGGATGGGGACAGGCTGATTTACTAGCACATGTCAGGGAGTTTTCTGGAGTGAGAGAGAGGAAATGACCTGTACAAGAGCACGGAGTCGGTAGCTGATGCACATCAAGGACGCAGACCCATGGGGATCTTTCCATTTTAAGAGAAAGAAACCTCATCCAACCAGTTTAACAAAGGGGGTGTTGATGATAAAGACGCAGGGTGTCTATGAGAGTCAGAGCAGGTCGTCCCAGGAGCCGGAGGCTGGCTCGGCCCCTTCGTCATTGCTTCTGTGTCGTCTCCTCTCCCTGTAAGCCAGCGCTGTCTGCTCCTCTGTCCAGAGTGGAGCAGGATTATGCCCAGGACTTGAGTGTGCATGTCTTCCAGTGAGGACACCAGCCCAGCCTGGACGCCAGGGATTCTGATGGTACTGGCTCGGACCGGGGGACCTTGGGGACCAGTCCACTATTGTCTAAGGGGTGGACATTCAGGGCACAAGCATGTCTTTCCAGGCATAGGGGGCAGGCGTTAAAGGGTTATGTGGGGTCTGATTCCCCAACCCAGCCACCAGATCACAGCCTACCTCCACTCCCCGAACTCTGCCTCCTTTCCATCATCGTAGTCTTTTGCCATCTCTACACACCACTAATCATACACCGGGCAACCTTCCCTTTTCTCTTTTGAAGAAACTCACTTTTCAAACTTTAATGTGGCTGTTCCCTAGGCAGTAGCATCTGTGAAGACACGGGTTTCAGTTGTTAGAAATGTTTTCTAAAGTAAAATTACATGTGTGAGCAACATGGGAACCTGGAGCAAAAGAAAGATTAATAATATGGATCCTGCCTTGACTTAGAATTTCGACATTTTACCATGCATGTTTTTTTGCATTTTGATTTTGAAATGCTGTACTCTAGTGTGTACCTTGATGACTCTGGTCTGTTTGTTGATCCCTTAAATTTTGTATCAAAAGCCAATGCCTTGCCCGGCCGGCGTGGCTCAGTGGTTGAACATCAACCTATGAACCAGGAGGTCACGGTCAGGGCACGTGCCTGGATTGCGGCTGGATCCCCAGGGTGGGGAGTGCAGGAGGCAGCCGATCAATAATTCTCTCTCATCACTGATATTTCTATCTCTCCCTCTCCCTTCTTCTCTGAAATCAATAAAAATATATTTTAAAAAAAAAAGTCAGTGTCTCACCGGCCTCCCCTAATCCCTTCCCTGCACAACCACCTAAATAAAGATTCCAAGTACCCACCCCTGTGTCACCTCAACTCTCCCACCTCCTCCGCTGTGGGAAACGCTCATTTCACCTGCTGACACTGACTCACTGACAGGCCACTGGCCCAAGTCCCTTTCCAACCAGCGGAAGACACCGAGGCCTGGAGATGTTGAGTGACTGGCCCCAGGCCCCAGGGCTATTTGATGGCAAACTTAGCACGGGAGCCCAGGCTAAGTTCGCTGCCTGATGAATCGAGGAGGAAGCAGAAAGTCGCGGCTGTGGCCTCAGCCTTCGGCGGGCTTTGTTTTATTTCTGGAGGAGCAAACCAGCTCTGGCCGAGGAGGGAATCATAAATTCCGCTGGGAAGGAGCCTGGAACTCCTGAGCCAGGGCCAGGGCTGCCCCTGGGGAGCGTGAGGCTGGCTGGGGAGAAATCTCAGCGAGTGCCCCTTCCGCAGCCCCCGCCTGCGCCCGGCATTTTTAGGCAGTGACATCACGGTACAGGAGCAGAGACCACCCTTGAAAGGAAAAACAAGTCACCAAGAGGGCAGGGGGGGGGCGGGGGTGGACGGGGATGAGGCCCCTCCTTGGCCTTGGCGAACACCATCCACTCGAGAATAAAAATAATCTCTGGTTCTATAAGGGTGCTATTTTTTAAGCCCATCTCTGGTGCCAGGCCCTGGGCTGACAAGTAAATGCATCGTCTCTTTTTCAGTCCTACAGGGAAGGTGTTACTTTATTCCTATTTCACACGTGAGGAGGCTGAGGCTCAGAGAGGTAGGGTGACCTGCCCAGTTTTCCTCAGCCAGCGTTCAAACCCAGGCTGCCAGAATTCACAGACCCCTTGTAAGCAGACGGGTGAGAAAGCCAAATGAGTGAGCCCCTTCCTCTGCCCACAGGAGGACCCAGCAACTGTGACAGCCAAAGGCATGCTCCCCAAACCCCTGACTCAGAGTTCCAACCCCCGCCCCCTGATTCTCTTCCCTCTTGCTCCTCTACCTCCGGTCTCCCATCAGGCCCCCGGCCCCCTCCTTTCCCAGATTCTTTTTAGCAGGTCATTAGAACTATCCGGGTGGCTGGATCTGTGCCCCATGCTTGCACCCCCCATGCCAGACAGAAGTTGGCCCTGAGTGGATGAAACTCAAGATAGAACTGTCCACCCACATGTGAGGTGCCTGCAGAATTATGTGCATTTTTTTTTTTTTTTTGGTGGGGAGCGGGGTGGGGGCGGGGGGCTTAAATATTTCTGATGAGACTGAACCAAAGCTGGCTGGAACCGCCCTGTGAACGGGCCATCCACCCAGACGCCCGCTCTCACCACTTATCAATTAACCGTCAACGAGGAAGCCACGGCCATTGCTCGGCCAAGAAGCGCACGCCTCGAGAATGCATCCAGCTTTCCCTCCCAGGAGCCAGAGGAGCCTTCCTCCCTCGCGGCCCATTTCCGCTCAGCCCAGGTGGAAAATCTGCTAAACTCAAAAGGTCAGACCCAGTTTAATGTTATACCCTTTTGTTAAGAATGTTCCCTTAAAAGAAAAAAGAAAAAAGAAAGGCAAAAAAACCCTCATGTTTCTTTCCAAGTTTTCAAAAGTTAATTCATGTGGAAGAAAAAAAAAAAAGATTAGGATAAAATTTCAAATATTAAATTCAAATGCAGGATTAATGACTTTTATTTCTAAGCCCAAGAGGTTGTCTGGAATTTAGGACATTTTTGGAGCACTCGAGACCAGACATAACCAGATGCGGTTGTGTTTTGAACTAAGTCAGCACAAATTTCGTACCTTGAAAGACTATATCCCTGTCCGTCTTAATACAAACAGTCCCTCCTTTTCCAAAATGCTCCATCCAAAATTAATTCAGAGCCATCGGCTTAAAGACGAAGACTAAACACTTCTTGTAAGTGTAAGTGAAAGTAGCTGACGAATGTATACCTTCATTAAACACTCCCTGTGCACCTTAAACCTTTCTTTCCACCTCCCTTCCCGCCCTCCTCAAACACGCCCATAAACACAGGCCAGAGGGACGGGAAAAATGACTGATTTGAAAGAAGAAAAAAAGCCTACCTACTGTGATAACATCCCTGAGGAGGTAGCTCAAGTTCTGCTGAACCCCCAAAGTACTTAAAAATCCCATGCCAGGGCCTTAGCTGAGTCATTTTCCAGCCCAGAGTGGTTGGAATTGCTTAGGATAAAGTCTGAATAGGAATCCCCATCCACCAATGAACCTCATAAGACAGTATCCCACGGTCCAACCACATAGGCACGAACAAGATGGACATGAACAATGGGGATGGGCCCGATGACTGAAGGTCAAGGGCTGGCCGGAAGAAGAAAATGTTCTGTGGGACATGAACACCCCTTGAGGAAAAGAACTCCATGGTCTATCATTTGGAAAGTACTCCAAACTCTAAGACAGGGGCCAACAAACTATTGCCAGTGGGCCAAATCTGGCCCTCTGCTTGTTTTGTAAATAAAGTTTTATTGGGACAGGGCCACATCCAATCATTTACATATTGTCTATAGCTGCACTAAGTGAAATTCTAGCTCTGGACACTTAGCAAATCACTAAGCCCCTCTGAGGCTCATTTCTCATTTGCAAAATGGGGATGGTTAAAGGGCCTACCTCATAGTGTTGTTATTAGGACCTAAAGAGTCGATGTGTATTGCACTCTGGGACAAGCACTTAGCAAGTGCGATATGTTTCTTATCACTATGGTTACATGGAGCTGTTAGGAAACCTTGCTCAGGTAACATATATACAGTGCCTGGAACAGAACAGCGCCCCAGGCGTGCGCACGGGTGCCGTGTTTATTTCCGTGACCAGTGTCCCTGGCTACCTGGATCAGATTGATTTCCGGGTTTGGACAGTGAGAGTGGTTAGAGAATAATGACCGTTTCATCATTCTTCTTCCTCCAGCCTCACTTCTCTAAGCAGCATCACTCAGATGGCAAAGAAGCAGCCATTCTTCTAGACTCTAGACCAGGCGTCCTCAAACCACGGCCCGCGGGCCACATGCGGGTGTTTTTGCCGTTTTGTTTTTTTACTTCAAAATAAGATGTGTGCAGTGTGCGTAGGAATCTGTTCATAGTTTTTTAAAAAACTATAGTCCGGCCCTCCAGTGGTCTGAGGGACAGTGAACTGGCCCCCTGTTTAAAAAGTTTGAGGACCCTGATCTAGAGGAACCAGTGAGGTGCCAGGCGCCAAGACACCCCCCCCCCCCGCCAGGGGGGGCCATTCCTGTCCTGGGTGATGGAGGATCAGCCAGCTGCGGGCCAGGCAGCCAGCCCATTTGCATGACACGCTCCCCTGGGACCTATGAGGCTACACAGGCTCTCAGGGCAGCAGAAACGGGCCTGGGCTCCGCCGGGTGCAACATTCCCACAGGCGCCGCTGGCAGGATGGCCAGGGAGAAGGAGGCCAGGGGGCCTTGGAGTCAGGCCAGACCAAGCAGGGGAAGCCTGCGACATGCCCATTTGCTCCCCTGCCTCGGGGGGTCACAGGAGCTGGAATTGGCCAGCACGCCTCAAGCCATAGGCCCTCAATCTGTCATGATGCTCCAGGAAAAAATACAGTGAAGTATTGTTTTTTCATCCCATTTATTACCCCAACAAGACTTCACCTGGAAACACTGTTGGCGCTGAGTGGCAAGACAGCCCGCAGAGAGTATGGGGACACCCGCGTGCCCCGGGCTTGCCCAGGGTGTGAGAGCATTCACTACAGAGCCCAAGGTCACAGGGGTCAAGGCCTTCGAGGGCGAGACAACAGGAATGGGCGAAGAGGGGCCAAGGGGCAGCGTCCACCCTGACAGCGTGTGGCCTGTACCCGCCCCATAAAGTCACATCGCAATTCTGTCCAGGGGCCTCCCTGACAGACGTCACTGCGCTGGGCAGGGCCACCACTTTGGAACCCAGAACCAGCACTCAGCTGTTTCCAGATACAGGGGGCTGTGACCTTGGCCTGCATTCATGGGGGGACTGTCCAAAAGCCACGGCCCCTTCCCTACACCCAGCAGTTCACAGCCCCTGGGCAGATTCCACCCTTAAAAAGCGATGTCTCTGGACGCTGCAGCCCTCGCATCCTGCATCAACAGGCAAAGGACCTGGGAGTGAGCAGTGGATTATTATCAGCCACTGACCTCTTGGCATCTGAGGGGGCCGGCCACTTCCCGGGTGCTTGCTGGGCCAGGACGTGAGTGTTAAAGGCACAGCAGCGAGTGTAAGAGAGGGATGTGGGTCCTCTGAGCATGGACCCACACTTGGTTCAATGCTCTGCGGGAGCCACCTTGAGGTTCATGATGTGAGAACCAAGGGCCCCCTATTTCCATCTTGCACTGGGCCCCCACATCATGTAGCTGGTGCTGCCGACACCTCACCCTACCTGGTCCTGTACCATTGCTGACCCCTCTCGGACCCACTGACCTCCCGAAATCCTCAAAACAACCCCAGGTGTGGGAGACTGGTTTTGATCCCTATTTTACAAACATGGAAGCTGGGATGCAGGGACAGTCAGCGGCTTTCCTACACCCACACGCTGGTAAGGAGCAGACCCACGACCCCAGGCCAGCTTTTCTAAACCCGGAACCACGTTCCTTCCCCACATCCTCTCTCCCACAAGTGGGGAGGGGGACCCAGAGAGGGTCGCAGGCCAGCTCGGTGTTGCTGGGAGAGGGAGGAATTGAGTCACTACCAAGTACTAGTGGGGCCAGAGGCTAAGAGAAAGAGGGGTGCTATGACACCCACAGCTCTGTAAGTGGATGGGCGGGGGTGGGGGTATCTGCTGGGCCCCTCCTCTCGTCTGGCCTTCTCCTTTCACTTACCCTCCTGGAATGTGTGCTCAATGACCTATGACCTATGGCCCTGGGCCACTGCCCAGTATGACACAAGCACCCAGGAGCCTCTGACAGCGGAAGGACCCTGGGAGCTCCCAGCACTGCAGGAGGGGCTGCGCCCCCTGCTCCCAGTCTGCGGGATCCCCATGATGGTGTGAGTCCCTTCTTTGGAATGAAAAGTAACCTGATCTCATCCTGTCCAGGGTGGGGTCTCATGCAGAAGGAGGTGGAGCCCTAAGCACAGGCCAAAGGAACTCAGGAGGGTTGGTCCAGAAAAGAGACAGCTCTGAGGACATCATAACCCTCCAGCCAGGGGAATGTGCAGGCCATGAATGCCAGGCCCCAGCATTCCCGGTAAGATACCACGGTGGCAAGCAACAGAAATCCTGGCTGAAACTGGCGTAAGTCAAAAGGAACTGACAGGCCAGTGTTCAGGGAGGGATGCTTATGGAGAGCTCAGTGATGCCCTCGGGACTCGGGCTTTCCATCTTTCTACTCCGCCAGCCTCTTGCTCTAATCAGGTGCAAATTCCCCAGGCGGCTGCTGGCAGCACAGCTGGTAAGAAGCGGGAGAGTGAGCAGAGTGTCCACAGCTTGGCTGTGTCTCCCTGGACCCACACCATCCTCAGCAGAGCAGGAACTCTGGTGAAAGGATCAGGGCAGAGTGCTTGCCTCCCAGCCCTGGCTCTGCCATTGACTGGCCTTGTGACCGTAGGTGAGTCCTCCAACTTCTCGTCAGCTTCCTGTGGCTTTTAGGAAAAATAACAAAGTTAGTATCGTGACCTAGAAGGCTGTATCAGACCTGAGGTGCGCACCCCCACCCCCACCCCCCGCATAACTGAAGCTCAGCTGGGCTGAATTAAGTTTTAAAGGAGAAAAAAAAAAAAAAAAAGAGGAACGTAAGGGGATGTTGCTGGCTCGCATTTTCTCCAGGAGTACCGGGGAGGAGGATTAGGGGCTGACCGGCCAGGAGTAATTCCCAAGGCCAAGCCAACGATCGGGCACAGTGGGGGTGTCCCGGCCACTGCCCCGCGCTCCACCATTAAAGCTTGACTGCGTCATAGATGGCGTCAGCTGCACTAAACAGAAACCAGAGCATCAGTGGCTGAAGCAAGGTGTTCGGAGAATTCCTTTTCCTCCCACGAAGGTCTGAGTTCTGTTCTGTGACGTCAGTGGGTTCTTTCTCGCCTGTAAGTTGTGGGGTCATCACGTGGGCTGTGGTCATTTGTCACCCTGTCTGCATCAGACCACAGGGCGGACCCGGAGAGTGGGGGGAGAGGAGAGCCCACCCTCCCCTGGATGGACACACATGTCCCTTCTCACACCTTGTTGGCCAGGGCTTGTCACATGTACTTCACAGCTGCAATGGAGGCTGGGAAAAGTGGTCTTAATTCTGAGTGGCGATGGACCTAGTTGAACACTCTATTGCTATGGAAGCGAGGGGGACAATGAGCAGGGTCTCCCTCCCTCTGTTGGCTGAAGGACTGAACAAATCAGTGCGCCTTCCTGAGCGCCAGGTCCTCACCTGCAAGTGGACACAGCTCCGAGTGAGAATAAGACAATTACGATGGCAACAAAGCCTCCTACTAAGTGGCAGGCACGGTCCCCTGTTTTAATTTGTTTCCTCCTCCCAGCAGCCCTTTAAAGGAGGTCATTATCCCCATTTTACAGAAGAGGAAACTGAGGCACAGAAAGTTAGCCGCTCAGTGGCAGGCGAGTATTGAACCGCAGGGCTCAGACACCAGCGCATGGTAGGGACCCAGGCCGCTCCCTTTCTGCACGGACTCGCACACGCTGCGGAATGGCTGAAGGGACAAACAGCTGTGGGAGGGCCCGGAACCACCTCTGTTCTTGTCCCCAGACCCTGTTAGGAGCAGGTCCCCAAGGCCCCGCCAGCACAGAGATCCACGCTTCCGGGGAGCCGGCACCTCCAGAGTGCGGCCACGCGGCCCAGTCCCCTGCAGCGGCTCCCACAGACACACAGCTGGGTGACATGTGCCTGCTCCCTCCAGGGCCACAGGCCAGAACCCCGGCAGGCACGTGCTCCCCAGGCAAGGACAGAGGGGCATCCAGCCCCACTGGGCCGCGAGGATGTCCAGGAAATGCTGAAACATGCCTGGGGTGACTTAGCCAATTTCTACATCATTCTTTTCAAAGAAAACAAACTGTTTTCATTACAAAAGGGATACACATTCATACACGTAACACAAGGCAGGAGGATTGCCCAAAACCCCGTCAGCACTGGCGCTGGGTGCGTGCCTGCCTGGGCGCCTTGCTCTCCGCATCATACCTCGCTCCTGACAGAGAAAACACGTGGCCACGGCAGCCCGGATTCCGTGTGAGCAGCCCTCCGTGACTTCTGGACGCCAGTGTTACGGTTTACACGTAAACAGAACAGGTCAGCTCTGACGACATCCCTCACCCGGGCGATGTGTGCCTGGTGGGACGGGTGCCCTGTTTCCTCCCACTAAAATGTGCCCGGGTCCCCTCTGTGCCCTGGGGGAAACGCAGAGCTGGCTTAGACTCCGTTTCTGTCCCCCATTCCTAACCCCACCCTCAGCATCTTACCACCCAGGCGTCAGTATACGAGACTGGCATTTTGCTTCTAAGAAACATTTTTTTTTTTAGCACACTCCATGTGCCCGGCGTTGTTCTAAGGACTTTGCGGACATTAACTCGGTTAATAACAACCTTAGAGGAAGGTGCTCTTCTTATCTGCGTTTCGCAGATGAGAAAGCTGGGGCCAAGTGACTTGCCTGAAGTCACACGGCGAGTAAGTGGTGGAGTCCGAATTCAGACCCAGGCGAGGGGCCCCAGAGCCGGTGCCGGTGGCAGCATGAACACCAGCAAACTGGCGCTGGCTGTGAGGACCGCGCTGGAGCGGGAAATATGGACAGGTGGGAGGTGACTCATGGGACTTGAGGTCCTACTAAGCCTCCAGGTTTTAGTTTTGTGTGGGTTCTTTTGTGCGTGTGTTTTTGTTTTGTTTTGTTTTGTTTTAAGAAATCCAGCAAGAAAAAAAATAGGCATGACGCAGTGGTCTGAACCCGCGCTCTAGGTGGAAATCCCTGGGGGTGCCTTGAGAATTGCTGCCCATCTTCTAACTCCCTTTGTCTGGGCCCCAACTCTGAGCAACAGTCTCTCTCCACACATCCTAGCTATCCGACCCTGGGCTATTTGCTCACCCTCAGTTTCCACATCTGTGAAATGGGAATGCAATGCTGTGATGAGCATGAGAAGCCAGATGGGACGCGCTCACCGTGGAGGGGTTTGGAACAGACGGTCGGCGCGTTACAAAGCACACACTGCTCAGCACACAGGCAAGTTTCAATGCCGCTTTGCTCAGGCCGCCGGGACAAAGCAGCCCTGATCACCGAGCAGACCCTGGAGGCTGGAATTTGGAGCCTGAGGTGTCAGCGGGCTGGTTCCTCCGGAGCTCTCTCCTTGGCGCGTCGATGGCTATCTCTTCCGTGTCTTCGCGAAGTCTACCCCTCTGTGCGGGTCTGCGCCCTCATCTCCTCTTATACGGACACCAGACGAATTGAATCAGGGCCCACCCTGATGACCTCATTTTAACTTAATCGCATCTGTCAAGGCCCCATCTCCAAATACAGTCCCGTTCTGAGACGCGGGGGGCCAGGGCTCCAACGTGTGAACTGTGGAGGACGCCGCTCAGCCGGATCCAGAAGGATCCGTCGCTGCAGACAGTACCTGCGCTTTCTTGGATATCATGTCCCCTAAACAGGGCACGGTGAGGCCGGCCGTTTCCATGTAGTTAGTGAGCTAATGTGAGCTCTGACCTGGGCCTCCCCCACGCCTGCCCACCCACCACCCTGCCGGCCCAGCGAGGGTTAATCTGAGGTCTCTGGAGTTGGGTGGATTTACTGCCCCCAGACCTTTATCATCTCACCCTGACGGGGAGGGCTCACATTTCCCACTTAATTACTTGTCCCGCAATCAGAAGAGATAGCCGGTTCTGTGTTGAGTTGGCTGCAGCTGTGAACTGTTTATTTACTTTTCCTCAGCCCGGGAATGGCTGTAATTTAAAGGTTCAGATCTCAGCTACCCTGCCTGGTGCAAACGCTGCTTAAACACTTCCATATTGCTGGGGAGGAATGCGCTGGACGCTGCCCCCACCTCCCTTCCCGGACCGACCCGAGCGCTGGGAAAGCAGGTGTTCCTGGTTATTTATCAAGGCTGCAAGGGCTGGTGAGGGAGCCAGCTGCCCGGCCGGCACTGCCAACTCTGCATCCACCGGAAGAGCTCGGCGCAGAACCTACAGCCATAACAGGAGCAAGGACCACGAGATGCTGGGAAGGGACTAGCCCCAACGACCCCCCTCCACACTGTCCCTGCCACAGTTCAAGCCAAGGCTCTCACTAATTCCTGCGCCAAATGGTGTAATTACCACTTAAGTTGTCAAATGGCATCCAGATGGTCTTACCTTTCACACCAGCGGTTTAATAAGCTTTTAGGCGTGACCTTTGCAGCTTGTCCTCCACCTGCACAGCCCCCTGGTTTGTGAAATCTGAGCCCACAATTAGATCTGATAATGAGTGCCCAGGCGACCAGCCTTGAACTCTGCAAGCTCGCTTCAAGGGGTGCCCAGCTAGTCACCCCATGCCACTGACAAATGGCATGTGTCCACCACAAACGGAGGGGCCCCGTGCACGGCCCAGAGGCCTGCCTGGGGAGATCACAGAAGGCCTGGGAGACTCAAGAGCACATCTGGGGGGGCCAGGCAGCTCGAGGCAGGCTGTTTCAAGAGCTGAATTCTGGCAAACCAGAGGGTCACACCCATCCGTGTCCTCCAAGGCCTGCCTACCCAGGGCAGCCCCCCGGCAGGAACCGTTTCTAATACTGCCATCCCAACGGCTCCAACAGGTTGGCTGCCAGCCTGGGAATCGCCCTGCTGCCTGGGACCCTCTACAATTTAGTTCATCCCCATGAATGTACTCAAGCTGGAGTGACTCCCCAGTGAGGCTTTGGTACAAGGAAGAATGACCTTGCACTACAAACGATCATACTCCCCCATCTGTTTTGCCGAATTAATCTTTTCCAGCATGGGGCAAACTCCACTGATAATTATGGAGCTAATATGCATGCACCAGGCACCATTCCCAGGACTTCACATGTAACCCTCACAACTTAGATTAGGTGTTTGTTTGTTTGTTCGTTCATTTAAGTCTCGCCCATGGATATATTTTTATTGATTTTTTTAGAGAGAGAAGAAGGACGAAAGAGAGAGAAACATCCATCGATTGCCTCCTGTACATCTTCCGACGCCAATAGGGGATCAGACCTGCAACCTAGGTATATGTCCGGACCAGGAATTGAACTTGCAACCTTTCTGGTGCACGGGATGAACTCCAACCAACTGAGCCACCCAGCCAAGGCTAGGTGCTGTTTTTATCCCCCATTTATAGATTAGAAAACTGTGGCACAGAGAGGTTAAGTAACCTGCCCAAGGACACACAGCCAGCAAGTGGCAGGGGTGGGATTTGAACCCAAGTAAGAAGCAGACATTATGAATGTGTACAACTATGATCCCGTTGGGTACGCAAATAATAATTTGATTTAAAATTCGTTGATATGCATGTAAGATAGCACATTATATACAGTGAACAACGTTTAAAGGTTCGTGCCAAGTGTTTGGGAAGTGCCAAATCTTCTCAGAAGAGCCCCACCTGCTGGTATCTTCAGTGCCCCAGCACACTGTAGAAAAGGGTGGATACAAAGAGAAGAACAAAGCAGAAGCCTTCTCTGTGGTGGGGTGGAACAGAGGCTGATGGAGGAGGGTCCAGACACTTGAGCTCATGGCCAGGGAGAGAAGTTTCCCTGGGAGAATCCTGCCCCTGATCTTGGCCACTTTCTGGACGGAGCTGCCCACAGACCAGAGAATTATTGGGAGGCTAAAACCCAGTAGGGAAACTGGAAAAATGTCTTTGTTCCAACTTCCTCATTATGTTTGACTCTTTTTTAGGGTGTCCCTATTTCCTCTTCCTAACCCACATAGGGATCCTGGGTTTTAATGGTTTCATCTATTGTTTTCATCGAAAACCTACTCTTAAGATTGTGTCATCTTTCTTACTAAAGTGTGAATGGCTGACAGTTAGGAAGAAGAGATTGCATTTCAGGTTATCACCTTAAGGTCAGCTTGGCTTTTCAAATGAAGAGACCATGAGAAGATTCTAGATAAATATGATGTATGAAGGGGGGGATCATAATGTTTGCTAAAATAATGGGTGGGACGCATGATTTTTAAAAATACCTCTGCCTGTAATATTGAATGCAAGGCAAAAATGGCATGGACTTTTCATGTAAAAAGATGTCATAAAGGTCACTTGGGGGCAGGTTTTCCTCTTGGTCCACACTCCTGGGAAGGGGAGCCTACTCTGTTAACTCTGTGATAGGAAAATCTTGAGGAACAAAGCCTTACATTATCGAAGTGGTTCGTTCTAATGGTGTTTATCCAGCAGGTGACAAATTTATTTAAGCATGAACTGCGGGTTCCTGGTGGCATTTCTAGAACTCAGAAGCCACCTGCATTAAATGCTTGCAGGAAGTCAACCTGTCTTGGAGCCCTCCCAGCCCAGCCAACCATTCACTATAGGGAGTTCCACAGCGGACCCATCTTACACAGTCCAGGGTGTATTTGCATATGTGTCAATGCTGTGTGCACATGTGCATGCATGATGGTATGTGTAGGTGTCTATGTGAATGGTTGTGTGCATGAACATATGTATATGTTTGCATATGTGTGTGCTGTGTGTTATATATGCACGTGGGCACATGTGAATGAATGTGTGTACGTGTGTGAGTGAGTGTGCGTTCCTCAAAAAAAAAAAAAGCCTCAGAAAGATAGCATGAGTCTGTTTGGTTGGCCACCACATTTCACATTTTATCGCACCCTTGCTTTGGGAACACATAAGCCAATAAATATAAAATCAGCTCTTAGCCTGCAGCTTCTTGCTTTGGGTCAACAGACACCCTGGACGAGAGAATATTTGGGAATTCCCTAGGACAGGGTAGAAAGTTCATAAAAGACAAGGACCCCAAAACTGGGAGGACCCACCAAGCTTCCCTTCATGCTTACTTTCCGAAGAGACTGTAGGAGATGGGCAAACCTGGAGTGGACCCGCAACGGCCCTCCTCACCTCAGAACAGCCCTGAGAGTGGAGAAGATCTCTCAGAGGCCCCAATCCAAAGCCCAGCCCCTCACTCATCAGTGGGAGTCCTGTGTGAGCAGGGAATCCCCTGGCCCTTTAGTTGCCTCCTCCGTGAGAAAGAGAGACCACCACCAACACCAGCCCTGTTCGCTAACTCTCACAGTGAGCATCAGCCTTCCGTGCTTTATCTCATTTAATCCTCCCAGCACCTGTGAAGTAAGAACTATAATACCCCCATCTTAAGCAGGAGGAAACTGAGGCACCGGTGAGTCAAACCCTTTCCAGCCTCAGCACCCTCAGCTCCGAGAACCACAGAATCACTCAGCATTTCCTGATTCCAGGTTTCTGGACCCCAGGGATCATGGTATTATTGTCAACATTTGGAAATTTCCATGCAAAGAACTCTAGTACCTAAGACGAGGTCTCAGAGGTGCTCAAAACACTCAAGATTTCTGCTCTTGACTCAAAGCCACCAGCTCAGTGTGGTCTGTCCATGCTTGCCAGGAAGGTTACGTCTTGGAATATCATTGCGGACAATAACAATTAATCCTTTCCTGAACACCCTATCCCAGCTTGCCGTGTACAGGGCACCCTGGGATTCCTCCCAACAAACCTGTAAGAGAGATAATATCATTCCCAGTCAGTAGAGGAAGAGACTGAGCTTCCCAGAGGCTCCAAGGCCCTGAGCGATCAGGAGGGGTAGCAGTGAAGATAAAACTTGGCCTGCCCAGCCGGTGTGGCTCAGTGGTTGAGCATTGACCTATAAACCAGGAGAACACGTTTCGATTCCTGGTCAGGGCATATGACTGGGTTGTGGGCTCAGTCCTCAGTAGGGGGCGTGCAGGAGGCAGCTGATTCTCTCTCATCATTGATGTTTCTATCTCTCTCTCCATTTCCCTTCCTCTCTGATATCAATCAATATATAGAAACTGGGCCTATTTGACTCCAGAACCTGCCCAGGATGCCACACCAGCATTTTTTCAAGCCTGCCTGGTCAGAAGAATTACCAGGGCCTGGTGTACACTATGGACCGTGGTCTCCCCCACTCCTAATGAGTCTGACTCAGAAACCCAGGGCCAAGAATCATGGTTTTCAAACAAACATCACTGGCGCTAAGAGTGAGAACAGCCCACGCACCATGGTAGAACTAGATTAATTACCTACTTCCATCCCCTTGTGACTTGATAAGAGCATCTTTCAGAAGTGGCGTTGATGTGGTCCAGGATGGGGGAGACCCAGCCCAGGCCAGGCAGGCCGGCCTCCCTGCCTCGCCTGCCTGCACAGCGCCCCCGAGGGCCGAGCAGGGCACTGCAGTCCCCTCCCTGGTGGGGAACCCAGAGGCTGCCTCCACACAAAGAATGGACGGAAACGGCCCCCCGGGCAGGAATTCACCCCTGCCACTTCACACTGCTGTTGCTGGGGCAGGCCTGCAGGGAGCGGAGGGCCAGGAGCAGCTGAAAAGGCCAGGGACGTGGGGAGCCCAGCCCGTATGAGGGGCTGGCAAACAAAACACAGCCCCCCCCAGAGCTGGGCTGGAGGGCAGCTGAGCAATCGCCCTTGAAATCTGCAAGCTCATCAGGGCACTTGGAAACCTCGGTAGGGACACAACACAGGACGCATCCTGCTCGGAAGAGATAAGAGAATTCCCAGGTTCTCACTGCCGAGCCTCTCCCTGGGGACAGAGCTGGCAGGGAGTGTGGAGGAACATGAGAAAGATGCCCGCTGCCGCAGCAAACTCACAGCGGGGAAGCTCCTGTGCCCCCTTCACCCTCCACTCGCTTTGAGACAGGCCCCGGGGGAGGGGGACACAGGCTGAGCTGGGACCCCATCACCCATTTCACTCATCCCTGAAATCACACACTGATTGTAGACCCAGGGCCAGTGGCTCTGCTTCTCTGTGCCTCAGTCTCCCCACCTGCAAAATGGGGCTGCTGTTGAGAACTACTTCATGGTGTTCTTCCAGGGGTGGTTTGGGGCAATCACGCATGACCTGGTCCGGCCGGCACAGCCAGTCCTGGGAGCAGGGCGTCGCCAACGAGCTCCGTTATTTCAGGGAGGAAGCTGGCGTAAGGACGGCAGGGAGACGCGTGATGGAGCCAGGGAGACCAGGCGTGGAGCCAGGGCCAGGCTCGCACCGTTGCGTAAGGCTCACTCGGAGGGCCTGATAACAGAGTGGCGACTCTAGCGGACTCGAATTACATTCCTATTGCGCGGGGCCGTGCCATGTGGCCCAGTTCCATCCAGATGCTGCGTATTCGAGCTGTTTGCGAACATCAAAAATGATAATAAGCGCAGAGTGAAAGCTAGCACCGCACAGCAGGACCCGGGCAGGCCCTCCCTGCCTCCCACCCCACCGTCCTGTTCTTACCCCCTCATAGGCGAGGTCACCGAGGGTCAGAGAGGTTTCATCACCTGCCCAGCTGTCACCCAGCGGTACTCGGCGGGGGAGCACAGTGCGGGGACCCGGCACTGGGAGCTCACTCTCCTTCTGTGTCTTCCTCTCCCCTGGTCCCTCTCTGTGTCCTCACAAGATTTGGGCACAGCGACTCGTCGGTGGAGGGTTCAAAAATGTTAAGTCAAATTGACTCCGATATTATTTCCCCGATTGTTCTGAGCATGTGGTGCTCAGCATGGGCTTAGAGGAGGCACCTTGCTGTTTGGGGAATGTCGGGGGAGGGGACTCGCCCAGCGGGACCTCAGCAGCTCCTGCCTCTAGGAGGGCCCCACACTACCCAGGAGATTTGTTTCCTTAACTCCGGGTCAGTGCAATGAGTTCAGACAGAACCAGTGTGTTTTTGGGGGAAAATCAACAATGAGGGGGTCCCAGAACCCAGCCTGGACACAGAACCGTGACCAGTTCTCCAGACAGAACGCACACTATGCTGATGCGCTAACAGCCCCTAAGGAGGCCGCTCATTCAATATGCCCAAGAGTTCGAAGGTCGGGACAGAGCGTCCGTAAAACAGAAGGGCCGATAGGGGAACCATAGCCTTCCCATTGCCATCTTGAGGCCAAAACACTACCTGCATCTCCAGACCCACCTGCTGCCACCCTTAACTCACTGCGCCCACACCTGTCCTGGGTGCAACCTCCTGGAACCAGATATGTTGGGCACTTTGCACACATCTCTCTAGTTTTCAAGTCAAGAAGTGCTGGAACCCAGAGCAGCTCATTCCAAAGCCTGGAGCCTCCCCCACAATTCCAGAGGCAGGTTTTGAAGTTTCTTCTTAGAACTCCCAGAGGCCCTGCCCGCTACAGTCCACTGGAAAGCTTTGAAGACATGCTCTGGAAGCCACCACTGCTGACCCCCCGGTCCCTGTCGGCAAAGACTCGCTGGCGTGAGTTCGGGAGCTTGGGAAAAGGGGCCATGGCTGATCCTGTTGATGTGCTTCCTAGAGTCTTTCGCTCCGACTTCTCCCTTGCCACCTCCAATTTAGGGGGAGCCTACTGTGTACCTCACGTGTAGCTAGATGTGGATGGTCAAGTGACGAGGTTCTGGCCCATGAAATGTAAACAGAGCTTGTGAGGATACTACTGGGCAAGCTTTCGCTTTCCTGACAAAAGGCACAGACCCAGCTGGTGCAGTCCGTGAAACCTTCTCCTCCCTTCCCTCCCTTGAATGCAGACATGATGGCTGGAGATGCAGCAGCCTTCTCGAGACCAGACAAAAACTACGTGGTGGACAGAATGGTGCCTCCCCTTCCCCTCACCCCCAAATACCCACATCTTAACCCCCAGAACCTGTTAGCTTACATGGCAAATCAGAATTAAGGCTGCAGATGAAACTAGGGTTGCTAATCATCTGACCTTGGGAGGGGGAGGTCATCCTGGATTGTCCACATGGAAGAAGGGTGTAAAAGGGGAGATCAAAGAGAGAGATGTGATCATGACAGAAAGGCAGAGGGGTGCACATTGCTGGCTTGAAAGATGGAGGAAGGGGCCACAAGCCAAGGAATGTGGGCAGCCTCTGGCAGCTGGAAAAGCCGAGGAAATGTATTCTCCCCCAGAGCTCCAGAAGGAGCGCAGCCCTGTTAACACCTTGATTTTATCTCAGTGAGACCCATCTCAGAATTCTGACCTAAGGAGCTGTTAAGATAGTAAATGTGTGTTGTTTTAAGCCATCACGTTTTTTGTTGCTCTGTTACAGCAGCCACAAGACACCAATACAAGCCATAGGAGATGCTGAATTGTCCTCAGGGAGGACATGAAAAGATGCCAGCCGCTGCCTTTCTCCGGACGTCCTCATCACGTGAGAAAAAGGACCCTGCACTGCGTTAAGCCCCTTCAAGTGAGACTATTTGTGCCTTGAAGCCTTCTACTGTCCTAATTGGCATCTGAGTCAGCGAGGTAAGCTTTTAGTTCAAAGGTCCTTTTGTGAGAAAGACACATAATCGCCAGCTAAAAATGTGAATTGAGCACCTCTGACAGTCCCCCGAGGTTGAAGATGAATTTTGGATGGCTCTGGGGCCTTTTCCGAGAAAGAAAGATATAATAAGATCAGAGTTTCTTGGGCAGTTTTCTTAAGAAAACTCTTCCCTTCATATAATGCCCTAAAGCCCTTCAACATTCTAAAAGGAGAACCGGTTAACTAAGTGTTTATGGAACCATAAAGTGGACCTAAGACAAAGGAGCTAATTGGCAATGCACAGAACAGTTCCTTTGTTTGAATGTCACGGCCCCTCCACGCCGGGCCCCCGGGGCAGCCGATGTGCTGAGTGGCCCACTTTACAGAACCGGGTAGGATGGTCCCTAGTTTGCGGGGTCACACAGGACTGGGTCCCTTGTGCTTTGCCTTTATGGCAGGCTGTTATCATTCGTAGGAGCCCGTTGAGGGACAGCGGTTTCAAGAACACACCTTTACCGTCAGGTAATTTCTAAGCTGTATTTTCCTCGTCTCTTTCATCGCTCAGCTTGCAACTGGGTTTCCAGGAAGGGGCTGCAGTGAGATGCTGGGGCCTCAGCCTATTCACATGGACAGGTGGTCCGCGAGTTAGGAAGGCACAGTCCGCGAGTTAGTCGGGGCCTGCCCGCTCTGTGCTGGGCACGGGGAGCCAGGCTCTCAGAGGACGGCTTGGCGCGGGCGTGGGCTGGAGACGCTCCGCAGACGTTGGTATCCCTGCTGCTCAGAGTGGTCTGAGGCCAGGTTTGTACGAGAGAGGTGGTCCCGTGAAAGGATGGGCACAGGCCCCAGCAGGTGGTCGACTCTCATTGAATGTTAACTATTGACATGGTTTTCTTTCTGAAATTCACAGCAACCCCAGGAGGGGAGCCTGGGGAATGGTCCCACGTCACAGGCCAGGAACTGAGGCTCACAGGGGCTGACGGCACGAGAAAGGGGCCAGGCTTCCCTCTCGCCAGAGATGCCTCCCCCTGTACCTGGCTGTGGGTTGCCATGGTGATCACAGCTCTCCCATGAGCCAGCCACCCCGCAACCACCTTCTTCTCTCATCCCCCACAACAGCCCTGGTGAGGGGCCTTGTGCCGCCCGCTCTCAAGATGTGGAAGGCATAACCTCGGGGAAACTTAGCGTCGATCCGGCCACGATATGATGTGTGGAGAGGGGTGTAAATGCAGCTGCCAGCGCACCGTCTAGGCCCTTATCAGAGACCATACAGCCCTGCTGGCCCCACAGAGCAGAGCGAGGTGAGGCGAGGCTCTCAGCCAGAAGCAGAGAGACACCCGCCCCCCCCCCCCCTAACCCCACCCTAGGCCAGGCTCTGAGTGCAGAGAAGCAACTTAAGAAAATCAAAGATGGACTTTAGGAGGGAGGATGTGATCAGATGACTGAATGGCCTCCCCCCAAGCACACCCCCACATTCATGCGTGCCCACATTTCCCCGACGCTTCCCTATGGGACCAGGCAGGAGTTGTTTGGATTGACCCCCCCACTCAGATGACTGGGGAAACCCCCAGTCTTTCTGTGCCTCAATTTCCTTCTCTGTGAAATGAGTCGAGAAAGAAGCGAGGGAAGTCTTGGCCAAAAACAGCAACCCCTTATTTCCCAACCCGTGAAAACCCATTGACTCGTTTCATTTTTAGTGGGGCCGTCAGTGGAACATTCAGAATACTAAGAGATAAACATCTCATCAGTATGTTTCTTTTCTTTTCAAGTCTCTTTCATCTTCGAATCAGGAGAGCGGCAGGTAATGGATGTGACCACGCTGGCCCTCTGCTGGTTGCCTAACCGCATCTGCTCCCCACCCCATTCCTCCCTGTTGACGGGATTCTGGTTTTATTTGGCTTGGCAATGGACTCGGCTAAAAATATGCCGTTTCCCAGACTCCTTTGCAGTGGAGAGTGGTAGGTGACATAGTCCATGGTCCCGGCCAATGCGACGGAGGTGAGAAGCTGGAAAGGAGTCCCTCCAGAAAGACAAGACCATGCATCGTCTCCTTCCACTCTTTATCCTTCCAGGAACCCACACGAGTCTCATAGGTGTGGCCTTCACCTTGTGATGGGGAGCCCAAAAGTTGGGGAGCAGGGGTCCCTGCCAGGACTGCCCACCTCCAGCCCCGCCCCCCCCCCCCCCCCCCCCCGCCTGAGACAGCTGCCCTCTGTTAGGTTCTTGCTACTGCAGCTGAACACATTCATTCCCAGCTGATGCACCGAGCATCCAAATGCAATGAGTGGCCACCCCACCACACCACAGAGGAGTGAACACAAAAGAGGTTAGACCGTCTCCATGGAAACAGCTCCCACCCAGGCCCCTTCCTCTTGCCTGAGATGATTGATGGCAATGAATCCAATCCATGTTCGATGTCTCTTTTGAGACACCAAAAGGCATGTCACCTGTATTCACCAAAACAAATATTTCATTTGTTTATTTTTGTTTTTGTTTTACGCACTTATTTATTTCCTTGATCAAACCAGCCTCCAGGTTTCCTGAAAATGTGACACCCGGACTGCCCCTCAGGCTGCTGTTTCCTCCCCAGATGTGACCGATGAAAATGGCCTCTCAGTCTGTAAAATGGGGGTGACCAGACCTCACCTGCCTGGTCTTGCCCAGCTGCCTGCCCTGACCTCCGTGACCTGGCCTTGGCACTCCCCTCATCCTGGCCACTGGGAGGCCCCGTGCACCCCCACTGGCTCCCTTACCCGGGCTGGTGCCTGGAATACATCTGCTCATCCCCACCCAGGCTCACCCCTCAGACGTCTCAGAGCTCCCCTGAAACACGTTCCCAGGCACTTGTCCTCCTTGGTGGACAGAAACGACCCTGCGTGTTGTTCCCAGCCGTAAACTCAGAGCCACCCTGGCACGCAGTGGGTGCTCCACAGACCCTCACTGCCCACCGACGGGGCAGCTGAATCAACGAGGGAAGGCGGGAGGTAGTTTCCCAGTGGACTTACTGGTAGACAGCATTTGGAGAACTGATCAAACAAAGCTTTGTTTGGCCACATCGGTGTTTTTCTGCCATAGTGCTTTGTCCTTAACGTCTTATATCTCAGGGGGGAAAGTGGCCGGTGAGTGTTTATCCTGTGGGCCGCGGGGTGAGTGAGCTCTCACACTCCGCGATGGCAGAGATGGCTGCCTCCAGCTGGCCCTGCAGTTACATGAAGAATATGCTCGCACACCAAGGGGAGGGCAAAAGTAGGTTTACAGTTGTCAGTACCCAAAACAGTTTATTCTTATATTATTATTTGTCAATCATTATATTATTTATTTGCATTACAACTGTAAACCTACTTTTTCCACCCCTGTATAACAGCCCAAAGGACAGGATTGATAAGTGAAAAATACTCAGATAATTACTCTTCAGTTCTTGTCTCACTTAAAAGAGGAGAGACTCACTAGCTGGAGGGAAGGGAAACAGCACTCCATGGAGAAGGAACAGCACATGCAAAGGCCCTGGGGCATAAGAGAACACGGGGTGTTTGAGGATGGCAAGTCAGGGTATGTGTCAGAGAGCAGAGAGAGAGGGCAAAGGTAGATCATGGCTGTTGTTGGTTTTTATAACATAACATTAATATTAATTCTGCTTCTAACAATGATAGCCGTTATCCAGTGCTATGTTCCAGGTACTTTATATACATCAGCTCAAGCCCTACAACCACATATGAGGTAAGTCCTAATATTATCTCCTTTCTATTGAGGGAAAAACTGAGACCCACAGAAACAAACATCCTTTCCCCAGGACACCCATTAGAAAGCGGTAGAGCTGGAGTCCCAATCTAGGTCTACCCGTCCACACACATGGACCATGTTCCACGGGACAACATGGAGAGAGCTGCTCATCACCCCGCCAGTGATGTATCCGTCAGCTCTTCCTACACGCATGCTGCATAACAAAAACACAAAACTCCTGGCCTAGGAGAACAGCATGCCTGGCGTCTGGAGGGGTCAGGTCGGTGTCCCTGCCCACACTGGCTGGGCTAATCGGCTCACACAGCGGTGAGCTCCACGGCAGTGAAGGGGCGACGAGGCTCTGCATGCCTCTCATCCTCCCTCGGGCCAACAAGGCATGTCTCGTGCTGACGGCAGAGCTCAGAGCACTAGTGGAAACAGACAAGTGTTTCTCCAAGCTTCTGCTTGGGTGATGTCTGCAAACAGGCCACTGAGCAAAGCAAGTAAGATGGTGAAACCCAGAGTCCAGGGACAAGAAATCTACCCCCTCTTGGTAGAAGGAGCTTCAAAGTCCTTGACAAAGGGCTTGAGACCCAGGAAGGGGTGAAGGCCTAAGGCCATTTAAGCACTCCACCTACCACAGGTTAGAAAGGCCGGGGCCAGGGCCAGAGGGGGTGTTGGAGCAGGAGAGGAGGGGCCAGCCCTGAGGCCAGTTCCTCTCCTGGGCACGAGGAGAGAGACTTGTCCAGGGCTGCAGCACAAGCCAGAGGGAGAGCTGGGACCCTTATCCAAACCATCTGACTCCAAGATCCTTGCAGTGTGAACCTGGGTGGTTCCCACCAAGAAAAACAGACGCTTCCCTGAGTGTTTAAAACAGAGAGAATTCAATACGTGGAACCGGCTGCTCTGGTGCCGGAGAAGCTGAGATCCTAGGGGCTGAGCATCATCAGAAAGCTGCCAGCACCCCAGAACCAAAGAGACAGAGCAGAGCCAGGGTCGGGGAGAGCCTGTCCGTATGAGCAGCTCCACCGCCGACCAGGCGTCCTCAAACCACGGCCCCGCGGGCCACATGCGGGTGTTTCTGCCGTTTTGTTTTTTTACTTCAAAATAAGATATGTGCAGTGTGCGTAGGAATTTGTTCATAGTTTTTTTTAAACTATAGTCCGGCCCTCCAACGGTCTGAGGGACAGTGAACTGGCCCCCTGTTTAAAAAGTTTGAGGACCCCTGGAGACAGTGAGCAGGAGGAGAGGGAGGAGACCTGCAGCCTCTCCCTCCTGCAGCCCCCCCTCCTGGCTCTCCCCAGCGCCTCTCCCCAGCCAGACTCAGCCAGACGCTGGGTGGTGATCTACAAGCCTGTGAACTGCAGCCCCTCGGCCCCTGCATGCAGAGTGGCATGGGAGGCACCAGGCGGGGGCTGAGGCCAGGCAGGGGCACAGAGAGTGGACACTGGGCAACCGTCTCGGGGACAGGTGGCCTCTGTCTCGCGGATGCCCCCGGGCAGTGCTCACAAAGCCCCGGGTCTGACTCAGCTCTGGGCGGGGCCTGAGACTCGGCAACCCGCTCCAGGCGATGCTAACCCTGCTCCAGGGCCACACTTTCTACAGCAAGGCCCCACAGCAGAGCCGCAGGACATGGGCGCGCCTTCTTCGTGGAGATGCTGAGCGGACATTTATGTGGTATTGACTACAGCCCGGCTCTCATTCCTTCCTGACGGAAGAAAAAAACAAGTCCCAGCATGTTCGAGAGACTCACCCAGGGTCGCCCGGCTTGTGGGTGGCCGAGATGCGATGCCCGGTGGCCCCCGGTGGCTGAAAAGCGATGTCCGGTGGCCGCTCTGGCCGTTCATCTCTGGGCTTCTGGGAGCTGACCCAGAGATAGCGTATTCCATCCGCGGGCCCAGCCTTTTCATTCACAATCTCGGATCCTCACAGCCTGAAAAGGAAAGGTGACGACCTCCATTTTACGTAGGAGGAACCGAGGCTCGAAAAATGTAAGGAACCCACCGAGAGTCACCAGTAAAGGAGGGGAAGAGCCCTGTTTGAACCCAAATCTGCCTGCTCGAAACCTTGGCTCCAGGGCTACCCCCCACCCCCACCCTACCCCCACCCCCAACTCTACCTGCTCATTTATTCACTCAACAGACATTGATTTGTCGAAGCACTGAGGTCGTGATGAAGAATGCAAGGTCTGTGACCCACTGGTCTGGATTCCAATCCCAGACCTCCCCACCCCTCCGCACCAGAGGTGCACCCTGGGGCTCCCCTAGGCCTCCGGGGACTCAGTGCCCTCCATTGTCAATAGGAACGCGGGCATTCCCTAGCCCAGCGACTTGATGGGAAGCGCCCTCCTGTTGTCCCATGTGATGCCTGGCACATTGCAGACTCTGGATAAATGCCACCCGTCGTAAGTATGCAACAAGCCGGATGCTTAGACTCTAGGCAGGGGAGACCGTCAACTCACTAATAAAAAACTAAGGAATTTGTTAAATGACTGAGCGTCCACCATGTATTGGAGCGTCGTCCTGTACAGCAAATGGCTTGGGGTTCAATCCCTGGTCAGGGCACATGCAGGAGGTAACCCATCTCTCTCTCTCTCTCTCTCTCTCTCTCTCTCTCTCTCTCTCTCTCTCTCTCTCTCTCTCTCCAGGCTGTGTCCAAGATTACTGTTCCCGGCCTGCCTCGCTGCCACGCCTCGCCGCAGGGTCCAGCCAGCATGCTCAGGGCCCTCGGCTGCTCCTGCCTGGACACCTTCCCTTCGGCTGCCGCCACGGCCAGGCCATTGCAAGGTGTTTCTCCAAACAGCTCAGAAGACGTGGCACGTTTGTTTCTGAGAGACAGGCAAGGATTTGGGTTCCTGGCACTTGTTTGCACAAAGGATCTCAGCCTTCTTTCTCCTGACACGCAGCTTAAACATGCCAGCTGACCCTTTGAAGGAATCCCCCCAGCTCCCCAGCTCCTTCCCGGAGAACTTTGGGGGGGCGGGGGTGGAGGTAAATGCATGGTATCCCACAGGCTTTCTCCCTCCACTGACAGCACAGCCTGTTTAGGGTTGAAGACTGGATGCTAAATGTGTCTTCTGGTTTGTTTGGGTGTACTTTTCTCTCCTCTTTTACCTTTTAGCTAAAACACAACACAAAATAAGCACCCTGATTGCCTTCAGCTGTTAAGAGGGCCTAGCAACTCTGCCTCCCCACCTTCACTGGCAGAGATCAAATGTGACTTTCTCAAAAAACAAAAAGTGGAAAGTTTACAAATACAGAACCCAGAATCTGCAACAGCACGCCATCACTCCGAGCCAGTGCTGCGCTCCCCCCCCCCCGCCCCCACCCCATGCGCTGGCTGGCTGCGCAGGCCTCCCTGCTGTTTCTGTAAACCCGTATGCAGAGACGGTACAGGGCCACTTTCCACCCTTACACACACACACACACACACACACACACATGCACGCACACGCGCGCACACACACACACACACATGCACGCACACGCGCGCGCACACACACACACACAAAGCCCAGAATACGGAATAATCTTTGCATCAGCTAAGGTCCTACCAGCCCCTTGCTCGGCTAAGTGAAACATAAAAATATTTTAAGATGAAACTGGTTAAATAGGCTGATTGAATTCATTTTGTTAAACAATCCTTCCCCGAACTAGTTTATTCATATACATGAAGCCTGAAGGTGCTTTTCCTTGCTGGGTTTCTGAAACCTGAAATATTTGCAACTAAATGAGAAAATGTTCGCTGTTGAATGGCCTATTAGAGCTGTCACCAATGTGATTGCTGGAAATAAACAAGATTGTAAGAAGGTTGGCAAGAGCAGAAACGTAAGTCAACATTAATAGACGATGTAATTAAATTATCCCTTCAGCCAAGGTGCCAAGTGACACAAAGTTTTTTGTTTTCATTCTAATGTGTTCACCTCCCTGGACCTGCACAAATCTGGATGGATCTCCCTCCAGAATTGCTCATTTTATTTTTTTTCATTTCCTACATAGCACATACCGCTCTGTTCTGCTGGGGAACAAAGTGCTCAGGACATACAAGTTCATATTCTCTCCATATCATCTTACAGAGGCTCACTTGATACACGCGTGGTTCAGTAAACAAAGGTTATTTTCTATGGGTTAGTATCTTGCTCAAGAAAATTAGAACTAAGTCTCAGAAAGATTTATTTTCATTTTAACTATTCTTCACTGGTCTCTGCCACTCAATATTTAAAAGACTTTCTCCCCCAAAAGATAAATCTTTAAAGCAGAACAGAATTTATTTAAACAGCTGCTTTTTTTTGCACAATCATTTTATTAACACATTGATTTGAGTTATGAACAGTGGGTGACTTGCAGAGTTCGTAAATACATAGAGGTATAATAGCTGGCATGTCTTTCAATTTGATTTTTAAAGAACAATACATGACTAATTACTACCATGCATGATCCAGTCACTGTACTCTGCTACATTTACAGATTTCTATGTCTTTAAATCATATTTCACATTTGGAATCTAATGAATCCCTCTCCCATCTTTTTTTTCAAGGACAAATGATAATATCATTTTTAGGAAAAGAAATCTCTTTAGTTGCTCTTGTTGAATTAGTTTTATTAAAAATAGTTGTCAACATGTGCTCTTATTCTTTTTAAATTAAAAAAACAACATGGCAAATAATTACAAATTATGGAATCATGTTCCGTGAAGAGTCAAAACATTAAAATCATCAAAAAAATAAAAAAATAATAAAATCATCAAAAAAATGTTTTACATAATTTTACTTTCAATATTAAATATGTTGAAGAAAGTCCTCAACATTCTTTGGGATTCTCTTTTGCAAGAGATGGGTATAGAAAAATGTGGGGGATTTGGGAAATAAAGTAGAAACTTTGGGAGATGCGGTTTAAAAGTTCAAAGAAGCTGTTGATACTGTTTTAGCAGGTGCTGATACAATGAAATACAATGTCCAGTGTGGATATTCTCACACATATTCATCACATCGAAAGAAAACACTGTTTGAGAAGGTGAGATTCTGATGTCCTTATCTGTACATGCCTGATTTCACTTGGCCATTTGTATGCATATAAAGTTCCATGTGCTACTATAATGTACATTCTTCACAATTATTATAGGAGAACCGTAAGGATAGCTTTTATTTCTTAAAACATAGACAGGCAACTGATAAAATATTGAAGTAGCTTTTATATTGAACACTTCCGGGAATTATTTCTTTGAACTGTAGCTGGGCTCTGTATCAGATCATTTCAGGAGGGTGAGCCATTTTGGTCATTAACATTTGGCTTAAATACTTTAAATACTCTTGGAGAGTTTGCACATTTTGGGCAGCGTCTCAAAAAAAGGTTTTCTTCTTACATTTAGAGCTTACTGGATGAATTCCCTGAGAGGCAAAGGGGAGTCCTGACTGGATTGGGGCTAAATCTCAGTCTCTATCTTCCCCACCCCCCACCACAGGATCACTCTAGAAGTAACATCGCCATCTACTGGATAGCAGCCCAGCTTCCCTAAGAAGGCAAAGGTTTCTGTTTTCGGCCATCCAAATTAGAAAGCTTAAGAAATATATTTAAGGTGTAGAATGCCATAGTTTCAGAGACAGGAGAACAAAAGCAAAATACTCTAATCCAAAGCGATGGGAAGTGGCAATAGCCTTGTGTACACCTCTGGTCTGTAACAATTTTGGAAACTGGCTCTAGCCCATCACCCCCTTCAACAACCCCCAAAAGAAGGGAGGGGAAAAAGTAAGAAATGTGCTATTTTTAATTTCTAAAAGTTTTAGATTCGTTACGAATTTCTGGAGAAAGCGTTTTTTTTCACTAGTCAGCTCCTACCTTTTTCTCTACACATTTCCTGGGGCTGGGAGCTTAAGAAAAGAACACACACACACACACACACACACACACACACACACGCACACACGCACACACGCACACACACACCCCACTCCTTTGGAGTTCTTTAACCTAACAAGGCTTTGTGAACCTAAGAGTACAAAACTGGGATAACCCAAACATTATTTTAAATTTTTTTTCAGGCACTTAAGCAAAACAACTACCATTTTTGAAGTTTATGTAACTTTTCCTTATAAATATAATCACATTCCGATTATACATCTACAATTACAAATGTTGATTTCTGGATTTTCTCACGCAAATAGCCGTCTTGCTTTCCTCTTTCTTCCTGCCCCTAACTGGTCACTGAATTCGCCTTGAAATTTGAGCATTAATTGCTTTCTCTTGGCAATTAGAGCCAGGGTATTCTTTTCGCGAGAGCACGACATTGTTTTACCATTTCCCATACTCCTTGGAATGGTTTCATGGAAAAGAAAGAAGTCAACTGTGGCCCGGAATATTAACATATGTTTTCTTTACAATCTTCCTAACATTTGACGAGATGTCCAGAAGATGTTTAAAAAAAATAGACAACTGAGGTTAAATAAAAATTACAATTAAATTTATTAAATATCATAATTCACCCGTTTTTAAAGGAAACATTTTTACTCAATCTGATATTTTCTTATTACACATCATTAAAAAAAGATTGTAAGAGTCTAACGTCAGGCTTGCTATTGCATGACAGTCAGAAATTACTTCATTTCATATATGTATTATTTTCATATATATATCAAAGTATTTACATCTTGTACCTTAATTTCTGACTCACTCGCGTTTGAAAGATCTGGACATTATAAAGGCAAACTAATTTTCTGCTGGAATGAAATGAGAAGATGAAAATTTTTTACATTTATTTTATTAGGTAAATCCAGTAGGGACTCACTGTTAGCCCCTGAAATAAACCAGCCTGCTTCTGTTTACTTTCTCCATCTTTCGGAACCTTAACATGAACACTGAAGTCACTGCAATTGGTAAGCACCCTCCCTCCCCTTTCTAGCCGGTGTTTGTGTAGAAGTTGTCGTCTCGTTCCCTAAAAGTGGAGACCATGGTGCTGAGGGCTGGCAGCGTGAGTTCGGGCGAGCTCCGAGCTCCGGGAACAACGTTAACTGGTAGATAAAGAGGGGGAGGCAGGACGGGACGGACAGGACGCGGGGTCAGGGCGGCGCGGGAGAAAGACCACGGAGTACTCACAGGGTCCAGTGTCTGCCGCTGCCTCTCTCCTGGTCCCGATTCCAAAAGGAAATGTGGCTCTTTGGTGCAGGACCAGAAACGAACATCCAGGAAGTTGGCAAAATCACTAGCTAAACAATCAATAGAGAAAACACAATAAATTAAAAGACCATATTTTAGGGTGTTTTTTTTTTTCCCTCCAATAAAAAGAAAATGAGTCAAAGTGGATGGGGGGAAAAGAACACATTTTACTTTTTTTTTCCTGTGACCTGAGCTGGGCCCCCGGTTAATCTAAGTTCGAATTTGATATTTGCTCTCCTGCATCCATGTACTATAAAGGATCACTTGAATGATGGTAATAAATTTAGGCTTATCGCAAACCCCGCAATTCTCTGTGTGAACCCATCCGAGTTCCTGCCGCAGATCTGAAGTGAGTTTTCCTATGAAAATCCACTTTAAAACTCAGCGACCCCCACCCCTAATGAATGCCTTCAGTGACAGGAAATGTTAACCATTTTAAGCGTTTTATTTGCATTTGCTCCGAAGCTGAGGGAGTGAGGGGAGAAATGTACACGCAATGACTGGTCGTGAAATGGAGATCGATGAAGTGAGCATGGACGTATGTGTGCTTCTGAGCAATGGGGTGAGTGAGCATCCTGGGTCCTGAATTAGCCCCAGAGGCGAGTGACTTCCCTGGAATTCTCACAGGAGCAAGCAAAAATCCGCACGCTGCAGCCGAGCCATATTTCAAATTCCCTTGTGTTGCTGATGAATTAAAAGGCGATGTCCTTCCCCGTTTGAGCTGGAAAGAAAGCGCCCGTCTTGCGATGTTTGTGGTGCCGAGATGTGTTTTTGTGCGAGTTTTTCTCCCTGGGATCAAAAGCCGGGGGGAGCGGGAGAGATAGTCCCCCCAAAACCAACTAAACACTGAAGCTCAGAAACACTCGGAATGTGTAGAACATTGTCCTTCAGAAATCCACCTCGAATTTTTTTAAAGTTCTCTTTGATCAAAAGCCGACAGAGAATTGCATTTTTCTCCATTCTGTTGCATTTAACATGGACTAACACAGGGTGAGTTTAAACAAACAGATGGCCCAGGCATGAATGCTCCTTTCAGTCTGAGGAGCTAGAGGTGGGCTGGATCCATGGCGGGGAGGGGGTGTGCAGTTGGGAGGATTAGTTAGGGAGAGGGGCTACAAAGCTTGGGGGGAAAGCTGAGACAAGAATAAACCCGCGATGAAAAAAAAAAAAAAAATTTAACTACCTCTCCGCAGTGAGCCTACAATCCCCTTGCTAGTGTGCAGTGTAACTGTTGAAATTCTTCTGCCTACGAGATAAATGGCCTATTTTATTCAAGGGTGTCAAGTAGGGAAACAAAACAAAACAAAAGCCCTTCACAGTATATTTTCAGAAGATAAACTAGTGCCCGATGAGTGCCGGTAAGAGGGGCGCGCGGGGAGCAGGGCCGGCCGCTCTCGGTGAGGAATTCCGCGCAGGAGCCGAGCCCCAGCGCCGGAGAGGAAACGGAGACAACGTGAGAACGGCGGTCCTGGCTGAGGGTCTTCAGGGGCGTGAGCCGGGCCTGCTCCCGGCACGGCCTCCCGTGTGGACTCTCAGCCACCGACACACGGCCGGCCGTGAAATCCCCGGCCCAGCAGGCCCATCGGAGGGCGCCCGAAGCTGGGCGCCAGTTCTGGGGCAGGTGGACACTTGGAGGTCCCTCCTGCATGAGGTGCAGTCTACGTTGTGTCTCCCCGAGAGGGAGAGCAGAGGCGCTGCCTGGGCTCCGTCCCCCCGCCCGTGATGAGCGGCCATGAACACACCCTCGCACCTCAGAGACCTTCCAGAACCCTGCGATCCACAGCCATCCTCGCCACTGCCCCCAGCCCCCAGTCCACCTCCCAGGTGTTAAAAGAGGCCCCCCAAATCCCAGCCAATTGTTTGGACGGGTCTGTCACCTGGCTCTGGGGCCACGGGCTGATAAAACACAGAGGGCATGGCCGAGGATGGCCTGGCACAGCCTCTCGGTTTCCCTTTTCCCGCTCACAGAGCAAGCACAACCTCCCCTCCGTGCCCCTTCCCTCCCCAGCTCCAGGCCGGCGGCTGGGAGGAAGGGAAGGAAAAGTTACAGGTCATATCGAGTAATTTATTGGCGACGGCGCATGCCCCCGGGAGAGTGCAGTTAATTAAAGGCCAGGCGCTTTCTGGAGGCGCAGAGCAGAGAAGCCAGGACACTCATTGCAAGTGCTGGCAAGGCTGGGCTGCTGTGTGGACATTTGGGAGGCCCCTGGCACCCCACCACCCAGCGGCCGCCCCACCCCACAAGCTCCCGTCGAGGTCCCTTCCTTCCCCCGGCCGCCCGCTAGCGTGTGTACCTGGAGCTCGTGGTTGCTCGGATTCCAGTTTTCCAACCACGTTGGGGCAGACACAGCCCCCAGCCTGGAACTGGCAGGGTCCTGACACCTTGGCCAAGGCAAGAGAGCCTGCAGGGGAGGTAAAGGAAGAACGTTCTAGAAGGCGAGAGAGCCCAGGCCCCGGGTCCCCGAAGGCAAGTTGACACCCACTTTTTCTTTCACTGGTCTTTCTCCAGAATACCAAAAATTAACCAGGGGAGGGATACGCGTGTGTGAAAAAAGAATAACTTAGAGGCTGCACACAACACACACACACACACACACACACACACACACAAACACAATGACGTTTTATTTTTAATTGATTTACTTTAAATACCAGGCTGTCTCTCCTTGCTGCGGCCCTTTTTCTCGCACTGCTTGCCCCCCCTCTCTCCCAGAGCTTCCCTCCTCAATGTAAATGAAGGCATTTCCCACAGCCCTTTTGCTGGAATGTTCTAAAATGCTAGCATCGACACATTTCTATTCCGTTTTATTGCAGAAACGTTATTTTATGGCACGGAGTGTGTGGTGTGTGTGAAGCGCGGGCAGGGGAGGGGGGGCCGCAGCAGAGGGCGCCCCCGCGGTGCCGTCGGCCTCCTATAAATCCTGGAAAGTGACAGTAGAGCTGGCAGGAGAATTTGGGAAACCAACAGACAAA
Organism: Cnephaeus nilssonii; assembly: GCF_951640355.1. NCBI lineage: Eukaryota > Metazoa > Chordata > Mammalia > Chiroptera > Vespertilionidae > Cnephaeus > Cnephaeus nilssonii. The sequence continues at coordinate 30,952,612 of NC_137091.1, forward strand.
ATATACAGTGCAGCCCATAGGCCTCACCTTTACGAGGCAGAGAGCTTCTGGAATGGATGGGCCGGGACCTCCGAGGCCACTCATTAGGCACTTGATGAATTGGACGTGGGGCCCACTGCCCTCCTGGGGCAGAGAAATGCTCGAAAACCAAGTTTTATTAACCTAATAAAACGAAAGCGGGGGGGGGGGGGGGAGAGAGGCAGGAAAATTTCAGCTGGAAGAATAAATGCAGGGAACACAGTAAGTTAACCTACTTTTAATATATTTAGAACCATGTTGGCAGCCAGGAGCAGTTCTCAAAGACCCCGCGTTCCTAACGGCAGATTTCAGCCGACTGGCTAGCGGCACAGAGCAGCAGCCTCAGGAAAGCCAGCCAGGCCGCGTTTCACGTTCTTAGGAACAAATGACAAATCAGAGCTCCTTCACCTTGTTGACACCAGAGCCAGGGAGCGCAAGAAGGAAACGTGGCAGAGCGATGCCTCTGGGGCAAAGAGGCGTTTTAGAGAATGACATGGACGCTGCCCCCACCATCTGTGGCCACCAAAGGAAGCCATCGGCACCCTCCCCACCCCCACCCCCCTCCACACACACACACACACCCTCTCGGCAGAGAATTCTAATCATGAGCTAGAGCAAGTAAGTCAGGCACAGGCCAACGCAGTAGGGCCCTCTTTATACACAAATACCTCCGGGGACCCTAAAGCTTGGAACGGGCGCCTGTGAGGTCTATTTCAGAGCAGAGGCCAGCACAAGCCCGGCTTCTCGGCTCTCCCGGAAGACATGCCCGCCGCCGGGAGCGGCGAGTGGCCAGTCCAGCGGGCCACTGCCTTGTGGACCTCAGAGCACGCTTTGTGCGGGGACTTGGCCGGGCCACCGCTCACTTTGCTCGAACCCCCAGAAAGCAAGAGAGAGTTATTATCTCTGGATCCCAGAGGCCAAGGCTGCCACAGCCTCTGCATGGGGAGGGACGACACGTTTCGGCAACAGAACGAGCAGAGCAGGGAGGGAGAGCTGCCTCCCGCCCATCCCGATTAGGGGCGCACCAGCTTCGAGCTGGCCTCTGGCACCGACACTCATGTGGCAACATGTCGACAGCAAATGCTTTGTAGACCAGAATCAACAGGCCCCCTGCACCCCAAAACCGCAACTCCTAAATCCGGGAGGGAGAGCTGGCCCTACTCAGTGGCCAGCACATGCATCCCCAAGGTCATTCCTTTTTTTTAAAAAGGATGAATATACACTAGCATTATTATATACACGTGCACTCAGGTTCTTCTCCACTCCTTTCCAAGCCACGTTCTGGCCCTGACACACCCACACAGGGGGAGGGGAGACATTGGGGGGCCCCTGGCTGCCTGGGTCTGGATAATGGGATGTCGTTTGCATGCTCATCGGGCTGTCCAATTCCTAGGGTATTTTTGCAGCTCTGTTTTTCTACGTTGGTTTAAAATTTTATTCCCACAGGGGATTTTTTTTTAATGTATTTTTATTGATTTCAGAGAGGAAGGGAGAGGGAGAGAGAGATAGAAATATCAATGACGAGAGAGAATCATTGATTGACTGCCTCCTGCATGCCCCACACTGGGGATCGAGCCTGTAATCCAGGCATGTGCCCTGACCGGGAATCAAACTGTGACCTCCTGGTTCATGGGTCAACACTCAACCACTGAGCCACACCGGCTGGGCCCTACAGGGGATTTTTTAGGGCACTAAGGGGCTTCTGTATGAAACTGGATGGTGGGAACATGACATCATGCATTTGTCAAAGCACACAGAATGTGTAATACCAAGAGTGAACCCTCAGTAAACTACGGACTTTACTTAATAGTCATGCACCAGTATGGCCTCATCAGTTGTATCCAAGATGCTAAAGCAGAAAACTGGGGCGGCAGGAACTAGTTGGTGACTCTATTTCTGCTCAATTTTTCTGTAAACCTAAAACCGCTGGAAAAAGTGAAGTCTGCTAATAAAAGAAGCCTCATTACTGACACGATAGAAGGAATCTTCCTTCGCCTGCTCTCTTCCCTGATTGATATTTCCTGAGAAAGGAGAAAAGTCCAAAACAAAATGAAACCCAAAGTCCCACCCATGCCCAGCTGTTTCCCGGCCCCACTGGAGGCCATTCTGTGCTGGTTCCGCCTGGGAGGACGTGTGCCGGACGGTGTCCGCAGACAGAGGCAGCCTGGGGCTCCGGCCGCAGCCACGGTGCGAGAAGCCAGTATTCTCTTTAGTTTTGGTTGAACACTGGCGTCCCATTGCACAGACAGTAGGGTACGACCACTATAAATATGCTGAAACCTGCTCTACTTTTGCAGCTGGTCTGACCCGACTTATAGTCAGACTAGTGGCCCACTGCACAAATTTGTGCACATTGAAAGGAAATCAATTAGAAGAAATATTTTAATATTGCTATTCACCCTTTCTCTATAATAGAACAAGCAAGAGCTTTATAGGTATCGTGCATGCATAAGTCAACTTAGCTTTATATATATATAAATATTTATAAAGCAAGTTTATTATATATATATATATATATATATATATATATATATATATAATAAACTTGCTTTATTAGACCTGCTTTCTGATTTAGCTAAACTTTTTCCAGCCCAGTGAAGCACCCCAACTTCTCTTTCAGGTAATTGTCAGGAATACAGCAGTAAATATCAACGCGAAGCAGATTATTATTGTAGATCACACAGGGAGAACAAAGGGTAAAATATTTAACTGCAGCAGTGTTTGACTATATTCTGCGCAGTGAGAAAACCTGAAGTCATTTTCAAGGTCCACCATTTATTACTTCTTTTCAGTTGGGTCAAGTTTCTAAGCTTTCTAAATCTCCATTTTCCGGCTACTCCAGGACTTCTGTGAGGATCAAATGAGCTGAGGCACGGGAAAACACTTCACAGACATTTTGGTGAAAGTGTAAAATGTTTCCACCTGGCTATAAAGCAAGTGGTGTTCCTGGGCTGAAGAAACTGCAAGGAGGCTAGTCACTAGGGAGAGGAAGCTAGGCATTACTATGTGACGTCATTACCTGGATGGACACTTAGCATATTAGCCTTTTATATATATAGAAGTCAGCCCATCCATCCGGATTTCCAGGATCACTCTGCCCCTGAGCTTCGAGGCCACAGAAGGGTTGAGCCTGCAGATCCAAAACCCAGCCCAGGTTACAGCAGGGGAAGCACCTTGGGGTGTAGGCTCTGAGGTGGTGGCTGACCTTGGGGGCCTCATGCCTCAGTGGGGCTCCACTACCAGCCTTTGCCAAAGATGGACTCTGGAGAGAGAGAGAGAGGTTTGTAAACCAAAAATGCAGCCATTCACCCAGCGTCCTCAAGGGTGCTGACATCTGCAGCCAGGACCACTGTGTCAGCCCAGACCCTCTGGCCAAGGTGGCAGCCCTGTCCTGCAGCCCCCGTGGCACCGCTAGGTGGTGACAGGACCAGCTCCAGTCCCACCCTTTGGCCCCTCTGCAGCAACTTCTCAAGGAGGGGGGGGGGGGTCCCATGATCTCAACAGGGCATACAGAAGAAGACGCCGTGAATATGCTGACAACACGGGCTCTAGTTCTGCCCAGAGTGTGCAGTGTGACCCCACTGTGCCCCCTGCAACCCAGCCAGCCAAACGCAAGGGAGCAAATTCAGTGTGACCCCCTCCCCCCGCAAGGAAGGGGCAATGAGGGGCTCCAAGCACTGGGGTTTGAGGCATCAGACCCAGTGACGTGAACGGCAGCCCCCTCTTGCCCCTTGCTACCAGAGAGCACAGCCAGTTTCCAAACCCCTAAACATGGCCCAGTCCTTAAAATTATACTTACTTTACGCGGTTGAGAGGGCTGAGGACAGAGAGGTTATCTGGCAGAAAACACAGGCTCCATCAACAAGGGGCCTCATTAATATTGATGAGGCTGTGGGCCCTGGGGTGGGGCACCAGGCTAGGTGGGCGAGGGGGAGAGAAGGCCCACGCACACTGGGCTCCTCCCGTTCCCATCCTTCCTCAGAATCATTCTCTCAGACCAAGCCACAGACGTTTTTATGGCACTTCGTAAGGGGTGGTTGGCATTGTAAAATAAGCTCCAGCCAGTACTAGCCATAAACAAGTAATCACTGTCAGAGCTGATGTTTATAGGGTGCTTCCAACAGGTTGGTTCAGTACCTCACACATGTTAACACAGATAACCTGCCACGTTCTCCCAGGCCCTTCTGAGGGAGGGGCCAGCGTCGTGCCCATTTTACAGAACAGAAAGTTGAGTCACAGCAGCTGTATTGCTGGTAAGTGACTGAGCTGGCATCTGAAGCTCACAGCCAGGCCCTTGTCTCTACCTGCCTCTTGTCACCCGGACCACGATAGGCACTGCCTCGTGCTAAGGCCGCTTATAAAACCCAAGATCTGAGGGGAGTTAAGTTTCACTCCCAGGTTTCCTCACCAGAACTGCTTCAGGAAACAGGGAGCTCAAGGAGAAACGCTGGGACCAAAGGCGTCATGAAAACCGGCTCAGCTGCGCCAGAAGTCACCTGGGGGCTGGTCTCCTGCGTGGGCTTGAGGATGAAGGAATTCTCCCCCCAGGGAGAGGAAGGGAGGGTTGTCGCCTCTCCATGGGGGCACTTCTGTGGGACAATGGACTACTTTCCAGCACAACCTGTGAGAAGTTGTGCAAAATAAGAAGGGTGTGGCCCTCCCAGGGCCACAACCCTGCAGAGCAAAGAGGTGGGACCATTGCAGAATCGAATTTTCTTCTTGTCCAACTCACCCTCCCCCTTCCGAATTATCAGCCAAACGATCCACAATGAAACAGCTTCCCCTGTCATGACTTGGGTTACTCCCTTCTTTTCACAGGAATAAGTGTTTCTTTGCCTCTCCCCTGATTTTGGATATTTTTGCTCTCTTGTTTCTCCGCTCTCCCAGCTCCAGCCCTACCTGCAGGAGGGAGGCGGGGCCTGTTGGCAGGAATTCTCCCACACCTTCCTCTGACCGTTCCCACCCCTCCGCAGGGCTAGCAAGTATTTCTTGTTTTCAAAACGGCTCAACACCTTGGGCCTGACTCACTTAATAACACACCATTCGTGCACTACACCGGCACGTGCGGGCCTACAATATTGCATTAAGAGCAGCACACCACTCAAGATGTGGGATGTGCGCAGCCATCCGACATCCCCTCAGAATAAAGGCGCGGTGGCGTCCGGCCATGTCCTACGCACACAGCGTCCTGTGGTGTCAGTGCACACGGTGCTTTCTGTTCACGGAAGTGGGATTCTTTTGCGTGAGACTGCGGGGTCAAATTTGATATGCCTTTTGAATTTCCAGATTTTCTTGCACCAACTGGCCGCAATGTACCCGACCACAGCAATTTACTGATGGCCATTTCCCCTGGCATTAGCCAGCGGAGGTGTTACCCATCTTTTCTAGTTTTTTGTCCATCTGAGCCAGCCCCAACTTCCTATCTGTCATGTCTGAGCCAGAGGAGGCACCCGTTACCCCCTTGGGTTGGCTTTGTCGCGATTTCCTTCCCAGTCACGTGTGGGAGATCCCAGTGGCCAGAGCGGGGCTCCTGGGTAAGGAGTTCCGTGAACAGGATGCGTGTTTATCTGCCCGCCCCCCTCATTCCACAGAGGACTTAAAGTGGGTGGACATCTTCTGAGGATGCCTCTGATCAGGCCCGTCCATCTACATCCAAACCCCCCAGTCAGTCCATGAGCTGGCTCCTGCCACACCTGGCTCTTCTGTCCCCGAGGCCGGGGTCCCTTCCACCTGCAGGTGCAGGTAATAGGAATACAAGGGGATGAATACAGCAAGTCCTCACTGAACTTTGTCCATGAGTTCCTGGGAACTGTGACTTTAAGTGAAAGGACGTACAACAAAACCAATGTTGTCATAGGCTGATTGACATGCATAAGAGCTAACTTCCTACAGCATATTTCTGGTCACAGAAACATCACCAAACTTCCCAATAAAGACCCCAAAACACTTCTAATATTAAGCATTGAAATAAATGTGAGCTATACATACATTTAAGAAAGACGAATAGAAACAAGTCAGATAATTATTTTCCTTGATTTCAGTTCAGGGTCCTGGGTGGCCAGAGCCATCCCAGCAGCTCAGGGTGCAAGGTGGGCCCCCACGCTGGACAGGATGCCCTTCCACCGCGGGGCACACTCACACCCACGCTCACTCAGTCGGCAACAGCGCAGACACACCAGTGCACCAAACGTGCACATCTGTGGGATAGGGGAGGGAACCAGAACACCCGGAAAAAACCCATGCGACACGGGGAGGACGTGCATACTCCACACGACAGTGGCCGCAGCTGGGGTCAGTTTTTTCCTCATCAAACCAATGTTGAACGAAACAATGCTATTTGAGAACCTACTACACACACACACACACACACACACACACACACACACACACACACTGTACACACAGGAAACACGGCCTGTGGTTAAATGTGTGTGTGCATATGTAGAGGAAAAATAATAAACTATACTATAAGTCAGTATTTCTTGAGCAAGGCTCCCAAAATATGAACGTTCCAGAAAACGTTATGCCTTAAATAAAACGTTCCATGGTTAGTTAAATTTGGAAAATGCTGCTTCCTCCGACCCTCTCGATGCTCTGCACTGGGTCAAAAGTTCTGAGACGTCTCGCTGGAAAGTACCTGTTCGACTCTGTTCGAGTCAGCGTCTCCAGCACATACTTAGCTTTCGGACTTTGTGTTGGTCTGCACGCATTCGCTTCGGACGCAGCAAGACGCCTTGCGTCTAAGCCCATGCTACACACTGGAGCCAACCAGGCCCCTCTCCTGCCCTCCGGGAGCTCTGTCCAGTGACAGAAATCGATATCAACGAAGTCATCACGCAGAAGTGCAGCTCCAGCTGCGGTCAGTGAGGGCAATGGTTGGCTGGGGTGTTGTGAAGCCTAAACTAGTCAGAGCCGATCTGGCCTGAGAAACCCAGGACGGCGTCCCCGCTGAGGAAGCAGCGTTGGTGAGTGCAAAGTGATGTCCGAGGGGACATCGAAGGAGGAGTGGCAACTACTCCAGCCGTGGAGAGCGTTATGAGCAGAAGGCCCCGCGGGAGCTCGGGGGCTTGGAAGGAGGGAACACAACAGATATGAGGACCGACAGAGGCCAGGGCAATGGAAACAGGAATCTGGGACACGTTTGGTCGGAGAGGCGGAGAGGTGGCTGGAAAGGAGAGGGGGGAAGATCACGGGACTCTTACCTGCCATAGTAACCATTTTGTGCATTACCACGTTAAAGCCCTCAGCCCAAGTCCACTAGACACACAGCTGTAGGCAGCCAGCGAGCAAGGGGGACACACCCTGAGTCACCAGGGCCTCTCCAACCGGCGATTCAGGAAAAGATACTTGTAGGGTTTCATGGGACATGAGTTAGCAACAGGATGGTCTGGGCAGGGATAGGACGGAATTTGTGAGCTATCCAGGTGACTGGAAGAGATGGGGGTAGCACGGATGGGGACATGATGCTTTGTCAGGCTTGCATTTGGTGGAAGAAGGCCAGGTTACAAATATATTTACAACGAATGGGTAGATGTTCTGAACTGCTTAATCGAGCTCTCCTGCTTGTCTCCTCCACTGGAGTATATTTACTGTGAAACAACCATCGCAAATTTTAGTGGTTTAAAAACAATGATAATCATTTTGCTCATGAATCTGTAATTTGGGCAAAGATCAGCTAGTCTCTACCCCACTCAAAGGTGGGAGCCGGCATCGTCACGGGGCCCACGCACCAGCTGGTCAGTGCTGACCGTAACGTGAGGTGTGGCTGGGCTGCCCCTCAGGACATCTACATGTGGCCTCTCCATGCAGCCTGGGCTTCTTAACTGCACCGTGGGCGATCCCAAGGGCGAGTGTCCGAGGAAGGGTACCCAGTGAAATTGGCATCACCTCTTCTAGCCAACACCCCGAAGCCATATGGCATCATGCCGCCACATTCTTTCCACAGAGGCTGTCACAAAGGACAGCCTGTATTCAAGGGAGGGAAATGAGATTCCACCTTTTACTTTAAGACCACCACAGTGGAAGAGCAGGGAAGAAGGACCAGGGCTCTGGTGATTCGATTTGCATTTTGGAAAGAACATTATGGTTGCTGTGTGGAGAAGGGATCTGAAGGGAGAGGAGGGTGTGTGGGGGGAGCGCAGATGGGCGGCTGGGGCCATAGTCTAGGTGAGAGCGCTCTGGACCAGGGCAGTGGAAACAGAGGTGCAGAGTCATGACAATCTCAAGAGGTAATAATGAAAGAGTTTGGTGGGTGCGAGCCAGGAGTAAAGAACAATTCCTCGGTGTCCGGCTGACTGTGTAATCACTCTCCCTCATCTTTATTCTGGGCTTTCGCAGGTTTCATCCTGGCATTGAAGTATCTGCTCAAGCGGCACCTCTAGAAGGCTTCCCGAATTCCTCAGTCTAACAGCCCCTCCCGCTGACCCCAACCCATCAGGCTCTCCTCATTCCCAAAACCCATTGGTATGTTTGTTTCCTTGCGTGCTGAATGTTTGTCTCCTCCACTAGAGTCTAAACTCCAGGATGACAGGGGCCTTGTCCACTGTTCATCATATCTCCAGTCTCTTACACAAAGTAAACGCTCAAGAAACGTTTTTTCCAATGAATGAGTGATGGTGGGAATGATGGTGAGAGTGGCATTTTCTGAGATAGAGAATCCTTGAAGACCAGCTTAAGGGAAAAAATAATGACTATAGGGGTGGGGGTGTTTGTTGAGATTTGAGTTACCTTTGGGATATGTACAGGAGAGCTCGATTAGGCAGTTCAGACATTGACCAAAGCTGAGGGGAGAGGCCCAGGATAGATACAAAGAGTAAATGTAACAATTAGAGCTGTGGGTATGAGTGAGTTTGCTTAAGGACAGAGTGTCAAGTATGAAGTCACCAAGGCCTAGAAATGAATTTTGAGGAATCTAAACATCTCATTGTCTAATAGAGAAGATGAGCATGCAAAGAGAACAGAGCAGGAGCAGCTAGAGGTGTAGAAGGGAAACTGAGGGTTGCTCTCCATGGAAGCCAAGAAGGGGTGTTTCAAGAAGGAGGGTGTGGCCAACAGTGGCAAAGTCTGCCTGTGGTCTGATGTTAGATCCAAAAGATGTCTAATTAGGTATAGTGATATCAACGTCATTTGGTGACTTTGATTAGAGCTCTTTGATTAGAACAATGGAAATGAAGCCAGGTTTTCATTGATTGAACAGTCAATAGAAGGTTAGAGAATGAAAACAGCAAATATAGGCCACGCTCCTGAGAAATGTAGCTTGAAAGGTGAGGGACTAATCAGATTGTAACTGGAGGACAGTATGTTTGTATTTTCTTAATGTGAAAGATTTGGTCATATTTATACATTTTTAAAAAATATATTTTAGTAGCCACCCTGGGGTTTGCAATATATATCTTTATTTTATCAGAGTTTACTTTCAAACAGCATTCGATGAATTCATATGTAGTATTAGAATTTTACAACAATATCATCCCAATTCCTCCCTCACATTGTTTTTGCTCCTGTTATACGTTTTATCTTACATATGATATAAACTCACTGTATGCTGCAACTATTTTTGCTTTAATAGACAAATTTCCTTTAAAAAATTAAATTAGAAAAAATAAACTTCATATTTATGTTCATTTTTATCATAGCCAGCACTTTTCATTCCCTTATATAGCTCTAAGATTCTGACTGGTTTCTTATATCTTCTGCCTAAAGAAATTCCTTTCACATTTTTTGTAATGCAAGTCTTCTGGTAATAAAATCCTGTCATTCTTTTGCTTGTCTGAAAAAAAATCATTGTTTATCCTTCATTTTTGAAAGATGGTTTTCACTGGGAACAGAATTCTAGTTGATGTTTTTTGTTTCCTTTCAGCATTTTAAAGATATCACTCCACTGTATTGTGGCCTGCATAGTTTCTAAGAAGAAGTCTGCTGTCATTCTTATCTTGGTTCTTCTGTATGTGATATGTTCTTTTCCTCTGGGTGCCTTTAAAATTTTCTCTTTATTTTCAGTTCACAGCTTCCCATATCTTCATGAAAACTGATCATGTTTAAAATGATGAGAAGAATCTAGTAAAGAAGATGCAAGAAAAGTAAGAGACCCTTGATTATTAGGGTTCCTGAGAAAACAAAATGAAAAGTCAAGTGGAAGGATGGGCATTAGATATGAAAATGCACAGTTCCTCATTATAACAGGAAAGAATAGCATTGGAGTAAATAGCGATATATGTAGATTGGACTCTGTATTAGTCAAGTTTTTCTGGGATAATCAGCATAACAACCAACTCCAAAAATCTCAGTGGCTTATACCAATGGACATTTATTTCTCACTTGTGAGTCTGTAGCTTGACTGAGCCAAGTTAGGCTCGGTCTTGAGTCTGCTCCATGTGTCCCTGATTCTGAGGAGCAACCGGTACTTGGATGTGCTCATGGCAGAGGGCAAGAGCAAAAAGATGGAGCAAAGACTCACAATGACTCTCAAAGCCTCTTCTTAGAACTGTCCCCTGTGATTTCTGCCCACACTTCTTTGGTCAAATCAGGTCACGTGACCAAGTGTAAAGTCACACCAGGAGGATGGGAGAGTGGAGAGTACTTCTGCAACAATAATACAGTCTATCAGAACATCTGTGGGAGCACGAGTTAAGGACCTTCTTCTCTGATGGCTTCTATTTCTTCTGTAAAGTAGAAAACAAACTCAATTCCTGCAAATGAAGGAAGGAAGGCAGAAAGCCAAGTTTTAGGGAAAGTGGAGAAGACTTACATAGAGTTGACATGCTTATATTCTTTGAAGCACACGCTTGAGGAATGTCATTATAGGTTCACTCTCCAGCAAACTCATCAGCAATGGAGAAACTTACCAAGCAGAGCACTCCTGACACTCTAGCTCTGGCTCTAGCTTAGGCTCAAATGTATTGTGAATCCTTTCCCTGGATTTGATTGCTCCAGAGAAACGTAACCTTGTCTCCCTGGCGGGGGGGGGGGGGGGGGGGGAGAGAGAACATACCCTCGGCATAGTTTCCCGTTTGGTTTTAGAAACATGAATACTAAGTGAAATTGTGTTTTACATGATTAGCTTTTGGAGTAGAAGCCACCTAGCCCATCCAATCACCAAGGTATTGTTTTCCCTGTGTTACAACAGAGAGGAACTTGGCCAGGTTACACTCAGGGTAAGTGGACGCTGAAAATGCATGCAGCCGAGGATTCTGTCCAAAGTTGCTCTGACCTGCCCCAATTTGGGTCTTATTAGAATGTTCTAAAGGTCATCCCAGAACATCTTTGTTATAGCCACGTGCACTCTGTGTTTGCTCAGTCCACTTCTAAGCTTTTGAGTCCCATGGTATCCAAGAAAAACTCAATGCCAGGTCTCAACTCATTTCACTGAAATTATCATCATGCCTGTTTCTGGGCTGTACTGAGAGCTTTTCAAGCGCTCCCCTTTGACCCAGGAAGCGTTTCGTGCCAACTTCAATTCCAAAGCACAGGATTCTGCCGAGAGCCACGCAGCCCGGCCAGGTTCTGTGGCTTCAGCAGTTGGGTGAGGGTATTGAGTCCATTTCCAGAGGAGCTGCAGCACTCTTCCCCTTCCTACCAATAAAACACCCTTTTGACCACGAGTTCAGTCACTCCTTAATTTAGATAAAAGAAAAATCCTGTTTTCCAGGACAGAGCAGATGGTCACTTCAAGGGCTGTGGAAGTCTATATAACTCAGCAATAACTGACCTCACAGGCCCACTCTGGGACCATGTCAGGCCAGTGAGAAGTGACTAGGCCATCAATTGTGCAATCAGATACTGTGATCAGAAGGAAGACCGTAGTTGTGCCCATAAGCTTGTGTCCCAGGAAACTGACTCTCAGGAGACCAGCACATACTGTAGAAGCCTCCAACAGAACATGTGTTTGCTCCCTTGGGCATGACCTTCATTTGACTTCAGAGCTCCTGTTTCAGCTCAGCTATAATGAAGGTTCCTAGGGCCAACAAAGACCAAAATACAAGAGACTACCGCCAACACGGAATAGTCAAATTCCCCTGGCATATTTCATCTGGCTCCCTGTGCTGTGAAGGAGAGCCAGAGTCTGCCAGCCTTCTCCACCCACTAATACCTCCACCCAGAGCCTACCCCTAGGCATTAGCAACTGCCCTGTCCTCCAGCATCAGAAAGCCAGCCAAGGGATCGTCTCAAAATTCACATCTCCACCTGATCGTGACTAGACTCCATTTCCCAGGACTATTGTCCTGCTAGGGTGAGGAAACAGGTGTTACCACAGCTCCCTAAGTGAAACATTCCATTGGCTGCAGGATAAGGCAATCTCAGAGTGCGCCACTCAAAAATCTCCTAAGCAATCCTGCTGTTAATCATGGAGTCCTCTTGGCCATACCTGACTGGGCCAACGAACCCTCTGAGAGGCTGGGATCACACAGGATGACAATCTGCACGTGGGGTACATTTTGAAGCAAGGGGCCTTTCACTATTGCCATGGGCCTAACTAGTCCTCCAACAACGTAGCCCCGCAAGGCAACTCCTTCAGGCTCTGGGTCCCAGTTGGAATGTTATAAGAATGAAAAGTCGAACTGCACCTAGAAAACTAGCACAGGCCAAGTGCTACTGCTAAACAGATGGGGTGAGTGGCTCACGTAGCCAAAGACTGGCTTTGGGGGGAGTCGGCATGAAACTGGCTTTCCTAGTTTGAACACTGAAGTCCAACCCTCTTGACGTTCTGAAATGAGGGTATATCCACTTCTACTTTGCAGTGGAAGAAACTGAGACTCAATCAGGGGGTCTGTTCAGTGATAGAGAGGGGATGCACCCCCAAAGAGCTTCAGTATGGTGACCGCTCCCATCCAGTGTGTATCATGCAGAATGAGCATATATTTATTAAAATGTCTGATGAACAAAAATAAGCTTCATGTGTGACCAGTGTGGATGCTAAGAACATGAAGAAGGAAATGGACCTAAGCCATTTCTGAATTTTACAAAGCTAATTCCATTTTTACAAGGCCAATTCCATTTTCCAAATTTTTCATCAAGCCTCTTCTTTTAGGAAAAGGTTACAGATAGGTGTAAATTGGTACAACACATAAACACGTATGTATACATTGTTATACAATAACCATTTAGCCACGTGCATCGAGAACTTCAAAAAGATTCATGTCACATGACTAGGGTGACCTTATAATTTATCATCCAAATCAAGACACCTTTGAGAATAAAAGGGAACAGTATCACTAATTCCATCAGGACAACGGGAGAGAACAGGGACTGCCCGGGCACACCTGAGGTACGGACAGCCTACTTCAGTCCAAGTAAGTCTACATCGAAGACCCATCCTAAAGAAATCCCATTCATTCATCCATCATTCATTCATTTTATAAATATTAAGCAGATGCCTCCTATATGCAAATACATTTATGTTAAAGAACCATCATAACAGTGTTGATTTTAGCAGCAATAAATAGGAAACCACCTATATGCCCTTGGTTAGTGATATAGTTATATTCTGGAAGATCATGAAAGACTAGGCAGATATCAAAAATCAAGTTTTCCCATAATGAATCAATAGGAAACATAAGCAAAATATTACATAAAAAGTCTGAAACTACTATATTTTAGCATGATCCCCATTTTATAAAAATATATAAATATGTGTGTGTATGCATTACATAGGCAAAAGTAGCAGGCATTAGATCAAAGGTGTTAACGGTAGATTGCTTTGGATAATAACAGTATGAGTGATCTAGATTTCCTTCCATGTGTTTTTTTTTCTTTTTGTATTTTTTTTAATTTTCCATGTGAGCCTATGTTCATTTAGCACAAGAAACAGGATTCAGAATATCACTGGCAGATTCAAGAGAGCTGCATTGAGTGGTGCAAAGAGCAGCCGTTCCCAGCTCGGTCAGGTTTCACTCTCTGAGCTGTGTGACCTTGGGCAGGGGATGGTGCCCCTCTGAGCCTCTGTTGCCTCACCTGAAGAATGCGAGCAACAGCAGGGCCTTCTCCTGGATGTGTGGGGAAGAAGGGTTAACAGCATTTTCCCTCCCTTCACCCATCTGTCCCCAGCCCAGCGCCACCTCCTTGGTCACAGGCTTTCTTGGGTGTAGGCTTTATCTCATAGAAGAAGAAACCAAAGCTGAGGGAATTGATGTCCACCGTTCCTGCAGCATGACCACTGCAAGACACTCTGGTGATTCCAAAATGATGCCTTCTCACCAGCAACATAGGGCTCTGGGAGCCCCAACCTTGAGCCCTGCCAAGCATTCACTGTCTTCAACAACAGTACCAGATCTGCACGAGTGGACTCTGGGTCAAATCCCAGCTGAGCACGCACTGGCTCTGTGACCTAGGGAGGGTTATGTATGTCTCTATGCCTTGGGTTCCTCAGATGTAAAATGAGAATAAAATAGAAGCTTCCTTCTGGGGCAATTGTTGTGTGGATTAAAAGAGATAATGCACATAAACATTCAGAACCGGACCTGGTGTGCAGCACATGTTTAATCAATAGTCACTGTGTGTCGTCAGCACTTTGCCATTCATTTGGGGGGCCTATGACCCCCGCCTCTTAAGTCTAAGGAACCCAACTGTCAACAGGATGCCCACAGCAAGCAAGTCCAAACCATGCATTTGTGAATTAAAATGCTCCTTCGCAGTTGCTACTGTGAATAGAACTTGGTAAGATATACATAACATAAAATGTCTCACTGATGACAGTTAGTACATTCACAGTGTTTGCAGCCATCATCACTATCCAGCTCAATACCCCAAAAGAAACCCTGTGCCCATTAATCAGTCCCTCCCCGGCCCCTTCTCCCAGCCCCTGGCAACCATTAATCTGCTTTCTGTTTCTGTGGCATTACCTACTCTGGGCATTGCTTACAAATTTCATCATACAATATGTGACCTTTGTGACCGGCTCTTTTTACTTAGCATGATGTTTCTGAGGTTGAGCCACATTGTAGCATGTGTTAGTACTTCATGTTTTTAAGCTGAATAATATTCTATTGTATGTATAGACCACATTTGGTGTATCCACTCATCTGTTGATGGATATTTGGGTTGCTTCCACCTTTCGCCTATTGTAAATAATGCTGCTGTGGACATCCCTGTACACGTTTTTGTTTGAACACCTGTTTTCATTTCTCTTGGGTATCTACCCAGGACTGGAATTGCTGAGTCAGACGGTAACTCTACGTGTAACTTGTGAAGGAATTTGCAGGCTGTTCTCCACAGTGCTGCACGCACCAGGTCACACCCACCGGCAGTGCACGGAGGTTCTGATTTCTCCACGTCAGGATTTTCTCTTGACCAGCTGCTCACCTCCAGGTCTGCCTGTGTCGGGAGCAGTGCTGGGCCGGTCTCCCATCTGAAATGTTTATGTGCATTATCTCTTTTAATCCACACAACGTTTCCTCCCCCAGAGTCTCCTGCCTTCCTGGGATGTGGCATGGCCCCGTTTGGAAGGGCCATGGAAAGGGGTACTGTCGCAGTGCAAAGCCTTTTCAGGCCTGCCTGGCACTACAGGGCAAGCCCCGCCAGCCCACAGGATGGCCAAGTTCCTGGGCCTCTGGGAGCAGCAAACATATGAATGGCACGGGCACTTTGGAGACGGTCCCTGAGAACACATGTGGTTCCCATCAGGCGTGCCCTGCGCAGCGTCCGTCTGTCAACAACTTATTATTACTGACAAAGTACCCTCCCTTCCAATCTCAGGGAGCGCTCCCTGGGCCTGCGTATTAGACCTGGTTGGGACCCCGGGACTGCCTGGAGCCACCGTACACTGCAGCAGCTCTGCCTGTGGTGAAATGCGTGAAATGGTGTCACCCTCGGTGCCCAGCACTCCCCAGGGTCAGAGTGGGTTTTACGCAATTCACAGAACCAGAGAGTAGAATGGTGGTGGCCAGGGCCTGGGAGCGTGGGGAGGGAGATGTTGGTTAAGCTTGCAAACTTCCAGTTAGAAGAGGAATAAATATAGTTAATAATATTGTATTGTGTACTTGGAAGTTGCTAAGAGAGTAGATCTTACATGTTCTCACCACCCAAAAGGGGCGGGGTTAACTATGTGAGGTGATGGCAGTATTAACTGGCCTTATTATAGTTATTGTTTTACAACATGTATGTGGATTGAATCATCATGGTGTCCATGCTGGATATCAATTATACTCCATAAAGCTGGACAAAATCAAAGAAGTGGGTTTTACAACTGGAAGGTTTGTGCTGGGAAAAGATTTCCCCATGATGAGTAGAAAGATGGTTCATTGGAAGATAAACCTCAGACTGGGAGGCAGTTAGAAATGCAGAGTCTCAGGCCCCACCCAGGTCTGTGCAATTAGAACCTGCAGGTGAACTCGGCCCCCAGGTGAGCCTCGTGCACGGTAGTTTGCAAAGTACTGCTGGGGAGCATGTGTGGGCTCAGGAGGGCGCTGAGCTCCAACCTAGGTCTGCCAGGTGTTGGCTGTGTGGCATGGGCCTGCTCCTCAGCCTCTCCAAGCTTTGCTTTCACCCACCTGCTAAAAGGCATCCAGAAGCATTCGATTATTTTGATAAACCTGTTCTTTGCAATCATCTCATGGCATGTGCTTTAGTTCTTTTTGCTGCCAAACAAATTACCTCCAAATTTAGCAGCTTGCATTCACAAATTATTCTGTGTCCCAGAGGATTTCCAAATGCACCCGAACAGTCATGAATTTAAAAATTGTATTCATAATTATCTGAGTCCATCTGACTGTTTTACACATAAATACAATGTTTCCATGTGCATTAAATTTCTCAGGGGTGTAACTTCTGTACATCAAGCTTGTTCAGAACCTTATCAAGGGTGATCATCATATCAAAAAACCACATTGCCATTGACAATCCTGCTGGTGGTATTTGAGTCACGAACAAACACCCATGTTCAACCCACATCTATACTAATAATAGAGGAATATGCAAATTGTCCAAGACGCTGTCACAGTAATGACCAAACAGCAGGCTGTGTGGGGCGACAAGGCTGGCAGGGGGGTTAGTGAGGGACGATCAAATGACTGAACAGCAGGCTGCGTGGGGTGACCAGGCTGGCAGGGGGGTTAGTGAGGGACAACCAAATGACTGAATAGCAGGTTGCGTGGGGCAACCAGGCTGGCGGGGCGGGGAGGCAGTTGGGGGTGATCAGTCTGGCAGAGGGGGGCAGTTAGGGGCGATCAGGCCAGCAGGCAGGTGAGCAGTTAAGGAGCCAGCCATCCTGGATTGTGAGAGGGATGTCCGACTGCCAGTTTAGGCCTGATCCCCAAGATCGGGCCTAAACCGGCAGTCAGACATCCCCCGAGGGGTCCTGGATTGGAAAGGGTGCCGGCTGGGCTGAGGGGAGCTCCCATGCACGAATTTCACGCACCAGACCTCTAATTTGTAAATATTGCATTCCCAGTGCCTCTATGCAAGGGCGCAAACATTTAATTCTGAAATTATTCTAAAATTTTCATCATGAGTTAAGTACTTGTGCCCTTCAACATAGTGTATACTGTAAATTTTCATTGAAACTTTGAAACTACAAATTTATGGAGCTTATTTCATTTAGGGAAGTGCCTGCCGGATAACCTAAGACAAAGCTAGTCCTCATCAGGTCAGCCAACCAAATAAATTGTACTTTCTACCTAAAAAAAAAAAAATGATCTTCCCTTTGTCCTTTCAAACACATGTATCAATACATGCCTCCAAGGACAGTCATCTTATATTAAAGTTCTAATTCTAAGATAGGTGGAAGAAAGACGATTAGTTAACTAGAAATGTAGAAGGATGGATGGATAGATGGATGAGTGGATGGAAGGAGATGAAGATGGGTGGATGAATGGACTGGGGGATGGATGGACTGATGGATGCATGCATGCATGCACGGGTCGATGGACTGGTGAATGGATGGATGAATAGACAGCTCAGGTATACAGCCTTACCCTGATTTTGTCACCTTTAAAATACCTTTGGGACGCTTTATTTGCTTTTCCTTCCTGAGAAACACTTTGGGGGCCATGTACTCTCAAAGCCTGCCTTTGTCTTAAACCATGGGGTAACTAAGCAGAGTAAGATCCTGTGCTTTTCCTTGTTTTAAAATAGGAGAGGAGCATTGTGAAAGAGGCGGCCACAGATAACAAAGAAAAGAAGAGGAAGACAAGCAAGTTCAATTCTATGGAAGTTGGTTCCCTTAAAACTATCCATATTCAAGTAGCTCTTAGAAAGCCTCCATGCACCCTTGGGGAACCAAAGCTTTTCTATAACATCCTACTGTGTGCTTCTAATATTTCATCACATGACATCCCTCAGGCTCCACGGGGCACAACTGGACAAGCCATAGTCCAGTTCGACCCCATTAACTTAGCAGGTGACTTGTCCAAGTGCACAGAGCAAGAGGCCATGCTGGCCCTAAAAAACCCACACCCGTTCTTCTGGGCAAACTCGACTGAGAAACAGAAGCCCTTCTCCTGGGTGCAGACACCTCAGCCTGCATCACCCGGCACAACCGTCAGTCACCTGGGAGGGAGATGCAGGGCAGCCCTTTTCCCAAATGCACTGGAAGCTGACTTCCCGACAGTCCCCCGGAGCCTGACTACTCAGCAGGCCTCTCCACTGAAGACGCTGACCCCCAGCCTCCCTGGTCTGAATCCCTGTAACCTGGGCCTCTTCCTAAGGTGTCTCCAATCCGCAGCTGGCCCTGGGAGCCCACGTGTAACAGGTGGCACATCCCGGAACTACAACACCTGCAGGGGTTGGCCAGTGTCTCTGTCAGACTTGGGAGCAGAAAGGACCATTATCTGTGGGTGCTTATTGCAGAGAATGTTGTGTTTGGACTTCATTTCCAGGCCCAGGGCCCAGGTTTTATTTTGCTCTAGGCTGCCTGGCTGTGGCCAGAGCTCTGTGCCTTCAGCAGGACCCCCTTGGAAACAAGACAGATGTCTCTGGGGGCTGTTTACTGCCTGAGAAATAAAAATTAGGCCAACTGCAGAAACAATGGGCACTTGGAGAAAGTCTTACTGCAAGATGGCAAGCACCAAACAGAACTCACTGGTAAACCTGGGGATGGCGGCGGCAGGAGAGGGAGAGGGGGGAGAGAGAAGAAAGGAACAAAGGAAAGAATGGGGTCAGCGTGATTTGTACGCGGCAAGAGCATTTGGTGAAGGAGGAAGTCCAATGTGTTTTCTTGCGCTGTTTATGAGAGGAGCCTGCACACGAGGGCATTTATAGGCCCCTGAGGGATACTTGCTGCATCTTATGGTTGTTTTGTTTCCCCAGATAGATTATACATGTGCTTTATTTGGTGAACTATATGGAGGTCATTTATTTGGTGGACATGGCACCCTCGAATGCCAAGCTGGGGCCTCCTAAGAGATTCATGCATTCCTTTCTGCCCCAAACCCCAGACTGAGGAGTGTTATAGCCACCTCACGCCTGCCCATCACACCTGCATTGAATTACCAGTCCTTTCTTTGTCTTTTTGAGAAGGTTTTATTTTGGAAAATGTCAAACCTTCAGAAAAGTTGCAAGTAAGCTGGACATCTGCCTCCCACTAGACTCACGTAATCACGTGTTGCCGTATTAGGGTTCTCTCTCTCACTCACACTCACACTCACACTCACACTCACACTCACATTCACACTCAGAAACACATATTGTCATTATCCCTGAGCCTCTTGAGAGTAGTAGGCAGATGTCATGACCCTTTAGGGGTACTTCAGTATGTATGTCCTAAAAACATGGCATTCTCGAACAGAACCCTGAAACAATCAGGCAACTCAGAGAATTGTTGCTAGCATGGCTGCCATCGGATGTACAGTTCATGTTCAAATCCCCCTCAAGTCCCAGTCTTGTCCTTCACAGCAGCACTTCCCAGCCCGCAATAACGTCACCATGTTAGTCGTCCCATGTCCCCAATCTTTCATCTGAGACCTCCCTCAGTCTGTCTTTGTTTCCTGTGACACTGACATTGTTGGAGGGTACAGGCCAGATGTCTTGTAGAATCTCTCTCAATTTGGGTTAGTCTGATGTTTCCTCATTATTAAGTTCAGGCCATAAATTTGGGGCAGGAATATCCCAGAAGTGACACTGTGTCCTTCTCGGGGCATCATATCAGGGCCCATGAAGTTATGTGTCCTGTTAACAGGAACGAGAATTTTGATCCCTTGGTTGAGGTAGGTTCCCCCAGGATTTCCCACGGTAAAAGCCCATTTTCTTTCCTTTGTAATTAATAGGTAATCTGTAGGAACATGTGCTGAGCAGTGCAAATGTCCCATTCCCTACAAATCCATTGTGCTTTTAGCATTTCTCGGTGATTTTTGCCTGAGTCAACTTGATGTTTTCTCTAAATAGACTGACATTTTGCTTAATCAATTATTTAAAAAGAAATGCCATACCCGGCCATAAATGCAACACTATTATCATGGTGTTTAAAGATAAAATAAGTACAATGTCTGCAATGGTCTTCTACAGCTCTGAGCTGAGCCTCTCTCTCTGCTAAAACGGAGAAGCCGTCACAAGTTTGTTAGGGACCCATTTGCACCCAGCAAAGACCTTCTTCAGGGACCAATCCCTGTAAACGGGTGCCCTGTGGCGCCAGGAGGCAAATAAATGTGAGGGCTCTGTCCCATGACACCCCAAAGGCACCACTCATGCCCATAGTGATGAATGGCCCCAACCCTTAGGTGCTGGAAGGTGGTCACTAAGCTAGAACACCAGCAATGAATGGCTTTGTAAAGATGGGCTTGTGCTTTTTTCTTACATTTCATCAACTCCAAACGCCCTTCCTCTCCCCAATGAAGCAATCCCGATGGCTAGTTTGACGATCCAGTCCACCTCTTACTACGTATATCCTCTAGAAGTATTAGTTCTGCAAAGGCCAGGGTCACCCAGGAACCCCTCTACCTCTGTCAGCTTCAATCCAGATGAAAACTGGATTTTATATCTACTTCTATCCACCCTCTTTTGTGCCTTCTTGGGGTAACCTAGACCCTATAACTTGTCTACTTTCCAGCTGCAGTGACTTGGGCCTCGTAAAACATGTTAACCTTCAGTCTGCAACCCAGAGTGAGTCATTTTCTTCCAGGGAAAGCTCTCCCAGGGTCTGAAACAGATCCTTAACACACAGCTGTTCTCTCGGGGGTGAGGAGCCCTCAGCCCACAAGCCCACGGCCCTATTCTCTCCAAGATGACCCCTCGTCACTGCCAAAGACCACCAATGCTACACAGGATGAACCCAGCCTGAGAACCACCATTCCAGACAACAATGACAACCACATTCTAGGGCCAAAGGGGGTGCATTCTACAGAACAATGAAGGTGGATTCCAGCTGCAGAGAGAGTGTGTGTTCTAGACGCCAGGGCAGTGTGGTGTGGGCATTGCGTGGTCTAGAGCCTAGAGAGGCCAGTGTACTTCCCCAAGTTCATTCATATTTATTCTTGCAAATTTATTAACCACTTAGAAGGAAAGGTATTTATTTATTTATTTATTTATTTATTTATTTAATCCTCACCCAAGGGTATGTTTATTGATGAGAAAGAGAGAGAGAGGAGAGAGAAACAGAGAGAGAGTGTGTGACATATAGATGTGAGACAGACACATTGCCTCCCACACCAGGGATAGAACCTACAACCCAGGTATGTGCCCTTGACTGTGAATTGAATCCCAGGCCCTTCTGTAGATGGGCTGATGCTCTAACCCCTGAACACACCATCGGGGCTGCTCTTGGTGTTTTTGTTGTTGTTGTTGTTGTTTTTTTTTGGGGGGGTTGTTGTTTTTGTTTTTGGTGTGTGTGTTTTGGGGGGGGGGGTTGGTTTTTGTTTTGTTATGTCTTAATATTCCTCCCTGCACACAAGGCTCTAGGAAGGTGGTGATCTCTTGGGAAGCTTTCAGAAAGCATTTCCCAGGCTTCAGTGGTGGCCCAGGACATTGCCCTGTTTGTCCAGTAGTGGGACCCAGCCTGGAGTCACCTTCACCTTCACAGTCAGAACAGAGGGTATGGACGCCATCGGCCCAGGCCAATACTCCACAGGGGGCCCATAGCTGGCGGGGAGGGGGGTGATGAAGGCTCACAGATGTGGCAGATGCAGCCAGCACTTTCCCCTTCCCCTGGGGCTCAAGCCAGGAGCGTGGCACACAGAGACAATGCTACCCTTGCAGCTAGCACCAAAAGCTTGCAAGTCAGACAGACTGGGCTCAACTCTCAGCTCTTCCAATTGGAAGCTGTGTGACTTTGGGAAAGTTACCGATCTCTCTGAACGTTTGAGCGCAACAAAGCTTTTTTCAAAAGATAAAACACTATGGTATGTGTAAAAATGTCTGGAAGAATAACTAAACTACTATTAAAATTATCAGAAGTTAGGGGGCGGGGCTAGGGGAAACTTACACAGAGAAGGAAGGTTGTGCCTCAGTTATACATTACATACACACACACATACTGTATTGTATGGGTATGTTCAGATACCCATTGTATCACTGAACCCCCAGCTATCCTTTTATTTAGAACATACCAGTAGTTTAGGAAGAAGCTTTAAGACATACATATTATTTCAATAAGTCCAGATATGTATTCTATCACTGATCTCTTCAAGCCGTCCTGTGACCAAAGAAGTCATTCTCATTCATTGTAGACATGTGGTCAGTTACACACTGCATCAATGAATAACCCCAAGGTATCCTATGATCTAGGAAGTATTTTCCTTATATATACATTTCTATATGTTCAGGACACGAGATGTCGTTGCACTTACTTAGGTTTTTAATATCTTTCACCAGTGTTTATAGTTTTCACCAGGTAAGTTTTGAAATTATTTAGTTAACTTTATTGCTAAGTGTTTTATTATTTTTGATGCTATTGTCAGTGGAATTGTTTTCTTAATTTCTTTGTGATTGTTCATTACATAATTGATTTTTCTAAGTTGATCTTACATTCTGCAACCTTGCTGAACTCTTTTATTATTATCATGGCTGAAAAGATCAAAGGAGCCTGGGTTCCTGAATCACCATGTGGTCAAACACCCGCCAAATCCACAATCCAGTGTCGCATGAACAAGACATAGACTCCTATGGTGTGAGGAGCTGTCGATCCGCGTAGCAACTGCCACCGCCTTGACTAATACAATCTCCAACTTAACTGCCACTTCCTTTCTTGACCACTCCCGTCCTAAGTTGGGAGCTTTCCCTTGATTCTTTCTTCTTATTTCCTTCCTTTTTTGAAATTGGAATTGTTTAGCTGTTTGTGTCAGTGCTAGAATGTCTTTCTTCCCCTAAAGGCAGAGACGGTATCTGCCTCATTCATCCGTACACTGCCTGCTTTAACACAGTCTATGACCACCAGGCACGCTCCTAAATATTTATTGAGTACATGAATACATGTTTCCCTTTTGTTTGGCTTTTGCCACCAAGCTTTGAGCACTCACTTTGTGCTAAGCAATGGCTGAATGCTTTATTCCTACCCCTTGATCAGGCTTGCATCTCACTGAACCCTCCCAGCAACCTTCTAAGAGAGCAATATTACATCCACTCCACAGTCCAAGAAAGACAGTGTCAGAGAAAGGAGGGCGCCTGCCCACTGATGCTTAGCTAACAAGAGATCGTCAGGATTTGAACCCAAGATGGGATGCATTCTTCCACAAGGCATCCTCTCGGGCATTCTGCAAAAGAGACTTCTGGACCGTTTCCACAAGAAGATCCAGTTCTGTGGGCAGCCCTTTAGCTTTTCCAACTCCTTCCAGGCAAAGTGCAGATCTGAGAGTTGGAGGGAGCCCATAGCTGCTGCGATCCCAACCAGGGCCACCCAGCAGAAACTATGGAGACTGGAGTGTGCAGGGGTGCCTGAGGGCTCTGGGGAGCTTTGCTCTTTGCCTGCATCTCCTCTTAACCCTTGGTTTACCCTACATAGAAGGATACTGAGACCCAGAGAGGCTCACCAACATACTCCAGGTCACTCAGCTAGTAGATGGCAGAGCTTGGACTGGAACCCACGTCTATCTGATTCTCATCTACTCACAATCCAGCATAAATGGGTGTGCCTGGCTGTAAGGCATCACTTGTAGATGGAGGAACAACCACACCCAGATCATCTTCAGGATTTATTGGCTACCAGTCTGGAAAATGCCTCTTGCAAATACATATTAAAGTTTTGCACAAGAGCAGACTATAAAACACCCACATGTAAATATCTCCCTCTCCCTTCTCAGTCTCCAATGCTACATTCATCCTGATTTATGGAAGCATTTCTGTGCAATAGGATATGCTGGAAAGTTTGAGCTTGGCTCAAGAAAAAGTGGAGTATGCTAATTTCAAGGTAAATTAATTAAAATGCAACCCAAGACCTTTGGAAATGATACAGAAACAGTATTCAGTGCTTGGTGTTCATCCAGACAGAAACAGGCCCACCTGCCTCCGGCCAGCATGGAGACAACCTCATTTTGTCTCGTTTTCATCTTGGACTTTTGATTTCATCATTCAAGGAGCTCAGCTTTGGGTATCACCTAGCAGTTTTGCATTCCAGTCTTTTCATCTTTCAATAAATATTAAATATAGAGACTGCTGAGTCAGGTGGAGTTTCATCCAGGGTCCCAGCAAGAATCAGATGGCACATTTAAAGGAGGTAATTTGAGGAAAGTTTAACAAAGGGAACTGCCAAAGGTGTAAGCAGAATTAAGGAAACCGACAAGGGAGAGCGCAGAAGCCCAGGCAGTGCGAGCAGGGTGGTGCCACCTGCAGGGCTTTGGGCCAAGGGGCGGGAACAGGTACCAGAATCCAGAAAAGGTAGCAGCAGAATGAGGACCACCGAGCCGTGGTCTTGGGGAGAGGGACTTGCAGGAACAAATACTCTGACCTCTCTCCTCCTGCTTCCTGGGCCCTGCCATGCCCATGCCCATTGCCAAATCCAAGCAGAAGGTGGAGAGTGAGGAAGCATTGATGCAGCCCATACAAGTCATGCTCTGGGCACAGAGCAGGGCAGGGGAGGTGGGGTTGGGTTCCAACAGACAGAGAATCCAGCACAGGTGGTCTCATTCTGGTTTCTTTCTAGATGTGAGCCCTCAACACAGCCCTTTAACTTCCCTGCCTCTGCCTCCTCTTCAGGAAAATGGGGGCGATAGTGGTTCCAGCACTGGGAACTTTGTTGTGAGGATTGACAGCGAGACAGACAACCATGGCTGCTCTCAGTCTCTGTCCTGGTGGCTCAGAGAATGTGACAGGTTAGAGGCATAAGAGACTCAGCTCTTACAATAGAGCTCATGTATGGCCCCTTCTTCCCAATGCTCACCTAAAAAGACGGACACCTCATATGCCATGGGGATGATCATGACCACGATGACATCAGCAATATAACTACTGAAGAAGATTATTGCAGGAATTAAATAGGCTCATGCATATTACACACTTAGAAAGCATGTGAACCAAAACATGAAGTAGACTGAGAAAATGGCCCCAGGTACTGACAGCCTCAGGAATGAGATGTTGCTCCTCCCATCATGAGGCCAAGTCTTCTTCTCCACCACTGACTCCAGGCTGGTCTGTGATTCGCTTTGGCCAATAGAGGGTAGCTAAAGTGGTGGTGCAACCGTTTTGAATCCAGGCCTTGCCCTCCTGTGTTGGTGACACCCTCAGTACCTCCAGCAGAAGTGCTGTAGCCAGCGGACTGGTGGTCCCGGCCCGGTGTCCATCCTGAGGTGATGTGTGCGTTCATGCGGTGAACAGTGGTTAGATAGGTCTAATGAGAGTGTTCAACCCTGGATCTAGGAGAGTGAGGCCAGCTCAACCCAACTGCAAGGAAGGAAACAGGGGAGGAGGCATCAGGATGCCATCACCCAAATAGGAAGAGCTATGTAATCCTGGCTCTGATCTTTGAACTTGCCCAGCCCAAGGAGGGACCTAAAACACCCAGTAGAGGAACAAGCCTTGCACTGTGACCACATCTAGTCCTGGAACCTTCTAGAAGGTCAGAAGACTTACACACCAAAAGATCTGGTTTCTAAATCATTTAAGGAAATCACTTAAGTAAATTTGGCTCTTTCCCACCACTCGATCCTAAAACAGCTATAGATCCTTCAGTATGTCATAGAACTTCTTTGAGAGCAGTTTCCTCATCCATAAATTGAAGACATTAATATTTATAATCAAGAGAGACCACAGATATAAAATGTCCTGGACCAATGTCTTGGCTAAATTTTTTGTTTCTTTTTCACTATTTTTATATAGCATTTCACAAAGAGGAACTGAAAAGAGGTGACTTTTTAAAATATATATATTTTATTGGTTTTTTTACAGAAAGGAAGGGAGAGAGAGAGAGAGAGAGTTAGAAACATCGATCAGCTGCCTCCCACACACCTGCTACTGGGGAATGTGCCCGCAACCAAGGTACCTGCCCTTGACTGGAATCAAACCCGGGACCTTTCAGTCCGCAGGCCGACACTCTATCCACTGAGCCAAACTGGTTAGGGCTGACATTTTTCATATTTGCTTATATCACTCAATGGGAACCCCACTCACGCCTCTGTCCACGTGGTGTCAACATCCACCTGCTAGTCACTTCTCAACACATGTCCTGTCTTTGCAAGTCGGCATTTCTTGGAAGACAGTTTGATTGCTGGAAAGAGTCAGAAGCAGTTGGCCTTGGTTTGTTTCCATAGATAGAAAGCAGTTCCAAGAATCCAACAGAAAAAAATGTCAAGTCAAATGTCAGCCTCGTGATTAGCCCTAAGTCTCCAGGATAAAGGATAAATTTGCTTATAACAGATCAAATCATTATACTGTAAACTTTGAAAAGGTGCTCAAAAGCTGATGTAACAGAAAGGATCCACCTTTTCTTGGAGCGAGGATGTGATCGGAATGGCAACAACAACTCGCATTTCTGAGCGTGACTGTGCCAGGCAGGGCTCCCGGTCCTGAGCACCAGCCCTTCTGACCCTCCAGCAAGCCTGAGAGGTGATCCATCACTGTCCCCTCAGAAAAATAAGGAAACGGGGCCCCAGAGCCCCAAGGAAGTGACTGGATGAAAATGGACCAAGCAGGGAAAGCAGAGAGAGAGACAGAGACAGAGAGCAATGAGGAAGGTAGGAAATGGCTTCTAAGGTGTCCACAAGTTTCTTTCCTTATTGTCTTCTTTCCCTTTTAAAGGCGAGGGCACAGTAAGGAAGTAGTCAAAAGAAAATTGCTCCATGTACTTTACTATCTTTAGCTCCATCATTAAAAATCTTTTGGGTTCTTAGCAAACTTTTCTTCTCCCTAAAAAAAAAAAAAAAAAAAAAAAAAGCAGTCCCTGGAATAATCTTGGGAGGCTGCCCTCCAAAACCTCACCACTGTTTTCATAGGATGGCGGCTTTCCGTTTCCTCCTTTCATTTTTGCATAGCAATGAAACACAAAGAATGCTGCTTGCCCCCTCCCAGCAAAGGATCCCATTAAAATTCATTCTCTCCTTTCGTCTTTTTACTGTTTATTTTACAAACAGAGACACAGTGTCTGAAAACTCCAGTAGCTCAAAGACACACTTTTCTAGTGAAACCTAACTACTTTCCACTTTTATATCTGAAAATGAAGCAAAATATTCCTTCAAGAGAATTTTCATCCAAATGGATCTACTTCCTGGTGGGGGTGGGAATCTGTCCCCTCATCCAAAACCCATAAACCCAACCTCTTTCCCAGAGCCTCACACGACGCAGGGGCTTCAGGATGCTGATTAAACTCAGACTTCAAGGAAAACGTGGAGGCATTTGGGGACCATTGCTGTAAAGACCGACGGAGAGGCAAAGATTTCTTAAACAGGACACAAAAGGTGCTAACCAAACAGCAAGATTGATAAGTTGGACTTCATCCAAATTAAAATGTTGTGTTCATCACAAGGTAACAATTTAAAAAGTCACAAATGGAAGGAGATATCTGCAATGCATATATCTGAGAAAGGACTCATATCCATAATATGCAAAGAACTTTTGCAAATCAATAAGAAAAAGACAAAGTAGTCAATTAAAAAAAATAAGCCAAAAAAGAGAGAGAGAGAGAGCAGGGGGGGGGGGGGGGGGGCAATTCACAAAAGACGTCAAAGAGCATATGTAAAGTGTTAAACACCATTTTCCATTTGGGAAATGCAAATACTAAGATAACATTGCACACCCACCAAAGTGGCTCAAGTCCAAAGAGGTGATAATATCAACTGCCATGGAAACGCGGGGCGCTGGACCCCTCACACGGCGCCAGTGTAAATAGTGTCACCATTCAGGTTAACTGCTTGTTTTTCTCTAGAAAACTTAATAAATATGTAGCTACCTTGTGACCCAGCGATTGTATTCCTAGGTGTATATGCATGAGACAGGAAGGCACCCAAATCCTTGTTGGCTCTTGTGGGAACCTAAAATAAGACACCTCATTTCAGAATAGACCAGCCCTTAGGGAAAGGGCTCTGGAGTCACAGGCCTAAGATTAAATGTGGTTCTTCCAATACTGGCTGTGTGATCTCCACCAAGGATTTAAACTTTAGTTTCTTGTGAACCAACAGACAATGTCTTTCTTCCCAAGATTGTAAGGAGCTACTTAATACTCACATGGCATTCTTCCCAATGCTTGGCATATATATAGTCAGCACTTAAGAATGCTTAATATTATTGTCATCATCATAAAATGTCGGAATCAAGTTTGTGTTCATTCTGAAAAACAGAAAAATCAACCTATTTCTAATAGTTTACGTACATGGCTCTTTTCTTTTTTTCTTTTTTTTCTTTTTGAAAGAGAGAGTTGAAAAGAAATCCATCAGTAATCCTACTTGGAACCAAGGACATTGAGGAAGGTAGTTCTTGGAACATCTGATTGTGCCAATACCAGAAAAAACACTGAAACTGCTGGTTGAAAAGATTCCATTGCACTTATCTGTTTCCCTACAGAGACCACACATTGTGAAAGATGCTGGTGTGATTAGGTTATTTTCTGGAAGAGCGAATTCACCTCATCTCTCTCGAGAAGACTGGTTTAGTCCAGTTTTCCCAGGCCAGACTAAATTTGAGCAGAACGAAGTTCCTTTTCACGAGCACTTTCCCACTTTCCGATGAGTGCATTTCATGTTTGGAGGTTGGTCACCTGGTCTTTGCTGTTACATTCTTGCTGCCTTTGTTTATTGGCATAAGAGAAAGAATATAAACCCGCTGAACATTTTGTCTTTTTTATGTCTTTCATGTGTTATTTTCAGATCAAAAATGTGATCTGTCCATTTAGAAATTGCCTACCTGCAGGAAAGAAAAACGTACAACAGCTGACATCTTTGAAGCAGCCCCAAATAAACAGTTGTTAGCCTACCGGGGAGGGGATGGCATGCTAGGTTAACTCTCTCTTTTTTTCATTCTTTCTTCTCTCCCACCCCCAGCCCCCGCCCGCCACCCAGTTTCATTGGAATTACTTGGAGAGAAGCTGAGAGTATATGGCAGCCTCATTACCAACCAAAGTCACACAAGAAGCTCAGATCACAGAACATTGACGGTCCATGGTTAAAGTTTGGGCTCCTACAGTAGCTCAAATCAGCATTACCCTAGACATGACTTTCCCCCTCTGAGCCATGGTTTTCTCCTCTGAAAAGTAGAGGCAATAACAGCACCTGCCTCACAGAGCTGTCAAGACCCTTAAAATGAGTTATTGCTGGTCAAGTGCTCCCACACCTGGCCTCCAAAAGCCATAGCTGCTTTGACTATTCAAGTCAGATTGGTCAACGCTTTGAGAAGGTAAGACCATCGTTTTCTGCTTTTGTAGCACCATAAATTTATGCTTCATATTTTTATTGTTGTGTGAATTCTTTTTCTCTGTGATAATGTGGATTCACATCAGTTGGGAGGCATTCTGGTGCAAGGAATAGAATGCTCAAAGAAGCATTCTATTAATTAAATGATAGAAACATATCATTATATCACATTTTTTAAAAGTCCCTAAGTGGGTGGTCCTTTACAACAAAATCATGTCATTCTTACCCAGGCCCTTTCCACCTTTCTGCTCAACATTCCTTCCTTAGGTAATCAACTCCCAGTCCCAAGGTGGCTACTGCACCACCGTCCACCTCAACCACATCGCTGGCAGAAAGCAGAGCAGGGACAGGACAGTAAAAAGAGATTTGACCTCTTGTTGAAGGATGGGTTGATCTGGAACAAGCAAGAGAAGTAGGAATTCCCGACAGAACAGAGTCAACAAAAGGGTGCCGGTGGGAAAGCCCAATGTTGGTTTGGACGTCAGTAAAGGGACAAACGTTACCTAAAACCCTGTTTCCAGCACTGTTTTGCTCAAAACTTGTCGCCAAAAATGTGATAGGAAGAAAAATGTCCCCTGGCCTGTGACATTCAGAGACACCTCCTACCCAATCTATATATATAAAAGCCTAAGCAACCATTACAACCCGTCAACCGAACAACTAGTCAACCGGTCACTATGACGATGCACTGACCACCAGGGAGCAGACGTTCAACACAGGAGCTGCCCCCTGGTGGTCAGTGTGCTCCCACAGCCAACTTCCCCTGGCCAGCCAACCTCCCACGGTCCCTCCCCCGAGCCAGCCCTGATAGGGACTGAGTGAGACAGCCAGGCCAAGGGACCCCACCCGTGCATGAATTTGTGCACTGGGCCACTAGTAAAAATATAATGCAAGCCACACAGGTAGTTCTAAATTTTGTAGTAGACCCATTAAAGAAGTAAAAAAGAAGCAAATGAAATGTACCTATTTAACCCAATATACCTAAAATACTGTCTTCCCATTATAATTAATTATTCAATGTGAATAATTAATGAGATACTTTGCATTCTGCTTTTTCATACTAAGTTTCTACAGCAGTGGGCATTTACTCCTACAGGACACTGTAATTCAGACCAGCCCACATGTGGGCGGTGGTTAGAGGGACTCGAAGGCCTCCTGGAGATGGATGCAACAACCCCTCCTTTTGTCTTCTTTCTTTTTGGCAACTGCCAGCTAGCACACTGCTTCCCATGCTTTACCCACCCCAGGGCACAGCGAGCAGGGACCTGGGAGGGTGGAAGGGATGTGTCCGTGTGATCTTCGCAAGCCCGTCTGCTGCCAGCATAGAATTTCTTTGAAGTCTTCTGTTTTATCCTAAAATTTATGGAGATTTTACATTCTACTCCAAAATACATCGATGTTTGTTTGAGTACTGAAAATGTTTTGCATTGCTTGGCGTCTAGGAAATATCAAAGCTTCACGTGTTTATGTTGTAACTCTCTCTGCCCGTTCTGCCTACCCTTGGGGTATGTATGCTCCACTTAAGAGGCACAGGATTACCTGGTCTCCAAGTTCCTCCCAGCTCTGGATGCTCATGACTGTGCTTTACAGTTCAGTTGGATGGTCCTTTCCCTGGCATGTAGGCAATCCACGAGGCTGTGGAAGGTTGTTTTTTTCTTTTGTTCTGTTCCTAACCATTCTAACCTGGGACGACGCACTAACTGGGAGGCTTTAGGTAGCAGATCTCCCGACTGCTCCCCTTCACTGCCAGTAACTCTCCCCGTTTGTGCTGAAAATAGCCCACACCTCTTCCTGCAACTCTCCCCCAAAAGAAGCCCCAGAAAATGCCTCCTCCTGGAAGAGGTGTGGTTCTTACTGAAACTGCTTATGAAAACTAACATTTACACAGACATCCCAGTATGATTACAATTTCTAGTCATTATTAGAGGCAATAGATTGCTAGTAACAAGTGATACATTTTATAAATATTCCAAAATGTTTTATATATATAAATACTAGTAAGTATATTTTGCATCTATGACATGATCATATTTATTATATACCATTTTTGCTATATAAAATATTAAAACTGAGGTGTAAAATGTATAAATAAAAAATATAATTATATAGAGTAAACTAGGAGCCCAGTGCGCGAAATCACGCGGCCCCACCCTGCCTTGACACCCAAACCTCTCCATGCAGAGCTCCCGCGTGCCTGACCCAGCCCCCAACCCCTTGGGCCTTCTCTGGCTGCTTCAAGCCCCGCCTTCAGTCCCTCGAGTCGCCTCAGGCTGGTCCCACCTTCTCCAGGCACCTCCCCGCTTCCACCCTGTCTCCAGAGCAACACAGTGGCTCCGCCCCATCATGGCTCCAGAGGAGAGCATGGAAGCCTCCCGCCTGCTGCGCTGTGCTCCTTCCCCTGGCAGGTGGACGGAAGGGCACTCTGAGTGCGAGCGGTGGGTGGCGAAGGACTGGTGAGGGGGGCGCTCTCACCCCCGCCCTCCCCTCCATGGGATGGTCTCGCCTCCTCCAGGTGCACGGACCCCACCCTCACCTCCACCCACCCTGTAACTGCCCCATCTCCAGAGCAATACCCCACCGCACACACACAGGCAGCTTCCTGCAATCAGTCATGACGTTACGGAGTAATGGACAATTTGCATATTCCTCTATTATTATATAGGGTTATAAAATTATATAAATACTAGAGGCCTGGTGCACAAATTCGTGCATGGGTGGGGTCTGGCCACCTGTCCTGAGATCGGGGCCTATTGGGCTGGGGCAGCCAGGGGAAGGGGATGCAGGAGGTTGGCTGGCCAGCCCTGCCCCCAATCAGGGGGGTGGGGGTGGGGAGGGCTGATTGGGGTTGGGGCTAGTGACGGGGGGAAGGGCCGCGGGCAGTTGGCCGGCTGGCCCAGCCCCCTGGTCAAACTCCCAGTTGAAGGGACAATTTGCACATTAGCCTTTTATTATATAGGATATAATATATTATAGATATGGAATTTTATTATAAATGATAAATAAAATAACATCTTAAATAAATATATCATAAAATTACATTTTTAAAAAATGTAAAGATTACCACTAATAAGGATACTACTAAGTATCTTCAGCCTAAAGGGTCCTGAGTGTGAAATGACTACAGGCTTCTTGGGCCTGACACTCCTCCCATCCGGTGGTGAGCTGTGTCCCCTCCTCTTAAGCCTGGGGGACCTTTGTGACTGTTTCTATCAGGAAGGTGCCAGGGAAATGACTGCCAAGACCAGACCATCAAAATGCTGCCCACTTCTACCTGTACACCTAGAACCCTGCTCCTGTGCTATGGGGAAGCCCAGGTGGCCACAGGAAAGACCCAGAGCAGAGGCCACTGACAAAGCCTAATGGGGTCGTCCCGAACAGCCAGCATCACCCAGCAGACACGGGAGTGAACCAGCCTCCAGAAGATTCTGGAAGCCAGCCATCAGGTCACCCTCACCCCACACACCCTGGAACCTCCCCAGCTGACACTGCACACAGCAGAGAGGAGCAGTCCACACAGAGCCTTGCCCAACCTGCAGGTTTGTGAGCAAAACATGAATAAATGCAGCTTTAATCCACGACCTTTGGGAGGCTTGTGACACAGCGATGGGTGGCCGCAGCCCTCGCAGCCAGGCTGACCCGCCTGGGTCAGCTCCGGCGCCAGCTGTGCAAACCCAGGCAGCTCCCCGGCCACGGACCCCACCTCTGCACCCCTGAGGTAGGCATGGCGCTGACTGCTGTCCACCTCACAAGCTGTCGCAAAGATTAAATGAGACACCTCGGTGACGTTTCATTCCACGAAGGAAGTGGTGCTAGTCAGCAACTAGGCAAAAGCCCCGCGGAGCCCAAACTGCCCGAAAAGCCAATTAACCCCACACTTCCAGGGCAGCCCTGCCGCTCTCCTCCAGAGCCCAAGGAGCTGGTCTCTCTCCCCGGGGTTGGCAGACACTGTTCTTTCTCTGAATGAGCGTGAGAAGGGGCTGGCGGGGTGAGGGGCTGTGTTATAAGAAAAGCCACGCTTCTCCACATGTGAGAGCTTCACACCATTCAGGGAGCTGCTTACACTGTGTGAGCCTGAGATACCCAAGACCAACCGAGGGAACAGCAGCTTCACACATATGTGCACACACACACTCACACCACACACTCACACATCACATTCACACCACACACCAGACACTCACACCACACACCACACACCACACACTCCCACTACATTACATTCACACCACACACACATCACATTCACACCATCACACCAGACACTCACACCACACACACCACACACTACACATTACACCACACACTCACACATCACACACACAACACACACTCCCACTACATTACACTCACACCACACACTCACACTACATTATACTCATACTACACACATCACACACTCACACTTCAGCACACTTATATCACACACACAAACACACAAAACACGCACAGTGCTGAGTGTGCAATTGAACTTACAGGCAATGGGGCACAGGGGTGAGGCCCCCACCACATGCTGGTGTGCACGCAGTAAGTGGTGGGCAGAAATGAGCAGCACCAGAACTGGTGTGAATGTGAATAATAACAATGATTGGAATCTTGGAGCCCCCACTGAGCTCATTCCTGGCCTGCTCTCCTCTGAGCGCTTTGCATAGACAGACTCCTCCACCTCACTGCGGCCTAAAGCCACAAGGACTCGATCACCCCCATTTCCCAGGCGGGGCGTGCTGCCCAAGGCCACCCAGGAGAGCAGTAGAGGCGTCCCAACCCCGACCACCAGGTCCCAAATCACACACGCTCCCTCCCGCGTGCAGAATGCTCACTGGCAGCAGAGCGGTCCTGAGCAGGGCAGCAAGGCAGGTGGCCTGTGCCCGGTCGGCGTGCAGCAGAGCTGCGGGGAGCATCATTACCCAGTCTACCCAGGATCCCACGGGGCTGTTAATGACATACAACGTAAGCACTGATTCAGTGTTCTAAAGTCTAACAAATCCTGAATTTTGAAATAGATCCAGCCCCCAGGGTCTCAGATAAGGGACTCCGATAAAGGACCTTGGGATAGATTGCTCAGCTCAGGCGTCCTAATTTTGGACAATTAAAAACATTAAGCCAGCTCCCATTCATGGGCTGGGCTGGCCTTTCCCGGTATTTCACATGGATTACCTCATCGCAGCTCCCATCCACGCCCGGGTCAGCAAGCCAAGCCCCCAAGGCCGTGGTGAAGCCATGCAGCCTCCAGCCACGCTCAGTTGGCGAGGGTGTGGGGGGGGGGGGGGGGGCAGAATGACTGCCTGGCGAGGGCGGGCCAGGCTCCCAGCCTTGGCACCAACCATGTTTCCCAAAGCCAGCCGCCCTCCCTCGCCGCAGCCAACATCAGGCTCCGCTTTAAACACCAGCTTTAGAGCTGTTTGTCGCCGGATTTGCAGGTCTTTCCCCCAGAGCCGGGAGAGCCCGTTGCCCTGGCACCTTGGATGCAGCTGTCAGGGCCTCCCCGGGGGCGGGAGCAACACAGCAGGCTTGGGCAGGGACCCACAGGATGGGCATGGGGATAGGACCAGGTGCCCCCCTGTCAAGGTGGAGGCGGGGACCCTGCCCCTGACAGAGCTTTGCAACTTTGGGGTGCTTTACGGCTTTGCCCCTGAAATGCTGTGCCCTTTGCTCAGAGCTCGGTTCTCGAGCATATGGGTCTGGCTGGAGTCCGACCCTGCTCTCTCCTCTGGGGCTCTGGGCAAGGCACTGAAACGTGCTGGGCCCAGTTTCCCTGTCTCTGAGGCGGGGATGGTAACGACTGTCCGCACACCGGGGGCTGTTGTGACACTGCCACGCAGGTGCGGGGCTGAGCCACCAAAGCACTGGTACAAGAAGGCTGGTGGCGGCACTACTCAGGGTGCCCTCACCCTGTGCGTCCGCGGGGAGTGCGTGAACACCCTGGCCGTGCTCACACAGAGCATCTGCGTCGCAGTTGAAGAGAGAAAACCTAGCACGCTCCACAGGGAGGGGTGTCACCGGCGTTACAGCAAGAGAGAGGCCAACACGGAACCAGACGTGCCGTGTGACTCCACACGTGTGAAGTTCAAGGCAGCAAAGCTAACAGGCTAGAAGTCAGGATCGTGCTCAAGTCAGGAGTTGGGTGCTGACCAGGAAGGAGGGTGCGGGACCCCAGGTGCGGCGAATGGTCAGTGCCTTGACCTGGGCGGTCACCTGGGGAACACAGAGGCGATCCCTCACCAAGCTGTCACTTCGTCCACGGGCGCTGGATGGCATACCCACTGCGGCTGAAGGAAAAGAAACAGGGAAGTGCTGGGGCGTCCAAGTGCATGTGGCCCTCAGCCCTCGGACCGTTTTTCTTCAACCAGCAAAACGCCTAGAGATTTTGCACCCTTCAGGGTTCGCCATTTTTCTTGACTAAAGTGGGTTCTTTCTGGTTGACTTGGTTGTGCCTTCCGGCTTCTCTCTGGTTATGATTTTTTCGGGGGGAAAAGAGAAGTTGGGGAGTGGGAGGGCAGGACAGAGGGGAGAGTGAGAGAGCTGGGACGGTGCCAATGTAACCAGCTGCCTTCCAAGACACGTCTGTCAGCAATTGCACCCTGGAATTTCCTCTGTGTGTGCTCCGGGGCTCAACTTTTCCATGAAGCCCCAGTTCTGGGAGGGGACCCACGGCCTCCTCGAGTGCAGCCCCATGACCCAGGGAGGCCTCCTGCGGCAAGGCCTTAGCAGGACCGAGGGCTGGCACTGAGATCCGGTGGGTGAGGCTTGAACTTGTCCCAGGAATGGTAGGTCCTGGCTTCCCCCAGAGCGGGGCCCACAACCTTCCCTCCCTCCAGGCCAAACACCTCCCTGTGGATTCTTTAAACATGGCTGTGTTTATCTGGAAGGCATGGGGGCT
Source organism: Cnephaeus nilssonii (assembly GCF_951640355.1). NCBI lineage: Eukaryota > Metazoa > Chordata > Mammalia > Chiroptera > Vespertilionidae > Cnephaeus > Cnephaeus nilssonii. Next base: position 30,989,197 of record NC_137091.1, read on the forward strand.
CTGCTGAGACCGATGGTTGGGTGAGCGTGCCCCTCCCCTCCCAGCCGCTCTCCACAGGTGGCCTTGGCGAAGGAGGTGGGGAAGCGGGCCCCGGGGCACAGTGTCTGCTCCTGGCCTGAGTTCACTGGCCATCCGGAAGGCGTATGGCCGTCTGGACACAGCTGACGGGGGGGTGGGGGGGGACACAGCTCGTCAGCGTGCGGGCCCAGGACCCTCTCCCCTCCGCTCCAGTCCAGCCGCAGCCGCAGGTCTCTGGCGGGTCTGATGACAGCACGGCATCTTAACCAGAGACCCACTTCTGATTTGCCGGCTCTCCGCCCATCCTGAGTCCGATGAGCCCTTTTAGACCTCCTGGGGCCTCTCTCCTATGACCGGGGAGATCACCGGCCAGGGTCTCCCCGGCACCCCCACGCACTGTGCCCCGCGCGGCTCAGTCCACCCGGCCTGTTGAACGTCTGCAGCCACATCCGAATGTTCTCAGATAGGAGGGTGGGCAGCACCTCTCCCTCACTCCCCAGGAGGCCCCCACGAACCCCCAGCTCAACGTCGCGTGGCTCCAGAGCCCCTTCCTCTCTGTTCTGGACCTGATAACTCTGACCTCAGGCTCCATGCAGCAGCAGCAGCAGCAGCAGCAGCATCCAGCTGGATCCAGGAACCCTACACCCCCTCCCGCCCCTCCCACCACAGGCGGCGTCTCACTCTGCCTCCTGCTACCCACAGACTTGGAGGTGTTCTGGAAGGTGCATGCGAGTCACTGCTTTGTGCCTGTGGACTACGTAAAACTTTACATGGAAGGGCGGTCCCTGCAAAGACAGGTGCTTCCAGCCTAAGCGCACAGCTCAGGGTGGTGCCAGATCGCACAGGGCCAGGGCCAGCGCCTGGTGGAAACAGCAAGTGCCCACACCACCGGTGCCCTTCCCGGGCGCTACCCCACCCCCACCCCCCCACTCCCAGAGATAACCGCCTTCCTGCGTTTTCAGATGTGCTGGTGTTTTCCACTTGCCATTTGTGTCGCCTTATTTTCTCGCTGAGCCCTGTGGTGCTCTGTGCATATCTGATCTGTTGTCTCTAAGCCCTGCGGCCGGCTCCAACCAGTTCCACGGCGTGCCCCCCCGCTTTGCTCCCCACTCCCCGAGGCTCTCCCCACTGCCTCCAGCTCCCCACCCCCTCACAGCAGCGCTGCAGAGAACAGCTCACCTACGCCTGTTGCGGACCTCATGAGAATGGCTTGAAATGGACACCCAGGAGCAGAACTGTTGGCTGCCTTGGCTCCCCGTGGCTGTTGCAACAAATTACCTCGAACGTAGAGGCTTAAAACAACACCGATTTATTACCTCCAAATGGATTCTGGAGGTCAGAAGTCCAAAACCGACCTCCCTGGGCTACCAGCGGGGTGTCAGGGGCTGGTTCCTCTGGAGGCTCCAGGGAGAATCTGGTTCTTGCCTTTTCCAGCTCCTCCAAGAGGCCGCCATGTTCGTGGGCTTGTGGCCACATCACTCCAACCTCTGCTTCATCATCCCCGCTCCTCGTCTCACTCTACCCACCTCCCCCCCGCCCCATACACCTCTTATAAGTGCCCTGGTGATTACACTGAACTCAGATAACTCAACATCATCTTCCCATCTCAAGGTCCTTAACTTGATCACACCTGCAGAGTCCCTTTGGTTGTGGAAGGTCACACATCCACAGGTTCTGGGGGTGAATGGGGTGGGGCGACGGTCTCCAAACCACCACACTGTGTGTGCAAAGGCTTACTCTGCCTAAGCCCTAAGAACCAGCTTGAGCTTCAAAAGGTTTGCACCAATTTATACTCCAACCAGCAGAACATGAGGGTTTCTACCTTCCCACACCCCCACCTTCCTTCCTGCCCACCCCTCCGCCTTCCCTCCAGGGCCCTGCTCAGCCTGACATCCCCTCTGTGCCGCCCCAGACCTGGGAGAGTCCAGTCTATTCATCTCGGAGGATGACCACCTGGGAGACCAAGGGTCTCCAAAGGGCACATGTTTTAAAACACAATAAAATGTAATACCCAGTGCTGGCGAGGATGTGATAAAAATGGCAGCCTCACGCCCTACCCACGGAAATACAAAGCAAATTGGCAGCCAGTCCCGAGATCCTTGATAACACTCAGGACATTTTGATTCTGCAATTTGCTCTGGCCAGCCAACTCTCCCCGGGAAATAATCCTAAACACTTCACAGGGGAAGAGCTGAATAAATAGTCACTCGGCTGAGTTGAGTTGGACCTCGGAGCAGCAAGGGCAGGACGAAGAGGAGGAGTGTCAGGGGTGAGCAGTGGGTAGGACTCACACACCCTTAAGGGAAATAATCAAAAGTGAGAGCACCGTGTGGGAGAGCAAGTCTGGGCTGAGGAGGTGGGTGGCCGCCCTCGTTGTCACCCTCCTCCTTCCATCAGAGCCTCCACCCCAGCCCTCTCTTTGCTACCACTGCTTTCCAGTACAGCAAGTTCTAAACACCAGGGACAGAGGGAGATGGCCAGAGAGAAAGAGCCCGACTCAGAGAGGGGAGAGGGAGAGGGAGCTGCAGAGTGTGGGGAGGAGGGAGGGAGGTGAGGAGCAGGGAGCCAAGCCTCTGCAGGGACCCTGCCGCTCCACGTGTTCAGATGGAGCAATTACATCCGACCTGGTCCTCACAGAACTGACTTGATCAGGGTTAACTGCCCATTGAATTTAAAACAATGCAGAGCGGGCCACTCCAGTGAAGAACCAAAGAGCATCTCCCTCCATCCCACCGCCTGGCGCATGGATGGCCTCCCTCTCAGTCCACATTGGCCTCATCCTGGGATGGCAGAGTGACAGCCTGGGAGGAGCCTTGGTCCCAAAGACTGTGTGGAGCAGAGGCAGCCATCAGCCCCAGGCGGCACCCCCCCCCCATCCCCCCAGGACTCCCATTACATGAGACCTAAACATCTATCATTTTTAAGGTGCTATTTGTTCAGTGTCTGCCACTCATAGCAGAATCTAATTCTAACCAATACTCTAAATAGCAAGGATGTTACTTAATGTCATAAACATCGGCATTCTAATCATGAGGACTATAATTTGTAGTTGCACAGTTATAACATCGTATTACTCTCAGACCTGGACAGCAGGCCTCTACCCCAAGACCCACACCTCAGGGGGTTTCACACGTTAGGGCACCTTCCTCAAAATGTTCTAAACTTCCTCCAGTGGCTGGGACCAGCCAGTTGGCAGCGCCATCCAAGTGGGACGCTCCAAGCCAGGATGGGACCCAGGTGAGCCTCAGTCCTCATCCCTCCCATTCCCAACCTTCTCCCCTACGCAAGAGGTGGACCTGAGGAGTTTGGGGACTGTGTTTATGGGTTCTATGGCCAGGCCTGGTGCCACCAACGGATGCAGTACATTCATTCACATGAGATGCCTGCACATTCTAGAGGCAGCCCTGACATCATTATTATTATTATTACGTGATAATAATTACTCTAATAATAAATAGTTCGTATCAATCCTAAACTCCACAGTAGTGATACTAACCCCTTCTCCAAAAGGTGAGAGAGTTTGAGACCAATTTCCTGTAGCCAAATGGGGCTCACCCCCTCAATGTCCCACAGGATCCCACTCCTGAGGAAGTAGAAACCCATGCATTCCCTCTTGCCTCCCTCCCTACCAACCGGCCATCCTAAAGGCTTCACGAAAAGGTAGGCAGCAGCTGCTGTGTCCCTCTGTTGTGTTCTCTCTAACTCTGCCTCTACTTCTGCCTCTACCACTACCTCTTCCTCTGCCTCTACCTCTATCATTACCTCTACTTAAATGGCCACCTGGAGCTTCCAAGTCCAGCAAACACCAAGGAAGTATGGATCCAGAAGCAACAAAGATGACAAGGGAGCTGAGACTGTGCCAGGCATGGAGGGCTCTACACATTCACTCGTTTACCTGTGAGCTCGCTGGGCACACCCTGTTGCTCCCCCTGCCGGTATTCTGGCCCTTCCATCACCTCTCAGGGAGACAGCCCCCTCCCTGCCTCCTTAATGCCATGCAGACAAATGAGGCTTCGGGTACCTCTTTTTTACCTTACAGATAAGGAACCTGAGACCCAGAGTGCACAAGTGACAAAGCCAAGGTCGCACCTGATGACCAATGAGGCTCACCACCCTCGGTTCCCTTTCTACTGGCCTCCAGCTCCAGTCTAAACCCCTTGGGGAAGTTTCCCTTCGCCACAAAGAGCAGCCTCTGCAAGAACATGAATGTCAAAGCATAAACACGGGTAAGAGGCAAAGGGCACCTCGTGGGTGGGCCCCACCTGGCAAGCAGCTTCATCATTGAAGCCATCATTGTCCTCACTATCCTGGCAGCAGGGCGTGTTCTCAGGCACCTCCAGGGAAGACAATGACAGCTGTGCTGGTCCCAGGCCTAGGTGGGGCGGGGGCGGGGGGAGCGGGGAGGGGGGAAGGAGAGTGCCACTGGGAGGTGGGGGCCCCAATGTCTGCTTCCACTTCCCTGGCTCAGAAGCGAGTTCCCCTCCTCACCCGCTGCTGTGGGCTCCGCATGCCTCATGGATCATACGCCAAGTGAACTCTATTGGGCGCGGGTCAGCGGGAGGCAGGACAGCGTGTTCCATGGTTCCCTGATCGGCAAGAAAATGTCTCTGAGAGTCGAAGGGAGAGAAAGCAGTCCCTGGGATGAGGTCCCCACCTCGGGCTGATTCGCTCCATCACTGCGGTGGCTCTCTGTAGGCTGGCGGGTGGGGTCTCCTCTGTTACCAAAGCTCTCTCCCCGAATCAGTCCTATTCCCCAGGGAGCCCAGGAGGCCCGCTCACCCAGACTTCCTAGGGCGGCACACTGCAAATACTCAATCTACCATCCTGTATGAATATAGTTGTTACTATTGTAATTTATTGAGCATTTACTATGTTGATCATTGTACTAAACCCTACACAATTATCATGACAATAGAGAATGTGTGTGAGACACTACATGCCTGGCACTGGGACGTGTGCCTTCCATCTCCCTTAATCCTAACACACAATTCGGGGGTAGGTGCTGTGTGTAGTCCCATTGCCCACAGTGCTCCGTGGCAGCTGTCCTGGATCCTCAGGTGACAAGGTGACCGGCACAGTGCTGAGCCTGAGGATGGGTATGTGCAGCCGTGTGCCTATCTCACGGCTGTGTGTACGTCATCACATTGGACAAGTGATGTCACCCACGTGACAGGTACCTGAGGGCGAGCACCGGGCCCATGACAAATCCTTTTCCTTGTGTGAAGCATCCAGAGAGGTCCCTGGAGCAGAGGTGAGCAGTGGAGGGTCAGGGAGGAGGCAGAACCGAGGCTGACGAAGGAAGTGTGACGACAGGAGATGGCAGGCTCGAGGAGAAGATGTCAGGCCTGGGGATGGGCAGAGGCACAAAGGCAGAGGCTGAAAGACCAAAGCGAGGGGCTGGCGTAGAAAACTACTCCTGTCTCCAGACCCACAGACACAGAGAACCAGCTGATGGTTGCCAAAGGGGAAGGGGAGGGGAATTTAAAAAAAAAAATTTTTTTTTTCATTGTAAAAGAACATACAGATAATTGCCTACTCTAATAAAAAAAATTTTAAATAAAAGTACCTATTCCTTGTCTCCAATTCTTGGCATTCAGAGCTCTCCAGCCCATTTTCCAAACTCAGAAATAATTGCAAAAAACTCACAACAGAAGGAGAGGCACTCCTACCAGTGAGAAAACGCCTTCCAAGAATGCAACCACTTTCCATTCATTCTTCTCCTTCTGTGTCCTCATCAGACATTACTAGTCAAGCATGGAAAGTCTCTACCAATCCACCCAAGTTAGTTTGTGAAAGGAAACCCATTTGCTATACCCGCTTCACTCCGGTGGTCCCCCCTCCTAAGTCCCTCCTCTGTTACTTATGGTCTTACTTTCCCATCCGTGAGCCACCACACGTGCCCCGGGCCTCCCGCGGCAGCTCCAGGCCGAGCTCCAGCGCCGCAGTCACCGTTTCCAGAGTTGGGGTGTTTGCTCTGATCACGCACTTGGAACCCTGGAAGCACCAGTGGTGTCTGAGGGTTTCAGCCTTGGGCCCTGGGACCAAACGCTGCTTCCCAGGCACCCATATTGTTCATTGCGTGTAACATTATCATATTTAGAATCGTTTTTCTAATCGTTTTAATGTTTATTGTATGTGACATCATATTTAGAATCGTTTTTCTTGGGGAAAAAAGAAAAAGAAGGGATGTGTGAATCCCACTAAAAACAAAAGCCAAGACGGAGCTGTCTGGAGGCCGGAACCCGGGCCCAGGGACCAACAGACCCTCAGGCCGAATGAAGAGCTGCCCCGGTGGTGTCAGCGACACAGAGGCTCCTGAACTGGACCTCCCCGAGGTTCCACCATCAGCGTCACCCGGGTGTTATCCCTCAAACAGCTCCATTGGAATGGGAAAATGCTGCCCAGGAAAGAACCCCTGAGCCTGTTCACACCTGCCTGTCAGAACCTTCTCAGTTGTAGTAACAAAACCCACTTGAACTAGCGTTAGCTAAAAATAATAAAAAGAAAAAAAAAATTTTTTTTTTAAAGGAATTATTATGAGAAGCGATGGAGGGGACTCAGTGATCCAGGCCCCGGCACAGACAGGCCCGTGCTAGTGCTGTTTCACCATCAGGCAAGTCTTAGCGGTTTCGTGTTTGACCTGCTCGGTGCTGCTGGGACCTCAAGGAGAAGGGGTAAGACATGCCTCAGTGCACCCCCCGCCCCCCTGGGTCCTTGCTATCCTTCAGGGGACAGCTCAGACGTCACCTACACAGAGAGGTCTTCCCGGGCCACCCTTCAATTAACTCCCAGCATTCATCCTGCCTGCTTCCTCTAGAACCCTGGTCGCAATTGATCATGATGTTTTTATTTGGTTTCTGACCATCTGTCTTCCCACTAACTCTAAGTTCCATGAGCAGCCACCATGTCGGTTTTGCTCACCAAAGCATTCCCTGGCCCTGGCACCTGCCCTGAGGCTCACTCTTGAATGAATGAATGAATGAATGAATGAATGAGTGAACGAATGAATTTGGCTTCCTGAGGTCTGTGCCTTCAAGGGGAACCTCCAGTGGTCACACTAAGATGGGGGCATTTTAGGCGTAATGACTGTCACACATGGAAGCTGGCTCTCAAAGACAACCACAGGTTTGGCTGCCCCCCAAAGACATATACATCCTAATCCCGGGATTCTTCCCAGGGCAAAGGGGAGTTAAGGTGGCAGGTGAAATTAAGGTTGCTAATCAGCTGACCTGAACCTAGGGAGAGGATCATGGGTTATCCAGGTGGGCCAGTGTAACCACAGGATCCTTAAAAGTGGAAGAGGGAGGAGAGCAAGAGGAGATCTGATGACCGATGCCGAGGTCGGAGGGATGTACGTTGCTGGCTTTAAAGATGGAGGAAGAGGTCACCAGCCAAGGAGTGCAGGCGCCTCTAGAAGGTGGAGATTGGCAAGGAATCAGATTCTCTCCCGGAGCCTCCAGAGGAACCAGCCTTAGAGACACTTTTAACTGCTGCCCAGTGGGGCCCATTTTGGACTTCTGACCTCCAGAGCTATAAGAGAATCCATTTGTGCTGTTCTAAGGCACCAAATCGGCGGTACTTTGTTACAGCAGCCACACGGCACTAATGCACTGTGACAGCGCTTTCCCTAAGAATTGGTTCTGCCCGCAACCCTGTGCAGTGAGACTTTCAGTGCCCCCATTTTATGGATGAGGAAACTGAGGCACAGAGGTGCTAGGTCGTTGCTCAGGTTCCACAGCAGAGCCTGGCGGTGGACCAGGAGGTGGGCCCTGGAGTCCATGCCAGTGCCCTGGGTGCCGCTGCCTCCACAAAGCATCTTCCGTGATTGACCAAGAACACAGGTATGAACCCTTAGCACTCTGCCTGGCGCATGGGCCTGACCAAGGCCAATAGGCGGGGTCTGATTCCTCCTTAGAGGACCAACAGCTGTCCCCTTCTGGAATGATCCTCCCTGACTTCCATTTCTCCCCGTGACCCCTGCACCGGGCGTGGGTAAGCAGCCCGGCTGATTCACTGCGCGTCAGCACTTACGCCGTAGTAGAGAAGCATGGGCCGGGGCTGGTTAGAAGACCCGGGTTAGCATTCCCACGGGCACCGACCAGCGTGCCCTTGACCGAGTTGTGCCTGTGGGTGTGTTGTGGAGGTCGCACGGAAGATGCTCTCTCTCCCAGCACAGGAGGAGGTGTGTGTATGACAGCGAGGGCTCTGTTCGTCACGCTCTGACCCTGTCAACTCCAGAGCCCACTAGGAGCAAAGCGGGGGGCGCATCGCCTCCTGAACGTGGGCGAGTTTGGGTTTTCCTTCTCCTGTCCGGGTGGCTGCCCAGCCTCTCTGTCCAGCCCACGATCCAGGTCAACAGGACATGTGGACGTGGAGATGGATTGTCTCCCGAAATGGTCTCCCCGGGAGGGCAGGCTCAGCTGTGCAAACCAGCTGTGTACTCATCCCAGAAAGGGCAGGCAGCCATGGAAAACAGCCCTGCCCAGCTCCCTCCGCGACAGAGACATCCCAGTGTCTTTGCTTCCCGCGGCCTCTCTCCCCCGGACTCTGGCGCCGGCTCTGCCTTTGGCCCTGAAAAATGAGAACGGGCTCGGCTGGGAAGCTGCAGGGAATGGAGCTCTGGAATTTTTTTTTTTTAATTAAAAATTAAAAGTAAATCATCAGTGACTTAGAAAAAAACATTTCTCTCCAATCCAGAAGTTCTTAACCTTGGGGGGAGTTTGGGCCCCTTTGGAAGTCCTCAAAAACCAAGGAGCCCTTTCTTAGAATGTTTTTAAATACATAACATGTGTAGGGTTACAAAGAAACAATTCTATTGAAATACAGTTAGCAAACTATTTTTAATTGTGATTTAGTCAAATACATGCTTTCTTAGAAAGACAGGTCTCTCAGAGAGTCTAATAGCTTCTTTAACTCCAAGTAGCTCTGAGCTCAAATTATATGTCAAAACAGCGGCTTCGACTGTAGTCTGATGAAAAATGTCCGGGATTTCGTTGGTGACAAAGTCACAGATTCTGTTAATGCTACTCGTTTGTTGCCTTTGTCCATAATGGAAGGAACTGCCAAATTTCTATTAGAGTTCAGAGAAAATGTAGATGTAATATTTTCCAACCAGGTGCCCCGATGCCCTGAATTCTCTCCCCCGGTTACTTCGGTCAGGAACCTCGGGAATAATCATAAGACTCCGTGCTTCTGGACCTCACTCAGACTCAGCGAGAGAAAGCACTCAGCAGCGAGCCTTCAACAATTTTCAGGCCAGCACATGAAGTGCAAGATAGTCTAAAGTTCATGTTTTGAAGAGGAAAAAAACACCCTCAGGGAGGAGAAACTTTTGAAATCAATTTGGTGATTTTGTCTAGGTCCAGGATTTAGGGGACATTTTCCCCCTTTTATTGCTCATCTGTTTTCTCTCTCTCTCTCTCTCTCTCTCTCTCTCTCTCTCTCTCTCTCTCTCTCTCCTATTATTAAATGTGTATCATAAAAAGGAGGCAGTCATTGGATAGAGGTGACTGCAAATGGAGACCTTTCATGTTAGTAGTGTTTGAGTTTTCCACAATGAATGCATAGTATATTTTTAAATGAAAAGCTACTAAAAATCTATTGAATTATACCCTTAGAATGGGTGATGGTATGATATGTGATTTCTATCTCAACAACGCTGCTAAATATTTTAATTAATTAGCTAGTTTTGGACACTCAGCTTGGATATGTGATTAACTAGGACAACTAGTTAATTAATTAAAAGCTAATCAAACAAACCATCAAAAGAAAAATGATGAGCCATTTGGGAAATATAAACGTTATTTGGGTACTGGATGATATTAAGTCATGATCGTTGAATATTTTAGGTGTGATAATATTGTGGTGACGTTTAACAGAAGAGCCCCTGGGTGTGAAGGCAATTTTATTTTTTAATCCTCACCCGAGGATATGTTTTTTGTTTTTTGGTGTGTGGTTTTGGAGATTTTTTTATTTTATTGATTTTTTTAGAGAGAGGAAGGGGGAGAGAGAAACATTGATGGGTTGCCTCCTGTATGCGCCCTGACAGGGGTACAAACCTGCAATTTGAGTATGTGCCCTGCCCTAGGATCAAACCCGAAACCTCTTGTTGTACGGGATGACGCCCAACCAACTGAGCCGCACTGGCCGAGGCTCTGTTATTTCTTACAATGTGTGTATATCTATAATTACTGAAACATAAACATTTTAGTTTAAAAGAGAGAGAGAGAGAGATCCTTACCTTTTAGAGATACAAACTGAAATAGTTACAGATGAAAAGATACAATATCAGGAATTTGCTTCAAAATATTCTTGGCTCCGGGGAAGTGCGTGGAAATAAGATGGGTGAGCTGATAATTGTTAACTTCGGGTGACAGGCATGTGGGACTTGGTTCTACTGTTGTAAACATTTTTAAAAGCTAACCTTTTTAAAAAATTAATTGGATAGTCAGTAATAAAAGCATTACACAAGGTAATCAGGTTTCTAGAAAAATTAAGGTTTTTGTTTAAAAACTCGAGAATCGTTGTGTTTATCACTATTTCCCCTTTTGTTTTATAACTTGAGGAAAACTGTCTTCCTGAACCAGCCTAAAGCAGCACCGGATCAGAAGGAGGCCTCGCCCACCCAGCTTTCCACTGGCAGGAAACGGCTTTCGGATGCCCCCGGGGTGGGCAAAACACCCTGGAATCCAAGTCCAGACCCAGGACCAAGCCTACCTGGGCTGCAGGGGACCCCTTCCCCACGCTGAGCCTCGGTTTCCCCGCTGTCCCAGTGAGGACGTTTGCACTGGAAGAGTCTCCAGGCTTCCTCCCAGCGGTATGCTCTGTGATCATCGGAGCCGTGTTTACTTGGGCTCTGGTTGAGCAGGGATCAGGGCCCACAGGCTGCCTCCATCCAGGGCTCTGACATGCCCCTTGCCGGGACCTGGGGAAGTCACGGCCCCCTGCTGCTTCCCCAAACAAGGGCGTTCCACACCCCACCGAGAGCCCAGCATGGAAGGCTGGGCGGAGGTTTCCACACATGTATTCGTCCTGAGCTGCAAAGGACTAGGCCCAAGGGTGTTTACAGGGACCCTGCAGGGCGGGCAGAGGGTGAGAGCAGCAGGCGCCGCTGTGGCCTGGCCTGTGCACAGCCCCCCTTCCTCCGGGTCTCACCCTGCCCACCCTCCAGCTCCCCCCAAACAGAGGCTCCGCTTGCCAGCTGCTCGCTGGGTGGGACCCGGGCAATTGCAAACACAGGGGACCTGATGGTAGCCAAGAGCGACCAGGGCTTCATGGTGTCACTGGCTGATGACGAGGCACGGACCAGGCATGGCCCCCCCTTTCGAGTGCCCTTGACTCTCAGGCAAACCAAATTCACACCCAAGTCCTATCGCCCTGGCTTCTACGCTGCCCCTTGGGCGGTGTCACCTCAAAGTCCCTGCAGGCTCCCTGCTCTGCATTTGCCCCAAACCACCGGGCAGCCTGATCTCCGAAGCTCTTCTGAAGTGGCCTCCTGCGCCATCATTCTCCCCAGGGGTTCAGGGAGCACGGCCCGCGGGGCATTTGCAGGCACCGCACGTCTACGAGGCTCAGTGGTCAGGGAAGTCTGGCAAACGCTGGGTTAGACCTTGTAAGCGCATCTCTGCCGCTTTCTCAGTGATGTTTCTAAGCCCGCCCAGCATTGAGGCCACCGAGAGGGGCACGGGGGCTGTCGCCTTTTCTCTGCTGATGTGACCCCAGGCCTGTATATTAACGGGCATCTTGGGGACCCAGAGTCGATGTACTCAGGGAGTACCGCTTTAGACAGAGCGGTCTCCACTGTTAGTCATGTGACGGAGAGCTGCTGCGATGTCCCAGCATCTCGCTGCTCGTTCATTGGGAGTTTGCAGGTGTGTGCACGATCAAGCCCGTCCATGCTGATCTGGTGCCCGGGCCACTGGCCTTTGACCCTAAACACAGGATTTCGTACTTACTTGCATGTATCTGCTTCGATGCTTGCCCTGGTGACCCTCTAACGGTCACAGCCGTGGCCACACTTGTTCTTAGAGCGTTTCTTTTCTGACCTTCCAAACGTCCAGCCATCCAGGACCACTTTACTGAGCGCCCGGAAAGTGCACCACATTGGTGCAGGGGCACCTGGGCCAAACGCAGGGAGCACCGCATCGGCGTGTCCTGCCAAAGCGGGGCGAGCCTCTCTCCCTCGGTTCACCCCGCAACCACTCCAGCGCGGGGCACAGGGATAATGTGGGGGAGTTACCAGACGTTTCTCTCACTGGAGTTAGGAGTTGGATCCTGCAAGTCCAAGATCAAGGTGAGCAAAGGGAGGGGAAGCGAGAAGCGACTCGCATGCTCAGCTACGGAGACAGGATGCTGGGAACCTCAGGCCCACGCCCTCCTGTGTAAGCCCCCGGTTTGTGCTCGTTCGCTAAGGCAGCCCCAGGACACTCCCTCGCGCCTCTAAAGAGGCTTTAGACCCCAGGTGCTGACCACGGGGGAAGCCGCGGTCCCTTCCTGGGCCTTCGTGGCTTCGCACCAGGAGCGCCAGCCCTCCCCTGGCACATGGCCCTCAGGAAGGAGCCGGGGCAGCACGGCAGGAGCCGGCAGGTTGGACTCGGCTGTCCGCTGGGAGCCGAGTCCTCAGTGCTGCCTCTTGCCGGGGAACGAACCCTGCAACCAGGGGAGGCTGGGAAAGGTCAGTGGCCTTAGAAGCCAGGGCGTCCAGTGTCGCTACATGAGTGGACCCAGGGCCGATGGCAAGTGGAACACGGGGTGACGTGGCTAAAAGCAGCCCTGTCAGGGCTCTGGAAACTGACTGAAGGCAGACAACCAGCTGAGAGGAGCCTGCTCCTGAAAACAGCTTTGGCTTGGGGCAGTGGTCGGCAAACCGCGGCTCGCGAGCCACATGCGGCTCTTTGGCCCCCTGAGTGTTCTAACGCCACTTCTTCAGAATAGACTCGCCCAGGCGGAAAACCGACTTCTGCGCGTGGGCCACAAAGTTTCAATCGCACTGTACGTATTTTGTGGAAGAGCCAGACTCAAGGGGCCAAAGAGCCGCATGTGGCTCTCGAGCCGCGGTTTGCCGACCACTGGCTTGGGGCATGAACGCCGGGAATCTGCTGCCTGCTTGTTCGGGGCTGCCGCCACCTTCTTTCCTCCTCCCCTGGATCAGCCCGGGGTCTTTGGAAACCAGCAGCTGGGCTGCCAGGGGGCACAGCCAATTTGGAGGTGGGGTCAGCTGACAGCGGCGAGCTGGAAACGTGCAGGGGACCCCAGCTCCAGCGGCCGGAGGAGGGCATCTCAGTGGGGTGGGCAGCGAAGCATCCAGCAGTTTAACAGGAATCCTGGAGATGAGAGCACACAGAGGTCAGGAGGAGAGCTCCCCTCACGCCTGTCTGTCTGGGGGAAAGAAACCCAGAACCTCTGGACAGTGAAAGCAGGGAGACTTGAGGATTAACTGAGCTCCCCAACCTCAGAAACCCACCCACACAGGATGGAAGCCTTCGGGCTCGAGGCTTCCTGCGCACGCTTGGCCAAACCCACTGGCTGAGCACTGTGCTGTGCCGATACTCGGGGACCACTAGGAGGCCAGGCTGAAAAATGAAAACAAGAATCAACTAAGGCTGAGTCAAGACACCAGTGGCTGCACGCTGCAGGGGAGGCAGATTTCCCAGTTGTAAGTCCAGGAAAGTTACTTAAAAATCAAAAACCAAACAACCCTGCACCATAACATCCAAACGCCCAGCACCACGGCCCATACGGTGAGGAACTCCCTCGGGGAGCTGTCTGGGAAATGGGTCCTCCAGTCCCAGTCCAGCCTTCAGATGAAACCAAAGTCTTGACCACCTTCCTGATTACTAACTCATCGGAGACCCTGAACCAAAGACACCCAAATAAGCTGCTCCTGAACTCCTGGCCCTCAGAAACGATGTGAGATAACAAATGCTTGTGATTGTATGAAGTGGCTCAGTTGGGAGGTAAGTTGTTACACAGCAAGAGACAGCTAATACGTCTGGCTTCTGCCATGGAAAAGGAGTCGGGGAGAGGAAGGGCTGCGTCTCCACGTCAGTGGAGGAGATGAGGGATGGCTGGAGGACATGTAAATTCAGTTCCGTAAGCATGCCTTGGCTTCTGGATCCACAGAAATAGCATGTAGGTGAGCATAACATTCTAGACATTTAAAAAGGTCACCCATTGCTAATTCCGTTTGCTCTTTCAAGTTCAAAGGATTTTTTTCCCCTTTTTCTGCACAGAGCAATCACAGCGGGAATTCCCTTCCTGTGGATGGAAACGTGGGCTGATGGATGTAAAGTGAGCTAAGGATTTATCCTTGGTGCCCATCACTGAAACGAACACAGCCCAGCCCTGAAAGGAGTCCGTGCTTGGGTGGCCACAAGAAAACACACACAAAAAAAACTGCACATGCTCCAAAGAGGGGGCTGCCATAAAAATATGGTGCTAAGTGACTCCCGGGTGCGATCATCCCAGGAGTGAGCAGGGACCGAGGGCAGGAAGATTTGGGCTCCCCTAGGCAAATATTTAGAACATGTACACAGGCATAGCTGTGAAGAATGGAGAGAGATCCATGTACACAGGCATAGCTGTGAAGAATGGAGAGAGATCCATGTACACAGGCATAGCTGTGAAGAATGGAGAGAGATCCAAGTGGGGTGGCTGAGTGAGCTGATGGCAGGGAAGGAGGGGTGGCTCTGGGCGAGACTGGCGTGAGCACAACAGGAAGCCACCAGGAGGGCCCTGTGTTTCAAATGAGAGGGCACTTCCCACACTCCATCCCCTGTCCAACCACCATGAGACCCAAGGGGCATTTGATTCAGCACCAAAGAGGAGTCGTAGCTGCAGGGATATGGGGACCACCAGCACCAAGGGTGGTTATGTCCGTCCTCATCACCAACATCAGCAGCCACGGGCCACTGAGGTCCTCTGAGGCCTATCGGTGCTGCTCTCCCTATTACCGACGAAGAAACCAAGGACCAGGAATGTTGATCCCCTTGCCTAAGGTTACACAGCCAGGGAGTCTATTAGAACCAGCATGCCAGCCTAGGTCTGACTCCATAGCCCCATGTCTTAGCTACTGGGATATACCGTCCACAACAGTTCCTGAATAATGTGCCAGTAAGCGTGTCCCCCCCCCCCACCCCACCCCACCCCCATAATATTTCAATATTACCAGGACCCAAAATTCTGAGGGCAAGTCTGTGACTGTTGGGTGTCACGTTGCAGCCCATGAAAAAGTCCTTGGGAAAACAGAGTCCTGGAGACTTGCTTCTGTGGGAGAGACGAAGGGGAGTTCTGTTTTCCTTTTTCTCTCTTTCTATTTTTTTCACATCCCCTAATTCCACGTAAGGGGAGACAGTTTGACTTGAAAAGGAAAGCAGCTAACGGGGCTCACAGCTTGAGGACAGTTGCTTTTCTTATGGTTCCCCTCCAAAGCTCACGCAACGGTTCTTACTTATTTCTTTCCTTTTAATTAATTTTTTTGGATACGCAGAAGTTTTTATGTGACCCAAGATGCAAAAGAAACACCAAGTATTCAGTACAAAATTTCCTCCCCACCATTCCCCAATCACCCCCACCCCAAATGACAGCAGATCATTCACTAATTCTGCATCTTCATGTATCCACTTTATAACATGTCTTTGATCAAAGTGCTGCCACTCCCAGCACATAGGAGGTTTCCAAAGTTTGTTATTGTTGCTGCATCATCATCATCATCATCATCATCATCATCATCTCCATCTCCATCTCCATCACGTCATTCCTAATGGGTACACAAAGGACCTCCTCTTCCTTGTCGCCGGCTGCACACCCTCCATCGTGTGGAGATGTCACATTTCCACTAGTTCTTTCGTTGCCACTGAGGTTGTTTCTGATGTAAGCTTACAGACCGTGCTGCATCGATAACTCTGTGCACGTGCCATTTGTGCATGTACGAGTCTAGTCCTAGGATAAAAGTCCTAATCTTTGCAGAATTGCTAGGAACAGTGTGTTTGCATCTGTAATTTTGATAAATATAACCAAATTCCCCTGATAGAGGTGGTACCAAGTATTACTCCTGTCAGCAACACCTGAGAGCCATGGTCCCTGCACTCAGCTGGAACAGAGCCTAGGCACCCTAGAAAGCATCTCATCCAGCACCCCACTTCCTTCCAGACACCCCCACACTTCACATGGCAAAGGGCCAGCTCTGCCCATCATCACACCCTCAAGCCAGCTCCCCCGGCACCCCCACTTCTGTTCCCGCGCTATAGGCTCCAAGAACTGGCTGTCTGCTGTCCTTACTGCACATCCTCTCCCTCCCGCCCCCCACCCCCAGGACCAGCCTCTGTCCCTCTGGCCTGAACCATCCTCAGCAGTGCCAGGGCTGCGGGGAATTAAAGGGAGATGGTGGCAAGAGGGTCTTTGTAGAACGGGTTCAGGAAAGGGGCGATCAAGTGCACTGACGGAGTCCAAAGCGCTGGCTTGTGGAGCTGGGGTCCTGATGTGACTCTGGGAGAGCAGCTCACTGAGCCGTCTAAGGTGAGGGGGCGAGGTGGCCTGGCATGCGGTCTAAGGCAGTGCCCACCTCAGGGTCCTGCGATTTGGAGTTGGCACCTGTGGGTGGGCAACCTTACATTCATGCTCTGAGCACCTCTCTGGCCTCACCCTAGTCTCTACCCCGGGACCCACCTAATGAGGCTTCCAGGTGGGGCTCAGGGAGGACGAGGCTGGATCCCTGCACAACGCTGGACTTCTCGGCTCACCTGCCGGGCCTGCTGCTCTGGGGTGGGGATGTGTCTTCTCCTAGGAGTGGCGGTAACCCCGGCTCCTTCCCTCCTTTCGTCCCCAAGACCATGAACTCTAGAGGCTGGACCCTCCTCCTCAGGGTCCCAGAAGGAAAGGGTGGAAGGTTCTAGGCAGAAAGCCCACCCTTGGGCTGTGGCACGTATTCATTGGGGGGTGGGCAGCATCGTGGACTGGGAAGCTATGGGGTTGAACACCCGGAAATACAAGTCACCAACAGCTGTGCGATCCTGGACAGGCCGCTCCCCCTCCCCGAGCCTCAGTTTCCCCAGATGAGATCCACCCTGTCATTCAGAGGCTCACACCTGTGGCCCAGGAAGGACTGGAGTCTGGTCCAGGTGCAGTGTGGCCGTTATGGGAGGAAGAGCCGTATGTGCCCCTCTCCAGCCAGCGGGGCAATGCTGCTTGTTATACTGTATATTACATCATATCATATCATATCATATCATATCATATCATATCATATCATATCACATCATACCATACCATATCATATCACATCACATCATACCATATCATATCACATCATACCATACCATATCACATCATATCATACCATATCATATCATATCATATCATATCATATCATATCATGCTAGAGGCCCGATGCATGAAGATTCTTGCAAGAATGGGCCTTCCTCAAAGTGGGCTGGCAACCTGGAACTCGGCCTTCCAAAACCGAACGTCCCCTCCGGGTCACTCCCTCTGCCTCCCCAGAGCAGCCTCATTTCTCAAGGCAAAAAAAACTAAGCCTCCAGTGAGCAGGTTCAGGTGATGGAAACCCCCAAGCAAAGGGGAATGAGGGCAAAACAAGGCAGCTTCTTAAAAAGGGTCCCTCCACCTCCTGCAGCGCCTGCACCCAGGAGGTCCATGCCAGGACAGGTCCCCTTCTACGGCCTCTGAAGGCGGGGCACCCCCACGGAGTGTTCTGCACAGCCCAGCGACCCATCCTTCATTCTTTTACAAAACTTTATAGAAAATATGTCGCAAGTCTTTAAAGACATTTTAAGAGGTTTGGAGGTGGGCGGAGGGGGTGGGGGTGAGAGGGAGCGGTAAGGGGTGCAGAACTGAACTCAAAAGACCTGAGACCTCGGCCTCATGACTTCCACCAGGAGGGGCCTGGGGAGTCTCCAAGGCCCCGGCTGCACCCGGGGGCCGAGGAGACGGCGAGGGAACAGCCCTCCCTTCCTGGGCCCAAGCCCAGGTCATTTACAGGTCAGAACCGTCCACTTTCTGGCAGCCCCCGCGAGACAGGGCTGCCCTCCCCACGCCGGCCTCCAGGGCGGAGAGGAGAGCATCTTCCAGTGCCTGGAAGGTCTACTCCCCTCACCGGGGGGACGTGGGCAGATCACACCCAGTGGGGACCGGATGGAGGCCAAGCTCAGGGGTATCTGAAGGCAGGGCCCCCCGGAAGGAGAGGAAGCTCTGGCCACAACGCCGTGCGCTCTCATGCACGCAGGGCCCGCCTCCAGCCTTGCTGAGCTGTTGCTCCCAGCGCCCAGGTTCCCACGCCTCCAGGAGACACGGGTCAAGAGGTAGCAGCTGAACGCCTGCCTCGGTTTGCCCTTGCAGCCAGGGGGTCCTCATGAGCAGTTGTCCGGCATTTCGAGCCCCAGTGCTGCCTGGACCTGCACAGGCACACGGCTGGAGCACGAAGCTGTTCTTGAAAGAAGCGGGGGCTGGCCTCTCTGGGAATCGTCGTGGAGTTACTCAGGCATTTCTCTCCAACCCTCACTCTGCCTTGGGTGCGGGGAGAGGGAGGATGCCAGCAATATAACTCGCAGGAGACACCACGGCTGGGCCCGGGCTACCCAGGGAAACTTCCAGATGCCATGTTGACGCTCTCCCACCTCCTGGGCACAGAGCCCGCTTCTCCTCGGCAGCCACTCCGCCAGCTCCTTCTCAAACTCACAACACAGTATCCACGTCTCTCTAGCCACACCGGGAGAGGTGCCAATGGCATTGCCCAACATGGCCCTGTTCATCGGGGAAGATGAACCAAGCATCTTAGAAAACGGTTGGATCTATGAGCCCCGGGTTCTCCATTTCCATCTCAAAAAGCAGAGCAAACCCTAACCGGTTTGGCTCAGTGGCTAGAGCGTCGGCCTGCAGACTGGAGGGTCCCAGGTTCGATTCCGGTCAAGGGCATGTACCTTGGTTGCGGGCACATCCCCAGTAGGAGGTGTGCAGGAGGCAGCTGATCGATGTTTCTCTCTCATCGATGTTTCTCACTCTCTATCCCTCTCCCTTCCTCTCTGGAAAAAAATCAACAAAATAAATTTTTTTTTTTACAAAAAGAAAGAAAGCAGAGCAAGACTCGATTCCTGCTGTTCCAGGGCCCTAGGTGCCACGTCCCTCCTGGTGCTCACATGCTGTCACCATGCTCTCACCCCCTCGGAAATGGTTTGCCAGCCTCGCTGCCAGGGTACATAGCTGATGGGTGAACTTCGGCACTAAAGCCAGGGCTCTCATGTGCCCGTGCCATGCTTGGAAGCCAGGCGGAAAAGACAAATCTTACAACTCAGGAGCCTCCGGGAGACGTCACCAAGCTTTGTGAGAGAAAGTGGCCGAAGAAAGAGAAATGTTTCCACCATAGAGTCACCCTTCACCCAAAATAGAACTCAAACTCGACCCAAAGACGCACGGAGGTCCTGTTTTGTTTCTAGGGAAAGTAATGGAACATCTAGAGACTGGGGAGAAAGTGTTTCTCTGGATTCTTCTATTAGGGGAACAAGAACATTCCGGGATGTCTGGCAAATAGGAATGCTCGGAGGGGGAAATAAAAATAAAACCCCAACAGTCTTTCCAAAAAGACCAATGATATAGACAGAAACTCTTGGCACGAGTCATCAATAAAAAGGAAGGGAAAGTCAACATAAAATGCATCAAAGCGAAAAAAAGGTAAGTCATGTCCACAGGGAGGAGCTTGGAAAAGTCATAGGAGCCTCCTACATACAAGTTCTTAACACAAGGTCACCGTGTCGGTGAAATGGACACCTTACTTGGGAGGGTACACTACGACCTCGGCTGAAGAAGACGCGGCGACGCACAGGCCAACAACCGTGTCATCTCTGCCTCCAGCGCGTGGCTGTCAGCTGCCGCGCCCGAAGGCCGCAGGAAGGGGACGGGAGAGCGTGTGCGACCACCCTGCACACTGGGGTCGCCGCGAATGTGCAGGCGTCCACGCTGCCCTCGCCAGCTGTCCCTGCCCTGGACGCCTCCACAGGTTCAGGAAGGGCCGGGGAGCCCCGAAGTGTATTGTGCAAATCTAGGAGTGCATTCGTTTCCTATCGCCACTGGGACAAACGGCCACCAACCTGTGCTTATCTGAGGTCCCTGGAGCAGTCAGCGTCCTGGAGACAGGAAGTAGGGTAGTGGTGCCAGGGCTGGGGCGGGGGCGGGGGGCCGGGGAGGAGTTATTGTCTAACTGAGACCGAGTTTCAGTTTGGGAAGATGGAAAGAGCTATGGAGATGGATGGTGCTGATGATTACACAACAATGTAAATGTACTTAATGCCACTCACTAACCTACACATGTTATAATGGTACGTTTTTAAATATATTTTATTGATTTTTTACAGAGAGGAAGGGGGAGGGAGAGAGAGCTAGAAATATGGATGAGAGAGAAACATCTATCAGCTGCCTCCTGCACACCTCCTACTGGGAACGTGCCCGTAACCAAGGTATATACCCCTGACCGGAATCGAACCGGGACCCTTGAGTCCGCAGGCTGATGCTCTATCCACTGAGCCAAACCGGCCAGGGCTATACTGGTACATTTTATGTGTATTTTATCACAATGTGAACAAAAAGAAAAAGTTTTGGATCAGGGGACCATGTAGGCATTTCCTGCCTGTGCCTCCCCTGGACCCTCAGGTGCCCGAGACCCTGACCAGGACCAGGAATCAGCTCCCAATGTGCTGCGACAAGAGCACAGTGACCAGCAGCTGGACTCACAGCTCACCTCTCTCCAGCCAGCTGTGTGACCTCGGGCAGGTTGCTTAACCTCTCTGAGTCTCCGCTCTCCTTGTGTAAAAAGAGGGTAAAACTGCCCAGCTGGTAGGGTCACGTGCCTGGTGCCCAGCAGTGCTGTTCTTCTACGTCCACTCGTTGGTCCCGTGTCTGTAAGTTGCCATCAGGTGGAGAAGGAGCTGGCCGCCCAGCTCCAGTCTGCTTTCTGATCAGCTCCCTTTCCTTTCCCAACCGGGGGTTTTGCCACTTTTCCATTGGCTACTGTCCCCGGCAGCACGTCGATGCCATCTCAGAACTTTTCTTTTGCTGAGGTAGCGGAAAGGGACACGTTTTCCTTGACTCCCAAGATGGGCAAACAAACCCGGGCTGACCCTGGGAGCCCACCCGGAGCCTGTAATGAGCAGGGTGATTATTCCAGAAACAGCCTGCCTGGCCGTCCCTGCTGCTGAGCACAGCAAGCCCCGCCGGCGACATGGGTCACAGTGGCGACGGGGTCACTCTAATTCCCTCTCACCACAGACTCCAGGAGCACACAGATCCCATGTGGGGGCCAGAACCCCCCGGGGACACCGGGGTCACTGGCTGCCAACTCCAAGTGATCCTTAAGGCCCAGGAGTACTGGGCAAGGCTCCCCACCAGGGCCCCTCTCTGGGGTGGCTCCTCCCTGACAGACGGCAGGACTGGCTCCTCGGGGCTGGAGGGCCTGGACTGCTCAGGTCCTCGGAACTCAAGGGGCGCCAGAGCTGCTGTCTTGTGGTCCCCATCACAGCACAGTGTCACTTGGGATTTGCCCAGCACGGCAATAATGCTGGACCCCAGAGACAGACTTCCGGGAGGAGAAAGAGACTGTGACATGTTTTTATTGCTTCTAAACCCACTCTGCTACTCCCCCTCTTTGAGGGAATAACAACTTTAATTGAGCTGAGGCCACCCTGGTGGTCTGGCCTGGGGGCGGGGGTAGAGGGGCAGCTGAGCCCCTCCCCTCTCTGGGCAGAGCCTAAATTGCAGGTTGGGTATGTGACTGTCATCGTGGCCTGTCTGAGGAGGCAGACGCAGCTCAGGCTCTTTGCCATCCATGTTGCCCTCAGTGAAAGCCACTAGTCCACTGGGAGGGAGGGTGGGGAGAGCCCTCCACAAAGACGGAGCCTCACGGGAGCCAAGCGGGGGAAGCAGCCCAGAGGGCCCGCGGACAACGGACTCACGGAAGGTGAGCGGCACACAGTGGAAGTTACTCATCTGCAAACAGGAGCCAAGTGCTGGCCATGCAGCACGCTGAGTGACAGAGCCGGGCCCGCAACACCACATGCCGTATGAGTCCATGTATGTGACATGTCCAGGACAGGCGCACCCCAGAGACAGGAGGTGGATTCGTCTGCTTAAGGCTGGGGTGGGGAGGAAGGGGAGATAAATACGGGGTGAAGCTACAGGGTGTGGGGTTTCTTTCTGAGCTGATGAAAGGTTCTCAAATTGGCTCCAGCAAAGGTTTCGCACGTCTGTGAATACACCAAAAACCATTGAACGGTACACTTTAAATGAGCCAACTCTATGGTAAGTGAATCAATAAAGCTGTTGAAAAAAGAGAGAAGAAAGAGGGATGGAGGGAGGCAGGGAGGGGGAAGGGAGAGAGGAAAGGAAGGAAGGAAGGGAGGGAGGGAGGGAGGGAGGGAGGGAGGGAGGGAGAGACGGAAGGAGGGAGGGAGGGAGGAAGGGAAGGAGGGAGGGAGGGAGGGAGGGAGGGAGGGAGGGAGGGAGGGAGGGAGGGAGGGAGGGAGGGAGGGAGGGAGGGAAGAAAGAAGAAAAAGGAAAGAAAAATGAGCTAGGGCAAGACCCAACTTGACCACCCCCCAGCTGTGTGACCCAGGGCAGGTGACTAACCTCTCTGCCTTACTTTTCTCCACTCTAAAAGAATGGCCATAATTATACCAACTGCTCTGTCATCAAGGGCTGATTAGACAAGGGAACACTTAGCATGAGCCTACGGGTCGATGCACAACCTCCCTTTCTCCCACCGCAAGCATGGACCATGGAGATTGTCACCGAGACCAGGAAAGTGGGGATAGAGGCATCGCTTTTATTATTGGTAAAGTGGATTGGAGAACGCAGTTCTAGCTCCTGGTTTATGGATGGGCTGATTACACAGATTTTTGCTGGCAGAACAGCAAACCACAGACCTCCTCTTGTGCGGGAAGGTCTGTCTCCACATCACCTACTGCGTGAAGAGGCAGGAGGGATGCCTCCTGCTCCATCCGGTCCATCCAAGGGAGAGGGCACGTGTCTAGACTACCAGAGGGAAAAGCTCATGACGACAAAGAGGCCAGAAGCCGGGGGGGGGCTACCTCCACCTTGGAAACGGGAAACGGAACTCATTTCCCCCAACAGCACCCGACCGGCGTTACTGTAAATGATGGACGCACTCGGGGCCGGGCCGGTGTTCGGGGCATGATCACTGTTTTTTCCTTTGGTGCTCAGTAACTTTTTATTAGTGTGTCAACATAATCCCACATTTATAAATGTGTGACTATTGGGGGAAATGGAAAGTGTAGCCTTCAAAGCATTAACAATACATAACTCTGGAGGCAGCATTATGGACGATTTGTATTTTCTTCTTTGTGCTTCTTGGAGTTTTCCAGGTTTCTTTCTAATGACATATTTTTATATTATTCTTAAGAACCATTTCTTTGTGGGTTCTGAAGACGTGAGGACACATTCCCTGCCTTTAAGAAGTTAAAAACTACCCAGCTGGTGTGGCTCAGTGGTTGAACGTTGACCCGTGAACTAGGGCACATGCCTAGGTTGTGGACTCCATCCCTAGTAGGGGGCGTGCAGGAGGCAGCTGATCAATGATTCTCTCTCATCATGGATGTTTCTATCTCTCCCTCTCCCTTCCTCTCTGAAATCAATAAAAATATTTTTTTTTAAAAAAAGAAAGCTAAAAACTCTGTTTAGGAAGAAGGCACTTTATGGAGTAAACCATTAGGAAAAGGGACTCTCGCATGAGGTTTAGACAAAATGAGCACTAAGAACTCACAGGAGGGAGGGGGCCTAGGGGTCGGGGTTGCTTCCCAGAGCAGGGAGTCAACCTGGTAATTTGGGCACCAAACCACAGAGGTTCTTTTTCCATTAAACAATCCCAGTTCCCACACGTCCCAAGTCCCGTAATTGGTCTCAAAGCCAGATTTCCAACATCTTTGGCTTCAGTGCCAATTTCTGAGTGCCAACTGCGCTTTTACATTTGGTGTCCCAAGCCTCTTAGGTACACATTTCCAGTCCTTTTGAGTCTTCATCTTGGCCCTGTTTTTGTGCTTCTATGTAAAATGCCAATGGTCACGCTTATTGCTCAGTACCAGAAATGATGGCCACTCACCACTACCCCTCGTATTGAACTACATTTCCCAGAATCCCTTGCCATCAGGTTTGTTGCAAATGGGCCTTCACCACTGAGAACCAAGCATATCAGACTTGAGAAGTGAGAGAAAGCCTGCAGACTCTGCTCCCTGGCACCAGTTGGCAGAAAGCCTGGCACCTGGGGTTCCCTCCAAGCATCTGCCTCCGTACTGCAGGCGGCTGTGATCTCCTACAGTTCCCGGGACTTCCTGGTTTGCCAAACTTTAGTAGCAAACCTGAGCAGGAATGGCAGCTTCCCCTCATCCTTGCTCCTCTAGCTCTTCAACAGTTTTGAAAGCACCCAATCCTCTGAATTAAACCTCTCTTTTTTTTTTTTTCTGAGTTATTCAACCACTTTTCCATCTGATTCCTTGATAATAGGTGCTAACCTCTACCTTCCAAACACAGTGCTAAACATTTTACCTGCGTTACCGCACCACACAAGATGGCTATTATTATTATCATTATCATTATCTCTATTTACGCTGTGTCCAAGCTCACAGAGAAAATAAGAGACACAGCTGGGACTTAAATTCAGGTCTGCCTCACCCCCAGTCATGGCCCATCTTCACACTTTACTAAGTGCTCCAAGGGGCTCCTCTTGAAAGCTCTATCAAAATTCTCCATGAACTGGAGCTGCTTTATCTACAAATCCAGAATATGTGGACGTGTCTCTGGAGACACATCACTAGAAGTAAGGGTCCCAGAGGACCTGGGAGAAGACTGCACCCTTAGCTTGTTTAACTGGCATCTCCTTTCGCTCCCTAGAGACGTAGAGAAAGGTCAAAGTGCAATGGGTTTAAGGTAAGCCCAGATGGGGCAGATGTTGCCTGTTGGTTGAAGCATTTATTTCTAAGGGGACTTGAGACTACTAGGATTTGAGAACTTCTAGGCCCATTCTTAAAACCATTTAAGACCCAAAGAGCTATTTTCTGGGTCCCTTGGAGCTCTCTTACCGTTTAGAAGGATAAGACAGTTTTAAATGCAACAAAACCTTTGTTCTGAATCCAATTCAAGTGGAAGGTCAAAGGCTCCTGGAACAGCGAGGGGCTGCCAGGAGTTCTCTGTCCTTCTCAGCTCTGAGTCGTTCAACCTACTCTGCTATGGAAGGAAGCAAACCAATTCAAGAAACAAGGCTAAAGTAGTTTCGGGTTTAGGATAATTATTTTTGAAATTGGAGGAAAATATGTATATATTTATTTTGGGACCATGAGAGCTTTGAAACGTTAATGTCTAAATTGCCAGGATTATATGAATTCCCTTTCAAAATTATTGTCATAAAAAGTCTGTAGCCTGGTTTGGAACCGTCTCCGCACCCTGGAAAGTGACAGCCCCACTTCACCCTGATGGCTTCCTTTTTAGCCAAAGCAGATGCGCCTGTTCCGTCCCTCTTCGGAGAGTCCTTGGGAAGACCTGTCTCCCTTTCTTTTTCATGGGAACCGGGTGCTTCTGCCAACAATGACTCCTGGTCTGAAGACCAGCTCAGGATCCCCTTTTCATGGGAATGGTTCAGGAAACGCTGGAACCACATAATTTATTATGCTAAACATTTCCCCCAGTGAAAAAATAAATTGTGGTAGAGGAAGGTTTGGAGCGCCAAGCAGGTGGTTCTGAGCAGGGAGCAGGCACATCCCAGGGCCAGCCAGGGAGGGAGGCCAAGTGGCCCTGATTTCAAACGTCTTCATATTTTTCCAAAGTGAGAACACAGTAAAGTTTTGAACGTTCCCTAAAGAGTCCAGGGATTGGCTGGGTCACGTCATAACTAGAGTCTACGTAGGCCAACATCAGCCTGCACAGGAGATCCCAGAGCTCCAGATGGTCCAGGGTTAGGCCTCGGGGACAAGGGAGAGGGGACAAACACACAGGGCTCTGGGCTCCCCCCTGCACCCCTCGTCTGCAGCTGCCTGTTTTATTTTTATATTGAGTTCTACAATGGACTTCAGTTGAAAAAATTATCTGGGGAAAGAAGTTTAAAAGCTTGTATTTTCCCTCACATTCCCATTTTTCAGATGAAGAAAATGAGGCCCACAGAAGAGAAATGACTCACCTTAGGTCAAAGTGTTAGACTCACAGGCCCTCAGACCTGAAATGACAATGACATTTCTTGTTCTATGTTGTGTTACCAGTGGCAGACACAGCAACGGAGTCACCAAATTTTTCTCTTTTCTCGTGAACACATAATTAGATAACATCCCAGTTGTGGTTAGGTATGGCCCCAGGACCAGATCCTGGCCCATCAGTGTACCCTCTATCAGCTCTTCCCTTGTCTAATGGCCAAATCCAGAGGATGAATGAAAGATGCAGAGCCTACAGGAAGGAGTCTGAGTCCCTGAGTGACTGTGTGGAGCAGAGACCCTGAATCAATAAACCACACAAACCCACCGAGAAGCAATAACATTGGGAAGTAGCGTAAGTGAGAAATAAACTTCCACTTATTAAGCCATTGAAATGTTGGTTTATTACAGCAGTTAGCCTACCAAGATTAATTCAGTACTATAAAAGAACAGTCACTGATTTATTTCATTTTGGCTTTTTGCAAACACAGAATCCATCTCTCCTTCTTTCAGTTACCATTCTTCTATCTCCCTCCTCCCTCATTAGTTATTCCTACTGTCAATCAAGATCCCCACCTCTATACACTCAAGAGTGGGCACAGAACCCCAGCATCAGCCCATTAGAGTCTCTGTCCTGGGACTTTGGATTCTGAGCAGAGGAAGTGAAGGAGAGTGGTTTCTAAGTCACACGAACTGCTCTAGTTCCAGTCTTTCCAAGACCTAATTGTTAAGCTTTCCCTCCAAGCGCCCACCATATCCTTCCAATTAAATTTTCTTTCTTCTCTTTTGTCTCATTTGCTAAGTCCATTTCTAGTTTTCACAACAAAGACAACAATCGATAACATTATAAAGATGAAAATAACAGGATTGCCTAACATGGGATGGGTATATCAAATCTCACCTATCAGCTTCAACCCATATCACTTTACTTAAACCTTACACTTACCCTGCAAAGGAGATAATAACATCTTATAATCAATGAGACTTAGAGTTCAAGAAATGTCTCTTGCCCAAGATAACACAGCTTATAAGTAGGCAGCTGGAGTCAGATTCAGCAAGTCTGAATTCAACTCCAATATCCTATCCAATAGTCACTATCACAGATAATAAATGCATTTTTACTGTTTTTAGGTGTGAAAGTAATGCATGTATACTATTTTAAAGACCTTCAGTTTCCCTTATCACCAGAACCATGCTTCATAGTGACTTACACATCATTCCAGAATTTTTCTGTGCATATACTAGCATAGATTTCTTTCTCTTTTTTTTTTTTTTTTTTTTTGGAAGGGAAGGATGGAGGAGAGAGAGAGAGAGAGAGAGAGAGAGAGAGAGAGAGAGAGAGAGAGAGAGAGATTGCCGCCCACACTAGCCTGGACCACGGCCAGGGATAAAATCTAACCTGCAATTCAGGTACGTGCCCTTAACCAGGAATTGACCTGCGACACTTTGGTGCCGGGGCCAACAGTCTGACCCCTGAGCACACCGGCCAGGGAACCAGCATAGAATTTTTTAATCTAGATAAATAGGCTTATTCTAAACAGTCTTCTGTATCTTGCTTTTAAACCGTGTACCTTGGGGATCATGCTGCACAGACCACTCTTAATTGCTTCATGGCTGTCTAGTCTTGTTTCATAGGCACGTACCATTATTTATTTGTAATCATCTGCCGATAGAAATGTCAGAGGTTTTTAGCATTTTCAGCATTTCAGTCAGTATTCAATATTGACTTCATATACATTTTTGTATATTTCAATATTCATGTCCATTTTCGTGGGCCTTTGGGCACACGCATGAGTTCCTCTGCGGGGTGAGTTCCCAGATGTGAGATTGCTGAAACGAGATGCACGTGAATTTCAAATTGTGGCACATGCGATTGACTGTTCTCCTAAGAAATGACCCTATGCGAACACATCTTGAGAAAGTTGAGAAGTGGCCTTGAAATGTGAGATGCCATTATGGACAACGGAAGGAACATTGTTGGGTTCTATGGCCCGAGCAGAGCGTCCCTGCCTTTTGCCCACGAAATGCCAAAATTGCAGCTTTTGGCCTTTGGGGTAATGGCCAAAAGGCATTTTCCCTGAATCAATAAACCACACAAACCCAAACAAACAAGGTTCTCTCCACCCCCATCCAGAGGTTTGGTGTACTCCTCCTCCCTCCCCCAGCCAGTTCTTCGTGTCATGAAGCTCTCAGCTGAACACATAGAGTTTCAGAGACAGTTTCTGGTTTGGATTACCAGAAAAATAATGTGGGACTGTAAATAGGCCTTATGACTTTTTATGAGGAAGCCATGTGATGCTTTTACTGCCCTCGCAGCAATAAATGTCGACATCAATTTAATTATTTGCTGCTTCCCTGCCTGCTCCCTTTCCACAGAGGAAAAAATATAACAGAACGCTTTCACCTGGTCTGAAGCCCCATCGGAACCACTAAATGAGTGTGTGAGATGCTGTCTTTGGACAAGGAGTCTGAACCGCAAGGCTTCCAGCTGGAGCAAGAGTTCAAAGAGTAACTCCCTGACCCCGTGGTTCCCAGGGTCCGCCTCCCCAGACAATCTCAGTATTCCTTGCACATTACCATAAAGTAAAAGTGAAGCTCAGTACACACAACAGCCACTTTCTCATGTTAGTTGTATAATGGATTCTGGGAAATGGGAGTCATTAACCTCTCCAAGCCCCGCTTTCCTCACCGATTGAAGGACCTGGTGCCAGGGGTCAGTGGTGGAGCTGAGAGGGAGATCGAATAGGGGGTCCGGGTTTCAGGGCAGCAAGCCCATGACTTTCCGTGGTCTCAAACTGGAAGCCTTGAGAATAGCCTACAACTCAGAAATCTGCCCTTGGATGGCTCTGATCTCGCCTCCTACGAATTCCCCCTCTCACACCCCTCCGGCCACTCTCAGCCACACTCACCACCTTGTGGTACATTGACTATTCCAGGTATCTTCCTACCTCAAAACTTCTGTGCTGGCTGTTCACCCTGGCTGAGAGTCTCTTACCCCATGTGTCCACGTGGCTCCCTGTTGAACCTCTTTCAAGATTTTTCTCAAAGGTCACCTTTTCAGAAAGGGTATCAAGCCGATCCTCTTTTTAAAGTTGCAATGTCACACCCACCCCCGATTCTCTCTCTCCCATGTCCATGAATTTGTCTTTGCTTTATAGCGCATCACCAGTGACATACATTACATTAAGTTATTTTTATATCTATTTATCCCCTATGATATAACCTCCATGAAAGCAGGGTTTGTCTCTGTTGTTTTATTTTGTTTTGTTTTTTTTCTATATCCCCAGAGCCTAGAACAGTGCCTGGCATAAAATGGCAGTGAATTATTGGGGAAAGGTGAGTGAATTGAGATGAGGTGACGTGACCAAGACATTGTGATATACTCAATAAATCCTGTCCCCCTTCCTGGACACACAGATGACTACATTTCCCAGCCTGCCTTACAGCTAGGTAGGAGCTGTGTGGCTGCTTTCTAACCAATGGAATATGGGCAGAAGTGTTCTAAGCCACACCCAGAACTTGTCTAGCAAATATCCTCCAGGATCCCCCTGCTCTCTTCCACTTCATCAGTAACATGAAGGCCACGTGATGACACATGAAGTGTCCTGGGTCCCTGAGTCACAGCTTGGAGGCAGCCACCCTAGAGGTGAGAGAGAAGTAAACCTTTATGGTATGAAGCTGATGATATTTCAGCGTTTATTTCTTACCGCAGCAAAGCCTAGCCAATCCTAACTACAACTCAGGAGGCCTGGGTTATAAAAACAGTCAATTCTTCTATAACATGACATATGTATTCCTTAAAATCATTGTGCTATGCAAAATTACTCAAACATTTCATCAGTGACTCGTTAAAAATCTCATAATAGGCCCGGCTGGCGTGGCTCAGTGGTTGAGCGTCAACCTATGAACCAGGAGGTCACGGTTCCATTCCCAGTCAGGGCACATGTCTGGGTTGAGGGCTCGATCCCCAGTTGGGGGACATGCATGAGGCAGCGATCAATGATTCTCTCTCATCATTTATGTTTCTATCTCTCCCTCTCCCTTCCTCTCTTAAATTAATAAAAACGTGTTTTAAAAAACTAACAATAGGAATCTGGTAAAAATGGTACCTCAATTTCACACATGTTAGTTAAAGTAGCCAAAAAAAAATCCATAAGTACCGTAGTAAATATGACACTTGACCTTGAAAAAGATTGAAGTTTGCTAGAGAAGGGGCTTCAGAAAGGTTGCAGCTTGTGAGTTGCTATGAGTGATAGAAGGAAGGTTGTCTGAATTCCTCATCTAGAAAGTTCTACTAGATCTGGGACCAACTAACGCTCTTGGGCCAAATCTGGCCAACTCTTTTTTTTTTTTTTTAATGAAGAATTATTGGAACACAGCCATGCCCTTTTGTTTGTCTATGGCCTGTGTCTGCTTTCGCAGGTGGAGTGCAATGGCCCTTTACAAAAAACATTTGCCAATCCCTGCATGAAGTGATCTCTGGGATCCCATTGGGCATGCCATTTTCCATACCTTAATTTGCTGAAAGTTCTGATCCCCTCCTATGTGAGCAAGGAGGAATACGTGGGCATGTGCACACACACACACACACCACACACTATGGCCAGACCTTATCTGAGTAAACCATTCAAGCCTGCGTTCAGCGCTGCCCCACCCCAGGCACTGTTCCCAGATCTGGGGGCAGCGTCCTCCCCACCCCACCCACAGTGCCCTCTGGACAGCCCACACCCACCACAGGCTGGGAAGAGCTTGAGTGAAACCTTCCATTTCCCCTTCCTCTCAGGGGACGCCTCGGAGAGCCTGTCTGTCTGGACCATTGACAGACTAGAGGGAAGGCCATGAGCTTAACCTAACGAGTCAAGTGCAGCACACCCAGACTAAACATCCTTAATTAAGCCCCACAAAGGTTAAATGGGCAATTAGACTGCCCAGGGGAGGGAGGAATTAGGCAGATTGGCCCTTTACCCCCACGGACCAACTAGAACTTCCCTCTGGAAGGAACACCCTTCATCCCAAGAGGGGAGGGCCACAAACCTCTCCCCCAGGCATAAACTCTGGTTTCGCACAGTTGGTCCAACACATGGTTTCTCAACAAAGGGTCCCTGGCTAGTGGGAATGTAATAGTCATCACAGTGACATTAGTTAACCTTCCAAGCCATGAGCCATGCAGCCTCAGAGATTCAATGAGCTAACTCATCCAGAGGGACCCTTGTATATCACACTGTAAAGGAGTCCCCATTGCTCCCTGCACAGATCCCTCCAATGGCCCATCTCACTTAGGACAAGTCCAAGAGCCAAAGAGAGGCTGGCAAGGCCCCCAAACCTCCTGATGCCCATCTTGCGTCAGTTGGGGCTGACCCGGACCCATCCCCACTGGCCTCCGGGACTTTGCATCACTGTTTCCTCTAGAATGCTCTTCTCCAGGATATCAGCCTGGCTCAGTCTCTCACTTCTGAGTCATCATATCACAGGGGCCATCCCCGACCCACTTCCTGACACAGCTGTAACCACCCCACCACTCTCTCTCTCCCTGGTCCTGCTTGAATGTCCCCCACCACACAGGCACCCCCTGGCATTGTGTGACATGCCTCTCGTTTACCTCTGCCTCTCACACCGGAATTCCTGCTCTGTTTACTAATGTGCCCCCAGCACCTATAGTAGTCCCAGACACAGAATAGGTGCCCAACAAATGTTCGCTGGATTGTTGGATTAATAAATATGTTCATGAACCATATTCTCCCTGGGTGCCCGCATGCCTTGTCTCCCAAAATGCCCCTAAGCTGCTAATCAAGTATACCCATTCCACAGAAGGGGAAGCCGTGTCTCAGGGCCACTAAATGATTTTCCCAAAGAAACACAGCAGGTTACGTGGCAAGATTAAAACCAAGGCCTGTCTGGCTCCCAGACCCAGGCTCTTAATCACTACGAAATACAGCGACTGCATAGCAAAGCCGGGGACAGGCTCCTGGGTGGGGTGCCTCCATGCCCATCTTTATGGGAGTTGGGAGCAGTTCTGAATAACTGGGATAATGGTGGGATTCCCACTCACTGGCTTTCTCTAGAGCTAACCTGTGGGGAAGAGGAAGGGTCTCCACCATCTGCTCTCTTACTTATGGCAAGTGGTGGTCTCATTAAGAGGAAAGTAGGAATTCCTAGACTATCCAGTGGGTGAGCAGGGAGGGGGCTGTCATTGATTTCTTTGTGGGTGCATCTAGGACAAGGCTGGGGATCTAACCCTAGGCTTCTCTTGTCTCCCAGCTTCAAACAGAAAATAGGGCAGAGTCCCCTGACATCCCCTCTACACAGACACCAGGCAGCTCCCACTACCCCTGGCACTCCCCTGCCCAAAGCAGGACTTCCCACCCACCTGTCTGCCAGAATGGTACATATAGAATACGGTAACATTATACAGCCTACAAGGGACCATCTAGAATGGGGTGGAGGCATCTATTAGGGATCTGGTGGAGAAAAGCATCATATTTTCAACTTATGGTAAGAAAAAAAATAAAATTCAAAGTTAGGGGAAATGTTTACACATTAAAAGAGTATAACACTCCCAAATAAAGGCAATTTCATTTTTAAGTAAGCTTGCCTTGGTGAATGTCCTATTTTAAAATTAGGTTTTTATGCTTGAAATGGTTACACACCAGCAAGGTTACTCCTAGATTTTGTTCCTTCCAAAGCAGATATGATCTGAGGACTTGAGAGGAAGTAGTTTATGAGGGAGGTGACCCCAGGAAGCACAAGAGAAGAAATAAGAGGATGAGACAAGCTAGTAAGGGGTGCTTTAAAGATGAGGGGACCACTGTGGGCACATGGGACTCCATCCCACTCGGACCTCTGAGAAACCATACGGAACATGCTTTGGAATCACCCCACTGCCACCACAAGAAAACTGCAGACCAATATCCATTATTAATAGTGATGCAAAAGTCCTCAGGGGAATACTAGCAAACAGAAGGCAACAGCATATTAAGAAGATTACACACCATTATCAGGTGGGTATCCCAGGAATGTAAGGATGGTCCAACATATGAAACTCAATCAACGAAGCACACTACATTAATAGTACAGGGCAGGAGGGAACTGCATGATCATCTCAATTGACACAGAAAAGGCAACCGATAACATTCAACATCCTTCCATGATTTAAAAAAAAAAAACACCACTCAGAAAACTAGAAGCAAAAGGAACTTCCTCAACGTGATAAACAATATTTATGAAAAACCCTCAGCTCTCATCACACTCAACGGTGAGAGACTGAAAGCCTTCTTCCTAAGATCAAGAACAAGATGAAGATGGCTGCTTTCACCACGGCTATTCAACCTGTAGCGAAGTCCTGGCCAGAGCCATCAGGCAAGAAAAGGAAATAAAAGGCATCTAAGTTGGAAAGGCAGAAGTAAAATGACCTCTGATTGCAGATGATATGATCCTACATACAAAACTGCCCCCTGGAGGGCAGGGAGTCAGGGACATTTATCTACCAACCCTCCTCACTCCACCATCCACACCACCATCAACACCACACCTCCGCACAGAAGGGCAGACCTACCTCCTCACTTCCTGCTTGCACCCGGGTGGGAGTGAAGCCATCTCCCGCGTGGGAAAGAAAGTTCTCAAGCAGAAAACCAGTAAACCCGGGGGCTTGAGACGGGTGGCTGCCAGCTGCCTGGGACTCATATGCCAGAGACGCGGGTGAACTGCAGCATCCAGGGATACGGGACAGGCATCCGCAGCACCCACCACAGGTCAAGACATTTGAATGGCGATTTCTTCAGGATCTTAATAATCACGTCAAAGAAACATTTTGTTTACACAAAAGGTAATTTTGAAAAAACGTAATCCAATTTGTACAACTATTTTTAAGTGTATAATAATTGAAACTGTTTTTAAAGACTTGCTGCTCGTCATTTCCTATTATGGACAAATGTACAAAACGGATCTTGAGAAACAAAGATTAAATTTCAAACCCAATTGAATTTTTCTATATCAGATATTTCAAAATAAGGATGCAATTTTTTCTAGAAATGTGATACAAATGAAAGCACTACCTAGGTGCTCTTTTAAAAGCATCAAGCTTCTTCAGCGTAGCGTAAGGTGCTTAGCTTTAGCTGTGTATTGCATACAGGTAATCTGTTCTTTTTCATTGTTGGGTTGAATTCCACTGTACAGCTAAATGGGTGACTTTCATGTTTAAATTACACCTCAGTAGAGCTGTAAAAACTCAGTATGGGTGAAACTCTACTTCAGAGAGTGTGCAAGCATCCCTGACCCAGGCACCCTGCAGTGAGCTGGGTGTCCCCCACCATGACCTCAGGCAGACAGGGAACCTGGGCTGTGAGGACGGAGATTCTAGTACTCCCGTACCAGCCAGCGTGGATGGGCACCACGTTCCCTGCAGGAAAGGGAATACAAACTCCACCAGCAGCTCCAGCGCCCTTTGCCCATGACAGACAGTGGCCTTTCTGAGCTGGACACACCTGGATGCCCAGGTCAAGGGCACTTCCTGGGTTGTTGATGAGAATAACCAATGCCTAAAGCCACTCACAATGAGGGCCACACCATCCGACGTCACCCAGGATGCTGGCAGTTGAGGCAGGCCCCGGACTGAGGGGCGATCCTTAGAGACTGCCCTGGTACTGTCATGAGCCACAAGGCTGGGCCACTCTGGGTTGGAAAAACCACCTCCTCCCGGTGGCCTGCGAGCCCTTCAGCCAGCCTCCCCAGCCTTGAACTTGTGTGTTTCACTGTGGACTCTACTCTGTGAGTTTGTCTCATTCCCACAAGTGAGTGTGGTAAGCTCTGTCTCGCCCCAGGGCCTTTGAACATGCTGTTCCCTCCACCTGGGCCCTCCTCATTGGGCCTGGCTCACCACCCCCAGCCCATGTCAGCCGAGCTCCCAGCACTGTGTCATGTGATTTAAGTTCCCTGTGTGGAGCTGTGGAATGCCTGTCCCCCACTGAAGGGAAAGTGCTTGAGGGTAGAGAGCACACCTGCTCTGCTCCCCACGGTAGCCTGAGTGTCTAGCACAGTGCTCGATACATAGCACCGCTCAGGTAATCCTGGGTGAAAACATGAATGAATAAGCAAGCTCATAATGGTAGAGTTTGGCCAAGTTACTCAACCTCTTGGAGCCTGATCGCATATTCTGAAAGAGGTTAGCACCTCATTCACACTGGGGCTGTTGTGGCAATTCCGTGAGTGTGCAAACACAGCCAGCCCTGGGCCTGGCACACACCACTGTGACTCTTCATTGAGCCCTTTCTGAGGGCCTGGACCAGTTCTGGACACGTATGTATGCCCACGGAGTCCTCCCTTCACCCCGTGGGGCTTCAACATGCCCCTGTTCCCATTCAACAGATGAATAAATTGAGGCTTAGCAGTGCTTAGTGACTAAGGTCTAATTAAGAGCTGTGCTCTTAGTTGCAAAATGGTCACCAAGTCAGAAAAGCAAGGATGAAACTTGCTCAAACTCTTGCTGGTGGGCCTGTGAGGTGGGCCATGGGCTTCATTTATGCTTGACGAGCCAGCTTTTCCCACCAGGACCATGAAGGACGTGTGTGAACAGGAATATAGAAAACTAATGAAGGCGGGAACTGCTCACAGACTCCATCCCCCAGGCTGGGTGGCCCAGAGTCCCCAGAGGTCCCAGGCCCTCACGTGGGGAACACCCAGTTAGATGTTCTCAAAGACCCCGGGCCTCCTCCCACAGCCGCGACCTTTCACCTAGCTGACCACGGGGAAGACCACCAGGGAAGCGGAGGTCAGCCAGCGAGGGGTGGTCGGTGGTCGCAGGGCATTTCCAGGAGGCGAGCTTCTGGGGGGTCTCTGGGCGGGAGGGGGGCTGAGGGGCTGGAGAGAGAAGAGGGATGTGAGCTGGGAGGTCACAGGAAGGGGCGGGCTCAAAGGCTACCGGCAGCCTCAGCCTCTCTCTCTCTCTCTCTCTCTCTCTCTCTCTCTCTCTCTCTCTCTCTCTCAGGAGTCCTTTCATTTGGGGAAGCCGAAGGGGAGGGAGAAGGGAAGAAAAACAAAGAGAGACAAGGGAGCGGAGAAAGAGAGACACTGTCTTTAACAGAGAGAGAGAGAAAGAGAGAGCCAAGATAAAGGGACAGAGAGAGACTTGAGGAGACGGAGAGACACAGCCAATCGGCGAGAGACCTAGGAAGACACAAAGCACACAGAGACAGAGGGCTGGAGGGAGAAGGCAGGGTCGCAGCCAGCCCTGGAGCAGGAGCCACGGGCTCAGCCTGCTTTGTAGCGTCAGGCACTTCCACAGGGAGCCCCCACCTCATCCAAAGAGGACAAGACACGACCACAGTCCCGAGCAGCCAGGTCTCCAGAGAACGCGAGTGTGTCCAACAGCAAAGCCAAACAGCACACACAGGGCCCCTCCCTTCTCCGCGCTCTTCTGTGCCCCCTCGGGCCCTCACTCTCACTCTCTCTCCTGCCCTCTCTACTGACCTGGGGTGGGAGGGCTGATGGATGGCGCAGGGGGAGGGACGGGAGGGAAGGAGGGCCCGGCTGGCAGGTTGGGCTGCAAAGGCCTGCTCCTCATTACGCTCGCTCAGCCTCACGCCGCAGCGCTAATTATGGCTGAGTGTGTCATGTTATTTTGATTCATATTTCCTGTCTGGAAAACAGGCTGGAGAATGGGCCCTGGGCCAGGACGGAGGCCAGGAGGGCAAGGCAGGAACCTGCCCGCTCGGTGACCAGAGCCCCCTGCGGGAACAGGGAGCTTTCCAGAGGGCAAGCTGCGACCCCCACGGCCCTCCCTCTGCCCTGGCCACGCTCTGCCCCACGTTGCTGACGTCAGACCTGTGCAGAGTTCAAATCCTGCCTCAGCCACTCCTCCCAGCCCAGCCTCGCTTGCCTCATCTGTGAAATGGGAACGTGCAATGCTGCGGGGTGTACAGCACGCCCTCAGCACGATGAGACTGGCACATGCGTGGCAGTGGCGTGTGTTGTGGTCATCTTTATTCTTGTCACTACTTCGGGGCAGCGGTGGCCCAGGGACTGGAGCCCCCGCTCTGGAGGAGGCGGAGCAGGTGGTTAGGAGGGTGGGCTCCAAGCTCTGCTAAGTACCCAATTTCCCCCTGTGAGCCTGTTCACACTGCAGCTTCCTGGGAGGCCTGGAGCAGGGGAAGCGCTCCATCACCCACAATGCTCAGAATAGCCCCGCTCAGACCCGTTGCTTGCACGTGGAGCTGTCGTTGTCCTCGTGACAAGGGGTTGTTTCTGCCCCGTCCCCAGTCTGTAGCGCCTCCCGGGACTCACCTGACCTGAGCGAGTGGCCCGCAGCACCACGCAGTGGGCTTCACCGAGGCCTGCACCGCGAGCCCCTTCTCAGGAGCCACCCAGGTCTGCAGCACAGCCGGGCTGGGAGGCGGCGGCAGGGTGCAGGCTGCCAGTGGGAAGACGGACCCCTGCCTCCTTCTCTTGCCGAAGAAGCCAGCAGCCAGCACCAGGGAAAGCTCTCTGGGACATGCGTGGAGTTTAGGGGCGTTTTCCTTTAATCTGTGAGAGGCAAGCCCCAGAGCCCCTCCATGTGGCAGCTGTGGCCCTGGGTCCTGCCCTCCAGCGCTCCCACCTACTTGGGGTATAATATCCACAAGACGAGTTTCCCGGCCGGTACTCACCAGGGAGTAAGGTGGACGCTGCGTGCCCTCCCAGGCGTCAGGACAGAGGACCGCTCACGAAGAGGCCGCGTCCACAGCTGGGAACGCGGCATGAAATCAACGTTGAACAATGATTTAAAGGAGACTCTCGGTGTATGTTGTTAAGTGAAGCAAGCAAGGCGTAAGACTATGGAGATGTACACATATATCAGTATACATGTATAAACACACACGTGTGTTCATATATAGGGTCATATGTAAATACAAAAGTAATGCTATCCTTTGTATTTTTTTAAAAAAAGAGAGATAAAAATAATACATTTGCGTGGAACAACCCAAGTGTCCATCAACAAGTAAGTGGATAAACAAAACGTGATGTAGCCACACCATGGAATATAGCTCAGCCATGAAAAGGAATGAGGCTCTGACACACCACAACATGGATGAACCCTGGCAACATCAACTAAGTGAAAGAAGCCAGGCACGCATTTATGATTCCGTACACATGAAATGTCAGAAAAGGCAAACCTGTCGAGAGAAAGTGGATGAGTGGTTGCCGGGGGCTGGGGGATTACTGATCTATGTGAGGAATCTCGTTGGGGGTGGAAATGTTCTGACACTGATTTCAGACTCTCTGAAGTTACTAAAATCCTTGCGTTCTACACCTGAAATGGGTGAGCCTGATGAGACATGGAACAGGCCTGGAGAGAGTTGTTTGTAAAAGCCTCTGCTTCCTTCAGTGCCGTGTTTCCTGGTTGCTGGGGACATGGGAGAAATGGACAAGCCCAGTCCCAGTGGAGGTGGAGGGTCAGCGGACAGACGGAGATGGGAGTGAAGCTTCTCGAGCATTCATCTCTGCTTGATTTTTGTTGTTGTTATTGTTAATCTTCATCTGAGGATGATTTTTAGAGTGGAAGGAAGGGAGGGAGCAGAAAGAGACAGAGAGAAACATTGATATGAGAGAGACACATCAATTGGTTGCCTCTGGCACACACCCTGACTGGGGCCAGGATTGAAGCTACAACCCATGTACGCGCCCTTGACCAGGAATCAAACCACAACCCTTCAGTGAGCAGCCAATGCTCTAACCACTGAGAACACTGGCAGGGGCTCAGCTTGATTTTTGAACCCTGGAAGTATTGGCCACTCAAATGTGTTAATCCTATCTAATAAAGAGGGAATATGCTAATTGACCCTCACACCGTTGCAAAGATGGTGGCGCCCACAGCCAATAAGCAGGGAATATGCTAATTGACTGTCATGCCCTCAAAGATGGTGGTGCCCACAGCCACAAGATGGCAGTGCCCAGTCCCCTCAGCCCCGCAAGGGCAACAGGCATGCAGCAAGGCCAGGCCCGCCCCCAGGCCGGCTGGGCTGCTCCATGCGCCTGCCTCCGGAGTCCCCCAGTCCCCTCAGCCTCCCAGCCCCCCAGGGCCAGCCCAAGACGTAGGCAAGCCTCGGATGGTGGCTGCCCAGCCACCCAGGGCCACCTGAGGCTCAGGTAATCAGGGCTGGCCAAGGCTTGCGCTGCTGGCAGTGGCAGCAGCAGAGGTGTGATGGAGCATCGCCTTCCCCTGATCGCCCGGCTCCCGGACTGTGAGAGGGGGCAGGCCAGCTGAGGGACCCCCTCTCCAGTGCATGAATTTTCATGCACTGGGCCTCTGGTTTAATATAAAAATAAACTACGTCCATTTGAGGGGTGTCCCACTGCAAGCCTGACTGTCCCATCACTCTCCTCCAGGACAACCCACCAGTGGCCAGGTCTCCTGACCTCAGGTCTACGCCCCCTAGTGCTGATCCCTGAGAGACCAGACGGCAATGAAGTAATGGGAGCCAGGAGGCATCCTGTGACCTTTGTCCCAGGGGGAGGACAATGGCTGCGGGGCTGCTGCTTTCTGAGAGCCTCACGCAGTGACAGTGCCACAGCTGCTATGGCCAAAGAGCCCTGTGGGGAGCTTGATGCACCTCAGTTCTAAGGCCCCATGGGTAGCTGTCATCATCATCATCAGACTCATTTGAATGAAGGGGAAACTGAGGTGCTGGACTTCTCCAAGCTCCTAACAGGTGGAGCAGAGATCTGAACCAGACTGGCAACCTGCCGGATTATTTCTGTCTTCAGCTGCTTCTGAAGGAAGCCCCCGGTGCCACGGACCTTCTCCCGCAGAGATCAAAGGCACGGGGAACTGGCTCGGATCCCCTCCCATCCACACTCTGCTTCCCACCACGGAAACAGCCTGCAGACCCCTGTACTCAGCCCCCAGCAGGATCA
The DNA here is from genome assembly GCF_951640355.1 of Cnephaeus nilssonii. NCBI lineage: Eukaryota > Metazoa > Chordata > Mammalia > Chiroptera > Vespertilionidae > Cnephaeus > Cnephaeus nilssonii. The sequence goes on from NC_137091.1 coordinate 31,029,288, forward strand.
GCAAACAAGGAGGTGTCCCCAGGCTGTCCTCTGGCCTCCCCTGCGTGGGGACTCTGTGGGCAGGACCCCACGACCAGAGGCAGCCTGCACCAGCGCCCACCTTCACCAGAGAGCCTCTGGCCCCTTCCATTCCTCTTGCACTGCTGCCCGGGGGGCTTGCAGACTTACAGCATTATGGGCATGGCAGGTCCTGAGAAAACAGTCTGGGTGAACTCACTGCAAAAAAAAAAAAAAGCCTGCCCTTGCTGGTTTGGCTCAGTGGATAGAACATCGGCCTTGCAGACTGAAGGGTCTCAGGTTCTATTCCGGTCCAGGGCACATGCCCAGGTTGCAGGCTCGATCCCCAGTGGGGGGGCATGCAGGAGGCAGCCAATCAATGATTCTCTCTCATCATTGCTGTTTCTCTCTCTCTATCTCTCTCTCTCTCTCCCTTCTTCTCTGAAATCAATAAAAATATATATTTTTAAAAACACACACACAAAGCCTTACAGTCCAAACAGTGCCCAGCAAAGACCAGGGGAATTTGGGGGGTGGGGGAGGGCAATCAGGCTAAAATAAAATTTTGATTCTCTTTTTATAATTGAGATATAATTTACATACCATAAAATTATTTAAAGTATGTCATTCAGTCGTTTTTAGTATGTTCACTAAATTGTGTAATCATCATCACTATTTAATTCCAGAACATTCTCATCTCCCAAAAAAGCAACTCCATAACCATTAATAGTCACTCCCCATTCCCACTCCCCTAGCCCCTGGCAACCACTAAGCCATTTTCCCTCCTACGGGTTTGCCTGTCCTGCACATTTCACATAAATGGAATCATACGACATGTGATCTGCGACTGGCTTCCTTCTCAGCACCATGTTTTGGAGGTCCAACCTCCATCCACGTGGTGATGTGCATCCGGACTTATTCCTTTTCTGGGACAAATACTATTCCATTGCATGGATAGAAGATGTATCCATTCCCAGTTACTGGAGATCGGACTGGCTTCCTCTTCTGGCTCTCATGAATAATGCTGCTAAGAACTTCTGTGTGCAGGTTTTCATGTGCCTTCTCTTGAGTAGATTCCTAGGAGTAGAATTGCTGGGAGAAATGAAGTCATGTCCGAAGGCTGGCGTTCTCTTTGAAGAAAGATACTTTTCCACTGGCACCTCAGTGACAGGAAGCGGGTGGGGCTGCCCAACCCCACCACCACCCACTACCCAGACCGGCAAGATGTGTAGTTGAGAGGGAGCTTTTTGCTCTTGGGTATCCATGAGAACGTTCTGGGAGGTAAAAGTCCAATCCAAAAATCAGCCGTAACCCCCATAAATGACCTTTCATTCATTCATTCAGCAAATATTTCCTGAGTCACATGCTAAGTGCTAAAGATGCACCAGTGGACAAGAGACAAAAGTCCTTGCTTCAAAGGCTCACAGTCTGATGGGGGAGCCAGATATTAGATATTTTTTTAAACTATGATGCAGCCCAAAGGAGTGCCAATTAGGAACTGAGCAGGAGGTAAAGGCAAAGCAAAGGGAGGAATCACCTGCCCAGGGCAGTCAGGAAAGGTGTCCTTGAAGCGGAATTGTGAAGGAGGAAATGAGTCCTGTGAGAAGAGCAGGGGCAGAACGCCAGACAAATGGCACAGGTGTGTGCAGGGGCCCAGATGAAACGGAACATGCTGCAGAGGCTAGGGCTAGGAGGCTGGCTGGATATTGGGGAGCGGTTGGGGAGACGGGCAGGGTTTGGACTTTCTTGTCAGGGCAGGAGGAAGTGTGGAAAGGTTCTGACTGGGGGCAGGGAGTGATGGGTCCTGGTATTAATAACCCGCTTCTCTGGCTGACTGATGGGGGACCGGGCTGGAGGCCTTCACACGGCCCAGGCTGGGAACGGCGGTGGTCAGCACGGCAGCGATGCAGGTGGACAACACAGCATTGTCGGGACTGTCTGAGAGGAGGAAGGAAGATGCCGTGGCAACCGACAGCGTGATGCAATTCCTTAGGCGTCACCAAAAGTCCTGGCATGGAAACGCGTGTCTCCCGTGTGGAGAGGCAGAGAGCCGTGGGAGGAAGGACAGTTGCTGCGGAAGGAGGTGGGGGCAGCGCCCACCAGGACCCCGTGTGCTGAGGGGATGAGCGGTCCTGCTGAGCAAGCACCTGGTCCCTGATCCCAGCAGCCAAAGGGCACGGCGTGCGTGCCGAGGGCTCCTTCCCCTCCGCTCACTCCGCTTGGAGAATCCTGTTTCCCACCTGGAACCTTCCCCGTGAATATTATGCACAGCGGTGGGAAAGCGAATGCCTGGCTCTTGACAGAGGGTCACAGATTTCTGAAAGTCATCCGTTAGAAAACACGGGTTTCTGTTTTCACAAAAACCCTGGGAGATGAGTTATGAAAGCCCGAGGCCTGGGAAAGGGCTGCTTTCACTGGGAGATGTGAAGGCAGGGCCTCAGTGGGGCGGCGGGGGCAGGGGGGGGGGGGAGGGGAAGAGAAGAGGGTCGAGAGGAGGGGGAGCTAACAGTTTTGCAGAAGCATCATACCTACAGTTAGACCATTCCTTTTCTTTATTTTGAATGATCTATTTTAAAAGTGAAAGTGGATGTATCTTTCTGTACCAAAAATTTATTCTGAGCCAATGCTGGGAAGAAAACATTATACAACAAAGACTGGAATGCAAATTGGATAATAATATTATTACTATTAAATAACGATGCTAATCATTACAACTGTTAGTAACAAATCATCGTTACTAAACATTGATAATTAATATTAGTGATTAATGAGTAACTAGTCATTCATAATAATAGCCATTCTATGGGTTCTACATTTAGCCCTCACAACAACCTTATGACATAGGCACAGTTTTTATCTTCATTATACAGATGAGGCTGTGGAGGCTCAGAGAGGTTCAGTGACTTGCTCAAGGTCACACCGTTATTGAAAGGCAGAGCCAAGATCCAAATCCAGACAGTCTGGCTCCAGAGAATTGATTTCTAGTGGTCTGAAAACTAATCAGAAATCCCTCTTTGTTTCGATTCTCATTGATATATCCAAAAAAAAATGCAAATACCGTCTCTGATCATAGTACATAAAGGACCGGGGCAAGTCCATGCATAGAGGACAGACAGAGAACTTTAGCAAAAAAACACATGCACACAGGGTCTCAGGCCGGGATCTGCCGGGGTCCAGAGCCCTGGGGAGGGGGGGTGTACACCCAGGGAGGATTTCTCATACTCCTCGGGGCAGTGGGGGGCCAGCCAGGTGAGGTCACCCAGGAGGAGCAGACGTCAGGGTCCGTCTCCCTGACCAGAGGGTGTGGAAGGGACTCTCCAGACAAGATGAGCAGCCATGGGCTGTCCAGGTGTGAAAGGTCTGAAATGGTGACCCACCCACCCTAGGGCTTCCCACCGAGGCCCAGCTTAGAAATGCCACTCATGCACCCTTGCTTGCATTTATGCATCCATCCGTCTATCCGTCCACCCATCCATCCGTCCATCCATCCATGTCTTCATTTGCCCCGTGAAGCTGCAGGGACAAATTAACAAGTAAATGCAGCACTTACATAAGTAAGTGTGAGACCGACCTGCTTGAGCCATGGATTTAAGGAATCAGCAGCGGTGACGGCTGGGTGAATTTTGGGATCAGACACAACTGGGCTCAAACCCTGACCTTACCCATGTGACCCTGAATAGCCTCCTGGTTTCACCAGCTCCAGTTAACGGGTCCCTAAACACATGCCCCATGGCGCAGTTCCCAGGATTGAGGATCCAGTTACCTAAGGCAGTTGTCACAAGCCCTGGTGTGCAGAAAGCAGCAGCCTGGCGGCCATCGTTACTGTAAAGCAGGGGCACCTGTGCTCTGAAGCATGCAGGCCAAGGACCAGCGTTCACAAAGTTTAGCCCTAAGTGTTGGGTCACACATGATTTTTATCTTCTTAGAGATAAGGTTCTAAATTGCCTAGATTTTCTATAAACATGTAGTTTTTAATGGGAGAAAAAGAAGTAAGTTATCACTTTTGAAAACATATTTTTATTGATTTCTGAGAGGAAGGGAGAGGGAGAGATAGAAACATCAATGATGGGAGAGAATCATTGATCTGCTGCCTCCTGCATGCCCCCTACCGGGGATCGAGCCCACGACCCGGGCATGTACTCTGACCTCCTGGTTCATAGGTCAATGCTCAACCACTGAGCCACAATGGCTGGGCTAATTTTTTTTTTTTTTTTTTAAATAGAAATTCATCGTGTCTGGCAATCCTTACCTCCCCTGGTTGGGCTGGAGAAGGTGCAAACAAGGGTCTCGTGACTCTGCAGGCAGCTTCTCTGAGGCCACTCGCCCAAGAAAACCAACACATGCATGTTCCCAACACCTGAAGTGAAAATATTTCTTCCCATAACTCCTGAAACCTGCCCTAGAGTAAACCGTGGGGGGTCTGCTGGGGAAGATTGAAGGTCAAGGCCAAAAACCCACGTCAAGAGGAAGCCCAGCTTTGGTTGGCACCTGGAGGGCTCACCTGGGAGGAACAGCTGACCTTGGAGACCACTCAACGGGCCCCCAGGAGCCAGGGGAGGGCAGCGAGGACCACTCTGCCTACTGACCTGAGATAGTGACCAGCCCAGGAAATGTGAGCACCCCAACATGTGAGCACCCCAACATGTGAGCACCCCAACATGTGAGCACATGGCGACCTGTAAAAAGGGTCCCGAAGCACCCAGTAAACACTGAGGCTTGACCTGCCAGGATCGCCCAGGTCAAGGTTGCTGCCATGATCATAAAAATAGCAGGATTCTCAGAGCACTGTGTTTCCATGGCTTTACGAGTCTCGAATGCTCTCCTTCCCTCTAAGTTGGTGCAAAGACCCTTATTAAAGCTATAAATTGAATTAAAACTCACATTTAATACGTAGTTATGGTGTGGTTAATGGTTTTACAGGCCAGGCTGTGGCCTTCCTATTTTCTTACAATGTTGTCCTTTATGTTTGCAAAACCAGGCTGCTCAGATGACGGGGCGGACGCCAAGTTATTAACAATTATTACCTTTTACAGTCATTTCTGGCCCTGGCATGCTTTTTTGGTGGTCTCATAATTTCAAAACAGGGGCCTTTGAAATAATACCTCGAGACCAAAGGGCCCTGCGAGGGACACTTCCTCCCTCCTGGGCGCGTCCGGCCCCTTTCCCATTGTGAAATGCTTTCCGCCCACAGGCCCGCAGCGTGAGCCCAGCTCCTGGCCTGGCGTGCAAGCTGTCTTCCCGGAGAAAAGGAGCCCTGTGTGAGGCCAGGGGCCCTCCGGAGGCGCCTCGGGCAGGCCCCGGCCCAATGCTTGCTGGGACAGAGGATGACATCAGGCCCCTGGTGACACACCAGTAGTGACGTGGGTGGCCTCTGCTGTCGAGAGCTGAGGACAGGCAGAGACCCCACACAAACCGCTGGCCCTGTGACCCCACCGCTAGCAACGCCCCTCACAGAGCTGCATAATTATATCCCATGCATGGGGGATCCGGACACGGGGCCGGGTGTGTGTGTGTGTGTGTGTGTGTGTGTGTGTGTGTGTGTGTAGAGACAGAGGACAGACACATCTCATGACCTCCCACTTCTCAAAACAACTTTTATGAAAAACCAATGGAGGAAAAACAAGTAAAATTCATGTTATTCTTCCTTCTGGGGCTCACATCCTCCAAAATCAAACACTCCGTTTTGAATTTCAAACAAAGGGCGTGGGGGAGAGGCACACGTCTGCATAAGTAGAGGCCAGGCACTGAGCAGTAAGCACTGGGTGTGGGTGCTGGTTTGTACCCCTCCCTCACCGTTTCAGGGAAAAGTGCAGCTGTTTGGAAGGCCTGTGCGTGTGAGCGGACCCAGTCCTGGCCTCAGCAGCTCTGCCCTCGTGTGGGGTCCACAGCAAGCTGCCCACCTGCACCCACTTGAGTGGTGGGTCACCCCTTAAAACGTCTCAGTCCCTCAACCGATGAATGAGTAAACAAATGCAACAGAGCCACAGGATGGAATATTATTCATCCCTGAAAAGGAATGAAGTCCTGACACCGGCTACAACATGGATGAACTTTGAGAACATTATGCTGAGTGAAAAACGCCCATCACAACAGGCTGCATATAGGTAAATCCATGGGGACAGGAAGTAGAGTGGCGGTTGCCAGGGGCTGTGGGCAGGGGAAGGAAAAGTGACTTCTCGTGGATACAGGCCTTGGGGGTGATGAAATATTCTGAAATTAAATAGTGGTGATGGCTGCACCACACTATGAAACTACTAAACACCACTGAATTGTATATTTTAGATGGGTGAACTGTGTGGTAGGTGAATTTTATCTCAATAAAGCTGTTTAAAAATAATCTCCTACTGTGCCCCAAGCATCCCTAGCCCCCACCTGAGGCTCCCCATCCCAGTGCCTGGGTGGCCCTGGGTCCACTGGGCTTCCTGGGTGGCCTGTACCCTACCACAGACACATCAGATTCCCCAGGGAGACAGCCCAGAGTGTGACGGGTTTCTGCAGAGTGGTGTGAGCTAAGTACTTATTTTTCGGGGCCCCCAGGAAAATCACCTCTATGTGGGTGGATCCCCTGCAGTTGCCACACTGCAGTGGGACTCCTTTCATAGGTACCAGCCTGGTCACTCAGTGAGCCTGTGGCCAGTGATACTGGCTTGCAACACAGCAGTGTGAGTGCAGGCCTTGGGGCTGGGTTTGAAAAGTCAGCACGTGAGTGGCTTTTCCTTCTGTTATAATTCTACTAGAGGCCCAATGCACAAAATTCATGCAAGAGTAGGCCTTCCTTCCCCCGGCTGCCAGCACCAGGCTTCCCTTGCTGCCTCGGCTCCATCTGGAAGGTCGTCCGGAAGGACATCCGGTCTAATTAGCATATTATGCTTTTATTATTATCCTTTATAATAAAGAGCTAATATGCAAATGGTCCTCATGCCCTCACACCGTCATGCCTTAAAGCAGTGGTTCTCAACCTTTTTAATGCTGCGACCCTTTAATACAGTTCCTCATGTCGTGGTGACCCCCAACCATAAAATTATTTTCGTTGCTACTTCATAACTGTAATTTTGCTACTGTTATGAATCATAATGTCAATATCTGTGTTTTCCGATGGTCTTAGGTGACCCTGCTAGCCGTTGACCCACAGGTTGAGAACCGCTGCTATCGAGCCTAAGACCATTGGAAAACACAGATATTTACATTATGATTCATTAACAGTAGCAAAATTACAGTTATGAAGTAGCAACGAAAATAATTTTATGGTTGGGGGTCACCACAACATGAGGAACTGTATTAAAGGGTCACGGCATTAGAAAGGTTGAGAACCACTGCCTTAAAGGCTCAGACACTCAACACTGGGGAGAGAGGAATAGGGAACCAGCCAAGCACAAATGAGCTTGTGAGAGAGGAATAGGGACCAGCCAGGCTGCGGCCTGGGAGAGGGACAAGCTACCTGCCCCAGGGTCCCAGGTGCCAGTGGCTGCACCTGTGCCTGCAGCCCAGGAGAAGGACAAGCCACCTGCCCTGTGGTCCCAGGCACCTGCGGCTGCAGCCCAGGCTAAGCCACCTGCCCACGGTCCCCTGAAGCTGCAGCCAGCCCAGGCAAAGCCGGCCCAGGTCCTGGGTGCCTGCACCTGGCCAGAGGGAGGGAAGCCCGGGTTCCAGGTGCCTGCAACCGGCCAGAGGAGGGAATCCTGGGTCCCAGGTGCAGGGCAAGGCAAAGGAAGTTAGGGGAGATCAGGGCAGCAGGGGAGCAGTTAGGGGCAATCAGCTGGTAGGGGAGCAGTTAGGGGTGATAAGGCAGGCAGGCAGGCAGGCAGAGGGGTTGGGGCAATCAGGCAGGCAGGCAGGCAAGCTGTTAGGAGCCAGCGGTCCCGGATTGTGAGAAGCAGTCGGACATCCCCTGAGGAGTCCTGGATTGGAGAGGGTGCAGGCTGAGCTGAGGGACCCCCCTCTCCCTGTGCACGAATTTTGTGCACTGGGCCTCTAGTAGATTATAAAGGACTAGCCGGTGCCTTTCATCTGTGGGGACCCAGACCCGAATGGCCATACTGGAAAAAGTCAGCCATGTTCTACAGACAAAAGCCTAAAAGAAAGGAGAGGTGGGGGGGTAGGGTGACCGATTAAAGATGGATGCAGTCTTTGCTTCTCCTCCCACAGAAAGGCAGTCTAAGTCCCCTGTCCTGATCTAGGCCAGCCCTGGGGACATGGTTGGCCAATGGAATGTGACAGAATGACATGCTGGGAAGCCCAAAGCTAGAGCCAAGAAGCTTTCCTGCTGCTGTGCTTTCTCGGGACACCCACTCTGGGAGCCCTGAGCTAATACAACACTCAGCCTGCCCTTCTGGAGGCTACCTGGAGTTGACAGCTCTAGCTGAGCCTGCCTTCCAGCCACCTGCCAAGGTACCAGACATGTGAGCAGAGCCGCGTGGACCCCAGAGCAGCCCATCCATTAGCTGGGTATCTGTGGACATGACACAAAGCAGAAGAACCACCCAGCTGAACCCTGCCCAATTCCTGACCCGCAAAACTCCTACTACCCGAGTCCCTGGCACTGCGTAACACTGGAAATTCCTCATGAAGATAACACTGCTGCCTAGTGGGTGTTTAGAAACTAGGCACATATTTGGTTGAAACATTGGTGGGCGCTACTGGCATTAATGGGAGAAGAGAGGGGTGCGGGCAAGAAATGAGTAGCATCATGCAATGGGCAAGATAGCCTCATCCTGGAAGACTTCGGACATTCATAGAGGTGAAAGTTCATTTTATAACTTTCTGAGCCTGAAACATGACTTTTTTTTTTTTTTTACATACAGATATCAAGCACTTCTTTAAATGATTTTAACATACCCCGAGTTTTCCAAGAATGCAACCACCGTGTAAATCAAGGGAAGACTAGAATTTTCTTAGTTTGAAACTTTACTAGCACTTGTTCAGCAAAGCTCAGTGAGAGCTGGTATGCCCTCACGGGTCTGAGAACCGGAGCAGCACTCCGCACTGTCGCCTGCTGGCCAGCCTCCGGGTCTCTGAACAAATACATTTAGTCCTTCTCTCAAAATCTCAGGAAGGAAAAGAAGGGCTTGACAATGCACCATGGAGAAGTATCCTCTTTAACACCCGAGTTCATTCACGATAATTGGGTAAAAGCACGTGAGGAGGCCGTCAAGACTTCTAGTGCGGGCAAGCCTGAGCACTTACACACGAAAGCATCTTCAATAAGTAACTTCCCCTCCATGCCTCCTTTAGAGAAGCATCACGGCACGGTTTTTGAAGTTGCGTTTGTAGGTGAGTTGGGTTATGTGAATTCTATTTCAGGATAAGGCGGGAGGTGCTGTGAAGTAGCTATTATAGAAGGAGGCTTTGGGTTTGACCATGTTGACGCGGGCTCCTGGTGCGGTCTTGAAAGAGTCACGGGCCCTGTCGCTGCTGTGATCCCCCCTGCCTGCTCCCTATGGCAAAGGATCGTAAAGATGGCAAGGGCGACATGAAGAGGTCACTGGAAGAGAGAGAATAGCACCTGCTGGACATGAAGGACAAGCGTAATAAACAACGAATCTTTATGTGCAGGTCAAAATTAAGTGGTAAAATGTACTTTTGACTCCCCCAGAGCAGACCTGGGCTGAGTCCCTGCTGCCTGTCTCCTGTGTGACTAGGGCCTCGTCAGGCTCCTCTCTGAGCTTCTTTCTTGTCTGTAAAACGAAGGGATGAGTGAGGGCATCTGAATGTGCCTCCAGGGAACACAGAGCCCCGGATGGACAAAAAGTGACGGTGCCTTTTCCCGGAAGGTGGCCCCTCTGCCGTGACCTTCCTCCCTGGGCCGGAACCGCGAAGGCCAAGTCATCTTCCTCCTCAAAGTCAAAAAGCACCATTTCAAACTGACCAATATGAAAGAGACAGAAAAGAAAAAGAAAAAATCCCACAACCTATTAATGGTGCAGAACACACATAGCAAGGTCATTTCTGGAGAGAAAAAGTGAGAAGAAAAAAAAAAATAGGGCTTTTCAGCCTGTGAATAAAAAGTGTCCTTTAACAGGCGATAATTATATACAGGAAGGCAATTAAAGTTTTAATAATTTAATTACCTTCCTGCAAGCCCATCAAGGGAAAATATGGAGTGAAAACATTTTTGAGGGCCAGCAGCCGCGATGCGAGCGATCAAAGGCCTCTGAGATAGCTCAGCTCCGAGGCAGTTGACACATTAATTTTTACGGGCTGACCGCCGTTATTAATAGAAGAAACTAGATGGAAGTATTTTTCCACGGTGGGGGGACCACATCATCATCTGATGCCTGATGTTACAGCAAACATAGTTTTGGCTTCTCCCTGGAAATAAATCCTGTTTTCTTTGACCTTCACTTGGCTTGCGGCAGGGCCCACATTCAAGACTGGGCTTCACGGCGAGGGCTCCCCGCTCAGGGCCGCCACGTTGGAACAACAACCAGAGCCCGTGCAAGGAGATCAAAGGGAGTCCAGTTGGAAACCACAGCCAGGGCTGGCACGGCCGGGCACCGGGGGCCAGAGCATCCCTCCCGAGGTGGCCCGCCCAGGCCGCCCGGCCTCAGCCGATCGATCGCTCACGCCACTGACCCAAGCGCCAGCTGCACTGTTACTGACTTAAATCCTAAAACCCACCCAACTACTTGGTTGTTTTTATTGTCGTAAAATACCCCTCACATAAAATGGACCATGTTAACTAGTGTGAAAGGTACAATTCAGTGGCATTAAGTATATTCATGATGTTGTGCAGCCATCATGTTTCCGATTCTTTCATCGCCCCACAGGGAAAGCTCACGCCCAGAGCATCCTCTGCTCTTGCCCCGCCCCCAGCCCTGCCAGCACCATCTGCTTTCTGTCTGTGGATGGGCCTGTTCTGGGCATTTCATCTAAAAGGAATCCTGCCCTCTGTGCCCCTCGTGACGGGCCCCACTCACTCCTAACTTTTTAAGCGGCAGTAAGTATGTCTTAAAAGGAAGCTCTGCATTGTTATCAGCCATAAAAGACCTGCATCACTTGCCATAAATAGAAAATAGCCATAAAAACGAATGCACGGAAAACAAGTTCACGGCCAACTTGCTCACTCTGGCGAACCTGTGTTGGGCTCCTGCTTGAACTGCTCCCTGAGCTGACCGTCTCTGCGGGCCGCTGGGACTCAGCCCTGCCGGGAGCTTCTGGGGAACTTCCTGGGTTTTCCTTGAATTTTCCTCCACATGCTGGGAAGCAGGGACTGCCTCCCATCTCCTCCCAGACGGAGGGCCAGCTCCTGGGAGTTCATCTCCCCACCGTCCTGGCTGCAGCTGTGGACAAATCCCTGAGGCAGAACAAAGAGGTGCGCAGGGTCCATGACTGGTGTGCGAGGGACCATCCGCCCAAATGGGAAATGAGAGGGCCTGCGGGAGCACGGGGCTGAGAGGGTCTGCGACCAGGAAGTCACTTGCATCAGCACACACATTTCTGCCTCGTTCTGGTGGACAGCCACGTACTGTTCCACGGTGCGACTACGCCATCTTACCTAAGGCATGTTCTACTGGTAGACATGCATGATGTTTCCTTTGCACCTATTAAAAACAATGCGGAACTTGATATCTTTGTCACCATCCCATCTATGTAGGAGTGTGATCTTAATATATAAATTTCTAGAGCTGGAATTGCTGGGCTAATGGATATGTGTATTTTTACATTCCGATAGGTATTTCCAAAGTACTTTCTTTACAGATGGTCTCGGCGTACGCTCTCGCCAGCACCGCATAAAAACGGCCACTTCCGCATCTCATCACCAAGACTGCGCGTTAGCCAACTCCTGGGTCTTGACCAATCCGGAGGTGAGGAATGCCCGCACCTCACTGTGGTTTGAATTTGCATTTGAGAAGATGATTTCTATCTTTATTTTACAGGTGAGGAAACAGACCCAGAGAGGTTAAGTAACTTGCTCAAGGTTACACAGCTAACAAGTGAAAAACCAGGATTTAAGCCCAGGTCTACCTGACTGCATTTTCTAGGCTTGTCCCCACTGCTTCCTCCTACAGCATGTGATGGCTTCTGGTGCTTGTAAATGTGTTTTTCCCACAGATGGAGTGGGAGCCCCCAATCCGCACATTCTGTTCCCTCCCATGAGCCCCACCTGCCTGGCTCGACATTTCCGAGGTTCCATGATCAGACCTGCAACCCACAGTGCAGTCTGGCATCAAGGAGGCCACAGAAGCAAAGGGAAGGCTACGGGGACAGAACAGCCAGAGTCCTTGTGGTGGGACCCCTCTGTGACCTCACAGCTGAACCTCAAGGGCATCTTTGGAAAAGGGGACCAGTAGGGATAGGGGTGTCCGTGTTGAAATATCTAGAATTGGGAAAAAAACAGCCAGGCCCATCTTCCAGCTACTCCCTCAGAGCTGGTGGGTTTATGAGACTTTTTGGAGGGTGTCAGATGTCACAGCTTATTGTACCCACTCACACAGCCCCAGCGACCAGGAGGTTCCACAGGCCACCTGAGTAGCCCTAAGGAAACCGAAGCGGGCCGAGGAGCCAGCCATTGCCCGTGCACTTGAAGGCTCCTGACTACGCCTGTTTTAACAGACACACGTTTCCTCTCTGTGCTTCTCAACGACTTTCAATGGTCCACTTCACAGGTGAGAAAATGGAGTTGCAGAATGACGTGTAGTTTGCTGAGATCCCACAGCTGATACTGGGAGACCTAGAGTAGCTTTGGATGAAGTCAACGCTTAAGGAGTACTCCCCAAAGGCCCCTTCCCACCACCCTCTCCGGGGCGGGGCTCCCCAGTCTTGCTGTTGGGGGACAGCTCCGGGTCCTGAACTCTGTTCCCACTGAAACCTCCTCTTGCCACTTCTCCTGCCGATGAGAACATCTCCCTCATCCTGGAATGCAGCTTGGCGGCGGGGGTGCTTGACGACTGCCAGGACCTCCCTCGTACCCCTGCTCCCCGCCCAGCACTGAGACCTGACCCGCACCGTGGGAGCTGGGTGTGGGCAGGCGGAGGGCCTGCACACCCCCTCATCCCCTCCCGGGCTCAGCAGGTGCCGGGCGTGGGCCTGAGAGCGTGATTCCGGGAGATGCTTGGTCAGCCCAGCCCTGACCTGAGGCCCGGCAGGTGGGTCGGGGAGGAGGGGCTCCACAGCACCAAGCCTGGGCGCCCCCGTGGTCTCAGCTCCTGCCTGACCTCACAGAGCATCGTGGATGCCTGGGCCGGGCTCCAACCAGCCCCCTCACCGCTGGCAAGGGCAGGCAATCTGAACCTACATCTGCGAGACTAAGACAGGAATGGGATGCCCAGGAAGAAACGCCCCCCCCTCAGGGCCCTCCCGACAGGACGAAGGGTCTAACAGAGCCCCCAGCAGGAGGGGGGCCCCTTAGCGGAGCAAAGTCCATTGCTAAACTCTAGAGGTTGCGTAGTCTGCGATTCCCTGATACGGCGTTCTGGGAGACCGAATGGTCAGCCTGGGGGCCTGATCGGGGTTCCAGCGGCGAGTGTGACTGCACACAGGGCTCGCACGTCGAGATTCCGGAGTGGTGTTAACATTCATTGAGCCGCACAACACACAACGTCGGTTGTAGTGTATGTCCATTGTTCAAAAACGTTAAGGTAGGAAGGAGTGGTCAGTGTCAGCGCTCTGTGGCCACCAGCTCGAGACCCTGTGCTAATGAAATGTCGCCAGGCCGTGTGACTCTGACCGGAGCCGTCTGACCCTGACCCTGACCCTGCCTCAGCTGGTGTTCAGAGAAGGGGAGAGAGCCTCCCCATGCACAATGGAGAAAGTTCACGTTTGCTGGAAATTGCGTAACCATAATTCTCGTGCTCAGCCAATTTAGTCCTGAACCTGGAATGAGGTAGTAATTACACACCCTGAGGAATCTTAACAGCCTGGAGGAGAAACTCAGCACGCCAGAGAGGGAGAGGTTCTCCCAGAAAGGGGAAACCTGAGCCCGGCGAGGCCTCCTGGTGGTTTCCCTCTCGAGATGTGAGCGCTCAGCCAGGGCGCTGCTACGCCCCGAGGCGGGCTCCAAGCCTCCCGGGCTGCGGCAAACCTGTGCCGCGGAGGCCGCGCTGCGGGTAAAACCCCCAACCCACTGCTTCCCACTGGGCCCCCGCCATCGTGGGTGGGATGGTCCTCGGCCACGCAGAGCTGCCACACGCAGGGCAGGCCATTCTGCCTCCTGGGCCCTGGGCCCTAAATGCAGGAGCTCCTCCCATCATTGTGAGCCCAAAACATCCAACCCCGCGCATGGCCAGACACGGGGGTGGCACCACCCCAGTAACCACTGCTCCAACGGTCAGAAAAAGCAAGTGGTGTTCGGTTGGAAGCTTCCTCCGCCCTAATGTGGAAGAGTGTCCCCACGTCCTGGGACAAGGCAGTTTCACGCCGTGAGATGACACTGTAGGAACATCCTCAGGGGCTGCTGGCCCTGTCTGTGAGGAGGGACGCTGGCTCTGAGCAGTCCCTTCCCTGTGCTGGTGCCCTTTGAGGAAAGGTCTGCAACATCAGACCGGACCCCCTGGGCCAAGCCCTCAACAGGGTTGCATCTGGACCTTCGGACTTGTGGTTCAGACCATCAGCAAGGCAGCCTAAGGTTGGGTAGAAGGGCCCAGATTTGGAAACGGAGAACCTAAGTCCAAGCCGGCACCTGGTAGCCTGACCTCTTTGAGACTCGGTTTCCTCATCTGTAAAACAGGGCTAGCACATCACAGCACCGTGTTTTGCACCTTCTGTTCCCTCCCTGGGAGTCTGTTCCCAGGCTCTCCTTATGTCCGATCCCTTCCTGTCATGCAAGTCTCCTTGCAAATGCCAGTGTCCTCAGAGGTGCCTTCGTGGCAAAGTGAATGTCGACTCCGTCACTTTGCATCACAGTGTCCTGATGACTTCCACCAGGCCCTTGTGGCCACCCAACTGTCTCCGTCCCCTTCCTGGCTGTCCTTGTCTCCCAGACAAGAATGCCAGCACCCGGGGGGCGGGGCCTCGTCACCTCACCTCCACTCTGCACACCTGTGCCCCATGCCCCTCACGTGCTTGTTGCATTTGGTGGGATGAGTGACTCATCCCACTTCCAGGGTTGCTCCAAAGGCCGTGGGAGAGCCTGTGTCAGCAAGCACTCTGCACCAGGGGCACCCTCTCCCGGGGAACAAGAGCAGACGTTTGATATAAAAAGCCTCACATCCTAAGATTCAGACATAATGCTGCATTTTGCCAGCTTTCCAGAGTACAATCTTACTAGGAAATTAAAAAGTATGATATTGCTGCAAAATTTAAAACCAATAGGAGTCCCCATTTATTAGCCAGACCAGATACATCTTCCCTCTGTGTCAGTTACATTCATCAAACATTCGGGATCAATGTCCAATGTTCTCTCAATGCAGGAACCTGGCCGGGTCTCCCCTCGAGTTTAAATCACATTTAGACACTAAGCTTAAAACCTGGCCGGGTGGCTCAGCTGGTTGGAGTGTACCCCATACACCAAAAGTTTGTGGGTTCTTTTCCCGGTCAGGGCACATACCTAGGTTTCAGGTACGTATGGGAGGCAACAGATTGGGGCGATACGGGAGGAAACAGATTGAGGTTTCTTTCTCACATTGATGTTTCTCTCTTTCTTCCTCTCTCTCTAAAAATCAATAAAACAGCCGAAACCAGTATGGCTCAGTGGATAGAGCGTTGGCCTGCGGACTGAGAGGTCCCAGGTTCGATTCTGGTCAAGGGCATATGCCTTGGTTGCGGGCACATCCCCAGTAGGGCGTGTGCAGGAGGCAGCTGATCGATGTTTCTCTCTCATTGATGTTTCTACCTCTCTATCTCTCTCCCTTCCTCTCTGTAAAAAATCAATAAAATATATTAAAAAATAAAAATCAATAAAACATATCCTTGGGTGAGGATTAATTCAATAAATGGATAAATAAATGAATCCTAAAATGAAACCGAACTTCTCCATGGTGTCTCCACACCACACCCTCCCAGGAGTGATCCATTAGCCGGCATTCAGTTTAGGAGAGCAGGATCTGCACTCTGTAGCAGTCAGGCTACAGGCCCATCACCCACCCACTCAGTGCCTCAACTTTCCTCATCAGCAAAATGGGGATGATACTGCATAGAAATATGTGGGAACCAGTCCTTACAAAAGCACCTGGCACACCGTAGACACTCAATGGATGTTACTTAGGATCAGTATTCCTCACTGGGATGCTCTGAGCAAGCCATTTCACCCTTTCTTTTTGTTAATCCTCACCCAAGGACATTTTCCATTGGTTTTTCAGACAGAGTGGAAGGGAGGAGGAGAGGTGCAGAGAGAGAGAAATATTGATGTGAGAGAGACACATTGATTGGTTTGCCTCTAGCACACACCCCAACAGGGCCAGATATTGAGCCTTCAACTGAGGTATATGCATGCCCTTGACTGGAATCAAACCTGGGACCCTTCAGTCTGCGGGCCTACACTCTATCCACTGAGCCAAACGCACTACGGCCCATTTTAACGTTTTGAGCCTCATTTCCTAGTCTGCAAAGTGGGCATAGAAATCCCTTTGTGCTCGCAGGGTTGCTGAGGTGGTCCAGTTAGATCATGCCCAAGAATGTGCAGGTTCCCAGGGATGCACAGTCTGGCTCTCCCCCTTGCAGACCTGAGGGGAATTAGAGAGATAATGAGGTTTGAAAAGCATTTTTCTTTAAGCAAATGCCATGGAGATGGGACCTCTCCTACATTTTAGTCAGAGCTCTGAACCAAGTGCTGGGACAAAGTCGGTGGGGGAGGGGGGGATGTGCTATGAGAGCCACCGTTATGGAATTATTAGAACAGCAAGATGGATGGTGGCTAAGGTGCGGCCCCGGGCGAGCAGGAGCGGGAGAATGGGAGGTGGGCCTGAGGATCTAGAGAACCCACTGCACAGCGCCACAGCCGGCCCAGGTGGAACCCTCTGCAAATTTGAAAAAGACACCCCTTCTCAAAGACACTTAGCTGCCATTTTCGGCAAAATTGACATAATAAATGTACACATCCACAATGACTGTTTTGTGAATGGCGCCTGAAATTGTGCCGTGCACAACCTGTACACCTGAACTCCGCAGCCTGAGGAGTCCATGCACCCCGCAAGGCTTACAGCAACCAGCTGAGTACAGATGTATGGGTTTAAAATGGTTATAAAATAAAACATGCAAAACAATCTCCGCAGACGTGGAGGGATTGGAACCCTTGCACGTTACTTGTGGGAATGTAAAGTGACTCAGTCACTGTGAAAAAGTTTGCCAGCTCCTCAAAAGTTAAACGTATGCGTAGTATTCCATTGTGTAGATGTACCACAGTTTTTTAATCCACTCATCTGCTGATGAACAAAAACAGATCCAGAGGCAGAGAATCATCGATCAGACTGGAAAACCTCAGAGGGAAGTTAGGGGAAGGTGGGGGTGAGGGGGAGAGATCAACCAAAGGACTTGTATGCATGCATATAAGCCTAACCAATGGACACGGACAACAGGGGGGTGAGGGCATGTGTGGTGGGGATGGGGGGAGGGTAGTGGGGGGTTAAGAACACATATGTAATACCTTAATCAATAAAGAAATTTTAAAAAAAGTTAAACATAGAAGTGCCACGTAACCAGCACTTCACCCTTAGGTATATACCCCCCAAGATGGAAACAAAGTCACGTACATGAATGTTCCTCAGCAGTGTTCACAAGGGCTAAAAAGTGGCAACTGCCCAAATGCCCATTAGCAGAAGAATGAACACATAAAGTGTGGTTTGTCCACATGATGGAGTATTAGTCAGTCATCAAAAGGAACGAAGCCCTGACACGTGCTACAGTGTGGACAAGTCTCAGAAACATTATGCCAAGTGACAGAAGCCAGTCATGAATAACCACAAATTCCATCTCTATGCAATGTCCAGAATAGGTAATCCAGAGACAGACAGCAGATCAGTGATGGCCAGAGCCTGGGGAGAGGAGAGAATAGGGAGTGACTGCGTAAGGGGCACTGGGTCTCCGTTTGGGGAGATGAAATGTTCTGGAATTAGATCAAGGCGATGGTTGCACAACATTGTGAGTGTCTTTTAAAATGACTATGTGAATGTCACCTCAATAACACCTCAACCGTTACATTTCGGGCACCCCAGCGAGGACAGAGAACAACACAGGCCGGGGCCGCCCCTTATGTTAGAAGGCTGTGTAAGCCCCGGCAGGAACTCAGATGCCCCTGGTTACAAAGAAAGGAGGATTGGATGCACAGGGCTCTGGCTCTCCAACAGGAGAGTCTTAAACCAGATACGACTGAGTCCTTGGAACAAACAGATTGGGTCTTCCTGCGCTCAGTGGAAAGGGGACCCCAAGAGCCATCAACAAAATGAGAAGACAACATACTGAATGAGAAAATATATTTGCCATTGATACTCTGATAAGGAATCAATATGCAAAATAGATAAAGAATTCATACAACTTAACACCAAAAACAAAATACAATTCAATTAAAAAATGGGCAGAGGACCTGAATAGACACTTCTCCAAAGAGGACATACAGATGCCCAATAGACATCTTGAAAGGATGCTCAACACCCCAGCCATCAAAGAAATGCAAATTAAAACCACAATGAGATATCACCTTAGGGAGAACTGCTATCATCAATAAATCAACAAACAATGAGTGTTGGCAGAGATGTGGAGTAAAGGTCACCGGAGTGCACTGTGGATGGGATTGCAAATTGGTGCAGCCACTATGGAAAACAGTGTGGAGGTTCCTCAAAAAACTCAAAATAAAACTACCATATGACCCAGCAATCCCACTTCTGGGCATTTAGCCAAAGAAATCCAAAACACTAATTGGAAAAAAACATACACATCCCTGTGTTCATTGTCGCATACACATCCCTATGTTTACAATAGCCAAGATATGAAAGCAACCCACGTGCCCATCAATAGACAACTGGATAAAGAAGCTATGGTACATACACCCCATGGAATATTACTCAGCCATAAAAAAGAATGGAACCTTACAATTTTGAACAGCATGGATGGGTCCTGACGCAGGGGTCCTCAAACTTTTTAAACAGGAGGCCAGTTCACTGTCCCTCAGACCGTTGGAGGGCCGGACTATAGTTTAAAAAAAAACTATGAACAAATTCCTATGCACACTGCACATATCTTATTTTGAAGTAAAAAAACAAAACGGCAAAAACACCCGCACGTGGCCCGCGGGCCGTAGTTTGAGGACGCCTGGTCTAGAGGATATTATGCTAAGCTAAATAAGTCAGATGGAGAAACACAAAATGATTTCACTTAGATGTGGAATCTAAAAAACAAAAGAAGCAAACAAAACAGGAACAAACTCATAGATACAAAGAACAAACAGAGGGTTTCCAAATGGGAGGGGCTGGGAAGTCAGCTGGAAAAGGTGAAGAGATTAAAAAGTAAAAATTGACAATTACAAAATAGTCTTGGGGATGTAAAGTATAGCATTGGGAATGTGGTCAATCATATTGTAATAACCATCTGTGGTGCCAGGTGGGTACCGGAAATGTCAGGAGGATCTCTTGGCAAAGTATATGATTGTCTGGCCACTATTCTGTGCACCTGAAACTAATATCATGGAATGTCAACTGTAATTGAATCTTTTATTTTAAATAAATAAATAAGTTACTCACATTTGTAATAATACTTTAAACACACACACACACACACCCGTGTGTACTTTCTGGCTAGGACAAAGCCCTCAGTGAACGCCAGCTATTGTGACTATTGTTGCCTTCTTTCTAAACTTCTGGTGTTAAGTCACACTTTCTAAGCATTTTTGAGTGGATTTGTAAGCATCTCTCAACCTGCAGCCTGTATTCATTCAGACTCTTCAGGTCATAGACAACAAAAGCCATTGTGAGTTGGCCTGCTCCGGTCAGGGTACTAGTAAATTGCTTCTCCTAACAAGAGAGTCGAGAGAGTCGAGAGAGTCGGTGCTGAGTGAGTATGGACCAAGAGGCTCGGCCGTGCCGGGGCCTGCTCTCCCTCCCCCTGCCTTTTCCTCTGTGCTGTTTCACTTGGGGTAGGTTCTCCTGCTGGAATGACAGGCGCTTTGTGCAGCCTCACCTTCCGGTCCTCATAGCCTGGCGATCCCAGGACAAAGGGCGTGTCTCATCTGCCACACTTCAGCAGCAGACCCTCATGGAGGGCCCTCACCGGACGTGTTTGGGTCACATGACATCTCCAAATCATTCCTGTGCTCAGACAGGCGGGAGTGTTCTCCCTGCTAACCTGGTCTGTGCCCCCCGGAACTAGGTGTGCTGGAGGTGGCGGGAAGGTGATTCCTTGAAGGAGAACAAAGGGGAGAAGGATGCAGAGTTGGCAAAATCAACCGATGCTCATGGCATGCCCATAATACTGAGAAGTCCAGGCGTGGACAAGCCTGCTTATTGGGGGAAAACATCTATTCAACTAGTATGTATTGAGGGCTTGCAATGCACCAAGCAAGAATACAGTACTCACAGGAGACCCACTCAGAGTGGGGACACTGGGCTTCTTACCCAGCCCCTGGGAGAGAGGCTGGGGTCCATCGCAGCCTTGGATGAGAGAAGACACTCCTTCTTGGTTCTGCCATCACAGAAAGGGTTAACAATGACGGGGAGGAGCTGCCTAGTGTGGGCAGCCCAATGGGAGGGAGCCCACCCACAGGCTTCCTGTAGGGGGAGGGAAAGACTGGGTGGCCTGAGGCAAGGTATGCCGGGTGGGTCTGTTACTCAGGAAGGCCCAGAGCCAGCAAACCTTTGGGTCAAAGTTTGGCCCCCAAGAGCCACTGGGTTGAGTTCATTCTTCTGCACTGATATCATGAGCCATCTTCTGGAGGAGAAAGAGATGTGTGTGAGAGTGTGTGTTTGAGTGTGTGTTTAAGTGTTTGGAAGTGTGTCTGAGTGTGTGTGTTGAAAGAGGAGGAAGAGATGAGTGTGTTCAGTGTGTGTCAGTGCGTGTGCAGTATTGTATGTATAAGAGGAGGAAGGAAATGATTTCCCCAGGAATGCACAGCACAGTGGTCCAGACTGCGTTCCTGGGACCGGGCAGATGACAGGAGGTGCAGGATTGAAAGTGATGTGTGCCTGTGCGTGTGTGTGCATGCGTGCGCATGTATGTGTGTGAGGGTGTGTGCATGAGTGTGTGAGTGTATGAGAGCATGTGCATGAGTGTGTGTACTGAAGGAGGAGAAGGAGGGAGTGTGTTCAGCGTGTGTCATTGTGTGTGTGCGGTATTGTATGAGTAAGAGGAGAAAGGGTGGAGAGACTTCAGTTGGTCTTAGCAGCTAATCCTCTGAAACCAGGTACAGTAACAGCAAGCCATCCCTGAGCACTTCCGACGTGCAGGGCACGGAGCTGGTGCGCTCCGAAGCTGTCGCCCGCACCCTCAGGACGGCCGCGTGAGCTGAGGCGGGAGCCCATGTGGTTGCCGTTTTCCAGAGGAGGGGCTGCAGCTCAGAGAAGGTGCTGACATGCCAGCATTGCAGGCTGGGACTCAAACCCACGCCTGTCTGATTCCAAAACCTGCAACCTTCCCCCCCGCAGCCGGGGGCCTCCCCTTTCCTGACACAGGGCCTCCGTGTCTCCTGCCCTGGGTCAGGGAACTGGCCAAACCTGAGGAAAATTTCTCTCTCTCGGCCAGTGGGTGAACTGAGACTCAGGCTGGTTTCACTCCCTGTGACGGGTTGTTTGGCCACCACCTTGTTTTGTAAAAATTTGGATCTGATCAGGCAGTTCGCCGTAGTCTCACCACACCGCGTTTCCTATACTCCTGATGCCAGTCCTTTGTTACCTGCCTGCTGCTATGGGCAAGTGAGGGCACGGCAGTCTGGCCGTCACACAGCCCTTTGTCGAGGTGAGCTGGGACTTCAGCCTCCTTGTCATAGTTCTGCCCTCGGCACACAGGTCCTGTGACCCATCCTCCCAGGTGGTCAGGATGGTGGTGAGGAGGAGGAGGATGCTGAGCGGGGAGAACAATGATGTTAAAGGAAAAATGACTCCTGACCCTTGTGATAGAATCAGTGGAGATTTTTTATCTTTCTCCCCTCAGGGATACAATCTCAAGACTGAGGGGCGTGGGCACATTCGCTAGATAACGTCAAAGCTAGATTGGAAAGCCCCATTCTCCAGGTCTGAGCAGTGGGGCTGAGGATGGAGACAGAGGGAGGGATGGAGGGCGGATAGAAACCACCAGCCCCTCTCGGACCCCCCAGTTACCCTCCTGGCTGAACTCACTGTGAGGAATCAGTTTCACATTCTTTCCCCAGAAAAGGGAGCTTAAAGACTAGAATAAGACAGGACCATGGAGCTCTCTAAACCACCCCTGGCAACCAGCCAGCATCCAGCACGTCGCCACGTGTTTGTCCCACCATGAGAGGGTCCCTAGGTTGGTTTCCTAGCTCAGTGGTCGGCAAACTGCGGCTCGCGAGCCACATGCGGCTCTTCGGCCCCTTGAGTGTGCCTCTTCCACAAAATACCACGGCCTGAGTGAGTCTATTTTGAAGAAGTGGCGTTAGAAGAAGTTTAAGTTTAAAAAATTTGGCTCTCAACAGAAATTTCAATCGTTCTACTGTTGATATTTGGCCCTGTTGGCTAATGAGTTTGCCGACCACTGGCCTAGCTCAACGAGAACAAAGCAGACTTTACGTCTCAGATCCAGGGAGGGTCACTGAGCATGGCTGTGCCCTTGCTCTTCCTGCGGGCATGGGGGTCGGAGGTCAGTCCTCCGTCGTAGAACTTGATCTCCTAGTCCAGGTTGCTGCTGTGTCAATCAATCCGACTGTGTTAGGTAGCAACGGGGCCCTCATCCTTTCTGCCTTCTTAATCTGCTCACTGGGAGCTTGGCATGAAAGGCCTTAGATGCGATGCTCTCTGATGAAGAAGGAAAAATCCTCACTCCCCAGTGTCTTTGGGGCCCTGTGTCCTCTGCAAAGGGTGAATGACACAGGATTTGCCCAAGCCCCTGGGGACAACATAGAAAGGCGGTGTGGCCCCATTCACAAGGAAGGATCACCTAAGCGGTGAGATACAGTCTTGCAGGTCCTGAACCTTCTCTCCCAAATTCCAAGGAGAGGACCATCCCAGCCAACATTCCACACATAATCCAGAGGCCTCACAGCCTTTCCCTGGGCGTCCCCTGGGGCAGGGGTGGTGGCTGCTCAGTGGGGCATTCAGCTCATGGAAAATTAAACTCTATCAAGGGTACGAGCAGGCCAGCGGGTAGGCGCATGTGCGCACACATCCCATTTACGCCTCATCTTTCCTTTTGTGTCAACCAGAGAGGGTGGGTGGGAAGGTGACGTTCAAGGTTGGAGGGTAATTGACCCGAGAATGCAGCGAGCAAACATCTTAAACACCATGGAGAGCCTCTGGAAACTGATTGGAACCATTTGTGTGGTCAACAAGAATGAGGGCCGCAGAGAACTGGAAAGCGGGACAATATCTGCTCTGTTCTGAGGCGCAGAACAGATGCCAGCGTTCCTCCTGACTTTACAGCTTTTTCTTGGCTTGTGCGGGTGAAAGAGGCTGATTAAAAACGGGGCCTGCACTGGATGTGGAGCAGCCTGCCAGATTGTGGCACAGACCCGGTGGGCCGGGCCCAGGATCTCACCGCCTGCAGCTCCCACTGAGCACAGGCATCAGGCAGCTCCGCCAGCCTGGAGGCCGGGCCCCAGGGATGTGCCCGCTCTCCCTCTCTCTCTCTCTCTCTCTCTCTCTCTCTCTCTCTCTCTCTGGGATCTTCTTCCTGCCCTTCTGCCCGAAGTCAGGCTCAGGCTAAGAAACAGCATGACACCGCCATCCCTCAGCGTTTCCCCAACTAATAAACCCCTCAGAAACGGATGGAAAGACATTCATCCCCCCAAAGCCATTTCTTCCTGCAGCGGTGTCTTAGGTAAAGCCGAGTGAGCCCAGGGCATTGAGTTTCACTGGGCGAATCACTGTGTGGTCTGTTCTGAGAGCCAAGACTTTCCAACCATACATTTCAACGGCGGTTACTCAAGTTTGGGTAAGAAAACACTTACCCAATTTCCGAGCAGACGGTGAACCGCGGGGCCTGTAACAGATATGAAGAGTCGGGTGCGAGTTTCCCGGCAGCACCGGGCTCCCTGACCCAGAGCGCACGTCCGAGGGGCTGATACAGGATGCAGCCATGCTTGCCAATTAGCTCCTGGCCCCTCTGGTGGGAGATGGGGCAAGGTTCCCTGTGTGCATTTCAGAGACTTTCACATGGTGCCCGCTCCCCTGCCAGAGGGGTTGAGGCTCGCGGGAGGAAGCTGGAATGTGGATTGGAAAATGAAAATACTCTCTTAATGAGGAGCCAGAAAAGACTGGAAATGCCAGAGCTGGAAGGGGCCTTGGAGAGGGGCGAACTCAGGTCTTGGGGCTTCGGTGGCCTCCTCCATAAAAGGAAGGAATGGGGGCGGAAGGGGGTGCCTGAGGCCAGCCGTCTGAGGCCACCCAAGGTGTTAGTGGCTCAGCTGGGCTCAGACCCCTGACCCCAATCCAGGCTCTTTCCGCCACTGCATGCTCCCCATCCAGAACAGAGCCCGGTGAGAGCATTCAGCAGGAGGCAGCTTCCCTGCAAGTATTTGTTCTGCTACACCAGAAGGGACTTCTGCAGGCCGGAAGGTCATCTAACCTCCCTGTTACACAGAGCCTTTGAGATGGAGCTGAGCCACTTCTGATGGAGGCTCCTTAATTCATTCCACCATGTTCTGACTTGTTCCATGTTGTGTGTGTGTGCGTGCATGTGTGTGGGTGCATGTGCATCTCTGTGTGCATGTGTGTCATAGTTACTGAGCCTCCCACCTCCATCCCAGCCAACGAAGCGCGACACCTGTTCTGGGCTCTAGGTATCACCCCCACTCTAGAGAAGTCCCAATCCAGCTGAGGAGGCAGATGCTGAACAAACAATTGGCGGTGGTGTGATAGGCAGGACAGTGATCCTTGCTTTCCCACAGGCCAGTAATCCCTTGAAGTGGGACAATAAGCTCTATCCATCCCAAAACTCAGTGCTGAGCAGATGACTGATAGAAATGTGCATTGTTGGTTCATGGGTACCAGCTTGTTGATTAGCTGATTGGTTGGTCGGTTGGTTCACTAATTATTGATTGGTTGCTATTGGTCCAGTGGACAGTTGTTCATTGGTTGGTTGGTTGGATAATTAATTGATTGACCAATTCTTGATTAGTTGTTATTGTTTGGGTGACTGGTTATTAATAACTAGGATCCCGTTGCACGAAGTTTCGTGCAATAGACTTTTCCTTCACCTGGCTGCCGGCACCAGTTATCCGCCAGCAGCAGTTTTCCTCTGGCCACCCGCTGATCAGAGCGCCTCCCGCCAGCACGATCGGCCACCCCGAGAGGAACTCTGATCGGGCGGGTGGCCAGAGGAAAACTGCTGCTGGCGGAAAACTGGTGCCAGCAGCCACGCAATCGGCCACCCCGACAGCGTCTTCCGCAGCGCCGGCCTAAGCAGCGCCGTCCGTTTAAGCCGGCGGGAGGAGCGGGGGGCGGGGACTCGCGAGTCCCCGCCCCCCGCTCCTACCGCCAGCCAATCGGCCACCCTGAGTCCCACCCCCCCCCCCCCCGCGCCTCCACCCGGCCCAATCGTGGGCATAGCGGAGTGATGGTAATTTGCATATTACCATTTTATTAGGTATGATGATGATTGGTTGATTGGTTGGATGGATGGATGGATGGATGGATGGATGGATGGATGAATGGGTGGATGGATGGATGGATGGTTAATTGACTGACTAATTCTTGGTTAGTTGTTATTGGTTGGGTGGGTATATGTTCATTAGTTGGGTGGTTAGTTGATTGGTTGGCTAGCTGAAAACAAAAACCAGATCTAAACCGTTCTGGTATCCTAAAGGGGACATGGACCGTGGGGTCAGAAAGCATTGATCCCACTCTCTATTCTGCCACTTCCAAACTTTGTGACCTCAAGAAAGTCCCTCCTCATTGACATTTTCAAGCCACAAGTTCCTCATCTGTAAAATAGGTACTTTGAAGTTAATATCGATGACATTCAGTAAATGGAAGCTATTATTATTATTGCTATAATTCATCATAGAAATGAAG
The DNA here is from genome assembly GCF_951640355.1 of Cnephaeus nilssonii. Classification (NCBI taxonomy): domain Eukaryota; kingdom Metazoa; phylum Chordata; class Mammalia; order Chiroptera; family Vespertilionidae; genus Cnephaeus; species Cnephaeus nilssonii. The sequence goes on from NC_137091.1 coordinate 31,055,330, forward strand.
AATTAGATTCTATAATTTGTCAGGCATCTTTCCCACAACCCCACAGAATGTCACTTTGCGAGTATGCACACCATCACACAGCCTATGTGATGAGTGATCATCCTGTGTGATGAGTAATGAGCGTATGTGATGAGGGCAGAAAAACACAGGATATCACAGTCTTTGCATAATAAGAGCCAACCTGTCACTAGAAAGTGTATGGAACCCTTGAATCAGTTTCAAATCCCATTGGCTTTCAAGTCTTTTCTCCCTTGGCCATTTGGGATTGAAAGCCAGCACTGAACACAAGCCTCTAATGGAGAGAAGGCTCCCCGAAGCTCACCTATACATGACCTACAAGCATCCAAAACATTTACAGTCTGTGAAGCACATTTGCATCTATGATGTCATGTGACCTTCATTTTACTCCTGGCAAGCAGGCAAAGCTCAATTAGTCTCCTCAGTCTACAAATGTGGAAACTGAGGCTCAGAGATGTAAATTACTCAAGTCACACAGCAGAGCCCAAGGGAAGTCCTATGCCTTTTCTGAACTAGGGCACATGTTTAAGGCCTTAGAGCACAAAAATGTATTGAGCAGGAATCCTTGGGCCAAAAACATCTCTGAAGTTGTTGTTTTAGTTTAAAATCCAAGACAGTGCCTTTGTCAGCATGCTTTCCGAGGACAACCCACTACTCAAACACAGAAATCACCATTTTTGCAAATTTCCCATGAATATCCCAAAGAGTTATAAATAAACATATTAATATCAACATTAAATCAACCATCATACAATTCTGGGAAAATGCCAAGGTAACTAAATGCTAGCTCAAATGACCCTAGTTCACTCCCATCACATGTATGGAGGGGACTCCTGTCCAATCTTCTCTCTCCAGAATCCTGGGAAGTGAATATGGCTTCCTTCTTTTTCCTAGTCATGTCTGGCTCCAAGCTCTTGTTTGCACTGAATTTTTCCACTTATGCATCATGTCACTTACCCACATGTGACCATCTCTGTTCTTTTGGCCTAGCAGATTAGACCCAGTGAAGACGAAAATTAGTGAACTAGAGGACAGAGCTAAGAGATCACAGAGAATGCAACACAGAAATTCAGAGATGGAAAACATGAAAGAGAATTAAGTGATATGGAAGATAAAATGAGAAAATCCAATAAATATTTAATAAGGTTTCTAAAAAACAAAATAGCGCCCAGGCAGCAAGGCTCAGTGGTTGAGCATTGACCTGTGAACCAGGAGATCACAGTTCAATTCCCGGTCAGGGCACATGCCCAAGCTGTGGGCTCAATCCCAAGTGTGCAGCGTGCAGGAGGCAGTCTATCAATGATTCTCTCTCATCGTGAATGTTTCTATCTCTCTCTCCCTCCCCTTTTCTCTCTGAAATCAATAAAAATATATTTAAAATAAAACAAAATAGATAATGAGAGTGAAGTACTTTTAAGTGAAATAACACATAAAATTTTTCCAAAATCAAATAAGGACTTGAATATTCAGACTGAAGGAGCATACTGACTCGCAAGCAGCTGGATGGATGGATGAATGGATGGATGGATGGATGGATGGATGGATGGATGGATGGATGGATGATCTAGTGGTGGACTTAAATAATGACATATCTGTGAAAAGACTCGCTTAGCTTAAAATCAAACAATGAATTCCTAATTCACTATTCTGAAAATCGTTCTGACCCATAAAAAAGAACTGAAAGACTTCTTGGAGATGTAGGAATTCTGTTGCAAAGTAACAAAAAGTAAATCCCTACCTCATCTCATAGACAAAAATAAACTCCAAATGCATTAAAGAGCTAAATATGAAAAGCAAAATGTTTGGAGGAAAGTATACAGGAATAGTTTTATAAATTTTGAGGAGGATTTCTGAAAAAGAGGTGCAGATAAAATCATAAAGGAAGGGTTGATGACTGGGGGATGCTGGAGAGGGTTCAAGGCTGAGTCCCATTGAATAGCTCATCAATGATGGGATTTTAGTGATAAGCAGTAAAAACTTCTGGGAGTGGCTGAGTTCCTTCAAATCATCCTAGAAGGCAATTCAAAGTATCCAGACCAGCAAGGAACACATATCATCATCACCATAATCATCACCACCATCACCTTCATCATCTACCATCATCATTATCATCAATAACTAACAGATACTGAGCACTGACCATGCACATTTAATCTTACACATTCTATCTGCATTTGCTCATTTAATTCTTATGAAAACTTTCAGCAGCATAGATAAAGCATTGTTCCCCCTTTGTAGATGAGAAAGCAGAGAGAGATTATGAGACCTGCCCCCTGTCCCACAGCTGGGAAGCCTTGATGCCAAGGCTGGCCCATGTCCTCTAGCCTGCTGCCATGTTAGGTCCTGGCCCATGTCCTCTAGTCTGCTGCCACGTTAGGTCCTGGCCCATGCCTGTCATGCTGAGTTCTTCACCAGGTGTCTTCGAACTGCTGCCTTGAAATGGATCCTCTTCATGCATGGGCTGAAATATATTCTTGTATATTTCATAGTTCATTAAGACCTCCTAGGACCCGGGGCTCTGCAAGACCCCAGAGATGTCGAGTTCTGTGTCGTGTGGTTCATTTCATCACAGGCTGATGGGAAATGTCATGCAAACATGTTTTTAAGTTTAGAAACACAAACAAACATATTGACTATTTTCCAAGGGTTCCACCAACAGGAGGGCACTGACTCTAATGGAGTGTGAAAGATCCACGCTGGAGAGGGTAGAAGTGAATGAACCCTCTCCCTTTCTAAGGTGACTGGTGAACACTGGTTTTTGCAGTTTGAAAAACAACTACATTTCAATCAGGATCAAATTCCAAAGACTTTGTCAGCACTCACTAGTGCCCACATGGTACAGAGCCCTAGCCTGGCCAACTTCCTACTCAAAAACCTACTTCTACAACTCTTTGGATATTAAACACACACACACACACACACACACACACACACACACACACACACACGATAAACTCAGCCAAAACCCAAATGAAAGGATCTATTCCCACTTTAATGCCAGTTGAGGGTGTGTATAGGCTGCTCTGGTATCTTTTACACACCTATTTTTAAATGCTGCACACTGAATGATCATGACAGAACATATAAAACTGTGTGAATTCCATCTAAAAATTACAGCAAGATCTAGGCAGTGAAGACGTGCAGTTAAAGCTATTAAGCCGTGGTGGTGAGGCCTAAATCGTACTGAATGAGTCCTCTTTTGAACAAGGGGCATGAGCTAAAATATCTTGATCTTCTTCCAGAAGGTGCCCTAATTATAAACCCACCTCCTCCAGGGAATGCAGGGACCCACGGTGTTCAGATGCAGTTGAGGGTCAAGTTACGAAAACCAAGGTCAGCACACATTCCCAAGACCATCCATCTGTGAGAAAGGTCTTCAGCTAACACCTAGGACAGGCCCAGTGATGTTCTAGGCACCCAGATACATTAACTCACTTTAGACTCACCACAGCCCTGTGCAATCAGCACTGTCGTTGTCACTAAAATAGTAAAATACCCAATATAAAATACAGATGTGGAAACTGAGGCACAGTGAGGTTAAGCAAGTTGTCCAAAGACACAGCTAGTAGGTGGCGGAGCTGAAATGTGAACCCAGACAAACTAACTAACTCTGATCCCTGCTCTTAACCACCACACTCCCTGCCTCTTCTGAATATCTACTAGCAAGGTCATACTTGATTGTACAGGCATTGCTACCAGACATAGAGATAACAATACTAATTTCCCAATTAGAATACAGATTCCCTCCCTCCAGACGGAGCCGGCAATGACTCCATCCAATAATTGTCCCATCCAATAATTGTGGCTCAGTGGTTGAGCATCAACCTGTGAACCCGAGGTCATGGTTCCCGGTGAGGGCATGTGCTGGACTTGCGGGTTCAATCCCCAGTAGAGGGGGTGCAGGCGGCAGCTGATCAATGATTCTCTTTCATCATTGATATTTCTATCTCTCTCTCTCCCTCACCCATCCTCTCTGAAATCAATAAACATATTTTTTTAAATAACTTTGGTGTGAATTTTTTAAAGGTGCCCCTTCCTCAATCTGTCACAAAATGGTTGTCATAGACATTCTATTGGAGCAAGTCACTCTCCTGCCACCTGCTGAGAGTCTCATAATAAGCCTCCATGTCTGTCATCTGTGATGTGGATGGGCCATTAGGTCTGTGCAGTGCACAACCTGAGCAGCTGTGAACAGTGGCCCCACCCGCCATCCTCGGCCCAGTCCAACGGGGGCAGTTCCGACAGTCTCCCTACAGAACGGTGGCAGCAAAGCAGAGGCGAGCAGTGTGGTCCCTGGAGTCACGCCTCGCGTGGCCATTGCTGGGACTTAGTGAGGTAGTGGAAGTTAAGTGTTCCTAGAAGCTGCTCAGTTATTCAAAACACTCTCTCATCCTCAGCTGGCCCCAGGCAGCATGCGAGAGGCTGGGAATGTCTTCTCCTGGGGGCATTTGTCCACCCAGACAGACGGTGCTTAAAACCTCCCCAGGAGGTTCTCATCCAAGCTTCCTTACATGTTTTGTTACAACCTCATCAAAATGTTATTTCCCTTCCTGGAAATGCTGGCTTGCGGATGGGTAAGATGACCTAAAATCTATTCTGACCCTTTACCTCCCTCCCTCAGTACCATGGGCACAAGTATGACCCACTATTCCTCAAAACAAACCTCTGAAAAGGTATTTTATCCCCATTTTGCAGATGAGAAAACGGAGGCTCACCCTGAGGAAGTGCCTCGCCCAAGGTCACACACCCTGTAAGGAGCAGAGCTGACAAGTCCAACCTGGTGTATTTGGACTTCACACGCTTGTTCTTAACCAACGAGGTAATTCAGCCAAAATAAAACCGTTTGTAACTGTTATCGATGAAGCTGACAGCAGTCAACTCACAGCCCTGAGGCATGCACACCACAGCAGATGAAGAAGTAGCCCTCTTTAGACAAAAACCACTTCTACTTCCCTTTCAATGAAATGGTGAAAACAGAAGAGCTGCTCAGCATTCATGGCATTTGGTGTCTCACAGAAACAGGACCTAGAACTCAAGGTGCTCTGAGCATTTTAACACCTTCTCACCTCCAAGCTCCAGCAGGCCAGCAGGCCTCACGGGAAACACTTCGTATTTTCCCTTTTCAGTCAGACCCCATCACCCTTTTGGGAATAACAGCTCTATTGAGATCTGACCTGCACTATGCTGGACAAGTTTGTAGCTGGGATCTCATTTATTCCACTTCATCTTTCCACCGCAAAAGATCTGAAAACAGAGGCTCGGCGTTCAGAGAGGGTGTCGTGCCCAGGGCCACCCAGCTGCTCCATGGCAGAGACGGGATTTGAACCTGGGTCTCCGTGAGTCCATTTCCAGGGATCTTCCGCTCATTCTTATTCTCTCTGCGATGAAGAATGGAGCTCAGGGGTGCAGTGGATGGCAGGGGCCCTGCTATCACTTCACTGTGGTCTGTTTTAGAGACAGCTACAAGACTGCACTTTTGTGTGGGTTAATAAACGCATGCCGCTTACTACTTCACCCATGTGTATCCTGGGGTCAAAGATATGCCCACATCTAGGAACAAGTATTACACAAATAAAGATTTTTTTTTTCCCCTAAGTTCCCCTGATTCTTGGAACTACTGAGACGTCATGCCAATATTTCCATAATTGTTTAAGTCCCACAAGGGAAAGTTAGTGAATACCAAAAGTCTCTGTGGTTGTCAGCTGCATGCAATCCTCCTCAGGCCAAATTTATTTTTTAATCCTCACGAAGGATATTTTTCCATTGATTTTTAGAGAGAGTGGAAGGGAGGGGAGGAGAGAGAGAGAGAGGGGGAAAGAAAGAGAGAGAAAGAGAAAGAGAGAGACATCGATGTGAGAGAGACACATTGATTGGTTGCCTCTCGCACATGCCCCAACCAAGATCAAGTCTGCAATCGAGGTACATGTTCTTGACTAAAATCAAATCTGGGACCCTTCAATCCACAGGCCAATGTTCTCTCCATTGAGCCAAACCAGCCAGGGCAGGTTAAAATTTTTCATGGACTGGCCCCAGTATTGAAGTTTGGAGGTGCAGAGGGGGGAACATTCTGCCTAAGAACACGCTGTGATGAGTTGCTCAGAAATAGGATGCAGGCCAGTGACAAGGGGTTGAAAATCAGGGAGATGAGAGCTCTCCACAAACGTCCTTCCATCAGACCTGAGGTCCCCATCAACAGTGGGCAAACACACAAACCATTATTAAAACCAATCAGCTAAAGCCAGGAAAACACCATTATTTTCCAATAATTCAATGCATTAACGACAATTAATTTATTTTACAATAAATTAAAGTCAATGAAATACCATTAAAACCAAAAATTGTGTTGCCTTTGGCGTAATTGTAAGACAATTGGAATATGGTCTAGAGCAGTGGTCGGCAAACTCATTAGTCAACAGAGCCAAATATCAACAGTACAACGATTGAAATTCCTTTTGAGAGCCAAATTTTTTAAGCTTAAACTTCTTCTAATGCCACTTCTTCAAAATAGACTCGCCCAGGCCATGGTATTTTGTGGAAGAGTCACACTCAAGGGGCCAAAGAGCCACATGTGTCTTGCAAGCCGCAGTTTGCCGGCCATGGGTCTAGAGTGAGTGTCCTTAGTGACAAGATCATGGACTAGGAAGGCGAGGACCCCAGGTCCCCAGGTCCCCATCCCAGAACCACTCACTAGCTGAGACTCTGGCCGACCCATTCATTAGTTTCTTTGTGGGTAAAATGGGGGCACAGGGTATGGCATGAGGCTGGGTAAATGGCACTGGCATAGTGCTCTTCAGATATGTGCTGTGATCATCAGAGGACGTTGTGATGTCTAAAATGTCCCACAAATTGTAACAAAGGTGGGATATAGTCCAGTGATGTCAAAAGGGTTCCCACGCTAGTTCACCAATTGCAAATGGAGACGTTGTGTTAAGAAGGATTCTGAGGCTAAATCTAAGGTCAGTGGGATGGAACTCTGAGATCAATCAGCCATGTCGGCCATGGCTGTTGGAGACTTGAATTAAACAAATGACATAAACTCCCCCTAAAAACAGCCCATGCCAAAACTATACGGTTATTTTCTTTATGAAAAACGTCCAAAAAGTGAGAACTTTGGTAACACAGCCCAGGCATTAGCCATTCTCCACAGGAAATGTTCTCCTAACAGGTTTAATTCTTGTGAACTTTCCAGGGAATGCCCAGATTCCATCCCTCCTCCTCCACTCCAGACGTGATACCCTCATGGAATGGGCGTTCCTATTTTCTCAGGCCTCCTCTCCTCTTCCAAACAGGACAGAGAGATGTGCAAGCTTCAAAGAATGTTTCATGTTCACACAAAAAAGGCAGATTTTCCCATCTGCCTGGAGGTTGCTTTTGGGCCGCGGCCATGGGAATCACAGAGAGCTCCGCGACATTCCAGCGAGTTCCCCGACATGACGACTTCACCAGGGCCAGCGGGGAGGGACCCCCGCTCGCGCGGAACCTGCCGCGGCCACTTCCTTGGCACCGAGACCCGCTCCCCAGGCCGCCTTCTCCTCCGGCTCATGGAGCCGTCCCTCTGGGAAGGCCCACATCTGCTGCCCTGGCCACGAGCAATTCACGCTCCCCAGCGCCAAGGGCCCCGGTGCCAGCCCCGCGGCGAGAGCGGATTGTGGTGGTCTGTCTGTGTTTGTTGAAACTGGGCCGAGAGAAGCGGCCTCCCAGTCAAGACGGCCTGGAATGCGCCGCCGAGCGCTGTGCAGACGGCTCTGTCAGCAAGCTCAGGAAACGGGCTGGAAGGCCTGGGACCAGGCCCAGGTCTGGACCGGCTCGCCCAGGAGCGCGCTGTAGGAGGGGACGCGGACGGGCGGCTGCACCGGGACAGAGGTCCCTTCTGTGTCGATGCCAGCCTGCCCTCTCTCGGGTTGCAGCGTGAGGCCCTCCCCGGGTAGAAAATCCAGCAGGAAGCCTGGCTTTTCCTATGTGGTCCCTGGGGCTTTTTGCAAAAGGGAACGCTGAGCCGTGCCGACCCTTTGGAGGCTGTGAGGGTAGCCTCTCTTCTCCAAATGCACAATCTCTGGGGACACACACACACACACACACACACACACACACACACGCACTCACACACCTCATCTTAAAATATCCACAAAGCAGCATTAGCTATCGTGAAGGCAGTCCCCCTTTATTGAACTCTTATTAGAGAGCGAGTGTGTCCTGCAAAGTGGTATTCAAAATATTCAGCAAACAGCAAGCCACAGGCACCGCTGGTAAGAACACACTGGAACAGGTCTCAGAAGCCCCTCGATGCCAAACGTTACCCTTTAGTCTCTGGGTCATGAGGAGGTTGGGAAGGGGTGGTCCTGGGGGCCTGGCAGGGGCAAGAGGAGGGCACCGGGGCCGCCGGCCAGTGGTTACTTATCAACAAGTGGGGCAAAATGTCCATATGTAACCTCAGTCCTGTCCCTGCGCCTTGTGCCTAGGTGGCAGCATCCGTGCAAGGGGACCTGCCCCCAAACAACTCTGCCCCACTCTGTGTGCACCCGTGGGCCCTCCCCGGAGATGGCAAGCGTGTGCCCATCTCCTTGACTCAGCTGGACCTGTGACGGCCGGGCCCACAGACCGCGGGGGAAGTGACATCCAGGTGGCCCCAGCCCAGGGCTTAGAAAGACCTGGCCTCGCAGCCCCGGATCTGCTTGCAGGAAAGAATGTGAAGAGGCCCTGGAGAATGAAACACGTGGAGGGAGGCCACGCCCAGGAGCCACACTGCTCGCCTGCCACAGCCCCCGCTGCCACCTCAGGGAGACACGGAAACAGGGTCTCCTGAGAGACGCCAGCTGGACCAGAGCCGTGCAGCTGGGCCCCAGCTGGCCCCCGGGGTCACGAGACTCAGTAAAATGCTATTGTTTTAAGCCCCTGTGTTTGCGGATGGTTTGATGCACAGCACCTGACGACTAGAATGCTACCTGACATACGTTCTGTTCTTTATTATCCCTGTGAGGTGGGCATTATTATACTCATTTTACAGACTCTAGGAGGCGAAGGAATTTGTTCAAAACCACACTAAATATTCAAAACCAGCTTGGTGGGTCCTCTGACACACACACCCCCCCCCCAAAAAAATCCTACTTTTCAGGCAAACCCACAAGCTCCTCGCACTCTCAGACTCCCACCCTTCACCAAATCTCCAGAAAGCATCTGCGTGACCCCTGGTTTCTGCTCGTAACCTTGTCAATCTTCCCATTCTGCCCAGCAGGGCATCTCGGCCGTGGGGAGCATCCCTGTGCCGTCAGAGCCAGCAAGCCCACCGCTGTCCCCTGCAGCCTCCCTCCCTTTCAGAGCGCCCGTGCTGCCCGGGCCCAGTACCTTCTCCTGGGAAAGCCGCCCGCCACGTGACAGCTCCGTGGGTATATTTAGCTGCTGGGAGACTTCTCAGGATGGCAGTGTTGATCCTGGAGCCCGGTCCCGCCTGCGTGGACGAGCGCATGCAGTGTTCTCACCGCCCGCTCTTCGTGCTTTACACGCTCCCTGCGCAAGCTTCCTCTGAGAAACGTTGTGTAACATTTATGAGCCGTATTCCTGTCAGTGCTAATGAAACTGGGGGGGAAACTCTCATACTTTTTTCCCACTGCCAAGTACTTTTCCATATTTTTTCTGTCTTTGTTATGAAATCACCCCAGCTATGTTAGTTAATTATTCAAAACAAAACTGCCCAGTGAGACTGAATTCATCCCACCAGAGGGCCAAGTGTTTTTATTCCTGTTGTGCGGTGGTTCCTGTCTCCGCCCAGCTCTCCCCTCGGCCCTCATTAGGGTGATGGATGCCCAGAGTAAGCAATTTCAGGCTGGAGAGCGGACGAGAAGCACATCATCCCCTCCCACTGGCTTTATTCTCCTGTTTCCCTGTACTCGTCCTTCAAGGCTCTGCTGAACTGCCACCTCTGCCAGGAAGCCCTCCGGGAGCTCTCCTTCCTCTTCACCTCCATGACTTCATTTGCTCCCGAGTTCCTGTCTCTAAGCTAATCTCTCATTTTTATTTCTTATCTTCCCAGCTATATGCTATGCTCCAAAGTTCCAATCTCATAGAGATGGCATCATTGTCATCACAGCTGAGCACCCACCCTGTACTCAGACACTGTACCCAGCACTTCCTGTGGATTATCTTATTTCATAAAAAACACAGTGATTTCCCCATTTTGCAGAGGAGAAACTGGGGCTCCAAAAAGGGGAGCCATCAGGCGTAGCTGGGATGTGAGCCCAGGTAGCTCGAGGTCAAGGCCTGAGTCGTTAACCCCATTAGTGATTAATAAATCTATAACCCTCATCCAGGGTCACTAAGCAAAAAGAGAAAAAGTCAGGAGCGCAATCTAACTTTCTCTGCAAATGAGCAATGGAGAAAACGATAGCTCATTAATGCTAACAAGCATTTTGTTTATTGTATTCCTTGCCTGTGGTCGTCAAAAATAATGCATACGTTTTCATGTTTGTTTTGGCGACACGGTGCAAGAATTCTAAAGTTAGCCCAGAGGTTTTACTCCATAAGTCTTGCTGTTCGAGTATCTCCTAAAGAAATGAGCACGAGGTGGCTAAAGATTTATTCACGGTGATGCTCACGGCAGCCTGACTTCCAATAGCAAAAACATTGGAAACAATCTAAATAAAAGCAAAGGGACTGAGTGTGCAATATGGCTGATGTGATTACTTTCTTCTTTCCTTTTTCTGTGTTTTCCAAATCCCTTCAAAATGCATGCATTGCTTATCGGATCAGAGAGAAAATCAATAGTATTTCTGAAGCAAAGCAGGGACACGCGTCACCTCCTTCCTGTGGGCAGACTCTGAGCAATCTTTCTGAAGGGCATTTTGGCAGCACAGGTCCGAGCCCACAATTCTCCTTCTAGGAATTCGTCCTACAGAAATGCTCGCACAAATGCGCCAAAATACACGTGTGAGGATGTTCACTGAAGCAGGTCTTGTAACGGCAAAAGACTCAAATCAACCTAAAAGTTTACCCAAAGGGAATGGTTAAGTAAATTATGGTACATCCATGCAAAGGAATACTGTGCAGTAAAAAGAAAGAAATGGAGCTATAACATGAAAAACTGGCTGTGATATATTATTGAATGAAAAAAGCAGGTTGCAGACCTGTGAGTGTAGCACAATCCCATTGGTGTAAAAATGTATAAATATATGTGACCGTTTATAGAGACATTGGAAAGTCTGGAAGGATGTACATCAAGCTCAGCCTGTGGTTACCTGGATGGGGAACAAATTGGAAGAATGAGAAACTTCTATGTTTCACTTAGCTTTTAATATTGCTTGAATTGTTTCCAAAAGCGATATTGCTTTAGGCAAGTAAATATATTCTTCCTTTACTTTCTGTTGTAAAAAAAATGTGAGCGTGTGCAAAAACAGAAAGATCAGAACAATTAACCCCAATGTACCCGTTGCCCAGCTTCCAAAGTGATCATTGCAAACCGTAAATGAAAAAATTAAAAAAGATCAACTCCTGTCCAATCTTGCTTCCTCTCTACCTACCCATACAGATTTCAGTGCTGCCGTCACACCTAAAGAGGAACAAGTGTGTGACGTCATCAAATGGCTAGTCTGTTCACATTTCCAACTTTGCATAACATTGTAAGTCACCTTTAATGATTGTTAGAATCGTAATCCAAAAAGGAGCTACAAATTACAATCCTCTGATATGACTTTTAGTTCTTTCTATTATACAGATTATTAATTCTTTCTATGTAATATATACACACATGGATATGTATATATGTACATACATGTGTGTATAATTATGTGTGTATATATATCTGCATATGTGTGTGTGTATGAAGTGGGTGATCTGGCTACCCCATTGAAAAATGGGAAAACTGAGGCACATAGAGTCTGGGTAACTTGCCCTGGGTACACACATTTGTACAGGCAGCGTAAGAGAATGATTGAGAAAGAGAGAGTAATTGGAGAACCCAGGTCATTTGTCCTCTAAGGTTTCCCACAGCCTGGGTGTGGCTGGTTACAACCTGTTCTTCTGTTCTTAGTGTTGCCTGTAAATTGGTGGTTAGGTCAAGAGGGCCAACAAGTTCAGGTATGATGTTTCAGGCAAGATTGCCTATGAGACTCTTCATCAAGAGTGTCTAGCCCCAGCCAGTGTTTCTCTCTCTCTCTCTCTCTCTCTCTCTCTCTCTCTCTCTCTCTCTCTCTCCCCTCTCTCCCTCCCACTCCTCCCCACCCTCCCTCCCTGCCATTCTCTCTACAAAAGAAAATCAATGGAAAAATATCCTCAGGCGAGGATTAACAACAACAAAAAAGAGTGTGTTGTCTCTCCATGGCCAGTGTGGCTCCGTTGGTTGGGTGGTTGGGTGTTGTACAACGCACTGAAAGGTTGTTGGTTGGACTCCCAGTCAGGGCACATGGCAAGGTTGCATGCTCAATCCCTAGTAGGGGGCGTGCAGGAGGCAGCTGATCAGTATTCTGGTCTCACATCAATGTTTCATTCTCTCTCTCTCTCTTCCTCTCCCTCCTACTCTTTCTAAAATCTTAAAAAAAAAAAAAAAAAAAGTGTTTTGTCTCTTGTTCCGTGATGTTCCCTGTGTTGACACCTAGTGCTGATAACCCACTGGCTGGTGGTAATGTGTTAGGCACTGCTCCTGGCTTCGATACAGACACAGGGTGGTTGTGATCACAGGCAGTTTTCAGCAGCCTTCGTTCTTTGCTTCCAGCTCCCTTACGCTTGATTCCAGGAGCCCCAGAAGCGCGAGGAGATGGCGCGCACTCGCGGTGTGCCCTTCTGCTAGCCATGGGCGGGCCTGTCTGAGCCGCCATCGCACAGAATAACGCCCTCCCATGGTGCTGACCAGGCGAACACACTCTGGAGGCTGAAACTCTGTGGGGCAGTGTGGGGAAGGGCTTCTTTTTACAGGCGTTTCATCCACACCCAGAGGCAGCTCAGTCAAAAGGATGATCTCACAGGCCCTGGGCAACACTGAAGGCCTCCAGTCAAGGCGTTCTCGTTTTCTGATTGTGTGACCCAGGGCAAGCGTCCTGCCCTCTCTGTGCCTCAGTCTCCCTGCTACACCCCCTTCCTAGGGGAGTAGCAAGAACAGCAATATGTAGGAATTACTCAGAACCACGCTGGCACAAGAAATGCTGACTTCTCTTCCTCGACCTGAATGGGATAGGGATGAAGCCCAGTGGGCACACTGGGGATTAGCAGACCCTGGACAGTGAGAAGTGTTTTGTGCTGGAGTCAGCCAATCAGGGCCATGCTGCTTCTGACCTTTGTGACCTTAGGCAAGTTACTTCGCCTCTCCAGGCCTCAGCTATTACATCTGTGAAACGGGGTGGTGATGAGACCCAAGCCTCAGAGGAGTGCTGCAAAGATTTGACAGCCCAGAGCATGCAATGCTAAGAGCTGACATTTATGGATGACTTTGCTCCAGGCACGCAGATCCAGGCTTTCTCTGTCTTACTGAAATTTGTGTCACAACCGCCCTAGGGCAGTGGTCAGCCAACTCATTAGTCAACAGAGCCAAATATCAACAGTACAACGATTGAAATTTCTTTTGAGAGCCAAATTTTTTTAAACTTAAACTATATAGGTAGGTACATTTTTATTAACTTAATTAGGGTACTCCTAAGCTGGCCTTTGCTAAAAACTCAAGGGGCCAAAGAGCCGCATGTGGCTCGCAAGCCGCAGTTTGCCGACCACTGCCCTAGGGGAACTGGCCAATTTCACCCCATGTAAGGTTTCTAGCAGTACGCCAAGCATGCCAGACTATCACCGGCCCACAGTCAGTCCCTTGTCTGAAACCCCTGGGCAAAATGTGTTTCTGGGTTCAGAATTTGGGGGATTTTAGAAAGGCAAGGAGATACATACCATGTATTGTCTTAATGCTCCAGCAGGGTCTGGCAGCACCCGCCATTAAGCACATCGATACTTCCACAGCAAGACATCTGCGCATCCCCCGCTAAGTGGGTTAAGCAAAGACCTGCATAGACTCATCAGTTCAAATCAAAGTTTGCCACCCCAGCCCTAACCGGTTTGGCTCAGTGGATAGAGCCTCAGCCTGCAGACTGAAAGATCCCAGGTTCGATTCTGGTCAAGGGCATGTACCTTGGTTGCAGGCACAACCCCAGTAGGGGGTGTGCAGGAGGCAGCTGATCAATGTTACTCTCTCACTGATGTTTCTAACTCTCTATCCCTCTTCCATCCTCTCTGTAAAAAATCAATAAGATATATATTTTTAAAAAATTTTGCCACCTCATTACCACAGGTCTTCGAATAACGTCGTTTTGTTCATCACAGTTGCACTTCAGTGTTGATGACTTGCCGTAGGAACTTAACTCTTGTTTGTAAAACAAGATAACAGCAAAAACAGCTTCCATATACATTGTCTCACTTAAAGACACAGAACCGATCCGTGACATGACGTGAGGACTTAGGGCAGTCTGCGGCAAACTTAGAAAAGTGCTTCAGCATTCAGACCTTTTGAGACTTGGCACAGAAAGGGGTGTGGGCTGGCAGTGTAAATATCAGCCAGACCACACATCCTTTGTGTGGTATAGGACCTGGTGACAAGAACATCAGAACAGCAGGTGGCCTTCACGGCCCCTGCACCCTCTCAGACAAGGCCGAGGAGCCCAAGCTTGGATACTCCGCTGGGCAGAGGGGACAGTTGGGCAGTTGCAGGGTCCAGGAAGGCTGAGATGAGGATGGGGACAAGGTCTTTACCACCATTGGTCCTTTCGCCCACGCCCTCATTGCCAAGGCAATATCGGGGGCCCTGAGCTGCTGAGGGGCCAGCCGGAGGTTCTGTGGGCTCCAGTCTCCCTGAAGGCCCTGGATCCAGGTGGTAGTAGGACCACATTAGGGCAGTCTGTAGAATCTCTAGTCTTGTCATCCTGGTACCCCTCCTTCTTTCCAGGCATGACCCCACCTCCTCAGCAAACCCTTTCTCTCTCCTTTCTCCAACTCCTTCTTCTATTGGGGCAGCCACCGTCCCCGCTCCATGGCCACCGCTGATTGGCCCAGGGGAGAGCCTATGGCCCAATCCGAGTGCTTCCCTGAGGCTTTTCACAGTATTGGGAGAAGGAACCGGAGCATCCCTCTCCTGGGGGCCATGAGGGGACTGGCTCCCCTGCTGTCCCTCTGCCCCCCGTGGAGGAAGCCGTTTGGAGAGTGCGAGAAGAGTGATGTGGAGAAATGGGTGTGAGAGAGACAGACATGCCTCACGCTCCCCTGGCTGAGCTGACCCAGGCCCGCTCCTGCCCTTTCCACGGCTCGGATTTCATCCTTCCAATAAATCCCCATTTTTACCTAATTTCAGTCGAGCTGGGGTGGGAACAGGGTGTGGGGGAGCGGTCCCAGCAGCTGGCCACGAGCGGCTCCATGGCTTGTAAATGAGAGCTCTGTTGGAAAGTAAACCCTGCTTCTGTATTTGTTCAGGAGGCTGGGGGCTGGAGGGGGGAGCACACCTCGCCCCCAAACCCACCCGGCACCTGTTGAGAAACACTGACCCCATTGCCGAGTTTGGATTTACACGGACTCTGTATAACACCTTGTAAAGAAAGCCACTGGTGCAGAAGATTAAAGGGCGCCATTAAGTTCGTTGTTTTATTTCTTCTGAGACTGAGCGAATGCTGCAAAAGTGCGAGGAAACATTGCCGAGTTATTTACTCTCCGGTACCAGGGGCCGAGCATCGCCTCCCCTAAGCAGCCCCAGTTGGGTCACGGTGGTGGTTTATAGGGTGTAAATGTTGTGTGGGAGTCAGCGCCATCCTGGAGGGAAGCTTGGAGCAGTCACGCGGGTCTGAATGGAAAGTTAGTGCCATAAAAACTCGTGGGGCGGCCTGGCGGCCTGGCCCGGGGGGGGCCGTGAAGGAG
Source organism: Cnephaeus nilssonii (assembly GCF_951640355.1). Classification (NCBI taxonomy): domain Eukaryota; kingdom Metazoa; phylum Chordata; class Mammalia; order Chiroptera; family Vespertilionidae; genus Cnephaeus; species Cnephaeus nilssonii. The sequence goes on from NC_137091.1 coordinate 31,071,212, forward strand.
GTCTGCCCCGCTCCGAGGAGTCCCTGCCATTCCTGGGTGGAATGTGTGTCCAGGCCCTGCCCCCGTGGGCTGCACTGTCTCTTTATGGAGCCCCGCAAATCCCTTCCTGGACCACGTGTTTCCAGGAGAAAGCAGCCCCTTTCGCTGCTGGCTGCCTCGGAGGGAGAGGAAGGAGGACTTTCACCTGAGACGGAGTAAGCCTCGCCCACAGGTGGAGCTGCCCGGGTTTCTGGCCTCCCTCGCCACGCTCCCTCACTATCTGGCTTTGGAGGGCAAATGGATCTTGGTAAAGCCCCTGGGAGTTAAGGGGACAGAAACGGACTTGAATTAGCTGGAGCCAAAGAGGGGATTTGTTGTAGGTGGCATGGGTAGTTCATGAGACTCTCGGGTCTCAGGTTAATAAACCAGGAACAAAGGCCTTCATAAGTCAGGGCAGACACCCACCGTCTCTCCCTCTCTCCCCAGCACCCCCACACACACACACACACCACCACCACCATGGAGTCCTCATACATGCTTCTCATGTTCTCGTGTGGGTGTCTTCTGCCCCTCCCCACTCCAGACCTGCTTTCTCTGGTTCTCTGTGGACATGGCAGAACACGAATGCCCCGTGGCTCCCAAGTGATATGCCATCATTCAAGCCACTCCCAGAGAGTGGTGCCTTTGAATTGCAAATTTCTAAGTGAGAGAATGTGATTGGCCAACCTGCAGTCATCCTATCTAATAAAAGAGTAATATGCACATTGATCATCACTGCAACACAAATATAGCTGCCCCCATGTGGTCAAAGATCCTGCCCCCATGTGGACACAAGATGGCCACCACAAGATGGCCAGCAGGAGAGGGCAGTTGGGAGGCACCCGGCCTGCAAGGGAGGGCAGTTGAGAGGGACCAAGCCTGCAAGGGAGGGCAGTTGGAGGTGATCAACCCTGCAGGAGAGGGCAGTTAGGGGTGACCAGGCCGGCAGAGGAGGGAAGTTGGGGGCAAACAGGTTGGCAGCGGAGTGGTTAGGGGGTGATCAGGCTGGCAGGCAGAAGCGGTTAGGGGCAATCAGGAAGGCAGGCAGGCAAGCAGTTGGGAGCCAGCAGTCCTGGATTGTGAGAGGGATGTCCGACTGCCCGTTTAGGGATCCGACTGCCCACCGGGATCGGGCCTAAACGGGCAGTCGGACATCCCTCGAGGGGTCCCATATTGGAGAGGGTACAGGCTGGGCTGAGGGACAACGCCCCTCCGTGCACGAATTTCGTGCACCGGGCTTCTAGTATATCTATGAGCCCGAGTCCTCATTGCCAGGATCACAAAAGAAGTCACCCCTGGCTCATTTTCTCCTCCTAGAAGTCATTTCCACATCCAGTAGTCAACAAATACACGCTAAGCACCTACTGTGTGCAAGCACATACTAGGTCAAGGGACACCATCATGAGCAAAAGAGGTCTGGTCTTTGCCCTCATGACTATCCGGACAACTGAGGCAGACAGGAATTCAATGAACTTTAGGCAGAGAAGAAAATCAGGTGTGGTTAGGTTAGGTTGCAGGTGAGCCACTGGGCGGCTATGCGGAGGCCACCTGAGTTTGGTAGCTTAACTGCCTAAGTCTCCATTCTCCATCTCTTGTCTCTTGCCAAGGATACCTTCCATCATCTACCCAGGACTCCATTCTAAAGAAGCCAAAACCCCTCTTGACTCTCAGCTCCTCCTCCTGGGAAACTCAGCAGCACAGAGAAAAATATTTATCTTATATTTAGCCACATCCCTACCAGATGACTAATCTCCCGTCCCCATGCCACAGTGAAACACAAGACTCAGCACACAGACTGTGGGATAGCAGGTACTGCAGCTGGCAGACCCCAATCACAGAAACAGGCCAAGGAGGGAGGCTGGGCAAATTATCACAATAAATCGGTGACCCTCCCCTGCTACTTCCACTTTGCCTGTTAAGACACCTTCAAATGTGCATCGTTGAGGCCTTCAGAGCTAAACTGTGTGATAACAAATGGTCTGAGAACAATTCATACAGAGTGTCTCTGATAGGTCAGGAACCGCTCCAGGCACTTGGCAAGGGTTAGCTCAGCCACACATCCCGCCAGGGACTAGTATCCTACCCATTTTATTGATGAAGAAGCAAAGGCACAGCGAGGTGGAGCCCCTCAGCCACGACCACACAGCCAGGAGGAGAAACGGCCAGGTTTTTTTAAATATATTTTTATTGATTTCAGAGAGGAAGGGACAGGAAGAGGGAAAGAGAGATAGAAACATCAATGATAAGAGAGAATCATTGACCAGCTGCCTCCTGCACACCCCCTACTGGGGATCGAGCCCACAACCCAGCATACACCCTGACCAAACTGGTTCATAGGTCGAGGCTCAACCACTGAGCCATTCTGCTTGGGTGATACAGCCAGTTTTAAACCTATGAGAGGCCTCCTGAGATCGCACTTTTCACCACTATTGTCTCTTGCTTCTTACAAGATATGCCACAAATGCAGCCCAGATAGACTAGGTTGTTGTTTTGCTAGTTATGTTCCCTCGTCAAAGAAAGCAGCCTGTGATGAGGGAGCTCTGGGTGAAGACTCCCACTCCCCCGCGCCCCGTGATTGGGGTCAAAGAACCCTCACAGCTCAGCATGTGGACCTACCTTATTCCAAACGCCAAAGCAGGAGATCCAAACGGCAGGCCAGTTAAGTGAGAACTTTCCGGAGCCTTCCCTCTCCTTCCTCCCACATGCTGACCCTGGTGGGGTTGCGGGGGATAGAAAGGGGAGGAAGGGAAGGGAGAGAAAATGAATAAGCCAACCAGGACCCACCTGCCCCTTTGCAGGCTTCCAAGCCTGAGGGGGCCTGATCTGGGAAAGAGAGAAATCTCAGATTGGGTTACAGTTTGGAGTTTTGACATTATCCTGGACTGGACTTTAATGCCTGGAAGGACCGGCCCAAGATTTCACCTGGGGGAGAGGAAACAACTTGTTGAGAGAGCAGGTTTAATGGGGAGCGGTAGGGGGCAGAGAGAGTGGCATTCAAGGACTCACTCAATAAACTAACTACTTCATCATACGATAAAGAATTTGTGGGCGCAGGCCATGTGGCTCAGCAGTTGAGCATCGACCCATGAACCAGGAGGTGACGGTTACATTCCCTGGTCAGGGCACATGCCCGAGGTTTCAGACTCAATCCCTAGTAGAGGGCCTGCAGGAGGCAGCCGATCAATGATTCTCTCTTATCATTGACGTTTCTACCTCTCTCCCTCTTCCTTCCTCTTTCTGAAATCAATAAAAAGATAATAATTTTTGCCCTAGCCAGTTTGGCTCAGTGGATAGAGCATTAGCCTGCGAACTGAATGGTCCTAGGTTTGATTCCGTTCAAGGGCACAGGCCGGGTTGTGGGCTCGATCACCAGTTGGGGGCTTACAGAAGGCAGCCGATCAATGATTCTCTCTCATCATTGATGTTTCTATCTCTCTCTCCCTCTTCCTTACTCTCTCAAATCAATAAAAATAAATATTTTTAAAAAGATAATTTTTTTATAAGAATTTGTTGGCAAAGACATCTGGGGAAAACAAGTTAAACAAAATTAAGCCAGTTTTGGGGTCATCTTTTCTAATAAACTCGTTGACATTGAATGAATTTCTATGTTCACTTCTATCAGTTTCTTTCATGTTAGACTCTGCTCTTATATGTAAAATATCCAAATAAATAGTAGCAGGGAGTCAAACAAAAGCACTCGGCCCTGGAAAACCAGAAAGTCTCCATGGGCCGGGGACAGTCCCAGCACCACGCTGAGGGGACACACGGCATTCCTCTTGCCTTTCCCGCCTTTTTTGTGAACAAATTAATTTACAAGGTGTTCCCCAAAGTGTGTTCTATAGAACCTTAGTTTCAAGATTCTGGAGGGGAAAGAATGAAAGGATTTCCATGGTTAAATCTATTTGGAGAAAGAAAGTTAAACAAAATTAAGCCATGATGTCATTCACAACCTCCTTGCGGGAGGAAATTGACATTTCTGATAAAATGTTTAAGTGATTTTTCAAACCAACTTCAAGTTGACCCTCAGTCAGGAAGCAATGATTGTCCACCAGTTAGTCTTTTTTCTTGTGCCCATGCTAAAGATTTGAGAGATGAGGAAGCTTTTAGTCTTCACTTTACATGGTTCTGTAATCTTTGAATTTTTTGCCATAGCCATGTATTTTTTTAACAAGTGTTTTTGGAGACTTAAACCATATATCATGGCCAGGTTGTGAAAAGGCTTAAATGCCCCGTGGTAGTATCTGGAAATTATCACGTGAGCAATGGGGAGCCGTGGGAGACCTTTGTGCCAAGCATTTCCTGGACTGGAGTGTCATTTTTAGGAGATTTACCTTGAACTAGTGACCCGCCCTCCCTTGCCTGTGTTCTTCTAAGCCAGTGGTCGGCAAACTCCTTAGTCAACAGAGCCAAATATCAACAGTACAACGATTGAAATTTCTTTTGAGAGCCAAATTTTTTAAACTTAAACTTCTTCAAACGCCACATCTTCAAAATAGACTCGCCCAGGCCGTGGTCTTTTGTGGAAGAGCCACACTCAAGGGGCCAAAGAGCCGCATGTAGCTCGCGAGCTGCAGTTTGCCAACCACGGTTCTAAGCTTCTCCTAAAACGAGGTGTGGACATTGTGGTCTTTCCATGTGAGTATTCAGAATAGATTTAAACAGAAAGTGACTGTTTAGAAAAAAGTGTGGAACACTTTGGAATAGGTGGAAAGGATTACTGGAGTTCATTGGAATCGATGACATTGATGGATTGAATTGAAGTATCGATGGACACTTCATTGGAATGCGGGGACTTGTCCAGCAAACCCTCAGCGCCACCTTGGGCTTGGAGTGGCTACTTAACCCCTGTGTACGGTGGGGCCCTGACGGATGCACATGACGCTGGTCCACAGACGTGCAAATAAATTCTGTCTGCAGACAAAGATGATTCCAAACACACCTCATTTGCCCTACCGAGTGAACCTGGGGTGTACCTCTGAGGAAATCCGTTTCTGATTGCCTATAGACAAGTCTGTTCTTCACATTCTCCTTTGAACCGGCTCCCATGTCCTACCAACTTATCGGTGATCTAAAGAGTGAAATCTCTTCTATGGGTTCATTTTATACTTTGAAAGTCATAATTTAATCTTTTGAAAACTATATTTTAACGTGACCGAATCAGAAGGGAAGAAAGGAAACCATGGCGCTGCTCCCCGGTGTCTGCCCTGGGAGGAATTAGCGATGACAGAACTGAGGATCTGAGTGCTTTATGACTAAGCATGTCAGGCCACCAGGACCGGAAAAGAGATGTGATTTGGAAATAGTTCGGCAGCCAGTTGGGCATGGAGTGGCAGGGGACTGTTCCAGATGTGGCAGAGTGGGGTGGGGGTGGGGGAGCGGATAGAGAAAATCTGATTATCAGATGTGCAAATCGCTTACAGGCATGTTTCTGTAATTAAACCATGCTTAACAAGACAGCAAGAATGAAGAAAAATGGGAAGAGTTTGAGAGGACTGGATGTGGGGGAACTTGTTATTCTTGAATCTGAACAATGAGGTGTTTTCTTAAAAGATAATCAGATAAGAAAGCAAAAGGAAGACTTGTTCTGAGCTGCGCCCAAGCCCAGGATCATACACTATTTACGTGAAATGTAAAAGCTAATGAAATTACAGGTCAATGATCAGGGAGCGGTGTTTGCCTGTTCACACGCTTCTTACCCGGGGACCAGCGGGCCGGCTGTGTTTGGAGGAATAATAATCCAGAATAGAGCGGGGCAGGGTCAGCTTTTGGGAGCAGATCCAGGCTCGGGGGGCTTTTTCAGGGTGAAAGTGACCTCCATGAGAGAGAGAAGGGAGACATTCTGGGCCGCTCCCTGGGCACCAGCATGACTTGGAATTGGGGCTCTGGGGTCCTGACCCCCCAGGCTGTCACGCGTGTCACGAGCTGGGCAGGCCAGGGGGGGGGGCATCCGCTCTTCACTCCATCCCCTCGATGCCTCTGTGAGGCGGGAGGAGGTTTTCCTCCACAGGCAACCGCACCATGGTAGGTCTCGCCTGCTATGGAGATGGACCGGAACCACGCTTCAGGCCGGAACCTCTGCTTTTTGGGTTTTTGTGGGGTTTTTTTACATAATAATACAACTCTCTTGGCCTAAAACCAAGGGATAGGAGGTACAAACTTCCAGTGATAAAAGAAATGTCACAGGGATGTGTAACGTTCAGCCTAGGGAATAGAGTGAAAAATATTATAATAACTTTGTATGGTGGCAGATGGTAACTAGATTTATCATGGGGAAGCGTTTCACAATGTCTTTAAATATTGACTCCTTATGATGAACATCTGAGACTAACAGGCACTGTGCACATCAATAAAAAAATAAAACTGACATGCAGGGACCCCGAGGAGTATATAGGATGCGGGTTGAGCTCAGAGATTTTGAAGTCGGGGCTCAAATTCTTGCAGCTTCTGTTTGTTGACTTGGGTGGGCTCATCTTCCCAACCCTGAGGTCCCTTGTCGTCAAGGGGTTTCCATCCCTCTGGGCCGGACTTACACTGGCTGACGCTGAACCCAGCGGCCGTAGCAAAGTGAAGCACGCAAGCTGGACACGGGCTTGCGATAGGATAGCGGAGGCTGCCGAGAACCGTGTCTTGAAGTAATAAAAAGGGTAGGAATATAATTTTTATAATATTTAAATAGTAGTTTGTAGCACTCACTGCATGCCAGGCACTGTTCTATTTAACCCTCAAAACAAATCTACGTGGCCTGGCCTGTGTGGCTCAGTGGTTGAGCATCGACTTATGAACCAGGAGGTCACCTGCCCTCGTTGCTGGGCTCGATCTCCAGTAGAGGGTGTGCAGGAGGCAGCTGACCTATGATTCTCTCTTGTCACTGGTGTTTCTATCTCTCTCCCTCTGCCTTCCTCTCTGAAATCAATAAAAATATATTTTTTTTAAAAAAACACAAATCTCTGGTTGGTGCTGTCATTGTCTCCATTTGACAGATGGAGATGTCAAGGCCCAAAGGGCTAGAGAACCTGCCAGGAGATACAAACAAGTAGGATTGGAGCCCAACAGGCCGGCTCCAGGAATGGAATGTCCCTTCCGTGGAGAGAGCAGGCCAGCAAAGAGGGGCCGGGTGTATGCCCCCTGCTCAGCGGGGGCCTCTCAGCCATCAGTGGGCCCTTCAGCACACCAGGTCAGAATTTCCACCTCTGAGCTGAGTGAGGGGGCCCCCAAAAATGCCCCCGGAGGCTCTGCTTCCTGAAACCTTCCAACTTGCTTTAAGACAAATCTCTCCTGTGGCCAGAAACCAGCGGCCTCTTCGTGGCACAGGAGAATTCCTCGGCTGCTTTTATTAAGAGAAACTAAATGCGATGTGAAGGTAGCGGGACCCCGGCCCAGCTGGCGGTGGTGCGTCCACTGTGGGCAAAGAGGAAGACAGATTTCAGCTGGGACAGACAGCTCGTCTCCGGCCCAGGGACAGAACCTCGCCAGCCACCAGGTGGGGGACCAATTAATTCATGAAGTCAGTTCTCCAGGCCCCACTGGCAAAGGCAGCATCTACGCACACAGTTTTCCATTCGTGCAGGGAGAGGCGATGTGGGGAGACCTTCCCCAGGGGCTGCTGGGAGGCTCCCGGGCTTCACGGGCACCGTGCCCCCCTGAGAACCTGGGAAGAGTTAAGCCAGTGTCTGCAGATCGGAGCAAGAAGACATCCCCAAAAGGCAGGGTTTGGGCTCAAAACTCTGCTTGTGTGTGGAGCCTCGGAGCGCGGGGCTCGGCGCGGCCCAGCTAACAGAAAGACCTTTCATGGCGCTCTCGGGAGACCTTTCCAAAGGAGAGAAGTAAAGTAGAGCCTTTCAAGGAAGAAAGTTCAGCCCTCAGCAAAAACTGGGGTGTTTTTTTTTTTTTTTTTAGAAAAATTTAATCAATTTTTGCGGTTTCAATAAAAGCAAAGGGTTTTGTGGTTTTTCCCTCAAATTTTTCACCATTTTCCATAAAAACAAAAGCCAATCTTTGAAACCATTTTCCCCCATTGAAAGGGGCAGCGTGTTGCCCAGGGGCCATTTCTTGGAAAAAAAAAAAAAAAACATCTCGGCGGCGTCTCAGCCTGTGACGGCTCTGCTGGACCTGGGCGCCGCGGGCACGCGCGTCCACCGTCCACGCTGGCCGCCCCACCTGCAGCCACATGTGGACGCCGGGATCCCAGAAATGTGCTTCTGTTGGAAAAATCCCGCATGACAAGAAAAATTCTTTTTTTTTTTATTGCTAAAGGTTAATTTAGAAGGGGGCCATTTTACTTCCAAGGGAGTTGAACATGAAGGTCTCGGGGTGTTCTGATACACAAGGCTTGTGCTTAAACAGGTCTAATTTCAGAAGACAGAAAAAAATGTTCCACCTGATACCCAGTATAGTCCCATGAGTGGAACCTTTGTATTTGGTATCTAAAAGGATGCAAGTGTACACTTTCACTTGACAGATGAGGAAACTGAGGCCCGGAGAGGTGGTGGGGCCTTCCCAAAGACACAGAGCTGAGGGGCAAATCCAGGTCTCTTTACCTCCACCCCGTAGTTTGGGGGTTTTGTGGGTTATTGTTTTTTCATATCTCATATTCCCTGGTAGTAACGTTTACTTAGTTTTATCTGTTCTTAATTCCTGGAGCCAATATCATCTACACTTTTGTCAGCAAACTGTAAGTTTTTTAACCACCTGGAACTGAAGGTCACTAACTTTCAGCCTCTTGGATTTGAACTTCAGCAAAAGATTTCAAACACTCGCACAAGTCTTGCTTTCTGACTGGGATCAAGGACATTTCAGGAACATTTACGGGGTCATCTGGGCGAAGCAATCGAAGACTGTTACCCCTCCTGGGTTTCTGCTTCCCAGCATTCACAGCCATAACAACATCCTCTGAGTTTTGCTCCTTGCCTTGGCTGCTAGGGAGCTCAGAGCTAAATTGTGAGTTTTGCTTCCATAGTTCCCCTGCACCTGGATTTGTTTATGTAATTTCTCTGTATCTCTGCACCTTTACTCTCTTCACTCTTGCCCTTTTTTTTCCTGGATTAATGGTTTTTATGCTTTGTATTTTATGTTTAAGTAAATCATTTCAAATTCCTTCTGAAAGCAGGTAAAGAATAAATACTAAAGTAAATAAATACAGGCTCTCTCAAACTTCAAACCAAAATGAGTAACAAAATTACTTGATGACAGATCGCCGATTGCAAGGAAAACGCAAAGTAAATATAAAAAGAGCTTTCCTCAAGAATGCCAGCAAAAGAAAGCCAATATGGTACTGGTCAACCTTTCAGAAACACAAAGAAAACATTCTCCCTCCAGGATGTCTGAACTGCTGAGACTGCTGAGCGCGTCAACTCCAGTCCCACCATTTCACAGGTAAGGAGAGTGAGTGAGGCCCAGAGAGGGTGACTGACTCTCCCAAGGCCACACAGCTTGGGAGTGGTGAAGTTAAGATCTGAGCTCTTTCAAAAATATCTCTCCTGGTTCCACCAAACCACATGAAACAAACTTGAGAATTTAATTTACCAACATGAGCGGGGGTTTTTTTGGTTTAGGTTTTTCAGGCCAGCCTAAAAGCTACAATTTTTAAAGGAGGTTACTTTCTACTCAGTGATCTATGATCATCGACAAGCTGTGTGTGTGTGTGTGTGTGTGTGTGTGTGTGTGTGTGTGTGTGTGTCCAGGTATCTTCGTTGAAGTAAGACAGATGAACTAAAACCCAAGAATCTTTATAGCTGAAATTTAGGGAATTATTGGTAAAACAAGCTGTCACACCTATGCAATGCACTTTTTTTTTTTTTATTCAGTCGGTATCCAACAAGAGCCTCCTAGGTACCCACACCATGAAGGGGAGAGAAGTAGTAAACAAAAACAGAAAAAGTGTTAACGTTTCAACCCCTGTGGAGCTCAAAGTCCTATCCCAGGAAGCTGATGTCTGAGAGGAAAAGAAACTTGTATGTCCAACCCAGTACCGTGAAATAAACGCTCAACTGCTGGCTATTGAAGCAAGAGAAAACCCCACAGCCTCGCGTCGTTCTGAACAGAGAGCAGGAAAGCCTTGGTTTGCATAAGCAGTTGCTTTCGTAAGGTGAACTAAACAACACGGTCATTTAAACGCTCCCAGAGCGTGTGGTATCGCAGGAATGCGTGTCTGCAGCCTGGAGAGCTGGGACTCGCTGCCCCACACATCAGCCCCTCTGTCTTCGCGGAATCCCTGCGTTAGTGTCTGCTGAAAACTTAATGCTGAGTTAAATGCTTTCCCCGAAATCTGGGACCCACAGCGGCAGGCCTGGGGTCTGGGACATTAGCGCTCTATGTGTTCGTGGAGAGGGATTGATTTAAATATGCTGAGAACGTCTTAGTGGTAAAAAGAGAGTGGATTTTTTTTTTTTTAAGGAAAATTTTATTGGGAATATTTTTCCCCTTAGGTGTGAAAATTGGCAGGTAACTGCATTCTCTGATGGACTGTTGAAGACTCGGTTAATTAGAAATAAGATTCGGGTCCAAGGTAAACATCTTGAGCCCGCTAAGTCTTCTTAGGATGTTTGTCTGAAATGCTTCTGAAAATAGTATAGCTTTCTATAAAGAAATATTAACCGGTGTTCATAAATGGAGCTGACTACGTTCTAACCCAGCCCTTACTAAATTAGTATTAGAGGAGGGATTAGGCTCTGATTTTATTTGAAAATCCCAGGAGGAAAAGCAACTCCAACCACTGCTTTCTTATACGTTTTTCAGAAATAAGGCAACGGAGCCTCCTCTTTGGTCAGCGCTGGAGAGGTTGGGGGGAGGGGGGTGGCGGGGGGAGGGGGGCGGGTAGGAGATGGTTAAACCAGCCCCTCTGGCTTGGAGCAAAAAAATGCGCGCCCGCCGCTAATTGCCTGCATTTGTTGCTACAATCGGCCACATTGACAGAAGGCACACATGACGGGCCTTGGAGCTTCGTCTGGGCTGGGACACAGCCCTGAGCTGTGCACCCCGCCACACTGCAGAGGCAGCCTCACTTTGGGATGGTCTCGTCTTCTCCATTTAATCTCCCTTGTCTCTTCTCTCGGTCTCCACACGACACTTGCCTAAGGGGGACTTCAGGCCCCCCTGAATTAGCATGAGGAACGCATAGTGAGGGCGGCACCTGCTGATTTGGGGGAACAGCGCCCCCGCAGCCCTCGGTCCTTCTGGGCTCCTTGCGGGAGGACACTGAGCCTCTGCTGAGCGCCCTCTAGGGGCCAGGCAGCAGTCAGCATCCACCAGCCGAGATGCATAAAAATTAAGCAAATGTGCCCTTCTAGCCACAAGGGGGAAAGGGGATTTGAACCCAAACATTTGGAGAAACCCGGCAAGCTAGCAAGGAGGATGGAAAGGGTGGCGATGGGAGAGGGGGAGGAGAAGTCCCGGGCTGAGGACACAGGTCTGGAGTAGCTGAGAACACAGCTGGACCCCATCAACTCAGAACAGAATCCGGCAGAGACTGAGCTGAGCAGGCCTCATCCCCAGGACTCAGCCATGGGCCCCTCTTCATGAAATTATAATTTTAAAAGCCATCAGCACAAAACATTGCATGGTCCGGCTGCGGCTTGCTCCACCTTGGGGGGAGGGCAGGGCAGGTGGGGGGTGTCGGTTCAAAGCACAGCTCCCTCCCTGCTGCCCTGATGGTCGGGAGGTTCTGGGGCCCCAGCTGCTTGCCCACATCCTCCTCAGCTTGTGCTCAGCCGGAAGTGCCTTCCTTCCCTCTGACTAATGCCAGTCCTTCTCCCAGCCCCATCTGGCTTTCACCAAATGGTGTGAGGACGAAAGAGTGAATACAGACCCAAGTGCCATCTCAGTGTGAGCCTTTATTAATCACTGGGCCGTGGACCCCACAGGGATGGGTTCTGGGTTCTTTCAATGCTCAGTACGAATGATGATGCCTGGCACTTAGTACATGCTCCGTAAATATATGTTGGACAAATGGATTATGCAAAGAGATTCAATAAAAAGTCTTTGTTAAATGATCTGAACTCATACAACTTAGCAAAAGAAAGACAGACAATCCAATTATAATATGGGCAAAGAACCTAAATAGACACTTCTCCAAAGTGGACAGACAGATGGCCAAGAGACACATGAAAAAATGCTCAGGGTCACTGATCATCAGAGTGATACAAATTAAAACCACAATGAGGCATCACCTCAACCTGTCAGAATGGCTACCACCAACAAATCAACAAACGACAAGTGCTGGCGAGGGTGTGGAGAGAAGGGAACCCTAGTCCACTGCTGGTGGGAATGCAGACTGGTGCAGCCATTATGGAAAACAGTATGGAGTTTCCTCAAAAAATTAAATACGGAATTGCCATTTGACCCAGTGATCCCACTTTTAGGAATACATCCTAAGAAACCTGAAACACCAGTCAGAAAGGATATATGCAGCCCAATGTTCATAGCAGCACAATTTACAACAGCGAAGATCTGGAAAACAACCCATGTGTCCATCAATAGACGAGTGGATAAAAAGCTGTGGTACAGTCATACCCTAGAACACTATGCAGCAGTAAAAAAGAAGAATCTCTTACCCTTTGAGACAGCATGGAGGGACCTGGAGAGTATCATGCTAAGTGAAATAAGTCAGTCAGAGAAAGGCAAGTATCACATGATGGCACCCATATGTGGAATCTAACTAACAAAATACATTGATGAACAGAGTGGATCCAGAGACATGGAGGCATGAAACAGAGCAGAATCTCGGGTGGGTGGGAGGTGATCAATCAATGACCTTGTGTGCATGTATGCATACCCCAGGAACACAGACAATAGGGTGGTGAGGGCCTGGGGAGGGGGCGGGAAGAGGGCTGGAGGAGCTAATGGGGGGGAGGGGAAAGGGGACATATACTTTAAACAGTACTTTAAACAATAAAGAATTATTTAAAAAAAAAAAAAAAAGAAAGCAGATCACCTGGGTCCCAGTTCCAGTTCCATGAAATGTTGTCACCTCCCTGGGCCCCGAGGGATCGCATGCTGTGTTTTTGCCTCTTGGAACCTGCCGCACTCTGCCTCCTTCCTGTTCCAATTCGGGCCACAGGAGAGGGTCAGCAGGGGCTGCCCCTGGCTGTCCCACACCCTGCACATGGCAGGAGTTTCTGTGAGAGGCTGCCACGCCTGGCGGGTAAGGACAGGACTCTGCTTTGAGGAGCTGACCATGCTATAAGGCTTCAGTCTCCAGGCCCAGGCATGGCCTGCTGTCCCCTGGTCCTGGGGCGTCCCCCGCTCCCAGAGCAAATGTTTCTCCGTCTTCCACGGGACACAGGAGGAACGCCTGGCCTGGGGGAAACCCTAGACATCTGTTTCTGAGGTCCTGGCTCTGTCCAGCCGGAGACGCCGTGAGCTGGGACGGGTCCCTCCTGAGCTCAGGCAGCCTGCAGCCTGGTCAGTACCAGAGCGTCTTCGCTTCTGTGTGTGAAAGAGGAGGTGCTGCCTCCTGGATCTTGGTGTCTTTGTTTTAAAGTTTTTTGGTTTTTTTTTTTTTTTTTTTTTTTTTGCTCCAATGCATCACCAGAATGTTCCCGTCACCTCCTTTCTCCTCTGTGTCCCCCTTTCTTCTCCTCTCTCTAGGGCAAAAATGCATAGTTCAGAATGACAACTGTGGACCGGGGCAGGGAAAACATGTAAAAAGAAGGAAGAGCCGGGCCCTCGCTGCGTGCTCGCGGCTCTTCCTTCTGCAGAGGCGCTGGGAGAGAATGTGTGAGGGAGGCTGGGCGGCGCATGCCGGGGAGGGTATGCAGCAGGTAGTCTCCTCTCAGTTTGGCGTCAAGGCCCAAACAGCAAGCTTCAGGAGGCCCCCCAGATTGCGCCATGAAAAGGGTGCTGACCACCCGTGAGAATTTACTCATTCAGCTAACAGCTCCTGAGGACCTACTAGGTGCCCACACGCAGGATCCAGCAGTGATTGTAGTGGACACACAGGCGCGGTCCCCCCAGAGATGGGGTAAGGAGGCAGGCCCTAAACATCAGTAATAAGCTATTCTGTGTGTATGAGTGTCCTGTGGCTGCTATAACAAAGGTACACAAACTGGGGACTTAAAATACAGAAATTTGGGCTCTCGTGGTTCCGAAGGCCAGGAGCCCGAATTCAAGGTGTTGGTCGGGCTTCTCAGCTTCTGGGTTGCCGGCAGTCCTCGGCTGGTAGATTCATCTCTCCGACCACTGCCTCCACTGTCACATGGCCTTCTCCTCGTGCCTCTGTGTCCCCTTCTTCTTCTAAAGACACCAGTCGTTGGATTAGGGTCCGCTCAAATGACCTCACTTCACTTGGCCATCTGCAGAGACTCTATTTCCAAATAAGGTCGCCTTCACAGGTACCTGGGGTTACAATTCAACTCACAGCTGTGTTTGGAGAAAATCAAGCAGAAAAAGGAAGTGCCAGAGTGGAGGTGAGGTTGTGGGGTGGGACAGCACGTGGCTGTGTGTGCAAAGGTGACCAGGTTAGGGTTTTAGCGGGCCAGGACAAGCATGATCACCATCTCTTTTGGACCCTCGGAATTCTGGGGCCCACTCAAAGCTCCAGTGAACGTTGCCAAGAGCACCCCTGAGTCGCCAAGACTCCTGGGCCGATTTCCTCGACCCTTCTCCGCCCCGGGTGTTTGTCTGGCTTTGCGGGTAGGGCCCTTTGCAGCCTGTACTTCAGGCGAGAAGTTGACACGTCTCCACTAACGCTGCCTCATAAAAGCTGGAAATATATTGAGCAAAGGATTCCATTTCCTGTCCTCGGCCAGCAGGCGCATGTACCAGGCTTTCATTCTCGGCCAAGCACTCCAGGGAGGTAACACTGCAAACCATTTTTCTGAATAAATGTTTATACTGTATAATTTTCCTTTGGTGCAAAAGCATTTCATATACGCGGGGAAACAGAGAAACAAGCCCAGCCGCGCTGCATAAAGACAGGAATCCATGAAAACCGAGGGACAGGGGAAGAGGACACACATTTCAATAGTCGAGTTCAATGAGGCGAACCGTGGCCGCTGTGGACGCCCCTGGGGGTTCCCTCTCCTCGCAGGGAGCTGCGAACAGGGCTCACCGCCATGCATTTCAGGGGAGCGGAGCGTTCTGCACGTTTGTCCAGGCTCTCCTGGGCCAGTCTGTTGCAAATATCTCAGATAAGCTTTTCTCTTGATAAGGCCTCCTTTGTTTGAGATCCGAACTGGCTCTTGTTTGGTTAAGATCCTGAACAGACCAGGAAAGATTTTTTTTTTTTGTTTTAATTAATAGACTTTATTTTTTTAGAGCACTGTGAGGTTACAGAGAATTGAGCACAGAGCTCCCCCGTGCCTGAGGCGACTCCCGCCCTGGCCGTGGGGTGCAGAGTCCAGGCTCTCGGCTCATGCCCCTTATGAGGCAGGCGCCTGGCTGGGACTGGGGCCGCCATGGGGACAGGGACATTCCAACAGGCCTGGCCGACAGGACCTGCTCCCCAGCACTTTCAGTCTAGAGGGGGTGCAGACAGGTAAGCAGGAGCAGCGTTGTTCAAGAGGGCGATACAGGACATCCCCAGGACCCTACCGGGCCCGCAGGTGAGGCTGGTGCTGGGGGGTAAGATCTTTACACAGCGCTGTTCATGGCTGTGTTTTATTAGTAAGATCAAAAAGTTATAAATAGCCTCAAGGTTCAGACATGGGAATGTGGTTAATTAACCTCAGTATCGGGTGGATGAAATACTATGCAGCCAGCAAAAATAATGTAAAGATTATGTAACACCTGGAAAATGCTTACAACATAATTTCAAGTGAAAAAAAGGCAAAATACAACATTGTACTTACACACACTAACTGGGGCACATAAACTATATATTCACTGGAAAGAAATACATCACACTTAACAGAGTTGTATTTGGCGCTGAAGAGATGAAGGCGTATTTCTTTAACGAGTACCTACGTCTTATACAGCAGGTGGGAAAAGTGTGAGACAAAGAAGTGACCCAAAAGCGCAAATCAGTTCTAATGTCATTTGGAGGTTATGACTTAAAAGTCAGCTTTGACATCTAGCTATTTCTGATCATTCACTACAAGCTAGCTTAAAAACTATACCAAGATAATTTGCATATATTTTTACAAGACATATTTATATATAAACATACTTTCACACATATATGCTATATATACACACACTTACACATATATATACACACAAATAACATACATATATGGATATGTGTGTATATATATATATATATATATATATATATATATATATATATACATATATACATCAGGATTTTCTTACCTTAGGAAAAAGTTTCAAGTCTTAATTTCTTTGGAAAAAAAAAATCCCTTGAAGGTGGGCCTCAAATGGTCTTATGGAAACAGATGACCAGTCAGGATTTATGAACATATGATGTAGAGAGGAATAATGTTTTGCATGACATGTTCCTGGCAGGGTGTCAGCCATACATGTTCAAAATTATTTTTTAATTAATTTCAATAGTTAAAAAAAAAAGAAAAAAAGTCATTGAGTAATTAAATTCCCTGCCTCTAAGCATTTTCACTTAAATGGATCCATTTGTTTTTTAACTGACTCAGTAGAAATTCATGGGCCAAAAAAATGAGGTCTGAGCTGGTAACCTTGCCTCAGACAGGAAAGCCGGCTGCTTGGAGCCTAATCCAGGCCCAGCTTAAACCCCTGTGATCCCAGGGGAGTTACATGGGCTTGGATTTCCACTTCTTATCGGAGAGTTAAAAATCACTGGATTCTGAGGTGCTGGTCACTGGCTAGTGGGACAGGGACTGCGCATGGCACCGGCAGCACCCCGTCTGTCCGGGCGCAGAGAAGGAGCTGAGGGCTCCGCAGAGAGTGCCGGGCAGCGGCCGCCCCCCTGGAGGGCTGTGAGGGCTGTGAGCCGGGGAGCGCTCCTCTCCCAGCCTCCTTCTCCTCGTCGAAACACAGGCATCACAAAGCACCTCTCTCAGCAAGACTGAGGGCGATACAACTGGACTCGTGTGTCAAGGGTCTGTCCCCAGGTTGGATCCCATGCAATGGTTTTCACCTTCTCCTCCCAGTTCTTCTCTGGTAATTGATTCACCAAACGGTTAAGTTGAAGCTTGTGCCTTGCCCTTTGACAAAGGCTGGTTTTGAGTGAATGGTGATGGCCAGTTGGAATGAGCACTTACTATGTACCACGCACTTGCCCATAGGAGCCACACACCCCTCCCGGAGCCCCAGGGTTACTAGTGCCGTTTCCCATGAGGCAGATGGGAAGGCTGAAGCTCGGTGAGAGCACAGCTGAGATTTCAGCCCAGGCAGGTGGGCTACAAGCCGACATGCGTGACCCCTCCTCTAAGCTACACGTGAAGGGGACTGGAGCAGGGTGTGAACAAGTTCATTCTCCGTCGTGAATGCTAATTAGGTTCACAGGTATCCACACCGCTCTCCTCCTCTGCCCACTCCCACCAGCCCTCGGCTCCAGGGCGCTGATGTGAACACCCAGATGTGGAAGCCAGACAGGATTCCAATTCCAGCACCACCACTTTCCAGCTATGTGATCTTGCGTGGGTCATTGGACCTCTCTGTTCCCCCTGTCCTTCAGTTCCAAGATAAGGAGAGCACCTACCTCACCAGCTGCTGGGCAGACTAAATGAAATAATGTACATAAAGTGCTTGCAAACCAGGACCTGAGACTCAGAGAGGCTGCCTGACTTGCTCCACATTTCACAGCCTGGGTCCCCCACCAGCGGTAATGGAAGCTGGGAAGGGAGGGACTCCCCTTGACCCGGGTTGGCAAACTTTTTCTGTAGAGGACCAAGTAGTAATTATCTTCAGCTTTGCAAGCCTTTCGGTATCTGCCACAGCTACCCAACCCTGTTGTTGTGATGTGACAGCAGTCACAGACAATCCATCAATGTGTGACTGTGGCTGTGTTGCAATAAAACGTTATTGACACAGAAAAGTGGCGGCCCTCGGGTTGCAGTGTGCTGGCCCCAGTGGTGTAGACGGGGCTGAGGCTGGGTGCCCTGGACTAAGTCAGAGTTCTGGTAGAAAGGAAAAGGAAGGGTGGGTTCTGGTAGAAACGGTGCAGAATGTGCCACAAGCACTGAGCTGGGAAGGGTAACAGAAATGCAAGCGGGTGGCGGTGCCGAGCGGAGGACGGGCGCTGCCGGAGTCTACCGTGGTCATAAAGAGGAGCGGGAAGAATGCCTCGCTCCAGGAGCTCCCAGGTCCCCGACACCAGTTCCCGGGCTGCTTTCCGGGATGAAACTTACCCTTGACTTTTAGCAACATGGGCAACTGTGGGTGCTGAGCCTGCCTGCGGGGCAGTGGGGTGAGGACGGGGCACTTTGAGGCCCCTTCTAGAGCTGGGCTCTCCCACAGACAGTCTCCTCTGTTGGGGCACAGGCCTGAGTCAAACTCCCCAAGCTCCTTCCTGCCCTGGGGCCTTTGCATGTACTGTCCCCTCTGCCTGCACCATCCTCGTCCCTGTCTGTCCTTCACCTGCCAACTCCCCCCTCAGGCCTCAGCATACGCACCAACTCCCAGGCCAACCTCCCTTGGCCAGACACCTACCATTACGGTGTAAACTATCCCCCCTCCCCCTCCCCGCTTTTAACAAACTCCCATCCACCTGCACTTCCCCTTGTAACTCTGACCACCCTGTGGTTCTACAGTATTTACGTGTCTCCCTCGCTGGCCTGGGAGCCCAGGCGGGCGGGCACCACATTGGTCTTCCGGTTTCCCCAGTTCTAGCTCAGGATCGGACTCAAATTTATGTGTTGAACAAATTAATAAATGAACAGAAACGGAGTGGAATCTCCTGATCCAACGATGATGTTAAAACTCAGAATGTCTGAACACTGTTTCCTCTTCTATTTTCCCACTTTCTTGCTTTCCAAATTTATAAACAGAAGTCAAATGAGTTCACATTTTAAAGGAAGGACTAAGCTCTTCTTTTTTTTTAAGTTTTCCAGTGGCTGATGTATTTCATTAGCATTGAAAACAATATAGCTCCATTATGTATTTTATATATGCTACTAATCCACATATGTGCAAATTTGCCTCTAAGGGCAACTTAGTATTTTTACGATATGCTTTCAATATTTCCCCATTGTTCCAATGTAATATTGTTTGCTATTAAAAAACATAATAAAGTTCTAGAAGGAAAGAAAACAGGGTCAGTCTAAGCAAAGAGAAGCAAGAGATTAGGACTTGCATGACAGCTTTTTCCTTTGCCTTTGACAAGTGAAGAGTCTGAAATTAACTTTACCTCCTCGATTATAAAAATACAGTGAGCCCTGGCTGGTGTGGCTCAGTTGGTTGGAGCGCTGTCCTGTGCACCAAGAAGTCGCAGGTTCGATCCCTGGTGAGGGCAAGTACGGGAGGCAACTGACGGATGTTTCTTTCTCACATTGATGTTTCTCTCTCTCCCTTCCTCTCTCTCTAAAATCAATAAAAACATATCCTTGGGTGAGGATTTTTTTAATAAAATAATAAAAGTACATTGACATAGTCATAGGCAGGCTTTAGGTTTAACTTGAACTTGTCGCACTGCCTCAGCTCTCTCTCCTCAAAATCAGAAGGCGTGGCTCACCTGCTCTGCAAGGGAACTAACAACTGGCTTTCAGGGCAGGGAGGCTGGTTAGTGGTGTTTGCTGACTGCTGGTTGTGGCCTCACACAGCAGAGAGAGAGCTCCGGTCTCTTCCTCTTCCTGGAATAACACTAATTCCATCGTGCCCCCACCCCCCTTATCACCTCGTCTAAACCTAATCACTCCCAAAGGCCCCACCTCCAAATACGACGGCTTTAGGGTTATGACTTCAACATATGTATTGGGGGAGCAGGGGTACATTCAGTCCATCATGCTCAGTATTTTTAACATTGGTTACATGTTGAAAGGATAATACTTTGGGTATATTAAGTTAAATAAAGTATATTGTTCAAATTACTTTCACTCTTTATAATGTGGCCATGGAAAATTTAAAATCACACGTGTGCCTCATACTTCTACAGACAGTGCTGGTTTAGCTAGACCATGGGTTCGGATCCACGTGTGTAATGTACTAGTGTGACCTTGAGCAACGGATTGTGCCTCAGGTTCCTAATCTATGAAATGGGCGTTATGCTGGCACGCAAAGGTGAACTGTTTCCGTTTGCACCATCACCTGGCAGACAGCCCTTCCAAATGAGCCATCTTCCCCAGAGCAGGTGTGTCTGCTGAATCCTCTGGTGGGAATGCAGGGGGGGCGGGGGGAGGGGCAGGGTAGCTCTCGCTTCCCACTAGTCCTGGCAGGACGAAGGATCACACAGCCTTTGTTTGGTGAAGAACTGATTGACAGGGAGACACTAAGCAAGGAAAACAAACAGGGCCCCCTCTCTATGTGGTTGCTTAAGAGAAATGCCTGAAAACAAACAAGCAAGGAAAGAAGTATTCGGGAGAAATCTAAGTCGTTAATGAGGTGCCCTTAGAACTCGCGCCAGGCCCCAGATAGGAGGGGTGAATAGAGGAGGGTAGCAAAGGGCACAGGAAATGGAGGGGAGGAGACAATAGAGACTACCAGAAGCCTGACAAGAGGAAGCCGACTCGGCGTTCAGGTGAAGGAGAGGAAGGAGGTCCCACGTTTGGAAGTCATTATGTTAAACATTTTGCACCTTTCAAAACAGTGGACAGCAATTTCCAGCTCCAAACATCTTGGTGTTCTCCCAGGGCGGGGCCCCTCTGAACCCAGCTGGCCGAGCGGCGCTCTCGGCACTGGCTCTCCCGAGCCAGAGGAAACATCTCCGCCCGGGCTGGGAGAGAGGGCCGTTCCACAGGGGTCCCTCTGTGTGCTGCCTCAGGCTGGGGTTGCCGAGCGAACATGCAAGGATGGTTTGTCTACTGTCACTGGGATGGAACCAACTGGAACCCACTCACATCCTGCACCAGCCAGTAGTCATATTGTGATGGATGAGGGTCAAGAACCTGCCCCTGACCTGTGTCCTGGGGGTGGGCTTTACTTTAGAGCCCCTGGTCCCCTGGGGGAGGGGGTGAAGTTGGCTGAGCCCCACAGCAGCAGCTCTTGGGCCATCAAGAAGCCTTTGTCAGGGGCACTCTGGATGTTTTGATGAGCAGGTGAGAGCTGCTGGTTCTGCAGAAACAGAGTCCGACATCCCATGGTTTCAGCAGGCCCCGCTGCCCCACAGGCCACCTGGAGATACAGGTTTCTAAGATGCTGAGCAACCAGGTCTAATGGAATTACTCACGTGGCCCGCCCCCAAAATCAAGAGATTTGGGGAAGACCCTGCCCAGGCCAAACTAACCAAGTCCAGGCTCTTCTCTCCCTCTGCTCTGCTCCTTCTCACGTTCATCCACATTGGCCACCACGCCCCAGAGTTTCCCAGAAGGCACTGCATGTGCCATTCTCTCCACCCCCGGTGCACTCCATCATCACCCCTTCCCAGCAAATGCCCCGCCGTCTCCTCCTGGCCCCTGGAGAAATCTTTTATGACTTTCTCCTGCTTCCATCTGAATTCAGTGCTCCCCGTCTCTCCTCTGCCCCCCCCCCCCCCACGCCGGCCCATGCACAGCTATTGTTGGCCTCAGCTCTCTGCATCATAATTATTTCTCGGTTTATTCATTCCCATGTCTGGCTGCCAGTTCCTGGGGGCACAATGAGTGCCACAATCTAGATCACCTTGGCATTTGCACATTGCAGGTGTTGAATGCAAATGGGCGAATGAATGAATGAATGACATAAAACTGACTAGGCAGGGAGTTCAGAGTTATTCTGAGCCCTTCCTCTTTAATGAGGAACACGGGGGTCAAGCCCGGGGACTCTAAAGCAGCCAGCCAGCCTGGGTTTGGATCCCAGCCCCCAACTCCCTCCATGCTGTGCAACCTTGAGCAAGTAACTTAACATCTCTGTGTGCAATATCTGCCTCCTAGGATAGGAGTAACCAAGTTACTTTATTTGAAGTGCTTAGAGCAGCGCCAGGCAAACAGAAGAACCAGGGACGTTGCGTCGTGTCCGCTGTGATCATTCCACTGGCACTGAATCCAAAACCAAATGCTTTTTGTAAAATTCTGATGTGGATCCCAACCGCCCACTCTGAGCTCACAGCTTAAAACAGAAGGCAAGGAGTTAAACCCTTCAGCCTCAGGAAAGAGGGATTAGCAGCATTGTGTCTGTTGAGTTACTCAGCTCCCTGCCTCTCCAGAGGAAAACAGCCTTGAAAGATTAGATTATGTAGTGTGAACCGTGGCCGGACAGCAGCACCCGGAGAGGCTGCTGTCGGCTGCTGTCGCCTCCCAGCTAAGCTGAGGTCTCAGGCTAATTTCCCGTAGGTGGTCTGGCCAGATTTCCTGGAGGCCCGGGGACAGAACAAACAGCCTTCCCCATCCCCCAGGATCACAGCACGAGAGCACTTTTTGAACCTTTAATTGAAGAACTGAAAGGCCGTGTCCATTCTGCAAACTCCGAGTACTTCATTTTTAAAACAGCAGCACGTCGCGCGCTCTCGCAGGGGATGGCCCCTGGCTCTGGACTATTGAAAAGTGTTCGCCTTCAAGAAAAATAGTTCAGCCTGTGCTTGGCTCGCTCCCACGGGCATCTGTCCTCCTCGGGGGCAGTCTCCCTTCCCCAGGTGTCAGGGCTGCGGCAGATGCTGACGAGGGACGTTTGGAAACTGTTCCCACTGTGACAGTGCATCGTTCCAAGATAGCCATGGCCTGAGCCCCCCTGGAATAGGAACACGCCCTTGTTCCAGGCATGACGTCGCCCAGTGGGCGTGGAAAGGCCCGGCTTCCGGTCGAAGGCTGGAGAGATGAATGTGTTCGCTCTTCAGAGTCATGTGACTCCCAGAGACTCCAACCTGGAGCTCACAAGCCGAACTCCACACGCAGCCGCAACGAAAGGTTCTTGCATCGGCATCACAAGCCCGACGCCGAGGCTCTGCCCTGCGGCTGCCCGAGGTGTCTGCCCCTGGGCCGGCCTCTGGAACTCTCTGGGCCTCAGTTTCCTTGTCTGTAGCACTACCAGCACCTGCTTCCTAGGTGGGTAGTGAAGATGCCATGAGACCTTGAACTTGAAGACTCTGTTTTGGAAACTGGATTCAAGCAGGAGTGTGATCTTCAAAGTCATCTATAATGTAATAAAGGTACCTCCTCCCCCCCCCCCAAAAAAAAAAAAAGAGAGCAAAAAAAGAAACTCGTGTATGACTAACACCTATTGAATCATGAGCATTCAGGAATCATTTTTAGAAAGAGTCTTCGGTGACTCGTAACTTGAAATTAAAATTAATAAGTTCGGAGGAGAAAGCTGCACAGCACCGACTCCCCACCTGCAGGAGCGGCAACCGGTGGAACCATCAGAACAGTGAGTGATGGTGTCTGACTCTCACTAGCAGTGCGGGCCCCGGAGCTGGAAATCAGAGAACTCCCAGCTTTCGCTTCTATATTTGTATCCACCAAGACCACTGTGGGTTAATAATAAAACAGAATGCAGAAGTGAGGACAGTCCTGGCTCGGAGCCACTCGGGAACAAGGCTCGGGGGTGGCCCAAGCCCTTTCATTTTTTTCAAAGCCTCTTCAAAGAAGACTGCAGAGGTAACCGAGGTGCCCCAAGCTGGGCCCAGTCTCAAGACACAGAAAGGAAATGCAGGAAGGTCATTGGTTTCAGAAGAACATGACACCCTTTCTTCCTGGTCTTTCTTTTCGTACACATGTACACACGTGCACACACATGCACAGCCGCAGCCAAGGAACTTCTGAAACTAATGAATCCCCAAAATTAAGGGTGAGAAAGAAACCTCCCCTAGGACAGCAATGACGTTTGAAGTGGGGGTCCTGTTTGTTTGTTTTCGAGCCCTCCCAATCTCTCTCCTGAGCAGGAGGTGAAACCTCTCTTTGGGGATCAGCAAGGAGATCTCCCGCCGGCTTCCAGCCCAAAGCTGAACAGATGTTCCGGCAACGAGAGACCCAACCACCAAGCCCATTATGTAGTCGGGGCTTATGGACTTGCAGACCCACAGAATGCTCACCGCCCCCCCCCCCCCCCCCGCCGCCCACGTTCACACCCCACACGCTTAGGATCACATCACTCAGATGATCAGAACTGCCAGCCTACGTGGCCCCAAATAGCCATTATTAATCGCCTAATTCTCCTGGGTCCTGTGGGGACCTACTCCATAGTCTTGCCCTGACATGAACGCTCGCGCTTAATCTTCGAAGCATCTCTCCATGCGCCCCATCCCAAGCTCCACCGGGCATGACAGCTTTCCCAGGTGTGCGGCCCTTATCTCCCAACACATCCCCTTGTGGGGGCCTCGGTCTCTTTGATGGGTTCTGCCACCTGGTGCAGGGTTTTCTGTAGGCCTCTGGGGGCTTTAGAGAGGAGGAAACGATCGTTCCCTGAAGGGGCCTGAAGAAGACGCCGATGGAGAGGTCCCATGGGAAGCTGTGACAATGCTGCAGAACGCGTGTTCCTAAGGACAGGAGGCCTGGCGCCCCGCCACCTGTCAACTAACGATCTGAGACACGGGGTCTCTTCTCGGACCCACTCATCCCCAAAACCAACCACATAGCCCCTTGGACTCTGCCATGCTGTGGGAGGAGCCCACCACTCGCAGGGTGTGGGTGGCCGCACTTCCCAGGCGGCGGAGGCCGCTGGTGGTGGTCGTGGAGAACGGGAGAGGGCAGAGAAGCAGAAGCAGAAAGCACATGGGGTCACGGCAGGCTGTGACCTTCCTGTAGTTCGGTTGTTCGACCCCACCTTCAATCCATAAACCATGAATCTTGTTTCTGCCACAGACACCTCAAGAGTCCTGACAAATCCAGTGTGCGTGTGTGTGTGTGTGTGTGTGTGTGTGTGGTAAAATACACAACATAAAATGTATCATTCTAACCATTTTTAAAGTGTACAATTTAGTGCTATTTAGTATATGCACAGGATTGTGCAACCATTACCTCTGTCTAGTTTCAAGACATTTTCATCACCCTAAAGTGAAACCCCATACCCATTAGCAGCCTCTCCCACCCCCTCCTCCTCCCCCCAGCACCCTGGCTTTCTGGCTCTGTAGATGTATCTACCTGGATATTTCGTGTAGATGGAATCATACAATGCTAACCTTTCGTCCAAAGCTAGCTGCAGGGCGATCCTAAAGCAGCACACAGCCCCAGGGGGAGGTGGCGGCTGGAGCAGATGGCCTCGCTCATGGGAAACCGAGTCCAAGTGTGAATCCTTCGTCTTCCCCTTCATTCAGTCCGCATTTGTAAGCATTTATGTAGCACCTACTGTGTTCAGGGTGCAGCATGCAATTGCATGGCAGGAATGGGGGCAGTCTCTGTCTTGCAAGAGCTCACAGTACCAGGAGGGCTTGTGTGGGTTTGTAATCCCTGTGAGATGAGGGGCCCCCTTACCGGACAAAGCTGGCGTGACATTCACCCGCGGAAAGTGAGGGCCAGGACCAGGGTGAGGGAGCAGGGGCCCCGGTGCACTGTTGGAGGTGGCACTCACTGTCAGAGTTGTGCAAGTGCCGAGTTGGCACCTGAGGGTGGACGCCCCTACATTGTGTCGCTGGAAACCCCCCTCCCCTCAACCCAGTCCTGGCAACACACACCAGAGGGCTTCCTGCCGGCGGGCAGGCCACCACGGACACTTCCCATGTCCTTTCCCTTAGTCATCACAGCCAGCCTCCCGGGGGCTCGGGCTCCGCCCCTCCCCTCGGCACACCAGGCTGAGAGGTGAAGGGACGTCCCGAAAGCCCCAGAGCGTGTGTGTGGCAGAGCTGGGGCGTGAGCCCAGCTGCAAACGACCACGGAGCTGAAACTTGCCACCTTAATCATGAGAGCAGATGTCCTTCCATGGTGTCCCAGAGTGGGGGCATTTTCTGAGAGCCTCGCCTTCATCAACTCCGATATATATCTTGAACTCATCGATACTTACTTGGCCCTTGTCCATAAGAAGTAACCGGGGTCTACCCCAGAAGTCCGCTGTCCACAGCACCCTCTCCCAGGACCCTCTGCCCATGGCCATAAATATGAGTGTGGTCGCTAGGTTCAACTAAGGTGGGCATGCCTGCCATCAGAACACACATGCAGGGATGAGTGTCCTGCGTGTTCATGTCACACTTCACTGCCCCCCACACACACACACACGCTGGCTAGAAAACAGCTCAAGATTCCTGAAAGGGCCCTGGCTGGTGTAGCTCAGTGGTTAGAGTGTCAGCCCACAAACCGAAGGGTTTGGGGTTTGCTCTCCTCCCCTGGTCAGGAGGCTACCAGTCAATGTTTACTTTTTTCATCGATGTCTCTCTCTCTCTCTCTCTCTCTCTCTCTCTCTCTCTCTCTTTCTCTCTTCCTTTTTCCCCACCCTCCCTCCCCTCCCTTCCACTGTCTCTGAAAAGCAATGGGAAAAATATCCTCATTAACAAAACCAAACCCGAAAGATTCCTAAAAGTTCCTACAGAGGCACAGAGAAGCACATTTCTGAGTTTTTGTTTTTTTAATATTTTTATTGACATTTAGAGAGAGAGGGAGTCAGAGGGAGAGAAAGAAACATCTATGTGAGAGAGAAACATTCATCTGTTGCCTCCCGCATGCACCTCAACTGGGGCTCAAACCCCTTGGTGCTCAGGACAATGCCCAGCCCACGGAGTCGCACCGGCCAGGGCACATTGCTGACGTTTGCAGATGCTTGGTGGCCTGGGGCTGCCGTCCTCTTCCACAGCTCAGGCCCGAAAGCCCTACTCATCTCAGCCAGTACCAGGGTTCCCCAGAGGAATAGAGCCCCCAGGAGACAGACGCGCGCGCGCGCGCACGTGTGTGTGTGTGTGTGTGTGTGTGTGTGTGTACATACATATTAAAACAACATGGAATTGTCACGCCAAGATCTGACCCCCTAGAAGCAAAATGGTCAGTGCAGATGGAGAAACCAGCGAGAACATACATAAAACTGAAACCCAGGAAGTCCAGTCCTCCTCAGAAAGGCCCCTTACCATGTTCGGGAGGGTTTTGTGTAATTGCAAATAGACGAGGGGGAAAATCATAAATACACTTTTCATTATGGTTGCAGAAACAGAAACGAAGGCTCCTTTGCAAATCACTGGGGGAGCCCCCTCGTCGGTGGAAAGGGAGGGGCAGGGCAGGGAAGGAAACATTTGGGATTAAATATTGTCATTTGAGCGGCGCAGCTGATGAAAGCCAGGAAATTCGCAGCGTACGCACCGACAACCTGCCACTCCGACGTTACACTCCGGCCCCGAACAAAAGCCGCTCTGTGCGGGCCGGCCGGCGGCTGGCGTGCCTGCGAGGAAGGGCGCAGGTTTCCTTTCCATTTAATGGCTTCTCAATGTCGAGTGTGAAAACCAAAATGTTGTTCTGTGGGGCCGGCGCCGGGCCCTGCTCCTCCCCCCGGCTCCGGTGAGATGCTCCGTGATGAGGGACAGGGTCGCCCAGCCCTTGCTTCACCTCAAGACATTTACACTCAAGGGTGCTTCCACCCAGGGGTCCCTCCCTGCCCCCATCTGGACATAGAAAGGCGGCCATGACGTCCCCGGTCTGCAGCCCAAACACCCCTGGTGCTGTCCCCAGTACATCAAATCTGGCCACCGCTGACGCCGGCCCCGGACAGAAAGCCAAAGGCCAGCGTGCAAGAGTCAACTCGGGGGGCTCCGAGTCTGGACCGCGTGTGAGTTCAGAGTGAGAGCCCCAGAGAACAGCGCCCACTGCTGGCTGGCTCACTCTGGGGAGAAACGAGGGAATGAACGTAAGTCACGGGGATCCCAGAGTCCCCCGCATCTGTTCCTTGAGTTCAGACATCAGTCTTAGAAATGATGTAGAGCAAGCATGTCAGACTCGGGGCCTGCGGGCCACACGCGGCCCACAACGAATATTTTTGCAGCCCAGCCAATATAACGGTGTGTAAGAAAAGTTTTTTTTAAAAAATTCCGTAACTTAATTTTTACAATATCCTGTTATACATAATTATTAATAACGAACTACAACGTTCGCTAATGACTGATTACTAGAATCGTGTTGCATTCATTTCCCTGACGCACCTTACGCGCAGGCGCACCATTTCTCTCCACTAATACCAGCCGCGGATATTTTAGCAGCCGACGGCCATGTCATTAGTCTTAGACTGACTTGTTTGTTGTGCGCAACAGGAAGTATTTTGCTTTCGGAGAACAAGAAAAATAGGTTTATTTGCGTTGCGCTTATTAATTTGTGCAGTTATTCAGTGTCTGGTAAGTTGATGTTCAAGGAAAAAATATTAATTTTTATTAAAATGTTCTATTATTTTATGTTGACAATTACTCATTTATTTCAGCCCTTTGTATTCAGCATGTCTCTATCAAAATAAACCTACGTTTCTATGAAAATTGAAGCGTTTGTGGGGTTTTTTTGCGGCCTACTTAAACTTACACCTTGTTTATTTGGCCCGTGTTAGCCTTTGAGTTTGACATGCTTGATATAGATGATCCTGATAAAACCCTGGAGATTCGAAAAGGGCTCAGACAAGCTTCACGTGGCCGGGTGGGGACCGAGGAGGGAGAAGGGGCGGGAGGCTGGAGGGCAAAGCCTTGGGGGCCCACCTCCCAAAACGACCTGCGCATCTCTGGGTCCGGAGATGCATTTGCTGCGTAAAGAGCTGGGGTGCGCCTTAGGGGAGAAAGGGAGAGGCCTGAGCCTGAGAAGGAAAAGAGGCATCGGGAAGGAGCCTGGGGCTTTCTGACTTGGATCACTCTTTCCCTTTTATGTCGTTTAAGGCTGAAATCCTCGGGCTCGGAGAACTGCTGGGAACCTCCACCGTACCGTCTCATCATGCTTCAGGAAAGCACACACACCCGTTTGGTTCTGTCCCCAGCTCTGAGGGATTCCTTAGCCCTGGTTTAAAAATCCCTGCTGTAGGCCCATCCAGAACCAACGGGCCCGGAGTGAGTCCCCACACTCACATGGACCCACCTTGCACCACCATCCTTCCCCCCAAACTGGCCCACCGCTGCCACGCCTGAGCGAGCCTTCCCGTCTCCACCCTCTGCTCAAAACGCTCCTCCCACAGTCCTGTCTTGAAGAAACCCTCATTGCACCCCCTCCTGGCGCCTATGCCAACACTCTAGCAGAACAGGGTCCTCCCTGCCCAAGTTTCCTCCAGGGGCCTTGGCCAGAATCGCCAGAAAGACTATCACACACTTTCCCCCCAGGTCCAAGAGGCCACTGGGGGCTCATCTTTGTATGCCCATCTCCCTGCGCAGTAGATGCGCCGTAAATGCGCCTTAAATTTGACCTCCCTGGGACAATAGGAGGGTGTGCCTTCCCCACAAAGCCCCCTCCATGAAATTCCCAGCAGGCCCAGGGCTCAGCACTCTGTGTTCATCATCTCATAGCCTCTCAGCCACCCTCTGGCATCTGGACTTTTATCTCTGCTTCTCAGATGAGGGAGCCAGGGCTCCGAGTTCTTGTAACGTTCCCAGGGACACAGAGCCAAGGGCACAGCCCACAGCCCACCTTCCCAATGAGTCAGAAAAAACAGTATTGGGTTCTCAGCCCCACCAGCCTTTCCTGCAAGAGTTCCAGGCAGAGCTAACAAATCTCTTCTAACCTTCAGGGCGGGTCCTCGTGGGAGAAGAACTCACAACTGAATGGAAGCTTTAACTCGTTTTATTTTCAGAATTTTTTTCTTCCCGATAACTGGTCCAAATGCCCATGATTTTGCCTTGATTTTAAAGCAGTATTAAAATACTGATTTCTCTCTCTCTCCTTTACCTCCGGCTCCCATAAAATGTGCGACAGCGCCACCTCCTGGCCAGCAGGCGCGGGACAGCTGGCCCGCATGGAAGTATCCAGTGAGCAGGCTGCCCTTGAGCCCTTATGAGAAATTTAGCCTCTTCCGTCCCAACTGGGAGAGGAAACACATGCGGACACAGGTGTTCATGGGGAAAGGAGGCTGGAGCTGCAATGACATGGGCTCCCAGGGCTGCCTAATAGCATGTTTCAAAGGTCAGGTACCAAACGGGTCCTGGGCCAGGGAATGCCGCGCCTCCTGGTAGGCCAATGGAGGATCACAACTAAGACGGTGAGCCAGGTGTGAGCCCCAGGCACGCGGCAGACAAGGCCAGGTCAGGCAGGAGATCCTGCCCAGCACAGGACCTGGCACAGGGCTGAGCCCCAATAAACATGTCATGGAGCGAAATGAGATGAGTCTATCAGCAAATAGCCTGCGTGCCATGAGCCAGGGGGCAGCCTGCATGAGCAGGCAGGATCCGCCTGTGCCCAGCACTGACCCGGGAGTGGGAGACAACACGCACGAATAAATACACAGATAATAGTCCCACGTGATTTGCTGCAGTAAGTCATATTTCCAGGTAAGTCCCTCCGGATCGCTTCCCATAAGCAGAGCTGGGATCCCCTAGAGATCGAGGCTACCGGGAACTTTCTCGTTCATTCATCCATTCTCTCATCCATTCTCTCATCCATTCCGTAAGTATAGACTGAGCATCTACGTGATGCCAGCTACTGCGATAAGCACTTACGTGCATTAGATGTTTGCCACACCCCCTATGAGGAAGGGGTAGGATATGCACTTTATGGATTCGGAAATTGTGTTCCAGGGAGGTTAGCTAACTTATCCAGGGTCACACCGCTTCTCAGTGGCAGACCAAGAATGGGAGCCAAGGTTTAACCCCAACACCCACGTGCTAAGTGAGCTAAGCCCCGTGATGGGCCTTCGCCCCGGGTACTATCTACTGAGCTCCTGTCACAGGGCGGGCACTGCGCCAGGTTCTCCAGACACGTCGGTGCACAGGACGGAACGAGGGCCCTGCCCTGAGAGAGCTGATGCGGGGAAGACGGGCCACCACAAGCTAACAAGAGATCGGGATGCAGGGGAGGGGGAGGCAGACCTGCTCTTCAAACGCGGCTCTCAGTTCATCCCCCCGAGCCTCCGTTTTCTCATCTATAAGACAGAGATGAGGGGAGAGTCGCTGTGAAGGTCAAAATTACCTGACACCTGGACATAGCTAAGCATAGTGGCTGCTTTATCAGTAGCTCAGAAGGAGAGGCAGCAAGTCCCAAGCGGGGCAGACAGGAGGCCCACGGGCAGGGGGCCAGGACCGGAGGAGGGGCTTGGGTGGTGTTAAAACTTCTCTGATGGCTGTGCAGGGTGCTGGGCTGGGGGTGACGAGAGAGAAGGCCCGGCAGCCAGGCAGCGAGGCGGCGACCCATGCTTCAAACAACCTGTGTGACGCTCACTGCAGTTCTCAAATCCGTCATATTTAAGGGGAATGCTCTCTTTTATTAGAATTTTTATTTTGACATAATTTCAGACTTGCAGTAAAGTTCAGAATAGTATAAAAAAATTCCCATAAACCCTTACCCTGGATGCCTCAAATGTTAGCATTTCCCCACGTCTGCCTTATTTTCTCTCTGTATGTTGTTCTTGGAGCCATTTAAGAGTTAAGGTGTCATGCAGACATGATGAGCCTTTGGTCCCTACGTGCTTCCATTTGTATTTCCTTAACACCGGGACATTCTCTTTCTGAGCATCAGTCCTTAGTACACAGTACCTCAAAGTCAGGAATTCGCCTTGTTGCAACGCCACAATCTAATCTACAGACTTACTCAGGTTTCAACAACTGTCCCAGTAACGCCCTGTCCATCGAAGAAAACCCCAGGCCACGCACTGCATTCCGTTGTGATGTCTCCTGGGCTCCTCTCGTCTGGAACATCCCTCAGTCTTTCTGGTCTTTCTGGGGCCGGTTCCTGTGCAGAATGTCCTTCAGGTTGGGTTTGTCTGATATCAGGTCACTCGATTCAGGGTGTGCACTCTGAGCAGGAACTCCACAAAGTGAAGCTGTGTCCTCGTTCTGTCGGATCAGGAGGCCCATGAAGTCCACTGTCTGTTACTGACGATGTTACTGTTGATTAAGGTGGTGTCTGGCACATTTCTTCACTATAAAGTTATCCTTTATCCTTCGTAGTTAGGGCCCCGTGGGGAGGTTCTTTGAGACCTCGTAAGTATTCTCCTGCTAAAGGAAACTTCAGGGGCATTTGAGATCTTGCTCCCCAGCATATGTTGTCAGTTTGGCTCAAATAAACTCATAAAATTTGAAAAGAAAAGAAACCGTCACCCACTGGCTTTAGCATCTACTAACTGACTCTTGTCTCTGAATCAGTTACTACCATGATGGCTGCAGAGCGGTGTGTCTTTCATCTCCCCTGTAACAGTATTAGTTGGCATTTCAGCATACTTCTGTTAGGCGTAGATAAGCACATAAGAATGGGAAGTTTGTTTCTCTGCTTCCTTCTTGCCCCTACAAGTCTGTCCTCCACACAATAGTTAAAGATCCTTTGAACAAGGAAATCAAAGTTTGCCCACAGTCAGATGAATGAAGTTGAACCCCTACCTCACACCATACACAAAATTAACTCAAACTGGATCGAGCAGCTAAATGTAAGAGCTAAAACTTTAAGCTCATAAAAGAAAACAGGAGTAAATCTTCACAACATTGGAATTTCCGGTGGATTCTTTGATATGATACCAAAAGCACAAGCAACAAAATAAAGGGGGAAAAAAACAGATAAATTGGACTTGATCAAAAATTAAAGGTTTGAAAAGTGAACAGACAAACTCATGCCTAGGGGAGAAATGGGAGGTGGCCCTCTTCCTGATCACAGGGCCTTTGGGCTTGGAGCCGTGCCTTCCACCTGATGGCTCCAGACTGTACCAAGTGCTGCTTACTGTACACATATGGTGCTTTTGCTGTCCCAACTTTTCCCTTTGATCATGTAGACCGTGCCTCTCAAACTGTAATGTGCATACAAATTACCTGGAGTCTGTTGATTTGCAGATTCCGATACAATGGGTCTAGGGCAGTGGTCAGCAAACTCATTAGTCAACAGAGCCAAATATCAACAGTACGACGATTGAAATTTCTTTTGAGCGCCACATTTTTTAAACTTAAACTTCTTCTAATGCCACTTCTTCAAAATAGACTCGCCCAGGCCGTGGTATTTTGTGGAAGAGCCACACTCAAGGGGCCAAAGAGCCACATGTGACTCGCGAGCCGCAGTTTGCCAACCACGGGTCTAGGGTAAGTCTGTGTATCTAAGAAGCACACAGGGATATTGTGGCTTTGGTCCATGGACCTCACTTTGAGTCACCAGGTAACAGAAAACCTACTTCCCATATCAAGTAATGGGGTAGGAAGTCCTCTTTTCCTCCGCCACTCCCTTCCCCACACTGCCCAGGCCTTGGGAAGGTCTGCTACCTTTGCAGGCAGTGCCAAGGAGATGGGATTTGTCTCCTTGAAGTGAATTAGGCTTTCAGAATTTGGAGAAGGAGAAAGAGAAAGAGGAGAAAAAAATTGAGGAGGAGGAGAGAGGGAAGGAGGACAATGACAATGATGACAACAAGGAGGAGTTTTAAAAACACTGAGGCAATATAAATAATCTACTATACATGTAATTGAAATCCCCGGGAAAAAAAAAAGAGTCAGAGATAACAATGTAGAAAATATATTTGAAGAAATAATGGCTGAGAATTTTACAAAATTAATGAAAGGTATCAAGTCACAAATTCAAAAAGATCAGAGGACCCCACACAGGATTGTTTAAAAAAAAATCATATTCAAAATACTGAAAGACAAAGAAAAAGAGAAAATCTTAAAGAAAGCCAAAGAGATTAAGGAACAAATATATAAATGACAGCAGAATTCTCATCAGAAACTCTATAATCCAGAGGACAATGAAGTGTCATCTTTAAAGTGCTAAGAGAGGAAAAATAACTGTCAGCACAGACTTCTACCCCCAGGAAAAAATACCTTTCATAAATGAAAGCAATTTATTTTAATTTTCAGGAAAACAAAATCTGAGATGATTACTTACCAGTAGACCTGTGCTGCAAGATATTAAAGTAAGTTTTTTTAGGCAGAAGAAATACAAAACAAGACAGAAACTTGGATCTACACAAAGAAATCCAGAACTCCGGGAATTGTTTAAATGCAGGTAAGCATAAAAGACTTTTTTAATCACTCTAAAATATGGAGTGTCTAAAGCAAAAATGGAAGCAAAAGATTGTGGATTTATAGCCTAGGTAAAAGTGATGTATAACAACAGTAGCCCAAAAGATGGTAGAAATCTCAGGAGTAGGCTGTTACAAAGTCCTTACACTACACATGAAGTGATAATATTATTTAAAGGTAAACTTGGAAAAATTAAAGATGCATATTCTATTGGACAGCCAATAAAATATCATTAGCTTCTAACCTATATATATAAAACCCAAGTGACCAGAACAGTGGAACAACCAGAACAACCAGAATGACTGGTCACTATGACGCACACTGTGGTGGCCAACTGGCCCTATGGGGGCCCAGTTGGCCCCCCATCCTGATTGGGGGCAGGGCCGGCCAGCCAACCTCCCATGTCCCCTCCCCCCCGCCAGCCTGGCCCCGATCAGCCCCCATTGGGACCGGGCTGGCTGGACCCCACTCATGCCCAAATTCGTGCACCGGGCCTCTAATAAAAATATAAAAACAGTGTACTGTGGAATTTATAGCATATGTAGAAGTAAATTGCATGAGAAAAATAGCACAAAGGTAGAGGGGCTGGGGGGAATTTTAATCAGTCTCTTTGACCAAACCAACCACATCTGTAAAATGTGGAGACTGCCTGCATCACAGGGTTATGAAGAGCACTAAATGAGATCACATATATCCGCTATCGAGCCCAACCCCTGACAGTAGTAAGTGCTTGGGAAATGACTGTTGAATGAGTGAATGAGTGTTCAGCAGCACACGTCCCATCCACTATGTGACAGCTAGGATTCCTTCCAAAGCAGAGAACCCGAAAAGCTGAACTTAGATTCCCTATACCAGGCTCACAAGGAAGTGGGTTAAGTGCCAACTAGCTTTGTGTGTTCAAACCCTGCTCTGTGATATAATCAACTCCACCTCCAGAAATTCAGCTCCCCTCTCTGGAGCTTGTAAGTGAGGCACAGAGTTTAGGTAGTCATGGCAGTCAGGAAAAATAAACTTACCTAGAGAAAGGGACAAAGAAAACCACAAACAGCTCATGTTGAAGAAAAGGACTGTTTTAATCCCCCCAACATCTGTAATGCACACTTACCTTTCGATGAGCATTTGCACTTCTGTATTTGACCTTGGGAAGAGCCCAAGAAGTCTGGCTGGTTTGAGATGAATGCATAAGCCACACACAAATTCTATAGCAAACCACCAGCAAATACGACACATAAATAATACTGTGAACCTAATAAATCAACTATTAGATATTATTATGAATGGAATGACTTCCATTAGGCTTTGTGCCGGAATCCCAGGCAAAGAGCAGTAAATAACATTCATGGAAAGGCCTTTAAATGGGATGTTGGTCCAAGGACTTATCCGTTTTCCATTTTTGCCTGGGACACACGTGCCCCGGCTTAGCAAGAGGAACCACCGGAGGGCAGGAGGCAGTGGGAAAGCACGGGCTTGTCTGGGGAAGAGCTGGTGGGAATTGGAGGCTGGCGTGTTGAACATTTCACGCCCCATGTGCTGGCCTCCGGCAGTTTCTGCAGCAGCCAGCTGTGCACAGATGCAAGCCGGCAGCACCTTGCCTGCTGCACGGCGCGGGTCCTGCTTTCTGCCCAGCTTCTCTGCCACTGCATCCGGGAAGCCTCCAGGAGCCCAGCCCATCATAAAGGTGCCACCACGGCATCACCCTGTGGGACCGCCCTTCACCAACGCAGCAACACTCCCCCTCGGCCCCCAGCAGACAGGTTCCCAGTTCACCCTGCACACTTCCTCAGGAAGCCCCAACAGAACCGAGCCCCCGTCGCCCGCGGCCGGCTGAGCAGCAGTCCTGACTGGGGTGAGTTGGTCCCACGGCACTTGTCCCACAGAATCGATTTGTTCAGTGACCAACTAACCTGTGGAATTTAACAAATATTTATCTCTTTATACTGTTTATAGCTATTGACATTGGGAGGGATCGTGTTGATGCATTTGAAGATTTCTGCAAAGCTTTAGGTAACTGATTTTTATTTTGTCTTCCTAATAGCATGTTAAGGAGTAGGCTAGCTCCGTGGGGGCAGCTGCCACTCCCAGTAAAGGGGGAAAGGTGCATAGGAACTCAGCTCACAGCAGCCTGGGCTGCAGGTGATGGGCAACAGGGAGGCAACGTGAGGTGTGTGGGCAGGAGTTTGCCCAAACCCTGCAGGCCTGTCCCACCATCTCTTTGGCGCTAGTGATCCTTCCCGGTTGGGAGCCTGTGTTCTGGGCACTGCCGGGTTTAAGTCTCAGCAACAATTCCTGGCGGCTTTGTGGCCCTGGCACGTAATTTCAGTTTCCATAACCGCGAGAGGAAGGGATGAGACATCCCCCCGGAGGGTTACAGTGCAGGTGCAATAAGACGGTATACGTTCAGCACGCCGTGCAGCAAGGGTGCAGTGCGTGTGGGATGTTTTGAATCATTGCTCTGGCCACAGACGTTGCATAAGACGCTCCTGCGATTCTGAAGAAGTAGCTGGAAGACATGACTCCTCTCAGCTGGAGACCTGCTCATGCTTCAGGAACCTTCCTGCCCCGTCTCTACCGCAAGCGCTGGCTGAGCACTGAGAACATGGACACACCGTGCCACCTTCCAGAGACTTCCAGGCTGGGGGCAGTGGAAGGCAGGCACAGGGAAGGATGGCACGGGGCTGAAGAGCAGCAGCCACAAGGAAAGGGACTCTGAGAGGAGAAATGGAGGTAGGGAGGGCTCTCCTGGCAGGAGAGTGAGCAGAGCAAAGGAAGGAGGATGGAAATAAAAACTAGTGACCGTACCCGGCCGGTGTGGCTCTGTGGTTGAGTTTTGACCAGTCAGGGCACATGCTCAGGTTGCAGGCTTGATCCCCAGTGTGGGATAGGCAGGAGGCAGCAGATCAATGATTCTCTCTTATCATTGATGTTTCTATCTCTCTCTCCCTCTCCCTTCCTCTCTGAAATCAATATATATATATATATATATATATATATATATATATATATATATATATATATATATATTAGAGGCCTGAAGGGGGGGTTCCTCAGCCCAGCCTACCCCCTCTCACAGTCCGGGAGCCCTCAGGGGCAGGAGGCAATCAAGGGAAGGTGACACCCCATCACACCTCTGCTGCTGCCACTGCTGGCAGCACAAGCCTCAGCCAGCCCTGGTTACCTGAGCCTCAGGCGGCCCTGGGCAGCTGGGCAGCCGCCATCCAGGGCTTGCCTGCACCTCGGGCCAGCCCTGGGAGGCTGGGGGGCTGAGGGGACTGGGGAACTCTGGAGGCAGGCACGTAGGGACCTATCCTTGCCACATGCCTGCCACTCGGGCGCGGCTGAGGAGACTGGGCACCGCCATCTCGTGGCTGTGGGCGCCACGATCTTTGAGGGCGTGTCAGTCAATTAGCATATTCCCTCCTTATTGGCTGTGGGTGCTGCCATCTTTTGTGATGGTGTGAGGGTCAATTAGCATATTCCCTCTTTAATAGACAGGCTTTTTCTTTTTAACTAGTGGACCGGTCTGGCCGTGTGTGGGACCAGAAGAGGACTTGGGGAGAAGGGTTTCACAGATCAGGAGGACCCAGACTACTGTGCCCTTTACCTAAATATCTATTCTTGCAATCACGAAGGCGTCCCTTTACGGAGATGGTCATTTTTCCTTTGAAACCAAAACTTAATTTGCACCACTGGCACAGACAGCATTACCCACTCAAGGAACTAGTTTCTGAACGGAATCCAGCAGAAACTCTGGGGCATGCAGTTGTGTGGCCCTGCCTGTCCGTCACCTCCGTGAAGTTGCACTTGACCCTGCTCTTGCTCCAAAGCCTGTGGGGAAAAATCCCACAGAGCGCTGTGGTTGCTGGAGCTCCACACCGCTGAGTTCTCAGAGTGTGGCACGTGGCTTGAGGCGGAGAACCTCTGAGCAGCCAGGGCGTGGCAAAGCCTGCCTCGCCTGGGGAGCAAGGCTCCTCTGCAAGGAAGCTGTGGGACTAGATGAAGGCCCTTAACTTACCTGTCTTAGTTTTGTCATCTGTAAAATGGGAAGAACAACTGTGCCCTACCTCTCACTTATAAGGTGTGAGTGCAATACTTACGTGGCAGTTAGCACAGTGCCTGGAACATATGAGCACTCAATAAATGGTACCTGGTTATTTTTATATCACCACCACCACCACCACCACCACCACCTTATGACTAAGTGTGGCTATGATGGTGGAACACCCATTTAATGTCCACGTTCCAATGCCGGTTCCCCTCCTGGACATGGGGTCTGAGTGCTCAAATGTGAAACATTCTGGTGCCAGATGGCAGGTGCTCAGCACAATCACACTGTTTTACTCCCACGCCCAGGACAGGCATTGCTAGTGGATCACAGAGCTCAGATGTGATCTTGCACTTGCTCTGACACACCGATCCATGCAGACCCGTGAATAGATCAGAATTGGCCAGAAGATGAAATGTATCTACCCACGGAGACCTCCACCCACGGGAGGGAACAGGCTTAAACCGCAAGAAGTAATTGGGACATGCTGAGTGGGCTCCTGATTAGCCAGCAAAACTTCAGCTCTGGAGTCCAAGATTGTAAAAGCAAATTCAGGTTCACTCAAAAAAAAAAAAAAAAAAAGTGAGAAATACACTGTGGTATCCTCAATTGAATTCTATAACAGAAAAAAAAGGGACATTAGTGAAAAAAGTGGTGAAATCCACTGACAGCTGGAATTTAATTAATAGCAATGGTTTGGTTTCTTAGTTTTGGCAAATGCCACGATTATATAAGATACACTAGGGGAAACTTAGTACCTGGGAAAATCTGTATCATCTCTGCAACTTTTTAATAAATCCAAAGTTATTACATAATAAAACTTTACTGCCCTGGCTGGGTGGCCCAGTTGGGTGGAGTATCATCCTGTTCACCAAAAGGTTTCCGGTTTGATTCCTGGTCAGGGCACATAACCTAGGTTGCAGGTTGGATCCCTGGTCAGGGCACATATGGGAGGCAACCGATTGATGTTTCTCTCTCACTCTTTTTCTTCCCCTTCCTCTTTCTCTAAAATCAGTAAAAGCATGTCCTCAGGTGAATATAAATAAAAATAATAAAATTTTACTTTAAAAATAGTCTAATAAACAACAAGTGTTGGCAAAAGTTTGGAGAAAAGGGAACCCTTGTGTACTGCTGGTGGGAATGCAGATTGGTGCAGCCATTATGAAAAACAGTATGGAGGTTCCTCAAAAAATTAAGAATGGAACTACAATATGGCCCAGTGATCCCACTTCTGGGTATATATCTGACGAAACCTAAAATACTAATTTGAAAGAATTTATGCATCCCTATATTCATTGCAGTGTTATTTACAATAGCCAAGATATACAACAACCCAAGTGCCCATCAACAGACAAGTGCATAAAATAACTGTGGTGCATATATACAATGGAATATTACTTGCCCATAAAAAAGAATGAAATCTTTCCCTGGTCAGATAGCTCAGTTGGTTAAAGTGTCATCCTGGTATGCCAGGGTTGCAGATTCAGTTCCAGAAGCAACCAATGAATGCATGCATGGATGGGTGGAACAACAAATATCTCTCTCTCTCTCTCTCTCTCTCTCTCTCTCTCTCTCTTTTTCTCTCTCTCTCTCTCTCATCAATAAATTTTTAAAAATTTGTTTAAAGAATAAAATCTTTACCATTTGCAACAGCATGGGTGAACCTAGAGTGTATTGTGCTAGGTGAAATAAGTCAGACAGAGAAAGACAAATACAGTATGATTTCACTTATGCACGGACTCTAAAGAACAAAACAAAAGAACAAAGTTGAAACAGATTCATAGAGAACACAGACTGATGGTTGCCAGAGGGGAGGAGGGTTGGGGGACTGGGTGGAGAAGGTGACGGGATTAAGAAGTACAAATAGTCACAGGGATGTGAAGTACAGCCTAGGGAATTCAGTCAATAATAGTGTAATCCTACCTAATAATAGACAAATATGCAAATTGACCGCACCTTCGCCACGCCCACCAGCCAAGCCACGCCCATCAACCAATCAGGACGAGTATGCAAATTTCTCCAACAAAGATGGCGTCTAATTTGCATATCAAGACAGCGTAGAAAGAAGCCAAGAGCTGCAGAAGGGAGCAAAGCTGCAGAGAAGCAAGCAAGCCGGGGGGAGGAGAAGGGAGGAGCGGAGGCGGGGCCGGGGGAGAAGGGAAAAGCAGGCGAGCTGGCGGAGAAGGCGGACCGGGGGACAAGGGAGGAGAGCAGGCAGGGCGGGGTAGAGTGCAGCAGGAAACCCTATTGCAGGATTTTTCCTGCAACGGGAACGCTAGTATTGTAATAATTATATATGGGCCCAAGTGGGTACTGGAAATGTTGGAGGAAACACTTTGCAAAGTATGTGATTTTCTAACCACTATGCTGTACACCTGAAACTGATACAAACAATGTTGAATGTGAACTGTAATGGACACAGGAAGAGCCAGGAGCTGAAACCTCGCTGGCTACATCACCTGAAGGAAGGGGCGACCGAAGCTTTGATTCCCAGAGCTCACCTGGGATACATAACCATGACAGTCACATGTGCCCAATTTTCCAGGATCATCCCACGCCAATATTCAGACTTGATTTTGACTAACATCAACAGGTGTAAACATTTCTGAACAGTTTTTTGTTCCCCTTCATGATATTCTCCTTTCCAAAACAGAAAATGCATTCAACACATGCTTAAATAGGATTCAATCTGAATATTTAAAAAAAAAATGTCTTATAAGTTCATGTCTAGGAAACGATAGTTTGCCAGTCTGTAGATTCTATTGGTCACACAGACCAACCGTGGTGCAATGAGGGAGGAGACTCACAGGGTGTGAATTCCAGAAGCTGGGGCCCTTGGCCATCATGGAGGTTGGCCACCACGATCTGTCTGAAGTCTATTTCCGAGGACACCACCTGGGAGCACAGATGGAGGCACTCTCGTCCTCCTCTGGCCCATCATCACGTGGCTGCCATCAAGCAGGACCAACAACAGGGCTGGCAACTTGATAGCAAATGAACAGAGAGAGTGACGCTACATTCCTCACTAACGGCAAGACAACTGGCAGGCGAACACCTAAGGCATTAACACCTCCCTCTCGCCAAGGGTAATTATTTCAGCGCATTAGCAGCCTCATATATGCATTTCAGAAACTCAACCAAGAATCAAAGCCGGAGGTCAGTCCTGCAGGTCTTTGCACAGGGCCTTCAATTTTATTTAAAAAGGAAGAATTCAGGACTGTACAAACAGGGTCCATCTGTGCCAGACTGGGCCATAATCA
Source organism: Cnephaeus nilssonii (assembly GCF_951640355.1). NCBI lineage: Eukaryota > Metazoa > Chordata > Mammalia > Chiroptera > Vespertilionidae > Cnephaeus > Cnephaeus nilssonii. The sequence goes on from NC_137091.1 coordinate 31,112,481, forward strand.
GCTTCTCTCTCACCTGGAAGGACAGAAATAAGAGGGAAGCCTGGAAACCCCAAGCAAACTTTGTTCAAAATGGTTTAAGGGGAGTAGGGAGGAAAGTAGCTGTTTATAGGAAATAAATAATGAAGTGCAAATCTTTTTGTTCTTAATCTTTTCACTGTTTCCAGAGGTAGAAAAGTACAGCTGGCTTCCTCCCAAGCGAGCCCTTGGGACCTGAGCCCTAAGAGGCCCCAAAGATCTAGAAGTCACAGCGACTCAGGTAACAAGGACAGGTTCTGGGCCCAGCCAGGCTCCTGTGCATTTCACATCTGTGTTCTGAGAGGAAACAGAGCCGGGGTGCTCTGCCTCCGATCCGCCTCTGTAAAATGAGGGTAACAGTACCTATTCCTGATTGTGTTCTCATTACTCCTAACAATAGCTTCGGCTGACATGTATTAAACACTTGCTTGCTCTGGGCCAGGCTTTGGTCTTAGTGTATCACCAACATGTTCTCATTTGACAGGTGAAGAACAGAAGTTCAGAAAGGTGAGTCACCGGCCATTACCAGTTGGTTGGACACACACACTGACCCCAGGGTTGGCAGAATAGAGTGGACCTCAGCCTGTGATAGATGGGGGGCTGGGTGAATGGCTGGCGGCGTGAATGGCTGGCTGGGTGGGTGAGTGGATGGATGGATGGATGGATGGATGGATGGATGGATGGATGGATGGGGCAAAAGATGTATAAATTAGTGGAAGGATGATTGATGGGTTAATGGGTGGGTAGCTGGATGGAAGGAGAATGGATGGGTTGGTGGCGAGTGAATGGATGGAAGGATGGAATGATGAGTGGTTTGATGTATAAATGAATGGAAGAATGAATGGATGGGTTAATGAGTAGGTGAATGGATAGAAACTTAATGGATGGATGAAAGGAAGGGTAGGTATATGGAAGGGTGAATGGATGAGTTGGTGGGTGGGTGGTGAATGAAAAGATTAGCAAATGGAGGAATAGGATAATTGTTCTGGTTTTGACAACCCTGACTCCTTCCTTTAAAGAAGTGTTAGAAATTTCCACGTGTTTGCTTTCCACAGTCCTTGACAAATATCCCACAAGGCTGGGCTGTGAAATACCTCCTCTTTTCCTGAGGAAAAACAGCATCTCTTTTTTCTTTCTTGCAAGTGACGCAAAACATTTCACGTGGCCCCAAAGAGATCTGGCACCTAAGGGTCAGGAGCTGGGGACTTCGACGAACACTTACATCATTAAAGCTCCCCTGGAATTAATGTTACCACAGACTTGTGCCCATGATTAAAGCATTAAACAAATATTGAGAGTGAGGCAGCTCGTTACCCAGGGTCGTTAAGTGGCTCAGGAAGACTGTGGCTACATTTGAAGCCAATTAAGGGGCCTCACACTGGGTGTTGGAACCACTTGGGGGACTGGCATGTCCCCTAGCACATAGTAGGCACCTCATAAAACACGTAGAAGAAGCCAAAAGAATCCCCCTGTCCAAGATTAGCCAACTCCCCCAATGCGCTCCATCTTGGATACCACTCCTCAGGTCCCCTGGGCCTCATGAGACGAAAGTACAATACTCAGAGCTGAGGATGACTGTGAGCACACAGCGCAGGTGACCCACACCAATGATAACTGCCAACGGCTCTGTCATTGGTTTCCATGTTTTTAACTGTGGTAAAATACACAAACAAAATTTACCACATGGACCATGTTCAGTGTAGAGTTCAGAGACATTGAATACATGCATGATGTGCTGCTGTCACCCCATCCGTCCCCAGAACTTTTTCATCTTCTCCAGCTGAAGCCCTGTCCCCCTTAACACTAATTCCACATTCCTCACCCTCCCAGCCCCTGGCAACCACCGTTCTGCTTTCCGTCTCTATAAATCTGACTACCCTAGAAATCTCATATAAGGGGAATCATACAATACTTGCCTTTTTGTGTCCAGCTTATTCCACTTATGTAATGTCCTCAAGCTTCATCCATGTTCCTTTCTTTCTAAGGCTGAATAATATCCCACTGCATGTCTAGACCACATTTTCTCTATCCATTCATCTGTCGGTGGAAACGGGTTTCTTCAACATTTTAGCTGTTGTAAATAATGCTGCTACGAACCTGGCTGTACAAGTATCTCTTTGAGGCTCTGCTTCCAATTCTTTTGAATAGATATCCAGAGGTGGAATTGCTGGATCAGGTGGTAATCCTATTTTTTTAACTTTGTGAGGAACTGATAAACTGTTTTCCACGGTGGCTGCACCACTTTACATTTCCACCCACAGTACACACGTGTTCCAAGGTCTCCACATCCTCGGCAACACATGTTATTTCCTGTTCTGTGTAAATATATGACCCTAATGGGTGTAACGTGGTATCTCCTTGTACACTTGATTTGCATTTCCCTAATCCTTCGTGATGTTGAGCATCTTTTCATGTGCTTATTGGCCCTTTGTTTATCTTTTTTGGAGAAACGCCTGTTCAAGTCCTTTGCCCATTTTTGAATTAGTTGTTCATTTTTATTGTTGTTGAGTTTTAAGAGTTCTCTGTATACATGAATATTAATCTTACCAGATATATGATTTGCAAATATTTTCTCCCATCATGTAGGTTGCCTTTTTACTCTGTTGACTGTATCTTTTGATTAACAATTTTTTTTCATTTTCATGAAGTCCAATGTACCTATTTTTTTCTTTTGTTGCCTGTCTTTATTGTCATTATTAAGAAATTGTTGCCAAATTGAATGCCATGAAGCTTTTTCCTGATGTTTTCTTATAAGAGCTTTATAGTTTTCGCTATAACATTTAAATTTTTATTCATTTTGAGTTAATTTTGCACGGGCTGGGTAGCACAGTGGGTTGGTGCATTGTCCCGACACGCCAAGGTTGTGGGTTTGATCCCAGGTCAGGACACATACAAGAAACATTTAGAATTAATTTTTGTTTATGGTGTTAGCAAAGGGTACAACTTCATTCTTTTGCATGTGAATATCCAGTTTCCCCAGCATCATTTGTTGGAAAGACTGCCCTTTTCCCATTGAGTGATCTTGAAAAATGGTTTAACCAGCTAGGCAAGGTTTTTTCCTGGGCTCTCTATTCTAGTCCATTGGTCTATATGTCAGTCTTTATGCCGGTACCACACTGTTCTGATTACGTAGCTTTATTGTCAGTTTTGAAATCAGGAAGTATGTCACCTTCAGCTTTATTCTTTTTCAAGATTGTTTTAGCTACTCGGCACCCCTCAAAACTCCCTGTGAATTTCAGGGTAGCTTTTTCTCTTTTTGCAAAAGACATCATTGGGGTTGTGATAGGGATTATGTTGAATCTGTAGATTACTTTGGGTAGTAAGATTGCTGACAACTTAACAACATTAAGTCTTCCGATCCGTAAGCATGAGGTGTCTTTCCATTTACTTTTGTCTTTCATTTCTTTCCGCAAAGGTACCTGGGAGAAGGTCGACGGCTGGTGTCTAACTCCTTAGCGCTTCAGGTGGCAACACCAAGAAGAGCGAGCCGCTGGCTCCCTCCAGTGGAGGAGGTGCCTGGGAGGGCCAACGACAGTGTCCCCTCCACTCACACCCAGGGCTCTCAAGCTCTAATAAAATAACACCCCTTCGCAGGCCCCAGGAAGTAAACTGCAAATGCCAGGCCTGTGCCCTGAGCCCAGGGCAGGCAGAGAGGCAGCTCCCACGGTCAGGAAGGCCAGCACCCCAGCAACTCAGCACACAGAGGGTCCTCCTGGCCCCACCCGGGGCACTCAGACGGTGGCTCCCAAAGCCGGGCCTCCTGGGCTGTAGAGAGCGTCTCTAGTACATGATCACCTATGACGGAAAGATGACCAGGAGACAGTGTAGTGGTATTTCTCTCTTTTCCGCGCCATCGCGGAAAAGGTTCTGGTCCGGTTGCTGAGTGGAGGAGCTGGGGACTAAGAAATTAAAGAAAGAAAGAGACCAAGAGGCAGAAATAGATTCAGGAAGCTGGGAGCTGGGTGGGCCGCCATCCTCTCTGATGGAGAGACAGCATGTCCCGCCCAAGCCACGCAGCGCGTTTATTTTAAAGGCCTAGATTTACATATCTAGTCCCACCCCTGCCTACACCTGGGCTGCTATGATTGGGGAAGCATGTTCCCAGGGTGTGACTCGGCCTACGCCCTGAGTTCAGCTGATGATAATTATAAGTAAATGCCCAGGTGCCTCCCAGGCGGCCCTCTACAAGACAGGCAGGGAGAGAAGCAGAGGGAGGGTTGGAAATGGGAGAGGAGGAGGGGGAAGAAGTGAGGGAGGATGAAGAGGCCACTAGTTATTGGGCACTTTCACCCTCCAGGACCTTGCCAAGTGCTTGATTCACATGATCTCATTGAATCCTCACTGAAACCCAACGCCCATTTCTCAGATGTGGAGAGCAAGGCTCGGGGAGGTGACATCACCAACACAAGGGCACACCACCAGCAGGACAGGGAAGTAAATGTCACCAGGCCTGTGAGACAGCAGAGCGATTTGTGTTGCTACGGCACATACTCAGCCTAGGAACGAAGAGTGTCGTTTAGTAACGGTCACGGTCCCAGCAGCGTGGGTCTCTGTGCAGAGCACGTGCTCTCCCTGTCACCCAGAGCCACTGGTGGAGAGAACGTCCCATCTGCTGGTGCCCGGATGCCCTGGCGCATGCAGGCAGCAGGACCCGCAGTCGCCCCCCCTCCGCCGCCCCCGCCCCAGTCTCTGTCTTCTGGCCACACACATACACCCAGGTGATCGCATCCGGCCCCTGGCTCCAAAGGAAGCCACTGGTGACTGGGATCTACACCTGCAGCACGGCCCTCTCCCTTCCACTGAGCCTCAGCGTGCCAACAGCCAGTGGCTCCTCAGCACTGCCCACCAAGGACCTGCTCCTTCCCCGCCTTCCCCAGCTCAGTAAATGGAACTTCAGGTTCCCAGGTAGCTCCTCTCCTGCTCCCAACCCTGCCAATCCATCAGCAAATCCTGTCCTCTCCAGCTGCAAAACACACAGGGATGGAGGGCTCCTTCCCACCCTCCCAGGCTGCCAGGCAGCCAGGCAGCCTCTCCAAGGCCCTCCCCAGCCAATTCTCAGCACGGCCACCAGAGGGCGCATGTTAGAATACAAACCTGGCCAGTCCCTCAGTCCTGGAGCCCTCAAGGGCTTCCCCAAGTCCTTCCCATGACAGGGAGGCCTGAGCGGACGCCTCCAGGCCTCCATTCCTGACCACCATCAGCTACTCTCTCCACGCCAGCCAAAAGGGGTTCCTGCCATTCCCACACTCATCGTGAGTCTGCCCTCGGGGCCTCTGCACCTGCCACCCCTCTGCCAGGCAGTCCCCCCAGAATCCCACCCCTCCCTGTCAATCCTCTGCCCAGAGTCCCCCCTTCAGAGAGGCCCACCCCACCCCATCACCCACCTTTCTTCCTGGGCCAGCACCACAGGGCCAGCACGTGTCTATGTGTGTGTGTCGGCTTTCGCTGTCCTGTGGAGTAAGACCTGCAGGAGAGACCAATGTCTGCGACACGTCACGTCTCAGCCCCCAGTTCTGCCGGCAGATGATACTCAGAGGTACACACGTGGTGGTTCGTCCATCCCGCCCCAGCTCACGCACACTAACGCTCACAGACCCTGGGGCTCACCGTGGGGTGTGTTTTATGCCGTGGTGACTGTCCATGCTTCGCACATGCCCTGGTCTAGGACCTCAGCCCCCATCAGATCACCCCTAAAAGAGAAACACCCTCTTATAGCACCTGGGGTCCAAGGGGATTCCTTTAAAGAGTGGTCCCTTTTGTTTTGCTTTTCAGTGTGTTGACTGGCCTCGTCAGCGTCCTCCGCTGGGACCACGGAAGGCGGTGGGAGGGGTGGGCAAAGGCTATGGACAGGCCATTTGCAGCAGAGGCAGCGCAAACGCCAGCAAGTGTGTGAGAAGCTGCTCGCGTCTGAGTTAGATAAAGCTAACTAAAATGACAGCGGCAGCCCTGGCGGGTTTGGTCAGTGGATAGAGCGTCGGCCTGCGGACTGAAGGGTCCCGGGTTCGATTCCGGTCGGGAGCACATGCCTAGGTTGCGGGCTCGATCCGCCTGGTAGGGGGCGTGCAGGAGGCAGCCAATCGGTGATCCTCTCTCATCATTGGTGTTTCTATCTCCCTCTTCCTCTCTGAAATCAATAAAAAGTATATTTTTTTAAAAATGACCGCAGCAGCATTTTTACCTCTCGGCTGGCTCCCATTCCGAAGAGAACACTGTTGGTGCAGGTGCGGGAGATGGCTGCGGCTGTTGGGCTCACATGGCTGTGGCCTCTGAGAAACGTGTCACGCCTGTCTGTGCAGTGTTACATGCAGCACAGAGTGGGAACACATGCCTTCGCTGGCAGAGCAGACGTGATCCACAAGCAGGTGCAGAAATGCCTTGTGTGGGTTCTCTATTCAGACACACGTATACAATGCATAGTCCCAGACACACGTATACAATGCATAGTCCCAGACACACATATACAATGCATAGTCCCAGACACACGTATACAATGCATAGTCCCAGACACACATATACAATGCATAGTCCCAGACACACATATACAATGCATAGTCCCAAACATGTGCGACGACGGAGCCCTCCAGAGCAGCTCAGGTCATGCGTGTCCCGGGGACCCCCACTAAGAGCAAGCTGAGGTACAGGCTGGGAAGTGTCGGCTTTGAAAAGGAGAAGTCCCGCCCTGGCCGGGTGGCTCATCTGGTTGGAGCATCATCCTGCACACTGAAAGGTGGCGGGTTCAATTCCGGTTCAGGGCACATACCCAGGTTACAGGTTTGAGTCAACCAATCGATGTTTCCTCTCCCATCGATGTTTCTCTCTCCCCCTCTCTCTTCCTCTCTCTCTAAAATCAATTTTTTTAAAAGCATGTCCTTGGGTGAGGATTTTTTTAAAAAGGAAAAGTACTGGGACCGATCCTGGTTCTGTGTGGTCCCGTGTGGTCCCATGTGACCCTGTGTGACCCTTTGCAGAAGGCCATTTCTGAGCATCAGTTTCCTTGTCTGCAAAAGTAGGGAACCAACCATCTCCATTTCCAAGGTGGTGCAAGAATCAAATGAGGTCGCAGGATGAAAGTACCTAATCTCATACAGTGTCATCTGTACATCGCAGTCCCGCTTGAAATAATGAATGAATGCCTGATTGTCAGGGATGCTACAGCCACTAGGTGACGCTTCACTGGGGTCAGGCTGACGCCCCTGGACGTACTGGCCAGTCATAGTATTTGAGGATCGGGACACACACACACACACACACACACACACACACACACACACCGCCACAATGCCCCGGGGGGGGGGGGACATCGCCCCGCCTAGGAAACGGTCCTGCAGAATCTGAACTGTACGGGCACCTTCCACGCGCCTGCGCAATGTGTGGGCATGTGATCTAGACGCGCATATTCAGAAATAACTGCCTGCAAATTCTTCCTGAATGGATGGACAAGAAAGTCTGCCACCTGCCCGGCTCCTCGGAGAATCAGAGAATAGGCGTGTCCTATCCGATACACGCCACGGTGAGGGAGACATGCTCTTTCTCCGTGGGGCTTTAACCCAGGAGAGGAGCAAGCCTCAAGGAAAAAAATATACACTATCACATAACAGGTTCCTTGGTCAGACACGCCTAACTTCTCTAAATATCACCATGAGGCGGAGTCAACGTTGAGAGAAGGAAGGGATTGGCGTCATGGTAAGAGTTGGAAGGAAACACTTCAAGGAGGGAAGGGTTTGAAAATCTGAGCTCAGACTTAAAGGAGGTGTCCTCTGGGGGGTAAGGGCTGGGAGGAAGGGGCAAAGAGGGAAGTGGGAGATGTCTGTAATACTATCAACAATAAAAAGTATATTAAAAAAAAGAAAAAGAAGAATGTGCCATCTGGCCAAACGAAGCACACCCCAGTGAAACGCAAAGCCGTAGGGACAACAGTCACATGAACAGAACACATTTAGGAATAAGGACTAGGTGGAGTTTAGCAGCATTTCAGGAAACAAAAAAAAAAAAAATTGTATGTATCCAGGCAACGCGGGGCTAATTCTGTGACTCGTAGAGCACGAGGAATTCACGTTCCCTTAGAACTAGCAGGGACTCACCGTGGGCTCACCCTGTGAGACCAGGGACATCAACTGGACTCAGGTGACACTTCGTGCAAATCCAGCTGGGACGAAGGGCGCTGTCCTGTGGCGCGGGGAGCACTGGACCAGAGGACAGGCGGACAGTGCCCCGCTGACAGACGACCGAAAACCCGAGACCTGAGACGGGAGGAGCCCTCTCAAGAAAAACCGTGACGGGAGAAGCAGAGCCGTTAGACATGGTGGTGGGGAGGGGCAGGGGGCTACGTGGGTCCTGATTCCTCCCGGGGCATCACACTTACCTGCTGTGGCAGGGCATCGCTGAAGGAACTCAGAACAGAACAGCAAACCTGAGAGACAACGAGACCCGGGCGCCTGGGAAAAGAGGGAGGAGGCCCTGTCCTGCCGTCACCAAACTCGGCAGGGCTGGACCTCAGGAATAGCAGCGCAGGTGCACACCTCAACCCAGGGGCACGGCACCACCTGGCTGAGGCATGGACAGGGGCTTGGAATCCGACTTCAGAGAAAGAGAAGTGGTGCCCTGGCCGGCGTGGCTTAGTTAGGCACCATCCCACGCACAGAGAGGTCGCCGGTGCGGTTCCTGGGCCAGGCACGGGCCCGGGTTGCAGGCTTGATCCCCAGTGGGGGGTCGTGCAGGAGGCAGCCAATTCATGTTTCTCTCTCTTCCCCCTCCCCTCCCTTCCTCTCTCTCTAAAATCAATAAAAACATTTTTAAAAAAAAAAAAAAAGAAAAGTGAAACTGGGGACAAAAACATGTCTGAGGCATTACACAGTACAGGAAAAAGGAAAGTAATAAGAACATAACTTATGAGCCCTCGCTGGTGTTGCCCAGTGGTTAGAGAGTTATACTGTAGACTGAAGGGTCCGAGTTCGATTCCGGTCAAGAGCATGTACCTCTGTGGCAGGCTCGATCCCCGGTCCCAGTTGGGGGGGGGGGGGTTGTGCGGGAGGCAACAAAGCAATGTGTGTGTCTCTCTCTCACCAATGTTTCTCTCTCTGTGTCTCTCCTCCTTCCTTCCACTCTCTCAAAAAAGTCAATGGGGAAAATATCCTCAGCCCGGCTGGTGTGGCTCAGTGGCTGAGCATCGACCTTGAACCAGGAAGTCACGGTTTGATTCCTGCTCAGGGCATATGCCCAGGTTGCGGGCTCGATTTCTACTGGAGGGCGTGCAGGAGGGCTCAATTAATGATTCTCTCCCATCACTGATGTTTCTATCTCTTGCTCCTTCTCCCTTGCTCTTCAAAATCAATAAAAATATATATTTTTTAAATATCTCGGGTGAGAATTAACAACAACAAAAAGAACATAACTTATGAATGCCTAAAAACAAACCTATGACGATGGGTTACTGAAAATGCGGTAAGAGCGAGTGAGACCCAAGATTTGAGAGGAAGAAGGAAGTTACTGGATTTGGTTCTGGGAGGTAAGCGTGGAAAAACTCTACAAACATAAGTTTTTGTGGGGAAGGAAGACGTCTTTGGAGGTCAGGGAGCTAAAGCATACAAGTAACTATCCCTAGTCATTTCTACAGGTTTGGGATCCTTAAAATTCCTGAGAAATGCCCCAGCCCAGTGGTCGGCAAACTCATTAGTCAACAGAGCCAAATATCAACAGTACAACGATTGAAATTTCTTTTGAGAGCCAAATTTTTTAAACTTAAACTTCTTCTAACGCCACTTCTTCAAAATAGACTCACCCAGGCCGTGGTATTTTGTGGAAGAGCCACACTCAAGGGGCCAAAGAGCCGCATGTGGCTCACGAGCCGCAGTTTGCCGACCACGACCCTAGCCGGTTTGGCTCAGTGGATAGAGTGTCAGCCGGTGGACCTAAGGGTCCCGGGTTTGATTCTGGCCAAGGACACGTACCTTGGTTGCAGGCTCCTCCCAGCCAGGCCTTGGTCGGGGCTCGTGCAGGAGGCAACCAATCGATGTGTTTCTCTCACACTGATACTTCTCTCTGTCTTTCCCTCTCTTTTTCACTCTCTCTAAAAATCAATGGAAAAATATCCTCGGGTGAGGATTAAAAAAAAAATTTTTTCCTGGGGAAAAATACTGCCAAGTTACCAATAAGCTCCTTACTGCATCCACTATCACACCTGGACAAGTCTGAAGTAGGAATTTTCCTTCTACTATCCATTGCTCTTCTCTTTGCTCCAACCAAATGATACCTTCTGGTTTGATCACGTGACACCCTGTTAATAGAAATGAAAGGGAACTTGAGGCTTCCGGATCTCGGCTGAGGAAAGGGCCGTATAAGCCACACAACCGAAGTGCCCATCGGAGCTGTGCCAAAACGAGGACCATTCATGGGGGAGGTAAAGACCAACATGCCCTGCCTGGTGCCCAAAGCACAGTGCTCACATTTGTCCCATCAAATTCAAAGTTAGTCAGTGAATTTGAGGGAAATCCCATAAATCTTAGCAACCCAGAGAGCAAGTTCTCCTCGCCCAGGGAGACGCGATGGCTGTAGTTTCTCCCGCGTCACCTCCCTGCAGGCTGTCTTCCCAACGGGACCGGCTGCTGCCTCTCCTCCTGGGTGAAGTCCACGGCCACGGCCTTGAAGGACACTGGCCCCTGTGACAGCACCGTGGTCGGAACTGGGTGACGCAGAGAAGGCGTCTGGGCAAGAGCTTACCAAGCTCACTGGTAACCAAGTCAACTATGAACATTGTATACCTTTTTGTTGTACCTTTTACAGATTGTGGAAGGAAAGCAAAGCATCAGACAGACACTGACAGAGTCCACTCCGTGTACACACCAAAAGGAAGCGCTGTCTTGCTCTGAGAGCGGGGAACAATCCTGGCTGCCGGGGACACAATCCAGCAGACACGGCCCTGCCCCAAGGAGCGCAGGCCTGACGGGCACTCGAGAAACACAGGGTGCACTCTGCTCCTTCATTTTGCTTCCAGAACACGAGCAATGTTGGTTCTGTGCCTGCTCCCCGGCCGGTCCAGCTCAGTCTCTGTGGCCGCCTCCTCTCTCCTCCACGCCATCCTGAGTTAGAGGGCCCTGGATGCAGGCTCGATCTCCAGTGTGGGGCCGATCAATGATTCTCTCTCATCATTGATGTTTCTCTCTCTCTCTCTCTCCCTCTCCCTTCCTCTCTGAAGTCAATAAAGATTTTTTTTAAAAGAAAAGAAACGAATCAGAACTGCAGATACTTAGGGATTTTAGGTTCGTTACAAAGGACAAGGGAACAAGCCACAGGGTGAATCTTAACAGACTCTTCAGAGCAGGAACTGCCCAGACAGCTTTGTGATCACAGAACCAGAACTGCTTGCCCGTTTCACCCGCCAGCATCAGGCCCAGGGTGACAATGCTCTGGGGCCATCGCAGTCCCCACTCTCCCAGAGCGAGGTTTCCTGCAGACAGCGCCGCTCGCTCCCCTGCCGTGGGGGAGGGAGCACAGGGCTCCTGCCTTTCAGAGGAGAGGCCTTCCCTGACTGGCGAGGAAAGAGGCGCTGGAGTTCCATTCGTGAAAACAGAGGGGAGAGTATCCGCAGAGGATTGTAAACGGCAAAGACCTGAGCACACAGGCTCCGTGTCGGAGATCTCACAGGCATCTCTGGGGACCAGACCACAAAGACAGCGGGAACCTGCTGGGCCCCAGCCAAGTCCGAGGATGCCCGGCCCAGCAAGAGTCCTCCTGCCCATCGGGGGGAGTGGGGAGGTGGAGAAAGACACCCTCACACATGCAAAGCCTCAGAGTCAGCAGTCGGCACAGCACCCGCGTGGCCTGTCCAAAGACAGTGACTAACGTGGCCGCCAGAGCCAGGAAGGGGAGACTAAGAACCCAGAGAAATGAAAGGAACTCCCCACCTCCCCACCACGAGAGACGCGATACCCCAGGACTCCCTGAAGAGGGTGCTCCTGAACCAGGAATCCCACCCACAAAAGCGTGCTCATTTTGAGAAATTGAAAGGACTGGTACTCCATTTCTCAAAACGCAAATGCTACAGAATGACATGATAATCCTGGAAAATAAACTAAAGTGACAAATAAACGTGGAAGAAAATGTTTACTAACATGACCCAAACTGGAAACATTTATAAACATTTAAGACTAAGTTATAAGTCAGCGCGAAAAGCAAAAGAAAGCAAGCCAGTGTCATGCTAGCAAGACGGGCCGCGAAGACAGAAACGGCCCATGGGAAAGGCTGCGCAGGGCAGGGCTCCTCTACCGGACGCGCGGGGAAGGGCACAGCGCAGAGGGTAACGCCAGCAGCGGCGGCAGGGGCTGCGGGGAGGGGGGTGAACGGGGGCACCCAGGGCACTTCGGGCTCTTGGCATTCATTGCAAAAAATTGACAAGTACCATCCATCACTTGACCTACATTGACCAGGCGAAACACTTGTTTTCTTGTGAGGAGTCACAGGGACAGTGGGTCAGGCAACAGAATCTTTAAAACCCACAAGAAAACAAGTGTGTCGCCTGGTCAATGTAAATCAAGTGATGGGTGGTACTTGTTATTTTTTTTGCGACGAATGCCAAGAGCACGAGGCACATGTGAACTTTGGCTTCAAGAGCCCGAAAGGATGGTGCTACCTACACACGCGCACGGGGCAGACAGGCCTGGCGCGGACTGTTGCCCGTTTTGTCTGACTCTACCTTCCCATTTTGAAGTTTGAACTATTCACTTCCTCAGGTGAATTATAAAACAAACTAGGGAATGATGGCAAAACCATAAAAACTCACCGGAGGGTTCTCCATTTCCTGCTGCTCTTGGGGAAATGCGGAAGACTGTGGAAGGGGAGGGAGACCTGGAGAAGGAAAATGAAGGCACGAGTGACCGGCCTGCCAAGGGAGTACTCTTCCCGAGTAAGTTCTCACCCAGAACTCCGTGAGAGACCCCTATGGGAGACTGTCCCTTTAACCCAGAGAAGGCCCTCAAAATCACTTGCTCTGGCCCTGCCAAGGCATTAGGGCTGAGTTAATTAAATGTTTGGCCGAATACAGCAGGCTAATTTCAAAGTGGATAATTTTTGTATGGCCTGCAAATGATGTTATAGATATCCAAATGGCCCTTGGCAGAAAGAAGGTTCCCCACCCCTGGTTTAAACCTTCGGAAGTGACTAGGAGAATGCTAAGGAGGGAGCACCCAACGGCGCGCCTGTAACTCCCACGTGATTGTGTGGTGACTCGGTGGATACCCTTCTCATTCGTGAATGGATAGCACAGCCTTTGAAACAACCCTCCATTGTTAAACATAAGATAAAAAAATACATGTTATTATAGTCATCTACTTCCTTACTCTTCAACAACTTAAGATCAGAAAGTCCACGCTCAACCATGGCTAAGAATTGAAATTATTTTGTACAGATTTGAGTGTGCTGCTCAAAGGATTTCTTACTAAGAAACCCACTTGACTTCACTGTGATACAGTGGGCACAACACGTGGCCTGGGCATCAGTCCTGTCAGCAGGCCCACCTGCAAAGTGGAGACCTCGCGCAAGTCACCGCCCTTCCAGGCCAGCCTCTCTCTGCTCCCTCTGTCCCGGAGGCAATCCTTTACCTCGAAGGGCACGGAAGTAATTTCCCGCACCTGGCAGCATTCACGTACTAGTATGTGACCATCTCTCCTCGACCCCATGTATTTCTTCGGTGCCTGTCAAGCGGTGTGAGGCTCCCTTTCATCTTGCAGCTGCCCATGACGGGCCTTGTCTGTGAGTTTCCCCTAATGAACCCCATTAATTACCAGACTGGAGTGGCCAGACTCCTTCTCCCTTCCTTTCCCTGCTCTTGCTTACGAAGGTAGATTTTTCCATCTCGGAGCTTTTCCCTGGGTCTTCGTGTGCAAACACCGCCAGCCTGCCCCCCGGTGCCCAGGTGCCCCCTCTATATAGGACAGCCACCAGCAGGGCCCAGCCAACCCCTCCCCCACCCTGAGACGAGCTCCGTGGGGGCCTTATTCACCAGGTGTGCTGTCCTCTGGGTGTCACAGCCCTAATGCCCGGCAGACGTGAGCACCTGGCCGCTTCAGGATACTACTTGAGACTCACAACTCTTCAAGAGGCAACAGTCTTCATGCTGCTTTAAGACGCTATCATCACATGGCCCAGGAAACTCACAAAGCAGTTCCCAAGGACAAGCACGTGTCCTGTTAGAAACTCATAAAAGCCAGTGGGCATCCACAACAGCAACGAGCACTGACCTGCGGGCACGGGAAGACCGGGTGCCCTCCGCCCCTTGCTCCTCTCGGGGTCTCTGCCCTGAGAACCCCAGCTGCCATGCCCCCTCCACAGCCCACTCTGGCCCTTCAGCTCAGAGGCCCACTGGGCTCGCCTGACCCTCCTCCCTCTACCGCGGCCTGGACTGTGCGCAGTGAGCTGGCCACTCTCCGGGCTCACCTCTCTCTCCAAAGGGCTGACAACTGCCAGTGCAGGCGTGTCTCCCTTTTAAAAAACGCGTTCCAGCTGGGAGGGTGACCTGGACCCCGGGATTCCGTCGTGGCCAGAGGCAGGAGAGGCCCACCTCTTCCTGAGGCTTCGCTGCGGCCTGAGAATATACAGCTTTCCCTTTTCCTATTAGTAGGAAATGCAAGTATCTCCCCCAATTTGTCATCCATCTTCATGACTTAATTTCTCTTTTCTTTTCGGTCATTTTTATTTTTTGTGTTCAGATCTTCCACCTTCTCCTCACGCTTCCCCGCTGTTTTGACGTTGTCCCCGAAGAAGGCTTTCCCGCCCTTGACTGTCTCCTTAGTTGCCTGTGTTTCCTCCTGGTTGTGTGTTCTGGGTAACGCGTCCGTTCTGTTCAGATAACTGGCACCCGTCTTCACGATTTGCAGTCAGTCTCCTCTGACTCACTGCTTCCCAAGGGTGGACCTTGCACAGCGATGGGACACAGGTCATCATGTGGCAGTGCCCTTCCCATCGGCGGGGCGTGCGAGGACAGCCTGGCCTGGAAGCTGGGGAGGAGCTCCGGGGCTGGGTGCCTGGTCCCTGAGACCTGGTCCAACTGGGAAAGCCCTTGACTGCGAAGAAGGGGACGGTTAGTCCCTGAACCTCACATGGACAAATTTTTTTAAATTTCAACTTTAGCAAGGTATAATTAACATATATAATCATGATATTTTTAAAGTGAGCATCATGGTGATTTGATATCTATATATATAAAAGCCTAAGCGACTGTTATGACCAAAGGACCGAACGACTGGTCGCTATGACGCGCACTGACCACCAGGGGGCAGACACTCAACGCAGCAGCTGCCCCCTGGTGGTCAGTGTGTTCCCACAGCAGGAGCACAGCTCAGCCAGAAGTTGGGCTCATGGCTGGTGAGAGCAGCTTCAGCGGAGGGAGCCTCTCCCACCTCCACGGCAGTGCTACCAAGCAGCAGTGGCAGCAGGCACAGCGGGGCAAGGATGAGCAACAGCAAAGCTTCACCTGGCCCGGCTGGGGCTCCTCCCCGCCACCTGCCATTTTGGCACTGCTACATCCCCCAAGAAGTCCTGGATTGCGAGAGGGTGCCAGCCAGGCTGATGGACCCCACCCATGCATGAATCCGTGCATCAGGCCTCTAGTATGTATGTATTAAGAAAGGATTCTCGCCGAAACTGGTTTGGCTCAGTGGATAGAGCGTCGGCCTGCAGACTAAAAGGTCCCAGGTTCGATTCCGGTCAGGGGCATGTACACTGGTTGCGGGCACATCCCCAGTGGGGGGTGTGCAGGAGGCAGCTGGTCGATGTTTCTCTCTCATTGATGTTTCTAGCTCTCTATCCCTCTCTCTTCCTCTCTGTAAAAAATCAATAAAATATATTTTTTTTAAAAGAGGAAAAGAAAAGAAAGGATTCTCTCCATCCAGGCAACAAATCCATCACCTCATCTATTTTCCTATTTATTTATTTATTTATTTATTTATTTATTTATTTATTTTTATTAAATATATTTTTATTGATTTCAGAGAGGAAGGAAGAGGGAGAGAGAGATAGAAGCATTAATGATGAGAGAGAATCATTGATTGGCTGCCTCCTGCACACCCCCCACTGAGGATCGAGCCCATAATTTGGGCATGTGCCCTTGACTGGGATCAAACCCTGGACTCTTCAGTCTGCAGGCCAACGCTCTATCCCACTGAGCCAAAGTAGCTAGGGCTATTTATTTCTCGGTGAAAACCCTTAAGTTGTACTCTTAGCAAATGTCAATTATACAACAGTTTTACTTGCACATAAAATCCTCAGACCTTATTCATCTTTAATTGAAAGTTTGTGCCCTTTACCACCCTCCCCCTAATCCCCCAACCCCAGCCACTGGCAACCTCTCTTTTCTGTCTGTTTCTATGAGTGACTTTTGTTTCCAGGTTTAAATTACACACATTAGTGACACCACACGGGATTTGTGTTTCTCTGTCTGGTTTATATCACTTAGCATAATACCCTCAAAGTCCATCCATCACAAATGGCAGCATTTCCTTCTTTCTCGTAGGTGAATCACATTCCATTTTGTACGCATAGATCACATCTTCTGTGCCCATTCATCTGTCGGTGGACACAGGTCGTTTCCATATCTTGGCTACTCCTTTAGATAAGTACCCAGAACTGGTACTGCTGCATCATGCAGTGGTTCTATTTTTAATTTTTTGAGGAACCTCCATACTGTTTTCTGGGTGAGCTGATTTGACTTCACTCCTGTTTGGTATGGGCCGATTAAGTGATCAAAATAAAAAAATAAAAGTTTGAGTACATCTAGAATTTCTCATCAAAGTTCAAACAATGGGTCAAAAGCAAGTCTCAGAGCCAAGAGATGGGAACAAGCACCTGTCCATCAGCCGATGGATGGATAAGCAAAACATGACCCTTATAATGGATATTATTCATCCTTAAAAAGGAAGGACATCCTGACACAGGCTACAACATGGATGAACCCTGCAGGCATTATGCTGACTGAATGAGCCAGAAATAAAAGGGCCCATACTGTCTGATCCCACTTGTATGAGGGGCCGGGAGTGGTCATCCTCATAAGGACAGAAAGGTGAATGGTGGCTGTCGGGGACTGGGGAGAGACGGGAGAGTCAGCACTTAATGGCTGCAGAGTCTCAGTTTGGCCAGATGGAAAAGTTGTGGAGATGGATGGTGATTGTAGCACAGCCATGTGAAGGTGCTCAATGCCACTGAATTCAACCCTAAATGTGGTTAAAATGTTAAATTGTGTTACGTTATTTTACCACAAAAAGGAAGGAAGGGGAGAAGGAAGGAAGGAAGGAAGGAAGGAAGGAAGGAAGGAAGGAAGGAAGGAAGGAAGGAAGGAAGGAAAGAAGGGAGCGAAGGAAGGCAGGAAGGAAGGAAGGAAGGAAGGAAGGAAGGAAGGAAGGAAGGAAGGAAGGAAGGAAGGAAGGAAAAGGTCCAGTGCCCAGGTGAACAGCAGACACATGAGGTAGGCAGGTGCTTCAGGGGAACCGGCCCTGGTCCTGTGGGACACTGAGGTAGTTAGTCTCTTCTCTGCATCTCTACTCCCCTCCTACACAGAGAAAGTCACGTCCTGCCGTGAACTGGAATCCACGTAGTATTTCTGTGCATGGGACATTTCATTCACAGGATACATGAGAGGTAGTGAAATGTCTGGGTCAAGAATGAAGCACAGGCTGAAAATATGTAGACTAGAGTTTAATTGGAATTGAGGAGCAGGCTTTGGGCAATCCAGAGACTCCCTGAAATTGTAGACACCACCTGAGTGTGTGAGCACATGTGCAGTTGTCTAGGGTGTTAGGTTCTCACAGTCTCTTGGACTAAAAGATGCTGAGGCCGGGAGATGCATGTCCTCCAGGACAGAATCCTGAACATCGTGTCTGTGACCATCGAGCTTTGGCAAACGGAGTGTTTTAAGTAACTATTTAACACGAGGAGTCAGTGTGCCTGGGCTCTTTTTTACACACGTATCTCATTCTAGTAAGGTCTGAGCATTTCTCCTTCCCCTAACTGTCCTTGTGACCTCTCGCTCTCATCAGACCAAGCTCTGAAATAGGAATGGGAAAGAAGAGGGTGCGGCCTATTCCAAGTTCAGAATGGAGAGAACACAGCATCTCCTAGGGAGGAGTAACGAGTGACGCTGCCATAGAGGATGGTGTTGGAGGCTGGACAGAGGCTGTTGGGTCAGTGGCCGGAGGTGTGGTTGGCCCTGATTCCCAGGAGCAGGGCACACATGGCAGTTACATGGGTTTGGATCCTTCCAGCTGTTGGAATGACCGATGACATCAGAGGCTTCCGACCTTCCTGATTGGAAGGACCCAATTCCGTGGTGCTTGGCAACGGAGGTGGGCAACAGCATCTTCTCCAAGAATTTGAACAGATCAGCGTCTAGGTGTCCTGAAAGGGACGATTCGGGAGAAATCATGGCCAGTGGTGGCCCAAGTTTCCAGCGTGAGAAGCAGAGACCACAGCCTAGCTGCTCAGGGTGCCCCCAGGAGGTGAGAGTAGTAGAAGTCATCCCAGGACCATCAGGTGAGGAGACTGGGGGCAGAGGGATTTGAGAGGGCTGACCATTAAGGAAGGGGGACCTGAGTGGGGTGTGTGTGAAAGAGAGATTCAGAAAGCCCGGGATTGGAGGAGAGCACAGGGGCTGGGGACAAGGAAATCCCTACGAAAGGACAGCCTGGGAAGCTAGGAAGGAGGCGAGGAGATGAGATCCAAGGGTGAGAGAAGGGAAGGGAGGAAACAGTGGAGGAATTATCTCTAACAAGGACGAGTTTTGAGGACAGAGATATAGAACAACGGCAAGATGAATAGAAAGATGGAAAGATGGCTGAGGAGAAGGCCCATAGTCTATGAGACTGGAGAGAATGGAGGGGTTTGTGTTTGGGGGTGGGGGGGTAAATAGGGTGGAGTAGGGGAGGGGTTTATGTGACCAGTAGCTGAATTCCAGAGGCAAATGCTGTGTATTGTAGCCTGGTTCCTTTACGCAGGCCCCTGTGCAGAGGGCAGAGCCCTGCCTCAATCCGCTGGCCGGAATAGGAAGAGGGAGTGGCCCACAGAGGAGGGGACAGAGGAGGAGCCTGCCCCTGGGGCTCAGGACGTCTGGGCCGTGGAGACTCTGTGCGGGCTCAAGATGAAGTTGAAGAGGCAGGGGGTGTCTTCAGTGCGACCTGAGCACCATCAGGCCTTCACCAGGCTGCTGGGTAGGAAGGGACCCTGGAGAGCACCCTCCAATCCTACTCTTTAAAAAGGACCTTCCTATAACTACTCTTTCCCAACAGAAAAGCATTCCCTGCCGGTGAGTGAGCTCCCTCTCCTAGGAGGGCTCTGTATCAATCACTCATTGGGGCACTTAGAGATAATGGAGGACTAGGCTACACCTGAAAGGGGTCTGCACTTGGGATCAGGCAGCTCGGTCTCAACTGCACCCTCTGCGACTTCTCAGCTCTGACTGGCCTTCTGAGTCTAAACACCTTCATCTGTGTAAGAGGGCACAATGAGGCCTCCTTCCCACCCTGATGGACTGTCCATTGACGATGGCCATGGCACTGGCAGGGGTACATTCATGCATGTTGATGGATTATTTAAGCTCTGAATCTTGCAGATATGTGACTGACACCCCACCTGTCACTCAGTCGCCCCAGACTGGGTGGGTAAGGTTCAGGGGTCACCACTGCTTCCTTGCCCCAGGAACAATCTCCTCTATCCCTCCTCCTACTGGCCTCAGCCTTGGCCACTATCCTGAAACTTCACCATGGTTCTACTCTTGGCCCTGCAACGCTCCCATGGCAACCCTGTTGCTGTCCTCAAGCTAACATACACCCTCTTTCACAGAGGATCCTGTCATTAAAAGATTCCTGGCCTGGGACACAAATCTGAGGCTCTCGGACAAGGTAAGAGGTATTCCTGCTCTGCCTTCTATCCTGGGCAGGGGAGAGCCTTCTGAGCCCACAGTTGTCTCTCCAACCTGATGCCTTGTCACCCTTCCCTTCGGGGACCGAGGGGTCTCCTGCAGTGTGGACGGGCAGCCCTGCCTCAGCCCTGGCTCCTCCGGGATCTTTCATGTTTGTTCTTTTTCCGTCAGTACCTCCTGTCTATGGTGGTAGCTTACTTCAGCCGCGTGGGCCTCTTCTCCTGGCAGTACCAGCGAATGCATTTCTTCCTGGCCCTGTGAGTATCTTGCTTATTCCCATCAGTCAGTATTCATACCCTGGGGAGACGGAGGGAGAGGAGTGGGTCTCTGACCTTTCACCTATTTTTTTAACCTATTTGTAGTTTCCTTTGTGTGTAAACGGACAGATTGTAGTATAATGTTTTTTAATGCTATTCGTTGTTAAAGCCAACAGTGAAAAGACTGAGCAAAGCCAAAGAAAACACAAAAGGTCATAAAGGATGGACACCACTTTGCTCCCAAGTAAATATACTTGGGACTCGTCATTATTAATTCCCTCTGTCTCCTTCTCTCTCACCCCTATAACAATCCAAACGTCATGGTCTTCCTCCTCACTCCAGCTCTCACTCAGTAACACAGATCCAGCTGGGGTGGCTCAGTTGTTACAGGTGCTGTCCCCTACACCGAAAGGTACTGGGTTCGATTCCCCGTCGGGGCACATACACAGGTTGCAGGTCCATCCCAGGCTCTGGTCGGGCAAGTGAGGAAGGCATCCAGTCGATGTGTCTCTCACATGGGTATCTCTCTCTCTCCTTCCTTCCACTCTTCCTAAACATCAAATCCTCAGGTGAGAATTAACAATCAATCAATCAATCAATAAAACAGGTCTCTTGTAAAATGCACCCCAGGGATGTTTCTTACAAGTCTCCCTGAATATCCTTCCAAAACACAGGTCTAACCACTTCACCAACCACCCCACAATTTCATTTGCTAATTACCTTCTGATTCAAGGTCTGGGTTCTGAGCTTGAATTCAGCTCTTTATGATCTCCATCAAACTTGCTTACCACCCTATATCCCGTTCTTTGCTTACTGCTCTCCCCAACACCCTTCCCTGTGTTCTTATGACCCTTCCCTGTGTTCTTATGTTGTATTTTCTGACTAGGTATTTTTTTACATGTATGTATCTGGAAAAAAGACATATCCCTAAAATTGATTCAAACATCAGAATCTTCAGTTACTGTCTCTGACCGATTTCTACACGCCAATAGCACTTTAATTAAAATCCTGCTACAATGTGATATTTTGGATTACAATTATTTCTCATCTCTCCCCTTCTCCTTCCCTAATCCCATTAAACTAGGCACCTGTTGAGGAGGGCGCTCGTCAAAACATCTTAAAACACTCTGCACAATTTTATTTTGCAAATGTTCAAATTATATTGAGTCTCTAAGGTAATCAGTTTTCCACTTGACTGTGAGAAAAAGTGTTCATTCATTCATTCATTCATTCTGTGCAACCTTGTACAGTCCATCTCATGTGCCAGGGAACGTGAGGATGGGAAGAGAATTTAAAAGTGCTGTTGAGTTAATGGGCCTGTTAGTCACTTGGTAGGAAAATGATGAAGACGGACATGGACGGGTCGGCCCCTGCCCGCAGGAGCTGTGTGGGCACTGACACCATAGGAGGCAGGTGTGTGCACACACTACGGGTGAAGGGAAGGGCCGGCTTCCCGCTGAATTTTATCTTCATCATCAAGGTCTGAGAGGTGCCCTCAGGGCCCGCTCAGCTTCCTGGAGCCTGGGAGGCCCTCAGAGACACGGACAGGGCCCCCTAGGGCCTGTGTGAGGAGGACCCAGCCTGTGTGCTTTCCGGGAGGCTGACCACAGGCAGGGTCCTTCCTGCCCTGCTCCTGACGGGCAACCTAATGTCCGTCCTCAGCTACCTGGCCCTGGACATGGAAGAGGATTACGAGGACCCTAAAGAGGCCATCTTGTCCTTCCTCTTTGGGAAGAACAACTGCCCCCTGCGCCCCTTGTTCCACAAACTGCGATTCCAGTTCTTCTGTGCCCTGGGCTGGAGGGCGAGGGTCACGCGAGAAGAGTGCGAAGAGGTAGGTGGGCTGTGGGATTAGGGAGAGGGGGCCAGATTGGAGAGACAGGGGACCGTGGGGGACCGGTTTGGGGATTTGGGGATGACAAAGAATTGGAGGCTGGACCAGGGACGGGATGGGGTCCACCTGGAGAGTCGTCATCTTCTCAGGAGGCTGTTTGTCCTTCCAGATCCAGGCTTTTGATCCAGAGCTCTGGGTGTGGGGGCGAGATCGCGCCCTCCTTTCCGAGGCCACCGAGCCTAAGGTAGGTCTGAAGGAAGGCCAGTCTGTGTCCTCACAGGTACAGAGGGAAGGGTTTGTTGCCTCTTTAAGAAATCCCAGGAATCCAATGGCTGGACCCACGCTCATCGTCCCCCTCCCCATCACCTCTCCACACACTGAAGTGGACCCGCCAGGCACACAGCCAGGCACTGACTCAGCTCCCAGCCAGAGCTGACACACAGGCTCCTCAGTGGGATGTGTGGGGGCCAGACCTCCAGATTCGGTGGAATCATTTTAAACAGAGCAATTGGGTCCAAATAAGAGCTTTATTGAAATGTTGTGTTTTGTGAAAAGTGAGTAAGTTTCCAATTTTTTCCATATATTGTGGCTTTCTGTTGTTCACTCAATTGGGCCTTTCATCCCTCAGGAATGCCAACTATGGGGACTTTCTGCAACAAAGTCAATGTCTAACAACAGGATATCAGGTGGAACAGTCTCTATATCCAAAGATCAATACATAAATCCTGACTAGCTATGTTTTCATCCAAGTTTACATGCAAACAAATCGCCTATGGCCAGGTCACCGTGTGTTCTTCATTTTCCCCTGGCTCACCAGTCTCTCCCCTTGCACCATTACACGTCTCCCCTCAAGTTTATGGCCAAGGAAGTTTGTCAGAATGAACTAAGGTTGAGAAACACTGGCTCCGGCATGGCTTACTCTGATCAACACATGGGAGTGACAGATTTGGGCAGAGGATTAAGTTTTGGTTAAAATCTTGTGACCTAGCTTAGTCCATTCTGGCCGCGATAGCAAAATACCACAGCCGGGGTGGCTGATCAACAACAGACATTTAGACATTTACTTCTCACAGCTCTAGAGGCTGGAAGGCTGAGGTCAGGTGCTGGCACGGTGGGGTTCTGGAGAGGACCGTCTTCTGTGCTGCAGACGCCAACATGTCGCCATGTCCTTCCACAGGGGAAGGGGCGAGGCATCTCTCTGGGGTCTCTGCTAAGGGCAGACAATAAGCTCATTCTTAGGGGCCCCACACAATGACCTAACCACCTCCCAAAGGCCCCCACCTCCTATTACCATCACCTCAGGGGTTATGAATTTGGGGGACACAAACACTCACACCGTAGCACTAGCCTCGTTCAGACTCGGTATGGTGGTTAAGCATCAGGATCCAGGGTTCGGAGCAGGGATGGGGCACCTGGGCTCATGGTCTGTGCTGCTGACATGTCAGTGATGTTTGCAGTGTGGCTGCGAGTTCAGATGTGAAGGAGCACAAAAGGACCAAGGCGTGAGTGAGCGAGAGCAGCTCTCTCCCTAAGTGTGCTGCCCTCGAACAGGGTCACCTAGAGTCCTGGCTATACAGCAGGTCGCTGGGCATATTAAGGAATGTTTGGACTCAGGGTCTTCAAAGTCGAAACAGTGGTTCCGGAGTGGGGTTGAGAAGGGGCACTGGAGATAAAATGGGGCCTATAGGTCAGTCTAAACTCCGTTAGACTCGCCTGAGGACTTAATCATCTTTACATGTGGAGAGCTGCCTGCTTGGAATGTGACATCCTGTCTCTTCCTCTTACCTCCAGATCGCTGAGCCCACAACGATCACCGGCAAGCTCAATAGCTATGTCTGTCTGTTCCTAGGAGCACTTCGAGGAGTCTGTAGGAGGGCAATAAGGAAGTAGGGTTTTTTCAGATTCCATCCCTTCCTGAGGCTCCATCCCACATGTCACATTGCTTAACTCAGATCTCCCCTGAGGCAGAAGCTGGAGGTCCTGTTTTTTCTACACCTGGGTGCAACAGTGCAGAGCCATCTGAAGGTGGGAAATACTTGGAAAGTATAAAATTAGAGCCCTAAGTGTGTGATAGCTGAATGTATGCCATACATTATATTGGTTTATTTTGAAAATGTTGCCCATAGGATTGTTATATTTATTCTCATACTATACTAGAAGCCCGGTGCACGAAATTCGTGCACGGTGGGGGGTTGTCCCTCAGCCCAGCCTGTACCCTCTCCAATCTGGGACTCCTGGAGGGATGTCCGACTGCCCGTTTAGGCCCGATCCCACCAGGACATCCCTCTCATAATCCAGGACTGCTGGCTCCCAACTGCTTGCCTGCCTGCCTTCCTGATTGCCCTTAACCGCTTCTGCCTGCCAGCCTGATCACCCCCTAACCACTCCGCTGCCAGCCTGGTTGATGCTTAACTGCTCCCCTGCCAGCCTGTTTGCCCCCAACTTCCCTCCTCTACCAGCCTGGTCACCCCTAACTGCCCTCTCCTGCAGGGTTGATCACCTCCAACTGCCCTCCCTTGCAGACCTGGTCCCTCCCAACTGCCCTCCCCTGCTGGCCATCTTGTAGTGGCCATCTTGTGTCCACATGGGGGCAGGATCTTTGACCACATGGGGGCAGCTATATTGTGTGTTGCAGTGATGATCAATCTGTATATTACTCTTTTATTAGATAGGATAGAGGCCTGGTGCATGGGTGGGGGCCAGCTGGTTTGCCCTGAAGGGTGTCCCGGATCAGGGTGGGGTTCCCTTGGGGCGTGGGGCGGCCTGAGCGAGGGGTCTGTGGTGGTTTGCAGGCTGGCCACGCCCCCTGGCAACCCAAGCGGAGGCCTCATATCTGGAATTTATTTTCCTTCTACAATTGAAACTTTGTAGCCTGGAGCGGAGCCAAGCCTCCTGCTGCTCCCTCTGGGGCGGCAGCCATTTCTGTGGCAGTTAATTCACCTTCTACAATTGAAACTTTGTAGCCTTAAGTGGGTGAGCCTGGCCAGGGTGTGAGGAAAGCTTTGCTTCCCCTGTTGCCGCCGGCAACCCTGGCCTGCTCTCTCAAGCTCCATTCTGCCGCCATTTGTTTGAATTTGTTTACCTTCTATAATTGAAACTTTGTAGCTTGAGTGGAGGCTTAGGCCTGCAACGGCTATGGGAAAGCTTGGCTTGCTGTGTTACCTGGGAAACCTTGCTCTCTGTGGCTGTAGCAATCTTGGATGGGGGTTAATTTGCATACTCGCCCTGATTGGGTGGTGGGCGTGGCTTGGCTGGTGGGTGTGGCTTATGTAGCGGGGTGATGGTTAATTTGCATATTACCATTTTATTAGAGAGGGTAATGAACAGCAGGATGTCCACAAAAGGACAGCCTGGGAATCTAGGAAGGAGGCGAGGAGATGAGATCCAAGGGTGAGAGAAGGGAAGGGAGGAAACAGTGGAGGAATTGTCTCTAACAAGGACGAGTTTTGAAGACAGAGATATAGAACAACGGGCCTCTAGTATTTCATATTTATGTATTTATGTTAGGTAGTTTTGAATAGTTTTCTAATGTTATAGCTGGAATACATATGTAAATACTGTCTAATTTTGTTTCCATACTCAGAGAGGTTTTTGTGGTTTTATCTATTATATTTATATAATATTAATTATAGCTAGTTGAGCAGTTCCTCTGTATTCTTGTAAATGTAATTTTTATTTATTTATTTTTTGGTCTATATTATTGAATTGTGAGAATTCAAGTATAATTTTTTACCTTGCCTGGGTGACATGTGTGTATGTTATTTTAGATCATTAAAGAGCACAGGGCTATGCATCTCTTGAAAAAATACAATAAAGATGAATTCTCACCTCTGTGATATGTGTGGTAGTGTCAATTTGATTCTCCTCTTCACTGTCAAATGATAATGTAGCTAAATGGGGTTGTGATTATTCAAACAACTTTCTTAACTCTGAAAAATAATCCTGAATTGTTTTCCACATATTAGAAAAAAAATAATAGAAGTTGAGGCAGATCCTAAGCTAGAGTCTGAGAGCGGAAAGAAGGGGACAATGTTGAGGTAGAAGAATGGGGAAGAGCAGAGAGAAGGAAGAAAGCATCCCGGGTACCCAGACAATGACCAGAAATTCAAAGTCAAGGACAGGTGACTCCACCAGACAAGCTTTCCTGGAAATGGGCTGTGACAAGGGACCCCTGAGCACAAGAGAACACACAGTGTTCACTCTTTTACCCCTAATGGGAGTCCTTTTCACAACCTCCAATAACAGTATCAGGTGGTAGAAGGAACACGTAGAGCCTGTGGTGAAGCAGGAACCCTGGAAAAGAAATGAGGGCATTGCCCTAATCTGGTTTGGCTCAGTGGATAGAGCGTCAGCCTGTGGACTGAAGGGTCCCACGTTCGATTCCGGTCAAGGGCATGTACCTTGGTTGCGGGCATATCCCCAGTGGGGGTATGCAGGAGGCAGCTGATTGATGTTTCTCTCTCATCGATGTTTCTAACTCTCTATCCCTCTCCCTTCCTCGCTGTAAAAATTCAATAAAATATGTATTTTTTAAAAAGAAGAAGAAGAAGAAGAAGAAGAAGAAGAAGAAGAAGAAGAAGAAGAAGAAGAAGAAGAAGAAGAAATGAGGGCAGCCCTAGCTGGTTTAGCTCAGTGGATAAAGCATCGGCCTGTGGACTGAAGGGTCCCAGGTTCGATTCTGGTCGGGGGCATGTGCCTGGTTGCAGGTTCCATCACCATAGGGGGCGTGCAGGAGGTAGCCAATCAATGATTATCTTATCATTGATATTTCTATCTCTCCCTCTCCCTTCCTCTCTGAATCAAGAAAAAGAAAAAGAAAAGAGGGTACTGGGGAAATTTCTGGGGCAAGTTCACGCTGTTAAGGGAGATGGGCCTGGAGAAGGAGGAACTACTGCCATGAACAGTGGATTGTGGAGGAACGCTTCCTGGGAGATGGGATGGTCAGAGAATGCTGGGCGGTCCCACACCCCAAGCTTCCGGGTCCTCAGCCTGTGGCCTCCCTCACAGCACTGAGCTGTGCTTCACCCATCAGAGAAGCTCACCTGAGCTTTCGGGACCTGGGTTCTCCTTGGGGTTTCAATATGTAGACTCGATCCTGTCAATCACTGGCCCGGAGTTTGAACTCGGTCTCCAGCGCCCTCTCCTCCCCAGAGATCGGGCCTAATCCCTGACCTGCAAGCACAGGGTTGGTCTTTCTGGCCTGAATGGCCCACGCCCTGAGGCCCCTCCTCAGCATAAGCCCAGGTGTGCTCCACGGGGCCCAGCGGGGTGCGCACACACCCCTGTCACTCAGGACACTCCGAGGACTGAAGGGCTTCCTCCAGGGAACTAGGGACAAGGACCAGCCAAAGTGTTCATGACACGACACCCTGAGCACAGCCGGTGGTCAGGGCAGGGAAACAGGTGTGGCTGCGGGAACAGTTCAGGCCAGCGCTGTGGCAGCGGAGAGGGGGGACGCTGATGACGTGAGGCGTGAAACAAGGGGGTGCTCACAGGCCTCTGGAGGAGCTCGGGAGATGCATCAATTCGGGACACGGGGCAGCTAATGACGTGGGAGCCACTGAGTGAGGAGAAGCCAAGGAGGAAGCGTGTCTGTGTGTTGGGGGTGGGTTTCTCTTTCCCAACAAGGGGGACGGGAGGCATCCCGGGCGAACAGTCCATGAGGTTATGGCGGAACTCTCTACACTAATTATTTTAGTTAAATGTTTCACATGTAAGTGAGCAGGACACACCTCGTTCTTTCCCTCATTTGTCAATTTCCCGTGGTCGCTGATTCTAAGCCGTAAGCTCCCAAGGTAAGGAAAGGGTCAGGGCGAGGGCGCACCTCGTGCAGCGGCGGAGGTACAGACATTCCTTTAAATTAAGGAGAAACTGGAGTCCCGTGTCCGGGTGGCGAGTCTTCTCCACACGGTGTCTGGGCAAAAGGAATATGGGAGTTCTGTGTACAATGCGTGTAACTGCTCTGTAAAATGAACGTTTTTTTCAAAATAAAATGTTGAATGAAAAAGAATGCTTATCAGCACTGGCTGGTTTGGCTCAGTGGATAGAGTGTGGGCTGATGGACTGAAAGGTCCCGGGTTCGATTCTAGTCAAGGACACATACCCAGGTTGCGGGCTCAATCCCCAATGGGGGCAAGCAGCAGGTAGCTGATCAATGATTCTCTCATCATTGATGTTTCTCTCTCACCCTCTCCCTCCCTCTCTGAAATCAATAAAAATCTTTAAAAAAAAAAAAAAAAGAATGCTATCAAATACATAGGAAATGATTCAAAGGGACTCAGAAGAAGCAATTCACTGACAAACCCACTTACACATCCAAAGGAATAACAACTTCAATCTAAAACCAATGGACTTAGACGCCCTTTAAACCCATGAGCTCATAACAATAACAAAATGAAACAAACTTAAAATCCTGTTCAATATTTTGGAAATTGTCTTTCTTGTATGAAGCACAGAACCAAGTAGAGAGGAGATGTTTTCTTTAGAAAAGTAGTCCAGCAAGTAAATGACGAAGAAAGCATAGCCCTTGCTGGTTTGGCTCAGTGGATAGAGCGTCGGCTTGTGAATTGAAGGGTCCTGGGTTCAATTCCAGTTAAGGGCACCTGCCCGGGTTGTGGCCTTGATCCCCAGTAGGGGGCGTGCAGGAGGCATCTGATCAATGATTCTCTCTCATGGTTGATGTTTCTCTCCTTCTCCCTTCCTCTCTGAAATCAATAGAAATATATTTTCAAAAAAGAAGGAGAAGAAAGGGTAAAGAAGCACATTGCCACTTTGTCTCGCCTAAGGAATCATTTGGTCACGGTAAGGGGTATCAATCAACAGAAGCTAACCTCACAAGACGAAGACAGGAGGATAAAACGGGCTTCCAGAAGAAAGAGGACACGTGTCATGGACAGAGCCTGAGCCTGGTCGGAGTCATTTCCCACCTAACTACCAATCCTACAAGGCGTACAGGGAATTTCTTAAAAAGTAAAGTTTAAACAGATGGCAATCTACACAATCCAGACTGTGGGAAACCGAGGATAAACAACTCAATTTCTTCAAAAAACAGATTGCAAGGAAACAACACAAGAGACATAAAGGAGAGCTACTATTAAAAGATTTAAAACACCGATCTGCCACCTGAAACCTGACTCTATTCGTGTCCTGACTGAAAAGACCAAACCAAACATTTAGAAAACAGGAACTTTGAACACCCACAGTGCACAAGGGTCCGATTTCTCCAACACTAGTTAGGTAACCATGGTGACGTTGCTCCAGTGGCTTTCTGAGGAGTGTAGATTTCTGAGAGTTTAGGGGAAACCCCAGGTCCAGCATGGATTGGGTTGACTATGTGTGCTGGTTTGCCTGAGATCGTGTTGAATTACACCTGCATTCCTGGTATTCCATCTGGCTTGCCGTTTTTCCCAGACAGAAGTTTTCCATTTGGACAGTGACTATGCCATCGCCCTAATCATGGGGGTCTGGAGGGTGCTGCACTCTGCTGTGTCCTGGCCACAGGCTTGTTACCGGCGCCAGCATTCATCTGGCTGCTGCTCCGTGTACTGAAAACAGGAAACCGCTCAGGCCGCTCAGGTCATCCTGTGGTTGATGCCGGTCAGCCAATCGCTGTACCGCCACGGGAGCCTCTTGACGGGCCTGGCGACTTTCTTTCTTTTCTTGCTTTTAATTTTGTTTCTTTTTCGTCTCAACACTTTAAAAAAAACAAAAAACTATAAATAAATAAAGCTTTAAATGCTCCTGGGTTCAAATTAAACACTTCCGGTTCCCAGGAAGTCCCGGTTCCCTCCCCCAGGAGAGGGCATTGCAGGCCGAGTCGGGAGGGAGTGGTTCACGCGCTGCGTGTTTGCTTCTGTCCTCTCAGGCCTGGGAAGTCCCTGGGTGGGGTCCCCCCAGCCATCTGTGGAGCCCAGCCCTTGGCAGCGGAGGAGAGGAGACGCTGTAGGCACAAGGAACCTTCCCCCAAAAGCAGGTGGCCTTCGTGGGAAGTGCCAGACTGGAGACCAAAGGGGCTGAGGGGCGCTGCCAGCTGGCACCTCTCGGGGCACCTCAGCCTGGGTGCTGGCCTGAGACAGGACCGCCTTCCAGACGCAGCAAATAAACTGAGGAGAGACCCGTGTTTCCGTGTGACGTGGGACAACAAGCCATACGTTAAAACATTCCAGTACATGCAGAACAGGGCCTACGCGCAGGCTCGCACGCCAGGAAACCGCTGCAAGGCTGGGGCAGAGCGGGCCTGAGCTCCCCACTCACCCCCGGCGTCGGCCGCCTCCCCAGCTCTCAGGAGCACGGCCGTCCCCTTGCCCGGAGCACGCCGGCCCCAAGTGCTGAGCATCAGAGCAGACACCACCCCCTCCTGCCACACTGCCCTTCACTTCCCTTTGAAGGAGCCGTTAAATCACCGGGGTGCTCGCCTCCTCAGCCTGACCACCCACTCCTGGGCATGGTCCTGGGTTGGGCTGGCACAATGCCCACCCGGCCTGCCGGCTGCTCTGCCTTTGGACACCGGATGAAGTGGCCGGTGCAGAAAGCTGAACGGGCCAAAGCCAGACAAGCAAAGACTAAAGCCACTTCCTCCCGGGCAGCCAGCCACCTTATTTGACACCAACTCAGCTCTTCCTGTGCCGTGGAAGGCTCCCGGCTCCCCCCACCCCTCACTCCCTGGTGGGACAGTTGGGGTGGCAGAGGGAGCCTGGGGCAGGGGACCACTGGCGGATCTGCCTGCGAGGCTGCTGCCCTTGCTGGCCCCTGGCCGGGTGGCCATGGCCCCACCGCCCTCCTGGAGGCAGGCCTGCGGCCTCTGGGCACGTGTGCTTCCTTTCCTGGAGAGAGGGGCCCTGTCTACCTCAGTGTGGGCTCCCACTCAGTTCCCCAGACCCAAGTTTGGGGCCTCATTTGCGGACGGCACGCTCAGATCAGACACTAATCCGGCCTTGGAACGTGGCTTTTCCAATCTGCAGGGCTGCTGGAAACAGGGCCTGCCCGCTTTTGGGGGGTCAGGGTGCAGGGAAACGCAGGGAGAGCTCAGGGTGGGGAGGGCTGTGAACGTGGGTATCAGGGAGTCGATGAGCCATGTCTCCGAACCAGCTGAGAACCTGAAAGCCCGGCTTTCCTTTCCAGGCCACCCAGAACCACCATGCCCCGACGACGAATGGCTCGTGGGCAGCGGCTGCGGTCTGCCCTGTTCCCGTCAACAGAGGCTTAATGACGCTTATACCTGGGGTGGTGGGAGCGGTAGGCAGGGGCTCTGGATAAATGTGCAAGTGATGGGCTTCGGGCCAGGGCAGTCCACTAACAAGTACCAGGGGTCAGAAAGGAGAACAGGGTAGGGGCCCTCAATAACGATCCCCCTTACTATCTGAGCCGGGCTGACTGGGTGGTCACCCCAAAGGCCAGTTCGGGTGCAGCTTCCCACTCCTGGGTGCATTCCTCACAGCCTCCTCCATCTGATGACTTCGGAAAGGGGTGGGGGGTGGGGGGAGCCAGGAGGTGTGCCCTGATCTCCTGACCCAAAGCAGGAAGCCAGAGAGGGAGGGGCTTCCCAGGGGCCAGAGTAGAGTCTTCCTGGCTTCAGACGGGTGGCCCTGACATTGAAGATGGGCAAGTGTGGCGCTCCATTCCTGACAACACCTCAAAGGGCTGCGCAGGGTCTCGGGGAGGAGGGCCTCATTGGGGCCTGAGCCAGGGGGGCCACTGGAGGCCCTGGGGCTGCTGGGATCGCTTGAGCCTGAAGAACCCCCATGGCCTGTGCAAGCAGAGCGGGTGTGTGCACAGTGGGAGTGGAGCACACCCCTGGTCTGAAGAACCCCTATGGCCTGTGCAAGCAGAGCGGGTGTGTGCACAG
Organism: Cnephaeus nilssonii; assembly: GCF_951640355.1. Classification (NCBI taxonomy): domain Eukaryota; kingdom Metazoa; phylum Chordata; class Mammalia; order Chiroptera; family Vespertilionidae; genus Cnephaeus; species Cnephaeus nilssonii. The sequence goes on from NC_137091.1 coordinate 31,144,328, forward strand.
TGGGCGCGGAGCACACCCCTGGTCTGGCAGGGCCACGCCCCACTCTCAGCCCCACTGTCTCTTGTCTTCAAACTTCCGGCTGTTGGGCAGTGAGGTGGGACCCTGGAGAGCAGGGATGCCACCTGCCCTGGTCTGTGCAGGCCTGATTGGGGCATCCTTCAAACTCGGGTGGCACAGGCTGGTTCCTCCGACCTCAGGCCTGGGAGACACCGTGAGAACCAGCCCCACTGGGCCAGCGGGCCCCCTGGTCTTTGCTCAGGATGCACTACCCTCTGTGAGCACATGTGGGACTCTCTTCTCATCCGAGTCCTGGGCAGCCCCTTGTGAGCCGTCTATCTGATTTCACCTTGCCTCGCCCCCACGGCCCCTGAGGGGCCGCCACTGCCATGTCTCGATGATGTGGCTCATGTCCTCAGGGGGCACACGGCCTGACTCCTCGGAGCCCTCCCAAGGCAGCGCCTCTCTGACTCCGTGCAGCGGGCATTCCTCCTGGCTTCTGGGGTGCTGCTCCCTGCGCTCGGGGAGCTGGTAGCGCTGCTGGAGCAGGGCCTTGGCGGAGTCAGAGTGCTGCATGTCCAGGTCGTTGAGCTCCTCCATGCACTGGACAGTGTCCTCATCCACCTCTGGGCCGCCCACCCTAGTGCTGCTGTCCTGCATGAAGGGCCGGGTCACCTTGAGGTTGAACGGCCCTGAAACAGGTACTGCGTCTTGCGCTGGAAGGCTGCCAGGCCAAAGAAGGCCGAGCCGGCCGGTTCTCCTTGGCCCCCTCCAGCAGCAGCGGCCGCGCCCTGGGGAATGAAGAACAGGCTGTCGCTGCCCACCTGACTCGGGTGCCCGGCCTGCGCACCTGGCGGCTGTTGGCCAGGTGGGAGGGGCGGTCCATGAACTGCTGCACGCAGACTGACCAGGCCAGGCCCTCATAACAGGGCAGTAGCTCCTCGGGTGTGGCTGTGCGCCCGCCACCACTCACTCAGGTAGCGGGCACAGGGCCCCGCAGCAGAGAGGTAATAGAACGTCCTGGGCGTGGGCAGTGCGGTGGGGTCAGGGCGGCCCAGCAGGCGGGGCACGCAGTTAGGGAGCTGGATTCAGTCCAGTGCAGCCCCAGCTCCAGCGTAGAGAAGCGGGAGAAGAGCCAGGTCTCGCCGTGGTTGGGGCGGTTGGGGCGGTGGGCCCAGCCGGCAGGCACAGGGCACCTGGAGGCGCGTTCTGCAGGAGGCGGCAGCCGAAGGTGGGGCCGCCCGTCTTCTGGTCTTGCAGAAGACCCTCGCCCTTCATGGACCTCAGTGGCGGCAGCTCTGGAAGCACAGCGAGCGCACCAGCTCACAACCGGACAGTAGGACAGGAGTACTTCTCGCAGGGCGGGTGGGGCGTGGGGAGAGGTCAGCCCGAGCCAGCGTGCTGGTACAGGATGAGCATGAAGCACGCGGAGCCGGCCACCTCCAGTCCTGCCACCGCTGCCGCACGTGTCACTACCGCCCAGGAGGGCAAGGCGGGGGGGGGGGGCGGCACAGACGCACCTACCTCCGCGGCCCCCGCACTCCAGGCGGGCCTGGCTCCTCGGAACCCAGGCCGCCCTCACAGGCTCGGCCCTGGCCCTGCCTGTGGCTCCATGACTGTTCTCAGCCCATCCCAGCTCCCCAGCCCCCAGGCATTTCCCCGGGCTCCGGCTGGGCTCCCCACCGCCTTTCCCAGCCAAGAAGGCTCTGCGCACCCCGCGCGCCCGCGCACCATGGCGCCTCCACCGTCCAGGATCTGGAGATTTTCAAGGAGAGTCTGCTGTTCACTTATGCTTCGGCCCAGCCCCTGCCCTGTACAAAGTGTGTTCCTCGGCTCTGATTTCTCATCTACTCTATATTTCAAGAATGTCCTCAAAGAAATCCCTGCTGTTGGTAACCTCAGAGGATACCAGTTCTCCCGTGAGAATGGACTTAATTGTTTTATTTCTTTGAATTGGACTTTTGAGGGTTTGCCTTAGGCGGGAAAGTAATTGTGTATGCTCAACTCTCTTGAATTAGAATCAGTTCTTACCGTGACAAAGCTGTCCTTAACCAAGTGCCCTCCTGGTCTCTCTGCCCCATGCCAACCTCCTAACATTGACGGGGCTTCCTTGTGCCATTGGCACTTCTCACACCTCATCCTCTTCCTCTGCCTTCATCCTGTAGAATACCCGGAGGGAGCTCAGGAAGCCTAATCTGGCAACTCTTGTTAAACCCCCTCCACCTTGTATGTATCACTCTAATAACACCTCGGGCATTCATTCAAGCAACAAGTATTTACTGCTGCAAGAATGAGATACTTGAGCTAAAACTGGAAGGAAGTAGAAAACTGAGTCATGCAGATAGCTGTCTGGGAGAATAGGAGTCAGAGGCTCAAAGATCTGACAGAGGAGGGGACCACCCGCAGCCAGTGTGGGAAGGAGCCGACCAGGGAGAGTCTGTGCACCAGCACGAAGGGACATGGAAGAGGAGGAGCCACCAGCAAAGGGGACTGAAGACACTGACAAGAGGTAAAATGGGCATGTTCATTTACACAGCATCTCCTTGTCAGGACATCAGCTTTCTGAGAGCCGAAATGATATTTTACTCATAGCCCCCAAACTCAGACATTTCAGTTGCAAAATCAGAACTCAGGGGTGTGTGTGTGTTGTTGTTTTTTGGTTTGAGGGTTTTTGGTTTTTTTTTGTCTTTGACCTGAGAAGGAACGCAAAGGCCATGCATTTCCAATATGGTTTGTTTCCTTCCACAACCTGTGACATAAAACTATGTAGTGTTCATAGTTGACTTTACCAGTGAGCTTGGTAAGCTCTTGCCCAGACGCCTTCTCTGCGTCACCCAGTTCTGACCACGGTGCTGTCACAGGGGCCAGTGTCCTTCAAGGCCGTGGCCGTGGACTTCACCCAGGAGGAGAGGCAGCAGCTGGACCGTGTTGAGAAGACAGCCTGCAGGGAGGTGACGCTGGAGAACTACAGCCATGGCGTCTCCTGGGTGAGGAGAGCTTGCTCTCTGGGCTGCTATGTGGGGGCTTCGAGTCAATGATTTTGTCCTTGAGTGTGAAGAAATAAGTGATAAGACATTTAACTCCTTTTGGGCACCAGGGAAAATATTTGTATATCAGCTTCTCCATCACAGGGTTCTAATTTGATAAGGTGCAAAACAGGCCACCTTATGAAACAGCCTCTGAGGCCACACCTTCTACCCAGAGATGTGGAAACCCAGCAGCTGGCCCAAGCCCAGCTCCATTTCTCACGCACAGGGCACGACAGCACTGAACCCAATGTTGGTCATCAATTTGGAGCAGGCAGAAGATCCATGAGTAGCAGAAAGTGGCTCCCCATGTCACAGTTGTCCAGGTAAGTCAGTAAAATACTACATTTATATAAATGGTCCTCCCAGACCTTTAGGAGTGACTGACAGTTTCTCTATGCCTCAGACACCCCAAATCACACCATCCAGGACCCAGACCGCACTCTCCCTCCAGCACCTGTACGCGGGATCCGTTGTGGTTTTACAGGTGATTTCCATGTGTGGGACGTTCTGTGCTTTCTAGTCCCTCCTGTGGCCCTTGCATTCTCAGTAATTTACCTACTTCGCATGCCCACAGAATCCCTTCGTTTTCAGGCATTCAAAAGTATGACAAGTTACTTAACTTCTCCGAGGCTCCGTTTCCCCATCTTTGAAAGGGGCATGATGAAATGGCTGTCTTGTTGGGCTGTTGCCAAGATTAAACTTGGCGGAGACTGCTAATCGTCTTCCCAGCGTCCACTCTTCCATTGTCCTTAGTGTGGAGCCCAGTGTAAAGCAGGGGCATCAGGGCCCAACATAACATCTGCACTCCCAGGCTCCCCACAGGGCACCCCATGTGATCATCAAGTTGGAGCAGGCAGAAGAGCTGGGGGGGTAGCAGAAGGTGACAGGGCTCTGGCTTAGAGCGTAAGAACCTTTCAGAAGATTGGTGCCAGTGAATGTGCCATTCGAGACTTAGGGGAGGCTACTTGAAGGGAGCTGTGGTCAGCAGAAAGATGTCTCCCCGGAAGATGGCCAAGTCTCACCTCTGATACCTGCGGCAGGGAGAGGGCTATTGAACAAGTAATGATAACAAAGTAGATAAATCATTGAGTTCTGTGGTGGGGAAAACTCTCAACCAGAAACACCTGTCACTAAAGGCACCTGATGGTCATAGCCCTTCAGAGTTTGGATGCTAGTTCTCCAGTCTGTGTGTTTCCCAAGTCTGGGCACTGTCTGCTTCCTTGCCAATGTGGAGCAGAAGCACGGGAGCCTGTTTTAGCCTGGAATCTCGGTAGATTCAGTGGCTTTTGAGCCTCCAAGACGGTTTTCCATTCAGACTGTGGCATTTCGGACTGGGGAGAGTTGGTTGCTGTCAAGTACCCTCTGTGATCTCCGGGCTCATCGCATGGGCAGAAAGCTCGCAGCTGCTCCGTGCAGCAGCTGACGGGCCGAGCTGACAGTGTGGCCGGGTTCTCATGACTGAGGATGAGCCAAGCATCCATTCGATAGGAAAGGCAGCCACCCTGCTCCGGAAACAGTGGGGTCTGCTTCATCCCAGAGTGAGAGAGGCTTGTCAAATACAGGAATCCCTCTGGCAGGAGGAGGCCGACGTTGTTCTGGAAGCCGAGGGAAATGGGTTTGCGGCAAAGGGGCCAGCTCTCAACTGGCTGTAAAGGACTTTTTCTGGAAGGTGAATTTAGGGACTCTCCCTGACAAGAGGTTGAAAGAGATTCTCTGGCTCTCGCAGGATCCTTTCCTGTCCTAGGAATACAATTATGATCAGTAGTTTGGGGCCCTTCATTTGCATTTTTAAAAGCCTGACTTTTGTTGTTGTTGTTAATCCTCACCCAAGGATTTTCCATTGATTTTTTTTTAGAGTGGAAGGGAGGGAGGGGGCAGATCAAGAGAGAGAGAGAGAGAGAGGGAGAGATCCATTACCTTCCACAGATGCCCCAACTGGGGCTGGAGAACAAATGTGCAGTGTTTCTCCTTCACATCAATGTACCTTGGTTGCAGGCACATCCCCAGTAGGGGATTTGCAGGAGGCAGCTGATCGATGCTTCTCTCTCATTGATGTTTCTAACTCTCTATCCCTCTCCCTTCCTCTCTATAAAAAAAAAAAAAAAAAAAAAATCAATAAAATATATATATTTAAAAAAAAAACTATGGTGCAATATCACCACCAGAACACTGATAAAAGTCAAGATATAAAATATTTCCATCACAAGGATGCCTCATGTTGCCCTTGCATATTCACACCCATTTCCCTCCTAACTCACTGCTCCTGAACCCCTGGCAACCACTAATCTGTTCTCCATAGCTATAATTTTATCATTTGACGAATGTTATGTAGGACAACTGGATATCCACATGTAAAATAATGAGTCCAGAACCCTACCTCACACCATATAAAAAAATTACAAAAATTAACTCATAATAGATAAAAAATATAAATGTAAGAGATAAATTATGAATCTGTTAAGAGACAACATAGGTAAATCTTTGTAAACTTGGATTATGCAATGGTTTCTTAGAAATGACCATATGACCTAGAAAACAAGTAACCTTAGAAAATTAAGATCACTGAAAATAAAAAAATTTTGTCAAAGGACATCAGGAAGTGAAAAGGCCCCTGGCCAGTGTGGCTCAGTTAGTTGGAGCATTGTCCCATGCACCAGAAGGTGGTGGGTTCCATTCCTAGGTAAGAAATAATAAAGTGAGCCCTGGACAGTTGCTAAATGGTTAGAGCATTGGCCCAAGGACTGAAGGGTCACAGGTTTGATTCCCAGTCAAGGGCATATACCTTGGTTGCAGGTTCGATCCTCTGAGCCCAAACTGGGGCTCGTGCAAGAGGCAACCAATCGATGTGTCTCTCTTAACGTCAATGTTTCTCTCTCCCTCTCTCTCTCTCTCCCTCCCTCCCTCCCCTTCTCCTTTCCAGTCTCTGAAAATTAGTAGAAAAAATATCCTCAGGTGAGGATTTTTTTTTTAATTAAGTGAAAAGGATTTTTTTTTAAAATGAAAGTGAAAAGGATTTTTTTTAAAAGCAAAAAGGCAATCTACAGAATAGGATAAAATATTTTCAAATATTTTCTGATAAATATATAGTATCCAGAATACATAACACAAAATTAACAAAAAAGTCCAATTAAAATATACACAATGGGTTTGAATAGACATTTCTCCAAAGAAGATATACAAATAGCCAGTAAGCATATGAAAAGATGCCCAACATCTTTAGTCATCAGGGAAATGCAAATCAAAACCACGAGATACTACTTCACACCCACAAGGATGGCTAGTAACAAAATGACAGATACTAAGTGTTGGAGAGGAACGGAGAGATCCAAACCCTCATGTCTTGCCAACAGGAATATAAAAAATAAAATGGTGCAGTTTTCCACTGTGGTAAGTGAGAAAGTTGCCATACGACCCAGCATTCCTAGGTACATACCCAAGAGAAATGAAAATAAAAACATTAAGCTAATGCCCAGCTGGTGTGTTTCGGTGGTTGAGCATCAACCCATGAACCAGGAGGTAACAGTTCGATTCCCGGTGAGGGTACATGCCTTCATTTCAGGCTCGATCCCCAGGAGGGTGCGTGCAGAAGGAACCAATCAATGATTCTCATCATTGATGTTTCTATCTCTCTCTTCCTCTCTGAAATCAATTTTAAAAATTAAAAAAAAAATCACTCAGCTAAGTGAAAGAAGCCAGACACAGAAGACCCACGTATTATATTATTACACATACATGAAATGTGCAGAATAGGAAAAGTCAGAAAGTAGGTCAGTGGTTTCCAGGGGATGGGGAAGATGGGGAGGAGGAATGACTGCTTGGTAGATACAGCGTTTCTTTTGGAGGTGACTAAAAAGGTCTAGAATTAGATATATTGAAAACCACTGAATAATATACTTTAAAAAGGTATGTTTTAGCCCTGGCTGGTGTGGCCCAGTTGGTTAGAGCATCGTCTCATGCACCGAAGGGTCATGGGTTCGACTCCTGATCAGGGCACATACCCAGGTTGTAGATTCAATCGCTGGTCAGGGCGATTGTATGGGAGGCAACCCATCAATGTTTCTTACATTGCTGTTTCTCTCTCTCTCTCTCTCTCTCTCTCTCTTCCTTCTGTTCTAAAATCAATAAAATCAATAAACAAGCAAAGGTATATTTTATGGTATGTGAATGGTATCTCAGTTTTAAAAATTTAATTCACATACAATTTATGCTATTTAAAGTGAGACCCACCTGAAACAGATGCTAAAACCATTTCTGGTCCCTCGTCCAGAGGTTCTGCTGTCCTTGGCAAAGGGAAGGGAAACTTGGAAATGGCCCCTATCCCACAGGGACACAGAGGTAGAAAATAAGTCACTCCTTCATGAGGGGAAATCATTATCAATAAGAAAGTGGCCACTTTAGAGTTTCACAAATAACCTTTATTGATTACATTTATAACAGAATCTCACCTGCATTCACAGCAACTCTGTATGACCAAGAATCCCCCCATGAGAAATAACTTGGATTGAGTCTTGGATGTGAATTATGTGATCTGAGTAAAGAGTGGCTATCACAGACTCCTCCTGATTTGGTAACTTTCATTATGATTATGATTGAAATTTTTGTTGATGTTCTTGATACTAGCTGAAGATTCCAGCTTCAAACCCACCAAAAATGGCTGAAAAGCAAAGAGAAAGACGGTTACTAGGAATGTCCTCCAGCTGAGCCCACACTGCACTTGCAGGGCCTGTCAGGAAGCCTCCATGGGGAGGAGAGTGGAGGTACCCCCACAGTGGAGGGGAATGCCATCCAGTTGCCCAGTGCACTTAGTCCTGAGGAGTCCAGGCAGGAGAGGGGTGCAGTGAGGCGACACCAGGGTGCAACCTTAGCTGGCTCATTTTTAGCCATGGGACCTCAGGCAAGTCACGCAACCCCTCAGAGCCCACTCTCTCCTCCTGGAACAAGGAAAGAGTCCCAGCCTTGCAGAACTAGAAAAGGAATGGAATGGAATGAAAGCTACAGCACGTCTGATCAAGAAAACAAGCACCTGACTTAGTCACTGTTCCTTGGGGCTCCCTGTTAGGAAGGTTCTGGGCGCGCCCGCCCTCCCGAGGCCTCTCCAATTCTAGCAAGTCTCTGCCAGGCCAACTGATGGGCGGCCAGTGGCTTCTCCTCAGATAAGCTAGTTGTGTAGTTTGGGGTATCTCACAGGGCATCCCACATACACCCCAGCCAGGTAGGATATCTCTCCTAAACAGCTGCTTGATGCCTGCACCTCTGCCCTAAGAGCCTGCCTCAAATGCAAACACCTGCAAAGGCATCAGCAATTTTCCTTTGGGCCTACCCTGACCATCTACTTAACAGTCAAACTTCTTTCTTTGCTCTTCCCAGAGTGGGTACAGAGGAGTCCAACTAAATTTGACATCGAGTTGGCAAGCATAAAAAGAAAGATGAATCTTCGTGAAAAGCAAAGGAAAATCTCACAACGCTGACCTACTCATGTTGACAGGCCATTCCAAGCTGACGAAGCCCTGCCCGGGCCCCTTCCTCGGAGCACATGCCCTGAGAGGCTGAGCCCCAGGTCACCTGTAAGTGAATGTGCATCACAGGGTTGTTTATCATCCCAGGGAGTCCAACACTAGGACAGACAAGCGGGACACAGGGGAAAGGGACTCCCACTTCTGGCCATGGAAGAATGACAAAGACAAAGCTAACCTGCCACAAACAACTAGAAAAATGGGGAAATGACGCCTACAACTGTTTTGGGGTGCTGGACATTTTCTAGAATATTCCTCTTACATTACATGGACGAGACAGAAAATTACAAAGCAAACAAGTCAATACATGTAAATTAGAATTATATACATTTACATATTAATAAGTATGTGCATGTCTCTATGTACATAGATGTGTGATGAAATGGAATTGGACTGGATAGGGGTAATGGTTAGGAAACAATGGGTGAACTGGGGTGGAGGTTGGGGGGTGGGATTTGGAGGAGGAAGGTTTTTTCAGAGGAGACTAAAGGAAGAAGCTGGGTAAGCGGAGGCGTCCCTTGAACCCCAGAGTCACCCTGAAGACTTCCTGGAGGAGGGACTAAGCAGGATTCCAGGTGAGAAATGTGGGGCGTGGTGGAGGCTGGTGGGGTCCAGATTGGTTAAGAGCTTTCCAACATGCAGCCTCAATGACTGGGGCGGGGCTCAGGGAGAGGCAGCAGGTCCCACCCCAAAAGTGTGCTCAAACCCCAGAGGGCTAGCTGGGCAAGCTCTCAGATCCACTTTCAACCCTGACATGATGAAAATTTATAGGAACTAAAACTGGTGATCTTTTGGGGGCAGGAGGAGTTTAGAACTTGGGACAGAAAAGAGGTGAAGAAAGGTAGGAGGCCCGGAGTGTCCCAGTCCCCACCATCAGCTCTACCATATCTCATTGCTTTTCCATTAAGCAATGGAATGAGAGAGAAGACACCTGCTCTGGGTATGACCAAGACTCTGGACTTGATAACGCATAACACTAACCATGGCCATACACATTTCTCACTTTTTTGTTGAACTATAACCAAGTTCTCCCACATCTTTGACTCAACTATACCCCAGGGAGTGAGATGGGCCTAGGGCACCTCTGTCCCCACCCAAGCCTTCTTACCGAATGAACGAGATGGCCCTCAAGACAGCCTGGAGGAAGGCCAGGAGGCTGAGGCAGACAGGCAGGAAGGATGGCTGGGGGATCACTCTCCTCTCCAGGGCCAGCTGCCCTTCCTGGTAAAGGGCCTGGAGCTGCAGCCACTTGAGAAGGAGGTGTCTGCTGCAGCAGATCCGCCAGCGATTGTGCCAGGAGTGCAAGTCCAGGGGGGATTCTAGGCAGAGAAAGCGAGTCAGGCCCAGCCTGGGTGTGGGGACAGGCCCATCCTAAGTTTGCACACTGCACACTAGACAACCCTCCAGAACCCGGGGCAGGAAGCCAAGTGCCCCAGCAAGGCAGGTCACAGCCCCAGGGTGTGGACACTGAGCCAACATTCATCAAGATGAAGAGGGCTGTTTACTTATTTCCATGGTGATTATGGGATTTGGATCCTGGCTGTTTTTTGAGTCTTTATCTTTTAGAGCTGCGTACAGAAACATTTATGGACGAAAGGATATAGAATTTAGTTGGGATCTGTTTCTTATTTATTTATTTATTTTATTTTTGAGAGGGGAGCAGGGTGGGTGAAGCTCAGATGAAACCAGGTTGGCGAGGAGCGGATAGTTGGAGATGAGTGATGAAACATGGGGCTTATCTGGGTACTTGAAATTTCCCATAATACAAAGTTAACAGTAATCACAACCACCAGTGGGATTCCTGTGCTCCCATCTCCTTGACCCTCTCAGGTTTCTAGACACCTACTTTGTAAATACACGCCCTCCTGATAATACAACTCCTGTATTTACTATACTACTAATGCATTACTACTATAAAACGTACATTCTAAGTATACTGATATGAAGGTGCACTACTAATATAAAATATAACAAACATATTTTCCTTTTAAAAAATTCTAAGCAAAAGCAAAGAGAAGAAAAGCACATGAGCCCCCTCTTTACAAGGAAAATACAAGATGAGAGATATGCATTTTCTCTTTAAATAGAAATCAGTCCTGGCCAGTGTTTCCAAGTTGTTAGAGCATCGGCCCACACACCAAAGGGTCTTGGATTCGATTCCCGGTCAAGAGTACGTACCTGGGTTGCATGTGGCAGTGTGGGAGGCAACCAATCGATGTGTCTCTCTCACATTGATATCTCTCCCCCGACCCCCCCGCCATTCCTCCCTCCCTTCCATTCTCTAAAAAATCAAGTTCCTCTGTATGAAGCTCTCAAAGAGATACATGCTAATTCTTGTACAGTGAGACTGCCCTCTCCGTCCTCTCCAGTGAATACCTCTAGCTTGAATGGGTTTGAGGGCTTGAAAATTTATTAATATTAACTGCCCGAACTATAAAACAATGGCTGTAGTAAAAAAAAATAATACTGTTTTTGCTGTTGCTTTTTAATCTTCACCCAAGGATATTTTCCCCATCGATTTCTAAAGACTGGGGAGGAAGAGGAAGGGGGGAAAGAGAGAGAAAGAAACATTGATATAAGACAGATACATCGATTGGTTGCCTCCCTACCTGGGCTGGGGAACCTGCAACCAAGATACATGCCCTTGACCGGGATCAAACCCATGACCCTTTGGTCTGCAGCTGACACTCTAACTACTGAGAAAAACTGGCCAGGGCTAATACTGTTTTTTATCAATGTATCGGTTGACATACATATATGATTCAACAATAAACTAACTGCATGTTTAGCTTTTCTTCTTTTTTTTAATGTATTTTTATTGATTTCAGAGAGGAAGGGAGAGGAAGAGATAGTAACATCAATGAGAGAATCATTGATCGGCTGCCTCCTGCATGCCCCACAATGGGGATCAAGCCCGCAACCCAGGCATATGTCCTGACCGGGAATCGAACCGTGACCTCCTGGTTCATAGGTCGACACTCAATCACTGAGCCACACCGGCCAGGCTAGCTTTTCTTAAATATGTGGAGTATTATTCAAAGCCAAAAACAATCAATAAAAATAAACCCATAAATGTGTGTGACTATACAGTTAGAATAGCAGTTCGGCCCTAGCTGATTTGGCTCAGTGGACAGAGCGTCGGCCCGCAAACTGAAGGGTCCGGGTTTGATTCTGGGCAAAGGCACGTACCTCAGGTTGCAGGCTCAATCCCTAGCCCTAGTTGGGGTGAGTGCGGGAGGCAACCAATTAGTATATTCTCTCACATCGATTTTTTTCCCCTTCCTTCCACTCTCTCTAAAAATCAATGGGGGAAAAAAATCCTCAGGTGAGGATTAACAACAAAGAAGCAAAAGCCCTGTTAGGATATAGGTAAGGGCTGGGTGATGTATGTCTGAGTTGACAGTCACTGGTAACCTATGAGGGCAGGGAGGAGGGTAGCTAAGGGCCCTGCAAAGAGAAATTGGGGTGGGGGTGCATAATGAACAAAGCAAAACATTGGCTCTAGTTTCAGATACAAAAGCTAAAAATCACTTTATTTAAAAAACTCTATACTAGTAGAAGAGTAGGACAAACTGCTACTCTTTTTCTGTTGTTAGTCCTCACCCGGGGATATTTTCCCGTTGATTTTTAGAGAGTGGAAGGGATGGGGAGAAGTATCAATGTGAGACAGCAACTGGTTGCCTGCTGCATGTGCAACCCAGGTAGGTGCCCTTGAATGGGAATCGAACCTGCGACCTTTAGGTATGCAGGTCAACACTCTTACCACTGAGCAACGCTGGCCAGGGCCAGGGCTTTTGCTTTTAAATTTGTATGGGCTTGCTTTTGTTTTTCCATGCCACAATGTTTTTTCTCGGGGGGGATCCATTTCATTGTCCCTAACAGCTGCATTCTTTAAGTGGCAAGTGCCATGTTTCAAATACACCCCCGCGGATGTCCATCCTCCCAAAATATTGCTTCCAATATTTTTCCCTAAAAATCACAGGGGTGCATGTGGGAGTGTCTACAGACATGACCGAACGTGGGCTTGCTGGGTTAAGGGTTATGCATATTATGAAATTTGACAGACACCTCCAAATTGCCCCCCTGGCAAAGGCTGTGATAATTTACACTTCTCCTAATTGTGTTACTTTTATAATCAGGAAAAAATATGAATCTTTTGCAACATGAAAAGATGGGCATGTAGAGTAGTGGCCCTTCACTTCCCAAGCATGCTCCCACCTAGCTTCTCTTGGGCTCTGAGAGGGCCGCTCAAACTACTCGCCCGTCACAGGAGCCCTGGCATCGGGCATCCAATCTCCTATTGCGCTATCCATCCATTTCCTCCTATGTTTATAGATTCCATCAAGGTGTACTCACTTCTCAGAGCCTGGCTACAGCATGCCAAGGGAGGATGTGGTACAAGCTCACAAAACATGTCCACTCCTTTGCTCACACACAATGCGGAGAAAACAGACATGCTGGACATCAGCACCAGAAAGGGTCTTCAAGATCAAATCCAACCCACTCATTTTAGAGACAATGGATGTAATGGTCAGGGTGCAGGTGCCGCCCTTGTATAGTATGACAGGAGTGCATAACTGAATATAGATACCGGGTCACAAATGGATATATATTTTGTCATGAATATGTACTACTTCATGAACATATGAATATGTATGTACTCTGTCATGAATATATGAATGTGTATATTCTAGGTTACAAACATGAATGTATGAAGATACTGTATAATGAATATATGCATAAATATGGTATCATGAACAGATGATGTTATGAATATACAATGTAGAAATGTGTACTACCTTGTGTTATGAATATATAAATAACTATCATAAATACATGTATATACAACACATACAGTATGTCATAAATTATAGACAACTAGAGCTTTAAAAAAAAAACACTTTAAATACCATCTAACTCCAGATTGCAAACTGGTTTAATCTTAAAAACCAATGCTGGCCTAGCTGGCGTGGCTCAGTGGTTGAGCATTGACCTGAGTGATCAGCCAAAAGGTCATACATAGTTCAATTCCTGGTCAGGGCACATGCCCGGATTGTGGGCTCAATTCCCAGTGTAGGGCATGCAGGAGTCAGCTGGGAGTCAGCTGATCACTGATACTCTCTCATCCTTGATGTTTCTATCGCTCTCTCCCCGTCCCTTCCTCTCTGAAATCAATAAAAATGAATTTTTAAAAATGCTGATATTTGGGTTAAGTCTGAGGCTTCCCTGGGTTCACTGGGAAAAGACGGTGGGTGATTAATGATGCCTGGCAATAGTGCAGGGGTAGAAGTGCTATGTGTGCCAGTCTGTGGATGTCTTTGTGTTACAGGCATCTGGGATAAGAGAAGTCTCCCCATCCCCATCACGATGGTCATGAGACTGCCCTGCCTTCCCGGGGGAGATTTACCTTTGATGCTTTTAAAACTCTGCTGTCTTTTCACCACCTAAAAAGAAAAGTATCATAAAAAGAAAAGTATGTGGACAAACGTGTCCACCCTGGAGATCCGTGGGCAGGAAGAAGGATTTGGTCTGGAATCCACCAGAGAGGCCATAGCCAGCATAAAACATCAGTGCCCTGGTCTCCTTTTAAAAGGATTCTGGGTCTTAAATCTGGGGACAGTTTAAAGCTTGATGGTGGAAAACCAGCAACTGGAATGTGGGTGAAGGCAGAAGGAAGCCTCTAATACCTCCCAGGACACCCATGGGATAAGGGTGCCAGGGGCTAAGGAGGGCTGGACCTGGCCAACCTGCAGTCACTGTTTTGTAACCCAAAGCCCTGGAGGAGCCAAACAAAGCAAAGAGCCAGGACAGAAACTCAGAGCAATGGTCCTTCCCCGATCCCCTCCCTCCCGCCACCACCCTCCATGTCTGCCAGGAATGGGGCTATAAGAACAGGAACTCAGACAGGCTGAGAGAGCTGGAAGAGGGTGAGGGAGGAGGTGGTGGAAAGGAGACAAGATGGTGAGGAAGCAAGCAAGGTGGTGGAAGAGTGGGAAGGAGAAGAGGAAGAAGAGAAGGTGGCAGAAGAAATGGTGGTAAGGAGGGCAGCAGAGACAGGTGCCCTCCTCGGGGAGCAGTGTACCCCCTTCCCAACCTCCACCAGGACATGAGACCTGGCCCCATCCTCACACCACCTCTGTGCTCCCCTGCCGCGGCTTTCAGAGGACCCCTCCCCACAGGACGTCAATGGAGCCTCTGTGTGGAAAGAACCCAGCACCTTCCCCCTCATCTCTGGGTCCCCCTAAAGGCCCGCCCTCACTCTCAGGCTCCCTACTGTGAGTGCCTCCCTCTTACCTTCTTGTAAGACCTCAGGACCCGGGGCACCCAGTAGGGCATCACAGCCTGATCCCTAGGCACCGGGAGATAGCCCCCAAAGCGGTGGTGACATGGCTTGGTTGCTTTGGGGATATCAGTCTGGACCGTATTTTGGATCTAAAAGAGAGGAAGGGAAGAGGTGGATGGAGCTGTGCCCCAGACAAACTTAGCCTCAGGGACAGCCTGGTCAGCTCCTCTCTACATCCCTCCCACAAGCACACGCCAACGCCCCAGCTGAGGGAGCAGGTCTCCCCTTCATGACATTCTGGGGTGGGAGGCACAAGCATGGTCCCCCTGCCCTCACTACCCACCTGGATGACTGATCCCTAATCCTAACCCTGGATCCTAATGTTTGACCATAATACCTAGTCTAAACTTGGCTAGTGCTAAGATGGTAGGAGAAATGGTGGTAAGGAGGGCAGCAGAGACAGGCACCCTCCTCGGGGAGCAGTGTACCCCCTTCCCAACCTCCACCAGGACATGAGACCTGGCCCCATCCTCACACCACCTCTGTGCTCCCCTGCCACGGCTTTCAGAGGACCCCTCCCCACAGGACGTCAATGGAGCCTCTGTGTGGAAAGAACCCAGCACCTTCCCCCTCATCTCTGGGTCCCTCTGAAGGCCCGCCCTCACTCTCAGGCTCCCTACTGGGAGAGCCTCCCTCTTACCTTCTTGTAAGACCTCAGGACCCGGGGCACCCAGTAGGGCATCACAGCTTGATCCCTAGGCACCGGAAGATAGCCCCCAAAGTGGTGATCTGGGCAGGGGCACACTTTGGTGGCTTTGGGGATGTCAGTCTGGACCATCTTTTGAATCTAACAGAGAGGAAGGGAAGAGAAGATCCAAAGGTGGATGGAGCTGTGCCCCAGACAAACTTAGCCTCAGGGACAGAGCCCGGTGAGCTCCTCTCTCCATCCCTCCCACGAGCACACGCCAATGCCCCAGCTGAGGGAGCAGGTCTCCCCTTCAAGACATTCTGAGGTGGGAGGCACCAGCATCTCCATGCTCCCCCTGCCCTCACTACCCACCACTTGCACCTCTGAATGCAGTGGGACTCTGAATGGCGAGTGGTGCAGGGGCAGGACACACAGGCTGGAGCAGAGAGACCTGGCTCTGTCCTGAGCCTGGTGGCCTCTAGGAACAGCCCTTGGGCACAACATTTAGCCCCCTTAAGTGTCAGCATTCTCAGGCATAAAGAGGACTTTGCCAGCATTTGGTAACATCCATCAGAATCTAAAATGACAGTCTTCGATCCAGCAAAGACTCCTGAGACTGCATCCCAGGACTTGTGTACATTTACAAAATGTGTGCACAGAACACGCATTGCAGCATTGGCTGTTGTGACCGAAGAGCCTGAATGCCCATCTATACAGAACAATAAATGATGAGAGGAGGGCACAGAGGAAATGGGATGGGCTTTGGCAACAATAAGGTAATTCAGTCTGTCAGACATGATGCTAAGTGGGAAATATAGCACTATAAGCACATCACTGTACCATTTACAGTTTTAAAAAGAATATATGTGTAATACTGCTTGTATATGAGTTGTGATGGGCCACATCCAATTCTTCACCCTTTCCCTGCAGCCTCCCCCTTTACCATGTGACTCCGCAGTTCCTTCCAGCAGGGACAGGGTAGACCCCACCCCTCAACTTTGGTTAGACCAGGGTTGCCAGCAGAATGAGGAGGAAGGGAGAGCCAGATCTGGACCTGGGCCAAAGGATCCTCAGAGGTTCCCAGCTGCTCTTACTCATTTGTCATTGCCACGGGAAGACCATGCCTGAGCAAGCCCACCAGCCTCAAGATCAGATACACATGGGGCTGGGCTGCCCCCAGACACACAAATAACAACAGTGACTGCTCTTTCAAGCCAGGAGTTGGGTGACTTATTACACATCACGAGTGAAAGAATCTGCAAGCTTAGGTAGCGAGATATTAGTAAAGGAAAGGGGCGAGGGAATCAGACGGTATTATGCATAATGAACTGGGGAGTATAGGCTTGCTTCCCCAGGAAACTGCAGCTTCATACACTCCCCAGGGAACAGGCTAGAACAATAAAGGGGAGGTAAGCACATGTGCAGTAGGAGCCAAGATGGTGAGCATAACCTGTCAGTGTAGCCTGGGAAAAGAATACATTGGTTAAGAGTTGGACCCATTGAGCCCAGTAATGTGCCCTGGCCCCATTCGTTTGTGCATTCTCTCTCCATAGTAACTATGTGGCCCTAGAAGCCCTGGGGACTCCAAAGGCAGGCTCTCAAGTGGGAGCCTGGTACAGCAGCACAGCAACGGAAGCAGCTGGGAATGGCGCTAAGCTACCTGGATGGGACTGAGACTGCTGACACCAGACCAATGGCACAGAACGTTTGGACACTTGCCTTCGTTTTGGCCTTGAAGAAGAAGAGGCTGGGCTTTTTCCATGGCGGGAGGGTCGGAAATGGGACATTGGGGACCCAGGGGCACTCTTTTGGTTTTGCATCTGGTGCCACAAATTACGTCACACCCTCCCATAGGTGGGTCTCTTGAATGTCTTCCTAGAGATCCCGTCCAAGAGCACGATTTCCACCGATAGCAGATACACACAGAAAATCTCCAGGACACACAGCAAGCCTTGGGATAGGGACTGGGCAACAGGAAAGCGGGCGGAGGCACGCTCCTTTGTACCGCTGGAATTTCCAACCACGTGCACATGTCACACATTATAGAAAACAATAAAAACTACTTTTGAGTGACCCTGTTGACTTCACCAGACAACCTGTGTGAGATGTGCTGCAAAGCACAGATGACTCTGCAGAGGAAGGGCTGAGGGGATCTGAGGGCTTAGGCAAAGGAGAAGACCTAACAAGGCCTGGGGCACTCAGGACCCTCCCCATCCTCTGCACTTCTTGCCACCATGGCATGGACACCCCCACCCCCCTTGCCTGTAACCCCTTTGCTTGGCAGGGTGAGGACACTCTGGCCAGTTCTACCCAGTCTACTAACCACCTGCTGAGTGCATGCTCCCTGGCAGGTGCTGCACTAAAAGCACATGGAACCCCATCCTGTCCACTGGGGGTCACTACACCACACCATCCATGGGAAATAATGCCAGGATGACGGGGACCAGGAGCTAGGAAAGCATTCCAAACCAGAGGAGGCTTTCCAAGCAAGTGTCACTGAACCACGTCCCAGGGGGCTGGCTGGTGGAGAAAGCAGCAGAAGAGCACGAGCCTATGTGACAGCCCTCAAGGACGTGGATAACAGCACTAACTTCATGGGCAGACCTTACAGTTTGTCCATGCAGCAATCACTTCCTCCCTCTTATCAAAAGAACCCAATGCCCTAGTCGGTTTGGCTCAGTGGATAGAACATCGGCCTGCGGAATAAAGGGTCCCAGGTTCAATTCCGGTCAAGGGCACGTACCTTGGTTACAAGCTTGATCCCCACCCCGGTCAGCGTGCATGCAGAAGGCAACCAATCAATGTGTCTCTCTCACATCGATGTTTCTCTTCCCCTCCCCCCTCTAAAAATCAATGGGAAAATATCCTCAGGTGAGGATATAACAAAACAAAAAAAACACCCATTCATATAATTCTGATTATATGAATCAGAACTTATGACTCTGAGGAGTGACTGGTCCCCTGAAGTTTTTACCCTGGACTCAGATAAAGAACCCCTGGTTCAAGTCACCTACCTGCTTTTGGGGTCTCAGGGACAGAGGGACCTAGTAAGGTAGTGCTGCCTCAGCCCTGGGCACCGGTAGGCGGCCCCCAAATCTGGACTGGTACTCACAGCAGAGGGGCTCTCGGTGAACAGCGCTGGGGACAGGACACATCTGAGCAAGAGCCAGAAAAGACAATTGAGTGTGATGCTGCATTTGTAACGTAGGCCAAGGAACTCTCTGGAAGAGTTCAGAGAGAGCCAGGGTTGAGGCAAGGTGTCCAAGGGCAGGGACAAGGCCTCAGCTCCTATTGCAGCTCAGAAAGAGGCCCTCCAAAGTCATTTAGTGGGGACAGCCAGAGCCTGCAGAACAGGTGTGCTGGGGCCAGTGACCACTTACTGCCGCACTGCCATGAGAAATACAACCAGCTCCATAGCGGGGAGATGACTGCTCTTTCTGATTCCATGTCAGTCTGCATACAGTGCTTTCCACTTGTAAAGGCTTCCGCACCCATCCCATGTGATCCTGCCCACCCACGAGCAGGAAGGAGGGAAGGCATCCTCTTCAGGGCAGATGAAGGGGCGGATGCCCAGAGCAGGTACATTAGAGGGCAGTGCTGGTTCCCCCAGGCCTCCTGAATCCCTGTCTCAGTGTCATGAGGAACTGGGGGCTAGGGATAGGCAGTGGGTGACGCTACATAGAGATTTGGGCGGCTTGGAGAAGGCCCCTACACCATGAACTCCTGTGTATGCCATATCCTCTCATGAATGCTACTTCATGAATGCTACACCTTCTCTGCTCTCCCCACCCCACAGGGGTGTGTTGGGGGTTGGGGTAAAGCAGCCGAGGGTTTGCTTTCCTTACCAAAAGATCTGTGAGGCACACTTCTTTCCCGAGGGTTTGAAATGAGCTCTTCCTAGAAAAAAAAGAGCATGAGGTTTAGAAAGCTCTGGGCTTTGTGTAAATTGGACACAGGAGTGCTAGGGTGAGGGCCTGGGCCGCCTTCTTAGAACTGGCTCATATCATTAAGCCCCAGGGGTTAGGGGTCATCCTTCGAAGCCTAAGAGGGCGTCTGGGGTGATAACAAAAGGTGTGCGTGGGCTCCTGTGCTGTCTGGGGCTCCTGGATGTTGGGTTATTATGGAATCCTGCACTGCTGAACCTGTTGCTCAGGCACACTCCAGCTAGGCCCTTTGGGGAAGACAGGAACATTCCAACCTGGTGAGCACTTTCCAAGACATGGAGCTGCCAGACACATCTGTGATGCTTTCTGTCACCCCCTAGCTTCCTTAGAACACTGAAGGAAAACATTGTCAAAACCACATTTAATTAAATTCCTTCAGCATAGAAACCTGGGTGTACTTGGTCTCTGGGGTGACTCTGTTCCTCTTCCTCATTCTCCCCCCAAAAATTGTAGAATGCCGGCCATCTGGAATCTCCAGTGGCATGAATGGGATGTGTCAAAAGTGTTTGGTAATATGGAAACTGTAAATGATACAAATGTTTCTGAGTTTCATTATTATCCTCATTATCGCTACCTTATCAGAGCAATAACCTGAAAACCAGAAGAGTGATACAAGTGTTTTTGTGTTTCATTATTACCGTAATTATTATTGCTATTTTATTACAACAGCTTCAGGTCATCCGGCTAACATTTGAAAACACAGAGGATGTGGGCAGAGCCCTGCATAGCATCCAAGCACCCTGCTTCCTTGGGGGGCCACCACCATCTCAGTCCATGTGGTGCATATGGGCTGAAACCCCCGCCTCCCAGGCCAGGAAGCTCGGCCCAGCTCCTCTGATTTCTCACAGAAAAGTAAAGCAAAGCTGGGAGGCAAGACAAACATCCTTGGCCGCAGTTCCTGAGCACCTGGATACATCCACGCCTGAAGACCTCCACTGACATCCTCAGCGAAACAGCAAACTTGCCTTTTTGTGCTTACATTCTGTGCTCGGCCCTGCCTACGTGATACAAGCTACTGCGAGGGCAGGGGCGCAGGGACCCCGGACGCCCAGGCCAGGCCGCCGGCGCTCGGTGAGAATGCGCCCTAACAGACCCAACGGACGCCGAGGGCTCCGGCAGGGCCGGCCGGCTGAGAGGCGGCCGTGGAGGCGTGGTGATGCTCACTGGGACGTGGTGATGAAGGCGGACACTAACACGCGAGGCACTTCGTAGGCGGGTTGGCTCTCCCTCACACATACTCCTCCTCCGACCGCGGACCAAGCCCCTTCCGCCAGCCGTTGTTCTGGGTCCGCCCTCCAACACGACCGCCCCTCTGCGCGCCCCGCTGATTGGCGCATCTCCAGCCAATAAAGCGCTACCTTCTAGGCACGTGCACTTAGCTGGCGGCTGATTGGTTCCTAGTGGAACTGACCTCGGGGTTGGCGGGTCACCGGTGGGCTGGGTGGTCCTGGAGTGCAAAGCCCAGTAACCCCCACGGGGCTGCCCACTCACCATTTCCGACGGATAGCCCGCGGGGCGACCCAGCGGCGGGGGGCGGGGGGAGGGAGGCGGGGCGGGAGAGGGGTCTGTCCGCCGGAAGGAGAGAAGTAGGTGCGACCCTTGCAGGGCCGCGCGGATGCGGGCCAAGGGCTGGTTTCAGGAGCTACGACACATCTCGGCCTGAGTTTATCACACGCAGGACTTGGCATATACTCGTATTTAAAGTTGTTCATTGTTTTTCTGAAATTTAGACTTAACTGTGCACCCCGCATTTCACTCGCTGAATCTGACAGCCCTACCGATGGGCTCAAATTGTGGCTTTTAGAGAAATGTGTGTTTCTTGAGAAACCTGAGGTTTAAAAGGCCTTGGAATTCAAAACGGCTGCCACCTGAGGGTCCAGCTGCTGTTTTGACCCTTTAGCCTCTTTTCCTCTGCCCCTTAGTCTCCCCTTCCTCCACCTTCACTCCGTGCCCGGGGGGGGGGGGGGGGGGGGGGGGGGGGGGGGGCGCTGGGCAGTTGCTAAAATGAAAACAGGATGATGTCTTCACATTTTCGTAAAACCAAATACTTTCTGCCTCTATATGTTTATCACAAACTTCAATTTGTATTTTTTGGAAATGAGTTTTTACCCACTTTTCACTATTTTCATGCTGACTACAATACTCTCAATATCAATATTTGTCCAAACCATCATAAAAGGAACTGTAGCCCTGATGGGCAGTGCTCCGCTGTGTTGCACTCTAACCATGGAGCAAACAAGGGTGCTCCCAGGCACTACTCAGCTTTCTTGGCTCTGCTATTTAACCATTAAGGTCGAGACTGTGAGCAGGACTGAGCTGTACACACATGAATGCTCTCCTGGCCAGCACCCATGCTGATTGGGCAGTGCCCTTACCGTATTAGCTGCTAATATCTCAAACATTACCCCCTGTGTCTGTGATTGTGTCATCACTGGCCTCTTAATAGCTAACTATCCAGGACTCATCATTAGCCGAACATTTCATTTACAGCTAGCTGTCTTGTTTCTGTCCACCTTGGAGTGCTCTTGGCTTTCCTGATATTTCCCTTCTAAGCCCACTGGAACATGGCTATGGCATGGATGACAGGCTCATGACCCTCCCAAGCTCTGGTCCTTACCACTGAGACACTGTCTTGTCCTTTCATGTTAAGAACAGCTCATCACTGTCCCTATCCCCACCAAGAATGGCTAAAATTAAAAGGACTGAAGATACCAAGTTTTTGAGGATGTGGCAGGTGGAACCCACATACATTGCTCATGAAATAGATACAACTGTGTTGGCAAACTGTGTGGCAGTATTATAAAACCTAAACATGAATATTGAATAACAAGCAGTTCCTTGCCCAGGTATACACCCAAGAGAAATGAGAGCATATGTCCACCAGAAGACATGGGCAAAAACATCCACAGCAATCTTCTGTTAACAGCTCCAAACTGGAAATGAACCAAACATCCATAGGAGAAACATTTTAAAAAATATTTATGGCATATTCACATGAAACACAAACACTCAATCGCAGCCGCCAACAAAGTAGATGAATGAAGCACACACAGAAGCCAGACCCCAAAATGTGCATGTGATTCCACCTGTACGATGTCCAAAGCCAGGAAAGCAAAACTACCGTGCCAGCTGGTGATCCAAGGGACACCCCACCCACCCTACCCCAAGTGTTCAGAATAACAAGGGCCTGATCCCAATCCTCGCCCTGCCTGTTGGGTCTAGGTCCTCCCCTGCCTCCTGGCCTGGTCCACAAGGTGCTCAGCAGACACACTCTGAATGACTGAGCAAGGGCGACCTGTGAAATCCTGTGTATATCAGGCAAGTCTCCCAACTTTTCCAAGACTCGGCTTCAAAGATGAACTAGTAATAACCATAGAACTGATCACACAGGAAGTTTGAGAAGATGAGGTGAGACAGAGCATGCACTGCTGGTGGGAATGCAGATTGGTGCAGCCACTGTGGAGAACAGTATGGAGTTTCCTCAAAAAACTGAAAATGGAACTCCCATTTGACCCAGTA
Source organism: Cnephaeus nilssonii (assembly GCF_951640355.1). Lineage (NCBI taxonomy): Eukaryota > Metazoa > Chordata > Mammalia > Chiroptera > Vespertilionidae > Cnephaeus > Cnephaeus nilssonii. The sequence goes on from NC_137091.1 coordinate 31,167,301, forward strand.
ATCCCACTCCTGGGAATATATCCGAAGAAACTAGAAACACCAATCAGAAAGGATATATGCACCCCTATGTTCATAGCAGCACAATTCACCATAGCTAAGATTTGGAAACAGCCTAGGTGCCCGTCAGCAGATGACTGGATCAGAAAACTGTGGTACATCTACACAATGGAATACTATGCTGCCATAAAAAAGAGGGAGTTCTCATCATTTGCAGCAGCCTGGATGGAATTGGGGAGCATTATGTTAAGTGAAATAAGTCAGTCAGTGAAGGAAAAATACCACATGATCTCACTCATTTATGGATAATAAAGAACATTATAAAATTGAACAAAAAGATAGGTACAGAGACAGTAAAGCATCGAACAGACTGTCAAATTATAGGGGGAAGGTTAGGGAGAGATGGGGGAGATAAGAGATCAATCAAAGGACTTGTATGCATGCATATAAGCATAACCAATGGACGCAAAACTCTGGGGGGTGAGGGCATATATGGGAGGGAGGTGGGGGGGCAATGGTAAGATATGTACACATATAATACCTTAATAAAAAAATTGGAAAGAAAAAAAAAAAGAAAAAGAAAGGTGCTGGAGAGCCAGGCACATGAACCGTCAGTACCTGAGTGTATTTCCCCCCGTATTTCCCTCTCCTTTCCCACTTCAAGCAAGGGTTGGCTCATTGCCACTGTCACAGGAGGGAAGCGGGACTAGAGAAGCCTGTGCTGGCCAAACATTTCTGTGCCAGGCTTTTGTTTCCAAAGTTCCCAGGAAAAGGAAGGGGGAGCAGAGTGAGGGCTCCGAGTCCCTGAATCATGGTGCAGTTACTGTGCAGTATGTTCACCAACCAAAGGTCCCTGCCTGAGAGCACGAGGGGGGGCCTGCATTTAGCCTGCACTCAGCCTAATTGGCCCGCCACAGGCATAGAAGAGTCCTACAAATCTAAATCCTGGATTAAGTTAAAACATGATTTTTAAATAAAATCTAAAAACTGTAATTTTTAAGATTTCATGTTCCTTATCAGGGGCCTTCTGAGTCTCAGAAGTTTAAGTATCCCTTTCCAGTCAGGTCATGTAGTGGGTCTGGGTTAAGATAACGCCAGGCGCCACTGATTTGCGTTGGTGTGTTCTGTGATAATGGCTCCTGTATACAGGATGCTCACTTTCTCACCCATACTGGGGCCTGGGTTATGTGCCTGGTGCCCACTGGTGGACACCATGTGCAATTCTGCTGCCAAACTCTTACCCTTTCCTCCTGGGATCACGGGTTTCATGGTCACCCTTATCTCCTCGCCTCTCAGTCTGTGACGTTCTAGCGTTCTCTCTTCAGTGAGCTGTGTAACTTCAGCATCTCGGTCTCCCTTCTCTTCTTCACTGTATCCTCCTGCTGTAGGACACGGAGCCCACTCTCACCCTCCTCCTGACTGTCATCAGAGCGCTGTGAAGGGGCACAGCCCAAGCCAGCCAGCCAGGCTCGAAGAGTTTGTTCATTTTCAAATGCCTCTGTCACCATTGCACCCCCTGCCCCCCCCCACACACACCCCTCCACACCAAGCACCCACATCCTAGTGCTTTGCTGAGATCACCAAAGCGTCATCAGGAGAAGAGGGGTTCTGAGAAGTGTCTCACTTGCCTGTGGTGCCCAATGGAAGCTTGCCAATCCAACCATGGAACACTGGGAACAGAGAGAAGCACCATGGTGATGTGGGGCATTCACCAGGCTCAGCCAGCCCCTAGCTCCATCCCGCATCCTGGAGGGGCCTGAGAAGAGGACAGGAATTGGGTCTAGGTCCTCGCCTGCCTCCTGGCCTGGTCCACAAGGTGCTCAGCAGACACGCTCTGAATGACTGTGTGAACAAGGGCGACCTGTGAATTCCTCCTGTTGCCTGGGCTCCCATGTTGGTATGGCAGCTGCCCTGAGCTGTGTCCAGGCACCTGCGGTCCAATGAGTGATCACAGTGTCTCTGCGAGGTGGGCTCCAGCACTGAGCCACTAGCAGGTGGGTCCCGAGACAGCGTTGGGGCAAGTGGCACAGAGGGACAAGGGCGGCATCAGCTCTTCTCTCTCACCCCTCCAACCCAGTCCAGAAGTCCACAACTCCTTACCCAGAGTCCTGTCATTTTCCAGGGTTCAGGCCATGTCAGCCCTTACCAGAATCCCCACAGCAGCCTCCTGGGGACATCTCCCACCACCTTTTCCACCTGCAGTCCCTTCTCAGCATGACAGCCAGAGCCATCTTCTGAGCCTGATCAGAGGTCTCCAGGGGCTCCCAGGTAGAGCCCTGTTCCTCACTGTGTGGGAAGGCCCGAAGGATGCTGTGTGATCTGTGCCTGTGTGAATACAAACACACATGTGCACATCCCATTTCCAATGACAGTTTCAGACAAACTGATGGCATTGTGGTGTTTACCCAACTCAAAGGGTTTGCTGCCTAGGGTGTCCTATTCAAGATGTGGTTGTTGTTAGTTTTATTTACTTGTATCAAGTAAAGGAGATTGACACCCAAAGCTGTCTCCCGGGGGAAGGCTTAGCCATTACTCGTATAAACTATTTGGTTAATTACACATTCATTTCTTCCTGGCAGTTGCCTAACTTATCAGGTTGGGTTCTACTCAAGCTCATCCTTTAAAGTTGCCTCTGCAAAATGCTGTGCATTTTAACATTTCCAACAATAGCATTTAGTAATATGAAGAACTGCCCAGACTTTGGGACCTTTGTCTTATCTAACAGTGGCTTTCTTCTACTCTCTAAATACTTCTGAGAGTGTTTAGTCAGATTACATTCCAGATCTTCTCCCAAAAGTAAAGACAGAGAGGTTAGCCTACATTAACACTGGGAAGGCCCATACATTGGGTATTTTTTCCTCAAGTTCAGGAAAAAATAAGGACATTCCCAAAGCACTCTTAACAGCGGGAACACAAAAGTAGTGAACAGAATAAAAGGCTCCAAAAGCACACGACTGCTTTCTCCAAACTCCGAGTCATACATCTGGCTGCTCGGAGTCTATACACCAGACACCGTGGTCATAGGAACTTAGGAAATTTCTATTCCTGTCACCAAGTTCACTAAGTGACAAAGGGACTGGGCAGGTTCCTGTTCCTTTGACACTGCTCACGAGCACTAAAATGACTCACTGGCAGTGCGAGGACACCTGGGCAACCCATAAACTGAGTACCAGCCCTGAAGTGTCGTCAGGGTGGAGAGAATCAGTCTTGGCTGCAGCACTCTGCTCCAAGTTCTCAGGGAAAGTGAAAGCCTGAAGCTCTGGCTGGGTTGGCTCAGTGGTTGGAGTGTTGGCTGGTGCTCTGAATGATTGGGGTTCAATTCCCGGTCAAGGGGACGTGCCCTGGTTGTAGCTTTGATCCCAGCCCTGTTCTGGGTGTTTGCGGGAGGCAATTGATGTGTCTCTCTCATGTCCATGGTTCTCTCTTTCCCCCTCTTCCTTCCCTTCCTCTTTCTCTAAAAGTCAGTGGGGGAGGCAGGGGGAGAGAAGAGGGGCGGAAAGAAAGCCTGTCATGTCAACTTGGCCCCTGGGCTAGATCTGCATGAAGCAGGAATGGAGGCCCACCTGCATCTAGCTAGTCAGACCACTATGTGCACTCCCTGCTCTCCACGCTGGCCAGGAGGATGCCTGGGCCTGAGCTGGGGTCAGGACAGAAGGGCACGGGAGGAAAGGAGCAGAGCAGCAAGCACCAGCCACAGTGAGCCAGATGCCCAGACTTGGGCATGTTTTCAGAAAGGGAGGTCCCAGTCTGGACTGCGGAGTCAGGAATTCTCCCACGGCTAGGTGGCTCCAAACCTGTTTACAGTCAGAAGTAGACACTAAAGGTCTGAACTGGATGAGCAGATAGAACTGGATATACACCAGGCCTGTGTCACATAGCTGGGGGAAAAAAGTTCAATTGCAATGAACATCCAGCCCTAATATAGAAGACTCTCCAATGACTTGTGCCTGAAATCTCCAATCACATCCTCTTCATTTGAATAGCAGAGAACAGAGCATGTCCGAGTATACAGACGCAGTACACGACAGACTTGCCTCACCCAACCTCCCAGCAGCAAGGTGGCAAGCAAAGGTGGCGCCAACGATGGAAAAATGTCTAAGGATACTCCTAGGCCCACCTGCCACCTTTCCTAAATCAAGCACCACATGGGCACTGCTGGTCCCTAAAATGGGTCATTCAGGTCTAGTTAATTCTTCCGAAGTTAATTCATGCAGGAAGTTCTGATGAGCTGCCTGACCATTCCCTTGACCCAGGAAGCCAGCTGGTGCTGAGTCCCTGCACACTCACTGCTGAACTGGAAACCAAGAGCTAGCTGGCTGAAGACATATCAGAGTGGGAAACAACACATGCTCTGTACTGGCGGCTGGCCTGGCCTGGCATCACTGCGGGCACTGCCAGGACAGCCACCACAGGCCCTGGGCCCTCACCTCACACCAGAGGCAGGCCCGACGTGAATGCAGTCAACAGCCCACACAGCCCAGGGTTATTTTCGTCAGTATTTGTAGAAGCCGTGTATAGACCCGAACACTGGAGGCAGGTTACATCATTCGGATTTGAGATTGGTTTTGAATCAGAAAACTCATCTTCGATCTGTGTGAGCTTTACAATGCTTAGGGGAGGCCTCAGATGGAGATGGGAGTTCCTTAGAGCAGCGGTCGCCAACCTCTCAGACCTCACGGACCACCGGTTGGTGACCGCTGCCTTAGAGTGAGCCTCAGACTCTAGGTAAAATAGGCATTTTCTTGAATTCATTTAAGCAATGGTGAACCATAGAGAACAAGGGCTTGCACGCCCAGTTGTCCTTCGTTTTCATTTTCCTCAAAGCTTCACGGCCATAATTATCACGAGGGTTCCGGGCTGGCCACACGTGGCATGAGAGTAAAAGTCATTCTGCAAGACAGGAGCAGTGGCAACACATTTAGGCTCAGTCCTGCCAAAGACGTGGAAACTGGGACCATGCCTCAACTTGACTGCAGGGCCTGCTAGAAGGATCTGGAAGGTGAGCAATGGGCATGCATCTCTAATGAGATTCAGCTGACAGCGCCAGGCAGGTGACCCCGCAGCTGCCCAGGAGGGACCTCACCTTCTCCATTTGTCTCTCTCGGGTCTCCACAGAACCTCTTAGGAGGACCAGTTTGCCATTTAGGGGTTGTGTCCCAGAGCTTGTCAATTCTATGATACTGGGAAGCAAAAGGTCAAAGTTGCCAAACAAACTGAAGCTAGGGCAGTGGGGATGTTTTTATTTAAAAAAAAAAAAAAAAAAGCCAGAGAGAAATTAATCAGGAAAACAGAGGACACATTTCACAAGACAGCTCAGGTTGGTCTCTACATGAAGTACCACAAAGCTGCCCCCTTTCCTGGGGTCCCTCCTCCCTAGTGTGAGGGCTCAGTGCAATCCACCGAACAAGGAAAAGTAACAGAGAGGGGAACAAACTCTTCCCTGCCCCCCGTGAAGCGCACACCTAGGTAGATGGGGTGGAGATGGCTCTGTGCAGGCTGGAGGGAGAACAGAAATGTCCTTGGAGACCAGCATGCATTTAGGGCTCTGTTCTTCAATAGACACTGAGATCAGCGAGGACCTCAGAGGGGGTTCTCCAAATGCAGGTGTCAACCCAACACGGGCACACCACCAGTAGAAGAGTCAGTGCTCAGGGTCTCCATACGGGAGGGTCCCGGAGAGGTCCTAGTCTCCAAGGGGCACCCTGATTCATACAGTGTGACTATTCTAGAAAGCTGCCCTCTTGCCCACAAAGGGGCTGCAGTCCTCATGTGCTGTAACACTTCCCAGAACAGCGCCTGTGTACATCGTGCAGATGGAATAAACGCAGGGTCGCAAAAAGACATAGCCCTGTCCAGTCCTGGGACATGTGGCTGCCGTTTGAGATTCTAACATCAGAGCATGTGTGTGTGTGTGTGTGTGTGTGTGTGTGTGTGTGTGTGTGTGTGTTTGTGTGGCCGGGGGGGGGGGGGGCACTGACAGGAACTGGCTGAAGGGCAAGTTCTAATGCTAGAGAGAGGCCAGGGCAGGCACGTGGGTGCTGCCCAGAGACCAGTACCAGGGGTGGTATTCACAGGGCCTCCAAGTTGCTCAAAGGCCTGCAGTGACGTTCTCTAGTGACCCGTATTGCCAGCCCCATTTCCCTGATTCAGAAACTGAGATGGGGGTGAAGTGCTTCTGTCCAAAGTCTGAGTCAGTATAGAAATGGGAATTCACAAAAAAGAAAACAAAAGAAAAACAAGAAAAATGGAAATTTAGTTCTGGGTCCTGAGACTGACACCCCAACTCCCTGGGGCTCTCTTTCCACAAACACTACCCTCACTACCTGCCCAGGCTGCATAGAAGTTCACCTCGCCAGGCCCTCACAGGTCCATGGCCACTTTCATTTGCTTCCTGCAGAGAGGACAGTGGAGCTGGCACCCCACACACTGGACCCTCACATCAGGGACCCTCACATCAGGGACCCTTACATCTGGACCCTTACTCAGAGCCCTCACTCAGTTATGTCATGAGCTTCCCTGAAGGAGGATTTTGTTTTCCCTAGAAAACTGTCAGTGAGCCAAAGACAAACTCAATTTCTCCAATTCTTTTTTTTTTATAAGACATGCTCAGCTCAGCCTTCCCATCAGCTACTGATAAATATGCAGACATATGTTGCACACTCTATAGAAAGCATCTCAGGCCAAGACGCCTACAAGAAGGTGGGTGCTCTGGTCAGAAGGTCAAATCTCCAAAGTGCATGCTGCTGCTCTTCCCAGATCACAGGGTCTGGAGCGCGCCCCCGGGGGGAAGGGGCCGTCAGGAGGTCAGGGACTGAATGTTCTTGAGCATCTCCTCGAAGGCCTGTGGGGATGGTGCGTCCGCATTCCGGAAGGTGGCCTGGACTCTGCTGTACAGGCTGAAGGATTTCAGCTCCAGCCAGATGAACCCGAAGCGGTCTTCGTCAAACAGGATGAAGACCCCGGGCGTGCGCTCGGGGCTAGTGAAGCCGTGGCCGGCGATGAGGCCTGTGCCGTAGAAACTGAACAAAGAGGGCAAGCACAAGGGAAAGAAGAGTGAGGAGCTTCGAGGCACTGCACTGGCCCCAGTCAAGCCCTGTGTCATCCTGGGGTGTTCTAAACACCCTTCATTCCATTCAAACCACTATTTGCTATTCACCAGCAAGAAGCAAGGCATCAGCAGGCATCAAGAGAGCCTGTCTTCATAGGGCCCTGCACAACTCTCCATGTGCAGGCACCAAGCCATCTAGCAGAGATGCAGGGCTCTGGGCGTGTGAGGAGACAGATGGTCGGGATCACCCCACCAAACGTTGATTTCTACCACTTCACCCAACTAAAGGAGGAGGATCTCAAGCAGCTCCACCTCACAACTCTGTCCCAAAGCATATATCTTCATGATGCAGGCCCAGGTAACAAAAATCTTAATTCCTGGGGTAGCTATGTCAACATTTGAACAATTTAAATATAATCAATAAAGACTTATTGTCGTGCAACTGACATGAACTCAGAAGGTCAAACTTTCAAATATCATATGGCCAAGTATTGAGATCTTTATATATGAGGCTGAAATACATTTATCTTTCTTGCTTCTGGTGGATGACAATAAGTCAGGGGCTGGCCTGAATCTCCCAGCATGCGCAATGGTGCCAGAGACCCCCAAAACTCCCGGCCACGCTAAGACACTGCTGGGCTGGAGAAGGGAGAGCAGCCTGTGGTTCAGAGAGTTACCTGGTGGGGAAAAAGGACCAGAACCTACAGGGAGGCAAAGGCTTAGAGAACACACAGCAAATGTTTCCTGTTCGGGTGCTGTGGCAACGCCTCGCAAACCATTCAGGGAAGGATCGCAGCAGGCCCTCCCAAGCCATGGAGCCCCTGATATTCAGGATGGGGGTGGAGGACCATCCTACAGCTTGGCCAGGGGTCTGGACCGGAGCTTCCGGACTGGCTGGACCCAACATCCAGGTGAGCTACTAATGGGCTCTTAGCTGGCCATGAGCTACTAGGACCTGTCAAGCTTTACAGGAATAACAGAGCCTTTTTCTTTTATGGCCTTCCAAACGGCCATAAAAATAGTCAACATTATCCTAATAACTTGGTATGGTGACAGATGGTTACTAGACTTATTGTGATGATCACATCATAAGGTATATAGATGTGATCTATACACCTGAAACTAATATAATATTGAATGTCAACTATACTTTAATAAAAAATTTTAAAACTTTACAAAAATATTTACATCAGGTGAAATTATTTCGGAATGCTATTTGTATGTCTTCCTCTGGAAAAACCAAATTCAGTCACTTTTATCATCAACTGTATAACAAGAAAATGTAATAATTTTTTTCTGCTAAGCCCATGTAGATACCTAAATCCTTTTCAGGGAGCTCAGCCAGCTCCCCACACTGTTAGTCTATAAGTGCTAGTAAATAGCCACTGCAGACACACAACACAGCAGCTGGCCCAGAAGTAAAGGGAAACAAACCTTTATACGTAACCTGAAAAAGGTGGAGAGGGTCAGCTGTAATGCCAGGAGACTGACAGATTATTCCCTCAAAATGCCCACTAAGGCAACCGTACAGGAGAACTTCCTGTGATGATGAAATATTCTAGATCTAATGTGGTAGCCGGAAGCCACGTGCAGCTACTGAGCACTTGAAATGTGGCCAGTGCAACTGAGGGCCTGAATTTTTAATTTTATTCATTTTAGCAAAACTTAAATAGCCCTGGAGTGTAGGGGACTAAGGTCAAGGGTCTCATAACTCATCTACCAGGGAATGGCCTGAATGGCAGGGGTGGGCCTGAGTGGCTGAAAGCAGGGACCTGAGACAAAACCCTAAGAACAGCAAGTCAGGTGAAGAGCTGGCAGCCTGGGGGAGGCCTTTGTCCCAAGATCAGGGATCGGGACCTCTGCAGGGAGGGAAGCAGCAATGCCAGCCCCTTTCCAAGTGCTGTCTGGGCTGAGGTTCACTTTGGTGGCCATTGCAGAGCTGGCCCAAAGTAGCAGAGAAGGGCAGGAAAATAACAGGAAGGAGGAAGGAGGGAAGGAGGGAGGGAAATCACAGGAAGAAATAATGAATTGACTTCAGAACTACCTTCATTAGGAGATGGATGGAGAACTCACGACAGGCCTTACCTGCAAGGACATCCGGGCGAACTCCAAGCAGGCTTTCTACATGGAGAGGTGTGGGCAGGGGGAGAGTCCTCTTCCTCACAGTCTGCTTCAATGCTGCCTGACATCCTGCCTCGTCTCCCTTTTACCTTAGCAACTATGTGATGTAAGCCATTCTGGGAGGAGTCTTCACACCTGGCAGTTCTAATACCCCCAGTCTGAGGCTCCCCAAGGGATGTGACAGCTGACTGTACAGCCCAGGAAACAGTGCCATCTGTTCAGGTATGAGCTGGGGCTTGGTCCAACCATCAGAGGCTCCCATTCTGGTGCAGCAAGCCCTGCCGCCGGCCTGTCAGAGCCAGGTCCCACCCCAAAACTGGGTCTTCGCCCACCCTCCTGTCCTTACCACATCCTGCAGGTTCGGGGGTAGTTCTCGTTCCTTGAGCTCACACCCACAGGCAGAACAAACTGGACAGGCTCCTCCTTCAAAGCTGCGGCCCCTTCATTCCCGGGCTCTCTGACCTCAGTGGGCGGCCCGGAACCCTCGCTGTCCTCAGTCCTGCCTTCTTGCTGCTGCTGCTGCTCCTGGCGCACCTGCTCCTGAGCCTCCAGGACGATGCGCGAGAGCTCGTTGAAGTTGCAGAGGTTCTCGACATTGGGCAGCTGGATGCGGTGCATGAGGTCGATCTCTACTGTCTGCTGCCCGGCAGGGATGTTGGGGTCACCCTGTGGATCAAGTGGATGGTGGTCAGCAGGGCTCAGAGAGTAGCAGAAACACGCTCCAGCCTAGATCCCACCTCTGGCCAGATGAGCTCACTCAGCGTTCCTACTGACTTAGCAGCAACCATTTGAGAAGTAGGACCATTTTAGAAGCCCTTAAAACATTAGTGCCTAGAGGAGGCAGCCCCATCAGTGAAAGGATCTTTGAGGACAGAAAATGACAACACCGACTAGTGATCTGCTGAGTGTCTGCAGGCACCCAGCACAGTGGCTCATCTGCATTCAAAGACCACAGGTGGAAACTAGCCTGTGTGACAGCTGAAGAGGCCAGGGCTTAGAGAACTTCATCCTCTCCCAGGGTCAGGCAGAGGGCAGCAGGCCTGAGAGGCCAGCCCAGATAGGTCTGCCTGGAACGCAGAAGCTCCTAAGCCTGTCCCCCAGGAGATCCCCCAGGCCCTGCAGCTTTCCACGAGCCCCAGGAGCATGCCGAAATCCCTGCTGGAGAGCCCCCCTGTGCCAGGGACGCAGCCCTGGTTCCAGGCTCTTGTTCACATGAGCTTTCCCCAAGCAGAGGCATCCCGGCAGACAGAGGTTCAGAGCAATGCTTTGTGAGGACTAGGAAGTGGTGCTGCTTCTTCAGGATGCTCCAGGGCAGTGGTCGGCAAACTCATTAGTCAACAGAGCCAAATACCAACAGGACAACGATTGAAATTTCTGTTGAGAGCCAAATTTTTTAAACTTAAACTTCTTCTAACGCCACTTCTTCAAAATAGACTCGCCCAGGCCGTGGTATTTTGTGGAAGAGCCACACTCAAGGGGCCAAAGAGCCGCATGTGGCTCGCGAGCCGCAGTTTGCTGACCTCGGCTCTAGTGCATCTGCCAGAAACTCACCCACCAACTATGCAAATGACAGGTGAGCCCAGAATGATTGGCGGCCCTTGGAGCGGGCAACACAGGGCCTATGTGGCTCAACAACCCTCCAACTGCTTTCACAAGCTGCTGAGCACAGGACAGGCGGTGGGGCCTATGTGCTACTGCAGGGGTCTCCTATGTGCTGGCCCTTGGGGTCACCTGGGGAGGCTGTGAAGCCATAACCCAGCCCGCTCCCCATTAAATTAGAATTTATAGGGTAGGGCAAGGGCATTAGTGTTTTTTTCAACTTCCCTTTCTCAAGGTATGTCAGTGTGCAGCCAGGAAAAGAGCCCTGCAGGAAAGTGGAAGTGCTCAAAATCCCCTGGGATTCTGGTTGGGTGGGCCCGGGTAGGGCCTGAGGATCTGCACTCCCAACCAGCTCCCTGGTGAAGCGGTGCCGCAGGCCCCAGCCATATCAAGTAGCCAAGGTGCAGCCCGAGCGCCCTGCCACAGCCAACCTGACAAGTCCACACAGGGCTGGACCCGGAGGGTAGCCCCAGGACTTACTGTGATCTTCGTGACCCTGGCATGCTTTCCATGGAAGCTGAGCATGACAATCTCTAAGCCGTGGCTGCCGTAGGTGCCTTTAAAGAGGCCTGGCCTGATGAGATCATCCGGGTGGCTGGGCGGGAGGTAGATTCGGCGGTAGGTCAGGCAGTTGCTGTGGGGGGAGTGGGTAGTGTGACAACATGGCAGAGTCCCATGGAGCTGCAGCAGTGCAGAGCCCATACCTCCTTGTCCCACCCCAGGGAGTGGGCAAGGAAGGCAGATGGGCATGGCCAGGTAAGTGGGGAGCAGGGGCACCCATGCTCCTGAGCCATGCTCACCGTACCCACAGGTGTATGGCACCCTCACACCTCCTCTGATTCCAACAAGGCTTAACAGGGCCTCATATGTCTCTGCTGGGCCCTCCAAGGCAGCTGGAGTGGAGCTCTCAGAGGAGGGAAGGGAATGCCACTCCTATTCTGTCATCCTGGGACAGGAACCCAAGACTGCGCAAGGGACATGGCAAAGGGACTAAACAGGGGCTGCAGGGACAGGGCTCAGGGACAGAGAGGCTGAGAAGGCAGGCCTCCCAGGGTGGATGAGGGAAAACAACCCTGAGGATTAGGCACATACAGCAGGCCCATAAGATGGAAAACATACGGGGTACAGGCAGGGAGGTGGGGATGGGGACTGCTCAGGAGTACCGAGAGAGGGAGGTACTGAGTTAACAATTCTCCCACAGAGACTGCACTCACAGGACCCACAGAGAGGGACTGTGCTCAGCACCCACAGACGGCGGCTGCACTTACTCATACTGACTGGTGTAGATGAACTTCATCAGGATGAGCTCTTGCATGTGCTCGTGGAAAATGTCCTCCAGTGTCCGCCCCCATTCTTCCCTCAGCCATGTTCGGAATTCCTTCCAAGAGAACACAGGTCGTGAAAACCACCATGACACAGGGGCATGGAGTCTGCTCACCTGTGATCCTCGTTGGACAAAGCAGCATTTTTATAGCTGTGGGCACACCTATGACAAAGGAACCCACCTGGGTGGACAGATGGACACAGGGCTGGGCAGGAGAATGGGGAGCTGCCCTGTGTTTGGTCTCCCAGCACCTGGCCTGCCTTCCTGCTAGGCGTGCCACCAGTGAAAAATGGGCTCTGGTCCCTGCTTTCCCAAAGCACAATGAGCCCAGACTTCAGGCAAAGGAACAGGGGTCCCTTCAGGTGAAGCTGGGACCATAGTCCAGGCCCAGAGCTCCCAGGGACAGCCACATGAGCTTCACTTCGTGCCCATGAACCAGGAAGTGTCTATGCTGAGCTGGCTTGACACTGCACAGCCTCTGAGCCTAGTTCTCAGGGTTCTGGGAGAGCAGCAGCACAGCAGAGCTCGGCCGCCAAGTCCCGTGCTAGTGACTTGGCCAGAGGTGCTTTCTGCAGCTGCTGCTGAGGAACATGGGACAGCCTGGGTCGAGGGTGGATTTTCCTTTCTCAAATGTGCCTTCATAATAATGTTGTATGTTCGGTAAGTGCATGTGCAAAAAGTCCCCAAAGCTCAAAAATTCATTACGGAATCAAACACTGGGAAGGATATTTAGTGCTTAATTGCTTCATTCTGTACATTTAACTTAATCCACAGAACTGAGTTTCTAATTCAATATAGTGTTTCTAATGATTATCTAGAATTAGCTCTATAAATGGAAGTGAAAGCAATTTACCAAAACAACAAAAGAGCTACAATCTGTCAAGTGCTTTAGTATGCTACTGCACAAATCTGGCAAAGCACAAAAATTACTAGTGAGTAAACAAAACAACTATTAGAACTACAAAGTCAATATATAAAAATCAACTGAAATTTTATATACTAGCAGCGCAAAATTGTAAAATAAAAAATTTTAATCCTATTTACAATAACCTAAAACAAAACAAAACCACAGGACTTGGGAATAAATATTACAAAATATGTGCAGACCTCCACTCTGAAAATGCCAACACTGCTGAAAGAAAATAAAGAGGCCTAATAATAGTGAGAAGTCTCTACAGACTGGAGACTCCCCATTAAATCAGCAATTTACAAACTGACCTACACATTCAATGTCAGTCATAATCCTACCAGGATAGCCTTTCTGTAGAAACAAGCAAGCTGATTCTGAAATTCATATGGAAATTTAAAAAACCTAAATGTCCAAAGCAATTTTGCAAAAGAATAAAGCTGAAGGACCCACACTAGCCCATGTTACGACTTCCTATAAAGCTACAGTAATTGAGATGGTGGTATGAGCATGAGGACTGACAAATATATTAATAGAACTAAACAGAGAGCCTGGAATCAGACCCACATTTATCTGGTCAGCTGATTTGTTTTGTTTTGTTTCGTTTTGTTTTGTTAATCCTTACCTGAGGATATTTTTTCCATTGATTTTTAGAGTGGAAGGGAGTGAGAGGGAGAGGGGAAGAGGGAGAGGGGGCGGTGTGGGGTGGGGTCGTCACTTGAGGATAGGTAAAGTTTTTTAGGACACAGAAAAAATAACCATAAAAAAATAATTTGACAAATTATACTTCACCAAAGTCAAAACCTTCCACTTAAATGGCTCCACTCGTGGAATAAAGGCCCTTAAAAAATAAAAGAGATAAATAACAAATAAAAATGGAAGCAAGTGAATGTAATGAACAAGGATTTCAATGTTGCCATGGTGAATAATCAGACTTGAGCTAAGTGCCATAGAGAAGATGGCTTGTGAATAGTCCTAATCTTATTTACTTTGCATGAAAAGGCCAAAGTCATTAGAAATACCAACCAGACCCAATTATTTAGAACAAAGAACTTTTAAATACATGTTTACTATAAAGAACTTTTAAATACATGTTTACTTTTAAATACATGTTTACTATAAAATAATCTTACAGCGTATATATACATAAGGAAAAACTCAGGGGCCTAGAACATATAAGAATCAGTTTAATATTTCCCAGGGCTGGCTTACTATGTGTTAGCACTGTATAATCATTGCTTAATCTGCACAACAGCCTAGGACAGTGATGGGCAACCTTTTGAGCTTGGTGTGTCAAACTTCGCCAAAAAACTGAGCATAACTCGGGGAGTGTGTCACTTTGAGGAAAAAACTAACTCCAAGACTCTAGTCGCAAATGTTTCATCCTCAGGAGCAGCAAATGTTTCATCCTCGGCATGCAGCTGCGTGTCATCAGAAATGGCTACGCGTGTCAGTGCTGACACGCGTGTCATAGGTTCACCATCACTGGCCTAGGAGACGGGTGTTAACATTTTCCTTGTTCTTCAGAGGTTTGGGACTTATAAAAGTAGAGAAACCTTTCCAAAGTCGCCCAGCTAGTAAGTGACAGAAGCTAACCCAAAGTCCATGTGCTAACTGGTCTTGCCTTCACCAAGGCCAATATCAGGGCCAACAGGAGCATGGGGGGCAGGGCTCACCTGCCCTGGCAGGCTGTACACAAGGACCAACCAACTGACAATATGTAAGAGGAATTTGGAGCATCTTCAGGGCCTTCCACACAGCAATTCCATTTCTGCATGATCCATAAGGTTTCCATGGAGTTCAGACAGTGGAGTGAGGGTAATAACACCTGGCATCCTCCTGGATGGCTCCAGCCACGCCTGGTGCTAAGTTATTCACATGTGGTATCCTATTCAACCCTCCTAGATCACTTGGGGCCCACAGATAATTATATGGCCCCATCTTATACATAAGAACTGAGGCTCCCAGAGGGTAAGTCACTCAAGCACGTGATCAAGAGAGTAATAGGAGAAATGCGAATATTTGAGCACAAACCCCATGTCTACCTACAGAAGAATGGTTATATCCGATTACATCAGAGCAAGATGATGGAATGCTATGCTGAACTAAAAATAAAACTTGTGAAGGGTTCTAATGAGACTGGAAAATATCTCTGGAGTAATAATTAAGCCTAAAAAATATATCCAACTGAGAGAGTGAGATTGTCATTATATCAGAAATGCCAAAAAACATCAAGGGAGGCGGAGAGTGGGTTTGGAGACGGCTCCTATTCCGGACAGATTCTGCTGATTTCCTATTTGATGAAGCTAAGACATCATTTTAGTACCCGGGTAATTACTTGTCTATCTCTGCTCTGCAACCCCCAAGTTTTCAGAACCCTTGGGTAAGGGGGCCTGGATAGGCAGGGGCAGGGAAGTCAAGTGGTGGCTGGGCCTTGGCCATCATCCATAAAGACAAGCCAGGCGGCGTCTGCACTGGGGAGGCAGAGTTTGGGATGGCCTGAAGGCTATACTACTGCTCACAGGGATCCAGTAGCTGTACCTACAGTTTGCAAAGCACATAAGAGGGTCACACAGAATGCACCTGTAAGACTCAGGCAGAATGAGCCTCAAGACAACCTGGACTTGGCCTTCAAAGGTGCGCAAAATTGGCGGAAATTCTGGAACTGGAGTGTTCATGCAAGCAAGTGGGAGAATTGGCGAGCCCTGTGGATGCAGTTTATGATCCCACAGGGCTGGCTTTTGGTATTGATGAAGGGTGGAGCCCACGTAAAGGGCTGAGAAGGACAACTCACTGGTTCCTTCATAAGCAGGATGATAAAGGGATCACAAGCTAGCACAAGCCATCAGAGACTCAAAAACTGAGACCAAGTGCCCATCAGCAGATGAGTGGATAAAAAAGCTGTGGTACATTTACACCATGGAATACTCTGCAGCAGTAAAAAAGAAGAATCTCTTACCCTTTGAGACAGCATGGAGGGACCTGCAGAGTATCATGCTAAGTGAAATAAGTCAGTCAGAGAAAGACAAGTATCACATGATCTCACTCATATGTGGAATTTAATTAACAAAGTAAACTGATGAACAGAGTGTATTCAGAGACATGAAAGCATGCAACAGAGTGTGGAATCTCAGAGGGAAGGCGGGGAAGGGAGTGTGGGTGGGAGGTAATCAACTAAAGACCTTGTATGCATATATGCATAAGTCATGTACACAGACAATAGGGTGGTGAAGCCCTGGGGTGCGAGTGGTGGGAGGGGGTCAATGGAGGAAAAAAGGGAACATATGTAATACTTTCAACAATAAAGAATTATTTTTTTAAAAACTGGCTGAGAAATGCACACCCAACAAATATAAAGATGCTGTAATGAGTGTTTTATATTTTAAAAGTCCAAGTTTTTCTTAAAAAACGGCAATATTGTGCTCGCTTCAGCAGCACATATACTAAAATTGGAACGATACAGAGAAGATTAGCATGACCCCTGCACAAAAATGTCATGCAAATTTGTGAAGTGTTCCATATTTTAAAAAATAAATAAAATTTTAAAGAAGAGATAGTATTTTGAAGTGGTGTTGTGACTTAGAGCCTCAGAAAACTACAACTCAAAGACAAGTAAAATTACTTGTGCAAACAAAAGGAAGCACAAAGAGACTCTTGGGTGTAGCTGACATGCAGGTTTATCCACTGTTCTGCCTGGTCTGAAAATCTCAATCACCAGGTCCTCCTGTGGGGAGAACAGTGCGGCTCTGAGAACAGTCCTCACATCTGCCTGTAACTCACCTCCAAGAAGAAACCTGTACAGCACACAGAAGCTCTCGGGATGAAAGAGAATTGCCTACTGAAAACAATTTCCTCTTGGTCATTCATTCTGAGGGTTGGTGGGTGTGTGGTCTGTGAAAACATGGGCCCCTACCCAAGCTCCAATTCCTCCTCCCACCCTGCGGGAATATGATGAAGGCCATCTGTAAGGGTGCTGTGGGACCTTGGGAGCCTGGCCAGCTTCTCAGCCAAGGAAGCCGCCAAAAAGAAACTGTTTTCGGATGTGAACCTGGATCGAATAGCTGGCACTTTTATCTCGCACAGCTTGTGCGTGTGTGTAAGCATGGCCCATTTGCTTTGTTTTCTGTGCTCTATATAATCCTGTCCTGTGAAAGCCTGTGTTGCAGTAATTTCACTGGCCTGCACGTAAGTCCTAATAAGCTTATGTCTTTCACAGCCAGTCCTCCAGGTTATTTTGGGGGAACTGGCAAGCAATACACTGAGATTTCCTTGGACCTCGGCTCTTTGCATAGCAGCGGGGGAAGAAAAACGTATGCTTGTGCACACAAGTCCATATGAGGCCGTTTCTGACAAAGGGTCAAGCACACTTGCTGCAGCAACAATGTGAGGATGAACCATGGGAGAGGGCGCTCTTGGTGGCATGCTGACGATGCCAAACCATTCAACCTCACGTCTGCTCCTTGTGCACAGAAGGAGCGCAGGCTCACCTCTTGTCTCCCACCAGACATCCTGTGGTGCTCCGTCTGGTTGCACTTGGTGGAGAACTCGTCCTTCTTCACAATCTTGAGCATTCATGACAAAGGAGAGAGGGGAACAATAAATCAGCCGTGGCATCTCCATCAGACAATGAACCCCTCCTCAATGCTGCACCCCACTCATCTACAGAAGCCCCATATGCCTACAAATCGTGACCAGTCCAGAAAAGGGAGCTCAGGACTACCTGAGCACGCACTTCCTTCTCAGAGGAGCGGTGCACCGAAGAGAGAGGTGTTTGTGCTTTTCCAAGGAGATTCTTAGAGCAGGAAAAGGGGGCTATCGTTCTGAAAACAGAACAGTGAGGAACTGTGTTTGGAAAGAACAAATGGTTTTAACTGGATGCAGAACCAGTAGTGGGTTCCAACTAGTGATTCTTTGGGGAGTTACATCACAGCACCACAGCATAAATACACAGAAGGGATGGAGGTAGAGCCATTTTCTCCAATTTCCCCTGATCTATATGGACACAGGCTTGTAGCTAGAAACACCACTGCAAACTCAGCTGGCACCAGAACTTGGAAGAGCAGGGGAGACCTCACCCCTCGACTGCGCGTGGCTGCCATGTCTGAGAGAGCCCAAGCATACCCTCACCTGAATGTGGCCGTTGTGGGGCCCTCTGTGGCCGTACATGCACTCCACTGTGGCTGACTTCCTCTCCATCAGGTGAATTCTAAACAAGGGCTTGAATCGCATGGGGTCATCCACATGAGGGTCATGGGGAGGCAGGTACATCCAGCCAATAATAAATAAGCCATCCACCTGTGGTGAGGAGAAAGGGCGCAAGTCCCTGTGAGGGTTACGGCGAGGCACTGAGGCAGAGGTTTCTCACCCCACAGCTGTCCATGATGACCATCCCACACCTCCACACTCTAGTCCCATGGAGAACCTCAGGACCAAGAGACATCAAGATGCGCCTGACCTATGGCAATGGGACACGCACAGCCCCGCAACCAAGTGCTTGTTAACTAGAAAGTACTAGTAATTCTCTAATGTAAAGCAATGTGCTATAGTTGATAACACTGTATTGTATCACTGGAATTGGCAAGAGTAGAACATAAATGTTAGGTGATAGATATGTTAATTAACTAGGTGGTGGGAAACCTTTTACAATGTATATGTATATCAAATCACCATAATGTGTGCTTTATAAATCTTATAATTTTGTCAATTATACCTCAATAAGGCTGGACAAAATTAATTTTTAAATAGAAAAAAAGCAGTTGGATCTGAATCCAAAAAAGCCTTTTAGAGAGAACTTCCAGATCTAAAATGGGGGGAGGGAGGGAGAGGTAGGAAGTGGGGGGGGGGGGGGCGGGAGGCTTAAATGACATGAGAAAAAGGCAGGCGGAATAGGAGTGCTGCTTTCAACAGGAGACCCATGAGGCAAAACAAACTAATGGAATGTGAAATCGTTTAGGTCCCGATTTCAATGAACCAGCTGTCAAAGGCAGTGTTGAGACAATCAGGGAACCTTCCATATTGGCTGTGTCTCAAGTAATAAATATCAAGGGATTATTACTACTTTTGTAGGGTGTGATGAGAATGTGGTGGATATGTACGAAAATACCCAGATTTAGAGATCCACACTGAAGTACAAACAGATGAAGCGACACAGGCCTGGGATTTGCTTGAAAATGCCTGAAAACAAACCACCAAAGGGCAGAGACAGAGGCCACAAACTTGGCACACGATAGATAATTGCTGAATCCACGTGGTGGGCATTGGTAATGCATGCTACCGTTCCCCCTATTCGTGTGTCTGAGACAGTGAGTGATAGAAAGCGACAGAGCTCAGATCAGACGGCACAGTCCCCACACACTGTGCTCAGCACAGAGGCACCGTGTTCTCAGAGGAGGGGACAGGGACAGCCCAGGTTGGGATGACCCAGCAGACACTCCTGCTTTCCCAGAACAGCCTGATCCACGGCTTTTAGCTCTATCGACAGAGGGGAGAAATTAATCACTTCAGTGCTAATTGGTCTGAGACAAGAGCCAGTTGCAGTTGTTCAGTCACGGGTTCCATTTTCCCGTAATTATCCCCTGCTTTCAGAAACCCCCCTTTTTTTTACTCTATTACTCACTGCCAGTATGAAAAACACTTATCACCGGCCTGACTAAAAGGAAAAAACTATGCCCACGCTGGGAGCTATCTGGCTTGTCTCTGAGAGAATGTTTTAAAAGCAACACTTTTCCCCAGTGATATTAAACATAACACATGTAAATGTGTTTCTTAGTGAATGTTTCCACCAAATATGAAAAATATAAAGCAGTATTTATCCCTGTCCAAAACCCCACCTGGTGAGCAAAATATACAGTGACAGAGTAACTAGCATCACCAGGCAGCCCACCTGGACTGGACTCAGCAGAGCTACACCGAGACTACCCAAGGCCCCAGAGGCCACTGCGAGGCAGACCCACTACCACTACATGATGTGCAGGCAGTCTCCTGGACTGGGCTTCTGGCACGTGCCAAGAGGGAAAGCAGGAGCAAAACACCAGCACTCCCCAGGGGGCACCTGACTTTGTTTTACTTCGACATCTGCTACAGCGACACCCGGGCCCAGGGCTATTCAAAAGGCACCATTCAGAGCACATGCAACCTTCACTGGGAGGAGACCGCTTTCTGCATGAAACCAGCTAGGGCCACAAAACATAACCTGATGAGAAGCCCCTGTGATTACTCTAATGTCACACAGAAAGCGGCTGTCTTGCCCTCCAGTAGAAAAGGCACCACATTCCAACCATGTGGGACAGCAGTCCTGACTTCACAAGAACCCACACTCGAGGCTCTCGGACTTACCACCACATTCAGCAGTCCTCCATAGGGCCCGATATCTGGCTGCCACAATCCCAAGATGTGTCTGTATCGGTGGAGCACTATAGGAAGAGAGAGAGAGAGCAGGTCTCACTTCAGAGGCAGCCAGTCTTCACTTTATAGTAAATCAGAGGAAAGGGCAGGAGGAGGAAGAGAGAATTATGAAGAAATTATGAAGGCTTGTAACAGAGCCTTGTAAACATGTGAATAGAAGCAAATCTTACCTACCAAAGTTTCTAAAGAATTCTAAAAATAAAACTGTCTTTAAAAAGCATAATAAAACAGCCTGCTGGGGTGGTTCAGTGGTTAAGCATTGACCTATGAACCAGGAGGTCACGGTTTGATTCCCGGTCAGGGCACATGTCCAGGATGTAGGCTTCATCCCTAGTAGGAGGCATGCAGGAGGCAGCTGATAGATGATTCTCTCTCATAATTGATGTTTCTCTCTATATATATACCTCTCCCTTCCTCTCTCCGAAATCAATAAAAAAAACCCCACATATTTAAAGGGGTGAGCTTTTAAAAAACAAGCATAATAAAACAGACAATTGGGTCCTTTTGAAATCCAGCCTCTATGCGAGCAGCTCCAGGGACCGAGAACTGCTGTCTTGTAAGACACAGACTGGGCGCCTTTCTGAAGTTATGAGCATCCCATCAGTTTACACAACTGAGGAAGCACAGGATTCTTTAAAAGGTGGGGACAGAATTCAACATGTCATGGGACTGTATATTAAGAATTAAGTTGGGTCACCTCACTTTTTAAAAAAATGGCACCTCCCCACCTTATTTTTTAAAAAATGCATAGCCCTAGCCGGTTTGGCACAGTGGATAGAGCGTTGGCCTGCGGACTGAAGGGTCCCAGGTTCGATTCCGGTCAAGGGCATGTACCTTGGTTGCGGGCACATCCCTGGTAGGGGGTGTGCAAGAGGCAGCTGATCAATGTTTCCCTCTCATCGATGTTTCTAACTCTCTATCCCTCTCCCTTCCTCTCTGTAAAAAAATCAATAAAATAAAAATATATATATTTTAAAAACAACAACAATGCATAGATATTGACTGAAGACAACTGGAGAGAAGGAATCCCAGTGCCAACCTGAAATCCCACTACACAGAGATGACCAGCTGCAGTAAACATTTAGGAAAATGTCCTTCACTTCAATTTCCTTTGCACATGTACTTTGTGGGGTGAATGAATGAATGAATGAATGGGCAACCAACTTACACAAGTCCCCGACTGCCAGACGTAGGGTCTGGGGTCTCTGTGCAGACAGTGTGTGGTGACTAACTTCATGTGTCACTTGACTGGGCCACGTTATTCTGGATGTGTCTGTGAGGTTGTTTTGGATGAGATTAACATTTAAATCGGTGGATGGAATAAAGCAGACTGCTCTCCCCAATGTGGTGGGCCTCATCCAATCAGGTGAAGGCCTCAATACAGAAGGCTGACTCTCCCACCAGTAAAAGGAAACTCCTCCTGCCTTGCTGCAAGAGCAGAGACATGCTTTTTCTAATTTCGAATTCTAAATATGGGCTCTTCCTGACTAGAATAAGAGGTGAACCCTCCTGTGAATAAAGAGAATTTCCTCCTGTCTGACCGCCTTGAGCTGGATATTGGTTAAAAGTGACCTGTCCGCCCTAACCGGTTTGGCTCAGTGGATAGAGTGTCGGCCTGCGGACTCAAGGGTCCCAGGTTCTATTCCGGTCAAGGGCATGTACCTTGGTTGCGGGCACATCCCCAGTAGAAGGTGTGCAGGAGGCAGCTGATCGATGTTTCTCTCTCATCGATGTTTCTGACTCTCTATCCCTCTCCCTTCCTCTCTGTAAAAAAATCAATAAAATATATATTTTTAAAAAGTGACCTGTCCATCTCCACCCTGTGGTGAGTGATATTCCCTGTACCTACTAAAGCAATCTGGAGCACTGCCAGAATTCTAGGTCAGAACCTCAAAACTCAGAACCCTACGGTTAAAGTTATTTTTAAGTTCAAAATGCGCTTCGACAGTCATCATCAATTTGCACACAAGAACGTGTTAAATATGTCAGTCATAGGGACAACACATCCCCCCCATGATGCTTCCAACTTCTTACAGACAGGAATTATCAAGAATATCAGGCAACGACATATGGCCTGATACTGAGGAAAATAAGTGACACAGCAAAAGCAGCTAATCTGAGGCCACAAAGCTCCAACAGAATTTGCAGCCTCAGATGCTGCTGACTTGCTTCTCTCCAGGACAACGTCTTGTACCCAAGACTGCTGATCCTCTCTGGTCCAACAGAACCAAGGCCCGGATGGTTTTAAGAGACCAGGAGAACTCAAAAGGTCCAGGAACAGAGCAGGGTCCCAAGGACCTCATAAGCCAATCATCACAGCAGACTTCTCTGGAAAGTCTGGCTAACGGTAGAAAGAAATCCTGAGCTGCACTCCGTTCGAACATGCGAGGAGCACTGGAACACCGACCACCTGGGCACTGTAAAGTTTGAAGGTGGGGCTTGAAATGACCTTTCTTCTTTCAGACGTTAACTTCCTCCTGGAGGTAACAGACCACACACAGGTCAAATATGTCCACAGAGAAATGGAACTAATGCAAGTTTTCTATAATGACTGCTGTATTTTTATAACTCAGACCTTAGAGAAGACAGCAGTCTCCAGGTAGACCAGCCTCTTCTAAGCTGTCAGCCACCGGCAGCTGGCGGGCATCACTTTAGTCGCTACAGTCCAGAGGCTCTGGAAGTCCTCTCCCTGAAGGGTGGTGACACACCCTTACAAGCTACAGGAAACTTCTGACCACCCCTTGGGAACAAAGAGAACACCCCCACACAACTCCAGGCACTTCCTAGGTCTCGGCCACTAAGCCTCCCTCCCTGAGGTGGGTCAGAATTCCATTTTTGGTCTCAGATATAAGCTCCAGACAGATGGTTGTTCTAAGAGAATCCAGTGGCAAATGTATAACATAATGAGCCAGTAAGTGCTTGTCCATTTGTATTTAAAAGCCCATGCCAGGCCATTCCCGTCAGCACAGCTGTGGCAACTGATGGATTGCTCTCATCAATAAGCGCTATGTGGCATTCTCTCCCCAGGCCTAGAGAAGGCACCTTGGCTCACCCACTGCTATGCAGGGAGGGCGGGTTAGTCTAGGACAAAATGTTCTAGAGAGGCTACTTCTAAGAGGGTTTGGAAAAGAACAGAATTCATGCCTTCAGACTTGGCCCGCCCTACCCCTTTGCTATCCAGCCCCAGTCACGCCCCCAGCTCCTCCTGACTGTTCACACACCCGACTGCTTACACACACTCCTGACTGGTCACACATATCCGTCTGCTCACACGTACCCTGACTGCTCACACACACTCCTGAATGCTCACACATATCCTTGTCTGCTCATACACACACACACCCTGACTGCTCACACACACTCCTGCTGACTGCTCATACATACTCCTGACTGCTTATACACCTGACTGCTCACACACACTCCTGACTGCTCACACACACTCCTGACTGCTCACACACACCCGACTGCTCACACACACTCCTGACTGCTCACACACACTCCTGACTGCTCACACACACCCGACTGCTCACACACTCCTGACTGCTCACACATATCCTTGTCTGTTCACACACACTCCTGGCTGCTTCCATACCTGACAGCTCACACACACCCCTAACGGCTCACACACACTCCTGACTGCTCACACACACCCCTGACTGTTCACACACACTCCTGACTGCTCACACACACTGACTGCTCACATACCCTGACTTCTCACACACACTCCTGACTGCTCACACACACCACTGACTTCTCACACACACCTGACTGCTCACACACACTCCTGACTGTTCACACATATCCTTGTCTGCTCACACATACCCTGACTGCTCACACACACTCCTGACTGCTCACACACACCCGACTGCTCACACACACTCCTGACTGCTCACACACACTCCTGACTGCTCACACACACCCGACTGCTCACACACTCCTGACTGCTCACACATATCCTTGTCTGTTCACACACACTCCTGGCTGCTTCCATACCTGACAGCTCACACACACCCCTAACGGCTCACACACACTCCTGACTGCTCACACCCCCCCCGACTGTTCACACACACTCCTGACTGCTCACACACACTGACTGCTCACATACCCTGACTTCTCACACACACTCCTGACTGCTCACACACACCACTGACTTCTCACACACACCTGACTGCTCACACACACTCCTGACTGTTCACACATATCCTTGTCTGCTCACACATACCCTGACTGCTCACACACACTCCTACTGACTGTTCATACACACTCCTGACTGCTCACACACATTCCTGGCTGCTTACATACCTGACTGCTCACACACACCCCTAATGGCTCACACACACTCCTGACTGCTCACACACACTCCTGACTGCTCACACACACTCCTAACTGCTCACACACACCCTGACTGCTCACACACACTCCTGAATGCTCACACACACTTCTGAATGCTCACACACACCCTGACTGCTCACACATAATCCTGACTGCTCACACATATCCTTGTCTGCTCACACATATCCTTGTCTGCTCACACACACTCCTGAGTGCTCACACACACCCTGACTGCTCACACACACTCCTACATGTCCCCTTGCCACTGGTCATTACTCAAGCAGTTCAGCTCTGGGTCTGATTACACCTACACTGTGGATAGTGTTCACAGTAATGTGCAGTGCTCAGACACCACCCCAAAGCTTGCTGATCAGTCCTGGCATCTTCACCTCCCCTGGAGTAAGTAAAATAGGACCAGCAAGCACTTTAGCTACATGTCCAGAGCCTGGCAGTGGTTAGGAGAAATTCCATACATGACGCTATTCCTTGTGGTCTGAGTAGGTTTTGTTAGACATTGTACACTTAAAAGATTTAGAAATGGGTTTAGTCCACACAGGCGATACTGACACAGGGCACACTCGCAGGGCTGAGGGAGTAAGCAGCAGGGTGACTCTGTACTTCTACGAACGTAAACACTGCTTTCAGCACATGCAGATAGTTTTAGTGTTTTTCTTGACACTAAAGTTCATGCTCTCCGTCTCAACTCAACCTAATAACAAGTGGAGATAGCCTTAGTCGCTATGGACTATGGCTTAGGAGAATTTCCAGAGCCCAAGTAATGCCAATCAAGATGAATCAGGTTCTGCCCTAGCTGGTTTGGCTCAGTGGATAGAGCGTCGACCTGTGGACTGAAGAGGGGCCCAGGTTCGATTCCAGTCAAGGGCACATACCTCAGTTACAGGCTTGATCCCCAGTCCAGGCATGTGTGGGAGGTAACCAATCAATGTGTGTCTCTCTCATCGATGTTTCTCTCTCTGTCTCTCCCCCTGCATTCCACTCTCTCTAAAAATCAATGGAAAAATATCCTCAGGTGAGAATTAACAATAACAACAAAAGAGGAATCGGATTCTAAATAATGAACTGTTTCTACATACTTTTGTCCATTTTCAGTCTCAGATATAAGTTCCAGATAGATATATATAGGTACATGTTTATGTAATTTTTTCAAATTCACGTATGCTGTCCAAATGTGATCAACTAAAGAAGCCTAGAAGTAAACCACTTACATTTCATTTCTACTCTAGCTGTCCTCTCAGTCTCAATAAATGTGCATCAACAGAGTGATCACACTGATACTACCTCAAAAACAAAAGATGCCACAGAAACCTGGCCCATATGTACAGCAGCCCCAGGCTGGTGTGCTCCTGGTCAAGGCTGAGCCACAGAGAACGCTGCGGAAAGGTGAAAAGACAGCAAAAGCCAAGGAGGTCAGCTCGCTGTTAGGACCAAAGCATCTGCGTGCTGAGTTCGAGGTCCCTGTCCATGCAGCTCTGGCCGTGCTCCCCCGCCACAGCCAAAGTAGCAGGAGGTACATACGGCAGGTGTACACATCTCTGTACTCCATGTGCTCGTAATCGGGAAGAATTTTCATGAAACGGCCCGACTTCACACGAGGGTTTATACCTGAACGACACAGCAGGGAAAGGGCTAAGGATGGTTCCACTTCCATGATGTTATTAACAGTTTTCATATGACTCAACACCTGCTCCCTCACCACCATCCTACTCAACCCCCGGTACCTTAGGAGGCCAGCACTTGACAAAAATGAGAGGTCTGGCTACAAAGAAAACGTTGTGATATGTTCCTTTTAATCTACGGATTCACACCAGAAACTCATGATGGTGACAGGCTTGGGACACTCTTCATGCTCAGGCTCCTCCCTCTCCTGTCATGGGTCCATGGAGCTCACTGCGGTGGGAAAGCAGAGGACGCAGCTTGTGGACATTTGGAGTGCCTGTTTAGGGAACCCTTGTGCCGCAACTAAGATATTCAGCTTGTAGAGTGTATGCCCAGCGCTTTCCTTTGCTTGTGTCTGTTTGGTTTTGGACTGTGGATGACATCTGCCAGCTCCCAACTCAGAGCCTTCGCTTCGGAGTCAAGGCTGGCTCACTCTTCCACCTATGCCAGGGGCTAAGGTTGACTTTCTTCCACCACCTGTTCCAGAAGCTAAGTAATTTTCTCCTGGATAAGGCCTTCAAAGCAAACTCACAAAAACATACTCCTGCACTGTGAAACCTGCTTTGGCTGGTGGCAAATTAAACACTTTGGGATACTAAATGAAGATAATATGAATCATTCTCTGGATTTCCCGACCATTTTCAAAGAGTCAAGAAGCAGCAGTCAAGGGGGTGGGAGCAAGGTGCAGGGGGGTTAATGGGGGAGAAAGGAGATATCTGTAACACTTTCAACAATAAATTTTTTTTTAAAAGAATCAGTCCTAGCCGGTTTGGCTCAGTGGATAGAGCGTTGGCCTGTGGATCAAAGGGTCCCAGGATGGCTTCCAGTTAAGGACAGGTACCTTGGTTGCAGGTTTCTCCCCAGCCCAGGCCTTGGTCAGGGCACGTGCAAGAGGCAACCAATCAATGTGCTTCTCTCACATCGATATTTCTCTCTGTCTTTCCCTCTCTTCCACTCTAAAAAATCAATGAGAAAATATCCTCCGGTGAGGATTTAAAAAAATGAAAGAATCAGCAGGCAAAAGAAACCTCCAGATGTCCCTCTCTGTCCACCCAGGCCCCACATGCATGTGTGCTTGTTGACCTCACCATGGCACTTGTCCGCTCTCTGTTGCCCACTCCTGACTTACCCCTGGCCACACCATCTCCTGCTCCCCAGCAGTCACTACCCACCTATAGAGAAGACTGTTCCTTAACATGACCATTGTCTGTCCTGCAAGCTGAACCTGAGCCAGAATGAAGGTTGCTTTCTGCAAACCCCCTTAGAGACTGTTTGATCATAAATGATGTTCATTCAGTCCAGCCGGTGTGGCTCAGTGGTTGAGCATCAACCCAGGAACCAGGAGGTCATGGTTTGATTCCTGGTCAGGGCACATCTCGAATACCGGACTCAATCCCCAGTAGGGGGTGTGCAGGAGGCAGCCAATCAATGATTCTCTCTTATCATTGTTGTTTCTAAGTCATTCTCCCTCTGCCTTCCTCTCTGAATCAACAAAAACATTTTTAAAAAATAACGATGTTCATTCAGATATAAATAAGCACCCTCCCTTGCCTCTTGCTATGAGCTGGTTCCTGGAACAGGTTGTGGTCCTGACCTGGAAGGGCACGGAAGTAATTTCCCGCACCTGGTAGCATTCACGTACTAGTATGTGACCATCTCTCCTCGACCCCATGTATTTCTTCGGTGCCTGTCAAGCGGTGTGAGGCTCCCTTTCATCTTGCAGCTGCCCATGACGGGCCTTGTCTGTGAGTTTCCCCTAATGAACCCCATTAATTACCAGACTGGAGGGGCCAGACTCCTTCTTCCTTCCTTTCCCTGCTCTCGCTTACGGAGGTAGATTTTTCCATCTCGGAGCTTTTCCCTGGGTCTTCATGTGCAAACACCACCAGCCTGCCCCCGGTGCCCAGGAGCCCCCTCCTTATAGGACAGCCACCAGCAGGGCCCAGCCAACCCCTCCCCCACCCTGAGACGAGCTCGGTGGGGGGCCTTATTCACCAGGTGTGCTGTCCTCTGGGTGTCACAGCCCTAATGCCCGGCAGACGTGAGCACCTGGCCCCTCCAGGACACTACTTGAGACTCACAACTCTTCAAGAGGCAACAGTCTTCATGCTGCTTTAAGACGCTATCATCACATGGCCCAGGAAACTCACAAAGCAGTTCCCAAGGACAAGCACGTGTCCTGTTAGAAACTCATAAAAGCCAGTGGGCATCCACAAGAGCCAGGAAAGCTTTCTTGTGTGTATGTAAAGACTGTGCAGGGAGTACTTGGTTTTGACTCTAACACCAATGCCAACAGCAAGAGTGAATTCCTCCAACTCTACGGTCTGGCTAGATTTAAGACACTGAGCTCTGGATAAAACACTGAGAAATCGAGGGTGGAGCCAGGACTATGTGGGCTCCCATAGAATAAAGGGTGGGAGGGGAGCAGGGGAGCAACCAGCTTCCTGCCTCTGAAACTCTGGGCTTTGGAGGAATCACAGACATTGTTCTTGCTGATGAGGTGAGAGGACAGGAAGGTTTATACTTCCACGAGACTCACTTCCTCTGGAGAGACGCACTACTTCTGGGGTTGGTGGGATGTGAAGCAGAGGCAAGAGGAAAAACCAAAGTGTGAAAGTGCACGGGGATAGAGGAGCAGGGAGAAAGGTCTTGAGCAGATCAGCCTTGCAGTGGGGCCCGGGGCTGGGACAGCAACTCAGGAGGCAGTAGCTGGCATGAAAATGGTGGCTGGGGGCCAGGGTGAAGCCCGAGGTCCACAGGAGGGAGGAGGGGTCGGTGCTAGGAGTTGGCAGAACTGGAGCTGATGTGTGGCAAGGCGGACAACAGCCTTCCCAAGTTCCCAAGTCTCTCTGAGGCAGGTGAGAGGGGACCAGAACTTGGAGGTCAAGGCTGAACCACCAAGAATTGTGCCTGGAAGAGGAAGCCTCATGAAGAACTTAGAGCCTTTTGATAGGAAATCACCTGAAGTGTGAGCAAATTCTAACACAGAAAGACTAACCAATCCAACACTCCCAAATGGCCATGGGATCACAGTGTGGAGAGTCTGATGGGATGAGGAAGCGATGAGACGTTGAAATCAGCCCAGATATAGAGACTGAACACCGCCTGGGTCTTCCCAGTCAGCCGCTCTGCACAAGTGCCAGCTCTACCTGTGCTGGGCGTGCAGCCACGTGAAGGAGGGGTATCTCGGAAGGGGACTCTGAGAGGAACAAATCCACGGAAAAGATGGGATTC
Organism: Cnephaeus nilssonii; assembly: GCF_951640355.1. Taxonomy (NCBI): domain Eukaryota; kingdom Metazoa; phylum Chordata; class Mammalia; order Chiroptera; family Vespertilionidae; genus Cnephaeus; species Cnephaeus nilssonii. The sequence goes on from NC_137091.1 coordinate 31,196,944, forward strand.
AGAGCGTGGCCCCAACTAGCCCCCAGACCTTGCAAGATAGCTTGGAGCACCCAGATGTTTCCTTGGAGAAGCGTGGCCCGAAGTTCCTGGGTAAGGTACTTGGTAAGCAGACATCACCTGGTCTGCTTTCAATGGTAGTTCAGGAGAATGTGAAACCCAAAGTTTTCTAAGATGGTTTTAAGATGAACACTTAAGACCCTTTTCAGAATGGTCAACAGGTCAACTTTAGGCCAAAGAGAACTGGGTCACCATTACCTTTCTTACTCTGTTCTTTAATCCCCAGCTCTGGGTGCTAAAATAATCCATGCCACACCCCAACTGGGTGATGCGTGAGCATGCTGCTTCCTGTGCCTCCGCTGCTCCTGGGCCACCTCGGTGTTAACAGGAGCCTTCACAGCCTCCTATAACGGGGCCCAGGGAAAAGGCCTGCTGGGAGGATACTTGGGGCTGGGGAAGCTTGGAGCACTCAGGGAGTGTTGCTGACGACTCTGGAAAGTAAAGGAAACTGAAGGGAAGACTGAACTGAGGGGCTGGAGCCCACTGCCAGGCTGGAGGGAAGAACTGGCCCACAGACAGCCCTGTTAGCTGAGGGTGTCAGCGGGAGGCTCACGGCTCTATTTCCCAGTTACTATCAGCCATAGCACATCTAATCAGGCCATGGACCCACAATCCAGAAAAAGGGACCCCTCTGGAAGCACCCGAATTTGTTCCCAGTGTAGCTATGTTTCTCAGATTTATAGGTCCTTGACACCTAATATCCTGTTATGGGCTGAAAAATAAGAGTACTGACATGCCCAGAAAGGGGAAGAAGAGAAGCCCCATCCCGTTTTAGTGCTATTACTACCAGTGCTGTCACTAAAATGTCAATGATACCCTGGCCAATGTGGCTCAGTTGGTTGGTCATTGTCCCGTGCACTGAAAGTTTGCAATTCCCAGTCAGGGCACATGCATGGATTGTGGGCTTAATTCCCTGTAGAGGGCATACAGGAGGCAACTGATCAATGTTTCCCTCTCACACAGATGTTTCTCTTTCTCCCTCTCCTTTCTTCCCTCTTTCTCTCCTTTCTTCTCTCTCTAAAAATTAATTTTAAAAAAATCTTTAAAAAATTAAATAAAATGTCAATTATGACATTAAAATTAAGGTCTAAGAATGGAACTAGGTTTTCGATCAAAATAATTTACTATCCATCATTGATGCCCAAGGTGTCTGCTCTTGGAACAAAATTAATGATGGGTGATATTAGATTAACTTACGCTTCGCATAGACATCTCGACAAGACACACCCGTGATCTCCAGCTTCCGCAAGTTTTCACAAACACCATACTCTGTAACAAGAAACATTGACTAGACGTTACAGTCAAGAAATCACAAAGTAATAGAAATAGACTGTCAGGAGGGAGAGGAGAAAAGGGAGGGAGAGAGGAAGGGAAGCAGGGTGCATGCCTAAGCCTTAGCCATGTCTCGCTACTCTGATCACACGATTCCAAACCACACAATCCCCAGCTTATGAATATGGTGTGGCAGAAATTCAGCGTTCTGGAAACAACGCATGTTCCCATGACAATCTGATTGTCATTGGTGTCAGGGTTCCACGAAGGAAGGCCCTTTTAACCCCAATTGGCCCACCACACTACTAATTCTACTGAACAAAAACATGGGTCCTACAATTGAAGACCTAGGCAAGACACAGGAAGGAGGAGCTGGACACTTCTGCCCTTTTGCATTGGGCTACCTTAGAGCAACAGCCAGTCAGGGGACCCTTACACTCTCTCCACCTCCCTGTCCTCTCCTCTCGCCTGGCCCATAGTGCATCCTCCCTGTCCCTACTCTCATCCCACCACGGCTCCACTATTCAAAACCACACCCTCCCCCCAACACTTCCCAACCAAAACTTTGGGTCCTTCTGTTCAGATCTCAGTGAGGTTTCAAAAGGAAAGCACTGTAATTGAACTAATCGACACCAATACAGAACTGCCTGTTGGCCAAGAGCTAATAGTGACAACAACAGCCTCAGACCAACCTTTGTGCATGCTGGGCACCATGCCAAGCTCCTGCCGGGCACCACTACACTCTACCCTGCCAACAGCCCCGGAGAGAGGTGCCATTGTCATCTCCATTTTAATGATGAAAGACAGGGGCAGAGAGGTGATTGATTTGCAGAAAGGAGCATGGGCTTATGAGGCTGGATGAGAAAGCCTCATAGTTGTGAGCACAGCCCTAGCACAGGTGTGTGCTCTGTAAGCATCTGATGAGGAGAATAAGGGTCCCCTAGAGCCTCACAGTAATAACCACCAGGACTCTCACTCACTGTGCTCAGCAGGCATCCAACTGGGGCTTCATAAAACAGCCTGGTAATAAAATGCTGACAATCACTGCTAAGCCCAGTACTATGCCCCATCGCAGGGAGGGAAACTGAGGCTTGGTGAGGCTGGTGACTCAGCAGTCATCGGAAGTATGGGTTGATACAGTCTGGACAGTAGCCGCAGAGCACTGTCTCTCATCTCATCACTTTCGACCATGCCTGAACCCGCCCGAGGTCTGGTCTTTCCAATGGAATGGACGCTATTAACCCAAATGCTTCCATAACAGTTGGGATTTTGACAGTACACAAGGTAGAGCTCAAAATGCACATAGGCTGGAGAAGCTATCTGGGGTGAGGCAGTTACTACTCTGCAAACCCCTTTGATCAGGCCTGCTTTTCCCTACCGCCACTATCAAACAGACATGAAGTTCAAGACCTAAAACCATGGCCTTGCTCATCATCAGGCAAAATACACCTTTTTATCCTCTTGCCAAGAGGAATGTGGACTCCATTCTAGAACAGAGATCGCCAACCTTTCAGATGTCACGGACCACCAGTTGGCGACCGCTGTTCTAGAAGATTATACAGATTATAAGTTGAGGAAACACAAATCATGAAATATGCTGAGACTCTGGGGCAGGGGTAAAATAATGTAGGCTTGTAACATGAGTTTTCAGCAATCTGAGAGACTAGTTTGTGAAAATCCTTGCAGACCACTCCTGATTGGTGAAACAAACGAGAACAACTGGTCTACCCCGAGAAGAGCTCTGCTCTATATTGAATTACCTTAACACTTTCCTGTGGCTCTGTGATGCCAAGTGGCTCTCGCTGAACACCCCCAGTCATTGTCACTACTTCGTCCAGTTCTCCATAAACACACTTTATCCTTCTCTTGTAAAAACGATGCACTTCAAAATTGTTACTGCAGCCCAGCCGGTGTGGCTCAGCAGTTGAGTACTGGCCTATGAACCAGGTCATGGTTCAATTCCTGGTCAGGGCTCAGTCCCCAGTGTGGGGTATGCAGGAGGCAGCCAATCAATGATTCTCTTTGATCACTGATGTTTCTACCTCTCTCTCCCTCTCCCTTCCTCTCTGAAATCAATAAATATATATATATTTTTAAAATTGTTACTGCATAGTAATATTGTTGCTTTGGTTTGCTTTCTGTGTGGCTTTCGAAGGCCAGCTCTTTTTCTCAGTTCCAGCATGCTACAGTGCATGAAGCAGCCAAGGATCAGCCTCTTTCTGCCTCACCAACAAAGCGGTTTGATTGTGGGGCAGCGGGTGTGGGAAGGTGTCCTCCTTTGAACTGCATACTTTTGTAATATGTGTTAGTACTGAAGGCCAATGGTTATATACAGGGCGAGCCCTGAAATGCATCCATCTGTGCTCTTGCTGATGGCCTTTTGTGAGGCACTGACACTGTCCCTTGGGCATTCCTCTGTGCTCAGACGGTGGAAGGCTAGTGACTTGGTTTATGATGTCTACGAATCCAGTTACTCCAACCTGATAGAAACTACCATTGCCCCTCATTAATCACTTGGACTTCTGAGTGATTCTAAGGTTTTTATCAAGGATGATCATATCATCATAAATCTCTGTACTTTGTCAACAAATAGTATTGCTAATAACACATAGTGAGAGTGGCTATATTTGCAACTTCGAGATATATAGGGGTGAAGGCACAACCAGATAAAGCATCCACAAAAATGCCATTAACAATCAGAAGGAAAGCAAAGCTATGATGTAGTGCTAACGAATACAGCAATCCTTAGGGGGACTTTTCTTAATGTTCCCAAAAGATTATAACAAATCCACCAAAGTGGAATCATGTCATTCTGAACCAAATGTTCCTGTAAACGTTCGGTATTTTCCACATGATAGATTTAAAAAAAAAAAAAAAAAGAGTGGCCAAAAACAATTCCACATCCTCTAATGGTTCTATAAACCTTCCCATAAGTCATTAAGGGAAAATGCCCTGAAAATAGCTTTAAGGCCAGTGTAAATGCCTGTACTAAATATCCTTCCTTCCAGAAAACCTAACAAGTGTTAACTCTATCCTTTGGCAGAGATCCCATCTGAAATTATTAAAAGCAAACCAAACCATGTTGCCTACTGCTGCTCTTAACACATGGCTACCGGTCACAGTATACTCATGTTTCTGTGTCCAAACGTTGCTGACTGGTCATGACTTAACTCGTGTCTTTTTCTCAACTCATCAGTCAGTATTTTCAGAGACGTGACAAGCAATACATCTAATTCTTTCCATCCATCTTTTATTCTGGCTAAAGTTTTAAAAAAGACATGTCATGGCAGAGAAGAACATTTGAGCGAATTATGTGCAGACACTTTGTCTGATTGGCCGAGTGACTTTGATAGTCAGCTGGAAGACAGTACTTTGTTGGAAGATAGTAATGAGTCTGACATTAGACCATCATAAAGGCAAAAGAGAAATGTGATAGTATCTCTGACAGTAAAAGTGATTCTGAAGAATGGGCAGAAAAAGATATTTTACCAGCCTTGAAGGATTATGCAAATATTTCAGACATAACTGTTCAATTTGAAGACTCCTAAAGTATATGTGAAGCAACCAATTTATTTTTTGATAAGGATTTTTTTCTATCTCATTATGTCTTAAACCAATTTATACCATCACCACATAGAAAAATAGTGCAAAACCTCTGCTCAAACTTCAACATGGATGGATGTTACTTATATAGATACTAGAGGAACAGTGCACGAAATTCGTGCATGGAGGGGCCCTCAGCCCAGCCTGGACCTCTCCAATCCGGGACCCCTCGGAGGATGTCCGACTGCCAGTTTTGGCAAGATCCCAGAGATCAGGCCAAAACTGGTAGTCGGACATCCCTCTCACAATCCGGGACTGCTGGCTCCTAACTGCTCCCCTGCCTGTCAGCCTGATCGCCCCTAACTGCCCCCCCCCTGCCGACCTGGTCACCCCCAACTGCCCCCCTCTGCCGGCCTGGTCACCCCCAACTGCCCCCTCGGCCGGCCTGGTCGCCCTAACTGCCCCCCCTGCCGGCCTGGTTGCTCCTTAGTGACCCCCCCGCTGGCCTGGTTGCCCCCAACTGCCCCCCCTGCCGGCCTGGTCACCCCCAACTGTCCTCCTCTGCCAGTCTGGTCACCCCTAACTGCCCCCCACTGCCAGCCTGGTTGCCCCTTAGTGCCCCCCCTGCTGGCCTGGTTGCCCCCAATTGCCCCCTCTACTGGCCTGGTCACCCTTCACTGCCCCCCCTCTGCCGGCCTGGTCAACCCACTCAGCCTGCTGTCAGTCATTTGGTCGTCCCTCGCTAACCCCCCTGCCGGCCTGGTCACCCCACGCAGCCTGCTGGTCAGTCATTTGGTCGTCCCTCGCTAACCCCCCTGCCGGCCTTGTCACCCCACGCAGCCTGCTGTTTGGTTGTTACTGCGAGGGCATGGTGACCAATTTGCTTATTACCCTTTTATTAGTATAGATTATTAGTATAGACTAGAGGCCCGGTGCACGAAATTCGTGCACGGAGGGGGGTTGTCCCTCAGCCCAGCCTGTACCCTCTCCAATCTGGGACGCCTCGAGGGATGTCCGACTGCCCATTTAGGCCCAATCCCACCGGGATTAATCCCACCGGGATCGGGCCTAAAAGGGCAGTCAGACAACCCTCTCACAATCCAGGACTGCTGGCTCCCAACTGCTTGCCTGCCTGCCTTCCTGATTGCCCCTAACCGCTTCTGCCTGCCAGCCTGATCACCCCCTAACCACTCCGCTGCCAGCTTGTTTGCCCCCAACTTCCCTCCTCTGCCGGCCTGGTCACCCCTAACTGCCCTCCCCTGCAGGGTTGATCACCTCCAACTGCCCTCCCTAGCAGGCCTGGTCCCTCTCAACTGCCCTCCCTTGCAGGCCTGGTGCCTCCCAACTCCCCTCTCCTGCTGGCCATCTTGTGTCCACATGGGGGCAGGATCTTTGATCACATGGGGGCAGCTATATTGTGTGTTGTAGTGATGATCAATCTGCATATTACTCTTTTATTAGATAGGATAGAGGCCTGGTACAGGGGTGGGGCCAGTTGGTTTGCCCTGAAGGGTGTCCCGGATCAGGTGGGGGTTCCCTTGGGGTGTGGGGCGGCCTGAGTGAGGGGCCTGTGGTGGTTTGCAGGCTGGCCACGCCCCCTGGCAACCCAAGCAGAGGCCCTGGTATCTGGAATTTATTTTCCTTCTACAATTGAAACTTTGTAGCCTGGAGTGGAGCCAAGCCTGGGGCTCCCTCCAAGGCCGGCAGCCATTTGTGTTGGGGTTATAATTGAAACTTTGTTGCCTTAAGCGGGTGGGCCCGGCCAGGGTGTGCGGAAAGCTTTGCTTCCCCTGTTGCTGGTGGCAACCCTGGCCTGCTCTCTCAAGCTCCATTCTGCCGCCATTTGTTTGAATTTGTTTACCTTCTATAATTGAAACTTTGTAGCTTGAGTGGAGGCTTAGGCCTGGCAAGGGCAGGCGGAAAGCTTGGCTTCCTCTGTTACCTAGGAAACCTTGCTCTCTGTGGCTGTAGCCATCTTGGTTTGGGTTAATTTGCATACTCGCTCTGATTGGATGGTGGGTGTGGCTTGTGGTGTGTCGGAGGTATGGTCAATTTGCATATTTGTCTATTATTAGATAGAATTATTAGTATAGATAAATAAGTTTCTTGGTTTAATTATATTGATGGGACTAACGAAGAAGCCAGAATGGAAAGATTGTCAACCGATCCTTTACTTGAGTCATCCATATTTTCAAAAAATATGACTAGAAAGAGGTTAGAGCAAATACTTACATTCTTTCATCTGAATAATTCACAGGTATATGTTATCACAATAAATTTTACTTTAGGTATGTTACCACAACACACAAGAGTTACAAAGCAACATGTAACACAACCGTCTTTACAAGTCAGACCTCTTTTGGATCACTTTATCTTGAAATTTAAATCTTTACATATAGCAAAACAGCAGTTGTCACTCAATGGAGAGGACACATCAGATTTAAGACATATAATCTGACAAAAATAACAAAATATGGAATTTCAGTAACGATGCTTTGTGAAAGTGAGAGTGGCTATATCTGCAACTTCGAGATATATAGGGGTGAAGGCAAAAAGTTACAACAGACTATATTATCCGTCTTACGGCCTTTTCTTGGTTCTTGGCATCATATTTACCAAAATAATTACTACAACAGCGTGTCTACAGCTGAACTCTTATTGAAGAACAAAACACTGGTCTGTAGATCAGTAAGGGAGAATCATGGGTTGCCAAAACTACTGAAAGTAGCCAGCCACATGGGTGAGTTCTGGCTTGAAATAGCTGGTCAGCAAGGTGTTAAGTATGGGATTTGGTGTTGCAGGCTGTCAATTCAAAAAGTTTCCTTACTAATCTAGCACATAAGATAATTTATGAAATTATTTTTTGAAAGCACCTACCCCAAAGATGGCAACAAAGTATTAAAAAGTTGGGAAGGGGAGGTCACAGTTCAGTTCCCTGTCAAGGCACATATCTGGGTTGCAGGCTCAATTCCAGGTGGGGGTTGTGCAGGAGGCAGCCCATCAGTGATTCTCATCATTGATGTGTGTGTGTGTGTGTGTGTGTGTGTGTGTGTGTGTGTCCCTCTCTCTTCCTCTCTGAAATCAATAAAAATATATATTTTTTAAAGTTGGGAAGGGGGAGAAAAATGGGTGAGCTGGGCTTGAGAAAATTTATAAAATCAGCTGGTCATACTCTGGTAAACAGTCTGGTGCATTTTCTCAAACAATAAAACATAGAATTGCCACATGATCCATTTATTATTCTACTTCTGGGTATACAAACAAAATAAATTGAAAGCAGGGACTCAAATATCCATGTTCACAGCAGCATTACTCACAATAGCCAAAAGGTGGAAGTAACCCAAGTGTCCATATACAGATGAATGGATAAACAAAATGTGATCCATCCATAAATTGGAATACTATACTGTCTTTAAAAGAAAAGAAATCCTGCCGAAACCGGTTTGGCTCAGTGGATAGAGCGTCAGCCTGTGGACTCAAGGGTCCCAGGTTCGATTCCGGTCAAGGGCATGTACCTTGGTTGCAGGCACATCCCCAGTAGGGGGTGTGCAAGAGGCAGCTGATGTATGTTTCTCTCTCATCGATGTTTCTAACTCTCTATCCCTCTCTCTTCCTCTCTGTAAAAAATCAATAAAATATATTAAAAATAAATAAATAAATAAATAATTCTCTCTCCCTCTAAAAAAAAAAAAAGAAAAGAAATCCTGACACATGCTACAATGTGGATGAGCCTTGAAGACATTATGCTGAGTGAGATAAGCTAATCACAAAAGGACAAATACTATATGATTTCATTTACATAAGGTCCCTAGAGGAGTTGAATTCATAGAGACAAAAAGGAGAATGGTGGTGGCCAGGGAGTGGGGAATGGAAAATGGGGAGTTCTTTTTTTGTTTAATTTATCTTAATTGTTGAAAGTATGACAGATGACCCCTACCCCTGTCCCCCCATTGACCCTCTTGCACCCTGTTCCTGCCCCCACCCCAAACCTTCACCACACTATTGTCTATGTCCATGGGTTATACATATCCCATATAATGAAGCTGTAATATGCAAATTGACCCTCACGCCCTCACACAAGGTGGCCACCCCCATGTGTTCAAAGATGGCTGCCCCCATGTGGTCAAAGATGGCCACCACAAGATGGCCGGCAGGGGAGGGTAGTTGTGGGTGATCAGGCCTGCAGGGGAGGGCAGTTAGGGGCAACCAGGCCTGCAGGGGAGGGCAGTTAGGGGCAACCAGGCCTGCAGCAGAGGGCAGTTAGGCATAGATCAGGCTGGCATGGGAGTGGTTAGGGGGTGATCAGGCAGGCAGGCAGGCGAGTGGTTGGGAGTCAGCAGTCCCCGATTGTGAGAGAAATGTCCAACTGCCGGCAGTCGGACATCCCCCGAGGGATCCCAGATTGGAGAGGGTGCAGGCTGGGCTGAGGGACACCCCCCCCCCCCAGCCCAGTGCACGAATTTCATGCACCGGACCTCAAGTATGGATATAAGTTCTTTGGTTAATGTCTTCCTGCCCCTGCCCCCCACTTCCCTCTGAAAAATGTCAGTCTCTTGCATGCTTTAATGTTGGGGAGTTAGTTTTTAATGGGAACAGAGTTTCAGTTTGGGAAGATGAAAAGAGCTATGGAGACCAGATGGAAGGTAATGGTTGCACAACAATGTGAACATACTTGATGGCACTCAAATGCACACTTAAGAAATGGTTAAAATGGAAAATTTTACTTTAGGTATATGTTACCACAATAAAAAACTAAATTGCCACTTCAAATATTCCAACCAGAAATTTTTCAAAAAGCTATTTGAAAGATGTTTTGCCAAGAGTTAAAAAACAGCCTGTAGTTTGGCCTAAATCAAGTTAACACTGAAGCTGCACCTATCTGCCAGGGGGCTGCCCACTTCCCATCTTGCTTTTCCTGTCCAATGAAGCCAGTGCCGTATGATGGGGCTAACCAAAAACTGTCCCAGCCCAGCCAGTGTGGCTCAGCATTTGAGCGTCAACCTATGAACCAGGAGGTCACAGTTTGATTCCTGGTCAGGACACATCCCTGGGTTGCAGACTCGATCCCCAATAGGGGGCGTGCAGGAGGCAGCCAATTAATGATTCTCATCTCACTGATATTTCCTTCTCTTTCCCTCTCCCTTCCTTTCTGAAATCAATAAAAATATATTTAAGAAAACAAAAACAAAATAAAAAACTCTGTCCCACAGCACATTTCTTCTTCTTTTTTTAATCTTCGCCCAAGGATATATTTTTATTTTTATTTTAGAGAGAAGGGGATGAGGTAGAGGGAGGGGAGGAGAGGGGGGAGAGAAAGACACCAATCAGTTGCCTCCTATATGTGCCCCGACCGGGGATAAAACCCACAACCTAGGTATGTGCTGACTAGGAATCGAACCTGCAATCTTTTGGTGTATAGGACGATGCTCCAGCTAACTGATCTACCTAGCCAGGCAGCACATTTCTGAATATGCACTGAATCTAGTCAGTCTCTATGGGTGGGAATGGCATACAAGAGTTTTCTCTCTCTTTTCTACTCTCTAGTCCCCACAGGAGAGCCCAATGGACACACATCTGCTTCTTTAGGCTCCTTTCCTAAAAGAGAAGATGGTACCCATGCCAGTGTGACTGAGGTCTGTATACACTTGCACTGGAAAAGAAGGGGACAAAGAAAGTTGACGTCATTACTCTGTGTACTGCCTCGGTATTGGGAGACTATAATTAGAGAGGACTTAGCCTCCTTGTCCCAAAAAACACCACTTATAAGGGAACTCTGCCACCTTGGAAAGGCACAGTGCTAAGACAACATCTGAAGCAAGCTTGTGGGCACACCAGATAAGTCTTGGTCCTGGAGGGGCTCAAATGTCAGAGACGAGGTCCACAGGCAACACAGAAGCACTGAAGTCTTAGGGAGAAAAGCAGCATGGGCAGGGCCTGCAAAGTGGACTATTAACCTGTGGGTGGAGCCAGCAGAGATGCACCTGGAAACACAGGTGGGGGGGGGGGTGTCCATTGAGGAGGCCACTGTACCACCAGGTAAGGCAGAGACAGGAGGAAAGGAAGGTGCGACCCAGATTTGGCTCCTGGCAAGCAGGAGGGAGCCAAGGAGAAGGGCGGAGTGGACTGGAGGAATGCTGCTGGCTTGCTTCCTACCTGCTGTAAACTCAGTCTTTAAATAAAACTAAAAGGCGGTATTGATCGGAAAGACTGCATTTTTGTTTGTACTAAATTAGGAGATAATTATAACCCTTAATGAAATATGGTTAAAACTTTTACGTCCAAGACTAAAAAATAAGTCAAAGGCAGGAAGGAGGGTGGGAGCTGGTGGGAAGGAGGAGTGGGGTACGGAGGCTCCTAGGTTTCCTGACACAGCTCCTCTTGAGTGAATATTCAAGAACACTCCTCAACAACAGAGCTCTAATTTCAAGCCCCCTGTGTGTTCTCTAGTAGCTGCTTTACTCAGCTATTATTGTAAATGCATGTAATGCTCTTAAAAAATATAATAATGTAGCCAATCTAGAAAACACTCCGCAGCCAGCTCATCTTAGGATGGGAAAAAAATGTAAAAAACAAAACCTGGACATGGCCCATAGGTGTCTCCTCTTAAACTCCTAGAACATTCGGGATGCTAAACAAATAGTTCCCGAGGACAGCTAAAACCACCTACATATATCAATGTGACTTATTCCCAACAAGTTCCACCCCTGCAAAGATGCCAATAGGGACCTTGAGAAACTTTGCTCTTCCAGTTAGATGACTTTGACCCCAAACCGGCTCCCATGACGGGTACCCCCGCACCCCGGGGCCAAGGGAGATCCACTCAGACTAAGGCCCATCTGTTATCCCACACACTCGTTCTTCCTGAGTGCACGCACACCTGCTCTGCCTCAGTACCCATTTTGAGACCAGGAGATGAGCCCGTGAGTCTGACTGCCATCATCTCACACTGGCTCTTTTTTTTTTTTTTTTTTTTTTTTTGCTACATCTTTATTGATTTCAGAGAGGAAGGGAGAGGGAAAGAGAGTTAGAAACATCAATGATGAGAGAGAATCATTGATTGGCTGCCTCCTGCATGTCCCCTACCGGGGATCAAGCCCACAGCCCAGGCATGTGCTCTTGACCGGAATTGAACCTGGGACCCTTCCATCCGCAGGCTGACGCTCTATCCACTGAGCCACACCAGCTAGGGCATAATATTCCAGACACATCCCTACTCCTCCACCAATACTAGACAAGCAGGCCTGGCGATTCCAGGTTTACTCTCCATCATCACTGGCAAAGGATGCTGACTCATAAGTTTGGAACCCAGGCCACCTCCTGAAAGGGCCTGATTTGGGGAGGACACTTGTTCCTCCCCAAAGGCCCAAAGTTGCCCTTGTGTTTATTTGCATGCCCTTTACAGCCAGAAAGACAAACTCAGATCTTCACATGCATTACATAACCACTTAATAAACACAGTAAAAACGGCAGCGCCTGGATCTCTAACAACCAACCAACTGTTTTTGGCAAGTCACCAGTGTCTGTCAAATTAAATAGGGCCAAGGGGAAATCTTTACACAATGCTCTGGGTACCAGATTCACTTTCCAGCCCACTTTGATAAGGTTAAAAAACAGGAAGTCTTCAGAGGCACCATTTTTCTTTATCCTTTTTTCCTTTGCTAATTGAAAGGACTAGGTTTCTCTATGAAGCAGCACATGAGATTCAACCTGTAAAAATACAGAGAACTATAGTCCTTTCAACTAGCAAAGCAGAAGAAAAGGATAAAGGTTTTCCCTGTAGTTTCGCGATCCTACTGTAAGTCCAGTAGGTAGACTGGCTTTCTCTTCTCATGGTTGAGAGACATGTGTTTTTATGACCTGGACAGTTTGTTTATCCAACTGCCAACCCACCTTCCTTGGTGGGCTCAAGAAATATCTGGTTAACAGGAATCAAAAACTATTTATTTTTTAAAGATTCTTATTTTTTAAATATTTGTTATTGATTACAGAGAGGAAAGAGGAAGGAGGGAGAGGTAGAAACATCAAAGATGAGAGAGGATCATTGACTCAGCTGCCTCCTGCACGCCCTACACTGGGTATCGAGCTGTAACCTAGACACATGCCCTGACCAGGAATCCAACCGTGACCTCCTGATTCATAGGTTGACCCTCTCAGAGCCATGCTGGTCAGGCAACAGATATTTCTTAAGCCAATCTTAAGATTAAGCCCATCTTAAGACCAATAACTTGCCCATTTCACCTCTTCAAGCGATGGCCCTTCCAATTTCAGCCATATTGAATAAAAGCCACATTTCTCATATTTTGCATCAGTATATCAAACAGAAAATAGCATTTTCTTCTAGATGCAAAAACAAAATTAAGTATTGGTTTTTAATTTCCCATTTCTGTCATAAAGATCACACATAATGAGAAAAAGATATTTCTAATTCTGATGGAATGTAAACCCACATTACACCTACAACTGATCAAACTATTATACAAATATTATTCCCTGTGTCATTAAAACTACTTATCATCAAGGAAAGAAATGGGGAGATTATATATTATTAATTCAAAACCTGATAGTGGCAGCAGGCACTGAGCTGAAAAATATGAAATTATTATGACTCAATATTTAGAGTTCAGTGTTGAATGGAAAAATACATGTATGAGCATTTCTCTTTTTTTATTTATATTCTGTTATTACTTGAATATTTTGATTTAGAACTATGGTCTGAATTTTGTAAACTCATTAGTATTAGGTAGACTTCATGAAATATTGCATAAATTAACAGTGTTAAAACTGGCGAGCATTTAAAAATCTACCAACTAGGTGGTGAAGTATTAACCAAAAAAAGCATCGTCAGGGTCAAAGGCAAAATAATGTACTTGGCTTGCACCCCTGGTACTCTGAGAAATGATGACTTATTTATAGCCCCACATGCAGTAGGCCTGTAGCCAAAGAAATGATGCATCAAAAAGTGTTTACCCTCCATCTACCCGCCCCTGCCTGGAAGACTAGTTTGATTTGGTTTCTTGTAAGGAGGGAAATAGCACCTGTTTTGTCAAATACTTGCCCCAAATCAGGAGCACCAATTTGGCTTCTCAATAGCAATCTTTTTATCTGCACAGAGAAATACCATTAGAAAATATTTACTCCCACAGCTCGGCCCGACATGCAGGGGGCTACAATGGCCAAAGTTCTATAAAAATAACTGATTTATTATTGCTAATATATTACTACCAGGGCACTGGAAATTGTGAACTTCTTACCAAACAATATAAAAAGCTACTTCATTTTAAGTTTCTACTGTAGCTCTCTCCTGCCCCAAAATTATCCTATCATTTTAGAAAGAGCTATTAAACAGACATGCCTTGTTGGCATCCTTAAAGTTAATCATGGCCCAAAAATCTTTGAAGCAATAACACAGGAGTATGGCATCCTGTTTTTCTTGTGGCTTGTTTTCTGTTCTGGAAAATCCAATTATCAAAACACAGAAAGCAAACACATAAACATTCAAATTCATTAGTTAGTCTCACTCACTCTCCCAAGACACTAAAAACTGGATCCATTATTATCCCATCAGGAAACCTGATGGGCTAGGACCATTCACCTCCTCAACCAGTCTAAGATCCCGACTTCTATTTACCAATGCTGGGACAGCTTTGGTTTTTACCCATATAGACTGGACTTTGGCCTTATTTAGCACCCACCATAACCTAATGTCTAGTTCAGGAAAGATAAAGTTGTGGGGATCAGAGAGTTAAGACCACACTTGTCTTGTACACAACTATTAAAGAGGTAATATGCAAACTGACCCTCACACCCTCACAAGATGGCTGCCTATGACCAGGCCGGCAGGGGGGTTAGTGAGGGACAACCAAACGACTGAACAGAAGCCTGCATGGGGTGACCAGGCCAGCAGGGTTGGGCAGTTGGGGCAACCAGGCTAGCAGGGGGGGCAGTTGGAGGCAACCAGGCCGGAAGGGGGGGCAGTTAGGGGTGACCAGGCTGGCAGTCCGGGGTAGTTGGTGGTGACCAGGCCAGCAGAGGGGGGCAGTTGGGGGTGACCAGGCTGGCAGGGGGGGTGGGGACAGTTAGGGGCAACCAGGCAGGCAGGCAGGCAGGTGAGTGATTAGGAGCCAGCGGTCCAGGATTGTGAGAGGGATGTCCGACTGTCGATTTAGGCCCAATCCCCGGGATCAGGCCTAAACCAGCAGTTGGACATCCCCCAAGGGGTCCTGGATTGGAGAGGGTGCAGGCTGGGCTGAGGGGATTACACACACACACACACACACACACACACACACACACTGCACGAATTTCATGCACCAGGCCTCTAGTCTTACATATAAATCCAATCACAATTATACTAACTCTTGGAGACACCTATAGGATTGTCCATTTATTGACCTAAATAAGCTGGAAATTAAAGCTATGAGAATGAAATAGTGAAACCAAAGACCTAACTATCAACCATTTTCATAGAAAATGTTCTGTAATATATTAAACAGAACTCTACCCAGACTAAATTAATAAAACCCACAAGTCAATAAGAAAAATAACAACAGAAAAAGAGGGCAAGGATTAAGGATAAGCAAGTAAAAAAAATCCAAATTTCCAATAACTTTATTTCTGAAATGTGCATCCTTACTAGTTATCAGGCATATGCAAATTAAGCTGAGATGCTACTTCTCACCCAGCGTGGCACACATTTTAAAGACAAATCATTCACATTAGAGAAAATCCAGCAGATATTGGGTTAAATGAGATAACCTGATCCGCAAAAGGCAGCTATTTTGTGATAATGCATATTGGGCATTTGTATTTTATATTTTGTGACTTTCCTAGTGTGTAAATAGGTAAAATCATTCCAGGAAATAACTGGACAGTATCTAGTAAAACTTCGAATCTAAAAAAACAAAACCTGCAAATCTCAAAGCCCACTGCCCGGCAACATTGCTTCTGGATATACTAATATTCTTTAGAAAAATTTTCAAACTTATCTGTGTCCAAAGAAACATATATGAGATTGTTTACTGTCATACTGGGTATAATGAAAAAAAATAAGTGAAGGAACCAAAGTGTGGCCTTGCCTTAACCAGTTTGGCTCAGTGGATAGAGCATCAGCCTGCAGACTGAAGGGTCCCAGGTTTGATTCCGGTCAAGGGGCATGTACCTTGGTTGTGGGCACATCCCCAGTAGGGGGTGTGCAGGAGGCAGCTGACCGATTTTTCTCTCTCATCAACGTTTCTAATTCTTTATCCCCCTCCCTTCCTCGCTGAAAAAAATCAATAAATTTTTTTTTTTTTAAGTATGGCCTCTTCAAAGAATGAACCAGCACAAAGCGCCAGTGTGGCTCAGTTGGTTGGAGCGTAGTCCTGTACACCAAAAGGTTTCGGGTTCAATTTCCGATCTGGACACATATCCAGGTTACAGGTATGATCCCAGTCGGGGTGCATATAGGAAGCCACTGATTCATTTCTCTCTCTCTCTCTCTGTCTCTCTCTCCAAATCAATAAAAAAAAATATTTTTTTAAATAGCCATGAAGCATAATTAAACACCCACCATTTAGAGGGTGAGGGCTTCATATGTATCATCTTATTTAACCCCCAAAATGACCCTCCGGGACAGTACTTCCCACTAATACTTGGGCAGGTGAAGCAGCATGCCCAGGATCGCTCAGCAGATACACAGAGCCTGCCCTGATCACTACAAATCCGGAGTCTTAGCCATTGAGGTTTACAGGAGAGAGTCATCGACTAGCTGGTCCCCTTGCTGGGGAGGATGTGAGAAAGGAAGCCTTCTCATGTAGCCTTCTTGGGGGTGCAAATTCCAACAGCTGGGCAATGGGTAGCTAAGGTGTTATCAATGTGCTAACCTACTACCTGTAATCCCACTTTGGGAAGTACACACTAAGAAGATAACCTCCGAAGTTCTAAAAGGTGCTTGTATGTCTCATAAAATCCAAGAAATGCACACAGGCAATCCTGGTAGCACTGTTTATGACCAGGGAACATTGCAAATTTAAGTCTATCAGTAAGGAACTAGTTAGTCTGTGGCACATGTATGCAGGGGAATAGTATGAAGCTCTTTTATGCTAAACTGTCTCTAAGGTAATTTACAGAGTATGATCTCATTTAAGTAAAAACATGTACATGACTCTACATGTGTATATGGAGAGATGTTTTCCAAAATTTTAAGGGTTTATTTTTTATTGTAGGGGCTCTGATGATTCTTACCTTAAAAAAAAAAAAAAGTTTATTTGAGCCAAGCTGATGACATATGCCAGGCAGTAAGATCTCAAATGCTCCCTGATGATTCTTACTTTCATTCTTTTGCTGTTCTGCGTTGTTCAGATCTTTTCTTACCTATCCTGTTTACCAATATATGAGAGCTTATTGAACATCAAAGATTTGTTAAGGTTTAAACGCAGAGGGCCTTGCACTCTGGATTAAGTAAACCTTCCTCCTGGGATATGTTACAAAACTACTCGCTACCCTCACTGAAGCCACCAGCATCCCTGAGGGAGACAGCAACCACTCCAGCACTATCCAGCTCCACCCACCTGTCCACAGACCAGTCCTTTTCTCAGAAGAACCTCCAAACACCCGCTCTGTTCCGCACCTCCTCAAGCCCACCTTGATCGCTCTCCTCTGCTTCTCACCCCCACCCCGCGCCCAAAGGGCTGGGGACAAGGAGTTGCGCCTGCAGATGTCACATTACTACCTGGCCTAAACCTCCAGGGACCCCTACAGGGACCCCCAGCTCACCCCCAGCTCGCGTCACTTCCCTTGGCTCCGGGGCGTCCAGTTCCCGCAGCTGGGAGATCCCTCATCCCTCTCCGAGCACCCCAGTGCCCACGGAGAACGCTTCTCGCCCGCCCCCGCGCCCCGGATCTGTGGCAGGACCCTTCCCCCGTCACCCTCCCCCCCCCCCCCCACACACACACACACAACCAGAACCGCCCCTTGGTGCTCCCCGATCTGTGGCAGGTCTCCATCTAGGGCCCGTGCGAAGCCGAGACCCCCGAGTCCACCCTGCTCATGAGGCCCCCGACTATGGCAGGTCCCTATCCAGGGCCCTTGGGGACCTCAGATCCCTTCCAGGCCTGTACACCTGCCACCCGGATCTCCGAGCACCCTCCCAATCCCCGAACCCTTCCCCACGCCCTGACCTCCGCCCCGAGCCCCCGCCAGGCCCGGACCCCCGCGTGCACTCACCCTCCCGGCAGCGCCGTCTCCAGATGGTGTCGTTGTGCAGGATGCGACAGAACTTGGTGCAGACCTGGGCCAGGCTGGGCAGGTCCGTGCCGGGTAGCGAGGCGAAGATCTCCACCAGCAGCTCGGGAGGCAGCTCCAGCAGCGAGCAGCGCGGGGGTGGCGAAGGGCTCGAGCTCCGGCCGCTCCACTCACTGCCCAGCTCCGCCGCGCCCGCCTCGATGCGCTCCTCTTCCAGGTCCGTGTCCGGCTCGCTGTCGGCCGCCGCCGTCTCGGCCGGGTCCCGGCGCTGCTGGCGACGCCGGCACCCCCGCGAAGGGCCCACGCCACACAGCCGAGCACACACCGCCATGCCTGTCGGAGTAACGGCCGCCGCCGCCGGGCCTGCGCCTGCGCCGCTGTCAGCCGGCCCCGCCCCGCGGCTGAGCGCAGCCAGGACCCCAGGCCTAGTCCCGCCCATCAGAGCCCAGCCCCCGCCCCAGTCGGAAAACCTAGCCACGCCCCCGCCTCGTCTCGGCCCCGCCCCCACGGGGGACCTGCAGAGGCCCCGCCCCGGGAAGCCCCGCCTGCTGGGGTGGGTGATCCGCCGGGCCCCCTCCGAGAAGGCCGGCGACCCCTTCCTTGGCGGCTCTGGCCTCGACTCAACTGAGGTCTGAGGGCCTCCTGTTCCCCTCGCGGAGCTTGCACGGGAAAAGAAGGTCACCCACAAACGCACGACGGCCGCCCCTTCCCGACTAAAGACGTGAGTGTGGGCAGCAAAAGGGCGTGTTGCCGCGTTTGAGGGCTGAACCCTAAGGATCCCCCGGAGGACATCCCCCCCCCCTCCGCCCACGACTCGGATGATCCTCCGGGAAACCCTCCCCAGGACGGTCCAGAGAACCCCCAAAGAACCCCCCCCCCTCTCTCATGAATCCCTCCAGGACCCTCTCTGAGGGCCCCACGCACCCCCCACTAGAACCGCTAGGACCTCCCCCTGAGGAGAGCCCCAAGGAGTGGCCCCCAGGATTCCCCAAGGACAATCCTTCCCCCCCAGGACCCCCTCCCACCGCAAGGAAAGCTCCAAATGACCCCCAGGACTGCTGCTCACAGAAGGCGTGATTAAGTGACAGATGGAATCAATGCCAACTGTTAAAGCTCTAGAAGCCAAATAGAACCCTAAATTGTGCCTGCCAGCTCTTTTATCTAAAAACTAACATTCACTCGTTTCTGCCCTTATTACAATGAAAGGGAGAAATCATGCTAGGTGATAAATCCTTTGTCATCTGTCAGTGATCTTGTTACCTTGTTTACTGTGCTCCAGGGCACGTGTGTTCTAGAGACTCTGTAAAGCTAGCTCTTGACAGTAGCTTCACCTTAAATAACTCATAACAAGAAACTGTTATTGTCGTCAGAGAGGAAAGCCAGGGGCACGGATGCTATCATAGCAGCTCTACAACTCCTTTCTGATCAAGACTTACTTCAATGCCCTGAAGTGCTGGAGGAGTTGCCCAGAATCTAAATGGAAGCTAAGAATCCACTGGCAAACGCAGTGTTTCTGGTCTGGTGTGGGGTCTTGCTTATCTAATAGAAAAGACTAATCTGCCAGTTTCCCTGGGCCCAACCTCCACAAATTCCAGGCTATCCACCACCACCTCCATAAGGAAATCTCTAAGCAGAAAAGAGGGCAGTCTACCCTCGTCCACAGAATCCCATAAATGGGGAAGTGCATCTTTTGACAAAAAATAGCAGTGCCTTAGTTCAAATTTTTACCATCTCAGGTCTACACAACTGAAAAACAACACCTTGGTCAGAAATAACACTGATAAGCTGCTACGTCCTTTCATCAGCAGCACAGGATGTCCCATTCCCCACGACGGTGACCTTAGTTTTGATCCCACGAGCTGTGATAGAGGAGAGAGTTTTGCACAGAGACCTGTGTCCTCTCCCCTCACTCCGCAGGCCAGACACGTGGCCTTGGGTGTGGGCCTGAGGCTCCACTCCTGAGCCCTGTCTTAAGAATGCCACTGATGCCTGGCCGGCCAGTGTGGCTCAGTGGTTGAGTGTCAACCTATGAACCAGGAGGTCATGGTTCAGTTCCCAGTCAGAGCATATGCCCGGGTTTCGGGCTCAATCCCCAGTAGGAGACAGCCGAATGATGATTCTCTCTAATCATTGATGTTTCTTTCTCTCCCTTCTAAATCAATAAAAAATATATACATTATCCAATATATATATATATATATATATATATATATATATATATATGAAAAATAACACCAAATTTACCTACCTGTATCTAGAAGGTTTTTCCATCCATCCTCTGTAGTTGCCAGAACTGGCTTCCTTCAAACAGTAACATAAGTAAAAGCAGACTCATCCCATCACTCACCTATTTAAAAGTACTTAGTGGGCCCATTGACTCCTATTACATCACACAAAATAGCTCACTATCTGGTCCTATCCTACCAGCCTAGCCTCCTCATTCCCCACACACATCTTTCAATCAGTGCCACCAGATTCCTTGGCCAAAACTCACCATGTCTTGTCACATCTCTGTCACTTTGCTCAAGCTGTCTCCTCTGCCAGGAAGTCCAATCTCTCCAGTCTGTGCCATTAAATCCAACCCCCTTCCTTCTTGTCTTCTAATGGTACCCCCTTCTAGGAAGGATGATCCCTTTATTACAGCACCATCATATTGTTTTTATTGTAAACACTTGCTTACTTTGGCTTTACTAGATGTAACCCTCGCAACATGACAGATGTACTAACCCTTCATGCAATCAATGAATGTTTACTGACTAAATGTTTGTTGAATGAAAAAAAAAGAACAAACAAACTGGCTAAACGGTTAAACAGGGTAGAATGTGAACCAAACAGACATAGAAAAGACTGTTGGGCTATCATCATCACCATCACCATCCAAGCTAGGAAATATCTCAGCAATGTACCAAATAATATAATAAAAATTTACAGAATGCCTGACTAGCCTATGTGCTATGTTCTGTGTGGATCCATAGATTCTAAAGCATGATCCTTGGCACTGTTACATCTCAGTCAGTTTTAAAGGAATATATCTATCCCCTACTAGGCCCTATTAATAAAATATATTTTTATTCTAGGGGAGCTAAGAGTATATTAAAATGTACAAATTAATTTGCTCAAATTTTCATCTTTAATAGAATGGTTAAACTATTCTGTGTTCATAATTTGAATTATGCAAGTAAAAGATACGCCTATATATCCTTTACAGCAGGAAGGCTGTGTATAATAATTCACAAAGATGTTGAAGGATTGAACTGGTGCAGACCATCAGAACAGAAAGAAAAAGACAGCTGTGAGAGCTTGGGTAATCCATGTTGGGGTAAAGGAGTCAGAAGGGAAAGACTTTGAATATAGCAGAGAATTTTTACATGTTGAATGCTGAAAGCATTATATGTCTTTGAACAATTTTACAATCCCCCATACAGAACTTGTATCCTTTACAAAGAACACTAAGGGGGGGGGGGGGGTTCATGCATGCTAAAATAAGGAAAACCTAGATAGAAGAGATCATTTGTTTTAATATGACAACAATGAACTCTTTGTTAGTGAGAACTGATAACATCTAAGGAAATAAGTAGAATACAGGGCAGGGCATTTTTCAGTTGGTTGCCTGAAAGTCCCTGAAAGTAGTAAACCATGTTTACTTGATGCATGCTGTTAGATGTGAAAAATGTCATCTTACCCATTGCCCAGCACAGTCAGGGTGACGGGAAAACATTCATAGGCTAAACAAGAGGTCCACGGTTTAAAACAAGAGTCTGAACAGTTGCATCCCTTAACAGTCGCATATACTGTATGGGCAAAAGCCGGAAAAACAATCCATTGAAATGTATTTAGAATTAAACAAGCAAACAACAACAACAACCACAGCCAAACCTTTGGGATGTTCCCCAGTGCCATCCGTTGTTATCCACTCATTTAAGAAATAATGTTAGGTTCTCTGAATGATTTGCCATGGCTTTCCTGTATGCACTAGTTTGTTGATTTCTAAAGTTGAACCCCGGAGGCAGAGCTTGGCAGGGAGAGGAAGCATTCTAATACAGAGCCTCTTTCGCAAAACCTCCCAGGAACCAGCGAAGACACTCCCACAGACTGCACCTATTGGGTGTCAACTGCAAGATCTTCCTGCCTGAATTCTTTCTGAGAATAGCTCAAGCACTCCTCTTGAGCAATACTTGTTTGTTTACTTGTTCTAAAGAGCAAAGCGATGACACAGGACAGATTGGACAACTGGCCAATAGTGTCCCAGAGGACTTCCAGGGTGGAATATGTCTTCCAATCAGAAAGAGGAGAGGCGGGACAGGCCTGAGGAGGTGAACTACTTCGCAGTGTGACTTGCCCTCCATATTGAGTGTGGCAACAATAACTCTAAAGTGTTCTAGAGCAGGTTAATGTTTCGCGCCCCATTGGACAGATTCTTAGAAATAGCTAGCATGATTTACAGCTGCGTTACATCAATAATGCTGTGATGGCATTCAGTGTTTATCAGTTAACTTATTTCCCCCATGATTATGGTCATTTAATGTTATGGAAAAAGGAATAGGGTGAGAGTTATTTAAAACTAACACTGCTTGGCTTTCTACAATAATTATGTGATAGTTTAAAAGCACCGGGAGATTCTTGGAGAAAACACTAAATAAATTTAAGATTTGTTTTTGCTTTTCTCTTTATATGGATTGTTTCAAGGAACTGTAATATTTATGTTATTCAACTAAAAATAAATCATACTATGTGTATATTAGCTACCTTAAAATAATTCATGAACAATATCTATAATCTGAATATTTTTCACTACATCAAACTTCTATTAAACTGTAATCTGAGGCACATGAAATTTTTCACATACACTCAAGCACACTTGTTTTCCAAAGTTACCTTTTTTAAAAATTTAGATAGAGGGAAAGAAACATTTATTTGTTGTTCCACTTATTTATGCATTCATTTGTTGCACCTTTTTAAGTTTAATTTTTCTATCACCATTTATCCCCTCCATGCCCTCCACCATACCTCAACCCCTAATTGATTGCTTCTTGTATGTGCCCTGATGAGAGATTGAACCTGCAACCTTGGCATATCGGGATGATGCTCTAAC
Organism: Cnephaeus nilssonii; assembly: GCF_951640355.1. Classification (NCBI taxonomy): domain Eukaryota; kingdom Metazoa; phylum Chordata; class Mammalia; order Chiroptera; family Vespertilionidae; genus Cnephaeus; species Cnephaeus nilssonii. Next base: position 31,220,129 of record NC_137091.1, read on the forward strand.
CAACTGAGTTAACCTGGCCAGGGCCTAAAGTAATACTTTTTAAAAATATTTTTTTAATTGATTTCAGAGGGGAAGAGAGAGGGAGAGATAGAAACATCAATGATGAGAGAGAATCATTGATCAGCTGCCTCCTGCATGCCCCCTACTGGGGATCGAGCCTGCAACCTGACACGTGCTCTTGACCAGAATTGAACCCAAGAAACTTCAGTCTTCAGGCTGACGCTCTATCCACTGAGCCAAACCAGCTAGGCCTAAAGTAAGTTTAAGTTTAATTAATTATTTATTCAAATATGCTAACTCTAAAATGGAAATTATACCCTAACCGTTTTTTGGCTCAGTGGATAGAGTGTCAGCCTGCAGACTGAAGGGTCCCAGGTTCGATTCCGGTCAAGGGCATGTACCTTGGTTGTGGGCACATACCCAGTAGGGGGTGTGCAGGAGGCAGCTGAATCGATGTTTCTCTCTCATTGATGTTTCTAACTCTCTATGCCTCTCCCTTCCTCTCTGTTAAAAAATAAATCAATAAAATATATTTTAAAAAATAAAAATAAAATGGAAATTATGCTTATGAGAAACCTTTACACACCAACTGTATTGGATGATTTCCTGAGAAATATGTAGGGATATGTGGTTTTATTTTATTTTAATTATTTATTTTTTAAAATTTTGTTTTTTTTTCTATTTTATTTTTTAATATATGTTTGTTAATTTCAGAAAGGAAGGGAGAAGGAAAGATACATCATTGATGAGAGAAACATCTATTGGCTGCATCCTGCATGCTCCCTCCTGCAGATTGAACCCATAACCCAGATATGTGACCTGACCGGAATCCAACCATGACCTCCTAGTTCATAAGTCAAGAGTCAACTACTGAGCCACACCGGCCAGGCAGGATATGTGATTTTAGATTCAAGTGGGAGCTCAAGGTTAGGGATAGGACTCTAACAGCCACTGTAAATGTGGACTTCAGTACTTGAAAATCTCAAAGAGTAATCCGGTCCCAACACTAGCACAGCCCTTGAGGCTATTACAATGAACCAAGGCCTCCCGGTAATTTGGTAATGCTTTATGGGTGCTTAAGGGACTAGGAAAATATGAAACTCTCCTTCCCTTCCCCCCATTCCCATATGCCAGATAATTTATTTCCCCCTCTTGCATTTGGAACAGTTATCCAGCAAGAGAATGAGAAGTCCATTTCTTACAGAGTCGCACTAAGCCAAGAAAGCACTCACCAGTCAATACTAAGTATCATAAAAATCCCTTCGTACTTCAAAACTGATCATTTTGTGTTTGGCAGAAGGTAGGTACATAATGAGCACTTACTGGATTTTTTTTTTCAATCTTCATAGAATAAAAACAATCAAGATAATACACTGGGAGCTTAAATCTTTGGAATTTTGGAAACCAGATAAAATGTCCAAGTGTTCTTTATTAACTGTACTAGTAGCCCGTTTGCACGAAGATTCGTGCAATAGACCTTCATTCACCTGGCTGCCTGCACCAGTTTTCTGCCGGCACCGGGGACCCAGGCCTTGGCTGTGGCCACCGCCTTCTGCCTTTTTCAGGGTCGGGGCCAAGCGGGCAGTGGCCTTGGGCTCGGCCGCACCCAACATCCCTGCTAAGGATCGCAGGAGCCGACCCCCAGTGGTTTCCTGCGATCCTTGCAGGCTCCCCGCTGGTGCTCAAGGCCGGGAAAGCCTCCGCCCCGAGGCTTTCCCGGCCTTGGGCTCCGCCACACCCCAACGTCCCTGCAACGGTTTCCTGGTGGGCGTGGTTGATGGGCGTGGCTTGGGCGTAGCGAAGGTACGGTCAATTTGCATATTTGTCTATTATAAGGTAAGATATTATCAGATTTTAAAGGTAAAGAACTGTGACAGACAGAGGAAAAAAGAAAACGTGAGACAGCAAGCGGCACATGCACAAATGCACTGTTCTTTTGTAGACACTCGCAAAATAAAGAGCTACAACTAACATCATTGTTTTGGTCGTGTGGAATAATTACATGGGCACTCTAACATACTTGCTTCTCTATTAAGAAAAAAATCCCAACTGTATTAAAACCACTTTGAGAAATATATCTTAGAATGTTTTATACATTGTATAGTAATGCATATTAGCACACTCCAATTACTTTATCAAACAGGCATATAAGAAAGGCTTTTACACCACGATTCTCAAAACTGCTTGGTACTGGCACAAAAACAGACATATAGACCAGTGGAACAGAACAGAGAACCCAGAAATCGACAGAAGCCTTTATGCTCAATTAATATTTGACAAAGGAGGCAAGAGCATACAATGGAGACAAGACAGTCTCTTCAATAAATGGTGTTGGGAAAACTGGACAGATACTTGCAAAAAAATGAAACTAGACCACCAACTTACACCATACACAAAAATAAACTCAAAATGGATAAAGGACTTAAACGTAAGATGGGAAACCATAAAAATCTTAGAAGAAGCCATACGCAACAAAATAGCAGACATTTGTCATAGCAATATCTTTACCGATACAGCTCCTAGGGCAATGGAAAGTAAAGAGAAAATAAACAAATGGGACTACATCAAAATAAAAAGCTTTTGCAGAGCAAAAGAAATCATCAACAAAACAAGAAAGCCCACTGCATGGGAGAACATATTTGCCAATGTTATCACCGATAAGGGTTTAATCTCCAACATTTACAAGGAACTCATACAACTTAACTAAAGGAAGATAAACAATCCAATCAAAAAATGGGCAAAAGACCTAAATAGACACTTTTTGAAAGAGGACATTCAGAAAGCCAAGAGACACATGAAGACATGCTCAAAGTCACTAATCATCCGAGAGATGCAAATCAAACCAACAATGAGGTACCATCTCACACCTGTCAGAACGGCTATCATCAACAAATCAACAAATGACAAGTGCTGGAGAGGATGTGGAGAAAAAGGAACCCTTCTTCACTGCTGGTGGGAATGCAGACTGGTGCAGCCACTGTGGAAAATAGTATGGCGTTTCCTCAAAAAATTAAAAATGGAACTGCCATTTGACCCAGCAATACCACTTCTAGGAATATATCCCAAGAAAACAGAAACACCAATCAGAAAGGATATATGCACCCCTATGTTCATAGCAGTGCAATTTACAATAGCTAAGATTTGGAAACAGCCTAAATGCCCATCAGCAGATGAATGGATTAGAAAACTGTGGTACATCTATACAATGGAATACTATGCTGCTGTAAAAAAGATGGAATTCTTACCATTTGCAACAGCATGGAAGGATCTGGAGAGCATTATGCTAAGTGAAATAAGCCAGTCAGTGAAAGATAAATACCACATGATCTCACTCATTTATGGATAATAAAGAATATTACAAAGTGTTGAACAAAAATAGAGGCAAAGAAGCATTTAACCGACTGTCAAACTATAGTGGGAAGGTAGGGGCAGGTTGTGGGGGGGCGGGGGTAAGAGATCAACCGAAGGACTTGTATGCATGCATATAAGCACAACCAACAGACTCAAGACACTGGGGGTGGGGGGACAAGGGCAAGTGCCGGCAGGTAGGGGAGGGTGGGGGAGGTCAGTGGAGAAAAAAAAAAAGAGAGAGAGAGAGAGATGTACTACTATTTGTAATACCTTAAACAATAAAATTTTAAAAAAAAGAAAGAAAGAAAGCCCTAACCGGTTTGGCTCAGTGGATAGAGGGTTGGCCTGTGGACTCAAGGGTCCCAGGTTCGATTCTGGTCAAGGGCATGTACCTTGGTTGCGTGCACATCCCCAGTGCGGGGTGTGCAGGAGGCAGCTGATCAATGTTTCTCTCTCATTGATATTTCTAGTTCTCTATCCCTCTCCCTTCCACTCTATAAAAAAATCAATAAAATATATATATTTTTAAAAAGAAGGCTTCTACAAACATAAAAGGGCCAAAATCCAGGAAATATGGTAATCTTTCAAAGTATTAGATATTAAAGAGCAAAAACAGCCAAAGAATCAATTGCTGCTCATCTAGATGTGTTGTAGGCAGCAGGAATGGCACCAGGTGTCTGACCCAGGGGGTCAGACCAAAACTAGGTTCAGCATCCTCAGTGATTGGGTTCTGGCTAGGAAAGAATTCAGAGCAAGATGCAAAACTGTAAGAGAACATTTATTGAGGAAATTACAGAGTTAGAAAAAGTAATTCCTAGAAGAAATGAGCTTAGGAAACAAGTTAGGCAAATGAAGAGTTCTTGGAGCTTGGGAGTGAGGAAGCTAATGGTAATGTGCCTGGGTGGAGAGAGAGGGGAAAGGCATGGGAGGGAGAGTGCACTGGTTCCTCCATCCTAAGGATTTTATTTTATTTCTTATTTTTAAAAACCTTTATTGTTGAGAGTATTGCAGATGTCTCCCTTTTATCCCCTACTGCCCCCCTCCACCCAGTTCCAGCCTTCACCACCCTATTGTCTGTGTCCATAGGCAATGCATATCAGACCTTTGGTTAATCTCTTTCTGCACCCCCTCCAACTCCCTTCCCTCTGAGATTCGTCATTGTTCCATATTTCCATTGCCTCTGGTTCTATTTTATTCATCAGTTTATTTTGTTCATTAGATTCCTTATTCATTTATTTTTATTTTTAGATTCAATTGTTGATAGATTTATGTATTTATTGCCATTTTATATTCATATTTTTTCTCCTCCTCCTCCTCCTGTTCCTTCTTTCTCATCTTAAAGAATGCCCTTCAACATTTCATGTAATACTGTTTTGGTGGTGGTCAACTCCTTTAGCTTTTTATTGTCTGTGAAGCTCTTTATCTGACCTTCAATTCTAAATGATACCTTTGCTGGGTAGAGTAATCTTGGTTGTAGGACCTTGCTATTCATCACCTTGAATATTTCTTGCCACTCCCTCTGGCCTGCAATGTTTGTTGAGAAATCAGTTTACAGTTGTATGGTCACTCCCTTGTAGATAACTAACTGCTTTTCTCTTGCTCCTTTTAAGATTCTCTCTTTGTCTTTAGCCCTGGGCATTTTTAATTATGGTGTGTTTTGGTGTGGGCCTCTTTTGGTTCCTCTTGTTTAGAACTCTCTGCACTTCCTGGACTTGTAAGTCTATTTCTTTCACCAGGTGGGGGAAGTTTCTGTCATTATTGTTTTCAAATTGGTTTTCAGTATCTTTCTCTCTTTTCTTTCTGGCTCCCCCATAATGCAAATATTGGGATGCTTGAAGTTGTCCCAGAGGCTCCTTACACGATCTTCATATTTTTTGGATTCTTTTTTCTTTTTGTTTTTTCTGATTAGGTGTTTTTTTGCTCCCTCCTATTCCAAATTATTGATTTGATTCTCAGAATCTTCTACTGTTGAGAATTTAGGGGAGGTCCCAGGGAAGGATCTTAATAGAATATTCAGCAATTTTCCAAGAGTGTCCTTTTAGGGTTGTAGCCTCCAGTGATTGATTGGCTGGCACCAGGGCATCAGTATTCAATGCAGCTGGTCCAGACATCAGCTATGGCTGGTTTTATTGCTGATCTGGACTTAGAGGTGAAATACAATTGAGGCCTAGATGTTATCTCTAGGGAGGAAAGGTCAGGGCCTCCAAATGGCATGACCAATGATATGCTAGGGGATGAAAAGTCACCCTATAATGGATTGTCCATTACTAGGCACCGCGGGCTTTCCATTCTAGTGACCTTCTGTACCTGGCCCATCGTCCTTGCTCTACTCAGGCCTGTCTAACTGCCTACAACAACACCCTCCTCCCCCATTCAAGGATCTTGTTTCAGAAATCTCTCAGAGAAAAGGGGTGCAGGGTCTCTTCTGTAGCTGCTGAAAGGGGGTGACATTTTTCTTCAGAGCCAAGAGAACCTTGCTCTCTGTCAGAGAGACAATGAGGCCTGGACATGGAAGGAGGTGGCAACGGTGTCTAGAGGTGGGATTGATTCCCTGAATATGAGTAGGGTTTGTAACTTGGTGGAGACAAACTGGGTTATAAATCTTAGTCTTACTGGGGCAACGCTAGAACAACAAGAATTATGACAAATGGTCCAGTGGAAGGAAAAGCATTTTAGTACTCACTGATTCCAAGTCAAAGGATGGGATAAAATGAAACATTAGTTTGGACAGTTGTAGGTAAATATTTTAGAAAACGAAATAAATTTAGGATCCAGTTCAATTCATAGGTGAAAAATAAAAATTTGAAGACAATTAACTGAATTACTTTAATATTAACAACTGTGTATTAGAGTCTATTGAAACAAAAAATTTCCCCCTAAAACCACCCTCATTGTCATTAAAGAGCCATATTAAGACCAATTCATTTACTGCATTAAGTTTAGTTTCAATTTGGCCCAGCCAGTGTGGCTCAGTGGTTGAGCCTTGATCTATGAACCAGGAGGTCACAGTTCGATTCCAGGTCAGGGCACATGCCTGGGTTTCGGGCTTGATCCCATGTGGGGCATGCAAGAGTTAGCTGATCAATGATTCTCTCTTATTGTTGATTTTTGTATCTCTCTCTAACTCTCCCTTCCTCTCTGAAATCAAGAAAAGATATTTTTTTTAAAGTTTAGTTTCAATTTGGCATGGTTGTTTACATAAACACAATAAGAATAGCAACTAACTGTATAGGCTCTTTTAAAATCTGCTTTGCTGGAATCTCATGATTGAACTTTAATGAGCTCCTCAGGTCAAAGAAGTTGAGCCACCTAGTTGCCACCAGGTTTTCCTGCAGTACCTGTAGACTTGGGTAAATTCCTCAAGTTCTTGAGGTCCCCAATGATGTCTTGAGGTTCCTTTCTTACCATCTCTATCTTTATTCCTTACCTGGAAAGACTGCCATGAACTATGTGATCAAGCAAGGTACTAGGCTTTTCTCCAAGGGGCTCTTATTGGCTTCAAAGTCATTTTCCTTCCGTAAGGCTTTCTGCTAATATTGAGTCCAGGCATGTCTCTCTCAGACATGGCATTCCAGTCAAAGTCTGGGTTGATAAAATTATAATGAGGGATAAGGTAGAGAGAAAATATATAATTTACCAAATTATTTTTACTTTATTATATATTTTTATTGATTTCAGAGAGGAAGGGAGAGGGAGAGATAGAAACATCAATGATGAGAATCATTGATCGGCTGCCTTCTACATGCCCCCTACTAGGGATTGAGTCTGAAACCGGGGCATGTGCCCTTGACAGGGATTGATCCCTGGACCTTTCAGTCTGCAAGCCAACGCTCTATCCACTGAGCCAAACCAGCTAGGGCCCAAATTGTTTTTAAAATGTCTCATATTTGGAAGATGAGTACGTCCTTGTATTTATAACAAAGTAGAAAAGAACCAAATTCTAACTCAGTATTAGCTTACTTTTGACATTTAAATTTATTTACTTAATTAAATTTATTATTCAGAAGAGCACATGCTGGGCCTTCATTTTGAGGAGTTTTATAGACTGAGCATTAAAGGAGTATCTTAGTAGAATTCATCAGCTTTATGCTGATATACCAAAATGACATTTATTCTCTTAACTTCATTTGTCCTTGGGTGTGGTCGGCAAATGGCACTAATTGGATTTCTGCTGTCTCTGTAAGTAGGGTGATATAAGCTATTTACCCTCCAGTGCAAACCATTTACTCTTCATAGGACTTACTAGATGGCTGTAGACCACTTGGCATCTAGATTTTCTCAGTGGTTGCTAACTGCTGTTTCCCTATTCCACTTGTCCAGGCTTACTGGCCTCTGTAATCTATATAACTCTCTTTTAACATTTCTCTTTATAAACCTACTAGAGGCCCGGTGCATGAAAATTCATGCACTGGGGTGGGGGGTCCCTCAGCCCAGCCTGCCCCCCTCTCACAGTCCAGGAGCCCTCAGGGGGATGTCCTACTGATGGCTTAGGCCCGCTCCTCTTGCGGGGGGGGGGGGGGGCAACTGGCCGATCAGGGGAAGGCACCACCCCCATCACCCCTCGGCATTAGAAAGGTTGAGAACCACTGCCTTAGCTGGACGTTTATGAACACGTTTTAAACACTCTCACTTGTTTTTTATTGTGTAGAAAGGGGTTTGATTTTCCCTTACTTTTCTACAGACCTTTCACTACCACAACACTCTTACTTTCAATAAACACACCTTCAGCAAAGCACAAGACATTACACCAACAGCTCTAAATCTATTTTCTAGCTTTTTTTTGTATGAAAAGGCCCAAAGTTGGTAAACTTAAGACTTGTCCAGCAGTCAGTGGTTTAACAGCTGAAATTAGTTAATTTAATCTGCTAACATAGCTAAGGGTTTTTTCCTTTCAATAAGGGTTACCCTCCAATAACTTGCATTTTAAAAGCTGGCCTAGATAAGAGATTCCAAAGTTAGCTTCTAGTAAACAAATACTGAAATAACCCGGACAACAGGTGACAGAAGTCACTAGTGGAGATTCTTAAAATTCAAACACACACACACAACTGAATGTGCTTTATCTGGTAAGCCAAAGAATACACACAAAACCCAGCAGTTCCTAGATCAGTGGTACCCTGAGACAGAAGCACAAAAATACTATATTAGCAGGCAGGGCCGTGAAGAGCCACCAGCACGGAGCGCTGGCAACACTAGGACGCGAACTCGGAGCAGCGAGCCACGCGGGGCAGCACGACAGGACAGGGATCCCGAGAGGCACACCCACGCGTCTCCGTGGGGCGAGGGGGAGCGCGGGCTCCCGCTCACCCGACCCAGGGAAGCATCCTCTCACTCGGTACAGACAACTAGGGCGCCTGTCCTTCCCGCGCGCATGCGCAGGGCGCACCCCACGCCCCGCCTCCGGCTCTACGCGCGGCCCTGCTTCCGCCACGCACGCTATGGCGGCGGCGGAGTCCACCCTTGGCCCCGCCTCCTGGGGCGGTGCGCCGGTCACTTGACGCGGCTGCGGGCTGAAGAAACACAAGGGAAGTCGCGGTCGACGTTGTCGGGACCTCCGCCACCTGAAGCCGCGGGACCCTCTGCCTCGCCGCCTGCTCCAGCCTCGCGCGCCATGCCGTCGGAGAAGACCTTCAAGCAGCGCCGCACCTTCGGTGGGTACCCCGGCCGGCTGGTGAGGGCGGCCCGGCCCGGGAAGAAAGAGGGTCCGAGGCGGCGGGCCGGGCTGGGGGCCCGGAGGTGGACGGAGGCTGGAGAGGGCTTGAGGGGCCGAGGCGGCGGGCCCGGCTAGGGGCCCGGAGGTGGACGGGGACCGGAGAGGGCTGAGAGGCCGAGGCGGTGGGCCGGGCTGGGGGGCTGGGCGCTGACGGAGGGCCTGGTACCGAAGGGCTGAGGGCCGAGGCGGCGGGGACCAGACGCCAGGCCGGGTGGAAGGCTCAGGGGCCGCGCGGGGCTAAGGTACGGGTGGCCCGGGGGCTGAGGAGTCGGGGGGTCGGGCCGCGGAAGTAGGGGAAGGGTGGGAGCTGAGGAGCCGAAGGGCCGGGCCGGGAGGGCTGAGGGCTCGGGGCCTGAGAGGCCGCGGGGTTGAGGATGGAGTCGGGTGACCGACGGGCCGAAGGTTTCCGGGAAGGGCCCGCGAGGAGGGCTGAGAGGGCTGCGGGAAAGGGGGTGGTGCGGGGGTGGGGTGCGAGCCGGGCCTGGGGCATTCACACCTGGCCCCGCGAGGGCGCCCTTTTGCGGAGGTGCTGAATCACCTTTGGCTCCTGGTCAGCCCTCTGGTCTAGGGGGGGTGGGGGGGTGCGGGGTGACTGTCCCTCCAAAAAGCGAAATCCCCTTGTGAGACGTGTTGGACTCGCGGGGAGGCCCCCCGGACGCTGGGCTGCGACAGGCCCTTTGAAGTGGTGGCTCTAGGATGCAAGTGAATCATCTCCAGGTAAGTTGTCCTGATCCCAGGTGGGCACTGGAAACGTCAGTGCTTTAATGGAGAGAAGGGGTGAACGCTGGGGAGCCCCTGAACCTGCGGTTTCTGCACCCCCCCCCCCCCCCCCCGCTCTGGCCAGTGTGGACCGGACGTGCCGGGCGGGACATCTCGATCTGCTGGTGGCAGTAGAGCTAGGGTGGGTGGCTTTGCCTCTTGGCTTGCCAGTGCATTCTTGCTTTTATGCCGGTAGTAAATCAAAGCAGTTCTCTCCCACTTTCGACTAGAAACCCAACTTAGGCTTTCTGGCGTTTGGTTGAAATTGAAAGTAACACCATCATAATCACTGCTGCACAACAATGATGAGAAGGAAGTGATGAGTGCTCGTAAGCAAGAAAATTCTGCAGTAACAACGTGGCCTCCGTGGATGTCTGTCTGTAGGACTTGTTTATGGCAGCTCGGGGAGGACAGGTAGAGGAGGGGAGCACCAGGCTCCTTCCACTGCACCGGGAAGGTCCCTTCCCGCGGTAATCTTTTTTTTTTTTTTTTTTCCCTCCCCCGCGGTAATCTTGACGGTCTTAAGCAGTGATACCTTTATCTAGATTTCTGGAGTCTAGAAAGAGGTGAGCGTTCATTTGAGCTTGGATAGGGTTTTCTAGATCTCAGGATTGATAAGTATTTGATTTCTTGTGCCTGAGAAGTTTCAGTAAATGAAATGCATGTTGGCCTGCTGAGCATATCTTTTCAAACAATTCCTTAGGTAGTTTGTTGGTTCAGAAGACTTAGACGTGCCTTTTTAATTAAAAATTTTCCCTTTAGAGACCTTGGTGAACTCATTATTATTTAGCTTTTTTGCAACCCTGAGAATGGCATTTAAAGCAGATTTGCAGTATCTGGCTTCAATCCTCACTGACTCTGGCATTTGAAAGTTAACTGGGGACATTTGTGTGGGAAAGATGCCCATTTTCTCATGACTGAAACTATACTTTCCTCGGCTTAAAGGATTTTTAGGTTATTCTGGAGAATTAAGTTCTAATTTATTGGAAGGATTTCACCTGGAACCTGTGACTCCGGAAGTAAACAAGCAGGAATGCCGCTTCCCTCACCCCCTCCCCATTAGTGTATCTTACATACAAGGTGGGCAAAAGTAGGTTTACTGTGCCATTACATTATTTTGTATTAATAAAGTTATTGTAATAATCATAATCTGCATGCCATTTTTCATATGAACAACTGTAAACCTACTTTTGCCCACTCTGTATATTGTATCTGCTTTCTCCTTTCCTCACCTTTCCTTCCCACCCCCTTTTCTAAGATCTCTTTAATAGTCATTTTGCAGAAAAGTATCAAATATCTCTTAATGACTACTACCTTTCTTTGCTCCTGACTTTCATAACAGCACTGATAATTGAGTTTTCAGAGATTTGTAGCACAGTAAATGAGGGGAATTAATTCTTTGGTGAGAACCTCTATACTGTAGAATCTAAGAACAACCCTAGTTAGCTTGAGCAGTTTTATCTCTTTCCAAGTGAGTGAGTTTAGGTTAGTTTAAAATTGAATATAGCTCTGTTGATGTCTTATACTATGATTGGCAGGGTTGGAATGGATCTTAGGGCCCACCCCAAACAACCCCTTTTGTAGCTAAAGAAACTGGGTGGGGCCCAGAGAGGTGAAGAACATGGTCCACCTAGTGGCAGAGTCTGGACTTGTCCTTGTAAACTTGCGAGATGATTTTCTTCCATCCTCTGGGTAGGTAGCCATCATTTCCAATACGTGAAGTGGATCAACACTCTGAGTCGAAATGCATAGTGAATCCTTGCAGATGTTTTGAAAAATATAATAAATTTGAAAAGTTTTATTTGACCAAACAATTTTGGATTCAGTCTTCTCAAATGTTGTAATCATTTCACTCCATTTTCTTCTGGAGTTGGCCAGTTTATTTAATATCAGAACTGTTTCCCAGACACTGTTCTGCTGAGATTCAATGATAAACATAGGTCTTAAGCTTCTCCATTAAAATCAAAGGGTTTGGCCCTGGCTGGTCTGTCTCAGTTGGGGGTCGTCTTGTGCACTGAAAGGTTGCCACTTGGATTCCAGGTCAGGGCGCATGCCTAGGTTGTGGCTCAATCCCTGGTAAGGGGTGTGCAAGAGGCAGCCAATGGATGTTTTGCTTTGACATCCATGTTTCTCTCTCCCTCCCCCTTCTCTCTCTAAAAGTGAGCAAAAACTCTTTTAAAGAAATAAATATTAAAAAATAATGAAACAGTTTGCATGTCTCAGGGGAAGTGTGTGTTGGTCTAAAATAGCTTCAACAACTCTTAATAGGTAGATGAGAGAGATTTATGCCAAAACCTGGGTAGCACTCCACGATGGATTGGATATTATGTTTATGATTTATAAACAGATTGGGAAAATACTTATTATGCTTCCATTTTGCTCAGTGAAATTAATCCTGGAAAATATAAGTGAAGTTTTACTTTGAAGTTTTACTTTAAATGCTCTGGGGGATTTTAAAGCAACTTTGCAAGTGATACGTTGGTAAAATAAGGTGCCTTAGACTCCTGTCCTCCATTTTTATCTGTTTGTAAGGCTTGTGAGGATTCTTAGAGACAGGAGGGAAAGGAATCTGGGGAAGTGCATATATTTATTTTTAATATATTTTATTGATTTTTTTATAGAGAGGAAGAGAGAGGGATAGAGAGTTAGAAACATCGATGAGAGAGAAACATTGATCAGCTGCCTCCTGCACACTCCCTACTGTGTGTGTGCCCGCAACCAAGGTACATGCCCTTGACCAGAATCGAACCTGGGACCCTTGAGTCCACAGGCCGACGCTCTATCCACTGAGCCAAGCCATTTAGGGTTGGGGAAGTGCATCTTGATGTGCATTTGGAGCAGTATTTCCATTTTACAGTTTTTATTTGTTCGTTAGCTATCTTCTGTGTACAAGCTTGAGCCCTGGGAGAATACAGAGATGACGAGAGCTGGGTCCCTGACTGCCAGGGGCAGTCTGACAAATAAACAGATTATAGCACTGAGAAAATAATTGAGTTAAAAGAATTTTTTATCTGTGTTGTTGGTATGCTCCTGTCAAATGTACTATTCACCTCTGAAGATAACTGTTTAAAAAGGTCGTTAGTTTGAATCTTGGTCAGGGCATTTGCCCAGGTTGTGGGCTTCATTCCGAGTACAGGAAGCCACCGATGGGTGTTTCACATCGATGTTTCTCTCTCTTCCTCTTTCTAAAATCAGTAAGAGTGAGGTATCAGCATATACCATATTTACTCAGTTGCTTCAGGCACCTGGCCAAGACACTAAAGACATTCCTATGCTACTCTTTTCACCTGAAAGAAGCCACTTGTCTTTAATAAAAATAATCACTTTTTCTCTTCCTTTTATGGCCATATTTTGGGGATAAATCAAAATAACGAGAACTTTTGACACTATAGTTTCTGATTTAGAAGCCTCTCATTTAGAACCTATTTTGATTTTCTTTCTTCATTTACCAAAATAAATCAGTTTCCTTGTGTAAAAAAATCTTTCCCTTATGCCTAAATGTTTTTTGTTTGCTTGCTTAAATATGTGTGTGTTTTTTAATATATATTTTTATTGATTTCAGAGAGGGAGGGAGAGAGAGATAGAAATATCAATGACGAGAGAAAATCATTGATCGGCTGCCTCCTGCATGCCCCCTACTGGGGATCGAGCCAGAAACCCAGGCATGTGCCCTTGACTGGAATCGAACCCGGGACCTTTCAGTCCACAGGCTGACGCTGTATCCACTGAGCCAAACCAGCTAGGGCAAATATGTTTGTTTGTTTTTTAATTGATTTCAGAGAGGGAGGGAGAAGGAGAGATAGAAACATCAATTATGAGAATCGTTGACTGGCTGTCTTCTGCATGCTCCTCCTCCTCCCCACTGGGGATCAAGCCCACGACCTGGGCATATGCCCTGAGCGGGAATCGAACCATGACCTTCTGGTTCATAGGTCAATGCTCAAGCACGCCAGCTGGGCTATGCCTAAGTGTTTTCATTTACTTTTTAGATTCATTAGGACAAGTTTTTAAGTAAGGAACACATTCCCGTGTATATTAGTTATCATCCACTTGCTAGAGTGAATTAAATTCTGATTTCCTCTAGCCTCTGAAATAATTTACCCTGACAATATGGAGATTTTTGTTGTGAAGAGAGCTGATACTAAGTCTGGATGGTAGAGTACCTTTTCTTGGATGGGAGAGTCATAGGGACAGGTCTTAGAGCAATGAGAAGGATAATGTAAAGAAAAAACTCCTCCTCTTGTATGTCTCCTCTATTCTCGGTATTCTACTAAATACTTCACTTCTGACACCAGACATGTGGGTTTCCCACACATCAAGCAGTTCAGCTGGGTGTCCTACAATTTACCTCAATTCTAACACTATCTCCCTGGTGATAGCCTCAGATCCAGCAAGTTAAGGACTCAGTCCCGCAAGACTGCCCCTCCCTCACTAACACTTCAGCGACTAATTGCAAGTGCAGGTTGTTACCTGTGCTTCTGACCAGCTGACCTCCTCTCTTTTCCAGGTGGTCAGGGAGTGAGGCTGAATGTTTGAACCCTCTAATCTTTGTTGGTCCCCTGGCAACCAGCCCCCATCCTTAAAGGCTTTCTCAAAATCACCTCATTAACATAAATCAGGTGTGGTTGAAAGGGGCTTATTATGAATAAGGAAAGATCTTTATCACTCATATAGGAAAATGTAAGGGTTTTGGGAGCTCTGTGCCAGGACCAAATAGGTATTTCTTGTTATAAGTCACAGTGTCACAGGTGAAAACCAATAGGTTAAATTTACTATTAATAATAGCTAAATTTATGTTTACCTCATGTATTGAATAAGAATATGCACTGGGAAGAATCAATGAGTTTGCAGTCGTCTTTGTCTATAGAAAATATGTTTTTATTTTTTTAAATATGTTTTTATTGATTTCAGAGAGGAAGGGAGAGGGAGAGAGAAATAGAAACATCAACAATGAGAGAGAATCATTGATCGGCTGTCTCCTGCATGCCCCACACTGGGGATCGAGCCTGCAACTCTGACTGGGAATCGAACCATGACCTTCTGGTTCATAGGTCGATGCTCAACCACTGAGCCACACAGCTGGGGGCAAATATGTTTTTATTTAGTAGTTTATCTTTAGAGCTGGTTTAAACATGTTGGATGGGAAAATAGAAATAGAACTTACGTTCATATTTGAATATGGGAATTCAATAGTTTTTATGGAGAATACTAATTTTTAAAAAAAATCCAAACCAAAATGGCAGTGATGTTAAAATAAATTCGTATTTATATAGGTCATGGCATCTTTTTTTCTGGAGCTACTAGTATCAGCACTTTCTCAGGAAGTTCATTACATTGATCTTTTATTTGCAAATACATACCATGAGAATGAATCCTACCATAGTAAATCAAGGTGATTTTATTAATTTTTGTTAGGTTTTAATTAATGCCATCTTAATCATATGTTCATGTATTGCTTTATACATGACATGTCCCTCCAATTATATTGTCACCTTATTGAGAACTGGACTTGGCTTGTTTTTTCCCCCTATATTCCACAGACAGCCTAATACAATAGTTGAAAATATAAATAAGGGCTTATATTAAGGGGGAGAATACAGAGATATTCTCAAAAAAGTATTCAACAGTAGACTTTGTGTTTATTTGGGGCACTGTACAGAACTATTTAAACTCAAATAGGGCATTCTTTTCTCTCTCTGGTCTTATAACTCCTGATAGAATCATGTAATTAATTGCATGTTGGTTTCCATATAATTGCCCTTGGCCTCACATACCAACCTTTGCCAGATATGAAGTGTTAGTGCTTGGTTTCTTTCAATTCTAGAAAGATGCGTCTACTGTTTTGCTCTGCCACAGATAAAGATAGCTGAATTAAGATATAGAACTCAACCAGCAAAAATGCAGGAAACAAGCTGCATTAGGGTCCTTCATAATGCCTATATTTCTTTTCATTGCAGAACAAAGAGTAGAAGATGTCCGGCTTATCAGAGAGCAGCATCCGACCAAAATCCCGGTAGGTAGTTTCAGATACCTGTGTATGTTTCAGTGGTTAATAATGTATGCAGCCCTGGCCAGTGTTAAGAGTGTCAGCCCGCACACCAAAGGGTCACGGGTTCGATTCCCAGTTAAGGGCATGTACCTGAGTTGCAAGTTCAATCCCTGGTCCTGTTTGGGGCGTGTGCAGGAGGCAACCAATCCATGTCTGTCTGTCTATCTCTCTTTTCCCCTCTCCCTCTCCCTCCCTCTTCTCTTCAGTGGGGAAAAAAAAAATATGTCCTTGGGTGAGGATTAAAAAAGAAAAAAAAAGAAACTCCATTGCTAAATTCTATAGAAGCTTTCATGTTTGGCTTTCTGGCTGGTCATCTGATACCAAAGTAGGGAAAAGAAGATGAAAGATCCATGGGGGGTGGGGGGGTGGAGGGCTGTAAAGTGTAAAGAAAAGATAATAAGATGGATCTGCTCAGCAGTTTCACACCTGTAGGATTCTATAGTAAAAGACATGTTCTGGTTGGTCTGGCTGGAACTTTCACAATAATGTGTGCTTGTACTTGGGGTTAACATATGGCTTAGCGGTGAGCCTTCTGGAGAATTACCTTAATTTTAAGTGTTATTTTTTTGTTGTTGTTTTGTTTTTTTACTTTTAAGTACCTGCTATGTTTATTTACTAACAGGTGCTACCCCTTGGAAACAAATAGCCAGCCCAAATGTCTGCCAGAATTAGTTCTACAGAATCCTTTTGAAATGTGAATATCTGTGTACATTAAAAGTCATCTTTTTTGTTAATAGTTTCAGGTTTTTTTGTAGAAATCACATATTTGTACTTCCATGTATGTGTTTGTGACACACTGCACAAGTTTGAGAAGCAGGCTCACAGCCACTCGCACGTTGAGAATATGATGGTGGATGGATGGACACGGCACAGGCAGTTTCCTGGCCCTCCAGGCTTCATTCCCCAGTGGTGACTTTTTTTCTGTGCTCCTGTCCATAGCCCTTACCATTAAGTGAAATTTTGAGAAGGTACTTTCAGATCTAGTAAAATGCCTTATTCTGAGTTATGCATCTGGTCTCCCCAATTAGAAGAGTTAAAGGAAAAGTTTAAAGAAATAAGAACTGAAAAGTAAAACAATCATTTTAGGTGATTGAATTTTCATGGATATCACCACCAAGTAGTGAATAGAAGCAGCTAGAACAGCTTCTCCCCAAGCAGACCAGACTCAGCAGCTGAAAGCAGAAGGTACCCAAAGTCATGTTATCTAGCATTTTCCAGACTGCGGTGTGTTCCTTTAACAAAGGATTCTAAGATCTTGAATTTTTTCTTCTCATTCCTTACTTCTGCTTCTTTCTGGGCCAAGAATCTATGATTTCTGTATTGGCTCTGATTTCTGCTACCACTTAAACCTAGGCAGGTATAGTCTATCCACTGATTCTTCCTTGTGGATATCATGCTCTGAACACATAGCCATAGATAAACTCGTCATTTTAACGAGGAAGGTGATGATAGCTTCACTTTTTTTTCTCTACAGAAAGGAAGTATGGCAAGGAGCTAATGGATTTATTTCAGTTTATAATGTGAAACCATTTTTGTTTCCTGCGTATTTCAAGATCCTTGACTTTAATACTTAAAGAAATAGCAAGGATATTTTATCAAAATTAAAGAAATCTTCAAGTAACAAATTGAAGATTTGACCTCTACTTATCAAATATTTACTTAGGATTATTTTCATGTCAAATAGAGAAACATGTCTCTAGTATAAAGAAAAACTTAGTCTAGCCCAGCTGGTGTGACTCTGTGGTTGAGCATTGACCTGTGAACCAGGAAGTTACAGTTCGATTCCTGGTCAGGGCACATGCCCAGATTGCAGGCTTGAGCCCCAGTGTGGTGCATGCAGGAGGGAGCCAATCAGTGATTCTTTCATCACTGATGTTTCTCTCTCTCTCTCTCCCTCTCCCTTCCTCTCTGAAATCAATAAAAGTAAATTTTTAAAAAATCCACCTTAATACTTTTATTAAGGTTCCTGCCATGCCACAGGAAATGGTGGTATTAGAATTGGTACAGATTCATATCTTTACACTTAAGCTGCTACCAGTCTCTCTGTTCTGAAACTTAGGGTCTTTTTCTGATTAGGTAGTATATTTTCATGGTTCCAAATAACAGAATACTTAGCAGTTTCTTCCTTCACCCTGCTCACCCCGCTGGAGGCAGCTACTTTGTCTCTTGTGTACCATTTTGTAAGAGATATAGAGCTATGAGGAAACTAACAAATGTGCTAGTTACAACATAGGAAGTATTTTATTTTTCTCTCTTAGTGACTATTTTAAAATCACATTTCTGGCTTCATTTCTAGGTGATAATAGAACGATACAAGGGGGAGAAGCAGCTTCCTGTCCTGGATAAAACCAAGTTTCTTGTACCTGATCATGTCAACATGAGTGAACTCATCAAGATAATTAGGTAATCACCTTTTTGGTTTTTTATTTCTTTAGGTAACTTCTCATTTTTTATTTTAGAGAGGAGGGGGAAAGGAAGGAGAGAGAGAAAGAGAAACATTAATGTGAGAGAAACATTGATTGGTTGCCTCCCGAGTGTGCCCCACTAGGACTGAACCCAAAATCTGGGTATGTGCCCCGATTGGGAATCAAACCTACCACCTCTTTTGTTGTTGTTAATCCTCACCTGAGGATATTTTTCCATTGATTTTTAGGGAGAGTGGAAGAGAGAAAGACAGAGAAGCATCGATGTGAGAGAAACACATCGATTGGTTGCCTCCTGCACAAGCCTTGACCATGGCCCTGGCCAGGGAGGAGCCTGCAACCAAGGTACATGCCCTTGACTGGAATTGAACCGGGACCCTTTGGTTTGCAGGCTGACGCTCTATCCACTGAGCCAAACCAGCTAGGGTGAACCCACCACCTGTTGGTGTAGGTCCCATCCTGATACTCCAACCAAGCCACACCAGCCGGGGCTTAACTTCTTCTTCTTTTTTTAAAAAATATGTTTTTATTGATTTGAAAGAGGGAAAGGGGAAGAGAGAAACATCAGTGATGAGAGAGAATCATTGACCGGCTTCCTCCTGCATATCCCCTGCTGGGGACTGAGCGCACAACTTAGGCATGTTCTGATGGGAATAGAACTCTGACCTCCTGGTTCATGAGTTGATGCTCAAACACTGAGCCACACCAGCTGGGCTTAAGTTCTTATTCTTTATCACACTTACAGATAAATCTTTAGTTCTGATTAAAATTATGCAAGCTTAATAAGATGTTTCATTTCTTAGTTTTTTATATTTCTTATCTGCTAGATCTCATGTCCCTTCTGATCCTTTCATAACATCTAGTGTAGATGTCCTTTAATCAGAAAAGTTACAAGTTTTGTGTAGCAAAATTAGTAAAAGAATTCAGATTTGGTATAGTGGTAATAAATTGTACCAGCTTAGGTCTTTGTTTGTAAATATTTTGAACTATTTTTCTCACATTTTAGACACTAATGACACTCTTCAGACAGCATAATAGTTTAAAACTCAAGGTAGGCCCTGACCGGTTTGGCTCAGTGGATAGGCATCGGCCTGCGGACTGAAGGGTCCCAGGTTCGATACCGGTCAAGGGCATGTACCTTGGTTGCGGGCACATCCCCAGTAGGGGGTGTGCAGGAGGCAGCTGATCGATGTTTCTCTCTCATCGATGTTTCTAACTCTCTATCCCTCTCCCTTCCTTTCTGTAAAAAATCAATAAAATATATTTAAAAAATAAAAAAAATAAAAATAAAACTCAAGGTAGTAAGAATAACTTAAGGATTATCACTAATATTGATCATGAATATAATCATAGAAAATGTCTTGTGCTTTGTGAGAAGAAATACTAGTCATCATTGGTAAGGTATACACTTAATTTTGCCAGAAGCAGCATTTACAAAATCTTTATACTTTCAAAATCAATTAGTGGGTGATATTTTTACATATGTTCCCTACTTATTGATATATCAATATTTTTTCACATTTTCTTTCAATAGAAGGCGCTTACAGCTCAACGCTAATCAAGCCTTCTTCCTGTTAGTGAATGGGCACAGCATGGTGAGTGTGTCCACACCGATATCGGAAGTGTACGAAAGTGAGAAGGATGAAGATGGATTCCTGTATATGGTATACGCCTCTCAGGAGACATTTGGAATGGAACTGTCAGTGTAAGACTAGAAAAATACATCTGTTCTAGAATTTTTTAAACCCTTACCAACGAGGGAAAAAGGGATGTTACCAACTGAGATTGGATCAGTTCATCTAAATCACAGATCATCAAAACAGTAGTGTCTTGCCTAGGAGTTTTAGAAAGTTGTTTTTGTACTTTAAGCAGAAAAACTGAGCTCCAAGCGAGCAAATTCAGCTTTGGAAAACTATATTATTTAACCTAGGCTGTCTTGTTTTAAAGTTTAAAAATAAAATACTTTGCATTCTAAGTTACCAATAAAATAGATCTTCAAGTTATTTTAATGTTCTTTCCCCAATAGGAACTTGCATTTTGAGCATTCAGAGACAGTAAGTCAGAACCTGCCAACTTTTTATTGAAGGGTTTCTATCCAACTAGAGAAATCTCAAGCATAGCCCCCAAAACACATTTGCCATAATAGTCTGCAAAAAGCAGGCTAAATGGAGGTGTATAAGAAAACTGTGAACTGGTGTTAAAGATTCCTGATTCCTATCAAGTATACCCAAGGCAACGAATGCTCTTGCAGTGTTAGGAAGTTCTTGTGTGTTCTCTAGACAGTAACATACATGATAACACCACTGCTCAGTGGAAACCTTCAATAATTTATTTTGGTCAAGTTTCTCAAAAGGCGCAGAGGAAAAAAGTGACTTTTCTTCTGTTTTGGATATTCTCTGATCAAACAGCTCAAAATAGTGCCTACTTTGGTAAATAAACAAGCACTTGTATCAGTTTCATTCTTTAGGATAGTGGTAGAAATTACAGAATCCTGCAGAGGATTCATGTTTTATGTTAAGTGTGTGACTAAAATATGTTGTTAAAAAGTTACCACATTTTAAAAGAGTATTTCAGTTATCAGTTAGGTCAAGCAACCATTGAAATTCCCCCACTCTAAGCGCATGTCAGTTGTGAAGAAAGCAGTAAAAGGAGATACTCTTCACAGATATTAATGTCAAAAGTTAAACATTTCCCACGTCCAACCAGAATAACAATACTTCCTACCTGCATGATTATTTACTATTTTCATGGAAATATCACAAAAAGATCACAGACCACTTAGACTATATGTAGCAGGTCATGATTTGCCTTTGTGTATTTAGATATGTATGGAATACTTGTATCAGTTAGTGGAAATTTACTATAATGTTGGGATTAGACAATATTACTGTGTATGGGCCCTCACTCCCCAAACTCCTATCACTTACTCCTACCGCTGCATGCGTCTGTCTACATGGCTAACTTTTAATATGTATATTTTTACATTATGTACATTCTTAATTGGCCTGTCTTGTTTAGCTTGTCACTATATCTGACATTCTTGTAACTACTGTGTGATCAATAAGATTCCTATAAGAAATTCTGCTTTTTAAAAAACAATACCATGCTGAGAGGGACGACTTATCCCACGTTAATGGGGAGTCACTCTATATTTATAGGATCTTTAAAACAAATACATTTTAAAATGAACTAAGGTGAATAAAGGCACAACTAAAAACTGTCATTAAAGCTCAATTTAATGGACCAGTGTTTGAGACTTGCAGTCCTGTATACTGTCTGTACTAGCCAAAGCCGAACAGTATCCCTCCTAACAAGAAGCATCAGGCTGGTTTTGCTGGGCTGGGGAGCAGTTGGGTGGAGTGACACCTCTGAAGGTCTCCTGTCAGGGGCATCTTCACTGTGGTCAAGGTTCTGCCACTTGGTCTTGTCCTTACAAAACTATCCTGAGAACTTGTATGCCACAAAGGAGGAGGAGGATGGATGTGGGACGTAGGTGTTTTGTGGGAATACACACTTGAAAACATTGCTCTGAAGGAACAAAGTAAAACACAAAGGTATAGAGTATATGTATGTGCAGTCAAGATGGCATGACTCATGGTACCTTAGTTTACTGGGGAGCTGCATCAGGTAAAGATATAATGCAAACGCCAGCCAAGTAGTGGCCAGTGTTACTCATTTGGAAAACTAGACCTGGACCCAACTCAAGTTCAAATAGGCACTGCAGTGTCTGTGGAAGGGAACAGGAGCGGGTTGAGGAAACACCCTGCTTCCCTGAGTCTCTTGTTCAGCAGATGTGCACGTGCTCCGCATCGGGCTGCCAGCTGTGTCTCATTTACTTACCTAACAGTAGCCTGAAAAACCAAGAGGCCTTACGGACCTTTATGGGGAAAAAGCACCAGAATTCTCCCGCTAGTGCTTGGCACTGCTCATGACAAAAATGCAGTCCTAGGCATACTCACACTGCCAACCTCTCAAATCCAGAGGACAGAGCTTAAGATGGTAAGGGCACATTCACCATGCATTTGGGAATGTTTAAAGAAGCTTAGGTTTATTAACACTTACCTTGATTGTTATGAAACCATCTTATACCCCAATCAAGAATTCACATTTCTGTCCATACCAAGGACATTTGTTAAAAACCTGGGAACCTTGACAGAAACCAGGTTTAAGACAGTATTCCTTTTGTAAAGCTGGGAAGGCAGAAAGGATTGACTCCCTAGTTTAGAGATCAAGAATTGTGAATTATATGAAAAGATATGTGCTTCATATTTGAGGCAAAGACCCAATAAAATGAAAGTTTTTATTTTCATTTTTTTTTATTTTCAGTACATTAAATTTACTCATAAAAACATTCTAAAAATGTACAATTTTTCCTTTTTAACAAAGTATAATAAAACATAAAAACCCCAAAAACAATACTTGACATTTACAATTCAAAATCAAATTAGCAGAATATTAAATATTTACAAAACTATATTTTTAAAAAATATTTATAAAGTTACATGCAATTTTGTAGAACTGACAAAAGAATGGCTCAAAAATGGGAGACTTTTCCTTCATTCCTAAAAAGAAAATATGTTCAATAGAAGCTGTGAAGATTCTTAAGTATACGAGGTCTTCAGTTTCAGTACCAAAGCCTTTGTCTTTGTGCATGTAAAAACTTACCCATGTGAGGGGCTTGTTACAATACCCGACCGGCACGCCCCTCCCTCCACTAACAGTGTAGTAACATTGACCTTTGGCCTCAACCAGCACAGTATTTAGTTTTGTGAATGTTGATTAGAGATACTTTCTTTCATAACCTTGGGACTTGTCAATAATTGAGCCTCTTCAGAACCCAGGGCTTTAAATGTCACCTGACTCATTCTTTGGGAGTCATCTGTACTTTGGAAAGGATGGCCAATGGGATCAGGTTCCACAGGCCCATCCTCTGAGATGGGGGGGTCAAGCTGAGCAGAGACATGGTTTCCCTTATAACCTTTAAGACTCTTCAATGGGTAACACCATCAGTCAAACTAGCAAGGCATCAAATAAACCACCGTGAAAGTAGGAGTGACAAAATGATAGGGAGTGAAGAGGGGAGGGTGCAACCCAATTCCCACTTGTCAAGTGCTCACTAGAGACACTGGAGTGAGTGAATGAGTGCAAGCCTCAGTCAGCCTGTGCTCAGATAGGGAACACATTACAGCTGTGTGACGTCAGGCAAAGTTACTACCACTGCTACTGCGCCTCCATACATAATGTGTAGTGTAAACTAACTATGTTGACTTCTTGTGATAAAGGACTTATAGAATTCTAAATATAGTGAATTAAAATACTCAACCTACGAACTACTATATCAACAAGCTGACTCCTGTAATCTTTTGGAGATTATATAGATGATGCTGGTTATTTTAAATATCCAATCATATACCGGCTTTCAAAAAATAACTTTGTTTTTTATTAGAAGTGCTAGCTCCCATTTCCTCAGTGCTCTTTAACAATTAGGAGTTTTAATGTTTAAACATTTTCCTATTTTCAGTATGACCATGGAACAAAAATTAGAAAATAAGGTAGAAAATTGACAGTCTTGCTTTTAAAAAAAGATGAAATAGTTGTTTCATCCCAACATTGTATTCTACTTTGATCTGTACATTCTACTTTCCCCATTCTTGGAGATAAAAATGGGGTTAGAAACTTTAATATATGACAGACTACATAAAGCAAAGTGGCTGGTGCCACACCTACCTGGTTGCCACAGCACTTGGAAACAGCCACGATTTCAGGAAAACGACTAAGTAGTTGAAAGGATCAGTCTGATCTGTGTTTCTAACGTGAGGACATCTTCTGAGGAAATGCAAAATGCTCTTTTAGGCCTACTGACTGTGGTTGCTTTCGGAGAGAAACTCATCAGAGATAATGCTGCTAGCAAATATTCCCAAAGCCAAATATGCAATTCACTTGGGAAGAGATCTGATGGATCAGCAGCTTTGTGGCCTGTGTATCTCATATTTACATTTTACAATTCTCAACTTGGAATGACCTCATTGGAAATGTCACACCACACACATACTTTCAAAGAAACTGGGAATTTTTCTAAGACCTTTGATGACTGGAACACAGCCACACAATGTCTGAACTTATTTAGCTCAATTTGAAGGTCATACTTCAAAGTTTGTTTTAATTTTCTGTTGTATTTAATGCTAATCTCTAATATTTATCAAAATAGTTATAAGGGTGACAAAAGACACTTTCATTTCCAATACTGACCATTAAAACAAAGAAACCTAAATATGACTTTTTTCTTTTGTTATGAGTCAGTTTTCCACAATTTCACTGTGTTGAAATAGGATTTATTTAAAATATTTCTTTGTTTAAAAAACCAAAAAATTTAAAAGTTTGGCTTTCAGCACATATCCAGGCCACTGTAATGGCCTTCAGAAATATTAAAATCGTAAACATCAATGAACACTCTAAGTCTTCCTTTAACATAACATGACAAGTTCCAGTCTAATATTCTTTAAGGCAAAGTTGTGTCAGTTCTCATTATTTTGACATTTTTGTAGTGTTTATAATTTAAGAGATCAATGTAACATTCCCCCAAAAAACTGTTGTAAGCATCAGCTTTGCTTAAAAACTGTATGTAATAATACTGTGTACCAGGAAGAGATATAAGAATACAGAGGTCTGTCAATTCTGCATTGCATAGAAATAAAACTCTACTAAAATAAAACTCTAAAAAACTCTACTAAAAGCCTTCCATTAAAAAAAAAAAAAAGTAACAACTTTCTGCTTTAGTTTCCAGGAAGCCAGGAAACTGATCTCAAAATTTGAAACCTCACATCACAATGCCTCAAATTCTAGAGTATTCTTTTTATTTACATCAATTTTGTTTGAGGCTGATTGTCCCATTTTAAGAATGTTCTGAATATCATGTTTTCTCTTTTTAAATAAATATTCAACTGCAAAAATCCCTGGGTAAAGCCTTCCCGATTAATATTTTAATACCGAAGGCGTTAGCATTTAAAATAATATTTGAGCAGAAAATTCCCTTTAGACTTGAAGATTTAAGTTCCTAAATTTCAGATCAGAAAGCTCTCATTGCAATAGGGTGAAATTGAGAACTGTGTGGTGAGGACTTTATTTCCCACCTCAAAAAAACTAGACTTCTGCAGATCCTGTAGCTCTGTCCTGTTGGTGTGGTCTCTTTTAGAGTCTTATCATTTTCTATTGTAGCCTTCCAGGTTTTCAACAGAACTAATACAAAATAAGTCAACAGGAGAAAATTGCAACTCTTTCGCTCATAAATTACAGGACTGTATTATTGTTGAAATGTGTATCTCAAGTGTGAATCTGTAACAGTAAGCCTTGGGAAGGCTAGGTAAGATTTTAAAAAACTTGAAAACTTTGCTAAGGATAGATAGCATCTGTGAGAGCCAACTCACAAAGGCCGTGCTGTTACCGTGTGTCTGCAAGAGCTCCTTTGTGGTGGAAGATGACAGGCCTCAAAGCTTTGACAACTAGGGATTTTCTGGGACTTGGACCCTTAGAAATTAAGTTGTTGCAAGTAACTACTTCTACTTAATAATGTAGTTTAAATTTATTTGCAGAAAAAATTAAAAACCTGAAACTGCTACAAAGTGTTTTACGGAGGGAAGTAAATACTAAGATCTCTGTTGTGTACAAAGTGACTAGCCTGCTGGTGCCAACTCTTTAAAGACAGATTCTCTGAATATCTTGCACTGACTGCTCTCAGGGAGTTTGTCTCCAGAACTGCAGAGATTGACATCAGTTTACATTCTTCTGTAGTGCAATCCCTAAAAAGCCCAGAAATTAGTGCCTAACCACTTTAGGAACAAAACAAAACGAAGGTGACATTTTCCCTCACCCAGGGGTGTCAAGAGTCCGACTGGTGGAACTCCACTTGGAGAACTCCAACCTTCAGTTCTCGATTCCGATCTCGCGTAGCTGCCCTGGAATTACGTGTGAGCCTAGAAGGACCAATGACAGCAATGCTCTTCCAGAGACGGGAGGCCTCTGCACTGCCATCAAGGGTGGAGGTGGCCAATTTCACCTGCTGTGGAGATACCCACTAGGCAAGTCCTGACATCAAGCTCCAATCTAGGATTTTGGCAATAAAACTGAGTTTGATGCACTCCTATGCTAGGTTTTCTATCCAGTCTAATAAAGTAAAGCACCTTTGGATTAAAAATATTAAGCTCAACAGCAACTAGACTTCTCAGTTTTGTATTTAATTTTCCTTATGTCTCCATGGCTTAATAGTGTTCTGTTGCCAGAGAAAAATATCAATCTGTGGAGTCCAGACTTTCTGCTGGAGGGGCATATTTCAACCTAAAAGTACCTAGAGAGAGGGAAAAAAAGAGATCAAATTTGAATCACTGTAGAATTACTACAAACAGCTGATCTGTCCAAAGTTATTTCCAGAGTCACTGGTCAAAATTCAGGTGCTGGGAATCTAGACCACCTGTTCTAACCACTGCCAACCCCCCTCTCCCACCCCACAATTGATGCAAATTTACTAGTTTTCTAAAAATCAGACAAGGGGTGAAATGACTGAAGTTACCAATCCATTCCTTGATTCTTTTTAGGAGTGCTTTTTCTGGGACTCCCAACAGCACATAGCTGGTTGGCCATCCAGGATGCATCCTCTCGGGACATGCGTCCTCTGGGGACAGGGCCCCGTGCTCTGGGCTCGCGGCATCAGGACATGCAGCACAATCTCTATCAACAGGGGTTGCCATAGCCCAGTTGCCCCACCTGCCACCAGACCTACTGAGTCTGAGCTGTTAGTCTTACAGTTCTCTAGGTCAGCAGTCGCCCACTGGACCGAAAGGCTGGTGACCACTGGTTTAAGGAAACCTTTGCAGCAGCAGTCGCCAACCGGTGGTCTGTGAGGTCCGAAAGGTTGGTGACTGCTGCTCTAGGTGACTAAGATACACAGGCAGGTCTGGAAATCACAGGTTTAGAGCAACCTTCACATCTACAGAGATCAAGTGACTTTATAAGACTGCACAGTGAATAGCCACAGAGCTGGGACCAATTTTCCCAATGCCCGGTTTAATCATCTTTCCAAAACCAACAGCAAGAACAAATCCACTGTAATAAATACATCAACCATACGTGTGAATTTGACTAAAGGAGACAAAAGAGAGTGAGTGGGAGAAAGGGGGGAAGGCAGAAGATGGTAGAGCAGTGAGAATGACATCACACACACACACACACACACACACACACACACACACACACCAATAGCCATGGCACCCTGTGGGGAGAGCAGAAGTGGGGATACCAACGTCCACCCGCAGCGTTTGAACTTGTGCTATATGCCCTAGGCTTTCAGCGAAAGCTTGGGAGTGGCATTAAATTGCTGATACTTGCTTCCCAGTCACATGGCAAGAAATAAGAAACCAAGGAGCCATCAGGCCAGAGCCCCTCTCCACTGCCAGCTCAACATGCTCTAGAATAAGAAGTATGATGAAATCATGAAGACACTCTTAGAACCAAAATAACCCACCTTTTGGGGGCTTTAGAACCTACCAAGAATTTCATGCTTTTGCAAAGAGCATTTAAAAATTACTTTTTGCTTTAAAAAGAAGCAAGTTTACTATTATTTTCATAAACAGTAAGCCTTCGCCTGCACCTCTCTGGGCAGCGCTGCACTGCTAGCCAGTGTAGCCGGTCTGCCTCTGGAGCTTCACCGGCCGTGGCCCGCCTTTACCTTGCCGATTGAAGTCCATGGACGGCTGCTTGCAGTCCTGAGCGCGGTGACCGGTGGCCCCACAGTTGTAACATGAGAGATTGCCGCTCTTTTTGTGACTGGAACCATTGCTACTGCCCACCAAGCCCTGGGCCTGGTACACACCAGCTGCCCCTGCCATGAAGCTCTGCATGGGAGGGACGGTGAATGTGGACTGGCCGCCCAGCACGGGCTCGGCAGGCACACTGCTGCCATATGGTGAGTGCACAACCGGGAAGGCGCTGTTGCCGTACTGCTGGGTGCCCACGTAGCCGCTGCCACACACAGGGCTGAAGGGCAGGAAGGGGAAGGGGAAGACAGACGGCCCCGAGAACGGGTGCTGGAAATAGTTGGCGTAGCTGACGGTCAGGCCACCAGAGCCGCAGCTCCCGCTGCATCCACAGGATGTGCACACGACGCAGCCTGGTGGCGGGCCAGGTGAGGGTTGCGGGGGCGCCGACGGCTGCTGATGGTGGTGGTGGTGGTGATGGTTCTGAGCGGAGGCAGGAATGTTCCCGGGGGAGCCGCTGCCACTGCTGCTGCTGCTGCTGCTGTAGAAACTGCTTTCAGGGACTGAGGAGAGCGCAGGGCTGGAGCTGGGGGCCGGGCAGCTGGGCACAGTGGCCATGTTTGGGAAGGATGGGGAAGGGTGGCTACTGGAGGAGGCAGTGTTGCTGTTCGCACAGAAGCTGCCCTGCAGGGGGCCCACAGGCACACTGCTCATTGCAGAGAAGGCAGCTTTGGTGTTGGCTGTGTACAGAGCAGTCCGGGGGTTTATTATTGCAGGGGGCACACTGATCTGCACGTTATTAGAACAGGAAGTCTGCCCAGAAATGACAGACTCCGCAGGGACAGATGAAGACACCAGCAGTTTGATTGGTGGCCGAGCCACGTGGAAGACCGTGCTGGATGTTCCCACGGCAGCAGTGCTAGTCTCCACCACCAGGGCCGGCTGCGGGGCCGGCTTCATCACCCTGTCCAGCGCAGACGCATGGACGACTTTGGTGCGGGGACCAAAGGAGATAGTGGGTGACCCGGAGCTGCTCTCGGCAAGTCCAGAGAGGACCTGCATGGGCTGATGGGGGGCAGACGTGGGCAACACATCCATCATGGCATTGCCAAAACTCTTGTCCACTTTGATTCCACTTCTTGGTCCAGAGACTTTATTCCTTTCTTCTAGAGACAGCAGTGAGTGCATAGAAGACGAGAGGAGCTTCATGTCCGTGCCTCCCCTCTCTGATTTGTGCACAGAATTCAGCATTCTGATGGGTGCAATGTGCGAGGCTGCAGTCATCATCTGTGGAGGCAGGGGGTGGTGGCCTGAAGGGTTGGAGCCTGCCTCATTCTGCACAGGGAGAACCTGGGCCGTGGGTCTGGCAGAACTCGAAGTGAAATGATTCAGTAGCATGACAGGCTTCTCCTTATCAGAACCCTCCATGTGCATCTCCACACCTAGATGGAAACAGAGAGGTCAGCACAGCCCCACAGCCTAGGGCAGAGGCAGCACCGCGCCAGCCATGCTGGGCATCCTTACGCCTGTCATTCTCCTCAGCGCTGTCTGAGCTCTCTTCCCGGGCCTGCACCCCCATCGGGCTGGGGGAGGAGCTGGAGCACTCTGAGGAGCTGCCTTCCCGGGCCGTCTGGTGAGGGGGCTGCTCCACTTCCACCCGCAGCACTGTGGAGAAGGGACAGGTGAGAGTCCAGAGGTGGCACCCAAATCCATGCATTTCAGAACTCCAACAGGGGTCCGCCTTCACCCACCTCCGTGCAAACCTATCGCACACCGATTCCTTTACATCAATCCCAAGAAGGTAGGTACGGGTATTTCCATATTCAACAGGGCTCTGACATTCTTAGAGAACAAACTGCCCAAGGTCACGGCGAGTTACGTGGCAGATGCAAACACAGCGATGCTCTCAGCCAGATGCTCTAATGCCCCCCTCTACTCAAACACCAGAGAATGAGAACAAAGGGTTCCCAAACCAGCATGGTGCTGCAAAAGGAGTCATCCACAAACACCCCGTTTCATGAGGTTGAGAGACAGACCGTTTTAGTTAAATAACCACTCAGAAGATACACTGCATTTTTCCCTTCCTCATTTACTATTACTCTTGATATTTCTTTTTTTTTTTAAATATATTTTATTGATTTTTTACAGAGAGGAAGAGAGAGGGATAGAGAGTTAGAAACATCGATGAGAGAGAAACATCAATCAGCCGCCTCTTGCACACCCCCTACTGGGGATGTGCCCGCAACCAAGGTACATGCCCTTGACCGGAATCGAACCTGGGACCCTTCAGTCCACAGGCTGATGCTCTATCCACTGAGCCAAACCGGTTTCGGCCAATTAGACAACTCTTGATATTTCTGCTGGTGTGGCTTGGTTGGTTGGAGCGTTGTTCCGTACACTGAAAGGTTGCGGGTTCGATTCCCAGTCAGGGCACATACTCAGGTTTTGGGTTTAATTCCTAGTCGAGGCACATTTGGGAGGCAAGCAATTGATATTTCTCTCTCTCTCCCTCCCCCTCTGTGAAAATTGATGAAAGCATGTCCTCGGGTGAGGATTAAAAGAAAAAAGAAAGAAAACAACAGAGCAACTTATACAGGGGTCCTCAACATTTTTCTGAGGAGAGGGAGAGGCAGGAGGAGGAGGGGAATAGTGGCTAAAAAACCAGATCACTGAAACGTCAAGTCCCCAGAGCAGAAAGGGGGTGGTTACGCATGGAGGAGACTTTCAAAGGGAACCTCTGAGGCAATGACTTAAACATGACCTCTGTGCTCCACCTAGGGCTGTGGTCGGCAAACTGCAGCTCACGAGCCACATGCGGCTCTTTGGCCCCTTGAGTGTGGATCTTCCACATAATACCACGGCCTGGGCGAGTCTATTTTGAAGAAGTGGCGTTAGAAGAAGTTTAAGTTTAAAATATTTGGCCCTCAAAAGAAATTTCAATCGTTGTACTATTGATATTTGGCTCTGTTGACTAATGAGTTTGCCAACCACTGACCTAGGGGAAGAGAGAGGTTTTCATTTATTTTGTATAATTCCTACTCTTTCCTTCTCACTGTAGTAGTTTCTGGATCTAATTCTTTAGCCCAAACAACTTTAGGCAACTCACCAGTATCCAGCTTCTAAGCAAAATGACCCATCTAATTTCCTATGGTAGAGACTACAAAAGCTAAAATAATGAGTAGTAATTGTAAATACTAAAAGATACATGGCAGAAGGGTGTATTATGAGGTCTAACGATTATCAAAAGGAACAGACTGCACTCCATGTGTCAAGGCTGATCCGGCTCTCACCCACCTGCAGCGTGGGGGCTTCGGACATTCTGCACGGGCCCTACGTGGCTTGTGGGGGGCACACGGGCCACTCCACTGCTGGTGACCGGGGTTGGGGCTGAGGGGTTCAGGCACCGTTTCTCTGACTTCTCCCTGTTATAATAAGAAAGCATACAAACAAGCAAGTTTTAAATTCTGCTAAAAAACCTTCTCATATTTCACAAACTGCATAAGTGCATATATTCTACACAAAGGTGACTTTCATTAAAATAATCTCCAGGGTGGAAAATATCACATTCTAACTAGTCAGATTCACTAGAAGGACCTTTCCTAGCAAACCTTTCCTAGGGCCACATTCATAGAATTTTAAAAGCATTAAAATGTGCTAAGCAGTCAAAAGTGATCCAATCACTAATATGCAACAAAGCTCTAAGTCCTAGCATCTGTTCAGCAGGTCAGAAGCTAAAATAACAGACATTTCACAACGTCACACTTACTTCTCCAGCTCCAGTTGAGTCTTGAGTTTTTTCTTTGCTCCCATGGTAAGGGATTCAAATTTATTTAGATCTTCTTCGGTAAGGCTCAGAAACTTCCATAGAAGAAATAAATTACAAAATTACTGAGACTTAGGATTCTGAAAACAAAGAACTTTAATTCCATTTCTAGGACATGCAAACAGACCAAAGAGTAGATAATAAAAGACTTGGGAAAACTAAAACATTTACTTGCTGAATGTTTTGGTATCCATAGTTCAAAATACAAGACACTCATTTTGCGTCTATAAGGGCACCAGGCACCTCACAAGGGCTTGGTGAAGACCCATGCTGTGCAGGAAGGTGATGACAGAGATGCAATCTGTGTAAGTGCCCCCTTCCTCGCTGGGACACACTCCTCAAACGCAAGC
The DNA here is from genome assembly GCF_951640355.1 of Cnephaeus nilssonii. Taxonomy (NCBI): domain Eukaryota; kingdom Metazoa; phylum Chordata; class Mammalia; order Chiroptera; family Vespertilionidae; genus Cnephaeus; species Cnephaeus nilssonii. Next base: position 31,252,343 of record NC_137091.1, read on the forward strand.
ATTTATCCTCCTGCAGACAGGAGGACAGTTTCTTTTAACAGCTCCTTTTTCTTGATATCTGGGACAACAGCAACTTTGTTGGGCAGCAAGTGATCCAGAAGAGCAGAGGCCATCAGAACTAACCCGGCCTTACACCAAGCAAATGATGTTCTGGCTCTCAAGACAGTCCGTGACATGATTTGTGAGTGTAGCCATTTTAACTGATACATTAAAACTTCTAAAGCTGATCATGACCAGTGTTAGTAAAATCTATTGTTCCTAAGATCTATGAATCCTAAACTGAAACTATTACAAATATACTTAAAATCTGTTTTTTATTGTGCAGTAAAAGTTGAATTTCTAAGTTCAAGTGCAGATTTTTGGACAAATGAAATTTTACCTAGATAAAAGCCACCAAGTCATTTTATCCAACAGGGGGAGCTCAGAGTTTAGACACCGCGTATAGGTCCAATTTAGTTTTATCATTGATACCAAGACTTAAGAAATTTCAGAATTTAAGAGTGAAATAATGCTCATCTGAACTTTCTATTGTAAAAAATAATTCCTATGTAGCACTGCTTGAAAGCCCTAAAATTCATCTATTCCTTTAGCTATTTGACCCTAAATCAAGCCAGATCATCATAGAGCCACTTACTGGGACCAAAGTGTTTGGGCCCCTTGTACAACTGGCCTTCCTGAGCTGAGCATCAGCACATGCACAGGCCTATATGGAACGACATCCAAGATGGGAGTTGGGGGATGTGGGCACCAAAATTCACTATTTCTACTGATTGCAGGACTGATGGAGACACAATGTCCTGCTCATCACATAGAGTACCAAATTTGTAAAGACCCCAAACTATCTAAAAAAACTGGTTGTTTGCAACCAATCCTGTTCCAGCTTTTGCTTCAGCGGCAGGCAACCTTCAAGTTCTAATCCACTGCTACCCTCCTGGGAGCATGCAGGACTTAGGGCATGCATCTGTAGGTATTAAATTCCAGGCACTGTGATTTCCACAACTCATACAGTTTAGAAACCCAACTGACTTCCTCTAGGAATGAGGTCAGAAGAAAGGTTACCTGGGAAAACAAGCAAATTCTACGTCGCCTGCTTAGTAGCCAACATACCTTCTCCATTGTAAGCTGTTTAAAGACGGGATAGTATTTGTGCAAACGCAGTTTCCTCAGCCAATCTAAAATCCCATTTTGCTCCTGGGTCTGAGGGGTCTGCAGACTGGAAGGCATTAAGATGGCAGGCGAGGTGTCCATCTGGGTCCGGTAGGCCAGCGCCGAGCCCCCGCCCCCTGTGTGGGAGCAGTGGGGCAAGGCGGCCGCGCCAGCTGAGTGCTGCATGTGGTGCTGGGCGCCACTCTGAGAGGATGGGATGCCGGCTACTCCACACACAGGCCTGTGAGGACAGAGGTCACGTGGTTTCAGAAGACCGCAGCCTTACCGTTAGAGGCATGCACAAGCCAGCTTCTCCATCCTGGATGCATGTGCAGTCCCATCCACTGCTCACCTCAGAGCCCTTTCTGCCACTTCTCCACACCATCACTCCATCCCACTGAAGTCTGACATCTGTAGGCATGTATGTTTACATGCATGTATATGTATCTATTTGTATGATGTTTAAGAGCATGTGTACATATGCATTTGTATGCACATGTTTAAGAGTATGTATCTATGTGTGCACATATATGTATGTGTATGTTCATACGTGTGTCACAACTTGACTAGTTTGTTACTTTTATCACAGGATGATACTGACAATCATAAATTAAAACTGACTCCTAAATCTTGAATACTCAAATTAACCTTAAAAAAAAATAATAAATCCTAGAAGCTGGAAGGAACTTTCTGTCCTTGCCCCCACATGGATTGACTATGTGCTCACTGCATACCAGGCTGAGTGCTACGCAGTAAATAAGAAAGTCAGCGCTTTCCAAGACCTCATTAACTGCCTAGTTCTTCACACAACTGTGTGCGTGCGCGCATGCTCTGTGATATCAGCCCATTAAAAATATCAGCTGTCAGACAGGCAGACGGCCTTTCTGTCACCTGAGCACTCCTACCATCGCTGTCCGGCTCACAAGAACAGAGGACCCCTACAGCAGCACTCTGGCATCAGGCCCACCCACCTGCTGGGAGCTTGTATAAATGAGGGTTCTCAGAAATTCTGGCTTCCTAGAACGAGCAGGGCCTGGAAACTGGCACTTGTAGCAGGGTCCTTGGGAATTCCAATTCCAGTTGCTTAGAGAACACTTCTCTCTCTCTCTCTCTCTCTCTCTCTCTCTCTCTCTCTCTCTCTCTCTCTTTTTTTTTAGAAATCTTAAATTGGATTATCTCTATACAATTCTTCTCTCAACATTTAAAAGTAAGATTAAGAATGACTTATTTACACACAGCCAAAAGTAACAACACTGATTTAAAAGGTGTTGGTTAGCCCAGCCAGTGGCTCAGCATTTGAGCATTGACCCAGGAACCAAGAGGTCACCTGTTTGATTCTCAGTCAGGGAACATGACCAGGTTCCGGGCTTGATCCCCAGTAGGGGGCATGCAGGAGGCAGCGGATCAATGATGTTTCTCTCTAATTGATGCTTCTATCTCTATCCTTCTTTCTTCCCTCTCTCTAAAAATCAATAAAAACAATAAAAAAAAAAAAGGTGTTGGTTACATGGTAGAAGTCTCACCTTCCAGACACGCCCATTATGGTACCAACTTTAGAAAGGGAAAGGTTGCCAGGACCTGTGAGTTAAAATAAATATCATAAAATTTACAGACAATAAAAATATTCTTATTCTTATTTAATCACATTTTACAAACTCACTTGGACTTTGAAGCTGTTGCGTGGGAGATGAAGTGCTGAAAAATTTCTTAACATGGTCATTTTTCAGTACGTGAGAAGGTAATGAAGCCAAATACCTAAAAATTAAACCAAGGAGCTTATCAGTATTAAAATGGTATTACCACAGACTGGGAGAGAAATTTCAATTCCCAATTAAGAGAAATACATATTAGAGAAAAAAAGAAGCAGAAGTGCCTTAATCTATATCATCTAGATTTAATTCAATTTAATCCTTATTATGATTCATAGTTTCCCCATGCCCCTTTTTTTACTTGTATGTTATTACACTGTATGATCAAGTCTTTCAGGGCCTGATGAGCTATAACGTGACCGCAGTCAGTGGCATCACAATCACCGGGAACTTACAGCCACTGAGCTGCAACTAGGTCTCAGGCGCTAAGATGTCAGGTCCCATTCTGGAGACCAGGCAGCAGGCCTGCCCCTCCCTGCACAGTTCCAAAACCAGAATGCTAGGCCAGGATCCAGGGTCCAGACACCTTTTGTTAGCCCCTGGAACCGTCTGAACTTTCCACTATAGAGCAGAAACAGTAATCAGATATAGTTTTATCAGACTGTCAAAATTACATTAAAAAGCCCTTAAGCTGCTAGGGGAGGAACAAGACTGCTCCTGATCCCAGAGTCCAATGGGAGCATATACTAGTACATTGATTTTTTATTTATTGATTGATTTTATAGAGAGAGAGGAGAGGAGGGAGGGAGAGGAAAGGAGGGAAGGAGAGGAACATCAATTTGTTTCACTTATTTATGCATTCATTGGTTGCTTCTGGTATGTGCCCTGACTAGGGGATTGAACCTGCAACCTTGACATGTCAGGACAATGCCACCCAGCCAACTGAGCCACCCAGCCAAGGCAAGTAGCATATACTTGAAATTCCTTTGCTCATATTCTCAAAATCACAACTAAGTTATTAAGAGTCTTCGAACTGCCCATAACTGATGAATATCCCTAGAAACAAAGTAGAGATTAAAACCATCCAGAGTAGCCCTAACTGGTTTGGCTCAGTGGATAGAGTGTCCGCCTGCTGACTGGAAGGTCCCAGATTCAATTCCAGTCAAGGGCATGTACCTTGGTTGTGGGCACATCCCCAGTAGGGGGTGTGCAGGAGGCAGCTGATCAATGTTTCTCTCTCATCCCATCGATGTTTCTAACTCTCTATCCCTCTCCCTTCCTCTCTGTAAAAATCAATAAAATATAAATAAAATAAAATAAAACTATCCAGAAAACTATCCAGAGTAATGTACTAGTATAACCTCAAGAGCTCCTCAGATGAACAGGCAGCTCATGTCTGGAACTGCCCAGCCTGCCCACACTGCAGAGGGCGAGCAGTCACCACCAGAAGGGCTGCTCCCTATGGCCCCGGGGTGGGGTGAAGAGCATACCTCAGGTCCGCTTCCAGATCCATGTGGTTTCGCTCTACATAAAACGAATCTGAGCCAGCTAAGCAAGGAATGAATTTCTCCAAATTTTCTTCAGGGTATAGCTGAGATAACTGAAAGAAATGAAAAAGCTTAGGAAGTATGTCAAAGTTCATTTTAAAACCAAAATTCTTCCATATAAGAAAACACTTGGGTAGGTATTAGATGGTGATATCTGCTGGTATGATACAAAGTACTCTTCTGTTAGCTACTTGGGATGTAGAAAACCACAAAAGAACATCACACTCCCACCATAACATCAAGAAAAAGCTTGGTATTCTGCACATTGTACCTTCCCTTGAGCCCAGCAGAGAGCTGAATTGCAAGGTCACTACCTGAACTGCTTTTCAAGAGGAACCATTCCTCCGAGGAGAGATGGGACACGTGAACTGTCAGCTGTGGCAGAGCAGTAGGAGGAGGTGGCTGCCATATAAGCAGGTAGAAGAGACTGGCCAAGACGGACACATTCCTACAGGCTGAGTGTGACATCCATCAGCCAGGAGCCCAGACACAGGGGAGTGTGCCCTCACTCCCAAGCTCTCTTCTATAGGCAGGAGACTGGAGAGCCTCCATAAGGTGACACAGATGTGGGTTGGCTCCCCCTGGAGAACAGGGAGGAAACCCTGTGCCTTTCCCTGGAGCCTTCAACCCAAGACAAAAGCCCTTAAGCTGCTAGGGGAGGAACAAGACTGCTCCTGATCCCAGAGTCCAAGCAAAGACCCCAAGTTTCTGGGGAGGATGATGAAAAGATGAAGAATGCAACAAATTCAACAGGTTCATGAAAAGCAATACTTTCCTGCCTCTGGGCGCAGGGTAGGAAGTCCTCCTGGCACAGGCCACTGGCAAAGATACCCTGCCTTGGAGGAAGGTCAAAGCAAAACACCTCTGGCCCGGAGGAAGGGGCCTACCTGGGTCAAGGATCCTGCAACACCACCAAGTGGAAGTCAAGCTGCTGCTGGGGAATGAAGGGGCAGGGATGCTGAGAAAGCCCCTGCCAAAGGCCTTGTGCCTGGGCCTAAGGCTGGGCCAGGAGGAGGGAGAACCCTCCTCCACCTCCCCCAAGTCCATCACCAGGCAGCAAGTAACAGCTGTCTCACGAGTGGCGGTGGGGTTGAGGGGTCAACAGTAGGGAGATCTCTCTGTGCCACAGCCACATGAGACTCCTGAAAGCAAGACCACAGAGAAGAACCTTCCACACTCCAGGCCCCACTTGGGGCTCCCTACCAGCAGCCATTTGCTGGAGAAACCTGAAGCCTGTGGTACACTGAAGATAACCACAGTAACAACAAAACCCAAACCCACACCTGACTGGATCAACTCGAGGACCCCACTGAGGGCCTGACAGAGCAGCAGCACTCCCATTTCCAGGCATAACACTATTTCCCTCAGTCTCTATATTTTCTAAATATGATTTCTAATAATCAAAAATTGTAAGGCACACCTCCCAAAAGAGAGAATAAAAACTTATCAAGATAATTATTAGAACCAGACTCAAAACCAACTCAAATGCTGGAACTATCAGACAGAGAGTTTAAAATAACTATATTAACATAATAAAACATTTAGTTAGAAAAAACGTGCATGCAAAGCCCGGCTGGCATGGCTCACTATGAATCAGGAGGTCACGGTCCAATTCCCAGTCAAGGGCACATGACCGGGTTGCAGGCTCGATCCCCGTTGTGGGGCATGCAGGTGGCAGCCAATCAATGGTTCTCTCTCATCATTGATGTTTCTGTCTCTCTCTCTCCCTCTCTCCCTCTCTTTCCTCTCTGAAATCAATAAAATATACATTTTTAAAAACATGAATAACTAGGAAATTTCAGCAGAGATATGGAAAGTTGATTAAAAGACATGTCAAATGGAAAGGCTAGGGACAAAAAGCAAAAAACAAAATAGAAATAAATAAAACAAAAACAAGTAAACTATGATATCAGAGATGAAGAATCCAACAGGTTCGTTAGCAGCCTGGGCAGAGCTGAGGAGTAACGTCAATAAACTGGAAGACTGAGGGCAATAGAAATTACCCAAACTGAAAAAGTGCAGAGACTCAGAAAAACAAAAGCAACCCAGAGCTGCATTGAACATCAAAGGTCCAAGTAAATGTAACGAAGTCCAGGAGAAGTACAAGTGTGCGGGCAGAAGAGAAATGGACAAGATTTTTCCAAAATTAATGAAAGACAGCGAACTATATATCCAAGAATATGAGCCACTGTAAACACCCAGACAAAAGACCAATGCAAGAAGAGTCAGCATCAGGGAACCCAGAGAAACTGTTTTGTTTTGCGCCCCCCCCCCCCTTTTTTTTTTTAACAAATGAGAGCTAGGCACAAAGGAGAGGAAATGCAGTGTTCTGAATGTTATAGAGGGAAAGTGAACTCCAGGAGGAGCAGTAATGCTAGAGAGCATGGCACTGTGGTGTTCTTCTGTGCTTGACTGGCCAAAAGGACAGGCAAGAATCAAACAGCCTCCTGTCCAAGCTTTTAAAGTAGGATCCACCAACGGTGTTTTTTCCTATAGGATTATATCCTTGATTTTATAATGAAAATATCAGACTTTGGAGACACTTCAGATACGAGTAGCGTATGTAGGTAGGTAGGTACGCATGTACACATGTAAAGAGGTGTTTATTTAGTAGTGGAACCTTTTGTTCAAATGATATTTATTGCAACAATTTAAAAATAAATAGCAACATCCAATGTGTAGAACAGGTAAAGGTGGGACTAGATGAAGCCCCTGACCACTGAGCGACCTGTGCAGGCCTCTCCCGCAGCCTCCACGAAGAGCAACCAAACCAACACCCTTGGTCATCTGTGCAGTTTCATCGTCTGCCTCAACTCACTCTCAACAACTAGAAGGAGCAGAGACTGCGGCACCGAGGACCACATGCTTATTGCCGTCACCTGTGAGACAGAGCCCTTGGCCTGCCTCTGGACAGGCACGACTTCCAGGCACTGCACTCACTATGCTAGCTGAAGGAAGCCGTCCACGGAAATCACTCTGCAGTACAACCAACCACAGGGCCGGGAGCCTTCTCATTGGTAGAAGAGCCCTTCATCACCTTACCTTTGAAATAAATTCAGTCACTTCAGAGGAAGATTTGGTTACTGATGTTACTGAAGAGTCAGACCACAAGACCTTAAAAACAAACAAACGAACAAACCTTAAAAACAGACACCACATACGCAATTCACAGCAGGTTTGTCCAGACATCTTTGCTGGCGCAGGTGCGGGGAACACAACAGGCCCTAGTGTATTGTGCACCGTGTGAGCCGGAGCATTTACACATCCCTTGACTTGTTGGAGAAAGAGCATTCACCCAGGCCCAAAGCTTAACTTTGTGTTTTGTGCAATTGCTCAAATATCACCAAATTACTCAAGCATGGAGTCTAAGGTTTGCTCCTTAAAGTTCTAGGAAGTCACAGATAATCACGACTTGATGCCAGTAAACATCAGCTTCAAGTGGACCTCCTCTTCTCAGGTCAGTGCACATGACTCTGGAGGCAGGTCAACAAAGTTACCAGAAATCAACCCAGGCGTCCACACAGTAAGTGCTTGTATGCACCCCTGCCCTCAGGAATCTCACAGAACTGAGGGCCCCATGGGAGTAAATCCATGACAGCAGGCCAGGGCATCAGTACTAAACAGCAGAGAAAAATCTTCCATGGTGGGGGAGTGTAGAAGAACTGAGAAAGGCTTTCTGGAAGTTCTACAATGCCGGTTATGCCAAAGACCTGACTATACATGTGTTTTTCCTTGCCTGCAGGTATGACAATGGGCAGTTTTATTTCATTACTTCACAAGTGTCAGTCTCCCCAAACGGGCTGGAAGCTCCTGGAGGAGAGGGCTGGGTCTTTCCTGTTTGTTTTCTCTCAGCATGTCCCACAATGTTTCCTCCCACAGTGCTAAGTGAACTGGAGGGGAGGGGAATGGCACCTACAGACATCACCAGAGGCTTCTCTGCATGAGAAAAGCATGAGCTGAACTGGAATGGGAAAGTAAGAAGTCTGCTAAAGGAATGGGACAGACAAAGGGACAGAGTGAGATGAGAGGGAGGAAGGGGCCAGAGCAAGAAGGGTTAAACCACGAAATGGAAACTTTACCCTAAAACCCAGAAGCCACTGGAGGATTTCAAGTCAGGAAATAAAATGATCAAATATATATTTTTTCTTACTTAAAAAAATATTTTTATTGATTTTTAGAGAGAGAGGAACGAAGAGAGACACATAGATGTAAGAGCAAAACATCAATGGGTTGCCCCCTGCCGGGGATATCAAGCCCACAACCCGGTCATGTGCCTGAGGATTGAACTGGCGACCTTTCAGTGCACGGAATGACACCCAATCAATTGAGCCACACAAGCCAGGGCCCCAAATGTATTTTATTACCCAAAATAAAGTATTATATTTATACTGATTTAGAGCAAACAGAGCTCAGAAATACCAAACACTTCTGCTTCTCTCTCCCCCCCCCCCCCCCCCCGGCTCTCATCATGTATGCTGAGGGGCTCCTTTGGCCTGGAAGGACTGTCATCTCCCTTCTTGCCTGCTGAAATTCACATTTCATTCCAGCAGTTGCCACACCACACAAAAATTACCAAGGCGTCTGTTTCATCAAGCTCCCATTAAATACAAGCTAACTGAGGAAAAGGACCATCTTCTTTATCTTTGAATTTCCAACATCTTCAGAAATTCACCAGCAAGGTTTGAACAAACCAGCCTTGCCATCTAAAACCTGCCTACACTAAAATGAAAATATCTAAACCTTTTGTGTCTAAAATAATCAAATTTGCCTGGCCAGTGTTTCTCAATGGTTGAATGTCGACCCATGAATCAAGAGTTCACTGGTTAGATTCCCAGTCAGAGCACATGTCTGGGTTTCGGGCTCAATCCCCAGTAACGGGTGTGTGGAAGGCAGCCAGTCGATGTCTCTCTCTCATCGATGTTTCTATTTCTCTCTCCCTTCCTCTCCCTCTAAAATCAATAAAAATATATATTTAAAAAAAAAATCTTATGACAATATTAAAATGAAATTTGGTAGTGGTGTTGGAGGAAGCTGCTACCCACATAAAACACAAGTAACATCTATGATTAAAGGTGAAAACTGTCTAGTCATCAGATGTTTTACTCAAAGCACTGTTGACATGTTGTGTTTTTCAAAGTAAAAGATGTGGAAATTTTTTTCCTTATAACTCTTACACTATGATAACAATCTGTTTCTAGTTTGAATATTTTCTCTCTCTCCTTCCACATTCATGTCACATGAACACGTCCTTACCAACTAAAACATGAAATTCAATACCCAAAAAGTAAGGGTAGCATGGACAGACCATTTTCTGTTCAAATAGACAATTTGTATCCTCAACAATGGGATGTACTTTAACTGGGTACAACCATCCTAGGTTCTCCATTCCTGATGTTTTCCTTTTGCTTCCAAATGGAGCTGATAATTTCGACTGTGGGCAGACAGGAAGGAAGGACTAGAAACAAGCACTCAATTCCATGCTGAGCCCAGCACCACTGTGTGCCACAGATGCAGAATTATTTCACCCCCATACCCTCTATCTCTGCCTCCCTCGCTTACCCATTCCCCTGAACAAGGTGAAGGGACAGGCCACAGAGGGGCATGGATATGAGAAAAGCCTCACATCACGCCACATGCTAGAGAGATGCATGCCCCGTCAAACACAAGGTGGCATCAATTGTAAGCTGCCCCATTATTTTACATACCAAGAAAACATGTTACCAATCAAATCATGGCACATTTTCCTACCACTTACTCAGAGAGCTACTTAGCCTTACTGAGACAGATTTAACACATCTTAAGCATACACAAAAAGGAAAATATGCACAAAATAGATACGTACTTAGGATTTCTTCACACTCAAGAGTCTAATGCTTAGTCACTTTTCACCTCAGTTCGCAATAGTAGTGTTTTTCCACATGGCATCACACTCCATTTTCTTTGCCCACACAGGAACTCACCAAGCCAGAGGCCCCTGCCCACTGCTCATCCACATCCGTAAGGTAAGCGGGAGACTCAGTGCCACCACACCTATTCCCAGCTCTCTGAGAAGTCCCAAAGCAACCACAAAGATGAGCAAAGCAGTCACATGGAAAGAGGCAGCTTGGAGAAAGCACAGACCATGCATGGAGAAGAAAACTTATAAAAAGTTAAAACTATCACTAATATTCTCAGTGAACTAAGAGAAGAAAGCATAGCCAAGGACAAGATGCTATGAAAAAAAGTCACAGAAAAAGTGTTCTTTGAAATTAAAAACAGAGTAGCAAAAGTGAAAAATTCAACTGAAATGATGGAAGATGAGATAATCTTCCATAAAGTAGATAAAACAAACAAACAAACAAACAAACAATAAATGGGAAAGAAAATAGAGGGGGGTGGAACCAAAGGACCAGTCTTGAGGCCCATCATACAGATAACAGGAATTCCAAACAAGAACACAGAGAAAAATGCAACAGGAAATCAAAAGGAATGATTCAAGAACAGGTCCCCAAATGGATGGATGTTTTTAGACCGAAAGGAACACTGAACCTCAGCATATGACGACCATGGACCTACACCCAAGCAAGTATCTGAGAAATGTACAAACACTTGGACTAAGAAAATCCTGAAAACTGCTGGAGACTGTAAAACAGGTCCTAGTGCAGGATCAAGGAACCAAAACAGTCCTGATTCCCAACAGCAACCCCGTAAGATAGTCAATAAGCAGTGCTTTCAAAGTCCTGAGGAAAAAGATACAACTTAAAATGGTATTCTCAATGTCAGAGTGACTGTTCAGAGGCACTTCCAAAGAGACATGAAAAGTCTCATAAACTGCACCTCCCAGGTACCCTTTCTAAGAAGCAAGCAGAGTAACTACTAAAGGAACACTAACTTAAGACAAAAGATGACCTAAGACTCAAGAGCAGGGAACCAGAGCTGGGGCGGGGGAGGGGGAGCAGGGAGGAGGAAGAGCCCCTAGGTAATGATGAAAGGGGGATCATGATGAGAGCTGTGTACAGGGCTGAAGACCTGGAGTCCAGGCGGAGCATAACCACAGCTCCAAAGATGAAACTGGGACACTGGACACTTCTCAACAAGGGGAATTTTAGACACTCAGGGAAAACCTTAGGGGTGAAGTCTTTTTGTAAGTACTTGTCCCTGAGCAAAATAACAAGCAAAAGGAGACACTTAACTCCAGGGAAAACACAATGTAGGAATGGAAAAGTACTACCATATGGCTCCAGTCAACAACCTTCACATAGTCACACCAATTACCATTCAACCACTGAGACATACGAAGAGACCGTTCCCTGCGACTTCTGGCAATGTATGAAGGATTACTGGTCTCTAAACTCTGCATATATGTGTGTGTGTATATATCATGAAAACAAAAACTAAATTAAAAAAAAAATAGTTGACAAGATTCATCCTTTGCTAACAGTGATAAAATATTCAGAGCAGTTAAGACTGTTTTGAGATGACAAATTAAATTTTTACTCTGACCGGTGTTTCAGTGGTTAGAGCATGGGCTTATACACTGGAGGGTTGTGGGTTCGATTCCTTATTGCAGGTTGGATCCCTAGCCCCAGTTGGGGTTCAGGAGGCAACCAATCGATATGTCACTCTCACATGGATGTTTCTCCCTCTTCCCTTCCACTCCCTCTAAAAATCAATGGAAAAAAAATTCTTGAGTGAGGATTATTTTTAAACAATTAAATTTTAAAGAAAAGATACAGTACTAAAATAAATATAATGTCTAGGCTCTTAAGGAAAAATGGCATGTTTTATTTTTTATTCATAGAGTTCTTTAGTTCTTAAAAAAAAAAAGAATAGTGTATTGATTTTAGAGAGGAAGGGAGAGGGAAAGAGAGAATAATCTATGTGAGGGCGTAACATCAATCTGCTGACTCCTGCATGCCCTCTATCGGGGAATTGAACCAGAAACCTGGGCACGTGCCCTTGACCAGAATCAAACTGGTAACCTCCTGGTGCACAGGATGACACCCAACCAACTGAGCCACACGGGCCAGGGCTCTATAGTTCTTTTTAAGTTAATAAAGCTCTACAATCTAATAGGTGTTTCAAGGGTTTGTGTAGTCTTTTGATGTTTTTTTCCTCCCTTTCCTTCATGTGTAATAACTAAAGAAAAATTTTTTTAGTTTTAGTTATTCTAATTTCTCAAAATGAATTTGAAAAAGCTGGTAAAATTTGGACATTTCACATGTACAAAGATAAATACTAATTTTATTCTCACTTGCTTCCTGTATACTGATTTGGTTTCCTCAGTAACCAGCAATTACAACTTCAGCAAAAACAAAACCATCCATCTACATGGAAAAGAAGAAATTCAAACTCCTGTTTGTAGTACATTTGTGTATCTTGAAACCATCTTGATCTGGGGTTATGTTTTCCTATAAAAGAGTAATCTTTAATTTGTATCCTGGAAAACAATGATACATAAAAATCAAAACTAGAGATAAACAAGGCCGAGAAAATTGGTGGGGCAGAGAATCACGGACTTCTTTCTGAATAACTAAAGGCTTCCAGGAAAAAGTATTTCATTGAGCCTTTCTATACTGTTAGCAACAGACTGTCGAATCTCATCGAGGTATGGCAGACACTCTTAATAAGATTTTTTAAAATTGTTCTGGTCACAGTATAATAGCTATTTATTTCCATATACAAAGGATAACCTATGTAAAGGACTATTTAATCTTCATTAGTTAGGGTTCTGTGGACAAAAGGTTTAATTTTAGAATTTTTTTTTAAGTTTTATTAACATAAAACAGACAATGAACTGCACATATTTTTCTTATTTTTTTAATAATCATATTTTATTTTTGTTAATCCTCACCTGAGGATATTTGTTCCATTGATTTTTCAAAGAGAGTTGACAGGAGGGGAAGAGACAGAGAGAAACATGGATGTGAAAGAGAGACATCGATTGGTTGCCTCTTGCACGTGCCCCAACAGGGGCTGGGGATAGAACCTGCAAATGAGGTACGTGCCCTTGACTGGAATCAAACTCACAACCCTTCAGTTCTCGGGCTGATGCTCTAAATAATGAGCAAACCGACTACAGCAGAACTTCACATACTTAAAGGGCACAATCTGAAGCTCCAATCAATATAATGTACATATCCTTCGCCCCCAAAAGTTTCCTACTGTCCCTTCCTAGGAAGCCACAGATCTGCTTTCTGTCACTGTAGTTTGCATTATCTAGAATGCTATGTAAATGGACTCTTATTTTGGTTGGGGGGAGGTCTGGTTTCTTTCACACAGCATAACTGAGTTTCATCCATATTGCTAAGTGTATCAAGTTTACTCTTTTTACTTTGAGTAGTGCTCCACTGTATGAATATGATACAATAGTTTGTTTATCCATTCTCTTGTGAAGGGATATGTGGGGTGTTATAAATAAGGCTGCTATGAATATTCATATATAAATCTTTGCATGAACATATGCTTTCATTTCCTTTGGATAGGTACTTAGGAGTGGAACCGATGGGTCATACTTTAGGAATATGTTTAACTTTTAAAAAAATGGCCAGATTATTTTCCAAAGTACACCATTTTACGTTTCCATCTGCAGTGTAGCAGACTTCCAGTTCTTCCACATACCTGCCAGCACTTGGTATGGTCAGTCTTTTTACTTTTAGTCATTCTAATGCTCAACTAGTATCTTGCTGTGTTTTTTTAAAAAATATGTTTTTATTGATTTTTAGAGAAAGAAGAAAGGAGAGGGATAGAGAGATAGAAACATCCATGAGAGAGAAACATCATTGATCAGCTGCTTCCTGCACGCCCCCTACTGGGGATCGGCCCACAACCAGGGCAAGTGCCCTGACTGGAAATCAAACCGATAACCTCTTGGTTCCTGGGTCCACGCCCAATCATTCAACTGCTGAGCCACATTGCCCGGGCTACCTTGCTGTGGTTTTAGTTGGTATTTTCCTAACTACTAATGATGCTGAACTTCTGTTCATGTATGCTCTTTGCCATCCATACATCTTTGGCTCATGTTTTATTGGACTGGTTTCTTATTATTGAGCTTGAGAGTTCTTTATGTATTTTGAATACAAATTATTTATCAGATATGTAATTTGCATCTATTTTCTCCTAGTCTGTGCCTTCCTTCTCTTTTCATTTTTTTTAACAGTGCCTTTTGAAGAGCAAGTTTTAAATTTTGATGAAGTCTAACATATTTATTTTGTCTTTTATGGATATTTTTGACATTGTATCCAAAAAAAACCTTTGCCTCATATAAGTCACAAAGCTTTCTCCTATGCTTTCTTCTCAGATTTTTGTAATTTTAGGTTCTACATTTAGGCCTGTAATAAAATTTAAGTTAATTTATGTATAAGAGGTGAGATTTGATCAAGGTTCATTTTGTGTGTATTCAATATCTGTTTCAGAACCATTTGTTGAAAAAAATCCTTTCTTCATTGAACACCCTTTGAATCTTTGTCAAAAATCAATGGACCACTTCCATCTGAGTCTAATTCTGAACTCTGTTCTGTTCTGATCAATGCCTCTACCCTTGCAGCAATGCCACAGTGTCAGGATTCCTGTGGTGTAACAGTAACTCTTAAAACAAGGTACTGTGAGTTTCCTAACTTTTTTCTTCTTTTCCAAATCATTTTGAGTACTCTATAGTTCTTCCCATATAAATTTTAGAATCAACTTGTTGATTTGTAAAACAGAAAAAATTCTATTGGGACTTAAATTTTTTTTTTGGTGGGGGTCATTAAAATGGGAAAAAGTTTAAAGATATGTTGTCTTCTCGTCCTGCAGCCCACCAGTTCTCTCTCTCTCTAGAGCTATAGGATCTGATGACAGCTAGCTAGAGTGACCACAGTGAAACAAAACCGTAAAGTGGCTGCACTTTTCTTACACATGAATAATACATATCTGTATCCTACAAGCAGTCACTTATTTAAGAGTAGAGGACAACTCACCGGCACACAATTTAAGCTGCACAAATTAATGGCGTGTTTTGTAAATAAGATAGTAATTTTTTAAAAAATGTTGATTATATCTTCCCTTTGTACCTTGAATACCATCCAACAAATGCACTCTGGACTGTAAATTCTTTTGGGCACAAGTCCCTACCTCAAAAGAATAGCTAGTTGGACTATTGGAAGGATTTTCACTTTCCTAAACACAAGAATACTTTTACCAGTTATCACATGAGGAAAAGTCAGCTTTTCAGACACTTCAGCTTACCCGTTGGGATGAAAACATCTAACGCTGTGTGACAGCATCAGTGTCAACTCCAAGCAATAGTTCCTAGTCTAGTGCCGCAAGCTCGGAGCTGTGACTGGCCTGAAGGCCAATGGCTCCAGGCTCCTTTTGGAGTTGTGCAGTTTGCTTTCGGAGGATTCAGACAAGGGTCCCCATCCCCGCCAGTCTGCTACTGCCTCCTTCTCCTGCTTATAATCCCCTCCTCCTCCGAGAAGTCGTGAGAGGCCAAGTGTCTATTCTGCCAAAGCTCATTTCTTCAGTGAGTAGCAGCAGGCAGTTGTGTTGTGTAGGATTTCTGCATCTCACACTGCACAAGCCCAATTCCCTGCCACAAGTAACAGGACTGAAGACAGGGGCAAATCAAAGCCCAGATGATCAGATGGCCTGTGAGTGCGGCCAACCATCCCAGATCTGCCCTATGCTCAGCAGCTTCCCAAAAGGGTAGGCCCTGTGGAGGCAAATAATGATTGCCAACAGCCCCTCAGGAAACACTAGATGGCAAAAGGCAGCAAGTAGAGGGAGGAGACAGCGTGTCCAGGGTCTGGGGACTTGCTGGGCTCCTGATGCCTACTGGCCTGAATGACGCTGGGATTCCGAGGTTTACTGGCTCCTGAGTTTGGGTGCTAGTCGCAAGCTTTAGCAATCTCCAAAACCTCACGTTTTTTCCATACATTTTGAAAAGACATCAGTAGCTTAACAACTGACTCTCAAATGCAGTACCTCTCAAATCAAATGAAATTTTATCCTTTTAGTGGAAAAAGTATTTTCATGCAGCTACACTCTTTGAAAAACTAGTAAACTACACAATATATACATACTAAATACTACACAGAAGCTTTTATTCCTCAGAACATTCTCCAACAATACAGGAAGCAGATTTTCCTTATCATTCAGTATTCAGGCACATGGTCAAAGGAGAACCTCATACAACATACTGGGCAAGTAACAGAACCTCAGGGACATGGCCACCCAAATTCATTACCCAGCCTCTTCAATAGCTAAGTGGGACCAAAAAACAGTTTGGGTCAACAAAACATAAGAAGTGTCTAGCACTGCCTTGGAGGGTCTCTAATCGTAATACATAGTATGTCTCAATTTTCACAATTCTCCACGTAAGCCAACTTAGGTAACCAACTACTAGCAGCTGAGCATGTCAGTCTAGAGAGCATTCACCATATAGACCAAGAAGCTCTTGTTATCTAGTGGGTAGAGAAGAATAGCTTTTGTTTGCAGACTTTTACTATAGCCAGATCTTGTGCTGAGTGCTTTGAAGGGGCTGTCTCATTTCATTCTCCCTCAAACTCCTCCTCCTTTACCAAGTGGAGGTGTTAGGGCACAGAAGTTCAGCATTGTCCTCAGTCACGTGGCTGACAGGGATAGAACTGAACTGTTAACTCCAGGCTGTTCTAGAGCCCTGGCCCCTCCCCCTCATGGAGGCCTCTGAGGTCAGGGAGTGAGTGCCCCCTAGGCTGAAGCCCACCAAGCCCAGTCCTGGAGATGGCCCACCCATAGGCCGAGTCCCAGCTTCCTATCTCCCATAGCACTAGCAGTGTTTTGCAAAATGGCCTATTTTTTATTTAGATAAATAAAAGTATCAATTCATGGTAAATGTTCCCTCCTATCCCTTAGAGGAGAAAAGGGGAAAAAAACTTAGCATCTTACCTCAAAGGAACATTCAACATTTCTTTCATTTTTTTTGTGTGATAATCCCTTCAGGTCTATCTTTTCAACACTCACTGTAAAAGTAAAAAAAAAACACACACAAAAACAACAAACAACAAACAAAATTATAAAAATGAAATAAAATCCTGAAGTACATATTACTTTAGCATTTCATATTTTAGCAATTTTCAAAATAAGGCTTTCAATGCCCAACGCTGCTCAGTCTCTTCTGCGGTGTGTTCACCTGGAATGAGAAACTTAAGAGGAAGCAAAAAAGCTGTCACACTCAGGAATGGAAGGTGAATTTAAAAGTAAAGCAAGAAAAACAGGTAAAGAAATAAATACAAATCATAGAAAAGGAAGAGAACAGTGCTTGAAAAGAGAACATAAGTTTATTTGAATGCACATAAGTATGAACTAATTATAACTGAAGATTAGTTATGATCTGTTCCAATTTCTGAAAAACTAATGCTCAATGTTTTCCACTATTACTGTTTTAGACACAGCTCCCCAGAGCCTCTCATTGGATTTTCTTGTCTCATCCTTTTCTGACAGGGCAAGGCTGGAGGTGAAAAGGGCAGCAGTTATAGGAGAAACATTGAAGATTCCTAATGCTGCCTCTAAAGAATATTGAGGATTGTCATAGACTGGCTGCACAGACAATGACAAAAAA
Source organism: Cnephaeus nilssonii (assembly GCF_951640355.1). Classification (NCBI taxonomy): domain Eukaryota; kingdom Metazoa; phylum Chordata; class Mammalia; order Chiroptera; family Vespertilionidae; genus Cnephaeus; species Cnephaeus nilssonii. Next base: position 31,270,183 of record NC_137091.1, read on the forward strand.
AAAAAAAAAAGACAAACTACCATTAGAGAAAGAGTTCTAAAGACACCAGCATCTTCATACCACCCTTTTCACACACATGGGTGCATTTTTTTATCCTCAAGAGTAAAATGATACATTAGAACACCTTCTTCCATTACTTTTACTCTTTCTGGAGGACATATGGCAGGGCTCTATGAGGATTTCTACAGACCTTTCAACCCAACGGTCCAATACTCAACAACATAATTGTTATAATTCCTACAGATGCCCACGCTCCTGGTCTGCCACACCAATGTTTCCCAAAGTCTTCTCCAAGGAACACCAGTCCTGAGAGATGTTCAGAGCCACCCCTGAAAACCTTCATGGTAAAAAAATTTGGAGAAAAAAATCTGCAAAACTCCTTGTAGATTGTCCATGTACATTAGCAAATTAAAGGCTCTGAGAAGTCCCACAACAAATAAATCTTTTTATTAACAATTCCCCAGTTTTTTTGCTCACAGAACTCTTTCTTCCCCTAACATCCTAGAGAAAACGAATTGCTTTGTTCAATATGCTTTGGGGGAGGTTCTAACCCCGAACCACCCAATACTTTAGCCACTAACCACATATGACCCTTTTAAATTTGTATTAATCACAAGAATAAAATTAAAGTCTAATTCCTCAGTTGCACTGACCACATTGTGTCAACAGCCACCTGTGGCTAGGTGGCTACCATAGCGTACAGCACAGACAGAGAACATTCAGTCATCACAGATTCTACTGGACAGCACCGTCCTGAGCCAAGGGCTGGAAAACCGCAGGCTGCCCTCTGCTGGTTTGTGTAAATGGTTCTATTGGCACAGAGCCACACTGTTTGCTTACATCTCATCAATGGCTGCTTTCCACCCCTCAACAGCAGAACTACTGTTGCCTCTGAAAGCCAAAACTATTATCTGTATCTTTGCAGAAAAAAATGTGCCAAGCCCTGCTCTACCCACGTGTTATGAAGTTCCTGCTGTGGACCAGGTCCTATTCTAGGGGCTGGTAATATACCAGTGAACAAGACAGATAGGTTCTTGTACTCACAGATTACAAGAACCCACCTATCTTGTTCACTGGCACATTACGACCTTCACTTGCTAAGTTATTCTCTTGTAAGCCTCCCTAATTTTGTAAAGCTGCATCAGGATTGATATCCATCTTGGAAGATAATAGAACCCATTTGGTTTAGAGTGTTTTAAATTTAAAATAAGCACCTTATAGGAAGGAATTACTCCAAAAAATAAGAGTATGTGTTCCCATTCTGGCAAAACAAAGAAAATACTACATTCAGAGGTTGTACAGCTCCTTATTTGCACTCAAACTACTCACTGTTCCTGTACAACTTCCTCAGTCAGATAGTCAGCAAATAAACAGCTGTTATGTTTTCAGAACCACTATTTTAAAAAAAAACTTACCCACAATGACATCATTCTAATCCAGATCTTCAACTTTTTTAAACAATAGGATATATAAAATCAATGAATACAGAAAAATTTAGTCAGCATTTTCCTTGGCCACAGAACATCTATGTGTACCTAAGTGTCCCAGAACTGAATAATATTAGAATTTATGGAAAGAAGCAAAAAACAAAAACACAAAACCTCATCTGGTCTGAAAGCAGGAAGTGACTCATATCTGGACAGGAAAATGTGAAAAGCAGATGAGTATTATTCAGCTGTTTTCAAATAAAAAAAGCATTTGAAACTCCAGGACTGAAATGTTTGTGAAGACTCTTCAAAACCATCAGACCAATCGACATGGTGCTTTGTTTTAGTTCTATAAGTCAGTGCCACCAGTCCTACATATATGCAGCAGCTTTTGCCACCGGGAAAGCTCTGGATCAAATAAATGGCTTAAAAGTTCTGCCACTTTACTCACAGTGACATTCTCTCCATACTGCCCTCCCAGAACACAACACCTGCCATTACACAGGCTCTACAAACGGGAGAAGGGGAGCCTGGTGGAACGGAAAGGCAGGAGGGCACCTGTGGGATGACTTTCGGTAGCAGACATCAGCGACAATGGTTAATGCGGAGGGCAGCGTTATGGGATGCCTAATTAGGATTCAAAGATGTTTAAGTACACTTTCAATTTTGGAGCTATATTAAAGACCACGATTACAAAAACAAAACCATGACAAAACGCTTACAATACAACGAAAAATATAAATTATATGCAAAACATGATTATAGTTATTTATAATATAAAAGTAAAACCGACTAAAAATAAATTATCAAAAGTAATATAAAAGATAACAGGAATAATTATACTTGCTGGTAAAATTATGAGTAGCCTTTCCTCAAAATTTCTGTAATGTGGTTTCATAATTTTAAAGTATATCTATATGCACACAAATATCTATTTACAATCCACTTAAAGTCTACTGGAAGATGAAGTGGCCCCCCTCCCCCTTTCTCTCTCACCTTCCTGGTCAGTCCTGCAGACTGAATCATCTAACAGTCACAGAAGTCCCACTACCTTCTGAAGAGTACAAGCAAACATGTAAATTTTAGGGGCTAGATATCAATCCATCACCTGAAGGGACAGACAGTGAAAGGTGACTGTGAAGACGGGATTTGCATAAACTGGAAGGACTCGAAGACATAAAGGGCGCACTTCTATTTGGTCGGAGATGAGCCAGTCATGGCCAGGAACAGTGCTCTAAAGGCAGACTAGGAAGGATAGGAGCGTCCATCTGGGGAAACACTTGGGGACAGGAGAAAAGGGGCCGGGATCCAGACTGTGTATAGGTATGTCTATGTAGGACAGATGGAAATGGGACAAAGAGATATGAGGCTAGACCAGTGGTCGGCAAACTCATTAGTCAAAGGAGCCAAATATCAACAGTACAACAATTGAAATTTCTTTGGAGAGCCAAATTTTTTAAACTTAAACTTATTCTAATGCCACTTCTTCAAAACAGACTTGCCCAGGCCGTGGTATTTTGTGGAAGAGCCACACTCAAGGGGCCAAAGAGCTGCATGTGGCTCGCGAGCCGCAGTTTGCCGACCACGGGGCTAGACCATGTTGAGATGAGACAGAAAATGTGCTTTTTCCTTTTAAAATTGTTTGTTCAAACTTTTCTTCTTTTATTCATTCAAGATACACACTAGAAATTCTCAAAACTTACAAATTAGATCACATAACTACTAATAAAATGTATTAGTAAAATGCATTAAACTACTTTTAGAATTGAATCAATACCTAATTTTAATTCCTTAAAAAAATTTTAAGTTGATTTGAGAGAGAGAAACATCAATTTGTTGATCCACCTATTTGTGCATTCATTGGTTGTTTCTTCTATGTGCCCTGAGGGAGGGCTGAACCCGAAACTTTCTCACATAGGGACGACAACACTCGAACCAACAACTAAGCTACCTGGCCAGGGCTCAATACCTAATTTTAAAAATCAATACACTAGCCCTGGATGGTGTGGCTCAGCTGGTTGAGCACCGTCCTGTGCACTGAAAGGTCACTGGCTGGATTCCTGGTCAGGGCAGGTTTCAGATTTGGTCCCCAGTCCAGGTAGGTAATGGGAGGCAACTGATTAATGTTTCTCTCTGACAGATATGTTTCTCTCTCTCTCCTTTCCTCCATCTCTAAAATCAATTAAACCCAGATGATGTGGCTCAGTGGTTGAGTGTCGACCTATGAACCAGTAGTCATAGTTAATTCCGGGTCAGTGCACATGCCTGGGTTGTGGACTTGATTCCCAGTGTGGGGCATCCCAGTGCAAGAGGCAGCCGATCCATGATTCTCTCTCATCACTGATGTTTCTCTCTCTCTCTCCATCTCCCTTCCTCTCTGAAGTCAATAAAAATGTATTTTAAAAATTAAATAAAATAAAAAATAATACACTAATGTAACTGAAACAAGAGGGAGGAAATTTTGTGTAGAAAATACAAATGTGATGTAATAAAAGCCCAGGCAAGCAGCTGAAAGGCCTGAAGCAGGAGCAGTCACTGGGGCTGGCAAAGAGTCACAGATGATTTAGGACAGTGGTCGGCAAACTCATTAGTCAACAGAGCCAAATATCAACAGTACAATGATTGAAATTTCTTTTGGGAGCCAAATTTTTTAAACTTACACTTCTTCTAACGCCACTTCTTCAAAATAGACTCACCCAGGCCGTGGTATTTTGTGGAAGAGCCACACTCAAGGGGCCAAAGAGCCGCATGTGGCTCGCGAGCCGCAGTTTGCCGACCACGGATTTAGGACAATGACTGATGGAGAGGCCACACAGCCAGCAAATCCCAGGACCAGTAACACGTTCTCTTCATTTCAGCCCAGGGACCCCCTGGATAAAACTGCCACAGCCTAAGGCAGTGATGGCAAACCTATGACACGCGTGTCAGTACTGACACGTGTAGCCATTTCTGATGACACGCGGCCGCTGAGGCGGGCCGCATGCCGAGGATGAAACATTTGCTGCTCCTGAGGATGAAACATTTGTGAAATAATGTTTTTTCCTCAAAGTGACACACTACCCGAGTTATGCTCAGTTTTTTGGCGAAGTTTGACACACCAAGCTCAAAAGGTTGCCCATCACTGGCCTAAGGACCACATTCGCTAACAAGCATCTTCAAATGATTTATAAGAGCCAACTGTTACATCAGTATTTATAAGACACCTATAGATAATGACTTTAATATGTTCTAAGAATAAGCTACTCTTTTGAAACGTTTTCCCTTTCTAAAGTCTTCTGGAAAAAATTGGGTGGTTGGTAGTTTTCTGCCAAATATGTCTTTTATTTGATTTCAAGGTGTCTTTATCAGTTTAATTCTATATGCCAAGTAACAAGAAAACACTTCAAAAATTACCAAAAATACACTAAAATAAATCATAGTAAAAAGGATAATATTTATGACTGAGAGAAAAGATGAAAAAATAATAATTTTGTAGCACAAACAACTCCTTCTCCTAAGATCTATGTAAGCAAACTCAAGTCTTCATACTTGAAATAAAGACACTAAGTCAGAGTAACATTTAGGATGCTTCCTGCTTTAAAATTTATTACTGAAATCTAGTTTTTATTTAAAAATTGAAAAACTGTATTCTTAAAGGTCCAGCTGAATAATGTTCCTAAAATATCAACTTGCTTTCTCACTTTCATTTACTTGCCTGTGTTAATGGGAATACATTTTAAAAGCACTGCTTCTTTCAGCTGTTGTTACACATTCACTACTACACTGATTAAGCTGATCTTTTTTTTCTACATCCTTTTAGGACACATATCATGCTATATTTAAGGACTCTATCATATATTTTTCTTTGATTTGTTAGTTCTTCAGAAATTGAGATAGAAACAAAAGTAGCACATAATTGAGAAAACACAAAGCTGATAAAAGATATTTCTAAAGTAGCAAAAACAGGAAATGAACACACATTTTCCATTTGAGTGGTTAGTGATAAGACACTTGCATTTTGGAGTCCAAGGAATTTCACTTATTTATGTTTCAGGGCAAACACTTTCTTCAGCATTACTATATATTCAGCACAGTACCAGCCACAGTGATGGAAAAACTACAGAGTTCAAAGTGGTAATACCTGGGCGAGACCTCAAAGAGAAGGGCCCATCTGGGCAGAGCAACACGGTGGCCCAGGCCCAGGTATGACAGCGCACTGTGTTTTATTAAGTTTAGTCACAGTGGGAGCCAGGACACAAAGAAAGGAATGACAGGAGACCAGAGCAGAGAGGGGAGGACAGTCACAAGGAGGCAAGGGCACAGACAGGGCCAGCCCACCAACCCCACAAGGGGCACATAAAGAAACTCACGCCTCTCTGCAGATTAAGGTAAACCCACGGGCTCTGCAGTGAGACAGGCTCAGTCTGAAATATGACACTTTCCAGCTCAGTGACCGTGGGCAGTTATTTAATCGTGAACAAAAGTAATAATGGTTCCCACTACAAGGGTCTGTGGTATCAAGTAGGTGAACACACGCAAGCTACAGGGTGGGTTAGTGTTGTATGACATTAGCTGCTGCCTGCCATCAGTGCTGCTGCCAGGCTTCCTAAGCAGGGGACCATGATCCAACATGCTGGACAGGTCCCTGCTCAGAAAATGGGCTGGAGAGATGAACCCACATGCAGCAGAGCCGACGGAGGCCTGAACCAGGATGGTGGCCCAGTGATGGTAAGAAGAAACCACAACAGCCTTACAGGGATAGACATGCCAGGACTGCAAGGTCTAGACCCCTTAAGAGGGACAGAGGACTGTCATGGACTTCTAGGTTTTGTCCCAAGTACCTGAACATTGGTTATCAATCACAAATATTGGAAACCCATTTTAGGGGGTGGCATGGAAGTCATGATTACATTCTAGGCATACTGACTGAGGTACTAGTGAACCATCTAGGTGGGAATAGTCAATGACTGGAGGGTTCACAGGGGTTTGGGGTCCAGGAGAATGGTCAGAGCTGGACTCCCAGATCTGAAGTCATCAACAGATTGACAGTGGCTCAGAGAAGACTGCTCAGTGTTAAGTGGGGGACCAATAAAGAGCCAGGAGAGCACTGATGTTTAAGGGGCAGAAGAAGAAGGAATTGTAAAGCAAACAGAAGTGAAAAGAAAGGAAGGAAAAACCAAGCCAGCGTATTGTCCGGAGACCAGTGGAATGTTCCACACCAAGGCTTGTGTATGTCTGATGTTCCACCATTTAAAAAATGAAAACAAGGGAGGATAAAGTCTGGCGTGGGGTAGTCACAAATGCCAGGTGAAATAGAAGCTGACTTATCACCCAAGGAGTCATTTGTGACCTTCCATGAGAGCAACTTCAGAGAGGAGGATGCTCAAAGTTAGAATGCAGGGCTCAGGAATTATGAAGAACCCACTGTACTTCCAGGAACTAAGCTGTGGGCTGTGAGTGTACAGCACACATGATCAGACATGACAACTATGGCAGATCAGGAGAACTACCCCAATCATTACTTGGAAATGCATCAAAAAATGTAATGTTTTTATGGATAGAGAGATGGGCAGATAAGGGACAGGCAAGTAAAGTAAAACGTTATAGAACTTTCACTTAGAATATTATTAAAAGTAATTTCCACCTCACCTTGTACATTATAACTCTCTCCCTAAATTTTAATAATAACAAATACAAGTGACTGGATTTGGGAAGACTTGCTTTCCCAGAGTGTATACAACAGTCCTGCACATTCCTGAGTAACTCAAGGCCCCAAAGGAATACACAGTTGATTACCTGTTGCTGAAGCCAGATGTGGGCAACCACTATACTATTTTCTCTATGCCAGCACTTGAAAATGTTCACATTAAACAGTATAGGAAAAAGGTTGACACTCATTTTTTAATGTGTCCTTTTTAAGCACTGCCATCTTGATTTTCATTTTCTGTTTTCTTCAGTCTAACATTAGTGGTAAGAGCATTAGCTCTGGGTTGGAATCCCAGGGAATGTTACTTATCTGTGACTCAGTTCTTCCATCTGTAAAATGGGGCAATAATCTCTTCATGGGATTGATATTAGAATTAAATAGGTATAACTGAGCCCCACAGAGTTCTTCAGAAAATTACGTGGGTTCGTCTATGTAACAAGCTTGGAACACAACCTGACCAGAGCAGTCAGGGTTTCAGACTGTCCTTACTGCTATTCCCTGACTCTTATACAAAAGAAATGGAAAAGTCTGAATTCTTTATTTTATAAGTGAAATTGTATCAGGATAAACTTCCAAATAAGCAGAGAAAAACCAAAACACATGTGGGTTACAGAAAAGACAATGAGAAAAGTTTATTATAATAATACTCAGAGTGACTTTAGACGTCCAAAAGAGCAATAACCTAGGCTGAACAGAATATTACAAAAAGTGTGACAAAAAACCAAGTTAGCTTGCCTAACAATTTCTGGATGGAAGAAACTATTACCAACTATGACCACTGAATGGAGAATACTGTAGATAATTGATGTCTGGCACAAGTGATGCTAAAGCTGGCTCTCTGGGCACCAACACAGACAAAAGGAGTGACAGAGTTAACAGCCACATATTCTGCAATTATATTTTTAAAAAGGAGTGAGGGGGTTCTTGATAATTATGTCTTGAGGAAAAACCACTGTGGTGAGGAAAAGGCCAGCCCTTCAGATTAGGAGGGTACAGGGCACAAGTTCTACTGTGCTGGACTGTCTGGAGACAAAGGGAGCAACACCCCACCAGGCACTGTTCCCTGGATGACACTCAGAAGGAAAAAGGACAGGAGCAGTTTTAGGGGAGAAAGTGCCTATGACTGAGTGACACCATCCTTGCAGATGAGGCCCTGCTGCGTCCTGAGAATGATGGTCCCTGGAATGGAGTACATAAAACAAGCTGACTGTGCCCCATGGCTGCTATAAGGATTAACTGTTTTAATACCATGTCATGGTCACATATAAACAAACATGGGTGCAGACATTACAACACAGATATATCCAGCATATGACCCAAGTCACAGACGGGTGGTTTGCTATGATTTTATCAAAATGGAGCTTTATTTAAAAAAAACGAAGTGCTTACTAAGCATCTGTGAGGTGCAAAGCACTGTGCCTGAGACAGGAGGGAGACAGAGAATGGAAAACACAAAACAAGCAGGGTATGGCTCCCACCTTAGTGCAGCTCAGTTCTAGAAGAGACACAAACAAAAGGGGGAAGGAACAAAGGCCAGCTGAGTGAGGGAGCAAATGGCTTGGGGCCTCATGACGACCATCCAAGTCAGGGTCATCCTGGCCCATCTGACTACTCTGCAGACTTGGGGTTCATTGTAGAGCCATCTAGTGCTACACATCACCTTCACACTCCTGGAGTCCCCCACACCTCCACACAGCTTACCAACTAACTATACAGCAACTGACTCTGACTGTCCAAGCTGGCTGCAAAAGTCAGGCACACCAGAACCAAGGAACTCACAGCTTCGTCTAAAATGTGCCCTCCATCTAGTCCAGAGCTGCACTGCCCAATATGGTAGCTATGGTCCACAATGAGCTGCTGCAATTGCAATTGCAATGAAAAATAAATGAAATTTCAGGTCCTCAGTTGCATAAGTCACATTTCAAAAGTGCTCAAAAGGCACACGTGGCTGGTGGCAAATGAAATAGTGCAGGTGCCATGATTGTAGAAAGTTCTTCAGGATACTGCTGCTCTAGAATTTACTTATTTTGGTGGGAGGAGGATTAACAACTTTCACTTTTCCCTCCTTAATAAACATCAACATTTGAGGTTTTTACAGCCAAGATACATTCATATATTACTTATAGAATGTAGAAAAAGAATACAACTTACTACAACTAGCGTATACAAAAGATCTAAAAGCATTTACAAATATCAGCGCAAGATTCCCCTCTCCACTCTAGTACAACTCCTTCCCTTCAGCCCTGCAGATGGACAGACTCACCTTTGGAGTGTTTTCCCACAGTCCTCTTGGGCAGCGACTCCTCAGTGGAATGTGCTGACGTACGTAGTGCATTCTCCAAACTATTACTGACACTGGTGACAGGGGTTTCGGTTCTTGGAGTGACCTAAAGGGACAAAAATATAATTATCTTATTTTCTTCCATTTTTCATAGGAATGATTTTCATTGTTATTTAAAAGTCATTTATGTTTATTGTAGTTTCAAATTTTTCTATAAAACAGGTATTACAAGTATAACAATAAGTGCTTCCTATGAAAGTCAAAAATTCACCCAATCACCACTGAAATTTAAATACAGCCCAGAGAACTTTAAGCAAACCTGGGAATTTGTGTCTTGTGTCCATGGTTCACTGGACTGGATAAAACTATGTCAGCCAAGCTGTCATGAATTAAAGTCTATATGTGAGACAGAGCCTTCAAAAATAATTACACAGCAAGACTTACACTGTCCTACACATCTTGAATAAATCACAAAATGCTCTAAAAACAGCAATTAAGGCGGAATAGAACTGGATCTAGTTGAGGGTACATTTTACAAAAGCATATTCTGAAATTATATTACAAGTCCATTTTTAGGAATTCATCAAACTAAGTACTTACATGTGAAAAAGATGTGTGTGGGGGTAAGATGCTTGATGCAGCAGCGTTTGCAATAGTGAAAAACTGAAAACATCTTAAATAGCTACCAAGAGACTTGACTAAATCAAGGATAGTGCATCTACAGATGAACTAGGTATAAGTCATAAAACCACCATGAAAGCTTGTCAACAAACAGAAAGATTAAAAAACAAGCCATACAGTACCATTCCATACCCTCCTCCTTTTCTTTGGTTTAAAGGGAATGTGTTTGTATGTAAATGAATGGAAAGGGTCCTGGAAGGAGATGGCAAACCCTTAACTGTAGAGACCTGAGGATAGGCAGGAGGGAGGAGGGAGAGGAGACTTTCTTGGGTGGGGTGGGGATGATGCAGGAACTTTTATTTTCCCCCCCTTAGTAACAACTTTGTATTTGAAAATTTTATAGCCAAAATATATTTATGTGTAGGATTTAGAAATAAAATAATGACCGATGCTTTAACTTCTTCAGAGTCACAACTGAATGTATATCAAAATTTCAAACAATAGGTTGTGCTTAGGGCCCTCGAGCCGAGGTTTCCAGGGTCATCTCGTTGCTTCCAAACATCCTGCTCAAAGGTACACCAGGGGTTGGAAAAACCACACTAGGCAAAGAGCTTGCACCAAGATCGGGACTGAAATATGTTAATGTGGGTGATTTGGCTCGAGAAGTCTGATCACCAGATATCATGGAGTCTGGCAAGATGGCTTCTCCCAAGAGCATGCCAGGAGATGCACAGATGATGGCACAAATCCTAAAGGATATGGGGATTACAGAATACGAGCCAAGAGTTCTAAGTCAGATGTTGTAGTTTGCCTTCTGATATGTGACCACAATTCTAGATGATGCAAACATTTATTCAGGCCATGCTAAGAAAGCTACTATTGATGCAGATGATGTGCGATTGGCAATCCAGTGTTGTGCTGACCAGTCTTTTACCTCTCCTTCCCCAGGAGATTTTTTATTATATACTAGAGGCCCGATGCACACAATTGGTGCAAGGGCCTTGGCCCACGCCGCCCCAGCTTCGCCCAGAAGGTCATCCGGCTGTCGGGTCTAATTAGCATATTACGCTTTTATTATTATATATATTATTATAGATTGCAAGGCAAAGAAATAACACCACTTCCATTAATCAAGCCATATTCAGGTCCTAGATTGCCACCTGGTAGATATTACTTGACTGCTCCAAACTATAGACTTAAATCTTTACAAAAAAAGGCATCTACTTCTGTGGGAAGAATAAGTTCCACGATTAAGTGTTGGTTCAGTTACTAGCAGACCAAGTACTCCCACACTTGGCACACCAACCACACAAACCATGTCAGTTTCAACTAAAGTAGGGACTCCAATGTCCCTCACAGGGCAAAGGTTTACAGTACAGATGTCCACTTCACAGTCCCCAGCTGTAAAAGCATCAATTCCTGTAACATCAGCAGTTCAGAATGTTCTGATTAATCCATCATTAATTGGGTCAAAACATTATTATTACCACTAACATGGTGTCATCACAAAATACTGCTAATGAATCAACAAATGCATTGAAAAAAACACACGTGAAGATGATGATGACAATGACTATAATTTGTAATTAATAGCCTTGATGCATGTAACATGTATACTTGATCTTGAATCCACTGTACTGAGATTAAACATGCCATGCCAGATGTTTTCAAGTTGTGTTTCAGAAGACTTAGTATTTAATGAATAAATATAGTTACGATGGTTCTTAATTGAGATGTATTTTCTTTAATAGAAATCATAATGGTTTTTCATTTGAAAAATATGTCAAACTATAGAGGAAAGTTAAGATTTTAAAGTTTATCAAAAGAGGCATGACTTTTCTCACAGTAGTATAGTTAAGACACACTATACTACGTACATAATAAAGGGAAAAGGAGCATAACTTTTGATCCTGCTTTTGCTACAGGTTTGACATGAGACATGTACCCCATCTTACCCCATCCCTTGAGCTCCCGGGCCTTGGTTCTCATTAGTTTACTTAATTACTTGGTTAATAGGTGGGAACTGATCAAAAGCACCTGTAAGTGCATTGCAAGCATAAACTTCATCACCTCAATAAAGCTCTGGCAGTGGGGGCACTGAGGCAGAGGCAGAGTTAGGAGGAGAGGTCGGATTTGGCCACAACTCCTGCAGGGCTGAGCCAGTATTCACCACATGAAATACAGAGCAACAGCCAATCACTCATAGAACTGCAATGAGACCATATGCCATATCCACAGCAAGCTCTCTCTATTCCCACCTTTGTCAAAGCCACTGGAGCAGGAAGGTGTCCCTGCTTTGTGCTGACAAGTCTCACTGTGCACGCACAGCACAGGACTGACAGGTCCTGGACCTCACAGGAGATATGGCACAAAAAAAGGAACTCATCCTAAGTCTGGTAACCTGGAAATTAATATAACTCAAGGAAACGACACTACCAGTCCAATATGTCCCACCAAAAGTCAATTTTTTAAATAATATTACCATAATATTAGTTATCAAGACAGTTAAAATTTTAAATCACTTAGATAACTTAACTAAATTGAACTGTTTCCCTTAGGTTTGGAAAAGTTTCTTTTATCATCCAATGGTCAGAATACTCCAGAAATGAATTTCTTTCCTATTAACCCTTTGCACTCGCTTGCTTTTTTCTCGATTCCTTTATTCTACTTGGGATTTAATTTTTTAAATACCCCAGATTTTACAAAGTGCGGCAGTAGAATAAAAAACTGGAGTTTCTTTTCATACAAACTTATTTGGATTTTTTTATATTTCAAATTATTGATACATTCAAAGAGTATAAAAAGAGCTGCTACCGATGCTAACCGTGTCGAGTCACACTCGACATCCGAGTGCAAAAGGCTAATAGTACTATTAGGTACAAGTAATTACTCAAAAAGCAAGATTTTTAGTTCCAATAGTAAATATTACTATGGGAAACAACTCAGGAGGCTGACATTCATATCTACTAGTCCTATCTAATAAAGAGGGAATATGCTAATTGACCCTCGCACCATCACAAAGATGGAGGCACCCCAGCCAATAAGGAGGGAATATGCTAACTGACTGCCCTGCCCTCAAAGATGGGCGGCGCCCACAGCCAATAAGGAGGGAATATGCTAATTGACTTCCACGCCCTCAAAGATGGCGGCGCCCAGTCCCCTCAGACCCGCCAGGGCAGCAGTTGCGCGGCAAGGCCGCTCTGCGCGTCTGCCTCTGGAGTCCCCAGTCCCCTCAGCTCCCCAGCCACCCAGGGCCAGCCAGAGGCACAGGGAAACCTCGAATGGCAGCTGCTCAGCTGCCCAGGGCCTCCTGAGGCTCAGGTAACCAGGGCTGGCCAAGGCTTGCGCTGCTGGCAGTGGCAGTAGCAGAGATGTGATGGGGCGTCGCCTTCCCCTGATTGCCGGGTCGCCTCCCACCTGAGGGCTCCCGGACTGTGAGAGGGGGCAGGCCGGGCTGAGGGACCCCTCCCCGCCCTGCTCTAGTGCATGAATTTTCATGCACCGGGCCTCTAGTATAAAATAAACATAACCACAGCAGATTCCTTCCTATTTGGCCTGACTCATATGAACCCCATTGTTCTCTTAGCTAACCTGGTAAGTAATTCTAACTCCTAAGAAGAGGCTGAGTTGTCTGGATTAGTGACAAACCTCTACTGCCTTGAGCTTGCAAACCACATTCTATACACACACCCCTTGCCTAACCTGAAACATCCCCAATAGCCACAAAGAGAAAACCAGCCTCCCAACTCTCAGCCTGCAGGGAGGAGGGGTGAGGGAGGCAAAGGTGAGTGCGGGAGATGCTCTACATTCAATGTTGTGGCCAGAACACAGCTTGTGAAATACGGAGAGCTGGACTGAAAGGCTGGTTTTCAACTTTGGCTGCCTGAGGAACCCCCGAGGCATTAGAAAAACATACACCAACACCAAGTCCCACACACCCCAATTAAATCAGAATTTCTGAAGTGGGGCCGGGACACTGGTTGTGGTTTTCTTTTGTTTTATGCATTAAACTCCCCATGTGATTCTAATTGCAGCCAAGGTGTGAATCACTGATAGCCCCATGTCCAAGTTTTTACTGTACCCATCATCTGGACAATTCTCAGCACCATCAAGGGGAAACCCAGAGAGAACAGGAAGCTCCTTCTGTGGATTAATAGGAAAAGCTAAAGGGTGTAGGTCCAACTGCCATGCTACAAAGAGAAAGGGAAAGTTAAGATTTTAAAATGTGTGCATTTCATGATATAAATACATGAAAGAAAACTCTTTAAAATTATAACTACTGGAAAGGGAAATTTGTTTTCCTTGGTATTCCCCGCCCCCCAAAGCATTTCTTCTTAGTTTTCCAAATGTTCACTTTTTCGCACAGCCTTTATCTTTACTTTGCTCCTTTGTTTACATTGAAAGCTGTCTTCCCTTGCATTTCCCAGAAATGCTGTTTTAGGGTTTATTTTTGGTTAAGTTAATTTGCCCATGTGACCTACGCTCAACTCAGATGCTCTCTGACTCACCCTCACAGCAGAGCTCCAGTCATCAGCTTGATGTGCATAAGAATGAAGATCAGTTCCAAATGTTGCTTTCTGCTACTGCAAGGAAGGTAATGAGAAAATGCTCTCCAAAGACAGAGCCCCAACTCAACCTTGATGAATGTTTTCCAGTAAGTTCAAAGTCCTTTTTTATGTAAGCCCCTTGCTTTATATCTAAATGAACACTCAGTATGCATGCCTGCACTAGCTAATCATTCTTTGCATCTTTACAGCCAGCCTATGAGCTATGAGGGCTACTGTCGTCTGACATCTCCCACTTCTCTCCTCTGCTCAATCCACTGTAGCCACCAAGGGGAAACTCAGCAGCCAGGTTCTGCCTAGAGGCCTTCGCCCTGGCTGTGCCCTCTGCCTGGAATGGCTCCTCATTGCCATCACATCTATACTTGAATGTCACCTTAGCCAGGACTTCTTGAAGCTCAGTAAGGCAGATACTTTTTGTCTTGTCTTGTTCACTGCTGCATCCTCTGTACTTCAAACAGTCCCTGGCACAAAATAGGCACTTAATACACACCTGTAAAATATATGACTATATCTACTAAATTTTAATGAAATTCAGGGTTAACCTAATAAAAAAACACAAAACCTCTATTTCAAAGTAATACACAATCATCAGAGTATCTCATCAGGTCTAATAAAGCAGCAGTTGCCAACCGGTGGTCCTCGGACCACTGGTGGTCCACGAGGTCCGAAAGGTAGGCAGTCGCTGTAATGAAGGACTGACAAAGCTTAGGCCATGAATGAAGTCTGACGCTGAAGTGTGCTAGTAGTCACGAGGTACACACTCTATTATGTAGTTCTGCCAGGGAGGTGATTTTGGTCTGACATCCCCACATACCTAGGTAGACAGTAATGAGCTATAGAGTCCCTCCACCTGGACTTACAGCTCACACCTGGTTCTGAGACAGCTAACCCTCGAATTCAGTGGTTCTCAACCCCCAACCATAAAATTATTTTCGTTGCTACTTCATAACTGTAATTTTGCTACTGTTATGAATCGTAATAAAATATTACGATAATATCTGTGTTTTCCGATGGTCTTAGGCGACCCTGCTAGCGGTTCTCAACCTGTGGGTCGCGACCATCGGAAAACACAGATATTTACAATTCATAACAGTAGCAAAATTACAGTTATGAAGTAGCAACGAAAATAATTTTATGGTTGGGGGTCACCACAACATGAGGAACTGTATTAAAGGGTTGCTGCATTAGAAAGGTTGAGAACCACCGCTCTAATTGTTACAACTCTTTAAATAGAGACTAGGCCTCTGGTTCCAAACTTTAATGTGCAAAATGCCTCCAGATCTTATTAAAATGCAGGTTCTGATTCAGAAGGTCTAGGGTGGGGCATGAGATTCTGTACTTCTAACCAGCTCCCAAGGGGTGTCAGTGTTGCAAGAGTATTTCAAGATAAAGGAGCTTGCCATAATCAGAACATCCACTTTTTTTTTTTTTAAATTTGACTTGAGAGGGAGGCAGATAGATGCATACATACACACATACATACACTGATTTGTTGTTCTACTTACATATGCATTCATTGGTTGATTCTTATATGTACCCTGACCACAGACTGAACCTGAAACCTTGGCATATTGGGACGATGCTCTAACTAACCAACTGGGCTACCTGGCCAGGGCTTCACAACCTCTTTTTAGTCAGAATGTAAAATGGAATCCAATGATGTATAGAGAATTAGATCAGAGGAACTCAAAGACTCCTTCCAAGGGAAAGGTACAAAGATGACAAACTGTATAAACCATTAGCCTAGAGAAGGGACACATGTTGAACAGCATGACTCTTGCTACTTCTCTCCCTCAGATATTTATACTTTTCTTTAAAGGGTTTTTCCTCAGTCCATGAATCTGATGAAAGAGACCTAACACTACACCACTACTTTAAAGCTTTGTGTTTAAAACTCACTTTAATATTCATGGACCAACCGGGGCTCAGTGGTTGGGCATCAAACTAGGATCCAGGAGGTCATGGTTCAATTTCTGGTCAGGGCACATGCCCAGGTTGCGGGCTTGCTCCCCAGTGGGGGGCATGCAGGAGGCAGCTGATCAATGATTCTCTCTCATCATTGATGTTTCTATCTCTCTCTCCCTCTCCCTTCCTGAAATCAATAAAAATATTAAAAAATATATTTATGGAACAGAACCACAATTTTTAGAAGAGTTTTAATTATTAAAAATCTATTTTATTAACGATCATTCAAAGTCATCCAAATGGGACATGCTAACATGTAGTGGAACTGAAGAACCCAAAATACAGATAAGCTGATTGGAACCATGTGTCTCCAAAAGTCTTACTTCACACTACTAACAGGCATTTGAAATGGCTCTGAAAATGCAGTAAGCACCAGAGCAAGAGTTTTTAACTTACCTTGTGAAAAACAAAACAAAAAACCTATAGCTGTCTGATGAAGCCTACTAACCCTTCCCAGAAATATGTATTAAGTGCATAAAATACACAGGATTGCAAATAAAGCCAATTATACTAAAAACAGTTAAGATCTTAAAAGACAATTTTAAAAATTTATTTTTTTAATTTCAGAGAAGAAGGGAGAGGGAGAGATAGAAATATCAATGAGAGAGAATCATTGATCAGCTGCCTCCTGCACGCCCCCTATTGGAGATCGAGCCTGCAACCGAGCGTGTGCCCTGACCTGGAATCGAACTATGACTTCCTGATTCCTAGGTTGATACTCAACCAATGAGCCACACTGGCCGGGCAAAAAGACAAACTTCTTTAACACACTTAGCAAGCAGATGTCATGTAATCTGAAGTATGATGAACATAGAGGCTATCTTAAGATGCCTCATCCACTACAATATGAAAACATCTGCTTTCTCCTGGTAGCAAGTCACAAGCACTGTTAACACCACTGTGGGTTTCTTCCCGTTTTCCTAATGGCAGCATATGCTACATTTCCAGTTAGAGTCTAGTGGAAGTAAAGCTGTGATCTTCCCCAGGGCCTCTGAGGGAGTGAGGGCAATGGCAAAGTTGGCCAGCAAGCTGTCGATGAGTGTGGACACTGCGCTAGCAGACAAGCTAATCTCCCAGGGTGCCCTCAGATCAGGGCACTGATGGATGACAGGTGTTCCCTTCTGGACCAAAGTGCCAAAAGACCACCATATTAAAAAGCAATCCAGCCCTAACCGGTTTGGCTCGGTGGATAGAGCGTCAGCCTGTGGACTGAAGGGTCCCAGGTTCGATTCCGGTCAAGGGCATGTACCTTGGTTGCGGGCACATCCCCAGTGGGAGGTGTGCAGGAGGCAGCTGATCGATGGTTCTCTCTCATCGATGTTTCTAGCTCTCTATCCCTCTCCCTTCCTCTCTGTGGAAAATCAATAAAATATATTTTAAAAAAAAAAAGCAATCCAACCATCAGTGCCCTCTCCTCACTTTTTTTTTTTTTACCTGAATAGTATTAACATAAGCACTGTCTTATAAATACAAGCCCTGGCCCTAGCCAGCATGGCTCAGTGGACAGAATGTCAGCCTGCGCACCAAAGGGTCTTGGGTTTGATTCCCAGTCAAAGGCACATACCTGGGTTGCAGGTCCAATCCCTGAGCCTGGTTGGGGCACATGCGGGAGGCAAACAATTGATGTGTCTCTTACATCAATGTTTCTCTCTCTCACTCTCCCCTCTTCCACGCTCTCTAAACAAAATCAATTAAAAAAAAATATCCTTGGGTGAGGATTAAAAAAAAAAAAAAAAAAAAGAGCCCTGATAGGAAAATCCTCAGTCACTTTCGAGTTTGGGGGCAGGGAGGGAGGAAGGGGGAGGGGGAGAAACGGTGTCCTTTTTATGCCTAAAAGTAGTTTTCTACCATCTACTGCAAGTTTGAACCCCTTTATCTAATTTTTAGAACTCCTCTAGATTTCTATCCTTATTTTACTTATAGTCTTGTTTTCCACTAATCCTAATACTCCTAGAAGCCACAGTAAAGATCAGTTGTAATTCTGCTAGCTTCTAACTGGAAATGCAGCATTTGCTGCTGTTATGAAATAGGCAGAAATTAACAGTGCTTGTGACTTCAGTCTTAATGGTGGATATGGCCATGTCTGGAGACATTTTTGGTTGTTGTAACTAGGGGCAGGACTCTACTGGCATCTAGTGGGTGGAGGTCATGGGTGCTGCTAAACATCCTACAGTACACTGGGCAGGCCCCAAACAAAGAATTACTTGACCAAAACCTCGACAGTGCTGAAGTTGAAAAACTCTACCCTCACCCAATTCCTTCTCTCTATTATAAACTTTAGGATTTTTAAGGCAAAAGCAGCCTCCTTTCTAACCAGAACTACCTTAAAGCCAGCCCAAATCGGAGGTCAAAAGGAGGCTGCCTTCTCATCCCAATACAATCCCTCTAAAACAAATGCAATGTGTAACTCTAAATGGAAGTATATGCAGATTTGTTTTCCTTACCCATTAGGTTCTTGAAGATGGACTGCAAAATTTACCCTTTACATATGTGCCCTCACAATGCCCAGCAGAGGGCAAGGCATGCAGTGTGCACTCAAATGTTCAACATATAAATGATGTAGAAGAGGTTTTAAGGAAAACCTGGTAGAGCAATGCTTAATCACTTGAGAACCCAAAGTTTCAATGTCTTAGCTGCACTGAAATTAAATGATTGATCAGTAATAATAAAAGAAACCGAAGGGGATGCAACAGGCAGGCAGTAGGACAGCTCATCTGTTGACAAGATAATGGTTCTTGGGAATGCCTACAAAAAGGCAATGGTGTGCCTTCCCCTCACACAGGAAGTTAAAAGTTCCAAAATCTACCCTCAGATACACCCATACATAAGTCAAAAGACATCTATACAAGGTTTCCACTATAGAGATGTATGTACTAGCAAAATACTGGAAACAATTAAGTGCCATTAATATGAGACTGGTTAAAGAAAATTACACATCTCAGCTTGGAATACTAGGCAGCTGTACACAAAAGGGACAGTGACAAGAAAAGGCTAAGATATGAGTTAAATTTAAAAAGCAGGGTACACACTGAATGCCTAAGATGTGAACACTTTACTTTATAAGAGGCCATGGAGAATAAAATAATGACAAATACTAGGATTATAAACACACTTGTATCATTCTTATACCATTTATCCAATATGCTTACACATACGTGTATATATGTGATGGCTACAGTAATCATTACCTCCACTTTAACAATAAGGACTGACGCTCATCCAGAATTTCTCCAAGGTTATCTGGTCAGTAAAGAGCAGCCATATAGCTACAGAGGTTTATGAGTTGGTGCAGATTCAATCCAAGGAGTGCTACAAACATCTGTTTGGATGTCACCTTCCCTGTAATCTGGGTTGGAGGAAGAGGGTATCTTTTCTTCTAAATAGACACTCCACTTAAAAATGGACTCTATCATGCCCTGGCTGGTGTGGCTCAGTTGGTTAGGTGTTGTCTTGTGCATGGAAAGGTTGCCAGTTTGATTTCCAGTCAGGGCACATGCCTGAGTTGTGGGCTCCATCACTGGTATGGAGTGTGCAGAAGGCAACAGATGGATGTTTTGCTCCCACCTCGATATTTCTCTCTCTCCTCCCCTCTCCCTTCTGCTCTAATAAAAAACATACACCTACAAACAAAACAAAACAAACATTACCATGACAAGTAATCACCTATTCTAAAACTAGCATACAACAGCTTAAAGATTTGATTATTTGAACTACAGTTAAACAAAATGTCTTAAAAGTCAGTGCTCATAAAATGTTAAAGAGGGGAGCAATGTCATTCTCAACTAGCAAGTGCAACTGTCTTGACAGCAAGTAAGCACATGTAACAAACTTTCATTACATCTGTACCTTTGGATCCACTAATTCTGCTGGGAGGCAATTATGCTAAGAATATAATCAGTGATACAAAGGTTTGTGTGCAAGGAGAATCTTCTTAGCTTTAGAAGAGCAAAAGTAAATATGAACATAAATACCCAGCAAGATTAATACTTAAATAAATTTACATCCATGTGAATAAATATTATGCAGCCTTTTTAAAATAATTTCAGAAAACATAAGACATGGGGAATGCTCACACTTAGATAAGTGAAACAAGGTAGAATTTTTTTCTGGGTCATTTATTTTTATTTACTTAAAAAAATTAAGCACAGCTGGTATACAATATTATATTAATTTCAGGTATACAATATAATGGTTTGACATTTTTATACTTTACAATATGATCACTTCACTAATTCTAGTAATCATCTGTCAAAGATGCAAATCATATCACTTACACAATATTATTGACTATATTCCTTTTCACTTTTTTCACCCATCTGCCCACCATGTTCCCTCTGGTAATCATCCCTTTGGTCTCTGTTTCTATGACTCTGTTTTGAAACAAGGTAGAATTTATAATATGTCAATTGTGTATATACACAAACAGGCACTGGGAAAAAAAAGAAAATGCACCATAATATTAATAGTATTTATTATGATTGGGGATTTAAAAATCTTTGTTTTCCAATTTTTCTGTAGGAACATCACTATTAGAATTTAGAAAAACTGCTCACCATGTCAACAATTGTCCACCATCTCCCTACCAAGCTGGGTGCTGTTAAGAAGCTGTTGGGGAGCATCCACAAGACGTGAAAGATGCTGGCCTCATGGGAGAACAAATAATTTCAAAGAAAATAAGGGGTGGGGGGAACAATGATTTCTGGAGGCCCAGAAACAATAATAGAGTTGAACTCTAACTGGAAAAGGAGCCAGCCACGCCAAGTAACCTGCAGGAAAGGCCATTCAGGCACAGGAACAGAAAGGGGAAAGAGCTGAGCAGAAAGACCTTCCTGGCTAAAGCTTATGAGTACCAAGGGGGCAACAGGGCCAGGTACCCTTATGCAAGAATATGAACTACAAAGTGTCTACAGACAGTCATTTATTTTCAATTTGTTTTCCAAGTAACCCGTCTCTACACAAGAAAGAATAACATCTGTTAAATACTTTTAACTCAGTGGGAAAAAAATACATAAAATGAAAAAGAATAGTGATTTGTAAGCATTTTATTAAAATAGTAATTATGTGTCTCTCAAAAGCAGAACAAGAAAATAGATAGTTTAATAGTGAAAGCTATTTGCTGACTTAGGCCAAGTGAAAGCCAATGCTAACCAAAATCCGTTTTCCATGTGAAAACATTCCTTTTAAAATTTCTTACCCTAGAACTCTACACATCAAAAAAAGAAAATAGAAAAAAGATTACTGCTCAGAAATCTCAGCAAAAGGTAAGAAAGACTTAATTAGCTGAGCTCCAGCAATGTGACTATAAAGCAAAGTTCTTCCACAAGCAGCCTGCAGAATAGCGTAGCTTCTACCAGAAATTCCCAACCCTAATTATACACATCTGAGAAGCTTTTAGAAATTCATATTCCAGGACAACCCAAAGCAGGCCAATTAAACCAAAACCTGGGGAGGGGCATTGTGTCCTGGTACAAACAGCTCTGGAAGGGTCCAGAATTACTGCTCAGGAAACTGCAGTACAGAACAACATAGATTTGAGGCAAAAGCTCTGGGCTGACTAAAGACAATTCTTCCTAGGCCATGCAAACCTATAAAATGGAGTTAAAACAGAATCTTAGTCAAATTCCTACATTTGTTGCAGGATTCAAGTGTCTAGTCCCTGGAAAGTTTACAGAGCCTGTCACATAGCAGGTGCTCAATAATCAGTCACAGTTATCTGGGTTGATGACACAACTGAGGAGCAGGATGTAGCAAGAAAGGCTTTTGTCTGAACAGCCACACTAGCCAGCCCCTCATTCAGAGCTTTATTTAAATAATTCCAATAGGCTTAGGTGTAGTCTCCTAGAGCAGAGCAAATAGTAGGCAGTAAATTTAAGGTGTGGGGAGAGGGACCTAAAGAAATTAAAGGGAGAAACCAAGATGGCAGCATAGGTAAACACCTAAACTGCTGCCTCGCACAACAATTTCAAAACTACAACTAAAAGACAAAACGGACATCATCCAGAACCACAAGAAGGCTGGCTGAGTGGAAATTCTACAACTAGAAGGAAAGAGAAAAGCACACTGAGACTCAGAGGAGCTGCAGGAGGCAGAGGTACTGAGATGCGTGCGCGGAGAGGACTGGCAACTGAGTGCGTGGCTGGCTTTCTTAAGTGGGAAGGAGACCAAAGATCCCAACTGCACTGACCTCCAGTTCCATGCGAGACTCTGGGTACCCAGACTCATACGGGGTGAAACTGGACTGTCAGGAAAGAGAAAAGCACAGAGACTCAGAGGAACTGCAGAAGGCAGAGGTACCAAGGCGTGCGCAGAAAGGGCAAGCAACTTGAGTACGCAGCTGGCTTTCTCAAGTGGGAGGGAGACAAAAGCTCCCGACTGCTCTGAACTCCAGTTCCGGGCGAGACTCTGGGGACCCAGACTCATTCGGGGAGAAACTGGACTGTCTGGCAGCGGGCAAAACTCGAGTGCAGCTTTCTCTCAGAGGTGCTTGCAGCGATTACCAAGGGACACTGAGACCCAGGGGCCTCTTAGGGCAGGGCTGACGGGAAGCCAATGCTGTCTGCTCTGCCCTGAGACTCCGCCCCATCCAAGCTGAGCACAGAGGCTTTTGCAAGTCTTCTCTCATAGGGTGTCTCCAGCACAGAAGTTCTCCCAGCGTATACACAGCTGATCCTCACAGCCAATTGGCCTGGAGGTCAATTCCTCTCAGTGATGTCAACAACAACCAAGACTTAACTACAACAAGACTGTGCACACAGCCCACAAAGGGGTGCACCAAGAGTGTCCACCTCAGATAACTGGGGAGGCTGAGCCACTGGGCCATATAAAACACCTAGCACACAAAGCCACTCTATGAACTCAGGGAAGCAGCCAAAATGCGGAGACAAAGAAACAGATCACAAATGAAAGAAATGGAGGAAAGCAAACGACTGGATCTAGAATTCAAAACCACGGTTATGAAGTTTTTCAAGAATTTTCTAGAAAAAGCAGATAAATTTAGCAAGACCCTCAAGGATATGAAAAAGGACCAACTAGAAATTAAGCATACACTGACTGAAATAAAAAATATTATACAGTGATCTAACCAGCAGACTAGAGGATCGCAAGAATCAAGTCAAAGATTTGAAATACAAAGAAGCAAAAAACACTCAACCGGAAAAGCAAAAAGCAAAACGAATCCAAAAATATGAAGATAGTGTAAGGAGCCTCTGGGACAACTTCAAGTGTACCAATATAAGAATTATGGGGGTGCCAGAAGGAGAGCAAGATATTGAAAACCTATTTGAAGAAATAATGACCGAAAACTTCCCCCACCTGGTGAAAGAAATAGACTTACAAGTCCAGGAAGCGCACAGAACCCCAAACAAAAGGAATCCAAAGAGGACCACACCAAGACACATCATAATTAAAATGTCAAGAGTAAAAGACAAAGAGAGAATATTAAAAGCAGCAAGAGAAAAACAGTTAGTTACCTACAAGGGAGCACCCATACGACTGTCAGCTGATTTCTCAACAGAAACTATGCAGGCCAGACGGGAGTGGCAAGAAACATTCAAAGTGATGAATACCAAGAACCTACAACCAAGATTAGTCTACCCAGCAAAGCTATCATTCAGAATTGAAGGGCAAATAAAGAGCTTCACAGATAAGAAAAAGCTAAAGGAGTTCATCACCACCAAACCAGTATTATATGAAATGCTGAAAGGTATTCTTTAAGAAGAAGAAGAAGAAGAAGAAGAAAGTAAAGATAAAAATTATGAACAACAAATACATATCTATCAACAAGTGAATCTAAAAATCAAGTGAATAAAAAAATCTGATGAACAGAATAAACTGATGAATATAATAGAATCAGGAGCATAGAAAGGGAGTGGACTGACAATTCTCAGGGGGAAAGGGATGTGGGGGGTGCGGGAAGAGACTGGATAAAAATCATACACCTATGGATGAAGACAGTGGGGGTGGGGGGGTAAGGGCAGAGGGTGGGGTGGGAACCGGGTGGAGGGGAGCTATGGGGGGAAAAAAGAGGAACAATTGTAATAATCTGAACAATAAAGATTTATTAAATTAAAAAAAATAAAGGTTGCTGGAAAAAGGTACAATCCTATATAATAAAAGAGAAACATGTAAATTGGCCGTACCTCTGCTACACTCACCAGCCAATCAGGAGTGAGTATGCAAATTAACCCAACAAAGATGGCGGGTTAATTTGCATACACAGGCGCCAGGCAGAGAGCAGAGCGGAAGAGCCACCGGAGAGTGGAGCGGCTTGTGGAACTTGGCTCCCCAAGCTGCCAGACAAAGAACAGAGAGGGAGAGCTGGCAGCTTGGAGGAATTGGCAGAGCGGGAGGCCATGGGACGGAGACAGAGCAGGAAGGGAAAACCAACAGTGCAGGGAGCACCAGGAATGCTGGGAATCATAGTTCTGGTGGCAGATGGATCTCCTTGACACTAGAGCAAAGTATCCTTGAGCAAGTTACTGTTGCAGTGGGGGATGGAGGGAAAGCAAAGGTGAGAGACATAAGTAAAATCAGAGTGTCTAGGAAAAATTAAATGGAAGATATCCTAAAATTTCCAAGAAATCTCCACCAATGAAGCAAAGAAAAAAAAAGACTCTATTATTCTGTGAGCAACAAACCAAACTGGGTTGGGGGTCTCAGACAATTCGCTCTTATGATTGCAAAGACAGACACAAACTCCTGGATCGGAGAGGGCTCCCAGACTGGAGAGGGTGCAGATCAGGCTGAGGGACCCACCCCCTGTGCACAAATCTTCGTGCACCGGGCCCCTAGTAATCTATAATAATAAAAGCATAATATGCTAATTAGACTGGATGTCCTTCCGGACGACCTTCTGGACAAAGCCAGGGCTGCGAGGGAAGCCCAGGTCCCAGGTACCAGAGGGAAGCCAGTGCCAGCAGCCAGGGCAAGGAAGGCCTACCCTTGCACGAATTTCGTGCATCGGGCCTCTAGTGTTAGCAATAAGAAGCCACAAGTGACAACAGCGAACATACAAAAGGATTTTTAAAAGAAGTTTAAAAGGCACAGCCATGTGGGGACAAACAGCCCAACCTAAATAAACTCTGAAGGCAACATTGTGTTTGAATATAAAATACATTCAGGAAGATAATCCGTCCCCATTCAAGAAAACCTTAAATTACGTGACCATGTAATATCAAAAATGACTAACAGTGCCTGGTCACGTGCTCTCTGGCTGAATATCGATCTATAAACCAGGAGGTCACGGTTCATTTCCTAGTCAGGGCACATGCCCAGGTTGCAGGCTCGATCCCCAGAGTGAAGCATGCAGCCGATCAATGATTCTCATTCATTCATTCTCTCTCTCTCTCTCTCTCTCTCTCTCTCTCTCTCTCTCTCTCTCTCCCCCCCCCCCTCTCTCTCTCTCTCTCTCTCTCCCCCTCCCTCTCTCTCTCTCTCTCCCCCCCCTTTCTCTCTGAAATGAATAAAAATATTTTTTTTTAAATTTTAATTTGTTAACAGTGAAAACAAGTTCAGATGCAGAGGCTACAGCTGCTCCTCCACCACACAATCTCAAGTAGAATTTTATCCTGTGAAGGTCACATCCAAAAGGAAGGCAGATGAGGCATTTGTGTAGGTTACTTTTTCTGCCAGAAATATGTTTAAATATTGGAATTTTCTTTGAGAAGCTGGCTCAATGTCTAATCATAATAAGTAAACTACGCTATAATGACTATTTCAGTTCCCAATATAATATTCAATTGCCTGAGATGAACCATTCAAAGCAGTTAGCACTTTAAAATGGTTGCTTCCTAATCCCTGTGGGGTACTAGCCATGATATAAATTCAGTTGCAGAACATTCAGGGATCCACCAGGGGAAGATCAGGCACTGAAATAAACTAGAAATGTGTGGGAAGCATCAAAGGTTCAGAAAGTATCAGTAAAATAGGCCCTTGGGTTTTATTTCTATAGGAGCCACAAATTCCATTCAATGAGTCTTGACTGGATGCCTATTATAAGCAAGGCAAAGCTGCTCAGAGTCAGAAACCAAATCTCTTTTATGGCCAGCTATGCAGGGAAAGATCAGGCCAGAAAAGGCTCAACTGGAATGAACAGAAAAAAAAGACTTTGAGGTCAAGAAATGTAAGATTTACCTCCTTTAGCATATATAACCAGACTTCATTCAACAGATAAGTGGTATTTGCTCAAATGAATTCCACAATTACAAGTAAAAGAGAGCCCAAACCTGTCCTTTCACACTTCTGCAAGTTCATCCACACACCCGATTCTCTGTTCAGTTATTTAGCACATACGAAGTTCCAGATCATTAAAATCATGTCGCACATTCTCCAAACGACCCTCTAATTTCAAGACACCAGGCCAGCTCATTTCTTCTCCTCTACACAGAACCTTAATCTTTAAAATGACAAATGTAACAGTCTATGTAAAACCCTCCTTCACAGCTACACCTCCTGAGAGAATTAATCCTTCCTAGAACACGTGTTCAATATTTATATAACACATGGATGATATAAAATGCAGGTGATTCTACTTTCAATAATGGTTGAATAGTCAGACCAACCTTCATGTAGTTATCTCTGGACAAAGTATAAAAAATAATAAAGTGAACACAACCAAAAGCAGGCAGAAATGAGAGGGAGGTCTACACTTGGAAAAAGAGATTTGCACTGGGTGAGTTTCATATTCTGCAGGCCCAGTCCCATGAGAAAAAGGAACAGCTAGCTCAGACAGAACCTCAATCTTACTGACTTGAAAAACCAGAGATCAGACAGAATTCTGGTAGATTACTGTGGCTGGAAAATGAGGGAGAAATCCAAGAAAGGAGAGCACCTGGGAAGGGGAACACCAAATTCTGCATACAAATTCTGCCCACATCTTTGAGAGCCCTGAAACAGGCTTGCCTGGGGCAGGCTCCAAGAAGCCAAGTTAAGACCAAACAACTGAACAGAGATTGCAGCTGCTGATCAACACAGGGAAGAGTGTCCCCCAGTTGCAGTCCAGCCATATTTACTGCCAGCTAAACAAACAAAACATCGTCAATACTCTTCGGGAGGACATAACAAAATCCAGAGTTTCTACAATGTCTCATTCACAAAATCCAAGAAGTAATTCGTAATTACTAGACATGTAAACAAATTAAAACATGACCCATACAAAAAAAAAAAAAAAAAAGGGGAGACCAAGCACAAAATGAGTCACATGCAGGAATCACAGGAAGTATTAAGTGGCTAGTACAAGGAAGCTCAAATATTAAGTGGCTGTCATAAGGAAGCTCAAGAAGGGAAAATATGCTCACGATGTACAAACCAGAAAGACACTCAGCAGGAGGGAAACAGAAATGATTTTAAAAAGGAAATTCAGGAAAGAACCAAGATGCCCTTCGGTAGGTGAATGGATAATGAACTATGCACATCCAGAGTGCACACATCATCCAGTGATATGTAATATTATCAGTGATAAAAAGAAATGAGGTGTCAAGCCTTGAAAAGATATGGAGGAACCTTAAATGCATACTACCAGGTTAAAGAAGCTGATGTGAAAGTCTACACACACTATATGACTCTAGCTATGTGACATTCTGGAAAAGACAACACTATGGAGACACTAAAAAGAACAGTGACTATGGAGACACTAAAAAAATCAGGGGGTGAGGGAAGGGGGGCGTAAATAAGCAGAGCGCAGAGGGTTTTAAGGACAGTGAAAATACACTGAAGGATACTATAATGGTGGCTACACGTCCTTACACATTTGTTTAAACCCATAGAATGTACAACACTAAAAGTAAACTCTAATGTAAATTGTGGACTTCGGGTGATTTTAATGTTTAACCTTTGTGTAAACCTAAAATTGCTTTTAAAAAAGTCTTAAAATAATACAATTTTTTAAAATGGAAATTCTAAAATGAAAAATTTTATTTCTGAACTAAAAAAATCCACTCGATGAACAGTTTGCAATTAACAAAAGACAATGAATTTCAATACAGATCAACAGGAAGTATCCAATCTGAAAAACAAAGAAAGATTTGAGGGGGAAAAATGAACAAAGCTTCCAGGACCTGTGGAATATCAAAAGGTTTAATATACCTGCAGCTGGAGTCTGGAGAAATTATGAATGAAATTTCCCCAAATTTGGAAAGTGACAAATTTAACAAATCCAATAAGTTTAGAGAACATTGAACAAGATAAATTAAAAAAATAAAAATAAAAATAAACCCATTTGGTAAAGGGGGAATAAATGATGATGGAAAGAGACTCAACTTGGTGTGGGGAGCATACAGTGCAATATAAGGGTAGTCTGTTGTGGAACTGTGTACCTGAGACCTATATGATTTTGTTGAACAATAAATTCAAAGGAAATACACACACCACTTGAACACATCATAGTCAAGCTGCTCCAATACCAAGACACAGAGACAATCTTGAAACCAACCAGAGAAAAACAGCATTTTGGATACAGTGTAACTGCAAAAACAAATGATGGCCAGAAGACAGTGTCACAATTTCTTTAACTAATTTAAGAAGTAATTTCTCCATGGTTTCTCCTGTCCCAATATCTCTTTCCTTCTGGGACTCCAGCTGAAAGAAAAAAACTGAAAACACAGAATCCTAAAGACCCTTTAACGAGGTAAAAGCAAAACATCTATCTATATCCTACCTAATAAACTAGTAATATGCAAATTGACCGCACCTTCACTACGCCCAAGCCACGCCCACCAGCCAAAAGCCACGCCCACCAGCCAATCAGGGCGAATATGCAAATTATCCAACAAAGATGGTGGTTAACTTGCATATGCTGAGGGAGGGAGGAGTGAAGACTGAAGACAACTTAGAAGGAAGAGGGAGGAAAAGCAGAAAGCAAGGTGGCTGCCCAGAGGGAAAGCCCGGGCGGGGCGGGGCGGGTGGCAGCAGCTCGCGGGTGCAGGCGCTGCAGCCGCAACAGCGGCGGCGGCAGTGGCAGCGCACGCGGCCGCAGCGGCCGCTTGCAGGATTCTTCTTGCAAATGGGCTACTAGTATATATATAAAAGGCTAAGCAACCATCGCATCCAAAACAACCAAACGGACAACCGAACAGGCTGTGTGGGGCGACCAGGCCAGCAGGGGGGTGGCAGTTGGGGACGACCAGACCGGTGGGGGGGGGGGGGGGCTGAGGGGTGACCAGGCCGGCAGAGGGGGGCAGTGAGGGGCAACCAGGCCAGCGGGGGGGAGGGGGTAGTTGGGGGTGACTATGCCTGCAAAGGGGGGCAGTTGGGGGTGACCAGGCCAGCAGGGGGGGGACAGTTAGGTGCAATCTGGCAGGCAGGCAGGTGAGCAGTTAGGAGCCAGTGGTCCCGGGCCTAAACGGCAGTCAGACATCCCCCAAGGGGTCCCGGATTGGAGGGGTGCAGGCTGGGCTGAGGGGACCCCTCCGTGCACGAATTTTGTGCACCAGGCCTCTTGTCTATAATAATAAAAGCATAATATGCTAATTAGACTGATGTCCCTCCAGATGACCTTCTAGACGAAGCCAGGGCTGTGAGGGAAGCCTGGGTCCCGGGTACCTGTGGACAGCTGGAGGGAAGCCTGGGTCCCGGGTGCCTGCCGGCAGCCAAAGGGAAGCCCGGTTCCCAGGTGCCAGAGGGAAGCCAGTGCCAGCGACTGGAGGGAAGTCCAGGTCCCGGGTACCAGAGGGAAGCTGGTGCTGGCAGCAGGGGGAATGAAGGCCTACTCTTGCATGAATTTCATGCATCAGGCCTCTACTCTATCCTATATAATAAAACCCTAATATGCAAATCGACCGAACAATGGAATGTCCAGTCTCTATGATGTGCACTGACCACCACAGGGCAGATGCTCAACGCAGGGGGAGCACCACTCAGCCAGAAGCTGGGCTCACGGCTGGTGAGTGCAGCAGTGGTGGCAGGAGCCTCTCCCACCTCCGAGGCAGTGCTAAGTAGCAAATAGAAGCCAGCTCACACCTGGCGAGCGCAGTGGCTATGGCGGGAGCCTCTCCCACCTCCACGGCAGCGCTAAAGACCCCTCGGGGGATGTCTGCCTGCCAGCTTAGGCCTGCTCCCCGACATTCGTGCACTGGGAGGTCCCTAAGCCGGCAGGCAGACATCACCCGAGGGGACCCAGACTGCGAGAAAGTACAGACCAGGCTGAGGGACCCCCCGCCCAGTGCACGAATGTCATGCACTGGGCCTCTAGTCTATACTAATAAAAGGGTAATATGCTAATTAGGCCAGACGTCCTTCCAGACAAAGCCATGGTGGCGGGGGCCGAGGCAGAGGTGGTTAGGGCCGATCAGGCCGGAAGGGGAGAGCAGTTAGAGGTGATCAGTCCAGCAGCAGAGGGCAATTAGGGGCAATCAGGCCAGCAGGGGAGGGCAGTTAGGGACAATCAGGTTGGCAGGGAGGGCAGTTAGGGGGCGATCAGGCCAGCAGGGGGGAGAAGTTAGGGGGCAATCAAATCGGCAGGGGGGAGCAGTTAGGGGGCGATCAGGCTGGCAGGCAGAGGTGGTCAGGGGTAATCAGGCCAGCAGGCAGGCGAGCGGTTAGGAGCCAGTGGTCCTGTATTGCAAGAGGGATGTCCGAACTGGCAGTCAGACATCCCCTGAGGGGTCCCGGATTGGAGAGGGGGTAGGGCCGGGCTGAGGGGATCCCCCCATGCACAAATTTCGTGCACCAGGCCTCTAGTCCTATATAATAAAGAGGTAATATGCCAATTGACCATCACACCCTCGCACAAGATGGCCAGCAGGGGAGGGAAGTTGTGGGCAATCAGGCCAGCAGGGGAGGGCAGTTGGTTACGCAGGTTTATGCATTTACCGAAACTCAGATGATATATTTAAAATAAATGTATTTCACAAAATAGAGAGAGCCCTAACTGGTTTGGCTCAGTGGTTAGAGCGTCGGCCTGCAGACTGAAGGGTCCCAGGTTCGATTCGGGTCATGTACCTTGGTTGCGGGCACATCCCCAGTAGGAGGTGTGCAGAAGGCAGCTGATTGATGTTTCTCTCTCATCGATGTTTCTAACTCTCTATCCCTCTCCCTTCCTCTCTGTAAAAAATCAATAAAATATATTTTTAAAAAATAGAGCTTCGTACTGAGGATTATCAAGTAAAGGTTACTGAACGAATAAAAATGAACAATTGGTGGTGGGGGGTAGGGAGATTAATTTATGTTGTAAAGAGTAGATTTCAAACAAGATATAAGCAGCAGGCCCATTGGTAGTTGGGCACTGGCAGTGCAAACAAAAGCTGTGAATGACGTCACACTTCCTACTTCTACAAGTTACACACAATTTCGGCCCCCCTTTTTCTTCTCATTTCATATTCTTAAGGTTTCTCCTCTCACTTTTGATGACGTAGAAAAAATATTTTTAAATGTAAATTTGGCTTCACATAATAAAAATAGCCACTTATAAATGTCACCTTTGGCAAATTACTTACTTAACCTCTCTGTGTCTGTTCTGTCACTGCTAAGACAGGGACAAAAATAGAACCTCACTCACTGAGTTGTTATGAGGATTGAATAAATAAATTCAAAGCACTTAGAGCAGTGCCTTGCACATAGTAAATATTTGAAATGTTATCTATCATTGGCATCATTCCCTCTTTTTGACTACCTGTTTTGTACTTTATCTCTATTATTTATTCTAAAAGAAAAAATCATTTTGATTGCTCAATTAGCCTCCCCAATACAAATATTAATAGTACACTGGTTCATGAGCTTCAAACCCAGTCTTTAAAGAAAAAAATCCCCCACAAGTAAATGTTCTCAGAAACACCACATCTTGCAACAGTCCCCATAAAAGAAAATAATCAGAAAGCTGGAGTCACAAGAATCCATTCTTCCACAGGTAATGCGTAAGTTTGGAGTAGTATTCTGATATTTGATTGTGTCCAGGTAGAGTACACACATCACACAGTGCTTTTCATACAACTTCAATACTGGGTACATTCAAAGTAACTCATCAATTTTATTAACTTTATTATAGCTAGGTAGTTAGCATTATTCCCAAACTTTTACATATTATTAAAATGCCCAATAGAGAGAAGGGGATTGTTTCTCTTCCCCATAGATTAATTTTCTTCCTTTTTCAAAGTTATTTTTTCTAGTCAAGAATTTAGTATTCCCAGCAGTTCCTACGTATACTGTTTTAACTAGATTGACTGTGAATCAGTAAGAAACCCAAGAATATAATAATTTCTTCCTAATAAATCTATTGAAGCTTTTATGTATAAGTCCCAAATAATTAGGAGATAACTCTATAATGCTCCCTTCTTAGAGTTAATCTGATGTCACAGTTTGTAAAATACAAACTAAACTTTAATTGGGATGATTAACAGTTGTTCAGTGTATTGCCATTCTATAGCAAACCAAAATATCTAGGTTTACCAAAATTTATATTTTACACATTAAAGGAATAGATTAAAAACAGTCTTACTTTTAGAACTACAACCACTACTCCTAACCCACATTGATAGTAAGGGAGACAGTCTACTATAGCATCAGAAGACCATACGCCCTTCTCCAGCTCTCTGTGTACTTGTCCATAAAACTTGGTTTTGTCATGGGATAACATAAAGCCAAACGATCATGTTCAGAGAATTTCTTTTGCATGCCAGCTTTCGAAAAATAAGAAAGTAGAATACCATGTTAAAATTCACAATGCCCTAGCAGCTGATTTGGCTCAGTGGATAGAGCCTCAGCCCTTGGACTGAAGGGTTCCTGGTTTGATTCCGGTCAAGGTGGCACGTTCCTCAGTTGCAGGCCAGCCATGGTTGAGGTGTGCACGGGAGGCAACCAGTCAAAAGTGTCTCTCTCATATCGATGATTCTCTCTCTCTGTCTCTCCCCCTCCCTTCCACTCTCTCTAAAAGTCAATGGAAAAATATCCTCAGGTTTAACAACAAAAAATTCACTAGAATCTACAGCTATGAAATGCATCAGAGAAATGGCCATTGGATAAAGGCAATTAAGGAGCATCCCAAGTTGATAATATGTATTACTACAGGGCCATAGAAAAAGGCACTAAGGCCCAGCCGGTTATGCTCAGTGGTTGGAGCATAGGTTCATGGACTGAAGGGTCCCAGGTTCGATTACGGTCAGGGGCATGTACTTTCGTTGCAGGCTCGATCCCCATGCAGGAGGCAACCAATCTCTGTGTCTCTTTCACACCGAAGTTTCTCTCTCTGCCTCTCCCCCTCCCTTCCACTCTGTCTAAAAATCAATGGAAAAAATACCCTCTGGTGAGGATTAACAAAACAAAAAAAGAAAAAGCACTAGGGGAAAAATTGTTTTCACTAGGATGGCCTCTCAATAAACAACTAACACTTCCTTCCCATTAGGTGTTCACAGATGCTCGGAACACAGCCCTATTGGGTGGCAGGGACCACTAGCCCTGGAATTGAAAGAGAAGACAAGCTCTGCCCTCTGGTAAGTCAAAGTTTGGTGATGAAAATTTAAAGAAAACTATTACAATACAGTATGCTAAGTTCTAGGACAGAAGGCGGCAACAGAAGGCTTGGTATATATGAGCCAAGAAGTCGGGGCTGGGGTGCCTCAGGTAGCTATCTATCTGGTGTTCCATCTAAGAGAACAGCATCTGTTAAGGCTCAGAAGAAAAGTAAAGAAAAGAATATGAGGAACTACAAGTATAGAAAGAAAAGAAAAGAATATGAGGAACTACAAGTATAGAAAGAGGTGAGTATAGACAGGCAATGAATAGATCACAAAGGCTACTAAATACCTTGCTAAGCATTGCACACCAGAGAATAAGAATCCTACAGGCACCTTACCAAGGCCATTCCAGTAAGAATGTGGGACTGTTGTTAGAGGATAAGAGTGGGGCCAGGGAGACTAGTTGTTATAGTAGACTAGATCTATCTAGATCAGGGAGATTATGAGGTGCTATAGACTAGACCCAGGTCAAGGTCAGAAGTTAGGTATGTCACAGTTCTTTCTTTCTTTTTAATCCTCACCTGAGGATATTTTTTCCACTGATTTCTAGAGACAGCAGAAGGGAGGGAGGAGGGGAGCAAGAGTGAAAAGAGAAACAGCGAAGTGCCAGAGACAAGGTACATGCCCTTGACTGGGAATGGAACTCACCAACCTTCAGTCCGTGGGCCGGCACTCTAACTACTGAATAATACCAGCCAGGACTGTGCAGTTATTTTTTAAAAATTGCTAAGGTACCAACGTTTCTGAATAGTTTAATTAAAAAATGAAAGAGCAGCTACAAAATTTTCTCTTGTCGACTTTAAACAATGACATCAGCTTAATTCTAAAAGGAGATCATCACTCACTTGCATTCCAGCATGCGTTCTTGACTCAGGGGAGAGTGGAGTTACATGAGGCTAGGGTTGTGCTTGTTCCCTGAAGACTAATTTTATCTATTCCCTGGCTTCCTGGCAAATAGCCCAATATCTAAGTCCACCTACACAGAAGTGTGCCATATGTGCGACCATCATGCTAAGTGTGGTGGGGACAGGTTGAAGGAGAAGGAGAGAGAAGGACAGGCAGATAGAGGGACCGGGAGAACAGTGACCTGGGCTGTGGCTGTGTTGATGGAAAACAAATCTAGAAGGATGTTTAGGACTTGGAAACAAGCTGATTGGAGGGATAAGAAGGCAGGCAAACTATCTATGAAAGGCGTAGGTTTCTTGCTGGGGGGGAGGTTAGGGGAAAGGGTAGAGTGGTCCAGATTGGGGATAGAGAAACTTACCTTTGGACAGACTGAGTTACCTGTAAATGCTAAGCTGGAATACAGGTTTTGGATTATCAGTGACAGTGGCAAAATCACAGCTAAAAATGTCATGAATTATAAAGTAAAAAGAGAAGGGAAAAGAAGGAGAGGAGTCTGAGGAATACCATCATCAAAAGGGTATGAAAGCAGAAGAAATACTCGGAAGTAGGAGAAAGATCAGTGGTGCCAGAGGACTAATGAAGGCTCTCAGTGGGCTGCCCAGGCCATGCCCAGACTCTGTTAAGCCAGAATCTGGGGGAGGCACCTCTGCAGTCATATATGTTTTTAAAAATACACTGTCTCCTAGGAATTTCACCTAGGTGTGGGGAATCCACAGAACAAACAAGAGATAAAAAGATAACTAAAAAGTATCCAATGAAACTGACAAATTAGTCATCCAGATAAAAACATCAATGAAACCAAATATGAAGCAATCCCAAACATATATGAGAAATGCAGCAAATGATATAAGGTATTTCAAATCTGGAGGGGAAAGATGGATTATTCAACAAATGACACTAGGGCAAATGGGTTGTCATCTGGAAATACAAATCTAGCTTTGTACCTTACACCATAATAAATTCTAAGACGGATCTGTTAAATGTAAAATGAGAAACCACACAAGTTCTGTACCAGAAGAAATCACAGGGAATGTCTGTATAATGTATAATGCATATGTATAATAGTATGTGCAATACATAATGTATAATGCATTTCTCATGACACAAAACCCAGAAGCCATTACAGGCTGATAAATATATATGTATATATTTTTAAAACTGCATGGTAAAGTCCAAATGAAAAGGAAAAAAACCTGGAAAACAAATATTTGCAACTTCTAAAGACAAAAGCACAATTTCCTTGAAACTTAAAGAACTCCTAAAAAACAATAAAGAAAAGATCAACAATCCAACAGAGATGGCCAGAGGATATGAAGAGCTTGCCAAAAATAAAATAAAATTACACTACACTGAGATATGCTTCTCACCCAACCAAATGGCAAAAATCTGGGGAAGGGATCAGGGGGTGCTAACTGACTCTCCATACTAGTTGAAGGTATAGGAACAGGCACTCACATTGCTGTAGGAATTCCAAAAGGTGGATGATCTCAGCAATATCTAAAGTAATTACAGTACAGACCACTTCACCCAGCAACAATCCTACTTCCAGGTTTCTGTTCTATAGATACACTTACTGAAATGTAAAAGCCATGCATGCTGTTTGTTGTATGTAGATGACACATTATATAATATGTCAAAGACACGGAGTTGTCTGTAATGGTAAAGAAGGAACAAAATGGCCATCAATAGGGACTGATTAAATAGCACGTTTGTACAGGGCAGCCATAAACTACAACGAAGAAGCGCTATGAACTGATAGGGAATGCTCATCAGGAAAGACTACCAAGAAAAAGGGACATAGACCATGTGGGGAGTAAGACACCAGTTATCTATTTGTTAATACAGAGTCTCTCTAGAAGGTTCTACAAGCAACAAAGAGGGGAATGAAACTAGATGGCTGGGAAAAGGGTAAGAAATCCAAAGGAAGACTACTACCCACCACACTCCTGCACTAAGCACTTTTAAATCTTTGTTTCAATTTTTCCTTTAAAAAAAAAAATCAATCTCAGTTAGTTTCAGTATGATCTCTACCACAAGAATTCTGAAACACAAAGGTGGGAGGGCACAATTTTCTAAAGGTACTGAAAACCAATGAACTGTACACTCTAAAGGGGTAAATTTTATGTTACATGGGTTAAATCTCAATAAAGCTGTTATTTTTTAAAAAATAAGTATATACCACAGCACATTATCATTTACATAGAGAAAAGACTGCAAAGGATAGCTAAACTTTTTCTAAAACCATGGCTTTATATTTACATAAAATGGAAAGACAGAGGTAGTGTTAAGTCCAAACCAATCATCATCACCATTTTCCATCATGCCTTAAGGAACAGCACACCTAGAGCACCTGTCAGCTACTGAGTACAGTAAAGTTACTACAATCAAAAAAAAAAAAAAAAGTTACTACAATCAACCACTAGCAATACCGCCATGAATTCTTCTCTTTCTGAAAGTAGAAATGTCTATTTTACATTCCTTACACTTCTCTAAGTCCTCTGAGCAGTAAGAATTTTGAAATAACATAGTAAGGGTTTGAAGAAGCAAATGTAAATAATGCCTATACATATCAGAAAATATAGTTAAAAGAAGTATATCTTTAGGATAAAGAATGAAGCAGTCAAAATCTTTATCTCTAAAAGAGAAACACAAAGTTTCTAGGCTCAGAGTTTAAAACAAAATACAACAGCTTACAAAGGAAATACAAACAGCTTTAATGGGGCTGCTTTTCCAGGATTACACTAAATGTTAGATTTAGAAAAACAAAGGCAGCAAAATACTTAAAGGCTAGATTTCACGAGTTGCCTACTCCAAGCAACAGAAGGGTTTATCAATGTCAGGCATTAAATTTAAAGCAGCAAAGGAACAGAAAGTTCAATGAACGTGACTGAAATTAATTTAGGAGTGGCATAGGGGATATAGAGAAAACTAAATACCATTTGTTTGGAAATATGGAAGCAATGGCACCAAGGTTACTCATTATAACCTCACTAGTAGCCCATTTGCAGGAAGAATCCTGCAAGCGGCCGCTGCTGCCACCGTTGCGGCCGAAACGCCTGCACTCACGCGCCGCTGCCGCCCTCCACACTCCGCCCCACCCCGCCCCGCCCGGGCTTTCCCTCTGGCAGCCACCTTGCTTTCTGCTTTTCCTCCCTCTTCCTTCTAAGTTGTCTTCAGTCTTCACTCCTCCCTCCCTCAGCGTATGCAAATTAACCGCCATATCCTTTTGCACTCGGATGTCGAGTGTGACTCAACATGGTTAGCATTAGAATAAAGGAATCGAGAAAAAAGCAAGCAAGTGCAAAGGGATATTGGTTGTGTAATTTGCATACTCACCCTGATTGGCTGGTGGGTGTGGTTTTGGCTGGTGGGCGTGGCTTGGGCGTAGCAAAGGTGCGGTCAATTTGCATATTTGTCTATTATTAGGTAGGAATTATTAGGTAGGATTATTATTATTTTTAAATTTCTATTTATTGATTTTTTGAGAGAGAGAGAAACATCCATTTGTTGTTCCACTCATTTATGCACTCATTGGTTAATTCTTATATGCCCTGACTGAGATTGAACCCGAAACCTTGGCTTATTGGGACAACACTCTAGCCAACTGAGCTACCAGGCCAGGGCTTATAACCTCATTCATAAGGGTCAGGCAGAATTCTCCAATTTCCCAAGGGTGAACAAAAAACTCAGCTCCAAGTAACTATTCAAAAATCAAATTTGAAAACACTGGGAGACAAACATTTTACTCTATAACAATGTGCTTTGCTCAAGTTAGCATTCCTCTATAAAAAGCCAGAGAAGGCAGAAGGAAGCCCTCACTGCACATCTGCTGGGCACTTCACATGTGACATCATATGACCCTCCAAACAAGTCCATGAGGCAGGTACCTTGCCTTGCAATAGGGAAACACGGGAAGAGGGGGGACTCTGGCCAAGGTCACATAGTTGGTCAATTCAATGCTCATTTGGGTAGGAAGGGTGGGGGGATAGATTAGCCCCTTCATCACATCTGGCTTGACAGATTTCTGGCTTGGCAGAAAGGCTGTATTATAAGTGATATTTTTGTTCTAGCTTTTAGCTTACTCCCCACCAAAATAATGATCACCATCTTCTGCTTTTAATAAAGTGATGATGCATCTGCACACACAAAAGACACCCTTCAAGAGTTGAACAAGACTGGAAATCACAGCCATAGACATTATCAGTGTGTGGCATTTAACCTGAAGACTAACAGCACATGAAGCTGGCCTTAGGGGACTGAAACCCCATGAATAGGGGATAGTCCACTGGCACCCCAAAGCTTACTGAACTCCCTACAGACCACCACATTCCCTGGGACACAGCTTTCCCTTTGTCGTAGGGGAATCACATTTTTCTGTCCAGTGCACAATATGGGTGGGATCTGAACACACACTTAAAAAGAAAACCACAGTCTCGGAGATCAATGTCACCAAGAAAAGATAGGACATAGACTAAAACCAATGCAGGGACCACAACCACTTCTTACAGGAAGACATTAAAGAAGAAAAGCCACAATCCAGGTTTGAAAGAGAACTTAAAACCACCAGCAGCAAACCAGAGAGTATCAAACATTTAACTTAAAAGAGCTTAGGCACTGTCAAAGAAAGATATTCAGCACTACTGGTCTTTGACTGCAATCTCCTGCTTCCCAAAGTCAGTGTGTAATCTAAATACAACACACTTGGTCAAAGAAAATCCTTTTTTGCCCCCCTCGGAGCACAATTTTGGCATTGAGTCCCAAGGGGCCGTTAAAAACAAGTTTGAGCCCCAAACACTTTGGTTACATAGTTTTGAAACATTTAGACAAAAGTTCACATTTCTAAGTGGTTGACCATGATACCCTTCCTGTTTAATTTGGAGACTAGAGATCTTTAACTTAACCTAACATTCCTTAGGAGCCTGATACCCTCAACATGCTCGGGCTCCAAGTCAGCCTGGGATTTGTTTCACATTGAGAAATAACTGTTTCACATGCTACTGTCTGTTAAACCCAAGCATAAACACAGATATGCACGTGCATTCATAAATACATACACACATATCGACACATATTCATAAGCATACACATTCATCAGTGCTATACATACACCCACAAGCACACTAATACATGTATACATGTGCTCACAAACGCGTGCCCACTCCGCGGTCCCACCCGCCCATCTGACCGCTCCAGCGGCAACACCTGCCCACTTAGGGGAAACCCACAACCAGGCCTGGGGCGCCACTTGACACCCGCGAATGTCTGCAAGGGTCTAGAGCAGTGGTCGGCAAACTCATTAGTCAACAGAGCCAAATATCAACAGTACAACGATTGAAATTTCTGTTGAGAGCCAAATTTTTTAAACTTAAACTATATAGGTAAGTATAATGTTATTAACTTAATTAGGGTACTCCTAAGCTGGCCTTTGCTAAAAACTCAAGGGGCCAAAGAGCCGCATGTGGCTGGCGAGCCGCAGTTTGCCGACCACTGGTCTAGAGCCTTCTCCATCTTATAAGGCTTCCTTTTCTAGGAATAAACATCAGATTTGGAGAACCAAGGCGACTCGACTGGGACTATCTGTTCCTCTAAGGGAGCCCTGAGTGCATCCTCCCATACTTCCCCGACTAATCCGGGCGAGATAGACGGATGCAACAGCCTCAAGGGCGCGAGGTGCTGGACCGGTCTTGGGGTGCAGGATTTGCGGGCGGAA
This sequence comes from Cnephaeus nilssonii, assembly GCF_951640355.1. Taxonomy (NCBI): domain Eukaryota; kingdom Metazoa; phylum Chordata; class Mammalia; order Chiroptera; family Vespertilionidae; genus Cnephaeus; species Cnephaeus nilssonii. Next base: position 31,310,785 of record NC_137091.1, read on the forward strand.
GTGGCGGCAGGGGCTTGGAGTGAGGGCATAGGGTACAGGGTGGAGGCTTGGGATACAAATGCGGAGTGAAAGCTTGGTTTGCGGCTGCGGAACCAGGATGGAAGCTTGGGGGTGCAGGTATGAGTTTAGGGTTCAGGTGGGGGTTTGGGATCTCAAGTGAAAGCTTCGGGAGCGAGTGTTTTCCGTTCAGGGTGGAGGCTTTGTGGTGGGCGTTTTGGGGAGCGGGTTGGAGGCTTGCGGTGCGGGTGAGGGCGCCGAGCCCGCCTCCCGCGTGGGCACGCACCTTGTGGCAGGACGGGCAGGTGGGCAGCGCGCTCTTGCCCCCGTGGCCCCCGCTGCCGCCGCCGCCGCCGCCGCCGCTGCTCAGGCTGCTCTGAATCTGCGTGAGCTCCTGGCGCAGCACCTGCTTCTGGTGAAAGCTGAAGGCCGGGTGGTTGGAGGCCATGGTGAAGAGCAGCAGGAACTCATCGCCCGTACGGCCCTCGTTGAGCTGCAGCCCGTAGTTGTGGATGATGGAGTCGATGTGCGTGAGCGTGCGGTAGAGCACGCCAGCCGCCTCGCGCTGCTCCGAGCCCAGTAGCGCCAGCGACACCAGCAGCTTGCTGCGCACCACCTCGTCTGTCAGGTTGGTGAGGCTGCCCAGGTCGGCAGGGTTGTTGGCCTTGATCTCGGAGTCGCGCAGCGAGTGGTAGTCCTTGCGCGCCAGGTCCTCGAGGCAGGAGCCGAGGAAGCGCAACTCGAGCGGGATGCACAGGTCCAGCAGGCCGCACAGGAACTCCACGCGCTGCGGCGACGGCAGCTCCGAGAACCAACGGTACACGCCGTCCCTCTGCAGCGGGCAGCGCTTCTCCACCATGCTGCCGCCCGTGCCGCGCCGCCGCCCGGGGCCGGAGGCCGAAGCCCGGGGCCGGGGGCGCGGGGCGCGGCGGGAGCGAGCGGGAGGCGCGGCGGGGCCGGGAGAAGGAGGGTGGACGCCGCAGGCCGGACCGGGGGCGCGCGGCGCGGGTGAGACCCCCGCCAGGGGCCGGCGGGCGGGCACGCGCGGGGCGCTTGGGGGGCCCGGGGCGGCCGGGGCGGCCGGGGGCGGCGAGCGGCCTCGGGCCCCCCGCTCACGGGCGGGCTCTTGGCCCGCGCCCGTCCCCAGCGGCGGCCGGTGCGCGGCGGCGGCGGCGGCTGCTCCTCGTCGTCGTCGTCGTCGCCCGGGAGGCGGCCGCCCCCATCTCTCCCCGCGCCGCAGGGTCTGTCACTGCGGGCCGCCCCCCGACGGAGCCGCCCAGGCCATTCCGCCGCCGCCGCCGCCGGGCTGGTGCTGGCTGGCCGTTACTAGGACGGAGGCCGCGGGAGGGCGGGCGGGCGCCTCGGAAGCGGTGATGGACGGACACGCGGGGCGCGGCGCGCAGGCGGACGGCGGAGGGATCTGCGCCGGCACTCGTGCGGCCTCGCGCCCAGGCTCCGAGCGCCGCGGACGGATCCAGACGAGCGCGGCCGTGTTCGCAGCTGACGGGCGCCGGGACGGAGCTCAAGTGGGCGGGGTAGTTGCCTCTCGCGACAGCCAAGCCGGCAGGGCCCGCCTCCCCCCCGCTGATTGGCTCGAACTGCCCCTTCTAAGCCCGTGATTGTTTCGGATCCCCAATCCAGATTCACACACCCCCGCGACCACGCCCCCCGGTGCTGTCGATCTCGTTAGAGCCGCCCCGTTCCGCCCCTCCTCGGCCGGCGGAATCGATTGGCCCGTCGGGCCGGAGCGGTGGAAAATCCGGGGCGGATTTATGGTTGCTTTTGTTCCCACAGATTTGCGTGGAGCATTGTTTTAGGTAAAAGCTAGGCAGGCGTCCGGCCTGTTTTATTCCTGAGCGTCACAATAGGGAGATAGCGGGAGTCTTCGAAAAGCTGCTGGAGCGGGGCTCCGGAGACCCGAGTCCCCGTCCCTGCTCTGCCCGCTAAGCTGTGTGACCTTGGGCCAGTGGCTTGGTCTCTGAGCCCTGGGCGCCTTCACAGAAAACGAGGGTAATAATAACCGCCCCGGCGGCTTGTGAGCAGGTTGTGAGCTCACAGAGGGCAGGTGCCCTCATTTCTGAGGCTGTTGGCCTACCTTGGGGATGTGATGGGAACCGCTTTCTCCATTAAGGAAGCCTCCTTTCAGGGGGTTACTACCTCCGCTCAGGAACGTGGAGGATGCAGATACACCCACCAGGGGTCGAGGAACAGGTGAACCGCCCCCTCACCTGGCATTTGCATTTGCATTGGCACCTGATTACAGGCTGGGGAAAGGTGGGGCACCCAACCACCTTTAAATTCTGCCACTGCAAGCAGCTACAAACAAGATAACTGAGACCCAGGAACAAGAAATTCATTCCTCCCGTGCTCTACCTCTAGAGCCCTTATTTTGATGTCTTGTGATCAAGGATGCGTCTTTTCCCTAAGCAACTTCATGGAGGCCTGGTGTATGCCAGGTTCTAAGCCCTGAGCAGGGCAGCCATGAGCCAAGTGGTGCCCTCACCGCCCTAGAGAGCTTAAAACAGACATTACAGATCCATAGTTGAGGGGAAAAGAAAATTTGTTTTCCACACCTCGGACAAATTTCCCCAGAGGCACCCTGGTGTTCTTGGCCAGTGTAGGAAGGAGCAGGAATTCAGGATAGCTTCCCAAGGGTATTAAATCCATGTAGGTAGCAGGGGCAAGCTGGGTCTCCCGGCCTTATTTCCCCAGTCCAAACTAATTTCTACAAATAATTGAATTAATCCTTGTTCTCTTTTACCTCACCTTTTCGAGTGATTCCATGGAAGTAGTCACATTCCAAAAGCCACGATATGAGGGAGTGAGGGAACATGAAAATCAAGACCATTAACACCTTTGCCTTCTGTTGGTAAATGAAGTTCCTCAGAATGGGATCTTATCAGCATTGGGGGTTCCTCAAATGCAGTCCAATTTGGCTGTGAAATCCTCAAGCTCTGGTGCCAAGCCAACCTGGATTTCAGTCCCAGCCCTAGCCCACTCTGGGACCTTGGCTGTTCCCTCAACCCCTCTGAGCCTCAGTTTCCTCATATGTCAAAGGGAGTCAGGTACCGCCCAGCCCCACCCTCCCAGCTGAGAGTGGAGCTCAGAGATGCTAATGGAAGCCATCCCTAGCTAGGACAACTAAGCCACAGAAGTCACTAGATCAAGGTCCCCCAGCCCCTGACAGCTTTTTTTACCACTTCTTGCTGTGCTATTTGCTACTTAATGTCTGTACTGGGTTGGATAGTGCCTTCCAAAAGATCATATCCACCCAGAACCTCAGAACGTGACCTTATTTGGAAATACGGTCTTTAATTCAGGTAAGAATCAAGATGAGATCATGGTTAGAGTAGGCCCTAAACCCAATGAGAGTGTCCTTCTAAGAGACAGGAAAGAACGAGCAGGGACTCAGAGAAAAGGCCAGGTGACGATGGGAGCAGAGATTAGAACCAGGGATGCCTGGAGCCACCAGAAGCTAAAAGAGGCAGGAAGGATCCTTCTATAGAGCCTTCAGAAGGAACCTGGCCCTGTCCACACCTTGACTTTGGACTTCTGGACTCCAGAACTGAGAGGGGATAAATTTCGGTTGCATTAAGCCACCAAGTTTGTGCTTATTTGTTAGGGCAGTTTTGGGACACATTGTATCATGTCCCCCTCAACTTCAGTTCAGCTCAATTCAGTGCAACTCAACGGATAATAAATTGTTAGCCTACAGGATGAGACCCCAGTAAGGGTGTGGGAGCCTCTAAGGGGAATGGGATCCAGCCCCCGCAACTTTAAGGAACTGGCAGCCTGAACTCTCTACCCCAAAGTGGACATACTGGGCTCCCTGAGTGCAGGAGCTGTCTCTTCTGCACACTATTCCCTACCCGCCGGAAGCAGCCAGGGGTCTCCCAGGGGAAAGGGGTGGACACCCACCTGGCAGTCCTTCGGAACATAATCCCTCAGGCCCGGCCCTGATGCTGTACCTGCTCTCCCTCCGAGCAAGCATTCCTACTCTAAAACAGACTCCATCTCTGGCCTATTTAGAGCTGCTCATTTTCCCATTTTCTGCAAAAGGTGACCCCTGGCTTCCACATTTCTCCACCTCTGCATTGACATAGTGGAGGGGCCGTGGGGCTGTGGGAGGAGGTTGCGGGGAGGGGCAAAGGACAGGTCAGAGGGTGGGCCATTCCTCCCTGTGAGCGAAACTGAAGCTACAGTTAAAAGCTGGGCTGTGCGTTCAGAAAAGGAAAGAGTCCTCACACAATACAGAGTGGACAGCAGGTTCACCCCCTTCAGGCCATACTTGCCTTACCTCGAGCTTAACTCGGGGCCAGGGGTTGATAGAGCAGTGGGCCCTGCTGTTGGGGAGCTCATAGTTGAGGTTGGGACAGTATTGTCTTTTTGCATTTTCCATAGGACTGGAATGGAGTATAAATTAATATTATTTATGAGAAAGAGACTTGGAGCTCACCACACATTCCCCAAACAAATGATTTTGCAGTGGAGATAGGACGCGCCTAAGTCCGAGTTAGTGATACTGACTAAATTACCACAGTAGGCGATGACAGGGCTGAGACCAGATTGGCCATCTGGATTCCAAGTACAGCCCCTCCTCCCCTTCACCCCCCCTCCACACACACACCATATAGTTTTACTTTTTACTTTTCCTTTCTCATTTATAGTGGGGAGAGGAGCCTGGAGGCCAGGCTGGGGTCAGGAACATGAAAACATGACGGAGACACAGATTAAAGAGTTGGGGCTGGAGGTGCACGCCCAGGCTCCCTGCCTGGATCTGCTGCTGATTTTGTCATGGGAGTAGGTCATCAGGATGTGTGTGGTCTCAAGTGGGATGGATTTACTGAGTTTCCTTTTTCCTTTGTCCTAGACCCTGCTTTCCTGTGACTAAGAGAGCAAAGGGACTCCAAACCGCTAATGTGAAAGCCTTAAGAAGTGGGTCCTGCCCTGGCCGGGTGGCTCGGTTGATTGAACATCATCCTGCACACCAAACGGTTGGGGGTTCCATTCCCAGTCATGGCATATACCTAGGTTGCAGGTTTGATCCCTGATATGGGTGTGAACAGAAGGTAACTGATATCTATCTATCTATCTATCTATCTATCTATCTATCTATCTATCTATCTATCATCTATCTATCTATCTATCTATCTATCATCTATCTATCTATCTATCTATCTATCATCTATCTATCTCCCTCCCTCTCTCCCTCCCTCTCTTCCTCTTTTTCTAAAAATCAATAAACATGTCTTCGAGTGAGGATTTTTTTAAAAAGCAACATACTGACATGATCCTTGCCCAGTGCCTCAACTATGAGAGCCTCCTGTGACTGTCATAACCCCATGTGACTGGTCCTGAAAATGCTATCATTGTTCCCATTTCACAGATGCTCAATAGTCAGTCATGGACCCAGGGCCATACAGTTCATATTATCAAGTCAATTGCCCAGACTCTGGCCCTCCAAGAGGAAAGCACCAAGTTGACCTGTCATTTATTCACTAGTTCTGCAAACCAAAGACTCCAAAGGTGTCTGTCATATGCCAGTTTTCCTAGCTGTGACTGCTAACAAAGTCCACCCGGAATCATAAATGGGCAGTTGTCTCAAACTGCACCCAGCCCTGTTTCTGCACAGCCACACACTTTCCTCCAAGCAGACCTGCTTCCCAGGGTGCCTTTGGCCTTGGGCTAGATACCATGCTTTCCCCGTGGGAATTAGCTGGGCTCTTATTTAACATGTTGATTTCTAAGCCTGACGCCAGATACTGACTGAGTCAGACACTGGGGAGAGGGACCTTGGGCTCTGCATTTGTCAGTACCCTGGTGATCCCCAGACCCTAGTTTGAAAACTGCCATTGGAGTAGAGGTCATGCTTTCAGGCTTCTAGTCAACCAATAGCAACCACAGTAATAATCAGAGTCAAGTTTGTGTTACATGCCTACCAGCCAGCCAGGATACTCCCTATTTTATTGATACATTGGGAAGCTGAAGCTTAAAGAGCTCCAAGAAAAAACAACAACAACAAAATCATAGACACAACAGTGTGTGATAGTGAGGGGAAGTGGGGTGAGGGGAGGTGGAAGAGGTTATGGGGGGATAAATGGTGATGGGGAAAAATAAAAAAGGGGAAAAAAGAAGTCACACTGTGGATTCTCATTGCTCTGCAGCCTATTTCTGTTGGATATTTGTTTTCCACATTTCTGTGTTTCCTATATCACAGTAATGAAACACTCTGAAAGCCAACAATTAACTCTCAGTTTTGTGGGTTTTATTTGTTTACTTTTTTTTACTCTGGAAGTTTTAAAAAAGACCCAATGTCAAGGAATAGTGTAGTGATTCCCCATATCCCTATTGCCCAGCTTCAGTAGAAATGACATTTTGCCATTCCTATTTTATCTACTTCCCCACTCCACGCTAGCATAACATTTTCTTTCTGGAGTATTTTAAAGCAAGTAAATTGGAGCATATATGTATTAATGTGTTGTTTTTCTGATTATGAGCTAATACATGCTCCTTGTAAAGAGATTATATCTCACTAAAAAACAACGTAACAGTTACAAATAATCTCACTTCTCAGTCATAACCAATGTTAACATTTTGAACTACATCTTTCTAGACACTCTTGTATTCATATATATTTATGCACGCCTAGTTTTACAAAAATAGTATACTTCATAAAAATAGTATTGTACTCTACATTTTGTGATCTGCTTTTTTCCACTTTACCTATCGCAGATGTCTGTTCATGTTGTGGACTCTTATAGGTCACGGTTTTCAAGGACAGCCCAGAATCTTGTTGTTTGGATGTATGATGATTTATTCAACTAATCCCCTGTTGTTGGGCACTCAGGTTGTTTCTCTGCTCTGTTGATTGAGTTTCAACAACAAGGCAGTCCTGCTTACCTAGTCTTGGTACCAGGCTCAACCAGATGCAACTTCTGTAGAATCCTGCCTGACTTTCTGAGAACCATCAAGCAGAGATGGAGGGACTAGACTCTTCCCAGTGCCTAATCAAGTTGTCACTGCTTGGTTTGAAGTCTCAAGACAAAAGACACACCCAGATTCAAGTGTGTGTGAAAAACATACTCCAAAGGCAGGCAACATATTGTTTGGGTGACAAGGTTTAACTCAAAATATGGAAGGTTTCTTTTTAAAAATTTTTAAAAATTGTTGACAATATTACAGATGTCCCCCATTTCTCCTCACCCTTGGCCCCCTCCAGCCAGCCCCTACTCCACCCCAGGTCTTCACCACACTATTGTCTGTGTCCATGGGCTAGGCTTATATGCATATATGTTCTCTTGTCATCCCTCCTACCCATCTCCTCTCTGAGATCTGTAATTCTGTTCCATGCATCCATACCTCTGGACCTATTTTGTTTGTCAGTTTATTTTATTCATTAGATTCTACATATAAGTGAGATCGTGTGAAATTTTCTTTCTCTGACTGGCTTATTTCGCTTAGCATACTAATCTTCAGGTCGATCATACTGTTACAAAAGGTAAGAGATCCTTCTTTTTTATAGTTGCACTAGTTGCCCAGTGCACAAATTCATGCACAATGAAAGGAATTTAATTGGAAGAAATATTTTAATATCACTATTCGCCTTTTCTCTATAATAGAAGTGTCAACCAAATTCACGATTGACAATAACAGATGGAAACACACATGTGTGAGAGCTTTTTATGTATCGTGCATGTGCGAGTCAACTTAGCCTTTTATATATATATATAGAATAAACTTGCTTAATTAGACCTGCTTTCTGATTTAGCTAAACTTTTTCCAGCCCAGTGAAACACCCCAACTTCTCTTTCAGGTAATTGTCAGCAACTCAGCAGTAAATATCAACACAAAGCAGATTATTATTGTAGATCACACAGGGAGAACAAAGGGTAAAATATTTAACTGCAGCAACATTTGACTATATTCTGCGCAGTGAGAAAACCTGAAGTCATTTTCAAGGTCCACCATTTCTTACTTCTTTTCAGTTGGGTCAAGTTTCTAAGCTTTCTAAATCTCCATTTTCCGGCTACTCCAGGACTTCTGTGAGGATCTAATGAGATGAGGCACGGGAAAACACTTCACAGACATTTGTTGTCAGTGTAAAATGTGTCCACCTGGCTATAAAGCAAGTTGTGTTCCTGGGCTGAAGAAACTGCAAGGAAGCTAGTTGCTAGGGAGAGAAAGCCAGGCATTGCTACGTGACATCATTACCCGGCACCCACAGCGACCGTTTCCAGGCTGGGCTGGGCAGTGGGCTGCATTTTGCTCCATGGGGTCTCGGCAGCATTGGCTGTGATTTGCTGGGGTGTTTCTCTGGGGTGGTGGTGGGGCATGTGTCCCACTTGGGGGAAGCTGAGTATTGCTCTGTAGGCTCCAGGTCCATGGTGCTATTTCTCTGTAAATGGCCAGTGCATGTTACAGCAGCTCCTGCGTTGGGTGTTTGTCCCCTGGTGGTCAGTGTGCATCATAGCGACTGGTCAGACAGACACTTAGCATATTAGCCATATATATATATATATATATATATATATATATATATATATATGGTGTTCCATTGTGTAAATGTAACACAGCTTTTTTATCTACTCATCTGCTGATGGGCACTTGGGATGTTTCCAGACCTTAGCTATTGTAAAGAATGCTACTATGAACATAGGGGTGCACATATTCTTTCTGATTGGTGTTTCAGGATTCTTAGGCTATATTCCTAGAAGTGGGATTACTGGGTCAAATGGCAGTTCCATTTTTAATTTTTTGAGGAAGCTCCATACTGTTTCCCATAGTGGCTGCACCAGTCTGCATCCCACCAGCAGGATTCCCTCACAAGCCCTTGTTTGTAGATTTATTGATGGTAGTCATGCTGGCAGGTGTGAAGTGACACCTCATTGTTGTTTTAATTTGCATCTCTTTGTTGATTAGTGACATGGAGCATTTTTTCATATGTCTATTTGCCATCTATATGTTCTCCTTCGAGAAGTGTCTATTCAGGTCCTTTGCCCATTTTTAAATTGGATTGTTTGTCTTCCTTTTGTTGAGTTATATAAGTTCTTTCTTTTTTAAATATATTTTTATTGATTTCAGAGAGGGAGAGAGAGATAAAAACATCAATGATGAGAGAGAATCATTGATTGGCTGCCTCCTGCATGCCCCACACTGGGGATCAAGCCCGTAACCTAGGCATGTGCCCTGACCAGGAATCAAACTGTGATCTCTTGATTCATTGGTCAATGCTTAACTACTGAACCACACTTGCCAGGCATATAAGTTATATATATATATATATATATATATATATATATATATATATATATATATATTTTTTTTTTAGAAATTAACCCCTTATTAGATGTATCATTGGCAAATATATTCTCCCATACAGTGTGTTCCCTTTCCATTTTGATGATGGTTTCTTTTGCTGTGCAGAAGTTTTTTAGCTTATTAAAATACTAATGGCATATTTCACAGATCTAGAACAAATAAATATTCCAAAAGTTTATATGGAACCAAAAAATGAGCCCATATAGCCTCAGCAATCTTGAGAAAGAAGAACAAAATTAGAGGGATCACAATACCAGATATCAAACTATACTACAAAGCCATTATAATCAAAACAGCCTAGTACTGGCACAAGAACAGACATATAGATCAATGGAACAGAACAGAGAACCCAGGAATCAACTCAAGCCATTACACTCAATATTTGACAAAGGAGACATGAGCATACAATGGAGTAAAGATAGTCTCTTCAATAAATGGTATTGGGAAAATTGGACAGATACATGCAAAAAATGAAACTAGACCATGAACTTACACCTTACACAAGAATAAACTCAAAAGGGATAAAAGACTTAAATGTAAGTCATGAAACCATAAATATCCTAGAAAACATAGGCAGTAAAATTTCAAACATCTCATGTAGGAGCATTTTCACTTATACATCTTCTAGGGCAGTGATGGGCAACCTTTTGAACTTGGTGTGTCAAACTTCGCCAAAAAACTGAACATAACTCGGGTAGTGTGTCACTTTGAGGAAAAAACTAACTCCAAGACTCTAGTCGCAAATGTTTCATCCTCAGGAGCAGCAAATGTTTCATCCTCGGCATGCGGCCACGTGTCATCAGAAATGGCTACGAGTGTTAGTGCTGACACGGGTGTCATAGGTTCACCATCACTGTTCTAGGGCAAGAGAAACAAAAGAAAAATAAACAAATGGGACTATATCAAAATATGGAAGGTTTCTTTTTAAACATACTGGAGCTCACCTAACATAGTAACTCTCCTTCAAAGTAGTCACCCCACAAGGCAGCACTCTCATTGCAATTAAACTGTGATTGCTGGAAAATACGTTAGTGAACTCCTCCTTTAAAACTGTCTCCAGAGACTGGTGTAAATCATTTTTTAATGTACTGTATGCTGGAGAGCCTCCATGCTTCAAGGTGGGATATCTGGAGAAGGCCTGTGCTGATAAATTACAAACAGGATAATCCACTTCGCCTAGTTTGAGCAGAAACATGTATTAAATTATAACAGGGAATCCAGAGTCTCTAGCAGGGTCTGAAAGCCAGGTGTGGATATCATTCTTATATCTTTTTAAAAATGTCCATGTTCCTTGCCCGTTTTTCTATCAGGTTTTAGATCTTTGTTTCTGTCAATTTTTTATTTGTTGACAGTAACAGATTGTCCCCACTGAAATCTGTTATTCTGTTCCATGCATCCATGCCCCTGGACCTATTCTGTTTGTCATTTTATTTTGTTCATTAAATTCCACACATATATGAGATCATGTGATATTTGTCTTTCTCTAACTGGCTTATTTCACTTAGCATAATAGTCTCCAGGTCCATCCATGCTGTCGCAAGGGTAAGAGCTCTCTTTTTTTTTTTTTTTAGTTTCTGTCAATTTTTTAGAGTTCTTTAGATATTAGGGATATTAGCCCTTTATCTGTGATTTATTTTAAAATGTTCTCTCCCAGTTTGTCATTGCCTTTGACTTCATTTTTGGTGTTTTGTTTTTTTTTTAACCTTGAAAAAGTTGTTTTTATTTCTATGTAAAGTTAAATGTATTGATGTCTTTTTATTTTATTTTATTGCATCTGGATTTTGGTTTGTGGTTAGAAACCTTTCCTTATACCCATATTATAAATACATTAACCCATGTTTTTGTCTATTATGTATATTGGTTCATTTCTTCATATTTAGACCCCTGATCCATTTGAAGTTTACTCTTAGGTAGAGTATGAGGTATTTGCTTTTGAAACCGTTTTATCAAATGTATTAATTAAACCAGGGATTGCAAAATAAAATGCTTTAAAGAGCCAGGCAAAGAGTAAATGTGTGAAACTAGATGGTAGAATAAAATAGGGAGTATTGAGGTCTGTGGCCAACCATAGGTTAAATTTAGTAGGTATATTAGTTTCCTAGGGCTGCTGTAACAAAGTACTGCAAACTTGGTGGCTTAAAACAACAGAAATTTATTTTTTTCAGTTCTGGAGGCTAGACATTTGAAATCAAGGTGTCTCAGAGCTCTGATGGAGAATCTGCCCCAAGCCTCTCTCCCAGTTCGTGGTGATGGCTTCGTAGCCCCGTCACTCCCACCTGTGCCTTCATCATCATGTGGCCTTCTTTGTGCGTGTCTGTACCCAAAACTTCCTCTTCACATAAGGACATCAGTCATTAGATTTAGAGCCCACCCTAATTCGGTTTGCTTTCATTTAACTTTGCAGATTACATCGGCAAAGATCCCGTTTCCAAGTCAGGTCACGTTCATAGGTTCCAGGGGGACACTATGGACCCAGTAGAGTGAGGGGAAAGCAGAATTGTCTGGAGCCCCTGTGGCCTGCACTCTGAGAGTTTGGGGACCCTTTGTAGATATCTTATGTTACTGTCACAATCATCTCTGCTTAATGATGAAGAATCTGCTGTGTTGGGAAACTGAAACTTCATTCTGCGAATTGGTTCTGAAAAGCATTGACAGCTTGTCACCTTAAGATGTCCACAAAAAAGGAAGAGGAAATCCAGTGGTCGACTCTTCTAAGTCTGAACTAATAGATGGCCTGTCCCACAGCCTTGCAGAAGACAGGCTTGTTCAGTATGAATATTTGGGTTTCCCGTTGGAAGCCAGACTCTGTTATGTATTTTCTGTGACTGTAAGGCGTGAGTTCCTTCAAATTCCTCTGTGCCAAAAGAGGGCCCATTTCCTACCGGGAAGGCGGAAGGTGATGCCTTCCCTGGCTAGTGGCAGAAGGGAACTCAGAGACGCTGTAAGGGTCAGAAGGACATGACATGCCGTTGCTGCTTTGAAGACAGACGGGGCCATGTGAGAAGGAATGTGGGAGCAGAGAGCGGCCCCGGCCTACAGCCAGCATGAACCTTAAACCTACAGCCTCAAAAAAGTAGATTCTGCCACAACCTGAATGAGCCTGGAGGCAGATTCTCTGAGAGACTAGAGTCCAGCTGGGCGACACCGTTGTTTTCACCTGTGAGACCTGAGCAGCGAACCCAGCTAAGCCTGTTCAGATTTCTGGCCTGTAGATTGTCAGATGATACATGGGGGTTGTTTTAAGCCACTAGGTTTGTGCTAGCTTGTTATGTGGCAGAGAAATTAACACACCTCTGCTCTTGGTGAATTTCTAGGGGTGGAGAAACTAGATGGGGAAGAAATGGAGATTTGGCATTAGGAAATTTCTTTCTTCTGTTGCACCTCCATCCATATATTCATCCATTCAGTTTATAAGAACTTCTCTTCCCTGTGCAAGACATAAGATATTAAAATTAACCAGTGTGGGGTGTTATCAGTGGCTTCAGAGGTTGATGGGAATCAGACACACGTGCCTTCTTCTTCTGGTTAACTAGTAATAGAGACCAGGGAGCCAGTTGTATCTAACCACATTTTATCCTGGCGTCTTATAAGTTCCTAGGGCTAGAAGTAATTTGGTAAAGTCTTTTAACACAATTCCCCATTTGGGGTAATGTCCCAGAAAATTGCATTCCCTCACCCCCCAAAAAGAAGCAAACAGCGGCTTTTATACATCACAGACCTGGATACACCTAGTAAGTTACTGTCCACCTCCCAGTAGCTCTACCTCATAATGTCGAAGATGATCGGTGTGAAAAACCGGCTTGTGGCAGGTACTCAATAAATGTTAGAAGTTGGGCTTATGATCCTCAGGTGTAACACTTATTGCACACCCCTCCCTGATATCATGTTGTTAAGCAGCGTGACCCAGAGCAGGGATCCTGAGCAGTGTCCTCATACCATCACAAAGCTGAGGACTAGGGAAGGGACTTGCAGCTTTGGCTGTGTATAAGCATCATCAGGGGATGGCTAACCACCGCCGTGCTGGCCCAGTGAGGAGCTGAGCCACTGCCTAGAAAGATAACCCATGGAACCCTGAGCCTCGAGGGAGCACGTGGACGGCGCAGGCCAGGTTTCAGGTGGGAGGAGGGTTTGGTGCTGAGCAGGTCAGTGTAGGGTTTGAAAACCATTTTATTACTTGCATGATTTGGGACTCTTGTGTCGAGGAGGGGGTGTGAGGAAGGAGGGGAATGGGAAAGTCCCCACTCAGGCAAGGGTGACCCAGGGTCACAAGAATGGGTGGGTGCCTGGGGGGGGGGTGGTGTTTGATCATGGAGGAAGATCATGGACAGACATGGCCCTTTACCTTCCATGTCTCTGTTGTGGGCTGAGTTGTGTCCCCCCAAAAATGTGTTGAAGTCCTAACTCCTGCTCCCTGTGAATGTGGCCTTATTTGGAAAGAGGATCTCTGCAGATAAAATCAGGTTGATGTAATGTCATTAGGGTGGGCCTAATCCCATAGGACTTGGTGTCCTAAAAAGAGACACAGGAAGGAGGCCTTATGAGGACGGAGACAGAGACTGGAGGGATGCAGCCACAAGCCAAGTGACACCTGGGGCCACCGGAAGCTGGAAAGGCAGGAAGGATCCTCCCCTAGAGCCTTCAGAGAGGCAGCCTGCCAGCACCTGACTTCAGCCTTCTGGCCACTAAAGCTGTGAGAAATCTTTGTTGTTCTAATTCCCTGTTTGTAGTGCTTTGATAGGGCAGACTTAGGACACCGATCCAGTCTTTGAGGCAAGTGCCTGGAATGTGCAACACTGCTGATGAACTACCCGAAAGCCATTCCCAACTTTCTCTCACTGTCTCAGACTACAAAGGTTGGAAAACAAAATTTTTACATGCCCACTTCCCTTGCATTCAGGAGTGACCGTGCAATCCAGTTCTGGTCAATAAGACCCAAGTAAGTCTGACACGCCCAGGGGTGTCTGAAAATGTCTGCTTCTCTAACAGAGGGAAATGTGTCAGGCATACCTGCTCCCTCCACATCAGAGCCTCTTTGAACACGGCATGGCCCCAGCATTAGGGGTCCGTGGCTGCCGTCTTATTACCTTGCAGTGGCGAGCACGGAGACTTGCCCAGACTCTGTGCCTGGCATCATTCAGCTGCTCAGCCAAACTATGGCGTGAGAAAAATAAACTCATGTTTGTTCAAATTAGTGGGTTTTCTCTACCTGCTGCTGAACGCTTTCCTAGCTGATATCATGCTCTGCTCATAGGAGCCTATTCAGACCCCTCTTCCCTCTGGTGGACCAGAGAGGGTGAGGTGGGAGCTCTGGAGGGAGGAATAAACAGATTCTAATTCCGACTCTCACCCCTTCCCTCAGTGCCCCCAAGCTATCTACTTTACAAGATGGCAGGAGAGTAGGTAGGGGTCCTACAAAAAGCTCAGTACTAAAAACAGTCAGGGTCAGGGTCTGAACTGTCTCATCTTGCCTGGACTTTGGACAAGCTCTTGACACCAAATGGGTACCCCTTTCCTTAGTGTGTGTGCTTGTGTCTATATCACAGACACCATCCTCCTCCGCACCTGACCCCCAGCTCGGCTCAAGCCATTCCTGAATCAGAGAACAATCATGGCAATAGGTCATCACAGTTGCTGCCATTTATCAAGTGGGTTCTGTGCATGGGGCACAGAGCAGTAAATCCCTTGCCAAAGAACAGACAGCTAGTAAGTGACAGAGCTAGGCCTTGAGGCTGGCAGCTCACCATGCCTCCTGCCAAGTCTGAGCTAAGGGTTTTGGCACTGACAGCAGGAAGGGCAGAAATGCCAAGGGACAAAGCACTTTCATGTCTCATTTAACCCTTGTGGCATGCCTTGAAATCAATGGATCATTATCTTCACCTGGCAAAAACGGTGGTCAGGCCTGGGGAGAGGAGAGCAGACACTGCAGAGCTTGGACTAGAACAACGATTTCCTGATCCAAAATCCTGCTCCCTCTAGAATGGCTGAAGATTGAGGCTGGGTCGGGATTGCAACTCAGGGGTGAGAAGGGTCACTGTAGAGCGAGTTTCTTCAACACAGTGCAGGTGACCCTGATGTTAAGCGCTCAAAACACCTGTTGAGACCTACTGAAGTCTGGGTACTTGGCAGTGGCGTCTCACTCAGTTCTCCTTTTACAGATGACGAGACTGAGGCTCAGAGAGGCCACTTGTCTTGTGTGGAAAGCCAGCAAGGACAGACCCGTGTCCTCTCCACTATGCGACCCTGTCACATTGGGGGGTTTCCTGACCTCATAGAGGCCTTTGCCCTCACATGTTAACCACAGAAGCTTTAACATATACATACCAGTATGTATGTTTGTATGCTTTTATATGTATTTGGCTTATGATTTTGTTTGAAGTGTGGTTTCTGTGGCTGACAATTTTTTAATCACTGATTCATGTGTCGCACGTGATTCTTTCATATATCTGATGCTTGGCACTGAGACTTACTTTCTTTTACGCAGGAATAGCATTCCACGAGGACATCTGTACGGAACGATCAGAATCATCCCTGGCTGAACACTTTAAGACCTTGATGCATGTCTCAGTGGAAGGTCAGTCCTGTTGATACACATATACCAATGACTTAACTAAATTATTTTTATTTTAATCCTCACCCAAGGACATGTTTATTGATTTTAGAGAGAGAGGAAGAGAGAGAGAGAGAGAGAGAAGCATCTATTTGTTGCCTCCTTGTACGCACCCCAGCAGGGATTGAACCCGCAACCTGGGTATGTGTCCTGACCCAGAATTGGACCCACCACTCTGGTGCACAGGACAGCGCTCCAATCAACTGAGCCATACCAGCCAGGGCTGACTTAACTAAATTCTAAGCTCCTTGAAAAGAAGGGACCAGGTTTGATACTTTTTTTTGTCACTTTGAGTTTTTAGCTCTATATGGGTGCCTTATACACAGTAGGCACTTATCAAATGTTTGCTTATGGTTGTTCCTTCAGCAAAGTTTTTTGCAATGCATCTCCCAAACAAATATTTCCTTCTGTAAAGATTATGGTACTGTGTCAATTTCTCCAGTTAGTGGGAAATCTTTCCTATCAATTATTATGTGTTATGTATAATTATGGTTCTACCCAAATGCTTGGAAAGTAGAATTTTTTTCAAAATCTTGTTAATATTTCCTTGTAACATAGCATTAACGCCAGAATAAGAAAGACTTGAGCTGGAAGAGAATTTAGCAGTCAGATGAGTTAATTTCTTACTCAGCAGATGAAGGAACTGAAGTTCACAGAGGTAAAGGGCTGTCAGGGACCACCCAGTCAATCTACTTGTCAGTCTGCCATTGGGAGCTGATTTCTGGGGCAGAAAATTGATGATTCACACATCTTCAGGTTCTTTTATCATCTCTATGTTTGACCTTATTTTTTCTGTATTATAAATATGAAAACATTTTTGCAATAGCACATTCTATTCACTGTCAATCCATGCATGCTTGTATCATTAGACATGACTTTATCCATGTGGCCTGCTAACTAGCAGCTCTCAGAGGGCACGGACCAGGTTTGCTCATGGCGACTAGGATGTGTAAGGTGATCAATATAGATTTGTTGAATGAATGAAAGTTGGACTGAAACACAGTATATGACTTTCTCATCACTCCTGTGTTCCACTTGCATATATACTAGTGATAAAATGAATTCATGTATTGGGACCTACAAACTGGAGGCTGTCCACCACCGTGGCATGGGCATGTCACAAATCTAAACCTAAGTCAGCCTGCACTTATGGACACAGATGTCAAGGAAACCTAATACTGTATATACCAATCACAGTCCCCCAACTCAGCTTTAGCTGGCTTAGCTTAGAAAGTAGGACCTGCTGGCCTTCTTAACAAATCCTCGACTTCCTGGCCAATCGTGCCCTGTTTCCGCGTTGCCTCGTCTAACATTCTATAAAACATGCTCTTTCTCAAAAGCCTGTGGGAAGAGGGTTCCACTGCTGGTGAGGCACTGTTTGCCCCCAACTCATGGATTATTTTTCCTTGAATCAGTGACATCAAACTTATTACTTAATTGTTTTAGCTTTGTCATTTGACACTAGGTTATTCTGTTTAGTTGCGATGGGATTTTAGTGAGAAATATCTTTGGCTGCACTAAACAATGGCATTAAACATATAGGGGTTTATTTTTCTCACATGACAAGAAATCCAAAGATGAGCAGTGCCCATGCTGCTCCCTTAGTGAAGCTCAGTGATGTCAGGGACAGCATCCTTGGTTCTTTTGACTTTCCTTATGGTAGCAATATGGCTGCCATATTGCTACAGCTCTAGGCATCACATACTGTATTCAATACAAGAAAAAGGGAGGAAGGGATGAAACCTGTAGATGTTTCTTATATGACCTGTAGATATTTCTTATAAGACAAAAAGCAAACACCCTTCCATTGATTTCTACTTAAATCTCATTGGCCACCCATGCGGCAAAGGAGATGAGGAAAGAAAGTGGCCAGGACCTGACCAAAAGCTTGGTGATTGGGCTTCCTCACTTGCACCTCTGCCATCGCCCTTTGAGAAGCATGCCCAGACTAGCCCGCTGGTCCTGAGATGAGAATGAGAGACAAGTGAAGAAGAGCCATCCCAGTTGAGCCCAGCCTGGATCAGCCAGCCTCCATCAGACCCCCAGATGGGTGAGTCCAGCTGACCCTCAACCTACCTGCAAATGTTTGAGAACTAATGTTTCTACAAAAACTCATATAATTTAACACCCAGACAAACCAATTAAAAATGGTCAGAGGACCTGAACAGACATTTCTTCCAAGAGGATGTATACATGGCCAATAGATGAAAAGATGCTCACTGTCACTATCATCAGATAAATGCACACTAAAACCACAACGAGCCCTGGACGGGGGGTTAAGTTGGTTGGAGTGTTGTCCTGTACACCAAAAGGTTGCAGGTTCGATTCCCAGTCAGGACATATATCTAAGTTGTGGGTTTGATCCCCAGTCAGAGTGCATACAGGAGGCAACTGATCGATGTTTCTCTCTCACATAGATGTTTCTATCTATCTCTCCCTTCCTCTCTCTCTGAAAAAATCAATAAAAACATATCCTCTGGTAAGGATTAAAAACAAAACAAAACAACCACAACAAGATATCACCTCACACCTGTGAGAATGGCTATCATCAATAAATTAACAAACAACAAGTGCTGGCGAGGATATGGAGAAAAGGGAACCCTGGTGCACTGTTGCTGGGAATGCAGATTGGTGCAGCCACTGTGCAAAAGAGTATGGAGTTTTCTCAAAAAATTAGAAATGGAACTAACTTATGACCTAGCAAATCCACTTCTGGGTATTTATCCAAAGAAACCCAAAACTCTAATTCAAAAAGATGGATGCATCCCTATGTTCAGTGCAGTATTACAATAGCCAAGATATGGAAGCAACCTAAGTGCCCATCAGTAGATGCTTGGAAAAAGACATAGGTATAAAATAGAATAGTACTCAGCCATAAAAAAGAGTGAAATCTAACCATTTGGGACAACATGGATGGACCCAGAGGCTATTATGCTAAGTGAAATAAATGAACAAAATAAATGAACAAACAAAACATACAGACTCATAGATACAGGAAATTAACTGAGGGTTGCTAGATGGGAGGAGGGTTGGGGGTAGGTGAAAGAGGTGAGGGGATTAAGAAGTATAAATTGGTGGTCAAAATAGTCACAAGGATGTAAATACAGCATGGGAAACACAGTCAACAATGTATAATAAATAAAATCGTAATATGCTAATTAGACCGGATGTCCTTCCAGCCGAAGCTGGGGCTGTGAGGGAAGCCCGGGTCCTGGGTGCCTGCTGGCGGCCAGGGGGAAGCATGGGTCCCGGGTGCCAGAGGGAAGCCGGTGCCGGCAGCCAGGGAAGGAAGGCCTACTCTTGTACAAACTACTCTTGTACGAATTTCATGCATTGGGCCTCTAGTATTGTAATAATTATGGATGGTGCCAGGTGGGTACTGGACTTATCAGGGTGGTCACAGTTTAAATTAGATAAATGTCTAATCACTGTATTGTATTCCTGAAACTAATATAATATTGTATGTTGACTAATTGAAAAATAAAAAAGAGAAAAAAACCTCTTGAATCTGCATATTGAAAGATCACAACTTGACTCAGAAAAATTAACAATAAAACAAAAACAAAACTGCACTAATACAAAAAAGAAAACTATTGTCATTTTTTAAAATACACATTTTTACAACAGCTTTATTGATATATAACTCACATATCATATAGTTTACCCATTTAAAGTATACAATTCAATAGTGTTTAGTAAATTTTAGAACATTTCATCATCCAAAAAAGAAGCCCTATACCCATCACCATCACTCCCCATTTCTCCCCAACAACCACAGCCCTAGGCAACCACTTACCTATTTTCATCTTTATGGATTTGCCTATTCTGGACATTTCATATAAATTGAATCATACAGTGTGTGGTCTTTTGTCACTGACTTCTTTAACTTAGTATAATGTTTTCAAGGTTCATCCATGTTGTAGCATATGTCAGTATTTTATTTATTTATTTTTGCTCCCCGCCCCCCACCAGTTTATTGATGTATAATTGACAAAAGTATATATACTTAAGGCATATAACCTCAGGATTTGATATGTGGGTACATTGTGAAGTGATTATCACAGTCAAGCTAATTAACACTCTCATTACCTCACACAGTTACTCTTTTTCATATTCCTTTAGCACATGTCAGGTCTACAATACAGTATTGCTAACTCTAGTCACCATACTGGAATTAGATCCCCTGAATTTGTTCATCTTACAGTTGAAAGTTTGTACCCTTTGACCAACATTAATGATTGCTGCTTTGCGATGTTTTCTCACCTGTTACTATGGCCATGACTACCTGATATAATTGGCAAAACTCATTGTTTACCCCTGGGTGAGTAGCAGAGCATGTATTAAGCAGGCACTGGGGTATGGCAAAGAGGTCCAAGACGTTGTCTCCCTCAGGGAGTTTATATCTCTAGCTGAGGAGAAGAAAGCCCTTAGACTCACGATGATTTGCTATTTCTGTTTCTCATGTTATCACCTTGAACGGCAAAGAAAGCCACTGGGTGCCAAGCATGACAACAGGTGCTTTGTATAGTTAATCCTTTACACAGCCTTGCATCAGGCAGGATGCTTTTGGCTCTGTGCACCAGAGAATCTAACCCAAAGGGGATTAAACAAAAAGGAAGTTCATAGTCAAGAAGTCCTCAGGTATTAAGGCCCCAGAGATACTTAATGCATTGGCTTAAGGACACTGTTGAGGACCCAAGCTTTCTGTCTATACCTTCTTCCCTCCTTTGTGTGTCAACCTTGACCTTAGTCAGGCTCTTCTCATGTTCACAAGTGCCTGCACTGTTCCAGGCATCACATATAGCACCCAACAAAAGAAGAAATATTATCTCTCTTTCTGTATCGATTTTAAGGGAAAAACCAAACCAAAACAAAACAAAATCTTTCCCCGAAACCCCTCAGCTCATTGACCAGATTGTGTCACATGCTCATACTTAAACTAACCACAGACGAGGAATAGAGTCATCATGATGGCCCTTGGATATGCCTTCTGGGGCTGGAGCCAGCTCTTCTGAAGCCCATGGCTGTGCAGAGTGCGGAAACCATAATAAATTTAGGGTTCTGTTTCCAAATGAGGACACTGAGGCTCTGAGAGGTTATGTAACTTGCAGGAAGTCATATCTGGTATGCTGTTGTGCCAGGCTTCCAGCCCAGATTTGTCTGACCCCAAATGTCTCTCCACTAGACCACCCTGCTGCTTTACATGAGGTGGTAAGATGGGATGAGAAGCGACTTAAATTACATCATTATAGGTTGTTTTTACGCTTTAATTATCATGATCATTGTGGCCAGCATACTCCATTAGAATCAACTTTTGATCATCATGTAGGTGCTCTGTAATCATTAATTTTACAGCGAGGCAGGTATAATGTAGCCTCAGATAACCACACAGGCTCATTCCAACATTGTATGAAGGCCAAGTTGGCCAGGTTAATCACCTCCACATGTGGGAGCAGACTCGCAGCCTCCTGGTACACTTTTTTCCTTCTCGTTTGCTCCGTGGCTAGTTCTCTGAGAGTGAGCTGCCACACTAGGATGAGGGAAGGAACGTCCCTGGACTCAGTACTAACCCATTGTCATGGATAACTGTGGATTAGGCCAACCAGCAGCAACCTCATCCTCATCATTCATTTGGAACTCACACAGCACTGCACATCACTAGCACCAACACAGGCCGTGTCATAACCCCATCTCCAGTTGATTGTGTGGCACCCTCTTCGTTCTGTCTGGGTCATTCATGGTCAGTGACATTGGAAGCAAGCGAGAGCTGGGAAAACCCAGAGCTTTGGAAACCTGGATTCTATACTGAGTGGCCAGATTATTATGATCTCTGAACGCATAATAATCTGGCCACTCAGTGTATATCCTATATAATAAAAGGCTAATATGCAAATTGTCCCCTCGACCAGGAGTTCGACCAGCAGGCAGGCCGGCCAACCACCCATGTGCCCCCCCCCCCGGCCAGGCTGGCCAGACCCCACCCATGCATGAATTCATACACTGGGCCTCTAATACACACACACACACACACACACACACACACACACACACACTGAGTGGCCAGATTATTATGCGTTCAGAGATCATAATAATCTGGCCACTCAGTGTATAGTTCCTGGCTGTGTGGCCTTGGGTATGCCACTTATTCTTTCTGAGCTTTGATTTTCTTATCTGTGTAACAGGTGGTGCCTTACAGGCTGCTGACCATGAACACCAATGTCTGATGTGTGGCTGGGCCCCCAAGAGCAGTGGCCATGAACGTCATATGGTTGGGCTTGGGCCAGTAACATTGGGATGAGCAGTCAAGGCTCCCGAGTGAAACTGCTGAGTTTATAAACTCTGGTGCCAACTTGTTACAGCACTTGGAATAGGGCCAAGGCAGATTCAAATGGAGTGAATTGATCTCCTAATAGCCACAGGATATCTTGGCATACTCTGAAACAAGAGCTTCAATTTTCCTGTGAGTGCAGGCTTCAAAGGCTTGTGAGCTTCCTTGCTTTGTCCAGGGAAACTAGAAAAGAAACATTGAATGGACTTATATTTCTGTATGGGTGGGTATATTAGCTTCCTATGGCTGCTCTAACAATTACCCCAAATTGAGTAGCTTAAGACAATACAAACTTAATATCTTATGGTTCTGGAAGTTGGAAGTCCAAAAGGAATCTTTCAAGTTGAGAAATCAAGGTGTCAGCAGGGCTGCATTTATTTGAGAGGCCCCAGAGGAGAATCCATTTCCTTGCCTCTGAATGCTTTTAGAAGCCGCTGGCATTCCTTGGCTGGTGGCCTCTTCCTTCGTTTTCAGAGCGCATCTCTCCAACCTCTGCTCCATCATGCTGTCCCCTCGTTCTCTGCTGACCTTTTTACCTCCCTCTTATTAAGAACCCTGTGATGGCCCTGACTGGTTTGGCTCAGTGGATAGAGCATCGGCCTGCAGACTCAAGGGTCCCAGGTTCCATTCCAGTCAAGGGCACATACTTTGGTTGCAGGCACATCCCCAGTAGGGGGTGTGCGGGAGGCAGCTGATTGATGTTTCTCTCTCATCGATGTTTCTAACTCTCTATCCCTCTCCCTTCTTCTCCGTAAAAAATCAATAAAATATATATATTTTTTTTTAAAAAAAAGAAGAACTACCCTGTGATGACATTGGGCTTTCCAAACAATCTCTCGTCTCAAAACCCTTAACTTAATCATAGCTGCGAAGCCCCTTTGCCCTATAAGGTGACATATTCATGGGTCCTGAGATTAGGACATGTGTAACTTCGGGGCTAGTATTCGGCCTGCTACAGTACGTATAAAGCAAACCTGTGGTGGAGGGGATGAAGTGTGCATCAAATGTCCCATGTGCTTGATGCTCCAGTCAGCGATCATACTCCTGGGGAGTGGGACAATCTGCGGAGGACCAGGATGGATTCTAAATTATTTCTGAAGACTGAGAGAGAGATGTGGCTTTACTAATACTGGCTCTGGATTGACACTGGCTCTCTGTGTCCTTGAGAGCCCAGACAGGTGGATAGACCACTGGCTAGTTTGGCAGACAGTAGTTAATGCAGTAATCAACCTTTTCTGAGGTTTTGCTTTTTGCAGTTTCAGTGGCCCACAGTCAGCTGCAGGCCAAACATACTAAATGGAAAATTCCAGAAATAAATAATTAAATTGTGCGCCATTTTGAGTAGCGTGATGAAATCTTGTGCTGTCCAACCCAGGTCATAACCCATTACTTTGTCCAGCGCTGCCATGCTGTAGACACTCCCTGCCTTATAGTCACTTTGTAGGCATCTCGATGATCAGAATGACTGCTGTGGTATTGCAGTGCTTGTGTTCAGGTAACCCTCATTTTCCTTAATAATGGCGCCAAAGTGCAGGAGATGTGACGGTAGTAATTCAGATATGCCAGAGAGAAGCCATAAAGTGCTTCCTTTTAGTGAAAAGGTATACAATGTGCAGGAAAAAAAACATAGTACATATAGGGTTCAGAGTATCTGCAATTTCAGGCATCCATTGGGTGTTTTGGAACATATCCCCTATGGATAAGGGAGGGCTTCCCTACAGGGCGTTGGTTGACCATATGTTGTAGGACTGAAAGGCAAAAAGGAAACTGAAGTAACACTGAGGGGGAGTAGCTATGGCCCCTTGGGCTTGGTCATGCTGCATGTGGTCACTCCTCACCTATCTCCCAACATACCTCCTGTGGGAAGAGGGAGACTTTCATAACAAAGTCCCATTGGCCAGTTTGTTAGCTCTTAGGATATTGTACATAGGGTTGTGAAGTACTGGCTTAGGAAAATGGATTTGCAGGTTATATGCCTATCTCATGGAGTCCTAACTAAATTAGACATGTGCCTTAACAGGATTCCTGCAAAGAAACTGTGGACTGAAGGAGATACTATCCTAATAAATCAAGCACAAGCAAAGAGCAAGAAAATTGCAGAGACAACTGCCTTATTTGTGGCACAGACTCTATATCAGATTTATTTCAAGGTGAAAACAAAAGCAGTCATCCAATCAGACATCAAAGGAACACAGCCCCAAATTCCAAATGATCAAGAAGTCTATTGAAAACATGTATTCAACAACCTATGAACATTCACAAAAATCCTCATCCCAAAAGCTTCTTTCTGCCTTGAGGTATCAGTAATGATGGAAGCTGTCACAATTAGTAAGAGATTAAAAAAAAACATTGTTTAATCTTTTACTCAGCACTCTAAAATTTTTATTTTGATATGGGCTTTTATTGTGCATAAAATATGAGAAGAGTAATGCATGTGTACAATTCATAAATTTTAAAATGCACATATAGCCCTGGCTGGGTGGCTCAGTTGGTGGGAGTGTCTTCCCATACACCAAAAATGTTGCGGTTTCAATCCCTAGTCGGGGTGCATACAGGAAGCAACTGATCCATGTTTCTCTCTCACATCGATGTTTCTCTCTCTCTCTCTAAAATCAATAAATATATCCTTGGGTAAGGATAAAAAATTAAACAGTAAAATAAAATATACATTGTGGGTAGATGCTGGAAAGTTTTTGTCTGGTAGGATTCATGATAAAACACACACACACACACACACACACACACACACACACACACACACACAACCTTGGGAGACTGCTGCCCTAAATCATTAATGTCTACTAGCTGTCAAAACAAAAACCAAATTAAACGATTTATAAAAACATTTTAGCTTTGTTTTATGTAATCAAGAACTACCTAGGGAGATGACTATAAGCAAATCATAAAGTTCTAGACATTTTTTGTTGGTGCAGAGAAGCTATTCTATAGCAAAGGTGTTTGGGAGAGTTTTAATTTTTTACGATTGGACAGAGGAGTCCCTTCCCCTCTCCATATCATCCCAACTTCTCAACAGAGTGAGGATTGGGTGGAAGGGAAAGAGGTTCTAACAGCCAGAATGTTGTGGGGACAGCTCTGGCTCCCCAGCCACACATAGATTTCTGGTCCTAAGTGCACAATTCATCTACTGAGAAGAAACAGTTCTGAGTCATTCTCTCCTCAAGGCTAGGGTAGGAAGTGGAGACCAACTTCCCTCCTTCCCCTTCACCTGGAAACTGTACCTGGCTGCAGAGATGGAGGGTGGAGGTGAATGTGTTTGGACAGTTGATGGGGATTCTTCTCAAAGGCTTCAAGGAGAGCTTGACTGAGTTTATGCACAACATTTGCATGTAAATGCCTATGCCCATTTAAAAAAAAAATAACAACAACAACAACAAAACCACAACAGGGTTTGTACATTTCACCATATTTTTTTTTTCTTTCTTCAATGCTCACCGGGGGATATCCCTCCCCCTCCCCCCCCCATTGCTTTTTAGAGAGAGTGAAAGGCAGGAAGAAAGGGGGAAGGAGCCAGAGAGAGAGCGAGAGTGAGAGCGAGAGCGCGCGCGCGCGCGCGAGAGAGAGAGAGAGAGAGAGAGAGAGAGAGAGAGAGAGAGAGGAACATTGATGTGAAAAAGAGATATTGATTGGTTGCCTCCTGCACTCACCCCAACCTGGCTGGGGATGAAACCAGCAACCCAGGTACATGCCCTTGACTGGAATCAAACCTGGGAGCCTTCCGTGCATGGCCCGAACTCTAACTATTGAGCAACACCACCCAGCGCCCTTTCCCCATATTCTTAAAGGAGTCTTTCTATATTGAAAAGTATTGGGAAAGCATCCTTCTGAGCTCAGTCTTTGTTCCGGCTGTGAGATTGTCACTTCATCTCTCTGAGCCTCAGGGTTCCTAGTCCGTGGGCCAGTCCTGCCTCACCTTGGGTGGTTGTCATGAACACACAGAGTCCATGTCAGCATTTGCTGACTCCATCCTCCTCCCGGGGACTGCACAGGCCTCTCTGGGTTCCTGGTTACCAGTTTCCCCAGCAGCCGTTTTGTTTGTCGGAACGGTTTCTTGGGGTCTCCTAGAGGAAAGATTCCCAGCTGAGTTCCAGAAAATGACCACACTCTCCCCCTCCTGTTTGGAGGGCTCCCAACGGCTCCCTCGGTTGCCCCGCTGAGAAGAAATGATGTTAGGAATGTTTCTCTCTTGAGCAAGTGGCACAGCTCCTTTCAGCAGAACAAGAAGAAACCACAAAAGTGGGTGCAAGGTCTTGCCAAAGCATGGCGCTGCGGGAATAGTCTTTTTTTTTTTTTTTTGTCCTGCCTCAGCCCACAACGCCTTCGAGAAAGGCTGAGTCAACCGGCCTGGCAGGATCAGCTTTCTCAGCCCTATCGTGGTTATTTTATGTCACAAAACACAGTGGTGGCACAGGACCCAAGGGATTGGGATCCTCAACTCCAGATCTCAGCCTTTAGGCAGCAACGCGAGGGGCCCTCTGTGATCAGCATCTCGGCCTCCTTCCTGGCCAGCGAAGAGGTGGCATTGTCCTCAGATGCCCTTGCGCATAAAGCAGCCCTGGGTGAGTATGGGTCTATAACATGATGTGAAGGGCCTCTGTTCTGGAATCAGATTGACCAGGGTTTGAATCTCGGCCCCGCCACTTCACAGTTGTGTGACCTTGGGAAAATTATGCAGTCTTTCTGAGCCTCAGTTTTTTAATCTGCAAAATGGCAATAATAAGCATTTGTACCACAAACAGCAAGGGTAGTTGCGACCCAAATGGGGTCATCATTATACAGCATCCAGCACCGGTCAGTGCTGACCCGTGGAAAGAGCCTGAGTGGAAGCTATTGTCATTTTAGTCATCTGATTATGAAATCAGAAAATTAGAAACTACAGAAAAATACACAGGAAACCAAAAGCACTTATAACCCCATGCCCTGGAGATCCATCCTGCCAGACTCTGGTTAGGTTTCCTTCCCGCTGTGTTTCTACGTGTGTGGATTTCATACTCGGCTCGTGGCTGAATGAGTACAGCTCACATATGTATATACAATAGTTCTCCTGAATACCAGGCAGGATGTTTCTTAACCCAGTTTTTTAAAACTTAAAAACATATCGAGAACATTTTCTCCAGATCCTTACATTTTACCATATTGCATATTTTCCCACACTTGGATGTTTCTGAAATTAGCATGTGTTTCGGGATCAGTGTCAAAAGAAACGTGCCAGCCGTTTCTTCTCTCTCTTTCCCCTGGAAAGGGGAGTTATGAAATGCACGATACACGTAGTGAATGATGATGTCTCAGATTGAAAGAAACGTGGCATCTCATTCTGAAAGATGCTTCTTAAAAAGAACGTGTAGTATTCTTAGGTGCCTTCTCTATAAGTCCCTTCACTGACCACTATTTTTGCACATTTTAGCTCCTACCGGTTTTTCACTATTATTAACAACAATGTTTTAAAAGAAAACATATGGCAGGAAGAATAATCAGGTGAGTCACTGGCAAAGCAGGATGGAGGCTGGGTGGAGAGGTCAAGGTCACAGCTAGCCTGTGCTGACCTTGTAGGGAGGAAGGTAGGAGATAAGTACTTTGGCCACTCTCTCCTTCCTCCCTGCCATCCCATGCCAGGGCTCCCATTGGCGAGGAAGCGGATGTCGTGCAGAGCAGCCTTGGCTGGGCAGAGGAAAATGCCCAGCGCACCTGCCATTTGGAATGGGGAATCCAGGTTTAGGCTGGGTGCTTACTATGAGGGCTTCCCCCTCCCCAGGCAAGACAGAAGGTGCTGGAGAAGGGCCCTTGTCAGCACCAGGCCCAGACCACTCCTGAGCACACGCGCTCCGAGGCAAGAGAGCTTTCTCCTTTTCCGGAGTTGCGTCTCATGCCTACATTTTGGGCAGGATGCTATTTTTAAGTGCCTGGCACTGTGGATTTGTATACTTGAAGGGAAGAGAGGAGACTCAACACAGAGCCGGGCTGGGTGGGCAGGGGGTGGCGGAGCTGCGTTTGTGCTGCTGTAACAATGAGACCTCAGGCTGGTGGGCTGTCACACCCACAGCTGACATTAATCACATCCTGCCTCGCCTAAACCAGCAGCTCTGACATTTGAGGCCGCACCCCGCTTCTGGAAAGCTCCCACCCAGACTATGAAGTTGCTTCTCTGCCGTACTTTCCAGGTTGAGTTCCTCCCCATCCTTGGACCTCTCCTGCCTGGCTCTGGAGACTGGGCAGCTCTGTGAGGCAGGACACAGGTGCCCTTTGGAAGGTTGGCAGCTGTGTAGGGTGGGCTAGAATGGGCAGGGTGTGGTGCCCAGCCCAGCCGCTAGGGTTTTGGGGTTGAAAACAATGGAAATTGACTTTTGCTGACCATCTTGGAGCCGGAGGAGAGGGACTACTGGAAAGAGATGTGTTAGTTTGCAGAATAGGAAAAAAAAAAAAAAAAAAAAAGATGGGTAACAGATTACAGGACAGACCGGAGCATCACAGCCTCCTAGGATCTGGGAGGGAGGATTAGCAAGCAGTGGAGGGTGGGGGCAGGGGTGAGGGGTTGTGGAGTGGGTGCAGGGGAGGGTGGATGTGGCTGGGATTAATCTGCTCCATTTTACACATTGAGCAACTGGAAGCCAGAGGGGGAGGGCACTTGCCCAGGGTCATGTGTTCACTGGAGCCACTGCCAGCCCCCGGATCTCAGACCTCTGACGTGGTGCTGTGGGCCGGGCCCAGGTCCTCAAAGAAACCCAAAGCCTCCAGGGTCCTCCGCCAGGAGAGGAGGTCCTTCCAGGAGGATCATCTCAAGTGCTGCCCTTTCCCCTCCCAGATCCTGAACCCTCTGGCCACACATTGCTTACACAGGATTGGCTCAGCCTATGCCCCAGGCAGAAGAATGGGGCTCAGGCAGGACCGGGGTGTGACTCATTTCTGTCTACCCAGCCAAGAGCCAGAGAGGCTGGCAAGCAGAGCCGTTCCGCAGCCACTAACCGGCAACCGAAACCGTGCTCAGAGCAGCCGGGCCTCCACTTACACCAACGCCACTGAAGAATGGCCCTGGTGGGGATGCCAGGCTCTGCCTCCCTGACCACCAGCAAGCCCACCGCTCCAGAGCCTGCTCCCGTGACAAGTCCCTCCCCTCCTTGCTCTGGCCACACCAGACAACTCTCCTGTCCCTCCCTCCCTCACGCACTGCACTGGGAACGCCCTTCCCTGTGTCCCTCCCAGCCCCACCAGCTTGGCATGAAGGAATTTGGGCTCTGCAGTCGGAAAGCCACGTGTCTGGCTTCACAACTTCCTGGTTGTGGACTTGAGCACGTTGCACAGCTTCTCTCTGTCTCTGTTTCCTCCTTTGTGACCTGGAGAGAAGACCTCCCTTGAAGGGGTAAGGCGTGCGAACACCGAT
The DNA here is from genome assembly GCF_951640355.1 of Cnephaeus nilssonii. Lineage (NCBI taxonomy): Eukaryota > Metazoa > Chordata > Mammalia > Chiroptera > Vespertilionidae > Cnephaeus > Cnephaeus nilssonii. Next base: position 31,340,428 of record NC_137091.1, read on the forward strand.
GTTTGGCACACAGTAGACACCAGCTATGATGGCTGGTATTCTCCCTCCAGGCCTGGCATCTCCCTCCAGTACCCAGCCGGAGGAATGTTCCAGGCCTCAGGGTTGCTCTCTCTTGAGCTGCCTATCACCTTGATCGGCATAATTTTTATAGCGCTTCCAGATGCTACCCTGTATTGCACTCATGGCACAAGTGAACATTTTGGCTGCTTAAAAGCAAGCTAAACAAAGCACTGACTGTCATCAATTCTTGCCTTCTAGAGAGGGTGACATTCGCATTGAGGATTTTGGCCAAGGGATTCTGGTTAGCCGGGAGCAGAGGAAAACATGTCATTTCAAAGCAACACCTAGTGCTTTGTGCTGCTAACCGCTGGAGTCCTGGCTCAGCCAAGCATCTTGGAGAGCTTGTGGTCTGTTGTTCAGGACTCTTTTTGCTGCAAATGACAGAAATTTAACTCAAATCTCTCAATTTAAAATAATATTTATTGGTTCACTAACTAAAAAGGAAAATCTGTAGGTGAATCTAGCATCAGGTACAACTGGACCTAGGCGCTCAAATAATGTCTCTCCTCTTTGCTCTGTTCTCCTCATTGTGTTGGCTTATTTAAAAATATATATTTTTATTGATTTCAGAGGGGAAGGGAGAGGGAGAGAGAGTTAGAAACATCAATGATGAGAGAGCATCATTGATCAACAGCCTCCTGCACACCCCACACTGGGGATCGAGCCTGCAACTTGGTATGTGCCCTGACTGGGAATCGAACCGTGACCTCCCGGTTCATAGGCCAATGCTCAACCACTGAGACACCCATCTGGGCTTATTTTGTATATCCTCAATCATCTAAATAAGAATGATGGTGGCTCTAGGCTTCTTTTGACCTTGAATGTTCTTTGTAACTGTCTCAACCAATAGAAATGGTGGAAGTGATGACATTGTTTTAACCTTCAAGTGTCTTAAAAGGCATAGAGCTTCTGCCGGGCTTGTTCTCTTTTGGGACACAAGTCCTTGGAAACAGTATATTGATTCTTAGGAAAGATGCAGATCGATTCAGCTTAGGCAAGGTCTCATTTCTAAACCAATCTTTTTGGCTAGAGGGATGGAGAATTCTGGCTGGTTAGGCTGGATCCCGAGTCATGCTCTGGCCTGGTGAAGGGTGGGAGCAAAGACAGTCAACCTGGCCAGGACCTAGGGCGTTTGCCAGAGCAGGTCCAGAGTTGGCTCAGTAAGGAAAAGGGGGATGTGTCTATTACACGAAGGAGGAACCATTCTAGGATAAAAAGGCAAGTCCACAGTTTATTTGTGAATTGCTCTGCTTATCAAGAAAATGTTTTCTTTGTTAAGGTATAGGCTATGGGGAGTTGGGAAAAGGAACCCAGAAACAATGAGATTCATGATGTTTTTCCTATCATACCTGGGTAGGATTTGGAGAAAGAAGAATGTCAAGATATGCAAGCAGAGAGAGGAGGCCAGGTCCCGAGGAGCGAAGAGGCTGGGCCCTTGGGAGAGAGGAGGTCAGCCTTAGGGAGAGAGGTGGCCAGACCCCGGGAGAGAGGACGCCTGAGGGGAGGCTCCGCTGAGCTGAGAAAGAGGAAAAGAGGAAGAAAAGACCAAGTTGAGAGGGAGAGTCATGGCCCAGGTGGGGATGTCCTCAGGGAATCCCATACCTGGGCAGCACACAGAGGCCAGGGCAGAGGTCTCTCCAGGTCCCACTTGGGTGCTGGTCGATGAGGCCCGCGTAAGGCTGCTAAGGGTAAAGGATGGCTTCTAGAAGTGACAGCCCGCGAAGACCACCGGAAGGGCTTTTCCTGTTTTACCTACACGTGGAGTTGTTTTCATTCTTGCAGCCTGCTGGTCAGCACTAGAATTATCTCCATTTTCCGCCCAGGAAATCAGGCCTACAGGGAAGTGACTTGCCCAGGCTTCGTGTGGGCTTTGGAGTTAGGCCAGAGGAGAAACTGGAGCCCCTCTGGGGCAGTTCCTTAAACTTTCCGGGGTCCGAGTGACCTCACTTCTGGTGTGGGGATCCTGGGCTCCACCGCATAGAATGGGGTCACGGTGGGAAGTACTAACTAGTGTGTTGAAAGTGCCTGGCCCCGTGCTGTGCAGGAGGTGCTCCAGGCCTGGGCCGGGTACCCATGGGTGGTACATCCCTTGCTGTGCTGGAGCAGAGGTGGAGGTGACCGAGGATTAATGTCCATGCTGCAGAGGGAGGTGTGCGTGGAGTCGGTCCAGGTTTAGGGAAACTCTGCCGGCCTCCTCCCCCTGGACCTTTAACTTGGGGGTGGCAGTGGCAGTGGGGACCATACTCTCTTAGTCTCTCTCTCTCTGTGCCCAGGTGCTCCCCTGGCAGGCTCAGGGTTTCCCTGAGAGCAGTGTGCGGAGGCCCCCCTGGCTCTGCCACCTTGCCCACTTCAGGGACACCGAGGGGAGCCCCAGCTTGGGGCTGAGCTTCTGTAGGGATGCAAGCTGCCTGAAGGAGCCCGGGCTGAGGCCAGCTCTGTGCTTCTCCTTGTGGTGGATGTGTGGGCCTCAGAGCCAGGACGGGGAGCCCTCCTGATACCTGGGCTGGGGTTCCTCCGTGGTGGCTGGACACTCCTCCCCTAGCTCTCCATTGGCCCATCCTGGCCTCATGCCTCACCTGTTGGGATGTATCTGGACTCCGCTGTCCCCAGAAGGTTGCCTGGGCTGGTGGGTGCCTAGGTAAGGGGTTCTTGTATCTGTGGGCTCAACATTGGGGTGTGTATTCTAGGGATTTCTGAATCTCTGGTGTCTATCAGCAGCCCATTCCCTGTGTGCAGTTTTGGAACCTGAGTCTCAGGTGACCCTTCGGTGACCCAGCATATCATATCTGCTCGAGTGCCCCACCCATGAGCCTTTCTACCCGTTAGCGAAGCAGGGCATCGGAGTGGAGTTCCAGGCTCTTCCCTCGCCTCCCGGCTCTCTCAAAGCTTCCTCCTACAGAGCCCTGATCGTGGCACTTCCTGTCCATTCCTTCCTCCAAGTAGCCGGGCTGCAGCAGCGGCCCTGGCGACCTTGGCTGTGTCTCGGCCCCTTGCCTTCATCCTTTGCACCTTAGCGGAGTGACCTGATTCTTGTACCCGCCCTGAAATCCTCCCTCCTCTGCCCCTGGCCCCACCCCATCACCGTTCCACCGCACTGAACCCCTGCATGGAGGTGGAAGGGAGAGAGCAAACCTCCCCCACCCCCTCCAGCTGGGTGGCCTGGGGCAGGACCTCACCAGCACAGCAGGCTGAGAAAGGGGGCAGAGAGGTGCAGGAAGTCTGTTTCCACAGATCCCGGGGGCGGGTCCCATGGAGGAGGAGTGTGTGCTTGGTGGGTTTTGACAGGTGTGTCCATCCTGGTAAACACCACCACAATCCAGGTGTAGAGCCTTCTGTCACCCCTGAGGTTCCCTGTGGCCAGCCCTCCACCTGGCCTCGGCAGCCACTGCCCTGCTTTCTCCTGTTAGCTTCCGTGTCTCCTTTGTAGAGTTTCACATAAATGAAATCATACCGCGAGCCCTGGTGTCTGACTCCTTTCCCCTGCCGTAATGTTGGGAAAGCCAGGTGGTTGTCTGTATGGGTATTCATTCTCTGTCTTGCTGAGTGGTGGTATTCCATTGTGTAGGTGTACAGCCATTTCCGTACACACACCTGCTGTTGTGAACAAAGCTGCTCTGAGCACTCATGCACACAAGTCTTTGTGTGGACATAGGCTTTATTTCTCTTGGTCTAAAATGATAGAAAGGATGGATTTCCGTGTGTGGTTAACTTTATAAGAAAGTGCCGAACTATTTCCAAAATGGCTTCACGTTCATTTTACGTTCCCATTTGTTTCATCTTCTCTTTAGGTCGGTGCTGGCATCCTTTTAAAGTTCAGCCATTTCCATGGGTGTTAAGGGGTGACTCATTGTGGTTTTAATTTGCATTTCCCAATGATGAATAGTGTTGAGCATCTTTTCATGTGCTTTATTGGCCATTTGTTTATCTTCTTTTGTGAAGTGTCTGTTCAAATCTTTTGCCCTTAAAAATGGGCTGTTTGCCCTGGCCAGTGTGGCTCGGTGGTTTGTGTCATCCTGTGCACAGACAGGTCACTGGTTTGATTCCTGGTTGGAGCACATGCTTGGGTTGTGGGCTTGATCCCCGTGGGGATTGTGTGGGAGACAGGGATCCATGTTTCTCTCTTTCATTGATGTTTCTCTCTCTTTCTTTCTTTCTCTCTCTCTCTCTCTCTTTCTCCCCCACCCCTCTCTCAAATCAATAAAAACATATTTTATAAAAAAAAAGATATGCAAGCAACTAATGCCTGAGTTACTCGAATTTGTATGAGGAGCTAACATTTACCTAGGGCCGGCACTGTGCTTAGCATTGCATTGGGTATTTCATATGCATTTTCATTTAATGAGCTTGCAGCTCTTGGAGGGAGAGACTGAGCCCTCAGGGCACAGAATGCTGTGTATTAATTAAGATTATATTTTGGCTGCAATAACAAAGACCAAAACAACAGTGGCTTACACAAGAGAGAGCTTTATTGTTTTCTTTCCCAATTGCTCAATATTAAGCAATGCAGGCCAACACAGCAACTCTAGGTTCTCTTATATTTCTCTTGTTGTCCTGCCAATCCCAATATGTGGTCTCCACCTTAAGATGGCTGTTCCAGTTTCTGCCAGAATGTCTACATTCCAGCCAGGACAAATAGGAAATAGGAAATGTAGGACATCCTCTCTACAAGGCCCACAATTTTCACTTATCTCTTCTGCTTACTTTCCATTGGCCAGAACTTAGTCACATGACCACATCTAGCTGCAAGGGAGGCTGAGAAACACAAGGGTTGTAATGTTAAAGGGAGAAGGAGTGAATGGATATTGGGTGATAACCAGCAGACTTGGCCTAAAACACTCAAAGCTTTAGAGTGGCAGTATCCCCTAATGAGAGAGGCAGTGCGTACACTGATTAAGAAGAGCTCAGGCCCAACATAGAAGTATGGTACAGACTGACATATTTCAGAGGGAAGGCAGAGATGGGGGGGGGGGGGGGCGCGGGTGGAGAGATTAACTGGGGAACTTGGAAGCATATATGCGTATCCCATGGACACAGACAATAATGTGGTGAAGGCCTGGGAGGGCGGGTGGGAGGTGGAGGGGGTCAGTGGGGAAAAAAAAACAAAGAGGACATCTGTAATAATTTCAACAATAAAAATTTTTAAAAAGAGAGAGAAGGGTTCAAGCCCCAGAATCAAACTTCCATGGGGTTTAATCTTGGCTCTACCATTTAATAGCTGTGTGACCTTAGCCTCAATTTTCTTATCTCTAGTACAGGGGTGATGATAATACCGTATTTCATTGATTCTAAGATTCACATGTTAACATCTCTAAAACTGAGATGTGTTTACAAGTACTGACAAGTTGAATTGACAGGTGTTTTTTTTTTTTCATTCTTAATAGTACATAACATAATGGTGTATCTTATATCTTACAATGGTATCCAATATTCAATGAAATACAATTGTTTTGAAGATAAAATATGGAATATACATATTCTGTTAGTAGAATTACCAATAGAATATAGAACGATTATATCCTATTCACCTGAATAGTTCTAGGATATCGGTAAGAACTCAATAAATACCAGTAATTATTTACTGCTACCACCAAGAGTCCCAAGAAGGAAGTAGTTCATTCAGCTGGGGCTAAGACAATACCTGAGGCTCAGTGACTTTATAAACCCCCTGCCTGTCAGCAGCAAGAGGCAGGCAGGTGCTTCCTCCTTCCCACACACCCCTCAGGTTTGTAAAATCAATTTGGCAATTGATGGCTGGATGGAGGGGATGGGGATTAGGTGGGAAGGGAAGGGGACCAGCTCACTTACTGTCTTAGTTGGCTTGAGCTACTATAACAAAATACCATTGGGGGGGGGGGGCGGGGGGCGGTGGTTATAAACAGCAGGAATTTAGTTCTCACAGTTCTGGCAACTGGAAGCCCAAAATCAGGGTGCAGCATGGTCAGATTCTGGTGGGAACCCACTTCTGGGTTGTGGACTCACCTGGCGGAGAGCAGAGTGAGGCAGAAAACTCCCTCCTGACCCTCAGAGGGCACTGATCTCATTAATGGGGACTCCACCTTATGCCCTCACCTAATTCTAATCACCTCCCAAGGCTCCACCTCCTGATATCAGCACAGGGTTTCAACATGTGAATTTGGGGGGGTGAGGGGGAAGAGGGGACACAAGCATTCAGCACATAACATTTACCTTCTCAGTGTTCCATCCTAAGCCCTGTGTGAATGTCCTATGGCTGCCATAACAATGTCTACAAACTATGGAGCTTAAAACAATAGAAATCTATTCTCTCCCAGTCCCGGAGGCCATGAGTCTGAAATCAAGGTGTTGGCAAGGGCAGGCTCCCTCTAAAGCAGGGATGGGGGAACATCTGGCACGAGGGCCCTTTAAGGCCCGAGAAATCACTTGGTCTGGCCCTCCCAAGGCATTAGGGCTGAGTTAATTAAATGTTTGACCAAATGTAGCAGGCTAGTTTTTAAGTTGATAATTTTGTATGGCCTGCAAATGATGTTATAAATATCCAAATGTCCCTTGGCAGAAAGAAGGTTCCCCACCCCAGCTCCAAAGGCTCTAGGGGAGGATTCCTTTTGCCTCTTCCAGCTCCTGCTGGCTCTTGGCAGTCTTTGGTGGTCTTAAGTTCATAGACCCATCACTCCAACGTCTGCCTCTGTTGTCACCTGGCCTTCCCCTCTGTGTCTCCCGTGTCTTGTCCTCTGTGCATAAGCAGAGGGCCCACCCTAATCCTGTGTGACCTCCACATAGCCTCACTATACACCTGCAAAGACCCTGCTTCCTAGTAAGGTCACACTGAGGTTTGGCTGGATGTGAATATTCATGGGGGAAGGGCACTATTCAATTCAAAGCATCCTTTACTGCAGTCTGTTTCCTGTCCGGCCTTGATTGATTCTGCTCCTCACCTCCTCGTTCTTGTTTGTTTTCACTCTGTGGCACATCTGCCTGTTCTTCACTGGCATCCCTGACACCAACCTCTGTGCATGTTCTATTCCACGCGATGGGAAAGGCGGCACCCAAAGTTTCTGCGGCTGCGTTAAAGTATAACAAACCAGAGAGGAGATGAGGGGAAGATAAGCTGCGAGAAATAATTAATCGAAAGGAATGCCACATGGATGGACTCACTGAAGCACATCAAAATCTGTTACCAAAGACCCCCGGGACTCTATTTATTCGTGTTTCAGTTTTTTTCCTTTAATAAGACATTCTAGTTAAGCACCGAACTTGTCAAAGCACAAAGATGGCATAAAAAAAGATTTTGAGTTTGAGGTATTGGCTGTTCTCTTTTTTTGAGGTGAAAAGGAAGTAAACAAGTCAAGTGTGTTGTGTTACAAAAGAGGTAGTTTTTCTTTTTTAACAGGCCATTTTTTAAATCTTTTAATTAGAAAATGGACAAAAGACACGGAGAAGTTTTTTTCAAAGGCAATATAGAGATTTCACCTACAGGAATACTTCACGAGGTAGTTTTTCTACCAGGGACAGAAGGAAGCTTCTTAAGAGTCCATAGGGTCACTTCTTTGAAGTCGGCACATGGGCCAGTGGTGCAGCATTGCTTTGGGAATTATTTAAAAGGCGTTGTGCACTTGATTTTATTAGAATTATGGAAAAAGTTTTCTGAGGTCAGGTTTAATTATTTTAAAGCTGTCAGGGATCTGAAGAAATCATGTAGCTCAGTGGTTCCATAGCCTTTAGCCCTAACACCTTCTTTTTTCTATTGAGAAATATTTTGTAATGCTTTTTTTTTAAAATATATTTTATTGATTTTTTACAGAGAGGAAAGGAGAGGGATAGAGAGCTAGAAACATCGATGAGAGAGAAACATTGACCAGCTGCCTCCTGCACACCCCCCACCGGGGATGTGCCCGCAACCAATGTACATGCCCTTGACCGGAATCAAACCTGGGACCTTTCAGTCCGAAGGCCGACGCTCTATCCACTGAGCCAAACCGGTTTCGGCTGTAATGCTTTTTTTTTTTTATATATTCTGAAATGAAACTTAGAACAAACATATCCTACCTACACACCAATGGCAAAAAGCAATCACAATGCCCTAACTATACCATAAAAAATAAAAATCACTTACAGTAAAACAATATGGATTTCAAAAAGTAAATGTTTGAGTCTGACCAAACAAGATAACATGATGAAGTGGTCAGACGCTTGTACCCAGAGGGAGCATCACGGTACACATGTATAGCACATGGAGGCTTGAATACCACGAAGGCACCACTGCTGGTGATGAGATTTCCCAAAATGGTGAACAATCCTATCTAATAAAGAGGGAATATGCAAATTGACCATCACACCGTAACAAGATGGCTGCACCCACAGCAGGGGCAGGGATTCCGTAACACAAGATGGCTGCTCCCACAGCAGAGGCTGAGCTCCCATAAGGAGCCTTAACAAGCAATCAGCAGGGAGCTAAGGCTGCGGGGCACTGGGCCAGGGCAGGGGACCTGAGGCTGTGGCCCCCCCCCACCTGGTGAGGCTTGACAGGGGACCTCAGGCCATGTCCCCTGCCCTGGCGCCAGGCCGGGGGACCTCAGGCCGCACCCCCTGCCCATGAGGCTTGACGGGGGACCTCAAGGTGCGCCCCCTGCCCGCGGTGCTTGATGGGGGACCTCAGGCTGCACATCCCACCCCAGCGCTGGGCCAGGGGACCTGAGGCTGAGCCCCCACCTCCCAACTCAGCAAGGCTTGATGGGGAACCTCAGGCCACACCTCCCGCCCCAGTGCCGGGCCGGGGGACCTGAGGCTGCGCCCCCCCGCCCAGCAGGGCTTGACAGGGGACCTCAGGCCGTGCCTCCTGCCCAACAGGGCTTGATGGGGGACCTTAGGCCACACCCCCTGCCCGCAAAGCTTGACAGGGGACCTCAAGGCACACCCCCTGCCCTGGCCGAGGCCGGGGGACCTCAGGCTGTGCACCCCGCCCTGGCGCCAGGCCGGGGGACTTGAGACTGCGCCCCCTGCCTGGTGGGGCTTGATGGGGAGCCTCAGGCCATGCCCCCTGGCCTAGGCCGGGGGACCTCAGGCCACGCCTCTCCACCCTGGCGCCGGGCCAGGCATCCTGAGACTGCGCCCCCCACCCAGTGATTCTTGATGGGGGTGGGGCCGGCTGGGTCTGGATCTAGCCCAATGGGGCTGGGGCCAGCTGGGTCTGGGTCTCACGTGATTTCCAGGCGCACATGGGTGGGCGGGGACTTGACTCTGGTTCCCGTGGCGTGCCCTGGACTCTGACAGGGGGATGATTTTCATATACATTTTACTAATTTTCTTTCATCTCTAACACTTCTATTATAAAGAAAGGGCAAATAGCAATATTAAAATATTTCCTCTAATTAATTCCCTTTTTAATGTGCACAAATTTTGTGCACCGGGCCAATAATTCTTAATGAAGTTCCAAACAGAAGACGTGATGATCTCTCCTTGATCATGTGGGAGTTGTACTTCTAGAATATCTGATGTATAGTACAGCTGTGCAAAGACAGAAGGCAGAGCTAGAGTCTAGACCCATAAATTATAGGAGGATTTTCATTCACATGAAGGTCTGGTGGGACATTGGAAAGTGGAAGGCTTCAGGGAATTCTTCATTTGGGAAACTGCTGCAGTCATTGAACCCCTGCAAACTTCCAGAATACCCTTTAAGAGGCAGCATCACCCGTGCCGAAGACTACTGATTTTTTTAAACAAAATGAGGCTGAGAGATGGGAAGTGCTTACATCCCTACCCTGTGTCACACACCCACCATTGGGGTAGGGATGGAGGATGCACACACACCCACGGGACCCTGTTAACTTAGCATAGGGCTTCTTTTTGGCAATAGAGACCCTGACGGCACTCAGTCTTTCTTGCTGAGGAACAGTGGGGGTTGGAAAACAGAAGCTTCTAAGCTGAGTAACCTTGTGAGCTGCTGAGTCACCTGAGCTCTGGAGTCCTGGGAGGAGGAAAGAGGACTCTGCCAATGATCGGGACCTCACTTTGACAGCGGAGTGTTCAGAACACATGCTTTGCAGTCAGATGGGCCTGGGTCCAAGTCCTGGCTCTGCCGCCAACTGGCTGGGTGCTTTTGAGCCAACTGATGAATTTCTCTCAGTCTCAGTTTTCGCATCTGTAAACAAGGTTAATAATATTACCCAATTATAGGGTGGTTGAGAATAATTAGTGAGAAAGATGCATATAACATGCTAACTTAGCACAGCTACCTGCGAGACATGGAAAGTCCTGCTCAGTGATCATCCTATATAATAAAAGGCTAATATGCAAATCGACCAAAAGGCAGAACAACCAGTCGCTATAATGAGCACTGACCACCAGAGGGCAGACACTCAGCACAGGAGCTCAATGCAGGCTGGGCTCATGGCTGGCAAGCGCAGTGGCGTTGGCGGGAGCCTCTCCCACCTCCAGCAGAGCTAAGGATGTCCGACTGATGGCTTAGGGCCGCTCCCTCCAGGGAGCACCCCTAAGCCATCAGTCGGACATCCCCCAAGGGCTCCTGGACTGTGAGAGGGTGCAGGCCGGGCTGAGGGACCCCCCCCCCCTCAACGTGCACGATTTTCATGCACTGGGCCTCTAGTAAGTTTATAGAAAGCCACAGCCTGGGGGAGGGTGGGGCAAAGAAAATCCATTTTCAATTAATCTTCCACATTTTTAATTTGTTTTACAATTCGTGGTTTTTAGGGTATTCACACAGTTGGGCAACCAACATTGCTATCTAATTCCAAAAAGTTTTCATCACCCCAGAAAGAAGCCCCATATCCGTTAGTGGTCACTCCTCATTCCCTCCTCCCTTCAGCTCCTGGCAACCACTTTCTGTTCCTGTACGTTTGCCCATTCTGGGCATTCCATGTAAATGGAAACACACAATGCCTGGTCTTTGTGACTAACTACTTTTACTCAGCGTAGTTTTTGTTTTGTTTTTAGTTTCATCCACATTGTAGCATGTGTCAGGACTTCATCCCCTTTTATGGCTGAATAATATTTTATTGTTTGAGATACCACATTTGTCTATCCATTCATCGACTGATGGATATTTGTTTTTCTCACTTTTTGCTGTTATGAATAATACCCCACTTTCAGGGCACTAGCCCTGGGCACGTTGTGGGTGTTGGTTGAGAGCTAGCTGACTCTGTTCTGAATCTGCTCCCTTGCTTGGGTGAAAGGACATGAATAAGATGGGCCTGGGTTTGGATCTGATTCCATATCCGTCACTGTGTGCCTTAACCTCTCTGAATCTCAGTTTCCTCATCAGGGAAATGGACGATTATGAGGAATCAAGACTGTACTCATATGTGGTTATCACACAGTAGGTATTCAACATTTGTCTCAAGCCAACCCCTTTAATGCCTTATTTATTACCCTCTGGCCAGAGTAGGGCGTCCCCCTCCACTCTGCTCAAATTTACAGGATCTAGCTGGGCTGTAGTGAGGGGCGCCCTGGAGCTGGCTGTGCACCTGAGGACCAGCTGTGCACATCTCTTCCCAACTCTGCATTCAGTGGTGTCACATTGGCAGCTTGAAATCAACACAGTAGGAGCATTTGCACCCTGAAAATCAGCAAACCTTCCAATGAGGGCTTCCCTACCCTGACAGCCAGTTGTTAAACACTAACCAGCACACCACAGGTTCTAGTACTTTCTATCAAGCTGGCCTGAGTGGCAACAGCACACAGACATCAGGAGAGAGTCTGATGAGACAAGGCCAGGATTAAGTCCAAATGTGCTAGAGCAGAGGTGGTTTTCTGCCCACCAGCCTCTCTCACTCCTGGCTACAGGGCCTGACACCCACTCTAGAGCCTGGAAGTTCCACATCCTCACTGTTCCAGTCTCTCAATGCCCGATTGTTGGCAATAGGACCTGGGGGAAGTCTGCTGGAAATACAACAGCTATCATATAACCATGTGGCGATAGACCTACAAATCAGAGAAACATGCTGAGGATGGGGCATCGAAAGAGTTTGAGTCCTCAGTGGTATCACTGTGCCCTGAATCAGCCCTGGAACTGCCTGCCTCTGGACTTCCCACTTGCATTAGTAAAACTACTTTGTTGTTTGAGCCATTTTTAGTTAACTGTTCTACTACTTGCAGCCCAAATAATTTTGAGACAGATGCCAACACAAAAAGAGGGGAGGACACTGGGGTTCCAAAGAGATTAGAAGGTAAATTCTGAGAGATCAGCTTAAATTTAGAAGGCAAGAATACACCCTACGGGTGGCAAGGCAAGGATTCTTCCAATTCAGAGAGTGGCAGAAAAATGGAAAAATTATTAGAAAAAACATAATTGACAAAACTGACTCAAAAAGAAATAGAAAGTCTGAATAGTCCTATAACCAATTAAGACATTAAACAGTAGTTTAAAATCTTCCTACAACGAGCATTCCAGACCCAGATGAGTTTTACCAAACATGTAAAGTCTATCATTCTAGTCTTATATAAACTCTTCCAAGGAATACAAAAAGAAGAAATATTTCCAAACTTGTTTTATGCGGCCAGTATTATCATGATATCAAACCTGAAGAGAATAGTATAAGAATGGAAAATTATAGGTCAAAGTCACCCATGAAAATAGACACAAACATTTTACACACAATAGTAGCAAACTCAACTTTTTTATATATAGAAAAGAACAATGCTAAAATTAACTTCCTTTTAAATAAAATTTCTTGACAACTTAAGAACAAAATTAAACTTTCTTAATATGATAAAGCATATCTGTCAAAATGCTACAGTTAACGTCATTCTTAATGATGCATATTCAAAGCAGTCTTTAAAATCAGGAACAAGACAAGGTTAATTCTATCTTTGCTTCTGTTCAACATTGTACTGGGGGAGCTACCAGACTAGGGAAATAAGAAAAGTAATAAAAGTTGTTAGGTTTGGAAAGGAAGAAACAAAATTATCATTATTCTCAGATGATGTGACTACATTAAAAACTTGCATCTATAGAAAAAAATCAGACATGGTAAAAAAGTTTTTAACAAGGTCATGTCCATAATTAACAATGCAAATCTAAGAGCCAGGAGAATGAACAAAGCAGCAAGGATCGTGACTTAGACAAGAGGCACAGGGTACTGTCAGCAAGAACAGAACCCAGCAGTTTTCAACCAGTGTTCCACAATTTTTAAAACATGCAATACCTGTCTGTCTAGTAAGTGGGACTGACCTCTTGTCCCTTAGATTGTTAAATTAAAAAAAAAAATGACAACAGCCAACACAACGATAGCCATCCAGTGTGAATGAATCAAAATTATACCTATTTTTTTTTTGTCAGATTAGCAAAAAATAAAATATATTTTTTGGAGTGCCACAGAATTTCAGCAATTAGTTTATGTGTGCCATGAGATGAAAAAGGTTGAAAATTGCTGATAGAACTTATCACAGAGCCACTTGATCCTGGGGTTCTGCCCAAGGCTAGGACTGGTTCAAGAATGTGGGTGGGTCTAAGGCTAGACATAACTGCAGTTCCACCTGGTTGGACAGGAGGCATGGAGGGTGGGGAGCGAGGCTATTCCGGCATTAGCCTTATAAATTTATCGCTTCATTCTCTTTCTGTCCTGGCAATACTGTCTCTGGGTCTCTTTTAATCCAGCTAGCTTAGATGCTTTCACGTTTGAAAGAAATAGACACACAGATCCAATGATCTTGCTCTGATGCTGGCAAGTCAGGAATTTCTGTACCTTTCTTTTTCCAGGTTTCTCTTGCCCGACTCCCTCTCGTCTTTCTAGAAGAAAGGATAGGATTGAATCATGCCTGTCTTGTCTCCTGCACTCATCACCTCTTGTTCTATCTGTTGCTACCTAACAAACTACCCCAAACCTAGTGGCTACAAGAAGAAAAAAAAGTATTATGGCGACAAATCTGATTGGAGCAGGGGTTGGCAGGCTGCTCATCTCTGGTCTATGTGGATTCAGCTGGGGCATCTCAGAGCCTAAGGGTGACTCGTGCTGGGAGCTGGGCGCAGCTGAAGTTTCTCTCACTCTCAGGACTGGCGGACCTCAGTTCAGACACCCACATGTTACTTCTCCGTGGTGGCTGGCTGCCAAGTGTGAATATACTAACAGAACGAGGTGGAAGATACATCACCTTTTATGACCTGGCCTCGGTTATCACATAGAGTCACTCTGAGCTTTGTCACAAGCCCACTCCCACTCAAGGGAAGGAAATCTAGATCTCACTTCTTTTGGGAGAAGTGGTAAAGTCCCACTGTAAGAGGAACATGCGGGGTGGGAGATATTGTTGCAGCCACTTTGGGTAATCTGGTCCACTCTTTCTATCCCCACTCCTAGCCTCCCCATTTGCTTGATAGCAAACCAATCCCCTTCCCATAGGGGAAGGCCATGACCTGGGTTTGGCCAACCGTAACCACCATCAGTCTAGCCGCAGGGCTTGGGCCAGGGGTGAGCATTGGATCCAAACCAGCTCAACTGCAGCCACGCCCTTCTTGCCCTGTGGTCAGAAACCCCACAGCAGGGGGGAGCCGCACATGAAGGACACACAGCAGAGCTGCACAGACAATGCCATGCAGTTGCTGAACAACCCTGGACTCTTCAGACTTCTTATGTGAAATTAAACCCTTAGCTGGATAAGCCATGGGGGTAGGTCTTCTGTTACAGCTGAACACAATCCTAATTTATACTTGGGACAAATGGCCACTCTCACATTCACCCCAAATTCATCACTGACACGATCATAAAGCCCAGGAACCATCATGGTGGTGATTCTGTATTTGAATAGCTACTCACAAAGGGACTCACTTTTGTTCATCTTTCCAAGCTGGTCCCTTCCAAGCATTGGGAGTAAAAACCTCAGTAAACTTATCTTGTGTGAATGAGTGAAGGGAGCAGGTTAGCAAAAGCCATGATGAGAATGGCTCCAGTGTTGGATAAATCTGAGTCCGAGTTCACTCATCTCCTGAGTGATCTTGGTCCATTAATTTCTCAGCCTCCATTTCCTCATCTGTAAAATGGGGATTATATGACTACCTCAAAGGACTGTCATGAGGATTAACAGGTTGAATGAAAGTTTACTGCTACTGTTCTTATTGAAACTGGTAGGAGGTGAGGACAGTAATGAGAGGAGAAGAGGCGGAGGATAACCTGTGAGGTGTCACCCCACCTTCACTCCTGATGGGGTGGGACCTGGTTCTACCATCCTCGAGCTACTTCAGGCAGGGCAGTTTGGGCGGGTCTGCTGGCCGTACTTCCGCTGTCACACCCAGGGCCACTCACGTGGCTGTAGTCATCTTGTGGTTCATTGGGCATCTTGTGGTTAAAGACGGCCCTCCCACATACCTGGTGGGCGGTGCTGGCTGTTGGACAGCGTCCATGGCTCTCCTCTGCTCCAAGTGGCTTCATTCTCCATAGACACATTGGGCATCTTCACAGTGGTCTGAGAAGTGAGAGTGGGACCCCAATGTCTCTTGAGACTGAGGTCACAAGTCACACATCTTCACTTCCCCCTCGTTCTATTGGCCAAAGCCCTCTGCAGATTTGCCAAGTCACATTGCAGAGGAGCAGGTACACTGGCAGCTTATTTCAGCACTAAATTGGGAATCACTTTCTCCCCAACCCTATCATCCCCTTGGCGATTCCCCCAAATCTTCAGGTTTTTTCCCCTCTGGATAGTTTCCTACTGTTTTAACACATTACCACCAACTTAGGTACTTAAAACAACCTACATGTATTATCTTAAAGTTCTGGAGGCCAGAAGTCCAAATTAGCCTGCAGGACTGTGTTTCTTCTGGAGGTTCTAGAGGTGAGTTCATTCTCTAGCTTTTCCAGTTTCTAGAGACGCCACATTCCTTGGTTTGTGGCCCCTTCATCCAACTGTAAAGCCAGCTGTGTAGCACCACTCCTCTGGCTGCCTGCCTCCCTCTTATCAGGACATTTAGGATTGCATTAGGGCAGTGACGGCGAACCTATGACACGCGTGTCAGCACTGACGCGTAGCCATTTCTGATGACACGCGGCCGCTGAGGCGGCCGCATGCCGAGGATAAAACATTTGCGAAATAATGTTTTTTCCTCAAGTGACACACTACCCGAGTTATGCTCATTTTTTTGGCGAAGTTTGACACACCAAGCTCAAAAGGTTGCCCATCGCTGCATTAGGGCATGGCTGGGTAATCCAGGATAATTTCCTCAATCCCAACACCCTTAACTGATCATGTCTGCAAAGTGTCTTTTGCCCAGGGAGGTAAA
Source organism: Cnephaeus nilssonii (assembly GCF_951640355.1). Lineage (NCBI taxonomy): Eukaryota > Metazoa > Chordata > Mammalia > Chiroptera > Vespertilionidae > Cnephaeus > Cnephaeus nilssonii. The sequence goes on from NC_137091.1 coordinate 31,356,686, forward strand.
TTACTTGGTAAGGTAAGTAGTCACAGGTTCCAGGGACCAGGCCCTGGACATCTCTGGGGGTGTTATTCTGTCTACCACAGACTCTCATACTTTCTTTTTAATCTATAGTTTCCAAACTTTTTTGAACATGTTCCAATATGAGCTTTTTTTAAAAAAAACTGCCCCAGTATATGTAATTAAAGCCTGGGCTCCAGGCCAAATGACCAGCCCCCACCTCCTGGCTGCACTGCCATGGCCAGACTTCTTAACCTCTCCACACCTCCGTTTCCTCACCTGCAGGATGTGGGTGTTAGTTTCCTATGGCTGCCATAACAAACTGGCACAGTCCGGGTGGTTTAAACAACCGACATTGATTGTCTCCGTTCTGGAGGCCCTAAATCCAAGATCAAGTTTCTGGCTGATGGGTGTCTGGGGAAAGCCCTCTTTCTGGCTTGTAGTTTATTTCCTTCTCTGTCTTCACGTGGAGGGCAGAGAGAGCAAGCTGTCTTTTGTTTCCTCTGTAGGGACAATAATCCTCTAGGACCTCATTTCTTTCTTTATTATTTCATTACTGCAAATTCAGCCATATTGGGGGTTAGGGCTTCAACATACGCATTTGGTGGGCGAACACCCTTCAGTCCATCACAGGGATAATAACATCTCAGAGAGCTGTGAGGAGCAAATGAATGAAGAGCTGTAAAATGTGTGGAGCAGGGCTGTGCCGTGTAGCAGCATAAGGACTAGCTATTGTTACTAATCTCATTATAAAGCATATATCCCTAGTCTGTTACTACCATTTTCTGCACGTTGTCAAACATAAAAGAGAAACTTTAAGAGGAGGAGATTAATTGAAGTTGAAATTATAATAGTTTCTTCCTGCAGTTCCAATGGATCGTCTTGTGTACGCCTCAGGGTGCACGTGCCTTCCTGTCCTGGCCTGGGGGTCGGTCACTCATGCAGCTTCCTGAATCCCATCCCAGCGTTACTGAGTCAGCCTCCCTGGTGGAGAAGCCTAATATCTGCGTTTTCAAGATGTGCTGGCGTGTGAGAAACTACCCACTTATACCCCCCGGACCACACAGCCGCCACGGCAAGGTCATTCCCACCCATCTGAGTGAAACCATAGCTGACGAACAGCGAGGTCTTATATTCTCGAGGTTGCAGTCACCACACCAACATCCAAACGAACCAGGCACCCCACAACAGTCCCATCTTCTTTCCTTGAGATGTGAAACCATTTTGAAAGTTTGAGATTCAAGTCACAGACGGGCCAACACTTTTGTTTAAAGAGGGATGTTTCTGCGTTCTCGGTCTCCAGCGAAGCCCTTTGACCTTCAGCACGGGGGCCAGGGCTCCCCTCTTCACTATGAGCACCGCCACAGTCGGCACGTACACGGCTTCCTGAGGCCCAGTTGCACGAGAGATCTGTGTTCATTTCAGAAATGGGAAAAACACACTTTCCAAGTCCTTTTCATTCATTTCCCCCTCCCTTTTCTCAACTGGCCAGCGAGGCGGACTGCATTTGGGCTGAGGGCAAATGCGGCTGCCCCCTGAGAGCTGCTTTGGTTTGTCCATCTTCTTGGAGAACCCAAAGCCCCGGCCGTCCTCTCAGTTGGGGGAACAGATTCACATGTTGCCCTTTGCCTCTCAGGAAACATTTCCCAGCAGCCCTGGAGCTGGTGCAGTATCAGAGGAAACCATTCCCATACCTGGTTTGCATTTGCTGGGTCTCTGATGGAAAATACACCAGGGCCAGTGACCTCTGACCTTCCAGCCACATAGCTGGAAAGCAAGCTCTAGAGGTGTGAGAATTAGAAAAAATGAAATTTTTGCTTCCCTTCCCAGCTTCCTCCCTTCCTCTTGCCTCCTTTCCGCTTTCTCCCTTCCTTTTCTCCATGCTTCCATTAATCTATTTTTAACTGAAAAATTAATTTATGCAAATAATGAAACCCAAATGCTACAGAAAAGTATGCAATGAAAAGTAAGTCCCCAAATCTTGGGGTGCCAGACTGTCTTTTTCAAAGCTAAGCAAAGTCATCAGTTTTCTATGTGTATTTTCAGAAATACTCCCCTATCCACATACGTATGTGTGTATGTACATATATCCCCATACATGTATGCATATATATGTGTGTTCGTCATATATTACACATTTCTTCTTACATAAGTGGGAGCATTCATGCACATTGCTCCTTTTCCTTAATTTATCTCAGGGAGAGCCCTGCATCATCTCACACCGATCCACCTCGTCTGTCTGACTATGTGCTGGTTGTTGGTCTCTGCGTGCCCGGCTGTGTTTATCCACTCCTCCCTCCCATAGACATCAGGCTGTTCTTCTTTTTTAATATATTTTATTGATTTTTTAAAATATATATTTTTATTGATTTCAGGGAGAGGAAGGGGGAGAGAGAGAGAGAGAGAGAGAGAGAGAGAGAGAGAGAGAGAGATTGAAACATCAATGATGAGAGAGAATCATTGATTGGCTGCCTTGAGCCCACAACCTGGGCATGTGCCCTTGACCGGAATCGAACCCAGGACCCTTCAGTCCACAGGCCGATGCTCTATCCATTGAGCCAAACTGGCTAGGGCTATTTTATTGATTTCTTATAGAGAGGAAGGGAGAGGGATAGAGAGTTAGAAACATCGATGGGAGAGAAACATCGATCAGTTGCCTCCTGCACACCCCCTACGGGGGATGTGCCCGCAACCAAGGTACATGCCCTTGACCAGAATCGAACCTGGGACCCTTCTGAGCCAAACCAGCTAGGGCCATCAGGCTGTTCTCGGTCTTTGCTCTAGCAAACAGAGCTGCGTGGAGCATCGCTCTTTGCACGCCTGTGAAAAGTGCATTGGCACACACATGCCCAGGTACTGGTCAGAGGGGACCCTAAGAAGTGGAACTGCTGCACAGAGGGACTTGCGTCTCAGTGCTGACTGTTGCCATTCCAAAGGGGCTGCCCCACTCACAGTCCTGCCCACCATGCATCAGAGCAACCCCCTGCTCCTAACGCCATGCACCTGCCATGGGCCAGGAGCCCTTCCGGAGTCCCAGGGAACTCACTCATTAGAGAACAAAGGTGTTCAATTGGCTTGATTTTCAAATGACAAAACCCACCTCCTCAGCTCTTGGTTTGGGCATGTGAGTTTTTGCTAGAAACACTGTTATTAAAACAAACAAGTAAATAAGAGGACCGGTTAGAAAGGGCATCTTTAGCGCATCGTCAGAACTGCTGCCTGCACCGAGGGAGCCAGCGAGACTAGATCCAGATCCTCGGAGCCTGGTCCCCCTGTGCTGCCAGAGCTCGCCCGGCCCGACTGAGACATGCAATAGACACCACCCTTGCCAGCACAGCAACAGCTCCGAGTCCGCTCCTCTGAGCTCTTCAGTGCCCACGTCACCAGGAGGGGTTTTTAACGCGTTCCCCCTGGGTCTCTGAGATGCACAGAGAGAAGGAGCAGTGCCAGATGTGTCCTCTGGAGCAGAAGCTGCGGTGGGATGGGGCAGGGCCCCCTGCCCAGCTGGACGGAGCAGGCCTTCGGCAGCCTCACGGACCGACCTTGCTTCACGAGCACGGCTATTTCCTGTGGACAATGGCCTGGCGCACCGGCCACCACAAACCGCCCTGCCGAGCCCACCCCGTTCACACCGGAAAGACTGATCTAGAAGTTATTTATAGACTCGAATTCCACAGAAACCATTGTGTCTGCTGTTGCTGTGGCAACAGGGATGTGGAGCGAGCATTGGGCTTGCAAGGGCCAGGGAGGCCTGGAAGACAGTGGATTTCCACCCTGGGAGCCCCGGCTCACACTCAGTGCAGTCAGGAGTCACCCAGCTTTCAGGGGTGCTTCCAGGGCGCTGGCTCCTGTCGCAGAAAACAGCAGCACCTGGGTGTTTAGCTGCTGGCTGGCTACTGGGTATTGTTCAAACCTCTGATGAAATCATCCGGAACGATGTTCCCAAGCCCGGCAGAAGCACCCCAGAGTGGAGGAGCCTGCGCTGCTTCAGGCTCCTTGGCGAGTGAAGCCCAGGAGCCTGTGTGTTATTTTCTGGAATGGTGAGAAAGCCCCAGGACTCAATAATCTAAACATGCAGAGAGGTTTCGAACTCTCACTCATGCTCTTGCACCCTAAGTGTCCACTTTCATTAGTTTCTTAATTTCCTTTTTTTTGTTTTGTTTTGTTAATCCTCACCCAAGGATATTTTCCCATTGATTTTTAGAGAAGGGAGGGGGAGAGACAGAGAGAGACACATCGATTGATTTTCTTCCACACATGCCCTGACCAGGGATGGGGACTGAGTCTGCAACTGGGGTACATGCTCTTGACAGGAATTGAACCCAGGACTCTTCAATCCACAGGCCAATGCTCTATCCACTGAGCCAAACCGGCGAGGGCTTCCTTTTTTTTTTTTTTTTTTTTTTTTTAATGGAGATGAAAACACATACGATGCACATTCTTATCCTTCCTTTTCAAAAATAAGAATACTACATCCACTCTCAGGCACCTTGCCTTTTTCATTTAACAGTATATTCTAAAGGTGTCCTCAAATCTGTAGCTTACTGCTTCTCCTCCTCCTCCTCCATCTCTAGCTCCTCCTCCTTCCTCTTCTACCTTTATCTCCTCCATTTCCATCTCCTCCTCCTCTTTCATCTCCACTTCCTCCTCCTCCTCTACTTTTATCTCCTCCTCTTTCTCCATCACCTCCTCCTTCATCTCCATCTCCTCTTTCTCCATTTTCATCTCCTCCATCTTCATCATCTTCTCCATCCCCATCTCTTCCTCCATCTCCATCTCCCCCTCTTCTCCTCCATCTCCTCCTCCATCTTTATCTTCTCCTCCTTCATCTTCATCTCCTCCTGCTTCTCCTCTTTCTCCTTCTTGCCCTCCTTTTTTAAAAAGGCTGCATATAGCACTGTTTCCTTTGTTAGATGCACTAAGGAATTGGCATGCTTACCCAAATCTCACTTCTTAGGACAAGTTTCCCAGAAGCAGAACCTAACTTGAAGGTTTGGTTTTGAGTGATAATTAGGGATCTGTTCCCTGGGAAAACAGGAATGGGAGTGCGGGATGCAGGCCAGGAGGCCACACAGGGATGCCCAGGGAGCAGGTTTTCACTCTCCCACCCCAAGCCCACACCGTCTTGGTGAAGGGCTGCCTAGAGTGATATAAATTCCCAGGCATTTCACTTGTGAGGGCACAGTGGCCTGTGAGAGCCCAAGGCAGTCCTCCAAATAACATGTGCAGGTATTGGAGGCCCAAATATACCAAAACTTGGGGGGCATAAAAATGGTAAAAAGGGACCTGGGAGATCTGGGGGGAGCTCTGACACCATCTACTGCACTATTGAAACTGCGTCTGTTAAATTTAATTCAGACTGGCGGCTTCTCAGCAGCAGGGAATCCAGGTTTCAAAGGCACTTCCCTTTAGCTTAGGGCCCATCTGTGGACAAATTATCCATTTGTGGAGCATCTCCATGGACAAGAGAGTATGAGAAGTCCAAGAGGCACAGAACCAAGCTTATTTCCTCCAAAGGCCTCGTGCCCAACGGGAGTGCTCAAACAGGTCCACACAGCGCCAGCCACACAGCTCCAATGCTCACTGGCCTGCAGCAGACTCTTCATGATAAGGCTCCTCTGCGCACCTCCCAGCCTAGGTGGCCACTGAGCACTGCTGTAGAAATCACTCCAGTCATCACCATGTTTTATTGATCTGTTTATATGTTGTGAAAAATACGCTTATTGGTAATAACTATGTAATTGGTTCCCAACATTTGATACTAAAGTTTAACGTCTTTGCAGATAAGCAGAATCTTCTTGAGTGCTGGCAGAGATTGTATTATCTGAGGACTCTTAACGGCCTCTGCAATCACTTCCCACCACTTCCCACAGAGACCTGCTGTGTGTGGTCCATACATCATCCCACAGGTGAAGGCTTGAGTCAGGCCGGGACCATGTGGACTTTCTGGAAGATGTTCCTCCTGAGGATTCTCTACTCTTTGCTGGCCACCTGTTTATACCGGGACTGGCCTCGTCTGTATGGCAGTCCTGTGCTGGTCTCGCCGTCGGGGCCTTGCGTCTTCTCCCACGTGAAACTTGGAGCCCACAAGGCAGGTGGGGCCTGAGCCAGTCCATGGAATGTGTTTGTGCAAATCAGAAAAAGGCACCTCTACCTGGAAGGACTAAGTTTAAAAAGGCACGGCCTTCTGGGTGGATGAATTTTAAAAGGCACTCAGGATGACAAGGACTAAATCCATCAGGGCTCCCTATGCATCCACACGGCCTGGCATGTTCATAGTATATTGATTTGTGTGCTGTAACAAAGACAGCCAGCCCCATGAGGAGCTCCAAGGCTGGCCCATCCCTTCAGGGGGTGTCCCAAGCAAGGGTGAGGGACTGGACCTTTATATCCCCACATGGACTAGAAGGGGTGTGGATTCAGGGAAGGCAGCTCTTCAGCTGAGGGTTTTTCTAGAAAAGGTATCTCCCAGCATCAGGGGCGATGAGTCCTACGGTTCTGCAGGGTGGTCTGGGTGGTGAACACGGTATTCGCTATGGCATGTAGTGCATAACCAAGTTGGCTCGCTATAGCCTGCACTCTAGCTGGCAAGAAGGAGAGGGGCGAGAGAGGGCACTCCCTGTTCTTTAAGAACACGGTTCGGAAGTTGCACACATACCCTCTGCTCTGAACCCTGGCCATATCTCAGTCACATGGCTACATCTCCCTGCAAGGAGGTTGGAGAGGTGCTGTGTTTACTGTGGGCAGCCATGTGCCTGTTAGAACGCAAAGATCTCCTACTATGTGACCGAGGGGAAGAGCATAATACCTGGCATTGACATGGGCCAGCCCAGAGCCCAGGTGCTCAGCCAATCAAAGAATGAGCTAAGGAGTACCAAGAGACTGGCCATCTAATGTATGTAGGAAAGGTGGGATGCCTTCTCATGGTTTAGGAAGACTCGGAAGGATCACGTGTGTTAGTTTCCTATGAGGCACAATAAATTATCACAAACTTAGCCACTTAAAACAACTCAGTAATTGTCTCAGTTTCTATAGGTCAAGAGCCCAGGCTCAAAGGCTGCAGTCCAGGTGTCAGTCAGGCTGCGCTGTCATCTGGAGGCTCAACTGGGGAACTCTCTGTTTCTAAACTCACTTTGGGTTGTTGGCATGATTTATTTCCTTGTGGTTGGAGGACTGAAGGCCTCACTTTGTCACTGGACATCAGCTGGAGGCCACTCTTGGATCCTGGAGGCACCCACAGTTCCCTGCCTCATGGCTGGCACCACAGGCATTTCACAGCATGGCTGTTAATTCTTTAAGGCCACTGGGGGAATCTCTCTCACACCAGAATGCTAAGTCGGTCTTATATAATGAGATGTAACCGTGAGAGTAATGTCCCATAGTTTACTGGTTAGAAGCAGATCACAGGTCCTGCCCACACTTGAGGCAAGGGAATCACACAGGGTATGATTCACTATGGATCACCCTAGGATATGTCTGCCATAGCATAAGATTATGGAAACAGATTTAGGAGGCCTATGTTCCATACCAGTTTCTGCTACTACTGTGTGACCTTGGGCAAACCACTCACCTTCTCTGGGTCTCAATGTCCTCATCTGAACGAGAAAGTGAAGGTCAATAGTCATTAGTTTCAACATTGAAATAGATGCCCTTTTTTCTTATGCTCAAAGAATATGTTTACCAATTTTGTTTTTCATACTAATCATAAGAATGATCTATAAAAGCTAGCAATGACTAAGCACTTGCCATAGGTCAAATGTTTCACATACACTTCTGTAATCCTCTCAACAATTCTGCAAGATGCAATTGCTGCCCTTGCTTTATGGACCAGGAAACCTGGCTATGAGAGGCTGAGGGACCTGCCCAAGCCACCGAACTCGAAAAGGGCAAGGCTGGGCACCCGGCCCAGACAGGTCCAGCTTCAAAGCACATGCCCTTCCTGCTGCGGCTCTATCTCTTATTGGCAGCTGTCACCGCTCTCTAATGGAATTTAACTTTCCAGCAGGCAGGGGTGGGGAGAGGAGAAGGTTACCGCCTTTGACCTTGACCAAGTGCTTGGGAAAACCTGGGCCTGTCACTGGGCCCTCTCCTGCTGACCCCCTCCCGTCGCTCCACCTTTCTGCTTTCATCAGAGCTCAGGGCAGAGCAAAGTGAGGCTAAGGGGCAGTTTGACTTTCTGGTGGCAAGGTTGGGCCATCCTCATAAACCTTTAGGACATCCCATCTCAAGGAGAACAATGATCCAACCAGGACACCTGGGCATCACCAGTGAAATTGATTGTCGTGGGAACCTTTCAGACCTTTACAGGGGGGTTTTGTCTTAGTTCATAGACTTAAGGGTTCCTGAAGAAGGTAGGGTGGGCCTTGGCCTGTCGGTCAAGGAATGCATGGCACTGTCACATTAGGATAACAGGGGAAGGGTATCTACAGGGGGTGGGCGGGCAGCGGGCCACGAGGACTAATGCAGGGACCCTGGGGCCACGGTTGCAGGCTGGTCCTGCACTATGAAGGCAGGTGGTGCTGGACCCTGGAGGGGGAAGTGCCTGGAGTCCAAGGCTTGAGAGGGTGTGACCTTCAGCTGTGGGACACACCCGCCTGAGGCAGCCTGCAGGAAGAAAGCCTGCGGAGTAAACACCGGACCTTGCTTGGCACTTTCAGGTTGATTTTTACACCAGGCTGCCCCGAAGTCAAGAGTGCAAGGGTGTCCCTTCTGCAGGAAGTACAGACAGCTTCTTGGGCAGAGAACAGTGTGGAGAGGGCAGAGTGTGGATGTGCAGAGCGTTTGGTTACACTGCGTGGCAGCAGATTGAACGACGTTTGTGGCAGGGCAATTGGGCAGGGTGTTTATAGTGGGCATCTGTGTCAAGCTTTATGACAGGTGTTGTGGCAGGCTGAGAAATCGCACATGAGGGACCCTGGGGGGACGGCTGTAGAGCTACTCCCACTGCTGGGCCTGGGCTATGAAGGCAGGTGATGCTGGAACCTGGAGGGGGAAGTGCGTGGAGTCCACAGCTGATGTGTTGTTAGGGCTCTCCCAGAACAGGCTAGAGCTGGGTGTAGAAAGAGAGGCTGGGGAGAGCGGAATTGTTCTGTATGGCTGATGGAGGAGAATTTGGAGTGTGTGTAGGGGGTTAGGGGTGGGAGGGAGAAGAAAATTGCCAGAAAGAGGGGCAAGAAGGCTGGGCTGGGTACCCAATGGGGGGAAGCAATCCATGACAGTGATTTGATGGCAGATTGGCTTTTAATAGCAAAGAGATCTGTGACTGCAAAAAACAAAATGTGGCTCCAGCTGGTGTAGCTCAGTGGTTGAGCGTCAACCCAAGAACCAAGAGATCATGGTTGGATTCCCAGTCTGGGCTCATGCCAGGGTTGCAGGCTCGGTCCCCAGTGGTGGGCATGCAGGGGACAGTCGATTGATGATGTTTTTCTCTCACCGATGTCTCTGTTTCTCTGTCCCTCTCCCTTCCTCTCTCTCTAAAATCAATAAAAACATTTAAAAAAAACATGTGAAAAACCAAAATGTGTGAAACTTTTTGGGGAAAAGGCTGTATCTTTATGACTTTAGGGTAGGCAAAGATTTCTTTAGCAAGATCCCCAAACTGTAGAAGAAAATATTGATGACATTGACATTAAAATTTAAAAACTTCTGTTTAAAACACATTCCTATAAATAAAGTGAAAACACAAGTCACAGATTAGAACTTATTTGCAATATAAGTAACTGATGAAGCAGTAGTATCAGAGTACCTAAGCAATTTCTGAAAATCGGTAAGTGAAAGTCAATTAACCAAATGGAAAGGTGGACAAAGGACCCGTGAACAGGGAAGTGAAGAAGAGAGAACATGCAAGGTGAACAAATGTATGCAAAATGCGGGACTTTGCAAGTCAGCAGGAATACACAAAGCAAAATCACAATGTGGTATCTTTCCTCACCCGATAGATTAGCGAAACTTAAACACCTGACCACACCAGGTGACGGCAAGGGTGGGGAGCAACAGGTGTCTGATCCTTTGCTGCAGGAAAGTCCCTGCGTGTTGCATCCAGGAGAGCAGAAGGCACACACGTTTCATGACCCAGTGGTACTCTTATAAGTATGGACCACAGAAAAATGCTCCCAAGGGTACAAAGACACGCGCACAAAGCTTCACAGTGGTATCCTATCTAATAAAGAGGGAATATGCTAATTGACCATCACTCCATCACAAAGATGGCTGCACCCATTGCTGAGGCCAAATTCCCATAAGGAGCCTTAACGAGCAATCAGCAGGGACCTGAGGCTATGCCCTACCCTGTCCCCGTGGGGCTTGACAGGGGACCTCAGGCTGTATCCCCCACCCAGCAGGGCTTGACAGGGGACCTCAGGCCCTCCACCCCAGTGCCAGGCCAGGGGGCCTGAGGCCATGCCCCCCGCCTGGCGGGGCTTGATGGGGGACCTCAAGGTGCGCTTCCCATGCTGGTGCTGGGCTAGGGGACCTCAGGATGCTCACCCCGCCCCAGCACCAGGCTGGGGGACCTCAGGCCATGCCCCCCACCAGGTGGGGCTTGACAGGGGACTTCAGGCCATGCCCCCCACCCTGAGACCGGGCCGAGGACCTCAGACCGCGCCCCCCCACCCCAGCACCAGGCCAGGGGACCTGAGGCTGCACCCCCCTGCCTGGCTGGGCTTGACAGGGGACTCAGGCCATGCCCCTCACCAGAGGGGCTTTACAGGGGACCTCAAGGTGCACCCCAAGTGCTGGGTCAGGGGAACTCAGGCATCCCCACACAGCGGGGCTTGATGGGGGACCTGAAGCTGTGCGCCCCCCCCCCCCCCCGCCTGGCAGGGATTGATGGGGGACCTCAGGCCATGCCCCCTGTCCTGCCACCAGGCCAGGGGACCTGAGGCTATGCCCCTTGCCCAGCAGAGCTTGACAAGGGTGGGACTGGCCGGGTCTGGATCTAGCCCAATTGGGGAGGGGGGGAAGGCTGGGTCTGGGTCTCACGTGATTTTGAGGCGCATGTGGGTGGGCGGGGACTTGACTCTGGGTTCCGTGGTGCGCCCCAGACTCTGACAGGAGGAAGGTTTTCATATACATTTTACTAATTTTCTTTCCTCTCTGATACTTCTATCATAGAGAAAAGACAAGTAGCAATATTAAATTATTTCCTCTAATTAATCCCCTTTTAATGTGCACGAATTTTGTGCACCGGGCCACTAGTTGTTTATAATAGCAGGCAACCTGGAAGCATCCACCAACTGAAGAATGAATCTATAAATTACAGTAAGTTCATAAAATGGGATACTGGAGCCATTACAATCAAGGAACTAAAGCTACATTGATAAATCTCCAAAACATGATGTTGAATCAGGAAAGCTCGGTGGCAAATGTGGCATAACACTACTTCCATCAAGTTTGACAAGATGCCTAGAAAAGGTGGGCTAGGGTTTACCCGCAGTTGTTTGCAGTGCTGAGAAGTGTACACCTCGTCTCCCCACTCCTCAGTGAGAAATATCAACTGCGCAGGTGAGGGCAGGAGACTGTGTGCCTGTCGGTGTGTGAGAACATGTGTGAGAGTGTGAGAGAGTATAGGTGAAAGGCAGCTTATGTGAGTGTTTGGGTGTGTGTGATCGTTAGTGTAGTGTGAGACAATGTGAGCATGTGAGGGGTTGTATCTGTGTGCATGTCTGTGAGTATAAGTGTAGGCAAATGCATAAGTGCATGAGTTTGGGAAAAGGTATGTTTATCTGAGTATTGTGGATGTGTGTCACTGTGTGACAATGTGTGTGAGAGTATGAGGGTGAATGAGGGTATGTGAGTATGAATATGTGTGAGAAAAAGTATGTGAGTCTAAATGTGAATGTGTGTGTGTATGAGTGTGAGCAGTGTATGAGTATAAGTGTGTGAGTGCTGTGTGACACTGGATGTGAGTGTGTATGAGTGACAGTAGGTTGAGTATGTGTGACAATAGATGTGAATATTGAGAGTGAGCAGTGTGTGAAAATAGTGTAAGGGTGAGCAGAGTGCATGACAATAGGTGTGAGTATTGTACATGGTTGTGAGTGTTGCACATGACAATGGGCATGAGTATTGTACATGACATGGGTATGAATATTGTACATGACATGGGTGTGAGTACTGTACATGGCATGGGTGTGAGTATTATATATGACAGTGGATGTGACTATATGTGAGCAGTGTGTGGCACTGGGTATGAAAGTGTATGGGAGTGAGTAGTATGTGACAATGGATTGAGTGTGTGTGACAATAGGTGTGAATGTTGAGTGTGAGGAGTTTGTAAAATGGATGCGAGGGTGAGTGTGTAAATTCATGAGTGTAAGTGTGTGTGTTGAGAACAAGGCTGAGGCATGGGGTCTGTGGGGAGGAACCCTGACTGGCTCCCCAGTGTTGGTGACTTGAGGGCCACCACCAACATCCTGGCTCCCCTTCCAGCCCTCCCGTCACTGGCACGGGGCCATGTCTGCCAGCCAGGGCCAGGCGTGGTGAGGCACCTGAGGAATGAGGAACCTGGTCTCTTTAGGAGTGGCTTTTGAGGGAAGAACACAGTGATGGAAGCTCAGGCGTGAGGACCTTGTGCCCACAGGCCTTTTTATGAATGTTTCTACCCCAGCCTTCCAGCAGGTGGCAGCTTGCAGCAGGAAGACGGGGCAGGCCCAACACCTAGGGGTAGGGGCTCATGTTACACTTCTCCTCCCCTCTCCCCCCCACAGGTTTTCCTACCTCCCCACCCCCAGCTTTTCATTCCAAACCAGGAGGTTCATTCCTGTAGGTGCCACATGTTCATGGGGCCCTGCTCTGTTCTGGGGACTGTGCACAACAGTGAGCAGAGCAGATCAGGGTACCCTCTAGAGCTGCTGCCCATGGGAGGGAACAGATGCATGCCTGAGGGGAGTGCCTGACTCTGAAACATTGCCTTGTAAGACCCCCAAAATGTAAGACCCCCAAAAGGGAGACCCTTACTCTGTCCCAGGAATCGGCGGCAACCCCAATCACCCGCAGGAGGCGTCACTTGATGCAAACCGCAAGAGGCTTTTATTCCAGCGCGCTGGGGCCCAACTCGTAACTCACGCAGGAGCAGAGGAGTTGAACCCCGAATGTAGAATCTTACACGCTTATAAAGGGAAAACTATAACCTGGGGCGGGGTACAATGTAATTCGGGGAATTTCTAAAGTGGACCTGGGCTTGTTTACAGTAAATTTTACAATAGACCTCCTGACTTAATCAGTTGTTCTTATCTGATAACCCTACCTCCTATTTTTCTTAATTGTTAGCACCTGTTGCTCAGAGCTGTTTCCTGGAACAGTTTAAGGCTTTTGTTCCCAGTACTGGAAAAAGGGGGTTTGTGGAACAGTTTAAGACTTTTGCTCCCAGTACTGGGAAAGGGGGTTTGTTTAGAGCTGTTTTGTTCTATCATTCCCCCATTTGCTTTTTTGTAAGTTCTAATCATGGAACTTCTGTCTCTATATACCCTCCTCCGAGGCTGTCTCCTTGGCGGAGGGACTGGTATTGTTGTCTGAGCATTAAAACCTGTACAGCACTTATTCTCTCCCTGATGAAAGTGATATGAGGGTAGTGAACCAAGGGGATCGGCTGTACCAACTTTCAAACCATCCTATTGTCCAAGCAAGCAAGTGTGTACAGAAGCCAGAATAGCAGGGTTAAAATTCAAACAGCAGTTTTTACCTAAGTATGGTTGCTACCATATTTCATTACTTCCTTTAAGGGCATTCTCTGTTCTGTTCCTGCTCTCCCACCCCCTAGCACATCTAGCCTTACTTAGCCCTGGACTTTCTCACTGGCTAGAAAAATGTTCTTACAGTTACCAAGGCCCCTAGTACCACAGTCCCCATCAGTACTGTCCTCACTGAAGTCCAGTTCCCCTCCTGCAGGTGTTGAGTCTCCTCCTGGCCTGCATGGAGCCCAGGCTAGGGATCTCACGGGTGAGGCCGCTGGTTGCCAGGATCCAGGCCGTTTCCTGGTGCAGGAGCTGGGAGTGGTGTAGCCAGATCTGGGTGCCGTCCACTTCAACAGCCGTGGGCATGCTCAGGATAACAGTGTAGCATCCCTTTCAGGTTGGGGTGAGTCCTTGGGCAGTGAACTTCTTTACCCACACCGAGTCCCCGGGCTGGAAGGGATGTACAGGGTCCGCGGTGGGCACTGGCAGTGCATCTCGGACAAGCTTATGGGTGGCTCTCTGGGTATAGAGCCTGTAAGGACTTAAGGAAGGGAATGGTTATGAATTCCAGCTTTCAGTTTCTCCCTGACCCTGGGAAGGATGGGGGAAGGTCTACTATACATGATCACAAACGAAGGGGGAACCCCTTCTGGTAGGGGGTACACCTGGCCCATAAGATAGCGAAGGGCAGGAGGTTGGTCCAGTTTTCACCGGTTTCTAGGACAAATTTAGTTAAAGTACTTTTAGAGTCCTGCTCATGCCTGTCCAGATTCTAGGCCTAAGGCTTGAGCTATACTTAGAAATACTTTGGCTACAAAGGCGGGGCTGTTATCTGATCCTATGACTACTGGCAGCCCGAAGCTAGGTATAATCTCCTGGAGTAATCTCTTGACAACTATAGAGGCAGTTTCTGTCCTAATGGGGTATGCTTCAACCCAACCCAAGAAGGTGTCTATGAGAGCTAGCAGATACTTCTACCTCCCAATGCTCTCCTGGGGAATTTCCGTGGGGCCCGAATTCTCAGGGGGACCCTCTTACCTTGCTTAGCATTTACCTGTGCACAGACATTACTTCTAGTGACTATGCCTTTAATTACCTTATCTAAGCTTGGTAGTACCTGCCTCGCAGAAGTTCAGAAGTCTTGGTGATGCCAAGTGGGTAGCCTGGTGTAACTGGGCAACTCACGTCCGACCTAGTGCCTCTGGGACCAACAGTCTGTCATCTGGTAGGATCCACCAACCATCTGGTCTTTTGATGGCTTGCTTCTGTTCTGCCAATTCCTCCTCTTGTTTGGTGTAAGAGGGGGTCTGCGTAAAGGCCCCATTGGTTTTTGGGCGGCTTCCTTGGCAGTTTGGTCTGCGGCTCTATTTCCTCTGGCTGCAATTGTCTCTACTTTCTGATGTCCTTTGCAGTGCACTATTGCAACTGCCCTTGGGAGCCAGATGACCTCTAATAAGGCTAAAATCTCTTCCTTATTTTTAATGTCCTTTCCCGCTGTAGTTGGTAACCCTCTTTCCCGGTGGATGGCACTGTGTCCCCATCGAAGGGCCTGGATTAAGGCCAAAAGTTCGACTTTTTGTGCCGTGGTTCCTCTATTCAAGGACTGCGCCCAAATGGTGCGGTCCAGGGCTACTACCGCTGCTCTGCATATCGGATGCCATCCTGAACATAACTGCTCCCAACCGTGAACAGTACCTTGTCTGGTGATGATAGCGGGACATCTGTCAGGTCTGGGCGAGCTGTTCGTACTGCGTCTGTTACCTCTGTGCAGTCCTGAATAGGTTCCTCTGGGTCATCATCTGGAAGCAGGCTGGCAGGGTTGATGGCCAGTGTCTTATGGAACCGGACACAGGGCGGTCTAGAAGAAGAGCTTGGCACTGGGTGATCCTGGTGTTTGACATCCATCTCTCTGGAGCACCTCGAAGGAGGGCCTCCACACCATGGGGTGTTGTCAGGGCTAGTTCCTGGCCCAGAGTCTGCTTATCTGCCTCCTTTACCAGCAATGCTGTGGTGGCCACTGCCCGGAGGCACGCTGGCCACCCTGCTGCCACGGGGTCTAGCCTCTTAGACAGATAGGCAACAGGTCTCTTCCAGGGACCTAGAGTCTGAACGAGAACCCCTTTGGCAATGCCCCTTACCTCACTCACGTGGAGGTGGAAGGGCTTCGTGACGTCTGGCAAGGCTAGGGCAGGTGCTGAGACGAGAGCCTTCTTTAGCTTCTCAAAGGCCTGTTGTTCCACTTCGGTCCAGTTCAGTGGATGCATTCCCCTAGTACTTGAGTACAGAGGTTTAGCAATCTCCGCGAGCCCTGATATCCACAGGTGGCAGTATCCAACTGCCCGTAGGAATTCCCGCTCCATCCCCCTCAAAGGATATGGTGGCACATCCAAATAGTTTCTGCAGGAGGTCACGTCTACACAGGGGGTACGGACATTCTGGCATGATCAGAAATGAATGCGTTACCGTGTCCTTTCGAGGTCTACAGTCCTTTTTGATGTCCAAGGAAAACAGGAAATTTGTCCGGTGGCTCCCTGGACTGATGTCTTCTTAGAGGTTACGGGTCCCATCGGCTCTGTCAAGACTGAATAGGCTGCCCCAGTGTCCACCAGGAAACTAACAGGTTTGCCCCCCACTTGTAAGGTTACCCTGGGCTCCTGGGGGCTCAATGGAAAGGAGCCCCAGTCCTGTCAGTTCTCTTCCTCTAAGTTAAAGACCCTTGGAGTCTGGGTCTCCCCTTTTGCTTCTCTAGCTAACCTGCCAGGACATTTTCTCTTGCAGTGCCCCCGCTTCCTACAGTAGGCATACTAATTCCTTCCTATTTGCTGCTGGCCTTTTCTTTCTTTCTACTCTTCTCTGTTCCATCTCATCACATACACAAACCTTCACAAAAATCTTCAAATTAGCCTTCAAACCTTCCTTCTATGTCCTTCAAAAATGCATAACCATGCCTCAGACCTTCTATTAAGTATTTCTAAACATGTCTAGCAATCAATGTTTCAGTATTGTATGCTAGAAAAGGCAGCGGGGGAGGGAGCAGGCTCTGCAGCCGGTTCCCAGGCTAGCCAGGCCTCTAGCCGCTTGAGTCCCAAATGGCCACATTCTTCCTACAGATAATGATCTCAGATTCTGATAAGCCTGAAAAGGGGAATTACTAGCTGTGCCTTCTTTAAGCCCCCTAACAGAACACGGTGAAAAGTGTCCAAGGAGTCGTCAGGGGTTCTTGGGTCTCATTGGGGCGCAGGGGGTCACAAGGGAATTTCCCTTTTTGTAGCTGCCTCCAGCAGCTACTCAAAACAACCCCTGGAGGGGATGGACACCGGGTGGGCAGAGGCAGGGAGCGCGGCGCGGGTCCCAGGTGGCAAAGGAAAGCTCCCACAGAGGCGTTTTCATCTGGCAGTCCACTCTCTGTTCCCACTGGGAAAAGCGCTTGTCTCCTGCCAATGAAGGTGGCATGGGGGGGAACCAGTGACCCTTACACTGCAATCAGACTCCCTGACCTTTCTGAAAAGCCCCTCTACTTGAGTGTGTTTCCATTACAATTACTGATTTTAAAACTATAACTTAAGAGTTGACACACACACACAAGGACCAAGTGGCCTACAAAATATTTTCCTTTCCTTCCTAAAGATTTTACAATGTGCTGTAATCATTAATTACATCAAAGTTAAATGGCCAATTGAGACAAACACTTATGAGACCGTTTCTCCACCACTGATTAAGACTGGGTGGCAGCAGGTGTCAGAAATAAGATTCATTTAGTTTCTGAGCTTGCTGGGCAGACTTGGTGACTTTGCCAGCTCAAGCTTCCTTCTTATAAATAGTTAACTTTAAAATTTGGTCCCTGCTTTTAACCTCTTGGACCACAATTGTTACAACTTTATACCTTCAAATTAATAAACATAGACAGAAATTTTGTTAGGCGGGCCGATTCCCCCTCTGACAGAGAGCAAACACCCCTGGGAAAAAAGAAATCCCAGTGGCCACTCAGGGCGATTTGCTATGTGTCAGAGCACTCGGCCTTAAACAAATTAAATGTTTCTTTTTTCTTTCACAGACTTCTATATATGAACAAATAATTATACCCAGGCAGACAAACAAAATATCAAACAAACGTCTGTACTTACACCATTTCAGTGAACAAGTATTCTTATAGTTTTGTGATCTGAGCAGATAACAGGAACACTGCCTCTAAGTCCCCTGATGGGGGCCTCCCTTTCCCATATCCCAGGACAGGATTCTCGACTCATGTTTAAACAAGACTAATATTCCATGGACTGTGAGGGGAAAGTTATCCTACAGTCCGGCGTTGACCTGGGGGAAAAAATGCTTGGTCGGGGAGGGACAGGTTACACATAGAGTGTTATTTCAGGAGAGGCAAAACCTTGATAAAAGCTCAGTAATCCAATTACACAGTCAAAGGTTAAACAGGAAGGGAAGAACCACTCAATGTCCTCTGAGAGGATTTTAACAAACTGATAACAAACTGACAAAACCTTGACAAATCAAAACTCAACAAATAATATATATATATGGCCCAATTATGACAGAAAATATAAGACAAAAAGACAAAACCAACAGTCCTGATACCAATATGACAAAACACAAAACAAACACCTGTTGAGAGGGAGAGCCTCCAGCCCCTTCTGGGGGGTCCCTCTTTCCTCTCGCAGGAGGAGATTTCTTGTGAGCTGAAAGCCTGGATGGCTTCCTGACAGAAAAGATTTTCAATCCAGTTACAGATGCTATTAGAATCAGAATGAGAGAGGAAGGGAAAGATCAGGTTATGTCCTCTATGAGGATCCTAATAACTGAAAACAGTAAGTTATACAAATGGAACTTCAGCCTTAGTTTCACGTTGGACTATGATGTCACAGGCAGGGACAGAGCCTGTAAATCTCTCCGCCCCGCGAAGCTGTTAGCTGGGAGTCTCCCAGCACCAAAAGAGATAAGGAAGCTGTAAATAAAAGTTCTTTGAAATGTTATAAATGGATACTTTTAAATCAACCTTAGGACTTTAAAATTCAATTTAATACAGTAAATTCACAAATCAGAGCAAACTGAAACCTTCATTTATACAAACAGAGGAATTTTTATCTAAGTGGGCTGATTCCCTCTCTGACGGAGAACAAAGGGCTCTGAGAAAAAGGTGTCTCAGCAGCTGCTAAAGACCTTTGTATTCCGCAACAGCAGGTCCGCCCCATCTTTAAATAAATTAAACAGCAGAAAGAGACAACAAATACTTTCACATTTATCTTTATATACTAAACAGTCTGAGTTTTTGACTCCTATTAGATATTTACCAGAGTTTAAACAGTCACCTGATTAATTTGCCTGAGGAAGCTCTATGGCCTCAGGGGGGGGGTTAAGCTCCCCTTTCCACTCACTTGGAGTGGACTGAGTCTATCCCATAATGTCCGTCCAGTAAGTCCACAGAAGTCCACAGAAAGACACAGAAACCAAACAGACAAAGACACCCGGGAACAGCTGGACGATGGCCCTGTGCCAACCAGCGGGAGCGACCCGCTTCGTCCCAGAGTTTTGAGGGTAAGCCACTCCCCTCCAGACGAGGGTTTTTACGCCCCCCAGACGGGCGCGATCTTAACAATAAACCAAA
Organism: Cnephaeus nilssonii; assembly: GCF_951640355.1. Lineage (NCBI taxonomy): Eukaryota > Metazoa > Chordata > Mammalia > Chiroptera > Vespertilionidae > Cnephaeus > Cnephaeus nilssonii. Next base: position 31,375,967 of record NC_137091.1, read on the forward strand.
CAGACAAAGACAACCCGATCAGCGCCCTTACAGCAGGAGACCACCAGGCGTCCCTGGCTCTCCTCCACCCGTGGGGCGTCCCCCCGGGCTGCAACCTGTGGTCCTCCAGGCACGTCTACCGACCACTGTTCGGTCACTCTCACGAGTCGCCGAACGGCTGCAAAACCAGAAGTGCGCACACAGAACCAGACCAACTAAAACACAGGACAAAGACAGACAACTTTGGGGTACCCCTTCTTACCTCCAAGATCGACTCCGCGGATGAGGGGGGGCCGTCAATCCCGGACGAGCCCCCAAATGTAAGACCCCCAAAATGTAAGACCCCCAAAAGGGAGACCCTTACTCTGTCCCAGGAATCGGCGGCAACCCCAATCACCCGCAGGAGGCGTCACTTGATGCAAACCGCAAGAGGCTTTTATTCCAGCGCGCTGGGGCCCAACTCGTAACTCACGCAGGAGCAGAGGAGTTGAACCCCGAATGTAGAATCTTACACGCTTATAAAGGGAAAACTATAACCTGGGGCGGGGTACAATGTAATTCGGGGAATTTCTAAAGTGGACCTGGGCTTGTTTACAGTAAATTTTACAATAGACCTCCTGACTTAATCAGTTGTTCTTATCTGATAACCCTACCTCCTATTTTTCTTAATTGTTAGCACCTGTTGCTCAGAGCTGTTTCCTGGAACAGTTTAAGGCTTTTGTTCCCAGTACTGGAAAAAGGGGGTTTGTGGAACAGTTTAAGACTTTTGCTCCCAGTACTGGGAAAGGGGGTTTGTTTAGAGCTGTTTTGTTCTATCAGCCTCATCTCACACCCCGCACACTGCATATCAGACCCGAAAACTCTCTGGTTCGACCCCCTCTGGGAGGTACTGCCCTGCACCTTCATCTCTCCTGTTAGCTCCCAAATGCCCTGTGAGGGTCCAGCCTCCTCCATCTCTGTGTGTTTCGGAGGCAGGCAGCCCGTCCTAGTGGACTTGAATGGGCATGAGATGCCTTGCAAAGCCCGGGGCCTCTCCAGCAGGCACCTCACCTGGTTTATTGGAGGCTGCATTGGGTTGAATTGTGTCCCTCCAAAAAGGTGTGTTTAAGTCCTAATCCCTGTTACCTGTGGGTGTGGCCTCAATTGGAAATAAGGTCTTCACAAATGCCCAGTTAAGATGAAGTCATGTTGGATTGTTTGTGCCCTAAATCCAATGCCCACTGTCCTTGTAAGAAGAGACACAGTGACAGGCACACACAGAGGAGAAGACGTGATGCCCGCGGCAGAGACTGGAGGGATGCGGCCACAAACCCAAGGACACAAGATAGGGGGCCAGCACCCGAGGCTGGAGGAGGAGGCTGGAGGGATCCTCCCTTAGAACCTTCAGAGGGAGTCAGGCCCCACCCACACCTTGATCTCAGGCTTCTGGCCTGCAGAAAGTGAGAGAACAGGTTTCTAGGGGGTTCTTTAATTAGTTAATTTTAAGTTTTATTTTTTAATTGAATTTATTGGGGTGACATTGTTTGATAAAGTTGTAAGATTTCTGTTGTTTTAAGCCCTGAGATCTGTGGTCCTTTGTTAGGCAGCCCCAGGGAGGCAAGAGTTGGAGGGAGGCAGGCCTGGCCTGGCCCCTGGCTGTCGTTTCCTCTAAGACGGTGGGGGAGCATGCCGTTCCTACCCAGCCTCCGAGCCTGCTCAGCTGCTGCACGCAGACCTCTCCTCATGCACGTGTCCCCGTGTGTCCCTCCCTGGCTCTTCTGTGCTCTGAGGACATCCCTGAGGTCCTGCTTCCGACAGAGGAGTGGTGAACAATCCTGCCTCTGCCACTCACAGCAGGAGAGTGGATGTTCCCTCTGCACCTCAGTTTTCTCATCTGTGAAAGGGACTAGTAAGGATGGCACCAGACATGGCCTGTGCAGCGCACGTTTAGAAGGTGCTCAATAACTTCTCAAACAATGGCTGTGTGAAAAGAGACTACCAACCCCTTGATTTCCTCTTGGAAGCAACTTAGCCGCAGAGCAGGGAGCCAGGGTGGATCCTGTGTGGAGGACCGGAGCCTGGGTGAGCCTTTGGCTCCGGGCCGGGCCCTCACTCACATGGGGAGGGTTTTACAGGAGCGCTGAGGGGGAGAGTCCCCCTACGTGTACAAGTCACGTGCAACAGGCTCTTAGAGCTCCCGTGCAGTCTGCAAGTAAAAACCGGGTATTTGAGCGTTGGGAACAGACGAACAGATGCTGTGAGGTTCCAAGAGGAACATGAGCACTTCGAAGGCATCAAATCCAACGGGAAGTTTCTAAAGTCGGGTGCAATGCAGGCCCTCCTTGGTTTTCTGGCAACACATGGCAGCCTCAGTTTCAGAGTCTGACCTGTTCAGTGCCCCCTGCGGTGACATTCATTCACGCTGCCCAGCAGAAGGACTGATAATGGACCCTTTGCCAACAGTAAGTCCAGGCAGGAGTGAGCAGAGGGCCTGGGGCTCCCACAAGGGGGGGGGGCACCAACAGGAGACCCCAGGGCCCAGATCTTTTTGGGGCACCTGGGCCTGCCTTGTCCAGCCCCCTGGACCATTGCCTACGCTTGGAAGAATTTGCTTCCATTTGTGGGACTGGGCAGTGGAAGCCGCAGTCTGACAGAAGGCTGAGGTCAGATTTTTAAAAATATTTTTTTAATTGATTTTAGAGAGAGAGGAAGGGAGAGGGAGAGAGTGAAACATTGATGAGGGGGAAACATCAACATTGATTAGCTGCTTCATGCACACCCCCTGCTGGGGATCAAGCTTGCAACCCAGGCATGTGCCCTGACCAAGAATCAAATCGGCGACCTCTTGGTTCATGGGTCGATGCTCAACCACTGAGCCACACCTGCTGAGCTTGAAGTCAGATTTTTGTTGTTATTTTTTAGGATAGATATCTCCGTCGGACTCAAATGGGGGTGCTGTAGTCTGGTGTCGGTGGACACATGGACTTTAGAAATAAGGCATTTATTCTTTTTTTTATTAAGGTATTATATGTGTACATATCTTACCATTGCCCCCCCCACCCCACTCCCATATATGCCCTCACCCCCCAGAGTTTTGCATCCATTGGTTATGTTTATATGCATGCATACAAGTCCTTTGGTTGATCTCTTATCTTCCCCACCTCTCCCTAACCTTCCTGCTGTAATTTGACAGACTGTTTGATGCTTTACTGCCTCTGTATCTATCTTTTTGTTCAAGTTTATAGTGTTCTTTATTATCCATAAATGAGTGAGATCATGTGGTATTTTTCTTTCATTGACTGGCTTATTTCACTCAGCATAATGTTCTCCAATTCCATCCAGGTTGCTGCAAATGGTAAGAATTCCTTCTTTTTTATGGCAGCATAATATTCCATTGTGTAGATGTACCATAGTTTTCTGATCCAGTCATCTGCTGACGGGCACCTAGGCTGTTTCCAGATCTTAGCTATTGTAAATTGTGCTGCTATGAACATAGGGGTGCATATATCCTTTCTGCACTCACATGGATTTTCACTTTGGGGGGTTGACTGTTTTAAATGAACCATAAAACACGTGCCTGAATGTCCCTATGCCCTTTTCTGTAGCAATCAGTAAAGCGAGGCAGCCAGAGAACATTCTTAGACACAGAAGGCGCTTTAGAAGTAAAGATGTTGCTTTTAGTGTCATTTACCATTGAAAATGTTGGAAATAACTGACACGTCCAAGACTAGGGCAGTGGTCGGCAAACCGCGGCTCGCGAGCCACATATGGCTCTTTGGCCTCTTGAGTGTGGCTCTTCCACAAAGTACCACGTGCCCTAATTAAGTTAATAACAATGTACCTACCTATATAGTTTAAGTTTAAAAAATTTGGCTCTCAAAAGAAATTTCAGTCGTTGTCCTGTTGATATTTGGCTCTGTTGACTAATGAGTTGGCCGACCACTGGACTAGGGGATAAGGTAAGCAATGCTGCTTTCTCCAGACGGAACATGGGATCATCAGAAAGTGAGTAGAAATGTGGACTTGTGTCTGACCTACGGTCCAGCAACTCACATCCGGGACTCACCTCAAAGGCACACACAAGGCAGAGTACACTGGTCTGTTACAATCACCGTGGAAAAGCTCGGAAACCACCTCACGTCACCCAGCAGAGACTTGGGCTGCTGGCCTTGGACAGAATGGAATTAGTTTTTGCATCAGAAACAGACGGGCAAGTTCAAGGAGTTTAGTGAAGGGACAATTTATAAAGATGGGGGTGGAGTTAAAGGAGATTAACAAAGGAAGGGGAAGAAGCTCAGGCCTGGTAAGGGGAGCCCTTAGCACCCTGAGGCCTCTGGGTGGGAATGCAACCCCAGCCCACCCATGGGAGCAGCGGCGGGGGAGGAGGGGACGGGGCGGGGGGGGGGGCAGGCTGACGTGGGGTCTGTAGGATAGCAGGGTCATGTCAGAAGGTGGCCATAGCACTTAGAACCGATTGCTACAGAAAAGGGCCTAGGGACATCCAGGCACGTGTTTTATGGTTCATTTAAAACAGTCAACCCCCCAAAGTGAAAATCCACGTGAGTACAAAATCCTGAGTGCAATATATTTTAGTGCCGTTGCTCTTCTAATCTCCCTGGAGGTATAAGACTATAAAATGGCCCGGCCAGCATGGCTCAGTGGCCTATGATCCAGGAGGTCACAGTTTGATTCCTGGTGAGGGTTTCGGGTTCGATCCTCAGTGTGGGGCGTGCAGGAGGCAGCTGGTCAATGATTCTCTCTCATCATTGGTGTTTCTATCTCTCTCTCTCCCTCTCCCTTCCTCTCTGCAATCAATAAAAACATTGTTTAAAGTCATTGTATGAATATATGTATATATGTGAATGTATATAGAATGAAAAAATATATACAACAGCAAGCACATATGGAGGTATGATCTTAAGTTTGAAAATAAGCAAACGAATAAATGTACGTAGAGATTTTTTTTAAAAAAAATTACGCTCTGGCTGCAGGAGCACAAGGGGTTAGTAAGCAACAGCTCCAGGGGGTTGGGGCTAAGGGAGATACTCTTTTCCTCTCTCTCCTCGTTAGACTTCTATTTTCTGACTATTTTGCAATGAATATGTGTTGCTCTTAAATGAGAACAATATCTATTTTGCAATACATGCATAAATAAATGTTGCGAGGAAAGGCAGCGTTGGCCAGGATTATGAAACAGTGCGGACGGACACTTCCTGACACGCTGTGAGGCGCGTGAGAGGCCAGGCTGCCCACATGTGCGCTCCGGGGTCTGACACGTGCAGACAGGAGCGGCCCTGCCCTGGAAGGTGACGGTGATGGGCCCCTGACGTGAGGGCAGCGTGGGAGGGCTGCTTCTGCTCTTTCTCTGGGCAGAACCTTCTTCCTTAAGATCCGTGCACAAAAGCGAAGCAGATGGGCTTTGAGAAGAGGGCCCGGGCCCAGTATCAAGAAGGGGAGCTGGCCTCTATTTCCACAAGAGGAAGGGCCAGGTCAGGCCCAGAGGGTCCTGTGAGGCGGGACAGAGCCCAGTCTCCCAGTTCGCAGACGGGGACACGAGGCCCAGGGTGGGGCCGACACGCCTTCCGCACTCAATGCGCTCAGTTGTCACATTTGCACCCTGCAAGAGCTCTTAAGACTAAATACTCTTATAACAACCCACATCCTATCGAAACGGAGAGGTGATGCAGTTCACCAAAGGCCACACAGCCTGGAGCAGGCTTTGAACCCCAGAGCCTGACTCCCGAGGCCACATGCTGGGCTGTTTGCTGTCTCCCCCCCGGTAGAGCTTCTCCTCCCTGGTCACTCAACCTCCTCCGGGCCCCGGGTACAGTCCTCGTAGCTGAGCGCCACTGCCCCGCCTTGTCCAGGCTGTCCCCTCGCCTGAAGCACCCTCACTTTCTGCTCTGCCGGGGAGAAGCGGCTGGGCTCCTGCGTGGGCGGCATCCCTTCCCACGCACCGAGACTTGCCACCAGCTCTAGGCCATGCCTCCCCGCCCCCTCCAGCTCCCGGCCACAGCACAGTAACATCTCCGCTTCCTGGCTGGTCAGCGTTTTCTCATTCTGCCAAGACTTTCAGGAACACAGCTGGGATGGCTGGTGACCAGAGGGGCCTGGCCCTGAGTGGCCTTCCTGGCTGCTGGGCCCCAGGGAGATGGAGAGCTCAGAAAAGCTTCTCTTGTCTCCAGCTGCTGAGAGAGAGTCCAGCTGCCGGTTCAAGGGCCGAGTGGCCCTGACAGGCCTGTCCCTGGCTCAGGGCTGGCCTCGTTTCCCTTCCAGGAGGAGCAGAAAGCAGAACCTCAATCTGTGGGCACAGGCCGAGCCTGGGGGTGGGGTGGGGTGCAGAGGCCATTGCCGGGACACTGGCACCACCAATTGGGCTCAAGAGGTTAAAAAATTCCCACTGCTTGGGGAGGACAGGATGGACCACGATCCCTGCCAGCCCCTCAGCCAAGTTTGATTCCTGTGGGAGCACGGTGAGGCCTCGTGGGGTTTATGGAGGGACTTCAGGGGTCGATGAACTTGATGAGGAAAAGATTGCAGCCTTGTTTTTACCAACTTTTTTAAAAAAATTCCTCACCCAAGGATATGCCTATTGATTTTCTCTCTCTCTCTCTCTCTCTCTCTCTCTCTCTCTCTCTCTCTTAATATTCTTATTGATTTCAGAGAGGAAGGGAGAGAGAGAGAGATAGAAACATCAATGATGAGAGAGAATCATTTATTGGCTGCTTCCTGCACACCCCCCACTGGGGATCGAACCTGCAACCCAGGCATGTGCCCTGACCAGGAATCAAACTGTGACCTCCTAGTTCATAGGCCGACGCTCAACCACTGAACCACACCAGCTGGGCATGCCTATTGGTTTTAGAGAGAGGGGAAGGAAGGGAGAGAGAGAGAGAGAGAGAGAGAGAGAGAGAGAGAGAGAGAGAGAGAAACATTGATGTGAGACAGAACATCTATTAATTGCTTTCTGTAGCTGCAACCTTTTGATGCATGGGATGACACTCCAACCAACTGAGCCACACCGGCCAGAGCTTCACCAACTTTTAATTGATGCATTCAGGCCCCAGATTCAGTGGGATTAACTTTGCCAGCCATAGAAACCTTAGATGGGTCATGCCAGCTTCAGAGTAAGTAACCCTATGCGAACCTCCAGCCTTCCAGGCACGTGCTGTGATCATCCCCACTGTACTGATGAGAAAACCAAGGGTGGGCAGGGCAGTATCATTACTCAGGGTGCCACAGCTCATGAATAGCAGGTCTGGGATTTGAACCCGGGTCCACCTGACCCCAGCGCACACGCACTGAACCCATGCACTAGAACGCATCATCCCACCAGTGCCCAAAGCCTCCTGCCGGTCATCGCCAACGGGAAAGACCTCCGTATTAGAGCTTGTTATTTAAGGTGCTCGTGAAGCAACATTACTAGATCTTTATCTACAATGGTATTTTTAAAAAATATATATTTTATTGATTTTTTACAGAGAGGAAGGGAGAGGGATAGAGAGTTAGAAACATCGATCAGCTGCCTCCAGCACACTCCCTACTGGGGATGTGCCCACAACCAGGGTACATGCCCTTGACCGGGAATCGAACCTGGGACCCTTCAGTCCGCAGGCCAACGCTCTATCCACTGAGCCAAACCAGTTAGGGCTCTACAATGGTATTTTTAAAAAATTTTATGTAACTTCTTTGTCATACCCTGTACATTTTATTGGTGCATTGGAAACATTACTCTGAGAAGGGACCCATAAGCTTCACGAGAAGGCCAAAGGGGTCTGTCTGTCCATAGCATAAAAAGGGCTGGGAACCCTGGCTTTAGCGCATGCCCAGAAAATAATAGTAATGAGGATGAGGAAAATACAATGTGGCTCTCTGGTTCACTGCTCTATTTCAGTATCTAAATGAGCTCCCAATCGGGGGCAGCGCCAACAGGTGCCTGAGGGAAGGGCCCCTGTTCACCAGCCCCTGCTCTGTAGGTATAATCAAGGCAACCTTCAGGCAAACCGCCCTGGGGTCCCTCCTCCTGCTGAGATGGATTCCAGGGCGCCTCTCCTATTGAGTCCCTGGAGCAGCCGGGGGCCTCGATGCTGTCCCATGGAAGGGATGAGTCCTACAGGGCGTGCAGAGCATGACTCTGGATCAGACTAACCCAAGTTCAAATCCTGGTCCTCACAATTTACTAGCTGGGTGACCTTCAGCATTTCCACAACCTTTTGAAAGGTTTCCTCACCTGTAAATGGGTTTAATCACAGAATTTTAATAAAAATGTTCTATATGGACTTGCTTAATCACATATTTGTGCATCCATTTAGCCACCCATCCATACATCTCCATCCATTCATCTATCCACCCATTCATCAGCCATCCATCTGTCCATCTGTCCATCCATCCATCCATCCATCCATCCACTCACCTTCCTGTTCATCCCTCTTATTCTTTGATATATTCAGAGTATGTACATCTTTGCCTAAACACTTCAACATGCATATTGTTAACAAGATTTTAATATTTCAGAAATTTATTTTTACTTCTGGAAATGCAGATGGCTGAGTCCTGCTCCCTCCTTGCCTCTCCCCACTCCCACCCTGCAGACTGAGAGATCCCTGGCCAAGAACCAACAGGACTCTCTGAATTCCCTGCAGACCCCTGGTTCCTGGAGGAGCCTCCTCTGTGGAGAACCTGAGGACAGGAGCTGGTGTCTTACCGTAGCTCACCGGCGGCTCCTTTCTCTCAAAGCCCCTACTATGCGCTGAGTATTGCTTGTTGCTTTGGAGGCATATGCGTACCTTCTTCCCCTGGAGGCCCTGCCCATTCCGCTGGCGCTGAGCTGGGACCAGCTGCTCTCAGAGGTGGTGAGCTCCTGTCAGAAGCTCTGAAGGGGGCGGGAGGATGTCATAAAGAGGGTTCAAACCCAGAACAGGGGTTGAGCTACAAGAGGGTTTCTCAGCCGCAGCACTATTGATGTTCTGGGCTAGACTACTCTGCTGGGGACCGCCCCGGGGCACTCTGCACTGCGGGATGCCCTGCAGTATCCCTGGTTTCTGCCCACTAGATGCCGATAGCACCCACAGTCAACCAAAATGGCAACCAAAACTGACTCCATCATTGCAGATGCCCGCCCCCCCCCCAAGCCCTGGGAACAGGGGTGGGGGTGGAGTTGGGGGGAAGGACTCCCCCCAGTAGAGAACTCCTGAACTAAAGGAAGTGAAAGGTCCGCTTTTTTATTTTTTAATCCTCACCCAAGGAGTAAGGATATTTTTCCCATTGGTTTTTAGAAAGAGTGGAAGGGAGGGGGGAAGAGGAGAAAGAGAGAGAAAGGAGAGAGGAGAGAGGAACTTTGATGTGACAGAGACACATCGATTCGCTGTTTCCAACACTCACCCGAAGAGGGGAGGGGGAAGATGTGGGGATCGAACCCGAGAACCTCCGGTGCACAGGCCCGATGCTCTATCCACTGAGAAACACCAACCAGGGCGTCCCTTCTACCTTGAAATTCCATGATTTAGCCTGCTCTCAGGACTTCCCCCACCCCCATTCTCTTTGCTCATAGTGCTGCATCCTTTCTGTTGCTATGGAAACTGGGAATTTTCTTGCCTCTTCTGTCTCCTTGCTCACCTCGTTTATGCCTCTTTTAAACCAGCAGAGCTCGTGTGGCCAGCCCAGGGGACACCACTACAGACAGCCTCGGTTTCCTCTTCTGTCAGAGGAGAGCAGCAGCAGCCTGACCTCGGAGACGGAGGAGGATGAAGGAGGATGAAGGAGGATGAAGTGAGGGTGCAGGGAAAAGCGCCAGCACACTGTGGCAGGCAAGATGCACAGCTGCTCTTACAACTGGGGTTTAAGTGCGGGAAGCGGGGGGTGGAGGGGGATGAAGGGGGGGTGGGCAGCAAAGGAGAGTAGCCGGGCCTGGCTGGCGCGACAGGTGGGCTGGGCTGACACTCATCTGAAACTGAAGGACTGGTGCTCACTGGGCAGGTGGAGGAGCCTTGGTCTGGGAGTGGCCCTTGCCCCTGGAAGCGACAAGCTCCCTAGAGAGTATTAAGCCTGGGGGAGTGACCTATTGGGTGTGAGAATGGGGCTGGAGAGAGGACCGGTGGACCAGAGTGGGGCAGTTACCACAGTCCAGGAATAGATGGTGGGGCCTGGACCCAGTGGTGGGGGCCAGAGCAGAGGCTGAGCAGGAGGAAGGCAAACAGAGGGAGAGCAGGTTCTAATGAAGCAGGAAAGAGCCAGGAATGGGGTCAGGGGAAGAGCCAGGCTTCCCTGGGGGAGGAGCCAGGCCTCCTCCCGGCAGGGCCCGGCTTGGAGAGCCAGGCCTGGGGATGGGGCCAGGCCATTGATTGACTCAGGGGAGCAAAGCAGAAAAGCCGACCTTCTTACTGTCTCGCAGCCTGGTTTTCATGGGGCTACCTCTGTGCTTTCATCATAGTCTGAACCATCTGGCCATGCGGCACCATTAGACATTGCCAAAGCATGTGCCTGGAAAGATTGCAACAGCCTGGTGTCCCTCGGTGGGGGGGGGGGGGGGGGGGGCGCGTCACATGCCTTCAGGTAAACGCACACAATGAAGGATGCACAGCCCCTGTAACCACGTGTTCTGCCTGGAGGAAGTTAAGCTCTGTTGCAGAGTGAATACGTGCAGAACTGTATGCTCTGTGCTATCATTTGGCTGGAAAAGATAAACAACCTATGATCCAATGTGCTTATATGTGCATCCAGTTTTTCTGAAAGACCCCATGAAACCGGTCACGTTGCCTGCCTCTGGGGACGCTGGGAGCTGGAACAGGGCTGAGTGGAAGATCCTCCCTGTATCCCAGAGCCAGTTGGAAACTGCGCGTGGCTGCAGGGAACCAGCCCGACTGGCGCAGTGGAATAAGGGACGGTTCCTGCGGCGCCTGGGGCGTCCAGGGGCAGGCCGTCCGGTCTGGGCAGCAGCTCCACTCTGGCAACAGTGACCACATCCAGCTGCCGTCCTCAGGGCCACATGATGGCAGCTCTCCCACCAACATCTGTGTCCTCCAGGTGGGGAGGAGGTCTGTAAAACAGATACCAACGTTTCAAAAGCCCCATCCCCAACGTGTACCCGCCTCTGGCTGCAGGGAAAGCTGGGGCGTGTGGGTTTTCAGCCGGGACCTTGGCTCCCTGGTAAGAAGGAAGACGAGAGGCATGGAGACAGGTCTGGTACCCTGTGTGCTTCTGAATGTCGCACTAGGTAACTCAGTTACCTCTCAGGAACCAGCAGACCTCTCCAACACTTGCCCCATCCACCACTCCGCGGCTGGAGCCTGTTACACAGCCTGTCTGAGCTCCGAGCCCCCCGTGGAGCAGGATGCGGGAGGGAGAAGGCTCGGGGCAGCATGGACTCCTCACTTCCTACTGGTGGGAGGATGGGGACATGCCAGGTGACATGACAGATGGTGTCTGGGGGGTAGGGGGCAGCAGTCTCTAAGGTAATGAGGTAGCTCATTATCAGAAAATGTTTTGTAGTGGCCAAGAGTCCAGCCCCAGCCCAACTCCCTCAGCCCAGGGACGTGAGTTTGGGGCATGCTGCTGCCTGTCTAGAGAAGGCACAGCCCTGTCTTCATGCAAAGGGTTCTTTGACGCCCCTCTGTGATGAGCCAGGGTTCTCAAACCTGCCACCTGGAGATGGATGTGACTCAAATGCAGATCCTAGGCTGCTCTGCCCAGAGAGGAAGATTCGGTGGGTCAGAGGGGCCCAGCAACCTGGCTCCCAGGTGATTCTGGCACAGTCAAGTTCTTGGCTAGACCACAGAGCCATATTCAAATGTGATTTGTTGAGCACCTGTGATTTGCGGGGCACAATTTTCTTTCTAGACATTAGGTTTTGTGTAATCCTCACGGGGGTCACCACTGATGACCTAAAACTGTCATTAGCCCATTTCAAAGACAAAGGAATGGAAGCTGAGGATGTGAAGTCCCTTGGTCAAGATCACACAGCTGTCTTGGAGGAGTGTCTATCCTGGCAGACAGCCTTGCTCTTGAGAGCAAAGTCTTGCACCCGCATTGTCCGGTGTAGTCACACAGTGCGTTGCCACTTTAACCGATGGGGAGATTGAGGCTTAGGGCCTGTATCATCACTCTGAGTTCCAGCTGTACTGGGCAGTAGGTACCTGTATTTGTCAGAGAAACAGAACCAATGGGATGTTTATTTATAAATGTATTGATGTCTGTCTACCTATCATCTATCTATCTATCATCTTTCTATCTATCTATCTATCTATCTATCTATCTATCTATCTATCTATCTATCTATCCAGAGAGAAAAAGAGCAAGGTTAATTCTAAGGGGTTGGCTCAGCAAATAATGGAAGCTGGCATTTCAAAATCTGCAAGGTGAAAGAGCCAATGCTGCAGTTCCAATCGGAAGGCCATCCGCTAGCAGAACTCGCTCTTGCTTGGAGGAGGTCAGTCTCTTGCTCTATTCAGGCCTTCAAGTGATGGATGAGGCCCACCCAGATTATGGCAGGCAATCTGCTTTATTCAAAGTCTATGGTTTAAATGTTATTTTCATCCCAAAACATCCTCACAGCAACATCCAGAATAATGTTTAATTAGATATCTGGGTATCAGGGCTCAACCAAGTTGACATCTAAAATCAACCATCATGTCGGTTGGCCGGTTAGCGTAGTTGGTTAGAGCGTGGTGCTAATAAAATCAACCATCACAGTGCCCAATCATTGTTTGTTGAATGAATAAACGAACGTTTTGGGGGCTAGGCATTTCCCCTTGGTAATCATGATTGTATTAGGGAAGATTTCTCATCAATGGGCATCAACCTGGACATAGAAAAATCTACTGTGGCTCAGGCTGCATGCCCTGATGACTGTTTCTGTCCTGGCCCCATATGTCCTTTGCCAGAGGGAGGTAAGTCTAGACTGGGGCCTGCTCGTCACCTGTCTGCTGCTTCCTCCAATTAGACGTGTTCAGCCCTGCAGGGCGAGCTGGCTAGGATAATGGTGGCATCTCCAAGTGGCTGCCAGCTTTGTCCATAATTGGAAGCGTTCTTGCATCTAAGCACTAACCACCTTCCTGGAGGTTATAGAGCTTCGTGTTTCCAGACCTTGAACTTGAGGTGCCCCCGGTCTTCCTTCTCTGGTTATGTAACCTGCCACCTGGGAGAGGCTTCCAAATGTTTGTGGTGCTCAATTGACTTTGCCATTTCAGGAGGATATTCAGAATCTAGGCTGCCTGTTAGCAGGTGGTGTTAAGAAGGTGGCTCTGGAGTCCTGCTTTCTGGGTTCACATCCCCACTCTGCTGTTGGAACCGTGTGATGACTTAGCCTCCCTGAACCTCGGTCTCCTTGGCTGTCAGATGGAGAAAACAGTAGGATCTATTTCTTGGGTTGCTGTGAGAATCAAATGGGACGATGCATGAAATGTCTGATAAAGCCTGGCATGTAGAAGGATGTCCCTGAACCGAAGTACTGTCATTGTCATCATCTATAGACACCCAGCTCATCCGAGGGCAGCGTGCTGTGGCGGGAGGCCCCAGACTCCCTCCTCATTCTTGCCATGGGATTCACTAAAAAGGCTCAGGGAGGGGAGGTGGTGGTCTGCCCCAGTCACACATTGCCCATCTTCTCACACCCTTGCTCTCCAGTGTGAGAACTCAGAGACCTCAGGAGGCAGGTCTCCTGCATAGAGCGGGAGAGGCAGCTGGCCACCTGCCTGTGAGTGTGGCCTGTGTCAGCGCTGCTCAGGCCCCATTCTGTCCTCTCTGACTAGCCAGGAAGCTGAGCCTCCTGGGCATCTGATTCCTCATCTGTGAAATTGGGGTGCTGGTAGTAATTCCTCCCCAGGATAGTTTTAAAAAAAGAAATGAGATACTGTAAGAAAGGGGCTCATCCTAGACATAGTAAGTACTCAAAAATATACACTTAGGTGTAATTTACAGGGAACATTTTTATTAGAGATCTCAGCTCTTTGTATATTGAGCCAGCACCTTGATACTTTTATTAACTTTTTTAAAATGTAAGATTCACCATTTAACTATGTTAAAGTGTACAGTTCAGTGGCATTTGCTACATTGGAGAGTTGTTCCAGCCATAATCACTATCTAATTGCAGAACTTTAAATCACCCCAAAAAGAAGCACCATACCCATTACCAGTCACCACCATTTCCCCTCCCTCAGCCCCCGGTAGTCATGAACCTGCTTTCCATCCCTGTGGATTTGCCTGTTCTGGATATTTCTATATATAAAAGCCTAAGCGACCGAATGACGGGTCATTCGGTTGACTGGTCAATCAGTTGACCAGTCGCTATGGCACGCACTGACCACCAGTGGGCAGATGCTCAATGCAGGAACTTCCCCCTGGTGGTCAGTGCACTCCCACAGTGGGAGTGCCGCTCAGCTGACCGACCCATCCTGGCGGCCCACCAGCCCAGTGGCAGCCACTCCCTCCCTCAGTAGTCCTGCAGGTCCAATCTCCAGAGAATGGGCCAGGCACCAATGGACTAGTGTTACCCGCATGATCCCAACAGCACCTCTGACCTCCTGGAAGTTGGCCTCAGGCACCGCGGCCGCTTCCCGTTCCTAGATGCTCCACAAGGAAGAAAGGATACAAAAGCGCCGCCAGGTGGCTCCCGACAACCAGTGCAAACATCAGTGGAACAGATCCGGATCCTGGGCTGGCAAGGGCTTCCCACCGCCTGCCCAAAGGGCCGATCGCATCCTGCCACGCCGCCCCCCCCAGAACCCCAGCTGTGCATGAATTCATACACCAGGCCTCTAGCTTCATCTTACATAATAAAAAGGTAATATTTAAATTGCCATCACTCCGCTACGCCCATGATTGGGCCAGCGGGTGACACAGGGGGCGGGACTCGGGGTGGCTGGGGTGGTGATTGGGCTGGCAGGACGCTGAGCTCGCGTTGCCAGCGGCGACGCGAGCTCAGCGTCTGCGCCATGGCTGTGCTGCGGCACAGACAGGCCTCTGGGGCAGCAAGCCGAGCCGGCGTTTTGGAGGTTTGGAGGCGGTGGGCGGTGGGCGGGCGGCGGCTCCCCGGGGAAGAGTCTGGCGGCAGTTGGGCCGCAGGAGCACGTGGCGGCAGCCCCAGCCTTCCTGGGCGGGAGGCAAAGGCAAGACCCTGGCCTGGGCTCCGGCCGCAGGAGGACCACGCCCCCGCCCCGCCTCGCCCTAGGGGCCCAGGGACTTCGGAGCTGCCGACCAGCGGACAGACAGCTTACACGTGCATGATTAAATCATGCACTGGGCTTCTAGTATAAACATAATCAGACAATATGTGGCCTTCTATATCTGGCTTCTTTCACTGAATATAATGTTTGCAAGGTTCATCTACACTGCAGCATGAATCAGTACTTCGCTCCTTTTTATGGCCAAGTAATATTCCATTGTGTGGGCATACCACATTTGTTTATCCAGTCATCTATTTACCAGCAGTTGGGTTGTTTTCTTTCATTCCCTTTTTAAACATATTTTTATTAGTAGACATTTATTGAAATATAAATACAAGCAAAAAGCATGCAAATCCTAAGTTTACTGTTGGTTGAATTCTCAGAGTGAACCCACTCACATAACAGGACCCAGATCAAGAAACAGAACTTCAGCAGCCCAGTCCCCTTTCCTGTCCCCCCCCACCCCCCCCGCAGGCACGCCCCAAGCATAACCATGGGTATGACCTTCAACATGGAAGATTGGTTTCTGAGATTTGTACAGATGAAATTAGATAGCATGTGCTTCCTTAGTTCATAGCTTTGTTTATGTGATTCATCCATGTTGTTGTAGTTTTAGCTCCTTCATGTTCATGGTATCCCATTGTGTGAAGAGAACACATTTATTTACTCTACTATTGCTGGCCACGTGCGTTGCTCCCAGGTTAGGGCTATCACCATTTGTGCCGCTATGAACATTCTGGTACGTGTCTTTTGGTGAACAAATGCACTCATTCTGCTGAGCACATGCCTGAGAATGAAACTGGAATCATTGGGTATGTGTGTTCAGCTTTAGTAAATGTTGCCGGTTCTGCAAAGTTCTATAATTAAAGTTTCTCAAAGTGTCTGAAAATTCAAGTTGCACCACATCTTTGCCTTCTATTAACTTTTGTTTCCTTTAAAGTTTTATTGAGATATAACTCACAGACCATACAAGGTAGCCACTGCAAGTGTATAGTCCAATGGTGCTTACCATATCCGCAGAGCTGTGCAACCATCACCACAGTCAATTTTAGGACATTCCCATCACCCTAAAAAGAAACCCTGCACTCCCTAGGTGTCACCCCCACCCCCCACATTCCCACTAGCCCTAGGCAACCACTAATATACTTTCTGTCTCCATGGATTTGGACATTTCATATCAATGGGATCATATACTATTTGGTCTTTTGTCACTGGATTTTTCACTCAGAATAACATTTTCAGGGTTCTCCCAAGTTGTAGCATGTATCAGTCCTTCACTCCTATTTATGGCTGATGACTATTCCATTGTATGGATGGACCACATTTTGTTTATCCATTCATCACTGGATGGTCACTTGGGTTGTTTCCACCTTTTGGCTATTAGGAATAAACTATTATGAACATTCTTGTACAAATGTTTGTATGTTTTCATCTTTCTTGGGTATAAGCCTGGGAGTGGACTGCTAGGTCATATGGTAATTCTATGTTTAACTGTTTGGGAAACTGCCAGACTTGTTTCTCACCATTTTACATCCCCACCAGCAGTCGTCTCTGTGACCAAAAAAACATGCCACTCCACTAAATGGTACTGGCCAGGGGCAGGCCTCATGGAGCTCAGCATCTTCTCACAGGGGAGGAGGCTGGAGGGAGAAGGTGCCTGCTGTAATGCTGTGACCAGCCTGGGAAAGCCAGTGTCCGGGCAGTGTCCAGGGCCCTCGGTCTACCATGAACACAGTGGCCACTGCAGGGTCTGAAGAGGCGTCTGGCCCAGAGGCACTAGTGGGACTTGCTGCCCGTGGCCTCGGCCCTTCACCCGGAGCTGCCATGCTTCTCCGGTGGCAGGAGTCTCCTGGGAAGGACAATGGGTGCAACGATGAGGGGCCGGAACTTGGTTAAATTTCATCATTCCTAGGGAATTTCACAGAGGCCTGGCCAGAAATCCTGTCCAGCTCCTGGATCGTGTTCTGCTTAAGCCCAGCCTCTGCCTGATGGGGAGGTGCCCTTCCAAGTGGAGAAATTCCCCAGGACAGAGGGAGGGGCTCCTGGCCGCAAAGAAAGGCAGAGGCTCCTGGGCTGATGCCACTTGAACCAATGCGGAGAGGGATTCAGGCAGGCGCTGGCCAGCGGGACACCCGCGCTTCTGTGCAACACATTGGACGTTCAAGGCAGTCCTCAGGGACATGTCGATGGGCACCATCCCTGTGCCCCGAGAGGAGAGTCCCTGTGCAGGCTGCCTGCCTGCCTCTGCCTGCGCCGTGTTTCTTGCTGTAATGAGGCCCGGGGTCCATCAGAACCCGTGCTTGGCTGAGTTTCAGGGGCTTGGGCTCCGCCCCTGACTCCCAAGTGACCTTGGGCAAGTCCCCACCCATCCCGGGTCTCAGTTTACCTGTCAACAGGAGCATGGAGTCAAGTGAACAGCTCAGGGAAGCTGCACGGTGGCCTTTGGACGGCAATCCTCTGAGTCTGCGAGCGGGGCTGTGGCTCCCCCAGAGGAGGCCACGTGGAATGTGTTTATAGTCCTGAGCTGAGGAATGCCTGGGAGAGCACAACCCTGGCCTGGGTTCCTGTCCACGGGGGACTGCCCAGCATCCACGGAGCTGGTGGGCCCCCCAGTGGCAGGGAGGGAGAAGGGACAGCTTCCCCAGACAGTTCCATTGCCACCAGCACAGGGATCCGCTCGGAGGGATGCGGTTCTCTTTCTTCATTCGCTCAACTTTTAGCTCAGCAACCTGCACTAGGTGGACAGCTAACAGATATTAGTTGAAGGAATGAATGTATTCAGTCAATGAAGAATAGTGAAGCCTCGTGGTTGGAGGCCTGGGCGAGTGGGGCTAGGGCGGAGGCCCTCATGGTCTTGCTTGGCCTCCAGAGTACCCTGGCGAGGTGAGAATTGCATCTCTCCTTGAGGAGGAGGGAATGCCAGGGTAGAGGGGCAGGGGCCTGGACCCAGGACTGGCTTCCCTCAGGGCCCCTCTGTGCACCACACTGCCCTGTCCCTTAATCCTTACCTGCACAAGTCAGTGTGGGGGGTTTGGCAACACCCGTGTGTTGTAGGAAACCTGGGGGAGGGTCTGTTCCACCTCAAGGAATGTGGGGAAAGGTGCCACCGAGCAGGTCACCTCTGGGCCGGGCTCCACAGATGGACACGGGGCCCCAGGAGTGGGAAAGGGAACTGTGGGTGAGCCCCTCTGCACAACAGCTGTGAAGGTCTCCATCTCGTAGGACCGTGTGAGGATGCGGGGCACAGAGCAAGAGCTCAGTTTTAAAAAGCCAGTTGCCCTGTGCCCATTGCGGGCCCACTAACTTCGCAGATGGAATGGGAATGAGGGGTCAGGTCTGTGATAATATGATGGTGAGGACGATGATGCCACCCACCACTGGAGCCCACACATCCTAGCAGCGCAGGTGCTAATCTGTGTAGCTCTTGACACAGGGGTTTGAGAATAATCATTTGAAACCCAAACCCACTGCACCTCTTCTACCTTCTAAGGGTGGTGAGCAGCTGCATGAGTGTCCTGTGGCTGCTGTAACAAATGACCACAAACTCAGTGGCTTCTACAACACATTTATTCTCTGACAGCTCTGGGGGTCAGAAATCCAACACAGGCCTCAAGGGGCTAAAATCAGGTGTCACGGGGCTGGTGCCTCCTGGAGGCTCCAGAGGAGGACTTGCTTCCTCCTCTTTTCTGGCTTCTCAAGGTGCCACAGTCCTTGTTCGTGGCCTCATGTCACATCATCTCTCCCTGCTTCCCGTGTCTTCCTCTCTTGTGGTCAAATCTCCGTCTGCCTCCCTTTTATAAGGCCCACCCAGATAACCTAGGATCTGCTCCCATCTCAAGATCCTTACCCATGCCTGCACCTCTATTGCTGAGTCAGGTCACAGACCAGCAGAGTCCAGGGATCAGGACGGATGCCTTGCAGGGCTGCCGAGGTGTTTCTGCATCTACTAGGGTTCAGGAATCTGGAGAAGGGGCTGTGACTCAAATTAATAAAGAGGCTAAAGAAGAAATATGAATTTGGAAGGCATTTTGGGGGAGCCAGAGGAGGCTTAGTTCTAGTAATTAAGTTCTCTGAATCTCTGGATTCCTAGCTTTTTATTAACACACTAGAGGCCCAGTGCATGAAATTCAGCCCAGCCTGCACCCTCTTCAATCCGGGACCCCTTGGGGGATGTCCGATTGCCAGTTTAGGCCTGATCCTGTGTATCGGGCCTGAACTGGCAGTTGGACATCCCTCTCATAATCCAGGACCGCTGGCTCCTAACTGCTCACCTGCCTGCCAGCCTGATCACCACTAACTGCCCCCCGCCTTGCCAGCCTGTTTGCCCCCAACTGCCTGCCTGCCAACCTGGTGACCCTCCACTGCCCTCCTGCTGGCTTGGTCACCTCCAACTGTCCCCACCTCCCCCGCTGACCTGCTCGCCCCCAACTGCCCCCCCCAGCCTGATCACCCCCAACCACCCTCCCCTCCTGGCTTGATTGCCCCTAACCGGCTCTGCCTCGACCCCGCCACCATGGCTTTGTCTGGAAGGACGTCCAGAAGGTCTCCAGGTCTAATTAGCATATTACCCTTTTATTAATGTAGATTTTGCCCTATAGCAAAGCAGATATACATATCAAAGGTAAGGTTGGGTAAACAGTAAGATTATCAGGTTGGGGGAACTGCCTTCAGCTGTCTGGCAGCAGGTAATAACATGCAGATTTTCAGCCCTGGGGAAGCCCCAAGTTCCATCAACCTTTTGATGAACTTTTTGCACTTATGACCTGCTGGAATTAGCCTCCAACACAGGGCCATCACTCAGCCCACCACAGTGACATAATGAGCCCAGGGGGGGAACACATCTCTATACTACTCCCTGCCGCTTACAAAGACTGGAGGTGGCCAGAGAAGGATCTAGAAACACAGATCACGGCCTTTTCTTCCTGCCATGCAGGGTGGGACCCAGCTCAGGGGACCTGTCTCTGTGATGCTCATTGAGCCAGACATGACCCTACGGTGAGGACCCGAGAGCAGGAGCCCTCCCTGGCACCCAGTTTACTACCCCTCTTCCTCTAACTCATTTGACCCCTAATGAGCCTCCTGCACAGAGGGAGCCACCTGACAGTGGGACAGTAATTCGCTTCTCAGCACCAACCCGGATGGCTCAGAATGATTTCACAGCCATGGATGTCCACCCACCGCTAGCCCCTCAGACCGTGTGTGCATCCTTACGTCGAGTGGTGGCACCCATCATGTGGTGAGGCCTTTACGTGAGGACACCCACGTGACAAGTGAACACCCAGTGGTGGCCGTGCTCCTGGCAGCGTAGAGCCTGGGTGGTGGGTCAGGCTTCCTGGCCTCTGAGATCAAGGCAGTGTGGCTTCCTCTGTCTTCGGAGGTACAGTCTCGGCCTGGATGAGGCCATTGTTCCCGGAGCGATAGGTATTATTTTATGTTTACAAAAGGACCACAGGCTACTCGCTGAGAGTCCTGTTCAGCCAAGGGGACAGGATTGCTGTCACCAGCAGTGGTGGCGGGCAGAGCAGCCTCCACAGAAGGAAGATGGATGAGGCTGGGAGAGGACGGCCGGAGAAGCCTGGATCCAGGCCACTTCTCAGGCTGAGACCCACCGGCCATGACGGGCCAGAAACAACAATGCCTTCTTACCGCCACATTCATTGCTCAATTCAACATTCACACGATTTAAACTCTGAAATCTCTCTCTGGAGTTTTGCTTCCTGATCCATGGAACCATGGGAGTCCTCACAGTGGCCTCCAAGGCCTCTGACCTCGGTCCTCCCTGCCTCCCATTGCTAATAGTAACCACCACACGGAGCCCTGGGGACGGCTGCCCAGGTCCACCTCAGTCTGGCTCCAGAGCTCTGCCTTGTTTCTGGTTAAGGGTCAGCCCTAGGGTGTGGCCTGGCCCCCCTCCTGGTTCCCACCTGCCGTCTCCCCACCACCACCCCCGCCCAGGAAGAAGCCCCGGAGAAGCCAGGCCCACCTGGGTTCTCTGCAGCTCCTGGGCACCTGTAGTTGGAAGGTCCCAGCCTGGGTCACTGCTGTTGTCTCCATCCACTCCCACTTCCAGGCTACCACCATCACAAGCAAAAGGCAAAAAAAACAAACAAACAAAAAAAGCGGGGGGGAACCTACTTGGTTGATGCCCTGGCCAGCATTCCTAAACCCTGGTGGATTGCCCAATGCTGTGGGCACTTCTTAGGGACGAAGTTGTAAGTTTCTGGAAGGAGGTAGTGTATCACAGTGGTCAGGGATGCTGCCCACTCTTGGAGGGTGCCAGGCACAGATTCTTGTCATGACACCCAACCAGCATCCTATATACACATGTTTTAGGACATCCTGTGGTATATTCACGCAGGCGGAAACCCTTTTATAACTGTGTGTGTCTATGACCAAACTCCATTTTACAGACAGGAAGTATGGTTTTGTCTGTATTTACTCTGCACTGTTGCCAGGCATGCAACTATTTTTTTTAAATAAGTATTTATTCAAATGGCTTAGGGTTTGCAAACTGGAAACACAACTAGGCAATACCCAGAGTATTCTGAAGAAGAAAGCAAAGCTGAGGGTTCTTACAGCTCAAAGTACATCCTTGAGAAGAATCAGTCCTGCATTCTTAGCCTCTGGATTGGTCTAGATGCAGGTGGACTGGATAATAAATGCAGGTGGTCTGGATAATAGATGGAGGTGGTCTGGATAATAGATGGAGGTGGTCTGGATAATAGATGGAGGTGGTCTGGATAATAGATGGAGGTGGTCTGGATACATGAACATTCCTCCCTTAGTTCTTCAGGGGGTAATCAGAAGTTTATCTGAAGTTTGATGTATGTGTATGCCGTGCAGGCATTGAGGCAGAAATTCATGTAAATCAAGATTTTCTGCCAATGGGCCTTTCAGTCCCCAGATAGGGTGCGAGCCTATTGGCTAAGACTCCTAACTGCTCTGTAGTGTGAGCAAAATCCAGAGACTACCCACGAAGACCAGGCATGCAACTATTTTGCGAATGGTGGGGACGTTGCGCTTGTTCAGAACTTTGTCAAGAGGTTTCCACCATTTGAAAAGCCATGTGACCGGTAGGTGGGTCCCACTCTCCACACCTGGGTCAGGTGCCATCTGTACTGTCTTGTTCGTGTGAACCTGTGCACGCACACCAGCAGCTGATAGGTCCCTTCTCTCTTCCCGGGGGAGGGGGGACACAGATGAGCATCGTCCCATTGAAAAACGTGTTATTTTATGTTCCTACTAGAGGTGTGGTACACGGATTTGTGCACGGGTGGGGTCCCTCAGCCTGGCCTGTGCCCTCTCACAATCCGGGACCCCTAGGTGGGGATGTTGCACTTCTGAAGCTGCAGGTGGCCAGGGAGGAGCCCCAGCCAGGGCCAGGGCCCGGCACAGCTCTGCTGCTGCTCATCCCGGCCCCACTGCGTCTGCTGCTGCTGCCACCACCCAATAGCACTGCCACGGAGGCGGGAGAAGATCCTGCCGCCGCAGCTGCGCTCGCCACTCGCCAGCTGTGAGCTGGGCTTCTGGCTGAGCGGTGCTCCCGCTGTGGGAGCGCACTGACCACCAGGGGGCAGCTCCTGCATTGAGCGTCTGCCCCCAGGTGGTCAGTGTGAGTCATAGTAACCGTCGACTGGTCTGGTCATCCGGGCATTCCCGTCATTCCGGTTGTTCAGTCATAACGGTTGCTTAGGCTTTTATATATATAGATTAATTCCTTTCCTTTTAGATCTGCTGCAAACTGCAGCTGGACATTAAATGGCGTTGAGGAAATTGTTGGGTTTCTATGCATTTCACTTTAGGATGGCAATGGGGGTGTGAAATTATTTGCTAGGAAAGGGACACTGGTCTGTTGGATTAGGCACGATGGCCTGAGTGGACACACCTAGTGGCAGTTTCTGGGAACCCTAATTAGAGTATGCTGGATGATCAAGGCCAATTTTCCACATGCATGTGTGCAGGCGAGGACACAGCGGAATCAGCAGGTGAAAGGCCCCTTTTGCTCTATGCAATTGCGAGGGCAAGGACTCAGTAGCAGCAATATATGTACAGCACAAGCGCACCCGTATGTAACCTGTTTATGTTAATGTAGCATGGACGTCACGAATTGGCACAAGGCCTCTTCTGTTTGCGTGTGTATCACTAATTGGCATGAGGCCTCTTTTGTTTGAGCAGATATATAAATTTCCACTGACCAGGCGGTTGTGGGCTGCTCTGGGTGGCTGCTTTGGGCAACTGCTTTTGTGGGGCTACTTTGTCTGACGGCTCCTGTAGTAGCAATGGCTACTTGATCTACAATAAAATCTCTCCTCTATGTGCCTATGACTTCTCATGTCTTCATCTAATGCCCGGCGTCCGAGGAGCTGTGCACCCAACACAGTTCCAGTGCTCTTTTCCCCTCTAGCTCTGCCCCTTGCTCTTTTTGAAAAGAAAAAGGAAACTTTATTGAGGTATAACTGACATACGAAAACCTGCACATATTTAATGTACATAATTTGAGTTTGGACATATGCATACACCTGTGAAACCATCACCCCCATCTACATATGTATACTAGTATAAAACCCTAATATGCAAATAGACCCAATGGCACAACAACCAAACAACAGGTTGCTATGACGTGTGCTGACCAACAGGGGGCACGCACGGAACATGGCAGGCATCGGCAGCAGGCGGCAGAATGCGGAACATGGCAGGCGTTGGCCATGGAGGAGTGGTGGAGCAGGTGAGCGAGGTGCCAGACCAAGGTGGGGTGCCAGTCGCTGTCATCAGGGTGAGCCTCTAATGGTTACTGAAAATTCTTTGCTCCCATGCACTGCGATCCTGCCCGGCACTTGCACCTACTGCCGGCGCCAGCCCCGCTCACACCCGCTGCCAGTGCCCAGAGCCACTGCTCACACCTGCTGCCGGCACCTGGTGCCAGCCCCTATTGCTCAGCACCGTCAGCGGGTGAGAGCAGGGCCAGCACGATCAGGAGCGGCGGCAGTGGGAGCTGGGCTACCAGCAGACAGGGGACCAGGGGCCACGGCAGGAGGGGCTGGGCAGGGGCGCAGAAGATGGGCCGAGACCTGTCCCTGTGCCCACCACAGCCTCGGCCACAGCTCCTTTCCAGGTGCATGAATTTGTGCACTGGGCCCCTAGTTAAGTAATAAAAAGTTGCCATTGCCTCCAAACATTTCTTCATGCCCCTTTTTTGTTGCTTTTTAGGTTCTTTGTTTTTGGTGGTAAAAACACTTAACATGAGACCTACCCTCTAAACAAAATTTAAAGTGCACAATACAGTGCTGTTAACTGTAGGCACTATGCCATATAGCAGATTTCTAAACTTATGATCCAATGCTTTTTAAGAAAAATTGTTGTTAACCTTTTATTACAGACTATTTCAAACATACGCAAAAGTAGAGAAAAGAGCATAATTAACCCTATGTAGCTGTCACCAGCCTCAACTCAACGTTTTGCCATTTTGCCAATCTTGTTTCAACTGCTTTCCATTCTTCTTTTTACCCCCAAATTTTAAAGCAAATTCCAGACGTTGTGTCATTTGCATGTACGTATTTTGGTATGCTCTCTGACTGATAAAGAGCAAAAGAAAGTGCCCATTATGCCAGTGAGATACCTAACACAAATATTCCCTTAATATCATCACTATCCGAGCCATGTTCAAATTTATCCAGTGATGTCTTTATGTAATTTCTTAAAATCAGGACCCAAATATGGTTCACACAGTGCATTCGTTGTTTGTAAATTCTGTCTGGATGCTTTCCCTCACTGGTCGCTTTCCCTTCCCCCCAACCTCCCTGCACCCCATCCCAGATGAGGTGACATTTTTTTTCTTGCTTTCCCAGGAGGAAGTCTTTCTTTTCTTTTTCTTTCTTTTTCTTTTTTTTTTTTGTAATTTTTAATGGGATGATATTGACTAATAAAATTACATAGGTTTCAAGTGTACAATAAGCCTTTTCTTTTTCTCCCTATCTCCCACCTATCCCTTCATGGGCACCTGCTGCTCGTGTACTAAGACCTGGGGACACAGTGGTAAAAAATCCCTTGTCCCTGCTAGCATGACAGCATAATCGAGAGGGAGAGACGAGCCTTAAAAAAAAAAAAAAGCCATTGGAAGTTACCAGCAAAGAACAGAGCTTTCCTTCTTTCCTGTCTGCCTCCTCCTACCTGCTCTCAATTCAACTCCCTCCTGCCCCAGCGGGCCCTGATTTGTTAATTACCTCTGCCTCTCCCGCGCCTTCTTCTTCTCCAAGCTCAGAAGGACGCCTGTCTCCCAGCTAAAGAAGAAACCATCCTTCGTCCTGGCGGGGCTGCCTGCTTTGATAACTGTAGGCCCTCATCCATTCCTGTGTCCGCCACTGGGCTGAGCCCCTCACACATATCAGCCCAGGTATTTTCCCAGTGACCCCCAAAGCAGGGACTACTAAGTCCCTTTCACTGACAAGGACTGGCTCAGAGAAGTTTGTAACTTGTCCTAAAGTCGCCCTAGAGTCACAGCTGTTGACCTCCAGGGCAGAACGTGTACCCAAGCACTGTCTCGTGCTCAAGCTCTTGGCCAACGGGTCTTTTTATATTTATGGTTGAGGTAGCTGAATCTAGGTGGACACTTCTGACTCTCTTGAATTTAGAGGAATTGCATCAGCAGTCAGCGAATTACAGCCTGCAGACCAAATCCAGCCACTGCCTGTTTTTGTAATGAAAGTTTTATTGGAACACAGCCATGCCCATCATTTACATATTGCTCTGGCTGCTTTGGTTCTACAATCACAGAGCCCAGTAGTTTTTTGTTGTTGTTGTTTTTAAAAATATATTTTATTTATTTTTTACAGAGAGGAAGGGAGAGGAATAGAGAGTTAGAAACATTGATGGGAGAGAAACATCAATCAGCTGCCTCCTGCACACCTCCTACTGGGATGTGCCAGCAACCAAGATACATGCCCTTGACCGGAATCGAACCTGGGACCCTTCAGTCCGCAGTCCGATGACAGAGCCCAGTAGTTTTAACAGAGACCACATATCTGCAAAACCAAAAGTATTTACTACCTGGCCCTTTACAGAAAAAGTTGGCCAAACTCTGAGACGTATGTTTGACAGGAGGAAGGAAAGAAGGAAGGAAGGAAGGAAGGAAGGAAGGAAGGAAGGAAGGAAGGAAGGAAGGAAGGAAGGAAGGAAGGAAGGGAGAGAGGGAGGAAGGAAGGAAGGAAGGAAGGAAGGAAGGAAGGAAGGAAGGAAGGAAGGAAGGGAGGAAGGAAGAGAGGAAAGAAGGAAGGAAGGAAGGAAGGAAGGAAGGAAGGAAGGAAGGAAGGAAGGAAGGAAAGAAGGAAGAAAGGAAGAAAGGAAGGAAGGGGAGCTTCTTTCCCCCCAAAACTTAACTTATTTGATGGGGTCTTCCTGACAGAATCCTTTTCTGGAAGGTAGGTAGTGTTAGATTGTCGAGGTGAAAGTAAAAATCATAAACCCTGTGTCTGAATCCTAAGGATACGCTTTCCAGGTGAATTCCCTGCATGAGCTATTGAATTTAAATTTTTAACAAGAGAAAGAAAATAGCTTTGATTCCTTAACATGAAATCTCAAATCATTCCTCAGTTTACTCAATTCCAGCAACCAGTTTAGAGGGGCTCAAGGCAGAAATCCCTTCTCTCAGACTGGACCTCACTGTTACCAGAACGGGCGTGGTTTATTTGTGTGCGGGGGCAGAAGGCTCTGCCCACAGCGCGCATCTGACTGGCCCGGTATCCGAGGTCTGAGCTGAGTGCAAGACTTCGGATTGCATGCAGCTGGGCTCTAACACAGGGCGTTCCTTCCTCAGGTGAGCCTCTCAGACCACCTGCCTTTACGTGGTGGGAGTTGGGCCTGGCCAACTGAGTGTATTTGTTTCCTGACAGGGTGTTTTAAACAGCAGAAATGGAATTTCCCAGTCCCGGAGGCTGGAAGTCCGAGAGCAGGTGTCAGCAGGGATGGTTTCTCCTGAGGGCTGTGAGGGAGGAGTCTGTCCCAGGCTTGACTTGCAGATGGCTATCCTCTCCCGGTGTCCTTCCACTACACACCCCTGTGTCCTAATGTCCTCTTCTTATAAGGATACCATCCTTTTGCATTGGGGCCCACCTGTGTGACCTCATTTTAACTTGATGACCTCTGTAGAAACCCTGTGTCCAAAAATGGTCACATTCAGAAGTCCTGGGAGGTTAGGACTCTAACATATGACTTTTGGGGGACACAGTCTGCCTGTAACAGTGAGTTGGAGCCAGGCACAGAAAGCTTTGGTGAGGATGACTCCAGACTGTGGGTATAAATGAAGATGTTGGGACATTGGCGAGCAAACAAGGGACAATCTGGGCCCTCGTTCTCATGACCCCATGACCCCGACTCTCCCCAGTCTAGGCCTCCCACAGGCATTTCTGGGGGGCAGAAGGTGCATAAGAACCAACTCACCCACAGCCTTTGTCTGGGCTGTTGTGGCTGACCCAGTGACGTGGTGGTACTATTGGCATTTGGTAGGCAGGAAGCGAGGGAAGCTAAACATTCTGCAATTTCTGGGCACCATAAAGAGCTATCCTGCCCTGGGATGCCAACAGCGCCCCCTGGAGTAATGGCTGGAGATATGGCTGAATTCTTGAGGGGAAGCCATTGGGCTTGAGTGCTCCTCACCAGCTCCTCCATTTGAGGGGATCTCATGGCACAAATTAAAATGGAACATTTCTGTCATCCAGCTTGCCCCCCCCCCCAGCTTTTAAAATATTAGAAAATAGATTATTGATAAAATAATACTAATCAGAATTTATTGTGTTCAACACTTCACAGACATTTTTACATCAAGTCCTCAACAGTGCTGTGAGGAAGGCACTGTTATTTTCTCCCTCTGTAGGAAGAGGGCCAGAGATGGGAAGTCACCTGCCCAATGTCACACAGCTAATAGGAGAGGAACTGGTACCAGAAGCCTGGGTGTCTCCCAGGCTGCCCCATTCATATGCTTCAAAACATGTAAGCAATGACATTGACTGGGTGAAAGGAGGGTTTATCTGACCTCTGCTCCAAAACAATCTGGGGGCAGGTGGAGATGGAACAAGATGGGTCCGTGCTCTGCCTTCTTTGATAAGTTGGCATTTTCCATAGTAAATGTTTTTTTTTTAATGATATTGACTGAAAATACCCTCAAATATAAGGCAAGGTTTCTCCCCTCCCTCAAAAATGTGTCCCTTGCCCTAACCTGTTTGGCTCAGTGGATAGAACGTTGGTCCGCGGACTGAAGGATGCCGGGTCAAGGGCATGTAGTACCTTGGTTGCGGTTAGATCCCCAGTAGGGGGCGTGCAGGAGGCAGCTGATCAATGTTTCTCATTGATGTTTCTGACTCTCTATACCTCTCCCTTCCTCTCTGTGAAATCAATAAAAATATATTTTTAAAAAATATATCCCTTATTGTAAAATTAATATACAGAAATCTGTCACATTCTATATCCTAATAATGAACAGTCAGAGGGAGAAATGAAGAAAATAATCCCATTCACAATTACACCAAAAGAATAAAATACCTGGGATAAACTTAGCCAAGGAGGTGAAAGACCTGTACTCTGAAAACTATAAAACATTGAAGAAAGAAACTGGAGGACACAAATAAATGAAGTATATACAGTGCTCATGGATAGGAAAAACCAGTATCGTTAAAATGACTGTACTACACAAAGCAATTTACAGATTCAGTGGAGTTCCTATCAAAATATCAATGTCATTCATCTCAGAACTAGAACAAATAATCCTAAAATTTATATGGAACCACAAAAGACCCAGAATAGCCAAAGCAATCTTGAGGAAAAAGTTGGAGGTAACATGCCCCCTGATCTCGAACTATACTACAAGTTTATAGTAATCAAAACAGTATAGTACTAGCACAAAACAGACACATAGATCAATGGGACAGAATAGAGAAATAAACCCACGCTTATATGGTCAACTAATCTACAACAAAAAAGGCCAGAATATATACTGGAGAAACAACAGTTGCTTCAAGAAGTGGTGTCAGGAAACCTGGACAGATACATGCAAAAAAATGAAACTGGACCACTCTTTTATTTTTTTTTAAGATATATTTTCATTGATTTCAGAGAGAAAGGGAGAGGGAGAGAGAGAGATAGAAACATCAGTGCTAAGAGAGAATCATTGATCAGCTGCCTCCTGCACGCCCCCCATGGGGGATCGAGCCCACAACCTGGGCATGTGCCCTGACCAGGAATAGAACTGTGACCTCTTGGTTCATATGTAGATGCTCAACCACTGAGCCCCTCTTTTATACCATATACAAAAATGAACTCAAAATGTACTGAAGACCTGAAACCACAAAATTCATGGGGGGAAAAACACATAAATACATTATCTGACATTAGTCTGAGCAATATCTTTGTGGACACATCCCCTCCAGCAAGGAAAACAAAAGAAAAAAAATAAACAAATGGAACTTCATCAAACTAAAAATCTTCTGCAGAGAGAAGGAAACCATCAACAAAACAAAAAGGTGACATACTGACTGGAATATTTCCTCAAATGATGTATCTGATTAGAAATTGGTATTCAAAATACTAGTATATAAGAAGCTCATATAACTTAATAATAATAATAATAATAAAAACAATCTAATAAAAAATAAGCAGAAAAGACATTTTCCCAAAGAAGACATACAGGTGGCAAACAGCCATATGTAAAGATGCTCAACATCATCAAACACAGGGCAAATCAAAACCACAATGAGATACCACCTCACATCAGTCAGAATGGCTGTTATTAAAAAAAGCCAACAAGCCCTAGCCGGCTTGGCTCAGTGAATAGAGAGTGTCAGCCTGTGGACTGAAGGGTCCCAGGTTTGATTCTGGTCAAGGGCACATGTCTGGGCTGCGGGTTCAATCCCCAGTGGGGGGCATGCAGGAGGCAGCCAATTAATGATTCTCTATCATCATTGATGTTTCTATCTCTCTATCCCTCTCCCTTCCTCTCTGAAGTCAATAAAAAAAATTTTTTTAAAGTACTTCTTTCACACAAAAAAAGTCAACAAACATCAAGTGTTGGCGAGGATGAGTAGAAAAAAGAACCCTCTTGCACTGTTGGTGGGAATGGAAACTGGTGCAGCCACTATGGAAAACATTTTGGAGATTCCTCAAAAATTTAAAAATAGGTATACCATAAGATCCAGCAATTCCACTTCTGGGTATTATCCAAAGAAAACAAGAACAGTAATTCAAAAAGACATATGCACCCCCATGTTCATTGCAGCATTATTTACAACAGCCAAGATATGGAAGCAGCATAAGTGTCCGTCAATAGATGGATAAAAAAGATATGGTACATGTATATACACTATGAAATATTATACAGCAATAAAAAAAGACTCTTGCCATTTGTGACAACATGGATGGATCTAGAGGGTAATATGCTAAGTGAAAAAAGTTGGGCAGAGAAAGACAAATACTGTATTGTTTCACTTATACGTGGAATCTAAAAACAGACTCATAGGAACAGAGGCCAAAGGAATGGTTACCAGAAGGTAGAGAGTGGGAGATGGTGAAAAGGGGAAGGGGAATTTGGTCAGTAATATTGTGATAAGTTTACACGGCAACAGATGATTACTAGAATTAGTGGGGTAAGGTATAAAAATGTTGAACACTATATTGTACACCTAAAACTAATGTAACCAATTTAAGATTGTATACCAACTATATGTAAATAAATAAATAAATAAATAAATAAATAAATAAATAAATCTATATATATAAAAGCCTAAATGACCGAACGACTGTTTGATCAGTAGCTATAACGCACACTGACCAGCAGGGGGCAGACACTCAATGCATAGGCGTAGAAACATGGAACAGACTGATGAATCTCAGAAAGAAGGGGGCAAGGGGGAGGGTGAAAAGAGATTAACCAAAGATCTTATATGCATACTAGAGGCCTGGATTCATGCACCACTGGGGTCCCTCGGCCTGGCCCATGGGGATCGGGCCAAAACCGGCTCAGTGCCCGAATTGAGACGGGCCGGACATGCCCTGGAGCCCTTCCTCGGTCCCTCCTGGGCTCCAATAAGCCCTGATCGGGACTGGGTGAGACAGGCCAGCTCCTGCGAGGACTGGGCCGAAACCAGCAATCCAACATCCCCCAAGGGGTTCCGGATTGCAAGAGGGTGCAGTCCAGGCTGAGGGACCCCACCGGTGCACAAATCCATGCACTGGGCCTCTAGTAAATAAATAAATAAATAAATGAAATAGCGGGTGTGGGGGGGATGAATTCCTTACAACAGAGGGTGTGTGGTATACATGGTAGAGACAACACAAAATGGGGCCATATATCCATCACTGTGGAAACTGGGTGTTGTATATACCAATGTCCATCACACACTTCATCCTACTTTTGTATTTTGAAAATCTCCAAAATAAGAGTAAATAACAACAAAAATAGAAGAGCTCAGTTTAAAAATAAAGTCACCTAATAATTGTGTCTCTACAAGTCAGTCTTTCAATTATTTTACTTTGAACAACTGAATTCATTTGGAGAAGACACCTTGTTTGGAATGACCTCAAACAAAGCTAGCTACAGATCCTTATGGGGATAACCGGAGGAAGCAATAAAAAAGGATCCTCAAAATTACCTTAGCTCTAGCCAGTCTCCCTCCAGGAGGACCTGACAAGTGTAGATGTCACCGGGAATAAGCTGTTTAAAGATCCCCATTTGAAAGGAATACTGTAAGTGCTTAGGTTGTGAAGGCCAAGGATCTCAACCTACAAGTCAAATGGAGGAAAACTGTCCTAATATTTTGTAATAGAGGTGTGTATCTTGGTAAAGCCATTGCCAACAAGGTCCTGAATGAATGACAATCTCATAGGACTCAAGGGAAAACAAGAGGCTGTGCTTTGGAAAACCGGGTTTGAAGACTCAAGTAGTTCTTGAAGATTAAGATGCAATGTTGACAATGCATGCGATGGATTTGAATAAAATTGACTAAGGAAATATGAAGTGGAAAAAGCATTGATTCTAAATTAATGTCTTGATTAAGGAGACATCAACCAGCGCACCAAACAACTAAGACAATCATGTGAAGTGACGCCATGGGGCCATTCTTTCTCACCTAAATCGAATTGGGTGTTTGGGGGTCTTTAGGGATCCCCCATCCCATGAGGCTCAGCATCCTGGGCTGGATCCAGCGTCCAGCTGGCAGATGGGGTGTGAGCTTGGAAAGGCTGGACACGGGAGGTTTCTGAGACCAGGACCAGAAGTGATGTGACATATCACTGCCCCATTCCACTGGGCAGTCTCCGTCTTGGGTCTGTACTGACTGCCAGGGTGGCTGGGAAGGGGAGGCAGTCTGCATCTCCAGGAGGAAGAGGGAAATGGTTTGATGGACAGCTCGCCAATTTCTACCACACGTTCTATTTGATCTCATTTATGATTCTAAAAAATGCATTTTTAATGAATTAAATGTATACATATTCCTGTGACTATTTCATTGACATCCAAAACATTTCTATATTCAACTTGGGCCAAATATAGAAATGTTTTGGATGGTGGAGGATTTGATGGGCAATTCCCTGTATTGGGGGCTCCCTTATATTCAGGCAGAAGGGTGATTTCTTGATTTGGAAAGATGTTTGCATTAGAGGAAGTAAAAGGAGCAAATGAAGAATAAGAGTTCACAGTTAGTGAGTGCTCGCCGCTGCCCTCACCCCAACCACTGGGGAGGTGGGACGCTTGGTTGGAGGTTCAGGGTGGGACTTTGCTCCCTGGACCCCCACAGTCTGACTTCTGCATTCACTGCCTCCCCGTGAAAACACAGGAGGTAGATCAAGACTTTATCTTTCCATGAAAAAATATGCATAAATGTATGGGAAAATGGCCTAGAAGAAAACCCCCCAAAATGTTAATATTGGTGATCCCTTGGGAATAGAAAGGGGCAAGTTTTTATTTAGTAAAGCTTTTCTTGAACATACACATGGAAACGTGCACAGATCATAGGTGCACAGCCTGGTGTGTTTTCACACGTGAAAAACGCTGGGGGAAGTCCAAGCAGTAGAATGTCCCCTCTCCCAGGGTGGCCGCCACCCGGGCTTCTCACACCGCAGGTTAGCTTGGCCTGTTTGAACTCCACAGTAATGACACGCCTGGGAGGGTCTGGCTTCTTGCCCGGGAGGGTCATCTTTGTTGTGTGTGGATCAAGTTGGTTTGCTTCCTCGTAGTGGAATTGGGAGGTTTTAAACTCTTCCTTATGCTTATTTATAGTTTCTCGATTTCTACAATAAGTATATATTACATAATGAAACGCAGTTTTAAAAATCAAAGGGGGGAAAAAGTGCAAGCTGATTTCAAGAATTCAAACAACAACCACAAAATCGGCGCTGTCCTGGGGCTTCTGGTTCAGGAAAAGCTTCAAAACATATAATTTCTGGCCACGGCCAGCCTGTCTGTCGGCCAAAGGGGAGGAGCGCGGGCAGCTGTCGCCGCAGGCTATGTCCTCCTCCGCTCCGTGATCCGACCCGCAGGCAGGCGGGTGAGGCCTGAGGCTCGGAAGGCGCAGCCTCGCTCCTCTGCTCCGGCTAAATATATGCACTGGAGGCACTGCCCCCTGCTTTTTGGTCTCCCCCGGCCTTTTCCTTTTCCACTAAAGCTTGCAGTGAGGAGAAAAAAGAAACCCGCCCTCTGGGAGGATGAAAGGTCAGGCGGGAGGTGCCCTGGGGAGTGGAGGTCCTGTGTGCTGTGGGCAGAGGCTGCTTCAGAGTAACGGAGCTGGCCCTGGTGGCTGCCCGAGGAAGGACCCAGCTGTGCAGACTGGGTTGCAAACAGCCAGCTCTTCATTCTGAGGGCATGTGGGGTCCCACCTCCGCCTCTGGCTCCCCCAGGCTCCAGGCAGGTCTGGACGCCCGCCTGTCAGGGCCATGTGAGCTTGGGGGAGTCGCTCTCTCCTTGGAGTCCTCCCCGCTGACTGTAAGTGAGCCTATGGACAGATACACGCCGGGACTTCTTGTTCTCCTAAACGGCAAAGGGGCTGAAACAAAAGCAAAGATGGTGGGCGAGAGGTCACTCTGCTGTGTGGCTCAGAAGGAGAAATAGGTTTGTTTACATCTTCAAACACATGACTTCGAGGTTCAGAGTGTGAGCTCTTAAGTTGGGCTGTTTGGCTTTGCACCCTGGCCCCAGGTCTACCAGCCATGTGACTTTGGGAAAACCATTCTGCCTCTCTGAGCCCCAGTTCCCTCATCTGCAAAATGGGGATAATGGTAGAACTACATTCCAGGAGTAAATGGGTTAATAAATGTAAAGTTCTTAGAATGATGTGGGCCCGTAAGTGCTCAATAGCTACTGCTAGGTATGCAACATGCACATATACATGCACAACACATTCATGTACACATACATATACACACATGTACATTTATACATGTAACACCTACCAACATACACATACCCACACACATACACATATACACGCTTGCTTATATATACATATGCACACACATACACAATGCACACATGGATACACATATACACTTATAGTCTTAAAGGTCCCCAACCCCGCTATAATGTACTAAATACATACACACATATACAAGCATTCACACACAGAGAGAAGCATTCATGAACATACACACATTCACACTCACACACGTGTGTACACACATGGGTACACATGAGCCTTATCTAAAGTTGAAACCAGGGCCACAAGGACAGGGGGCGCTCCCTCTCGGGTATAAGCCGGCACTGCAGGACCCTGAGTGTGCAAGCCTCACTTGCCCTAGCCCCTCAATCCCCCAACCGGTGAGGGGAGGAGGGTTGGAAATCTAGGCCCATCAGACTCCAAAACTTCGTAACATGGAGGAAAATTCTAAAACTCTTCATGTGCCAGATTCTGTGTCAATAATTGATATTCGGGAACAAAGTTCATCTGGGAACTAGCTCCCTGCAAACTGGATCTGGATCTGAGTTTACTTCATTCATAGTATTACAATCGCTGGAGGGCAGCCAGTCAGGGTTTTGAGGGAATTGGCAGGGTTAGAGGAGGGCTGGGAGGGGCGGGGGGGGGGGGGGGGGGGGGGCGTTTACCATTGGTGCTTACACAGACATGCCACCCAGGCGCTCAGCTCGTGTGAGGGGGCCACAGCTCAGCAAGCTGTGACGGGGTCCATGCTGGTGGCTTCTGGTTCATCACATGCCCTCTGAGGCTAGGACACTATGAGGAAGAGATACTTTGAGGCTGTTGGTGGTGAAGCCAGCTGGATGCCCAAGTCCTCCTGCATTCTACCTCCTGGCCTCTGGTCGATGCTAAATGAGTGTATTCGTTACCTGCTGCTGTATGACAAATATCCCCAAACTCAGAAGCTTAAAGCAACAAACATGTGTTATCCCATGGTTTCGCAGGTCAAGAATCTGGGAGCTGCCTGAGTGGTTCTGGCTCATGTGGTTGCAGTCGGGGCTGTCAGGCGAGGCTTCAACTGAGTTGTGGTTGTTGGCAGGTCTCAGGTCCCCACTGGCTGTGGGTGGGAGGCCTCCATTCCTTGCTATGTCTCTCCATAGGGCAGTTTCCCAGCACGGAACCTGGCTTCTCACAGAGTGAGTGATGAGGAAGAGGGAGCCTAAGACAGAAGCCAGGCTTCCTATAACCTAATCTCAGAAGTGACATGGCACCACTCCTGCCATGTCCTAGCTGTCAGAGGTGAGTGACAGAGTCCAGCCCATGCTCATGTGCCGGAAACAAATCAGTTTCACTAAAAGAGAGATGTTGACAGGGAGCCAGGAAGGCTGGTCAACAACCTTAATTGCTCTAACCACTCACCCTTTAGTTGTTTACATTGTTAGCTGAAGCAGACTCCACCTTTATTTGTCCCATGTAAGTTTCTGTTTATCTCCTGCCTAAGGGCTACATGTAAATTTCTGTTTATCTGGCCTAAGATGTTTTTCCCCAAAACCTCAATAAAAGGGATGGCAGGGCCAGAGCAGTGAGTAGTTCTCCCACTAGAGCTGGACTACCACCTGGCCCCTCATTTCGCCAAATTGAATTTCTTCAAGTCTCCTTTCATTTGTGTGCGGCCCTTCTCCAGAACTGGAACCCTGAAACTAGAACCCTGAACCACTCGGAAAGTGGAAAAGGGGTTCCTACACTCATGAGCAGGAAAATCAAGCTCCACCTCTCGAGAATGTGTGGACGTCTTTAAAACCGCCAGCACAGGTGACCTCCCCACAGGTATGTGTGGTTTTGCAGCGGCATGTGATGCTCTGGTGATGAAGCAGAAGGGACTGGAGATTTGGAGTCTGATCTGTGCTCATCTCCTGGCCTGTCACTTCCTGAGTGGTCTTGCCCTCTTCATCTAAAAACAATGATTATAAGCATCAATTAGAAACAACCAAAAGCTTATCAGGATGCAAACTAGTTAAGAAGGCAGGGTTTAGTTACACAGTGGAATAATGTACTAATAATTATGTCAGTCATTTAAAAATAACCGAGAACTGCGTGGATCACCATGAATAAACCTAAAACGTTTTACTGAGAGAAGGAAGATGAGGTGCTAAAGGGTTTGAACAGTGTGGTCATCTTTAGGCAAACTCTGTGGCACAGAGTGTAAGGCGTGGGGTTTCTGGACGTCGGCACAGGTGGGAAACAGGCGCGGGACTAGTGCGCAGTAACTTCAGTAGGAGGTCGCCGCTGGGCCGGGTGGGAGGAAGAGGATGGGGTGAAGCTTCAACTCTCTAACTTTGATCCCATTAAAATGCACTCCTCAGCAAGTCTGCAAAAGATGAACATTTGTGCAAGCTGGGTGGTGTACATGGGTGGCTGGTACATGCTGAACTGTTCATAATTTAGAACCGGATGTGTATTTTGACAGTGGAACTGCTGTGAGGTTGCTCTGGGGGCAGGTGGGTTGAATGTACCCCCACAGGGGTCATCATGCTCCCTGCATGGTGTATGTGCACGTGTGTACACATATATAGCATGTGATGCATGTCATGAGAGTCATGCCAGACACAGGATGGCCAATGTTTTATTTTTTATTTATTTTTAAAAATATATATTTTATTGATTTTTTTACAGAGAGGAAGGGAGAGGGATAGAGAGTTAGAAACATCGATGGGATGAGAGAGAAACATCGATCAGCCGCCTCCTGCACACCCCCTACCGGGGATGTGCCCGCAACCAAGGTACATGCCCTGGACCGGAATCGAACCTGGGACCCGTCAGTCCACAGGCAGACGCTCTATCCACGGAGCCAAACCGACTAGGGCTGGATGGCCAGTGTTTTCATCTGGAACCAGGAAGTGGGCCTGTGGATGGGAAGCAGACTGACTCCATTTCAGATCCTGGGTGCTGGGAGCCTCTAAGCCTCACGCTGCTTTCTCTTTGCCCCACACCCAGGCAGGCTGACAGGGAATCCCAGGTGCTCCCCACCTCATTGCAGGGGATTCAAACCACACAGCCCCATTCAGCTCGACCCCACTCCAACCACAACCAGACCCCGGGCCAGTCTCCTTTCTCTGCTCCCTCAAGTCATTTGGGAAAAACCTGGGAGGCTGCCCTGCTCTCCCAGAAGCCTCATCACAGGAATAACACACTGGTCCTGCCCTCCTGGTGCTTGTGCAGCCATCACCTTCGGGAGGGGGTCCACCCTCTTCCTCCAGCGTGGCCACAGCACGATGACACCTGGGAAGCGCTTACCTCCTTACTCTGGAAGGTCAGGGCCAGGGGAGGCCTTACTAGCTATCTACTTATCGGCATCTGTCTGTTTCCGGGATCTCAGAGCTCGGCCCCCTCCCCAACACCCACCCCAGCTTCTCACTTTGGCCCCTGTCACTCCACCCCACTGCTCTCCCAGGGATGGACCGGCGAGGTCTTGGTGGAGAGAAGAGAAGGAGGCCAGCTCCCACTGACACGGGACAGATGCCGGGGCCGTGTGGGGCTCTTTGTCCTGCGTTGGCTCATCGGTCCTCCCAGGCATGTGGCTGTTGGAAGCTCGCCATGGAACACAGCCGCTCTGAAATGCTGGAAAGAGAAAATGGGGCCCTGAGTCTTAAAGGTCCCCAGAGGAATTCCCCAGCTGGCAGTGGGACTGAGGGGCCCAGAGCACCTTACGCTTGGGGGCACCTTAAATTCCATGACATACAGGTAATGTTGGGAGCAATATGTGATGGTGTACAAATATGCTGGCATAGCGTGTCCTGAGAATGGGGTACCTATAAAAAACGACCCTGAAGCTTTGCACTGAGGGTGAATATTGAACCATATGAAATTGCCCTTTCAGAAGGCAAAACTGGGCTCAGATCAGCAATTTTATCTGGTTCATGTGAAAAGCAAAACACTAAGTATTTTGTGCGCTCCCCCAGCTTCCTCTTGGATTAAAGTTGTTGGTGTTTGTGCAACCCCCCCCCCCCCCCCCATCTCCACTTCCGCCCCTACCCCCGCTTCCGCCCAAGGGACGCAGAGGTATCTGCAGCCTCTCAGGTGCAGTAGAAGCCCAGCAAACCCTGTCTCCCAAGGCGGCGGAGAGAGCTGCGGGCGCTGCACAGACGCTCCCGGCCAGACGGGGTCTCCCTCGGCCCGCCGTGCTCTCGCCGCTCGCAGCGCCGCAGGACCCAACCGAAGGCTGGGAGGCTGCAGGGAAGGCCCGCCGCGCACAAGGCTGGACCCCCGCTGCCTGGCCTCAGTGCCGAGAACCAGCCTCACCAATCCTCTCTGGGCGGAATAGATTCGCAGTAATTGGCGCACAAACAGCCCATCTGGGCTGGCGGCTAATGGCAGAGATTCAGGCTCCTCGGGGAGGGCAGGAGCTGTGCGGACGCGGGCAGGGTGCCAGGACCGGCTTCTCCAGCCCCCGCGGCTCCATACCAGCCAGCCAGGATCACACTCCCTGGGTCCCTGGTCTGTCCCGCCCCTCTGAGCACCAGGCTTCCTGCAAGAAGGGGATGGCAAGAACTGTGAGCGTCTGGGGCACCTCCTCCCCCTCAACCCCCCCTCTCGCCACTCAGAGTGTGGTCCTAGACCAGCGGCGTCAGCACCGCCTTAGAAACGGAGTCTCAGGCCCCGCCCAGTCCTGCCAAACCAGGATCAGAGCCTGGTGATGCTGACCCGCCGAGCAGCTGTAACCGGGAGGGCCGTCCAGGTGGCGCAGCAGGTTTGCAAAAATACCCTTTGACCTGGCTGTCCCGCGTTTGGAAGTTTATCCAAAGGAATCAGTCAGAAATGCCCACGCGGAGATGTTTGAAATGGCAGTGCAGTGCTGACCCTGGACGTCCGGCCCCAGGCACAGTGGATGTCCCAGCTCCTGTCCCTGGAGGCGGCTCGTGATGAAGAACTCACGGGAAAGTTGTGGAGCCCAAGGCTATCCAGCCACGACACAGTCGAGTTAGGAGCTGAGTTCGGACAGTGGGCTGTGGCCCCCACCAGCAGTGCCCTCTGCCTGCCTGTGTGAGCGCATCCATCATGGTGTCACTTGTGCGTCAGGGCGCAGAATGCCGCACCTCCAGCGCTGAGGGCTGGCGCAGTCCGTCTGTATAACTGGGTGTCCTGCTCTCCAGTTGGGAGCATGGATAGCAACCAGCCGCCTAGTAGGAGCCTATGGACACTTGCACAACACCCCTCTGGCCTGGCCTGACGTCCACACTCCCCTCCCTTCTTCCTGCCCCTGTAAAAAGTCCAGGGGAGGGTGTGCCTCTTCTGAGCCCAGGTCTGTGTTCCGCTCTTGCTGCTGAGGCTGCCATTGGCCGCCATTGGCCAGGGAAGCCGGGCTGTGGAGGGTCAGGCCCGTATCGCCATGGCAGCTTGGGTCAGTCCCCATTCTAGAGCTTGGTGCTTGAGACCAAGCGGGCTGGGAATTGGGGCAGGAGAGGACCACATCCCTCATGTACCTGCGGCTATGGGAGTTCCAAGTTAAATGGATTCCCAGCGCTCCTTCCTCAGGTGCACGCAGGTGCACGTGGCCACACAGGCAGGCATGACCACCTTCTCCACCACAGGCTTCGGAGAATGACGTGACAGAGGCCCAGTCGGCCCAGTAACAGTTACCCGCTGGGCTCAGAGTCAGCTGGCCTTCCTGCCACCTCTTGGTCTGCCTTCCAGGATCATCCCTGTCCCGTTTCTGCCCATAAGAGGGCGCTTCAGAGGCAGGGTGGACTCTGGAGCCAGACTGCCTGGGCGTGACTCCTGGCCCCACCGCTTAGCATCCGTGTGATCTTGGGCAAATGGCTTCACTTCTCTGTGCCTCAACTCCCCACCCCCCCCACCCCCGCTGTATGGGGTCGCAGTAGTAGACTTAGTTCATGCGGTTGTTGTGAAGATTAAATGAGTTACTATATGGAAAGCATTAAGCACATATGAGCACAACATAAACATTATAAAATTCTAAAGCATGATATGAATTATATATATACATAAATGTTTGCTATTATTAACAGCTGTAGACGGATACCAGCAACCATGAAGTTGGGCTGTAGAAGGCAGTTTAATGATGGGAAAATGTTCAGGACATGTGCTAAGTGTGGGGGAAGGGAGTAAAATACAAAACAGCCTTTTCAGTATGATGCTAATTTTGTAAAATACATACAAGCATCCCTATGATTTTTCGACTGTATGATGGTGTGCAAGTGATTCGCATGCAGTAGGAACCTGACTTCAAATTTTGAATTCTGGTTTTCCCTGGGCTAATGATAAGTGGTACATACTTACCCTCTTGTGATGCTGGGCAGTGGCCAGTCAGCCATGTGATCATGAGGGTAAACAACTGATACTCTACTATCTAGTGTTGCCAGCATTTTGGGGATATTATGTTTTGTTTTTGCATCCCATCATATCTACAAAATACCCACTGTGTCTTCTGTTTCTGGTGTGAAGAGGAAGGCAATTACTCCTAAAATGGAACAAGACAGTTGCAGGCTAATGTATGAGTTCTGAGTACATTTAAGGTAGGCTAGGCTAAGCTATGATGTTTGGTATGTTAGCTGTATTAAGTGAATTTTAGACTTATGATGGGGTTGCGGCCCCAATACCCCATCCTAAGTCAAAAATATCATAAGTCAAAGGGTATTTATATATTTGGGTTGACTATGCAAAGAAGAAAACAACAGGAGGAAGTAAATCAATTGTGAACTGTAACCACTGGGTGATGGGATGATGAAAATTTTAATTTCTTGTATGTGCTTTTCTGTATTTTCCAAAGTGTGTATAGTAAGTGTAATGGTTATAATATGCACCAAAAAACAATTTTTGAAAATATTTTTTATTGATTTCAGAGAGGAAGGGAGAGGGAGAGGGAGAGAGAGAAACATCAATGTGAGAGCCAAACATTGATTGGCTGCCTCCTATATGCACCCCAACTGGGGATTGAACCTGAAACCTTGGGTATGTGCCCAGACTGGGAATTGAATTGGCGACCTTGTGTTGCAAAGGATGATACTCAAACAACTAAGCCACACCGGCCAGGGCCCAAGCACATTTTTTAAAACTGCTCTGCAAAGAAGAAAGCTATAGTTCAAGGGGCCTCTGGGCCTTTTCATGAAGAGGAGCTACCTTTCATTTCAATGGGTTGCAGGGTAAGGTATGTGGGGGAGATGGACTGTGGGAGTAACAAGAACCACTATTCTCTTTCCCCAGCTCTCCAGGGAACTACAGAGACCCTGGTCCAGCAGGCTCTGCCCCTCCAGCTCCCGGGGCTTCTGTTTCCTTTCCCAGGAGGTGCCTTCCATGTGGGCTTGTGCTGATTCAACGGGTAATGCCTAGGCCAGCTCCTGGCACACAGCTCTTCATAAACGGAGGGATTGTCACCACATCCTGCCAGGTCAGCACTGACCATGACTTACATTCGTAGTGTGTGCAGGGCCTAATTCTGTGTAGGGAGGAGGGGCGGAGTCTTCTTCCCATCTGACAGGTGATGACTCTGAGGCTCAGAATGGCTGAGGGACTTGCTCAAGACCACACAGCTAGCAAAGGGCAGAGCTAAGGACTGAGCACACATCTTCTGAGTCTACCCCAGGCTTCCAGAAATTCTTTATCGTTCAGTTCTTGCTCAGTTAGAGGAGTCCTTAACTGACATAACTATTTCCCAGCCAAGCCTGTTCTCCACGTCATCAGTAACTGTAATTTCCATTGTCAGAGTTTTACAGTGTGATAGTTTTCTGGCCACGTGGGCAAAGACCACGCCCATTTTATTCTCTGCCACATCCCTAGCCCTAGCCTCAGGTTTCTGGAATGAACATAGAGTGAGCTGTTGAATATTCAGGGTGAAGGGTCTGTGTTTTGGAGGCAGGAGAGGTGGGTAGGGAGCGCAGTACAGAAAGAAGCTAATCTGATCAGCTCTTCACTTGACAAAGGGAGAGACTGGCTGCCAGTTCAAGGCCAGGTTTATTCTCTGATAAGGCAGAGCTCACAGAAGCTGTAATGGGCCTGGAGAGTCATCCGATTCAGGCAAGCCCCAGGCTCTTCAGCCCCTTATAGGGGAGTGGAGCTTGATTTATGCTCACGCTCTCTGATTGCTCCCCTCTCTGTGTTTTCCACATCCTGCCGGTCCTTCCTCCAGGAAGTCCTCGTGTGTCCAATCAGCTCTGGCCACAGTGGGGGACAGGAATAGGTGTCTTGGAACTTGGTCCATCCAGGTGCCTGGAGTGCTTTCCCCAAAATCCCATCGTGGGGCCCTGGACAACACTGACATCATTGGTTCAACCTCCCTCCCCCATCTTCAGGACTCTCACTTGGAAGGCAAGCCCACCACGATATAAAGATATACAACAGGCCAAAATGATGAGGGTGAGCAGTCCTCTCAAAGAAGGTGGGTGTGTTAGGGTCCTTCAACAACAACACTAAAAGTCACCACCAACAAAAGAAAAATTAGGTATATAGGACTTCGTCAAAATAAAAGTCTTTACTGCAAATAATAGATACCACAAAGAAAGTGAAAAGACCACCCTTGGAAGAAAATATTTGCAAAGCAGATGGATCTGATAAGAGATTTGTATACAGACTATAGAAAGAACTATAACTCAATAATAAAAGTATAAATTTAGAAAAGGGCAAAGGACTTGAATACATATTTCTCCAAAAGAGGATATACAAATGGCCAATAAGCACATGAAAAGATGCTCAGCATCATTAATCACTAGGGAAATAGTGCAGCTGGTCTGAAAACAGTCTGGCAGTGCCTCAAACGGTGAAATGGAACTACAATATAACCCAGCAATTACACTCCTAATTTTATGCCCAACAAAAATGAAAATATGTAGCCTCAGAAAAACCTGTATATGAATGCTCATAGCAGCACTATTCACAATAGCCAAAAGTGATGATGGATAAACAAAATGTGGTCCATCCACACACTGGAATATTACTTGGTATTAAGAAGGAATAAAGTCCTGATACATGCTATAACATTGATGAGCTTTGAAAGCATGCTGAGTGAGAGAAGTCAGTTATAAAATGCATATAGTGTATGGTTCCATTTATAGGAAAGGTCCAGAAGAAGCAAATCCATAGAAACAAGAAGTAGAGTAGTACTTTCCATGGGTTGTGGGGAGGGGAGAATAGGAAACAACTGCTAATAGGTACAGATTTCCTTTTGGGATGATGAAAAGGTAACATTACATTGTGGTGATAGTTAACAACTTTTATGATTATAATAAAAACATTGAATTATAAACTTTAAATGTATGTATTATATGATACTAGAGGCCTGGTGCACGAGATTCGTGCACTCGGGGGCCTGGGGGGGTCCCTCATCCTGGCCTGCGCCTTCTCGCAGTCCATGAGTCCTTGGGGGATGTCCGACTGATGGCCAGAAGCAGGCCTAAGCTGACAGTCGGACATCCGTAGTGCTCCTGCCACCACCGCCTCTGCGCTCTCCAGCCATGAGCCCGGCTTCTGGGCTTCTGGCTGAGGGGCGCTCCCCCTGTGGGCAGCTCCTGCATTGAGCATCTGCCCCCTGGTGGTCAGTGCGCATCATAGTGACTGGTTGTTCCCCCGTTAGGTCGATTTGCATATTGGCCTTTTATTATATAGGATGTGAATTATATCTCAATAAAGCTATGAAAAACATTTGTTTACAATTATTAGAAAACCCAACTCAGAGTGATATAAGCAAAAAGGGAATTTGTTAGCTTCTGTACTTCAGTAAGTGGGTAAGTTCAAACACAGGTCTGACTTCAGGTAATACTCGATTCAGGGCTAAACAGGTCAGCATAACTTGGAGGAAGATTACCCAACACATGGGCTGAGGATCAGGGAGCAATCTGAATGTTTTGCCTAAGTAGAGTAGGACAGATGCTGAACAACCCTATGTTCACTGCACTTGACTAAGCACGTGAGGGAGCTCTTCCTGGCTTTGTCTACGCAGAGGCAAGGTTGGGGGACAGGGCTGGGAGAGAGAAAGAGCTGTCCTCAGTCGCAATTACCTTCGAGTCACTCCATGATCCTGAGCAAATACTTGACCATCTTGTTTATTCATCACCCCAAATCATATTTATTGAGCACCTACTATGTACTGAGTTGGGGTAGTATGTGAACACAGCGGTCATGATTCCTGCCCTTAATTGTCTAGCAGAGAATGTTGATGATGAAACAAACCTGGACCACACAGTGTGTCAAATGCTATGAGTCAGAAGGCCCAAGGAGCTCTGGGAGCACAGGACAGGATCATCCATCTTGGCCCTGGATGGGGTAGGAGGTCAGGTAGGCTTCTAAGCTGAGACATGAAAGCATGCAGCAGGCAGGAGGAACAGAGTATGTGAGGGCGGAGGCCAGCCTAGGCAGGGGGGGACATAGGAGCAGGAAGTAGGGAAGAGAGAGGGGAGAGGGAGGAGGGATAGGCAGGCACTGGTCAG
This sequence comes from Cnephaeus nilssonii, assembly GCF_951640355.1. NCBI lineage: Eukaryota > Metazoa > Chordata > Mammalia > Chiroptera > Vespertilionidae > Cnephaeus > Cnephaeus nilssonii. The sequence continues at coordinate 31,420,904 of NC_137091.1, forward strand.
GGAGGTCTTGTCAACCATGTTAAGGAGGCTGGATGCTATCCTGAGGCCCGTGAGCTCTGATGAAACTCATCACTGATAGGATAGAAGTGAACTCACCTGGCCTGGCCTGCATACCAGCTGGTCTACTCTGGCCAGGTCTCCAATCCACCACTGTGACTTCCGGATTCACCTCCCCAACCTCTGACTTGACCCTCAGATACACCCAACAAACGATGGCAGCTCAGCCCCTGCCCCGACTCCATGACTTTCATCTCCCTCTCTGATGGACCAGCAGATCCATGGACCTCTTCCTGCCACTGCCTGCTCACTAATCTTCCATGGGGATGGACAAATCGGATACACAGTAGATAAGGAAAAGGCACGAGAAAACCACTAGCTGCCTGGCTCTAATGAGGTCTAATCACACTTATTAGCCCTGGGAGGCAGAGAAAGAGGAAATAGAAAAAGGCAATGCAGCCAGAAATGTTTTTCTGGATGTCTTTATGCATCCAATATGCCACCTGCTGAGCAGGAAGGGTGAGTGAAGCCTCCATAATCCTCCCCACTCCTCGGCCTGTGACTGTGCCCCCAGGTGCCATGTCTGTGATATCAGCCCGTGTCAAACAAGGTCAAAACGCAGATCAGAAGCAGCCACAGCTGAGTGAACATCTTAACAGCACCTCTGGGCTCCACCGTTCACTTATGTGACAAGCTTCGGTTCAACAAATGTTTAGGGAATGCTGACTCTTCATTCCTTTCTTCATTTGTCCATTAGTCATTTACTCCAAATGCAATCATCTCATTCCTAGTGTGAGCCAGACATCATGCTGGGTGTCAAGGGGGAGGAGAGGAATTTGACAGGGTCCCACCTTGCAGCACTCCCTCCCCCATGGGAGTGGATGAGTCCATGAATTAGAAGGTGACTACAGGGCAGAGTGACATATGCTGTAGTGGGAGGAGCACAGGTGCTCGGAGAAGAGGCACCTGGCCCGAGGGGTCCCTGGAGAGGGCTGTTTATGGTGAGTCCTGAGCGTGAACAAGTGTTCCTGGGCAAAGAGATGGGTGCACACGTTTCAGACTACATCCAGTGGTCGGTAAACTGTGGCTCGCGAGCCACATGCGGCCCTTTGGCCCCTTGAGTGTGACTCTCCCACAAAAATACCACGGCCTGAGCGAGTCGATTTTGAAGAAGTGGCGTTAGAAGAAGTTTAAGTTTAAAAAGTTTGGCTCTCAAAAGAAATTTCAATTGTTGTACTGTTGATATTTGGCTCTGTTGACTAATGAGTTTGCCGACCACCGACATAGACCAACAAGTGGAAGCAGGTATTTGTAATAGCCCTAAACTGGAAATAAGCCAAATGTCCAGTGCCGGGAGAATGGATATTCATGCAAGGGAATATTACACAGCAAAGAGAACACACAGACCCCAGAGATGCACAACCATGTGGCTGAACCTCAAACACAATGTTGGCATGTAGTATAATTCTAGTCACATTAAAGTTCAACAACAGGCAAAACTAAACTACAGTGCTTAGGAATACATACCACCTGGTATGCACAGGTGGCACAACTATAAGGACAAAAAGATGACTATAAATTCAGGTGAGTGGTTCTGTCTTGGGGGAGGAGAAAGCTATGATGGGGTAGGGGCGCATCTTGGGTTTTGGGGGTACTGATTATGTCCAATTCCTTGGCCTGGGTGGTTGTTCATGGGCATTTGCTATTAACCATTCATCAAATGGTACGAATACATGGCTTGACCTCAGACAACGACTCTTCTTCCCAGTGAGGGGACGTTTGCACACTTGAGACAGAAGAGTGTGGTGGTTCCAAGCTCTCTCTGCTGTCAGCTGCTTGGGCTCATTTCCACCTCGGGCAAGTGACTTGACCTGTCAAAGCCTTAGATTTCCTCATCTTTAAAATGGGGATAATAATAGTACTGGTCTCACTCAGTTGTTTTAGGCTTAAATGTGATAGTTAATGTAAAATGCTGAGCGCAGAGCCAGGGACATCAATGCAAACGTAATCATCGTTATCATCACCATCATCCCCTCATCCCCATCACCATGGCTATCACAACCATCATCATCATCATCACTGTCATCATGACATCACCACCACCACCTCAGCCTCTCTTTCCTTCTTGCTAACGCATCCAAATCACTCTGCATTATTCTACTCTTCCTCCTTTCCTCCACTTCTCTCTTCTTTGTAACTGTCTTCATCTAGAAACTGAATGATCAGTGACACTCCTTCTTAGGGGTCATAGATAATTGTAGTTCTTGGTAAGTAAGGAAGTAAAATTATGCCTGCCATTTTTCATAGCTCTTCCATTCTCAATGTCAAAGCAGCTGTCCCATCGACAGAATACATATCCCAATTCTTGATTCAAAATGTGCCTCCTCTACTTGCACTGAAAATGCTAATTATGTTTTCTTCCTGCTGTCACAAGGCAGGACCCCAGTCGCTGACCACAACTGAGTGGACACTTGACCTGCACTGGCCCAAATGGAATATCTCTCCCAGGAATCAGATGCATAGAGCCCAGGTTATTGCCTGTCAGGGTGCTGGACTGAGAGATGCTGGAAAGAACAGACTACGGCAGAGGAAACTGGTGTCTGGAGAGAAACATAAAGCATGAAGGCCAAGAGGAGAGACAGTGGGGCCCAGGAAAAGGGAGAGACTTGGGTTCTGACTTCAGTTCTTGGTTTCTCTCCAGAGCCTGCTTTTACCTTCAGCCTTGAGGTCAGAGAGGTCCACCTCTCTTCCAATAAATTGACACATTATCATCCCTCCTGGCCTATTGATTGTATAAGATTATTCTTTAAGTGTGTCGCCCCCACCCCTTTTTTATTTTTAAATATATTTTATTGATTTTTTTTACAGAGAGGAAGGAAGAGCGATAGAGAGTTAGAAACATCGATGAGAGAGAAACATCGATCAGCTGCCTCCTGCATACCCCGCACTGGGGATGTGCCCGCAACCAAGGCACATGCCCTTGACCAGAATCGAACCTGGGACCCTCCAGTCCGCAGGCTGACGCTCTAACCACTGAGCCAAACCGGTTAGGGCCCACCCTTTTAAAAAAAAAACACCAAAACCTGGATAGATTTATTTTCAAAGAAAACTTTACATTAGCTTTCTAAATCGAAAACCTGTAGCATATGATATTCTCAGAAGGAAACTAAAAATAAATACAACAAATAAATAAGAATAGATATAAACATCAAGAATAAAAAAAGTAAAATGTAAGTTTAAAAAAGCCTCATTAACTTAGAGTGTTTAAGAAATGCAAATTAAAATCACAATAATATACCATTACACATCCACTAGATTGGCTAACATGAAAAAGATTGACATTACCAAGTGTTGGTTAAGATATGAAGTAACTGGAACTCTCACCCTCTTCTGGGGGAGTGCAAATTGCACCAACCATTTAAAAAAACTAAATACTAAAATTAAATATATAGCTACCCTAGGTCCCAGTAAATTCATTCCTAGAAGTGACATACAAGAGTGCTCTTAGTAGCTTTATTCAAAATAACCCCAGATTGTCCTGGCTGGTGTGGCTCAGTTGATTGGAGCATTGTCCCATGCAGCAAAAGGTGGCAGGTTCAATTCCCAGTCAGGGCATTTGCAGGAGGCAACTGATCAATGTTTCTCGCTCACATTGAAGTTTCCCTCTCTTCCTGCCTCTCTTTAAAGTCAGACTGACAGGATTTAGATGAACTAAGGTGCTCAAGGTCTGGCACAGAGAAATGGGCCAACAGCATCCGGTCTTTCTGACTCCTCCTCTTGCTCTCACCCAGGGCTGGCACCTTTCTCTGCCTCTGGTTGGGGAGAACCAAGAGCCCCAGGACAATCCCAAAGTTTAGAACCTTATGAACACCTCCAATCAAGTATCTCTTCCCGGAGGCCGGAGTGTGGACAGGCGGAGAGTTACAACCAGAGGCTGTGAAGTGGTGGTGTGGGAGAAGGAGAGAATGGGGGAGGGAGGACACAGGGCATCTCCTGCACCCTTGGGCCATAGACAGCTCCTAAAACAGGTGACCATTCTTGGGAACAACCATCCCTGGAGAGGGAAGGAATAATAATAACAACTATGAGTTACTGAGGACCAACAAGATGCTAAGGACCACCCAACACCTTTCCTACCTGTGTCAGTTACTCTTCACCCCAACCCGACAAAGTGGGAATGGATGCTGGTGCCACTTTAAAGATGAGGAGAGAGGCATGGAGATTGCCCATAACTGGCTCCCAACAAGAAAGCAGCTGAGCTGGTTTTCAAACCCAGGCAGCTAAGGGGACTGACTGCATGGATGAGACAGGGGCCATCTTCCTAACAACTGTTCCTGGTGCTGCAGCCATGCCAGCCTCCCACATTTGCATGAGCCTGTGTAAGGGGATCAGTCTTGGGGTGCCACAGGGCTGGAACTGGCCTGAGGAGGCATCAGAAAAATAGCCCCTCAGAAGGCTCCGCTCAGCAGATCCATGCCTGCCACACCCACGGCCCTGATGACTAATCTGTGGCACAGAGACCGTAAGTAAACTCACCCCCCCCCCCCACACACACACACACAGCAGTGCAGGGTCACACTGGACTGCAGGAAGAGGGGCTGTGAGTGCAGAGGAAAATTCTAGAACTATAGAACCGATGGACCAGGAAAACCATCTGGTTTCCCATTTTATAGGTGAAGACCCTGGGAAGCTGGTGGACTTGCCCGAAGTCACACCATAAGTTAGTGTCAGAATCAAGACCAAAACCCAGGTCCCCCGATGCCCGGAGGGTATTATCCCTATCACCAAGCTTTTTGCCACCACCTCTTGGGTTGGTAATTTGTGCAGCAGAAGTGAATCATACACCCATTGTGTGCCTGCTACTTGGGGAGAGAGTAAACCACACAGATGTGTTTCCTTCCGCTTGAAGCTTACAGCCTGTTCTGGTTACTACTGCTGCATCACAAACCACCTCAAAACTCAGCGACTGAAAGTAGGGTTCCACAGATTGAACGTGACTGGATTTGGTGTAGGCACATAATTAATGTTAAATGAGGTCTTCAGGGTGGGGCCTGATCCTGTGGGATTAGTATATTAGAAAAAACACCTGAGCACTCTTGCTCACCTATGCTCACTGGTCTCTCTCTCTCTCTCTCTCTCTCTCTCTCTCTCTCTCTCTCTCTCTTTCTCGCTCTCCTTCCCTCTCTTGCCTTCCCCAACTGTGAGTACTCAGTGAGAGGTGATATCTGCAAGGAAGAGGGGTCTCACCAGAACCCAACCATGTTGCATCCTGTTCTCAGACTTCCAGCCTCCAGAATTGTGAGAAAATAAATTTCTGTGTTTAGCGCCGCCCGCCCCTCCTCCCCCCTCCCCCCCCCCCCCGCCCACCCGGGCTTACGGTTTTTTTGTTATGGCAGCCTGTGCAGCCTAATACACAGGGCTTGGCAAACTCCTTCAGTAAAGAACAAGATGGTAAATATTTTAGACTTTATGGGCATATGGTCTCCGTTGTCAGGATTCAACTCTGTTATTGTGGTGGGAAAGCAGCCATGGACATGTGTAAATGAACGGGGTGGTTGTGTTCCAATAAAACTTTACTTATAAAAGCAGGTAGTGGGCCGGATTTGGCCATTGAGCTGGAGTCTGTATGACCCCTAGCTGAACATAACAACAATCACTAATTTTGTTCAGAAATTGAAATTAGGACAAGACATGGTGGGGGAAGCTCCATGGGCGGGGTCTCTGCTCCAGATGGTCCGCCTGAGCGGATCTAGTTCAAGATGGTGCGCTCACATGGCTGCCAATATGTGCTGGGCTGGTTGGGAGCCCAGCTGGGGCTGTGGGCTGGAGGCCCTGTTTCTCTCCTTGTGCGCCTCTCCTCGGACTGCTTGGGCTTCCTTATAGCATGGAGCTCTGTTCCAAGCTCTAGCATCCTGAGAGCATGAGGCTGAAGCTGTGTCACTGTTGATGCCCTGACTTTCGAAGTCACACTGTGTCACTTCTGCTACGTTCACCAGCTAGCTCACCTCTCAGAAGGAGGAGTAGAGCCCCCAGAATGGGGCATCTTGATGCCGTGTGGGGGTAAACACCGCACAGGCCAGAAGACAGGTAACTAGATTGTAGCTCAGTTCTCTGGAGGAAACAACAGGCTTCTGTGGAGATAAAGGGAGGGTGTTTTCTCTACAGGGAAATGGAAGGCCTTTCAGGAGCTGAAGCCAGAACACTTCCCAGTCATGGTCATGGGAACTGGGAGAAGGGAATGGCAGTACAATGCCCAGAGGCCGGGAAGGTTACAGGCTGGGAAACCAGACCACCTGGGCTGGAATCCTGCCTGGTCATTATTTCCCTTTGGCCAGACACTTCACTCGGGTAGGCTCCACGTTGGTCTTTACGAAAGGAGGGTGTATAAGCCCAGGCCACCCAAGGAGTGCCCATGGGATCACTAATGTGAGATTCTCATCCCAGAGCACGATGCACACAGCCATGAACTATAGTGGTATAGTTTCTTGTTTTTCTCCCTGGTTTTTGTTTAGACATTGCTATGTTTGTAGTCTTGGAGAGTTTCCTCCAAAATGAAATCAATGCCTCCAGCCCCACCTTATGGGAGAACGATTTCCAAATTGCACAAAATGAATGCCTCTAATATCTGCATTCTAGACAGTAGAGTCTGTCACTGCTGGAGTGAATCTGACCATGCACGGGAGAGGAGGGAAGGTCAGTGGTGGGGGAGAGGGGTGCATTGGAATTGCCAGGGGAAGGGTATGCATTACCCAGAGGTAGAGGGTGCTGACCAGCAATTGCTTGCAGCCAATAAGATCTCAGTTGCAATCTACAGCTTCTCTGTGGAAGGGCTGCTGAATCAGCAAAAATCAGATTGGAAATGAAATGGAAGAAAGTGCGGAGTGTACAAGAGAAACAGCAATTTTATGTCAACAGTGTTTGGGATGGAGCAGGTTGAAAGCTGGGGGGCTCCACGTTGGAACTCATGATCTTTGCTGGGGTGGGGGTGGGGGCTGGTCTCCTAATAACACGACTTCCTATTTCTTCAGTGCTTACCATGTCCTGGGCACCCAGCTACTTGAATTCTCACAGCAACCTTATGGTAACTACCATTATGCCCATCTTATGGATGAGAACACTGAGCTCAGAGATTAAATCACTGCACAAAGCCACACAACTAGCCAGCCCTGGAAGCAGGATTTGAACCTGAATCTTGTGAGGAAAATCTGCAGCCCTTTGGCCTACGTATTTACTATATGTAATTTTTCATTTTCACCAAACAGCCCTGAGACGCTAGTTCACACCCACTTAGATTGACAAAATAAAATAAATGGAAACCTAATAGGAAGTCTGATAATACCAAGTGCTGGCCAGGAGGCAGCGAACCAGGAGCGCAGGTGCACTGCAGGGTCAGAAGGAAAATCGCCAGGTGTTCTGGAGAACAACTTCTACTGTGTCCGAGATGTGCCCCACTCAACAAATCCACCCCCAGGCATTCAGGGAAGCACTGGGGACAGGGCTAGAAGGTGCTTTGAATCTTTGCAACTGCAAATCACAAAGCTAAACTGAAAACTCCCTGAACGACCTCCCTGGGGGTGGGGGGTGGGGGGGGAGGGGGTGGCTAAGGAGGTGACTGCCCTCCAGGCTGGTGGCACTTTAGGGAGGGGGTTTGGGTGCCCAGGGCAAGACAAGAAGTCAGAGCTTGAACTTTGGAGGTCGGAGGAGGGGCTAGTTTTCCACGGAGGGTCTGTTTACCCAAAGGTGAAGAAGGCTGAGCAGAGCCCCTGGCTAATTGGAGGTTTCAATTTGCGGCCCTTCTAAATCTCAGCCTCCACTGCCTAGTTTGCAATTCCTGGCTCAACGCCATCGGAGACACCTGCCGGCACTCCCATTAGCCCGGACCCCCGCGCAGTCCCCCCCCCCCCCCGCCCCCCTTCCAGCGCTGGCTGCTGCATTTGCCACACGCGCTCCCGGAGAGCTGGGAACGCGGGCTCTGCCTGTGGATTTATGGTCCAGGAAATGCATTTTAAATTGGTCCCAGGATACTCAGATCCAGGAATCAGCTACCATCTCTTGGGGGAGAGGGTGGGGTGGGAGTATGTGTGGAGAGAGACCTAGTAACGCAGGAGATTCCACTTTACTCCCAAAGCGCGACCACTCCCGGAGTTGGGGGCTACCTGTTGTCTAGGGCGTAGGGGATGGGGGTATCTTACTCCAAGAGTGTGCGTGTGGCAGGACTTTCTTTTCATTTATGGGGAGGGGACATGTTTTCTGAGGCGAGCGCCCCTTACACCCCGCCCCCCCCCCCCCCGCCTCCCACATTTGGAACTAAACTGCTTGTAAGGAAAAGGACGGCTTATTTATCATGGGGAAAACCACCTGTGGTTTGCCCAGAGCTTCTCTAGTCAAGCCAGGGGCAGGCATCGCAGATAGGAGCCAGGTGGGATAGGCGAGGAACGGGGTTGGGGAGCGGAAACATTCGGGGGGGTCCCCAGACCGCCCAGGGCCTGCTCGGCCGGGCTTTACTCGCGGCTCCCTGGAGGGGTAGAAAGCGCTCTGGGTGCTGGGCGCCTTCCCATTACGCAGTTCCTGTCCCTTTAAATCCAAGTGCCGGGAAAGGTGGGGGCTGGGGTGCCCTGGCTGGACCCCTATTTCCAGGCAGACCCAGGCAAAGGGGGAAGCCTAGCGGGCCGGAGCGCCGGGTGGGGGATGAGGGCGGGGCGCCAGGGGTCCCCGCCGGCGCCCCTCGCCCTCTGCCACGCCCGGCAGCGCCCCTCTCAGGCCGCGGGCGCGCCAGGGACTGGGGGCCAGGGCGGGGGCGCGCGGGCGGGCGGGCGGGGTGCGGGGCGGGGGCGCGCGGGCAGGGTGCGGGCGCGCGCCGCGCCGGCCAGAGCGCGCAGGCCGGGCTCCCAGCGCACGCCGCCGCCGCCACTGCCCGACCCGCCGCATTGCTGCTGCTGCCGCCGCCGCCGCCGCCGCCGCCCCGGCCCGGCCCGCGGCCCCCAATATGGTGCAGCTGCCCGCGCCGCCGCCCGTGCCGCCGCCCGCGGGCCCCGCCGCCGCCCTCGGGCGCCCGCAGAGCGGCAGCCGCAGGTGGAAGCCTGCGCCCCGAGCCTGAGCCTCTGTCCCCGCGCCGGCCTGCGCGGCCAGCCCCGCGGGCTCGCCTCAGAGGGGCACTAGGCGCTGAGGTGGAGCCGTTTGCACCAGCGCTGCTGCTCCTGCCCCCTCCTTCCCTTCCCCTCCCCTCCCCTCCCCCTCCCTCCTCCCCTCCGGTCCTGTCTCCAGCGGGAGCGCGAGACGCTGGTCAGGCTCCGCGGCGCAGCTCAAAAATGAATAATCGCCCCCGATTGACTTAAATTCCACCGAAGCCGGCGCCGCGGCCGCCCGCCGCTCGGGATCTGCTCGCTGTGTTTTTGCTTTCTCCATTCTTCCTTTAAAAAAAAAAGAAAATAGCAAAACAAAACCAGCCAGCCAACCAAGAATCCGGTTTGTTGATCGCCTTATTTTTTCCCCCCACCGTTTGCGGGATTTGCAAACCGAATTACATGCATGTCCAGTGGGGGTAGGTTTAATTTTGACGATGGAGGGTCCTACTGTGGAGGCTGGGAGGACGGCAAGGCGCACGGCCATGGCGTCTGCACCGGCCCCAAGGGCCAGGGCGAATACACCGGCTCGTGGAGCCACGGCTTCGAGGTGCTGGGCGTCTACACCTGGCCCAGCGGCAACACGTACCAGGGCACTTGGGCGCAGGGCAAGCGCCACGGCATCGGCCTGGAGAGCAAGGGGAAGTGGGTGTACAAGGGCGAGTGGACGCACGGATTTAAGGGGCGCTACGGGGTGCGGGAGTGCACGGGCAACGGGGCCAAGTACGAAGGGACCTGGAGCAACGGGCTGCAGGACGGCTACGGCACCGAGACCTACTCAGATGGAGGTAGGTGCGCCGGTGCGGGCGGGCTGGGGTTGGGCGGAGGAGGGACCTTCTCTTGCCTCTTCTGTTTATCTCTGGGGAAGTTGAGCTTCTCCCTCCAGTGGGGCCGTGGGCACCTGGGCATTTCCTGGGGTTCTCTGGAGGCCCAGCTGCCCTGGCTACAGGTTGCCCCACTGCTTGGTGGGGGATAAGCACGCCTGTGCCAGCTGAAGGATGTTGGGGGGCTTTCCAGGAGCAGAGCCAGGCCCTGGAGTTGCGGAGTTGAGCAGAGTGTCTGTGCATCATCCAAGAGCAGGCCAGAAACCTGCGGAAAGGCCAGATTGGGCCTATGGCCTCCTCTGGGACCCACGGAGGGCGGAGAGGGACTGGGAGAGGGCCCCCTCCCCTTGTTGACAGAGCTCCCTTGGTGTGGGCCTCCTGGAGTCAGGCCCCAGCTTTGCTTCTTGTTTTCCTGTGGTGCCAAAGGGCCTTCCTCAGACCTGATCAACTCAAGCCAATGGAGACAGAGCGATTGGGAGAGCTATAGGCGGGGGACGCGAACCCAAACCACCACAACAAGGCAATAAACTTCTAGGTGGTTGGACATGGGCTAGCACTGTCGGAGCAGGCTGCTGAAAGGAGGGAGGGAGGGAGGGAGGCCCATCTGTTTCGCCAGAGCCCAGGAATCTCACCGTTCAGTGGCTGAATCATTTTCCCCATTAGTTCAGGGAATGCTCTGTGCCTTCATTCTAAGATGCCACCACATTCAGGGCTGAGCTGGTGCAGGAAGCCAGGGGAGCTGCCCACCCGCTGCCCACCACTGCTGTAAGGTGATTTCTGTGCAGGGAGCCTTGGTGGCCTTGCGGCTACCCCCCCCCCCCGCCCCAAGACACTCCAGTGTCCACTCCTTGGTGCATCTGAAAGGCATGGAGCATTTACTGTTCCTGGAAGCCAGACCCCAAACCAGCCTGCTCTCCACATGCAGCCCCCGCCCCCCACCCCCCACCTCCTCCCCACTCTGGGAGCTCATCTTCAGAAGTGGCAGGTAATTTTTCAGGCTCGGGCAAGGAGTGGGGCACAGCAGTGACTTGTGTGCTGCTGTGGGCATAGAAATCATGAGTGTACGTGTGGTCTTCTCCCTGCCTCTCGCTGCCTCCAAGTCTCATGAAGCAAGTCCTCAACACCTGCTCCCCGGCCACATCCAGGGGTGACAGAGGGCTGGAGAGTAATTATTATTTTGGCTTATGCAACGGAGAGGCAGGGTTCATTATTCCTGAAAGGGGAGGAGGCGTGGGGGGCAGTTAATTATATAATGCTCCTGCCTGTCACAGCCGTGCCCAGCCCTGGTCCCAGGCGGCCTCTTCGGTGCTGCTGCTGTTGTTTTCACTGATCAGGTTGGAGAGTTCTCTGACCCTGAGGTGTGGGCAGCAGACGGACCTGCTGGGTTCCAGGTCGTGTGTTTGTGTGTGTGTGTGTGTGTGTGTGTTGTGTGTATGCATAGTGAGGCCCCGTAGCAGATGTGGGTGGTACAGCAGCCTAGCACACCCAGCTGGGTACTTTGGGAGCCCAGGGGCAGTTGTCACCCCTGGGCTACCCAGGCTGCTCTGCAGATCCGTCCCTCCAGAGGTGTTCCCAGATGTGCCTGAGCCAGGAGAGTGGCTGCATGGTCCTATGCAGGGGGCCTCAGGTGGAGGCATGTGGAGGAGAGGAATTAGGAACTCCCCAGAACATCTGACGGTGAGGTCTAGCACCCCAGTGTGCCCACTTTCCCTGGATATCTTTAGTGGCCTGTGGAATTCTCTTCTTCGTTCAACAAATATCTACTGAGTGCCTACATTGAGCAGGTGCTCTGGACTCTGGGAAAACAGCAGTGAACAAAGCAGACAGAAATGTTGCCCTCATAGAGCTTCCACTTTAGAAGGAAAGGTGGTAATTACATTGTGATTACTGGGGGAAGAGAGGATCTGATTCTGTGGCTGGCCATGAGTTTAGGGTCTGACATGTTGATGTGAGAAACACTCCTTTTATTGGATTTATGCCCTTGGTCTCTTATCCCCCACCCAACCAGCTAAGCAGCGTTCAGCTCCTTGAAGCCCTTCCCCGCTGCACCTTCTTGCTTGAGTATCACATAATGTAGGGGTTCACGACCATTTTACAGATGAGGGTAGTAAGGCCCAGGAGCCAGGCCCTCAGCCTTTGGCGGCAGAGTTGAGAGTCTGAACCCTGATCTGTCCTCATCATACCACCTGTATGCCAACAGAGGCAGCATACCAATGCAGGGCGCCTGGGCCAGCTGCTCCCTTGTGGTTTGTGATGTGGCACGGCAGAAAATGGAATTGACCCTTCTGGTCTGGGATAATCAAGCCCAGAATCTGGGGCCATTTTGCTGGGACATGGCCCCACTTTTCATTAGGAAGGAGGTGACCGTGGAGACTGTGTACCTCTGAGCAAGCAGAGCCAAAGTGGGGCGTCTTAATCCGCCAGAACCAAACAGTGGGTTTCTGTGCCTTCCCCGGTGGGTCAGCTGGTGGGCTGTGATGCGTCTCCCTTCCCAGTGGGCAGAGCCTTTCATGAATTAATGCTTCAGCCCAACTTTTCCGGTGCACCAAGGATGGGAATATTGGGCAGGCATCAGCAAAGCTCCCAAACTTCAGCCCAGCTCCCAGTGCTGACTTGGGAAAACGGTGATACTCATGAATAATGCACAGATGGCAAATGTATTCTACATTTAGCTGGAATTGGTATGGAATCCATTTCCACTGGAGACACTTCTGCCAACTCCTCCTCCTCCTTCAGGTTCATCCTCCCCTGAGCGCAAGGCAGGTGTTGCTCATTGAAGTGAGCTGAGCGGCTTCCACAGTGTGTTGGGTGACTCCACGGAGATGGTGAGGCTGGGGGTGTGGGGAGGCAGGAGAACATGCTGTGGAGTTTACAGCTGTTGTGCTTGAATCCCAGCCGTGCCTTTGCTCTGTGACCTTGGGCAAGTTATTTCACCTCCCGTATTACTTTGTTTCTGTTTCTTCACCTGTTCAAAGGACTGATAATAATACCTGTAAATTAGGTGGGGATTAATTGAGGTGGTGTACGCAGGTGTACTAGCAAGCATTCCTTATTTTTTATCACTGTTTTATTATTATAGTTCACATGCCATGAATGCCACGTGTAATGATTATTTTTCAGAACCAATAGCCAGACATGACCATGATGATATTGAAAAGGACAATTCATAGCCATAGTACACACTCACTGTGTGCAGGGGAATGAGGCGAGTGTTTGGGTGAATTATAGCACTTAATTTCTGTACCTCTCCAGGATTGTTCCTCCCATTTCCCACATTGGGAAGTGGAGGCTCAGAGAAGGCAGATGAGCATTGGGCCACACCCGGATTCACACTCAGGATGGCGATACCAGAGCCTGGCTTTTGTGTGGAACACCTCTCTCTACACTGCCAAGTTCAGACTACCTCCTTGTTCTTCCCTCTTCCTCCACACCCATTCTTCTCTTCTGGGTGCAGCAGCCCAGACTTGTAGGCAAGTGCACTTTCGCAGGCGCGTACACCTGGACCCCCCCCCCCCCACCTCCAGTCCAGTCCCACCAGGCCCATTGCCTCTTCTCCACTCGCTGGACCCCTGCGCTAAGCTGCACAGGTAAATATTTCTTCCTGGGTGCCGTGTACAGAGGGTCCCTGGGACCAAAAGTTACCCCCTGCAAATAAACCCTCCCACAGCCTGAAAGATATGAGTCATCTCACACACCCGGCCTCTCCCCCTCATACACAGATTCCGTTCACCGGCCCAGATCCCTCCACCCCCACAAATCACACACGCCCACAGTCAAAATTCAGATCTCCCGGCGCCTGCGCGCGCAGGCGCACAACACACCTGTCACCCAGAGACGTTTTCCATCCTGTCCCCCAAAACACAGCCACGTGCACCCGCCCAGCTTTGTTCTCTGGCCAAGTACTCCACCCCCTACGATTCCTGCTCCTGAGAAGCAGCCGTCCCAGAGGGAGAGCGCTGGCCTAGAGGAGGGCTCAGATTACAGATGGAGCAGAATATGTCCTTTCCACTTTAAACATACGTTTATGCAGTTCATGCCCATAGGAAGGGAGAAACCCCTCATCCAAACAAAATAAGCAACCTTTGGGCATAATTTTGGTACTTGGCCATAAATATGTGAAATAATTTTTTTTTTGGGGGGGGGGTTAGTCTTCACCCAAGGATATTTTTCCATTGATTTTTAGAGAAAGTGGAAAGGAGAGGGAGAGACAGAAACATTGATGTCAGAGAAACACATTGATTGGTTGCCTCCTGCATGCACCCTGAACAGGGCCAGAAAACTTGCAACCAAGGTACATGCTCCTGACTGGAATCCAGCCTGGGACCCTTCAGTCCTTGGACTGATGCTCTGTCCACTGGGCCAAACTGGCCAGGGCAAAAGTAATTTTTTTAAAAAATCCAAATGCCCAGGTTAGGTGGAAGTGGGCCATCAGAACTCCTTTCAGAAAGAAAAAGAATCCAGCACTCAGCTATGGGAGATAAAAGCATCTCCTCAGAAATTCTCTTTCAGTCACTTTGGAGAGGGAGAAGGTGAAATGAGAAGGGAAAAGCAAATAACTAGTTCTTTGTTGCCAATAATAGCTGAGAAAGAAGTGTTACTGAAGACTCCCTCACCCAGCACAGCCCTGGAGCGATTTGATGGGCTTTATATTAGGAAGCCGAACGGGCTGGTGAGGAAGTGAGGATCAGCACCCTCCGAAAATAGCCACTCCACCAAAGTCAGTGAGTAGCCTCCGGCTGAGGTTAACAGTTAACGCAGCTAACCTGACAAAAGGGGGCTGTGGGCCCATCTGGCTAGAGAGGGAGACCCCGAAAAAACAAAGGGTGATAGTGGCTATAGCGGGAGAGCCAAGAACCTCTGCTGTTTTTCTACAAGACTCCTTTGCTTCCTCCATTTCCCGCAGGCCTCCACTACTAGCCACCAACTCTGAGCTGGTAATTTTGTACGTAAAACTCATTATGTCCTTCAATGACAAGATGTTTAGAGTTGTGAGCACTAGAAAAAGAGTAATGTTCGTTCTCATTTTCGACAGTGGTCTCTCCCCTCTTGGATCAGCCACTCCCTGAATTTGTAGTGTTCTGGTTTGTGAGAAGCCACAGGGTAGAGGAAGGTGGACGCTGTGGGGTTCTGGCGTCGCCACAAGCAGGCTCTGTGGTTTAGACCAAGGGCCTGGCTCTCTTGGGTTCACCTGTCTGCATTTAGGAGCAGGGAGGCTCTTCAGCACCTTGGAGAGCTCCCCACACACTGCCTGGGCGGCTGGCTTTGCTCTGATTCCCCAGGCCTCCTCCCCCAGCCAAACCTCCTCTCCTGGCCAGGGACCGCCTGGCTCGGACCCCCTCCTGCACACTTGGCTGTCAGAAGTCAGCGTGCTCGCGTTCTGCCACTGTGTGGGTTCCTTACTCCAAGAAACACCACCCCTGGGGGTGTTTGCCTATTTTTCACCCCAATCCTGTCAGTCCTTTCTAAAAAAGTTGAGTACCTTCCTGGTGTTTCCTGCTGCACTGGGGGAGCCTCTCCCAGCTGATGTAGGCGGGTTTGGGGCGGGTTATTTAGTAAGACTTGTAGGAGTCACTCTAAAGTCTGAGGTTGACTTCTGCCTCAGGTTGCATGTGCTCAGTGTCCTTAGAGCGTGCAGGGGTTATAAGTGTACAACCAAAAGCACGCAAAGGAGTGACCTTGTCTGTAGCAGCCAGCGAAAAGCTCTTGTACCACTGTTCTCTTTAAATCGGCATCAATGGACCAGGCATGCAGGCCAACCCTGCCCAATCCAGTGGCCACTGGCCACTGGCCACGTGTGACTATTTGAATTTAAATTTAAATGAGTTGAAATAGAATGTATACATTTCAGTGCCTCGGCCACACTGGTCACATTTCAAGTGCTCAATGGCCACATGTGACTAGTGATGGTACATATTGGACAGGGCGGAGGTAGAGCCTTCCCGTCATCATGGGACGTCCTCTTGGACAGTGCTGGTAGAGCGCAAGTAAGCTTCCAGGGACTACAACAGCGCCAGCATGCAGTGGCCACTCAGTAAATAGTTGTGGGATGAATGAACTGGGGAAATGCAGTCGTAGTTGATCATTTCATTCACCGTCATCATTTCATATGTCCATCTCATTGCAAGAACTTAGAACTGGGCATAGACCATTAAAGGGAAAATTTAAAACTCTCTTTAGAGTATCACTGTTATAAATCCTGATCAACTTTGTTTTGTTATTGGCTCTGCCATTGCTCATAAGTCCTTGCTAGTGTTTTACCTGAATACGATGGACGGTGTTGAATACAGTGAAGGATAGAGTGGTACTGTTCTAATGCTGCAAAGCAGTCACGACCAGAGGTCATTTTGGAGCACTGTTTAACGAGAAGCATTCATTCCAAAGTCCTCGCAAAGATGAGCAGGGGAGGGGACCCCTGCGTTGAATCTGGAAAGGTGGGCAGGGCAGCCGTTGCTCCAATACTGAAGTTGCTGACTTTGAAGAAAGCTTGTCCTCTCTCAGCCTCAGTGTTCTCATCGCTATGATGGAATCATAACACTTTTCCCCCTCTCAACATGCGCTATCTCCCACCTTCCCAGGAATGTCACAGGTTTTCATTGGGGCCCAGGGAGGGTCCCCTGGTGCTTTTGGAGGTGCCCAGAAATCAGGGGTCTGTTTGTGCTGCTGTAGGAACACAGGAGTTGGGCAGGGTGTTGGCTTGCCCTCTGTCTATCACCCGGCCAGTACTCTCCAAACTTGTGGGTCTATCAGGATCGCCTGGAGGGCAGGTTCAACAGATTGCTGACCCCCCCACCCCTGAATTTTGGGGCCTGAGATCTCTTGCGCAGGAATTTACATTTCTTACAAGTTTCAATTGATGCTGAAGATGCTGGTCCGGGGCCCCACCAAGATGGTCCCCTGGGAGTCAGTTACAAATGCAGAATCTCAGGCCCTAATGCAGATCTTCAGGGTTAGAATCCGAGTGTTTGGGAGATGTCCAGGAGGTTCAAATGTGGGAAGCACTGCTCTAGCACACAAGCGCCAACCTTGGCTGTGCATGCAGTCATCTGGGTGCTCAGGAAGATGCTGAAGCCGGGGCTGACTGAGGTGGCCTGCATGCAGCCTGGCATTGGGGTTCTCTTGTAAACCGTCCAGGTGGCTCTGGTGTGCAGCTCAGGTCGAGGGCCTCTCTTCCAAAGCATCCTCCGCTGCATATGGGAATCCCTGGGATGCATCTGGGGTTCCATCCAACCCCACTCAGCCAGGATCTTGGAGGGTGGCACCAGCCTTCGTATGTGATAAGGACAGGCAGGGCCAAGAGTCGCTGCTCTAGGCAGAGGTTTTCAAACTCTGGGTCATGTGGCTCATGAAATGAATGTGCTTCATTAAACTGAAAGAGACTAGGAAGCTTCTAAGCACAACACCTAGCGCGCAGTAAGGAAGAGCACTCTTATGTCTCTGCCTCTGTCACCACGGGGTCTTCTCCCCTGTGTCTGTGCCTTCTCTTCTTCCTTTCTTATCAGGACACCTGCCATTGGACTTAGGGCCCAGCCAAAACCTAGGTGATCTCATCTCAAGTTCTTTAACTTCACGGCATCTGCAAAGACCCTTTTCACAAGTAAGGGCCCATCCAGGTATCTGAGGTTAGGATGTACATGTAGCTTGGGAGGGGGGCAGGTCACTCTTCAGCTCACTGCAGTGTCTCGCAGACGTCACTTGGACAGTGCTCCAAAGCACATAAGTAAAACCTAGAGTCACAGGGAAGCCAGGGAGAGTCCTTTGAAAGAAGGATGCAGTTTTCAAATGTCTACTTTGTTCTGCGTACTGGGCTGTGCGCTTTACCGTAAATGTTCTCTCTCTTGTTCCTTAAAGCAGTGCTTTGAGATAAGCCATGTGCTCCCATTTAAGAGACGAGAAGGGTGGGGCTCACCGGGTTATGTGGCTTGATGAGGTCATATGTGGACATTGGGGCTCGACTGGCTCCAGAATTATCTCTAGCACCCAGTGATGGAGCAGTTATTTCAGCCACGTTCTTGCTTTACTGATGGGGGACCTGAGAGGCCCAGAGAGGAGCCCAGTGTCTGAAGTACAGGAGAGGCTGGGAAAGGTGACGCCACGGTCGTCTTCTTTTTTTTTTTTCCAGTTTCTTTTTTTCAAATTTTATTTATTTATTTATTTATTTGCCCTGACCAGAAGATACTTTTCCATTTAAAAAAAATTTTAAATTCTTTATTGTTTAAAGCATTATATATGTTTCCTTCCCCCCCCCCCCCATTGACCTCTCCCCAGCCTTTCCCACCCCCAGCACTGCCCTCACCCCCTAGTATCTGTGTCCTTGGGTTATGCTTATATGCATGCATACAAGTCTTTTGGTTGATTTCTTATCTCCCTCTCGCCCCCTCATTCCCTCTGAAGTTTGATGGTCTGTTTGCTGCTTCTCTGTCTCTGGATCTATTTTTGTTCATCAGTTTATGTTTATTATATTCTACAAATACGCCACGGTCTTCTTAAACCTGGCCTTCAGTGGGCCTCTGCCCAGCAGTTCATAAACTTGTGTGTTCTTCCAGGCCCTTCTGAGAGTGTGATGAAACTGTGGGTCCCTTCCCAGGACACACGCATGTCCTTGCACACATGCCATGTTTGTGGACACTTGTGGCGTTTACAGACTCCCTGGGGCTTATCCATGGACCCCAGGATAAGAGCCCTTCCAGTCTCCACAGATGCCTAAATGTGCAGAGATGGGTCTCATTGAGCATAGTGAGTGGGAGATGGGAGGAGGGCGGAGCCTACAGAACCCTGCAGGCCTGTGGAATCAAAAAGCAAAGGCCAGGAGGGGGCAGCGGGAGATGCTGGAACTCAGCAATATGTGGTCGCCAGTTTGAATCACCTGCCCCGGGCCCCAGGACAGGCTCCCCAGAAGAGCGCTCGGGAGTCTATAGCAGGATCACACACCTGGGCCGTCTGATGCAGGGGCTCCTAAGTACAGGCCTTGAGATGCACCTGTGCCCCTCCCAGTGAGTCTGTGCCTCAGGGGTGAGGATCCCTAGGAAGGATGTGAGGCATTTCTAGGTATAGTGGGTGGCAGTCTGACTGCAGGGAGGCCCAGGAGGGCTTTTCAATGGGGAGAGTTTCAGGAACTAAGGGAGGTAGGAGGCCCCTCCCAGGAATACCAGGAGGGGCCTACCTGGTAGGCAGGTATCACAGCCTCATCTTACTTGGAGGCTAGTTGTAAAAGCAAGACCAAAGGGCCATGAGCTGGTACCCCACTGTCAGCTTAGGGACTGTCCAGCTAACTTTTGTGCATAACCTTTCTGTGGCCCCGCTCCCAGCCATTTGGTTGTTCACTGTTCAGTTCAGAGCCCTAGCTGCTTGTGGGTCGTTTGGGGTGGTGGAGCAATAGTGGAATTGCACTTTGGTGAGCATGGTGTGGGGTAATGGGTGGGTTTGCCAGGTGTAGGGCACCCCTCCTCTGACCTCTGCAGGGCCTCTGGGCCCTCCATTAGTGCACGTGCTCCTGTGTACTGTAACCAGTGGCTTCTGTGACTAGAAGCTCCTAGAGGGCAGGGACCCGGTCTGCAGGGCTGCTCACTGCAGGGTGGCTCACTGGGGCCCTGGTGTGGCCACAGGACCTACAGCAGGGGAGGCAGGGAGCTCTGGAACTCACAGTTGGACAATGAATGCGGCATGACCTGTCAGTGGAGAGCTGGAGGATGTGTGGGGCGTGGGAGAAAGAGCGTGAGGGAGGGAGAACAGCATGTGCAAAGGCTCAGAGGCCAAACAAGCTTCGCTTGTTCCAAGAACCAAAGGAAGAGGCATGCGGCTGCAGCAGACTGAGGGGAGGGGTTTGGGGGGGGGGTCTGAGCTCAGAGATCTTCCCGGCCTCGGGAGGGACTTTGGATTTTGTCCGGGTGTCAGAGAAAGAGCAGCAACACTATCCGGTGTTTGTGGTTTTGTAATTAACCTTTTTTTGTTTTGAGATGATTGTAGATCTGCATGCATTGTGAGAAATAACACAGAGAGATCCCCTGTATCTTCCACCAAGCTTCCCCTATTGTAGTCACCTCCTTGACAACCACTAATTTACTGTCTCTATGGGTTTGCCTATTCTGGATATTTTGTACAAATGGAATCATATTACATGTGATTTATTTCATTTAACATAATGTTTTCAAGGTTTATCCACGTCACATATATCAGAACGCCATTCCTTTTTAAGACTGAATAATGTTCCATTGTGTGGCTGGACCACATTTTATTGATCTATTCATCAGTTGATGGACATTCAGGTTGGTCCCACCTTTGCGCTCTTGTGAATAGTCTGTTATGAACGTTCTTGTGCAAGTTTTCGTGTGGATGTATGTTTTCCACTCTCTTGGGTAGATGTCTACAAATGGAAGTGCTGGGTCACATGTTTCACCTTTTTGAGGAGCTGTTTTCCAGGGCGGCAGCACCATTTTACGTGTGTGTGTGTGTGTGTGTGTGTGTGTATGTGTGTGTGTGTCCTCAAGAGAATGTGGCAGAACTATAGCAGAGGTCAGGGCTTTCTCAGGTGGAGGCGGCTGGGTGACAGTGACCATGAGGTGTGCACAGGCACAGTGTCCTATGAGCTGGAGACCTGAGCCGGAGGAGGAAAAGCAGCAATGTGCAAGCCAGGGAGGACGTTAGTAGAGAGACAGTGGGAGGGGGTGAGGGGAGAGACACAGAGACAGAGGCAGAGGGAGAGGGAGAGAGACAGATGGGAGGGAGGGAGGGACAGAGAGACAGGAGAGCGGGAGGAGAAAAGAGGAAGGGAAGGAGAGGGAAGGGGAGGGAAGAAGGGGATGCAGAGACAGGAAGATGGGTGGATGTGAAGAGAGGGGGGCCGGGAGGGGAGAGGGAGGAGAGAAATGGAGAGGGAGAATGAATTGCTCCTGCTGCAGGGACACAGGGCACAGATTATTATCCCGCGCAGCAGCCTCTGCAGCAGGGCGCCCTGTTGCACAGGAGGAGGCATCACCCTCGTGGCCACATAGTCCCCAATACAGAGCAGGGGCCAGTGGGGGCAGAGCGCCCAGGCCCTTCCAGGGCCCCGCCCTGCCTCAGTTTCCGGTCCTGGGCCTGCCTCTTAGGACAGTGAAGAGCATTAACTAGAAACTGGGTCCTTGGAGTGTGGGGGGTTTCGGGGTAAAGCTCAACAGTATTTCCTTCTGGGCAAGCTGGGCAGGGGGTTTCCTGGGTGATTCTGAGCTTGTGGGAATCAGAGGAGTGGACTGAGCACTGGTGCGTCAGACCCTTAGTGGTCTCCAGCTGACCATGGGTGCCATGACCACCAGGTGCTGGGGCCCTTGGAGGGCAGCAGAGCACAGACACGGGCCCTCCCTCAAGGGCCCGTCAGCCTGGGAGACCCAGCCTGCTGCCTGTGCAACCAGCACTGACAGGTGCCTGGAAGGAGTGCTCTGCCCCAGCCAGTGTCACTGGGATGGGGTCTGGCCAGGTTCCCTGAGGGACGGGGGGCTGGGACCTGACAGAGGAACTAGGTGGGATCAGGGGTAGGGAGACCCCAGAAAGGGTCAGGGTCTCCAGTCTGTTTACCAGAACCCACCTGGAAGCCCTCAGTGTTCCCTGTGCTCTGGCCAGCAGCATCGTGGGGCATGAAGGCACAGTACTGGATGTCCTTTCCCTAAGCTTGGAGTGGCATTCGTGGGGCCACAGAGGCGGGCATGGACTGTGGGCGCTGTGTGTCCTTGGCCCTCTCCACCCTTGGCTGGCCGCTCTGGTGTCCGGAAGGGTGGGTGTGAGATTCATCCCGAGCTCTCCGGCCCTGCTCTGGCCTAGACAGGCCTGGACGTAACGTTATCTCGGGCTGTTTGCAGTCACTCTCACAGGATGTGCCATTTCTGTTGGTGCCGCCACCGTGGTTTGCTGCCCAGCTCCATCTCGGGTAGAGGTTAGTGAAAAATAAAGCTTAATTTCTCTCCACATGGGCCCCAGTTGTAACCACCCCAGGCTGGGGGCCCCTGTACCAACCCTGCCCTTGGGAGCAAATGCCATATGTGAGATTGATGCTTCACCTCTGTGTCCTGTGGGGAGCCCTGAGCCCACCCTTCTCCTCTGCATAGGCCACTGGGGGCCACTGGGAACATTTCAGGGGTTCTCTGTAGAGGTTTGGGGCACAGCTTGGAAATACCCCCCAGCTATGGGGCCCATTGTCTCCTGAGCAAGCTTTCTGAGAAATACTCATCCTGTGAGGGCCCCCCAAGGGGCCTGGGCAAGGAGGGGTGTTGTTATGAAACAGAGGCTTTTGGCATTTACAGAAAGTTGAGGGTGGACAGGGCAGCTGTGATATCTGTTAGGAGGGGCAGAGACCTCTGTTACCCTTCTCCGAGGCCAAGGAAGGCTGGGGCTGCTGACGCTGGGCTTGCCTCCTGGCTAGTCTGCCCTAGATGCAGGTGGCCTCGAGTGGCCTCGCCCAGGCACGTTCCTGCCTCCGGTCTGCATGAGTCTGAGGCCTTCTCAGGGAGCCTTCTCCCTGGAGTCCACTGCCCTGCCACTTCTCCCCCTCTTTCTATGTTTCCCCACCAGCCATTTAAATGTATGAGCTGGGCATTCAGTCACCAGGCCATTGTCCTCCGGGGCTTTGTGTGGGAGTACAGATCCCCACCCCCAGGAGGCACAAATCCTCTCTGGGCCTTGGTGTCTGAAACTGGAAAAACGAGGATAGTATCACCATTGTGAGAACTTCCTCATGAAGGTATCTTTCCCCCCTTGAAAATGTTGAATCTTTAAAAGATATGGTGTGCCCATAGTTCAAGATGTCAGTTAGTGCGGAAGCCAAAATAGTGCCTGGAACAAAACTCAGCAGGACCCTGGCCCCATCTGCTGCAGCCCTGAGCTACAGCTTTGAACTCTTTCAGCGGCGACTTCAGAGACTTACCTCCAAGTTGCTGCATATGTGCTCTTACTGCTTTCTTGGTTCATTCTCACTTTTAGCCATCTATTGACTTCCTATTATGGTAGCTGAAGATTTTTCAGTCTTTTAGAATACTCTTCCTCTTACCTTCCCTAACCATTCCAGTATTTTGTCACAATTTTTGGTTAACCATAGTCAATTTTTTTTTCATTATTAAAAGACTAATATAAGTATTTCTTATTACTGAGCCAAGGAATACACTCTGATTCTATACACGTTTCATGCACAACTTTAATTAGTAATTTCCTCCTTTTTGCAATTGCAGAGTTTTCTTGAAATCACTGGTTATTTCTTTCCAGATGCTCAGGAAAATACAATGCAGCTTGTCACATGAACAAACCCACCAGATTCTCTACAAATAATATATACATGCATGCATACCTACTTTTTATATATTTGTATATTTTCATTTATTGCTTTCTAGAAGTCATATCTTTATATATAAAAGCCAAGCGACCAGAATGACCGGAACGACCGCACACTGCAGCCTGCCAACCGGCCTGATGGGGGGCGGGGATGGCCAGCTAACCTCCCATGGCCCCTCTCCCTGGCCGGCCAGCCCCGATCGTCCCAATTGGGCAGGACGGCCGAACCCCACACCTGTGCATGAATTTGTGCACTGGGCCTCTAATCCTACCTAATAATAGACAAATATGCAAATTGACCGTACCTTCGCTATGCCCACGATTAGCCAGGAGGCGCGGGGGGGGGGCGGGACTCGGGGTGGCCGGGGTAGCTGATTGGGCCAGCGGGACACTGAGCTGCGTCGCCAGCAGCGGCACGAGCTCAGCGTCTGCGCCATATCTGTGCTGCGGCACAGAAGGGGCCTCTGGGGCAGCGAGCTGACGTGCCGCTGTGCGGACCATCAAAAGCGGGGGAGCTGAGTGCCTGTCTGCTCAGGCAGCAGGCCTTTCAGAATCCGGCTTCTGAAAGGCCTGCTGCCTGAGCGGACAGGCACTCAGCTCCCCCACAATCGAAAGCAAAAGTGTGGGAGCTGGGTGCCTGTCCGCTCAGGCAGCAGGCCTTTCAGAAGCCTCCGCCATGCCGGAGGCTTCTGAAAGGCCTGGTGCACCAGCGATCGAAAGGAAAGTGTGGGAGCTGGGTGCCTGTCCACTCAGGCACCAGGCCTTTCAGAAGCCTCCGCCACGCCAGAGGCTTCTGAAAGGCCTGGTGCACCAGTGATCGAAAGCGAAAGCGTGGGAGCTGGGTGCCTGTCCACTCAGGCAGCAGGCCTTTCAGAAGCCTCCGCCACACCAGAGGCTTCTGAAAGGCCTGGTGCACCAGCGATCGAAAGGAAAGCGTGGGAGCTGGGTGCCTGTCCACTCAGGCACCAGGCCTTTCAGAAGCCTCCGGCGCCTGGTGCACCAGCGGACAGGCACCCAGCTCCCCTGTGATCGAAAGCAAAAGCGTGTAGGGCACCCTACACGTGCATGATTCAGTCATGCACTGGGCCTCTAGTTTATACATATAGGGATATGTGCATTTATGTAGCTCCATTTGCACTAACCGCTCTTCTTCCTGGAAATTTCCTGTGTTGGACCTTCCCTGTGTCTTCCTCCTTCTTGGTTTACTCCCTCATTTTTGGTGGAGTGCATCCTGTAGTAGCTTTCTGAGAAAGGATGCATGGAAGATACAGTTTTGGTGGCTTGATAACTTGATTGATAAATTGATTGTGTGTAGAATTCTAGGTTAATAATTATTTTTGTTCAGAATTTGGTGGTGGAGATGGGGCAATTCCACCCACTGACTTCTCGGTTTGGGTGTTGCTGTTGAGAAGTCTCTTGCCATTCGGATTCTTGGTCCTTCACATGCAGTCTGTTTTTCTTTTTCTCCGGAAGCATTTGGGATCTTTGCTCATTGGAGTTCTGAAATTTCATAATGCCATATCTCAGTATGAGTCATTTTCCTTTCTCATGTGTCTGTGAGCCCCTTCAGCCTGGACACTCACATCCTGCAATTCTGGAGCAGTTCCCTGTTTTATACCTTTGGTGATTTTCCTTCATTGATCTCTGGGACTCCTAATACAGTCAAACCTTGGTTCTTGAACATCTCCCACCTTGAACAATTTGGTTTTCAACCCTTTCACACTGATACCTGTATGATCAGTCACGTGACTCTCAGGCAACAAAGGGGAGAATGTGCAAGTATGAGTCAGTTTACCACTAAACCTCATGTTGTTAACATCTTAGGAAATGGTGCTGTGAATAGTTTCTTTCTTTCTTTTTTTTTTTTACTTTTATTGCTGCTTATTATTATTGAATTTTCATTTTTACTATACATTTCATGTCCTTTTTGTTTTTAAATTGTTTATAGATTAAATAGTACATTAGACCTGTATTGTATACAAGCAAGGTTAAAACAGGGAATCATTTGTGGGCCTGGAACAGATAAATTCAATTTACATTGTTTCTAATGGGAAAAAAATGATTTGGTTTTCAAGCAGCCTTCCGGAACGAATTAAGTTCAAGAACCAAGGTTCCACTGGATTTGGGGCCTTCTGGGTGACTCTGATCTCACTATTTCTTACTACTTTGCTCACTTCTTTGTTCCAGTTTGTTGAAAGATTTTGTTGAACTTAGCTTCCAACTCATTGACCAAAATGGTTATTTTAGCCATCATGCTTTTAATTTCCAGGAGCTTCTTCTTTTTCTCCCGTGTTTCCTTTTTTACTGCATTTGATTCTCATTTTACGGATGCAGTATTTGATTTGAAGATATAATTGCTGGCTTCCCTGATGTCTTCTTCCACACTCTGCGTTTTCCATGATTCGCACACACTCTTTTCCCATTTATTTGTATGTTTTGGTGTTTGTCTTCTCTGTTGGAGGCCTTCTCCAAGTGTCTGATGACCCGTGGCTGTTCATTTACTGAAGTAAGGTACCTAAGAGCTGATTGGAAGTTCTGCGTGTGGAGGAAGCCTTCGCTGCCGGCCTGGTTCAGTCTTCAGAGGACCTCTCCTCTCATGCCAGGTGTAGCAATTTCAGCTGAATTGGCCGGGGGAGCAGGCAGGGTCTCAGTTCGGAATGACTTCCCTCGAATAGTCCTGTGTCTGGTCCATGCCTCACCCCCACCCCCACGCCCCTCTGCCTGGTGTCTCCCCCCCCCCCCCCCGGGCATGTTCTTCGGGTTCTATTTCTCCAGAAACTTTTCTCCTGTGTCCTAGATGTGGGGAGAAGGCTCTCTTTTAAAATGTATGGCTTGTATGTTCTTGGCAACATGACTTTTCATTCTTTCTCTTGGTTTGTCCTCCTAACTTTTACTTTGTGCTTATATAGTTACATCCCTGACTAGAGGCCGAGAGTTCTGTAATAGTTTCCCAGGGCTGTGATAGCAGAAAATCACTCTGGGGGTCTTAACGAACATTTGTTGTCTCACAGTTCTGGAGGTGGGGAGGCCAAATCAAGGTGCCGGCAGAGGTGGGTTCTGCCGCGGCCTCTCTCCTTGTCTCCTTGGCTTGCAGATGGCTGCGTTCTCACTGCCTCTTCACATGATTGTCCCTCTGTGCACGTGCCCCTGTGTCGCTTCCTCTTCTTTTTTTTTTTTAAATATTTTATTGATTTTTTACAGAGAGGAAGAGAGAGGGATAGAGAGTTAGAAACATTGATGAGAGAGAAACATCGATCAGCTGCCTCCTGCACACCCCCTCCTGGGGATGTGCCTGCAACCAAGGTACATGCCCTTGACCGGAATCGAACTTGGGACCCTTCAGTCCGCAGGCTGACGCTCTATCCACTGAGCCAAACCGGTTTCTGCTCACTTCCTCTTCTTATAGGGACATCAGTCCCATTGAAGCATGGCCCACCCTAATGGTCTCTCTCTCTTTTTCTTTTTTTTTTAAATCGTCTCCCAAGGATATTTTTTCCATTGCTTTTCAGAGAGAGTGGAAGGGAAGGAAGGGGAAAGAGAGATGAAAAGAAAGATCGATGTGAGAGAGACGCATTGATTGGTTGCCTCTCCCATGTGCCCCAATCAGGGCCAGGGATTGAACTGGCAACCCAGGTACGTGCCCTTGACAGGGAATCCAACCTGCAACCCCACCGTGCCTGGGCTGGCGATCTAACCATTTGGCAACACCGGCCAGAGCCCTGGTGGTCTCTTTTTAAAATAGTGGTACAATACACATAACATAAAATTTATTATCTTAACTGGTTTATTTATTTATTTATGTAAACCCTCACCCAAGGATATTTTTTCCATTGATTTTTAAAGAGCGGAAAGGAGTAAGGCAGGGGAAGAGAGGGGGAAAGAGAGAGAAACATCGATGTGAGAGAGACACATTGACTGGTTGCCTCCCACACGATCCCCAGTCACTACTGAGCCACACCAGCCAGGGCTTAACTGTTTTTAAATACATTCAGAATGTCGTGCAGCCGTCACCCATCCATCTCCAGAAAGCTTTTCATCTGGTAAAACTGAAACGCTGTGCCCATTAAATAATAATTCCCCAGCTCCCTTCCCCCAACCCCTGGCACCATCTTCCTACTCTCTGTACTGCTCTAAGTACCTCATGTAAGTGGAATCATACACTAATTGTCTTTTTGTATCTGGCTTATTTTCTTAGTATAATGTTCTCAAGATTGATTTGTGTTGTAGTGTGTGACAGAATTTCTTCCATTTTAAGGCTGAGAAATAGTCCATTGCATGGATGGACACATTTGCTTTATCCATTTATCCTTCCGTGGACACTTCGGTTGCTTGCACTTCTTGGCTGTCGTGAATAGTGAGTGTGCAAATATCTCTTTGAGACCCTGCTTTCATTTTGGGGGGATATATGCCCAGAAGTGGAATTGCTGCATCATATGGCAATTCTATGTTTAATTTCTTGAGGAACTGTCAGGCTTTTCCACAGTAGGTGAACTATTTTATGCTCCCACCAGCAGTACACATGGGTTCCTGCTTCTCCACATCCTCTCCAGCACTTGTTTCTGGTTTTTGTTCTGTGATAGCAGCCATTATAGTGGGTGTAAGGTGGTACTCAGTGTGGTTTTGACTTGCATTTCCCTCATGATCAGTGATGTTGAGCATCTTTTCATGTGCTCATTGCCTAACAACCTCATTTTATCTTAATCATTTCTTTAAAGACCTTATCTCCAAATGTGGGTACATCCTATGGTACCAGGGGTTAGGATTCCAACATATGGATTTGGGGGGACATAGTTCATCCCATAACAAATTCCACTAGCTATAACTCTTCAGAGCCCGCTAAAACAGATTTTTAAAAGTGATGCTTTCCGGTGTTGGTGATGATGTGGGGAAAATAATCACTCTTATGTGGTCTTTTCCAAGGGCAATTTATAAAAAAACCTTCTTTAAAATCTTCCTTTTGACCAAGCAGTTTCATTCTAGGAATTTATCCAAGGATATAACTTAATATTACGTACAAAGATTCGCTATCAAAAACGAGAACTACCTAAGTATTCGCAGGACAGTAATTTGGCTTGTAATTTGTAGGACTGTGGCACGTTCACGTGTTGTACTAGTTGCAACCATTATTAATGACGTAGAAAAGGTGGCGATAGGTCCAGGATACAGTGCAAACTAAGGAAGGTTCCAGAACATTGGACACCACCTGCGCCATGATGCTGCTACCCTGGCTCTGCTGCCCCTGACCTTGAACTAGTTGCTTCACCTCCTGATCTTCCTTTTCCGCATCCCTAACACCCAGGATGCCCTGATGAGAAGAGTTACCGGGGGGCTGTGACCGTGACAGGCCCCCTGGTCACCCCTGCCATCCTGGTTCATTAGGTCAGAGGCGGGGCCTCGGAACATGTATTTCTCCCCCTCTCTCTTTTTAAAAGCATAAAAACACAACAGGTGACTTCCATCTTATCTTCAGGGACACTTGGGAAGCAATAGCTTCCTCACTGGTCACTTCAGAGTCCTGCTGGCCTGGCGATTCGGGGGTGGCCCTCGCGCGGGGAAGTTGCTGTGGGTGGTCTTTCTAACTGTGGATGAAGTTTACTCTGACATCTGTGCCCACAGTGTCTGGGAAAACCACTTCCCAGTTGAACTGTGAAGCAAAAGGAAGAATGAAGAACTACTTGGTACATCTTCATCCTGGTCACACGGCCCCTCTGCCCACCGTTGGGACGGATGAGATAGGAAGGCGGGGTAAAGGGCGTTGGCCCAGCTGTGAAACAGGGGGCCTGGAGCTTTGTAAATGCCGTCTGTTAACCCGCGGGGGGGGGGGGGGGATGCCCTTCAACATGGGGTTCTCGTGGCCAAGTCTCACATGCGCAAAGGGCCTGGTGCTGCAAGGGTCAGAGCCCATTTCATCTGGCCAGGCATCTCCAGGCCACTCTGGAGGCCAGCACATAGTGGGACTGCATTTTCCATGAGGCTGGTTCTCTGGGCCTGTGGTGAAGGCTCCAGAACTTCAGCTGATGGGTAGGGGCTGCAGAGGAGGAAAATAAGAGTGTGTGTGAGATGGCGCAGGCCCGAGGCAGACGCAGGTACCTTGGCCACAGCTGACCTCCACACTACCCAATATGCCGGCGCTGGGGTTGAGGCCAGATCTCAGCTGGCCAGGCCGTGCTCTGGCCCAGAGCTCTGGTTTTCAGATTTAGAACCAAACAACACTGGTGCCCACACAAGCCAGGTGCTGCTGTGCCAGGTGCTGGAGTGGAACTCGGAGTGGGGTCCCCAGAGCACAGCGTCGCCTTGCCTGGGAGCTCGTTAGGAATGCAGATGCTTGCGTGCACCACCCTGTGGGGTCGGAAACTTGGGCTCAACATGCCTGGTGGGGGTGGGGGGATGTTGGTGCTTTTCCAGTGTGAGATCCACTGGTGGTCTTGCCTCGTCTGCTCTTCCCCGCGGCCTGGATCATTCCAGTGGGCCTTTGACAGGCACGGTTTAGGGAGGTTTATTTCCTCATCTGAGTCCACTCAGAGCTTCTGTCCAGGTCTTGCTGGTGTTCTGGGCAATAGGGAGCTCCCTCCCCACCCTCCTCAACGAGAGAGAGAAAGGTAACATGAGAGGAGGCCCCACGAGGGCCGAGGGCCGGCCCAGATGCCCCAGGAGCCTTCCTTGGGCGGGATCGGCTCCTGCAGCCGTCTCCTTGCTGAGCTGGCCTGCATTCTCCCTCTTGCTCTTTGCCTCCCTTGCTGTGGAGCCATGAGGCCGGCCGCCCAGGGCAGTCTCAGCAGAGCTCATCTGGAGGGTGTTTTGTATAACTCAATCCATTTTCTTACTGACGTCAGTTATGAAATCAGAGATATGTTCCCACGGGGAGCAAAAATGCAAAGACAACAAGGCTGCAGACTCTGGGCGGGCAGGCCTAGCCGCCCCTCCCGCCCAGCGCCTTATGTGCGTGCTACAGGATTTGGACCTGCGTGTGGCACAGGTGTCACCTCCATCATGCAGGAGGATAAGCCTAAGTCCCCAGGCTGCGGGCTCCGCTCTCCCAGAGCCCCAGCACCTCTGGGTGGCCCGCCCGGCAGGACCCTTTGGCCACAGGAGCTTGTTTGAAAGCCCGGGACCCTGGCTCTGCTCTCAAGAGCCCCTAGAACTTGATCAGCTCCTCTCTGTCTCGTTTTTGAGAGTTTTAAATTATATATACACTAGAGGCCCGATGCACGAAATTCGTGCAGGAGTAGGCTTTCCTTCCCCCGGCTGCCAGCGCCGGCTTCCCTCTGGCACCCGGGACCCGGGCTTCGCTCACAGCAGCCCCGGCTTTGTCTGGAAGGTCGTCCATTATGAAGGTCGCCCTTTGCTCTTTAACTTCCACTCCATCCTGACCTGTAAGTCCAGCCTCCTTTGAGGGGAAGCAGCGGTGTGGGGGCAGGTGGTTGGTCTCCTTCCTTTGCAGGGGATCCTCGGTTTGGGAGGGGCTGCATCCTTAGCACCCCAACCTCGGCAAAACCCAGGTGTCGTCTTGGGAGGTTCCAGTGGGGTGGCCATATTCAGCAAAATAACCTATGGGGTGGCTAGCTAAATTTGAATTTCAGATCACCTGCCCGATCTTCCCTAGTATAGGTCTGTCCCATGCAGTGTCCCCTAGCAAAGTGTGCGTTGTTCATGTGAAATGCAGATTTAACCTGGCGTGCTGCGTTTTATCTGGCAGCCCCACCCCCAGCTCACAAGTAGAAGGGGCAGTAAGGCAGGAATGAGCTTTGGAGGTGAGAGTCCTTGCCATGGCAGCCCGTTGCCAGCTTGAGGGGCTGCAGAAAGACCACTGTCTAGGCGGCCGTCTGGCCTTGTTCAGGGCCAGCTTCCCACGGGCCGCCTCACACCCAGGCAGGGGAGAAGCCACGGGGTCGCAGAGCCTTCCTTGTAACCGTGGACCGAGGCAAGCCTTGGAGTCTCCGCCCAGTGTGGGCCACGCTGGGATGCTGAGTGACACAGCCAGCCACTGCCTTGGCCTGGCCCTCCACGACTGTCCTCTGCTGGCAGCCAGTTGGCTGATCCTGGGGTGCTGGTGCAGAGGGTGCTGTGGGCATGGAGGCGCACTGCCTCCTTGGGGAGAAGGTGCGCTCTGCCCAGCACGGGCCATGCCGCCTGAGGGGGAGGAGGGCAGAGAGTGCCCCAAGTCAGGGGTAGCTTCCAGTGTTGATGGCCATGGGCCTACGCCCTACCTAGCTGCCTCGCCCTGTGCCCCAACCCCACCTTTGGGGGTTCAGAAGTCTAACCTCCTCGCCTCAGGGTGGGATGAATTCCGTTCAGCCCCCTACGTTGTCAGGCTGAGGCGGTGTCCAGCTGAGACCACCCCCTCTTGGCTCCCCCATGCCCTCCCTCCCTCCCTGTGCCCCCTCCGCTTACGAAT
This sequence comes from Cnephaeus nilssonii, assembly GCF_951640355.1. NCBI lineage: Eukaryota > Metazoa > Chordata > Mammalia > Chiroptera > Vespertilionidae > Cnephaeus > Cnephaeus nilssonii. The sequence continues at coordinate 31,452,532 of NC_137091.1, forward strand.
CACGTGCACAAGGATGTGGTCTCAGGCTCTGCTCCTAGAAGACACCTGGGGCGGGGCCACTTTAAATGGCCAGGCTGCTTCTGCTGGAGCAGAGGGCTCTCGGGTGCTGGGGCCCTGGCCCCTTCCGGGCTGTCTGCACATCCTCCTCCAAGGTCCAGGTTTGTGTCGTGTGAAGAAGGAGGTGTCTAGAACGCAAGGCCCATTCCCCCTGGGGAGCTTGTAATCTGGTTGAGCAGGGAAGATGCATTCAGGCCCTCTCCTGAGTCCCCCATGGAGTGTGGATGCAGGCCCGATGCTGCGGCTGCTGGGTGGGGAGCCCTGTGGGCTGGAGTGTTCGCCCAGCTGCTACTGAGAAGGGGGTGCCAGCTGGGCTGGGTGTGATTTGAATGGTAGGGGTGGGGATTTTGAGTAAGCACAGGCTGTGTGGACGAGGTCTCAGAGACAGAGAAGCCCATGCGTGGCCAGGACCGGTTCTGACTTGGGGGTGATGGCCGTGCGGAGTGGTGACTAATCAGTGACAGATCATTGGGGACCACGTGTTTGGATTCCACACTTAGTTTGGATTTTGCCTCCAATGCAGGACAGGTAAAGAAAGGAGGTGGCCTAGGTGGGAGAGAGCAGGGCGTAGTGGGGAGTGGGGCAAACTGGATGGGGTGTGCCTACCTAGATGGGCCAACTATTGCTGCACTTCGGTCCATTTTACCGTCTGAAAATAAAGACCCAGGGCGGCTAGATCTTGCACTTTTTAGGAGAAACAAGAGATCTGAACTTTTATGTGAAATCTCTTGAATTTGAAATGTTGGCAGTCAATTCCAGTTTTTTATAAAAATGCTGTATGGGACAAATAAAAACCTGTATATTGGCAAGTTTTAGCCTCTGATTTGTAGTCTCTTAAGCCTCTGCTATAGTAAGTTAGAAGAGTAATGGGACAGGAACCCTCCCCCTTCCCCTCCCCCTCATTCTCACCCAAAGCCCTTACCAGGTAGGTAGAATGTCCCCCTCATTAGTGCTTTGCTAAGGCCTGGTAATAATTCTAATAACACATAGGACAGATGCAGATTGAGGTTGACTTCACATATGGCACCATGCTGAGTCATTTCATTCTCACAATGACACATAATATGAGGAATTTTAGACTCCTATTATAGATAAGGAAACTGAGGGTCAGAGAGGTCCAGAAACTTGCCTCAAGTCACACAGCCATATGTAGAGCAAGAATATGAGCTCAGTTTTCCTGATTTATTTTTCTTTCACTTTTGTTATGGTAAGATATAGATAACAAAAAAACATGCCATTTTAATCACAGTTCAGTGGCCTTAATTACATTCACAGTGTTACACAACCACCACCTCTAGTTTCAAAACTTTTTTTAAAAAAATATATTTTATTGATTTTTCACAGAGAGAAAGGGAGAGGGATAGAGAGCTAGAAACATCGATGAGAGAGATACATCGACCAGCTGCCTCCTGCACACCCCCCACCGGGGATGTGCCCGCAACCAATGTACATGCCCCTGACGGGAATTGAACCCGGGACCCTTCAGTCCGCAGACCGACGCTCTATCCACTGAGCCAAACCGGTTTCGGCTAGTTTCAAAACTTTTACATCACCTCAAACAGAAACTCTGTTTCCATTAAACAACCCCATTTCTCTCTCCCACCAGCCCTGGCAATTACCAATTCTGCTTTCTGTTTTTATGAGTCTAACTATTCTAAATACTTCATGTAAACAGAATAATATAGTTTTTGGCCTTTTGTGACTGGCTTATTTCACTCAGCATAATGTCCTCAAGGTTCATCCATGTTATAGCCTGGGCCAAAATTTTTCCTTTTTTAGGGCTGAATAACATTCCCCGTGTGGCTAGATCCCACTTTGTTAGCTCACGCATGCTTCGGTGGGCACTTGGGTTGTTCCCACCTGTTGGCTGTTGTGAAAAGTGCTGCTAGGAATGTGACCAAGATCTCTTCAAGTCCCTCCTTTTGGTTCTTTTGGGGACATCAGGCCGGCCAAGTTCAAGCCTTAAGGTCTTGAAGCACTAAGGTCCCCGTGCAGTTAAAGGTGTCCCGCCGAGTGCTCTCCCAGACTCCTCTCGGATACCGCTGGCCGTAGGGAAGTTAGTCTCCTCCGTGCTGTTTGCAGCCCAGATCTGTGTCCCTGAAGCTGCCGCTCACCGGGATGCGCTTCTGCGTTCTTCTTCACTGCGTCCCTCCGGTCTTCTCTGGGGGGCCTTCGGCCCATGTGGAGGTGGAGCGCTCCAGTTTTACTCTTGACTCTGTGCTCCTGACTGTGTACCACCGACTCCTGGCCTCCCGTCTCCCTCCCCAACTTCTAAGGGAGAGGACAAAAAGCAAGTGCGGGAAGCAGGATGGACGTGTCCTTAAAAATAACCATGAGTGATATAAGTTGTAAAAACGCACCACAGTGAGTCTGTTAACCGCACTGCGTTGTCCCAAGATAGGAGGACCATCGGGGTCTCTGTCCACCGTGTAAGGTGCCCGTCCTCCATCACTGCCTTGGGGAGCTCACCCTTTCTCCTCTGTCTCCACAGGGACCTACCAGGGCCAGTGGGTCGGCGGCATGCGCCAAGGCTATGGTGTGCGGCAGAGTGTCCCCTACGGCATGGCGGCGGTCATCCGCTCGCCCCTGAGGACATCCATCAACTCCCTGCGCAGTGAGCACACCAACGGCGCGGCGCTGCACCCGGACGCCTCCCCAGCGGTGGCCGGCTCCCCGGCCGTGTCCCGAGGGGGCTTCGTGCTCGTGGCCCACAGCGACTCGGAGATCCTCAAGAGCAAGAAGAAGGGGCTGTTCCGGCGCTCGCTGCTGAGCGGGCTGAAGCTGCGCAAGTCGGAGTCCAAGAGCAGCCTGGCCAGCCAGCGTAGCAAGCAGAGCTCGTTCCGCAGCGAGGCGGGCATGAGCACGGTCAGCTCCACGGCCAGCGACATCCACTCCACCATCAGCCTGGGCGAGGGCGAGGCCGAGCTGTCGGTCATCGAGGACGACATCGACGCCACCACCACCGAGACCTACGTGGGCGAGTGGAAGAATGACAAGCGGGCGGGCTTCGGCGTGAGCCAGCGCTCCGACGGGCTCAAGTACGAGGGCGAGTGGGCCAGCAACCGGCGGCACGGCTACGGCTGCATGACCTTCCCCGACGGCACCAAAGAGGAGGGCAAGTACAAGCAGAACATCCTCGTGAGCGGCAAGCGCAAGAACCTCATCCCGCTGCGTGCCAGCAAGATCCGGGAGAAGGTGGACCGGGCTGTGGAAGCGGCTGAGCGGGCTGCCACCATTGCCAAGCAGAAGGCGGAGATTGCAGCCTCCAGGTAGGACGGTGAGGGGGTGGCATGGGCAGCAGGGTGGTTCTGAGTTGCCAGCTGGGCCGGGTCTGACCAGTCATGCTGCCCGGTTAGAAGCCTACACTGGCATTTCTCAAAGTATGCCCCTGGGAACCCTGGGGTTCCTCAGAGGTTCTCAGAGGTGAGGCAAGGAAATGGTTGATCTGAGAGGTTCTCGGTCATATTGCCCCTCCTTAAACAGAGCAGTATCTCCTTTGTCTATGTCATATGCCGGTGTTGAATGTAAAATGTTGATGGATGCAGACGGTGGGCCATTCTGCTGGTAAGATGCGTAAGATGGTGCCGGCTAAGAGAAAGGTGCAATGCCACCGTGGCCGCATTCCCAGCTGGGCATGGAGTGCCCAGCATTGCTGGGACGTGGGAGGAGGGTGAAAGCTGCCCTGGCCATCTGGCCTCCAGCCCAGACTGTCCCTGGGCCCTGGGAGACAGCACCAACTGGACAGATCGGCCGTAGGCGCCCGGCGAGACTTGGTGCTGCGGGCCAGCAGCTGTTCTGAATGGGGTTCAGGACTTTGGGTTTGGGGTCGGCAGGGCGGGTGGACCTTAAGCAGTGGGTCTGGAGTTGATGTGGGTGGGCACCATGTTGGATTTTGCGGTGTCTTTGGTATTGGTGCAGGGGTGGGGGCTTCAGAGCTGGAAGAGTGGGTGCCGAGGGAGGGTCTCCCTGGGAGCTGCAGAGGTAAGCGTGTAAGCCCGGATGTGGTCCCGGTGAGGCTGTGGGAGGCTGTGGGCAGCAGGAACATGGCAGGTGCCTGCCGCAGGTTGAAGGAAGCTTCCCTGTTGAAACCCAGGGCCCCAGGTCGCCACACTCCTGGCTTCGAAAGGAACAGTCCCTGACGGAGTTAGCAAGGAGCTTTCACCATCCGTTTGCTTTCCTGGGTCAGGGCAGGGCCCTTGGGTGCCCTGAGAGTCCTGGGCGTTGGGACAGGGGTCTGGGACTGCTTTTGGTCCCTCAGGGTGCCCAGACAGGAGGCTTCTAGGAGCGGCGTCTTTCTGGATGATTCTGTGTTCCCAGCCAGGGCCAGCCTAGACTTACTCCAGGAAAGCGCCTGGCTCAGGATGCTCAGACCTTCCCAACCTCGTCACTTAATTAAAACGTTAGCTCATTTGGTTCTGGTTTTCGGTGACCTTTGGTCCACAGTGGAAGAACAAAAATGTGGTTGGCAGAGTACCTGCCACTCACAGCCTCCGAGGCTTCAGAGGCAGACGAAATCCATTCCAAGAGGCCGAAAGAAAAACGGCATTACTCCCTGGACACGGAGGTCAGAATTGCTCTGTGCACCCCTCGACTCCCCCAGACATGGTCGGGCAACAGAAATAAATAGGAGCGGCATTTATGACTACTCACCTGGTATTTTAGGATCAGTTTAGGTTCAATCGTTACTTTTCCCATTATAAGTGTAGCCCGTGCCCCATACAGGAAAATTGGAAAATAGAGTGGAAAAGGAGAAAAACGACATCAGGTCTGGTCTGCTATGTCACTAGAGACTCTGGTTGGCATTTTGCCCTGTTTCTTTCCTTTCAGCGTTTATCTTTTTACCATTCGTATTATGTTTGTTTTGTTGACCTCAGTGGACAAGAAGCAGTTACAGGGCAGGCCCCAGGATTGTCCAAGATTTGGGGTGCTCGTGCCCGCTCCCGTCTGGCTGCAGGTTAGCTCGCGGCCAAGGGCCTGGGAGGCAGAAGCGCAGCATTCAGTGGACACGGAACTGGTTTAATTTTAGAGTCTGATGACCCGGCGAACTTCTTAGGAGTGACGAATTCTCTGAAAAAATCCCCCAGAAATGGGGATAGGGGGGTGCTGGTTCCATTAAGGAAACGAAGGACGGGAGGAGCAACATACACAGCCCTCCCGTGTGGAGCCCGGTGTGCTCCTCGAAACCTCCCCCCCCCACCCCCCACCCCCCCCCGTCCTGAGCCATGCCAGGCCTCCCCTCCCTGCAGCTCCCGGCCTTGCAGGGAAGGGGGCATGTCTGCACATCCACGCGTGTGACCTGGTCGTGCTGCTCCTGGTGCCCAGGTTGCTCCTTGGAGGCCGGAAGTGACAGTGTCCTTGGTTGCCACGATGGGCATGAGACTGAGGCTCGTTCCAGGCTGCGGGTGGAGTTGCTCGTCCTGCATTTTCTCAATGAGCTTAGATTTGGAAAAAAAAGGAGGGAACAGAGGCTGCGTCCTCGAGAACAAAGCAGCAGATGGACGGCTGGGTCAGTGCCCCCAAGGCCCAGGCCCACCCTCCACTGGAGGGTGAAAGTGGCACGGCGGCCCCGTGGGGCTGCGCCGTGGCTGGCCCCGGGTGGACTCTGGTCACTGTCATCGCCAAAGAAAGAGACCGCCAGGCAACAAGGGAGCGGTGGCCGGCTGGGCGTGGGTTACTGAGCTGAATCAGAGAGACACGGTTTGGTGTGTCCTCCTCAGAGCGCCTGGGGCAGCTGCTGCTAGGAGGGGGACACAGGCTTTCTTGTGAAATGGGGGTCTCACCGAGTTTGAGTGCTGAGAGGTGGTCCCATTCCCTCCATTTCAGAGAGGCCCACGGTGGCTAAGGGCCGGGGACTGGCCACACAGCTAAGGGGGAGCTGGGATTCCTCCTGGGACAGGGTCTGCAGCAGGTTCCCAAGCCTCGCCGCCCCTGCCCCTTGTGTGCTGGAACTGCCTGCGGTGCGCAGACACATGCTGGCCGCCCCGAGATGCTGAGTGCCCGGGCTGCGGAGCCCTTCGCGTCTCTAGGTGATTCCCAGGCGGGCTCAGCACCCTCCGAAGGCGTGTAAGATGCAAATGGCTGGGCCCTACCTCCAGAGCTTCTGATTCGGCAGGTGGGTACCTAAGAACCTGCATTCCTGAGGAGCCCCCAGGATGCTGCCCCTAGAACCACGGCTCTCCTCTCTCACGGGAGGCCACCGCGGAGAGGAGACGCTCACAGCTGTGCCTGCGGCAGAGGCAGAAGGTGGAGGGTGCCCTGACAGGGTCTTCGGTGTGAGAGGAGAGGGAGGGGCAGGTGTACCAGGCGGGTTGATCTGGATGAGTTGAGATCAGAGCAGAAGGCGCCGCCGTCCTTCACCTGTGACTTCCTCCTCTGGGGTCCTCTTCCCCAAATTGTGAACCCCCATCAGAGATGGGCTGTGTTGTACTCCATTCTGCCCTGCCACCCAGCCAAGTTAAGTCCCAGCCAAGTGGGAAACTCAGGGGCACACTCAGCTAACTGCTGTAAGCTGCCTGTATTCGGATGGACCGCAGGTAAAGACCTCTCTTGCCTTCATGCACTCGGGACACTTTTATGAAGTATCTTCTACCCAGATAGCAAATAGTCACCTTTGCACCTGCTGCTTCTCACCCCTTGCCTCACCCGTGGCAGACATAACTAGTCGATCACAGTGCTCCTAGGTGCTGGGCTGGAAGATGAAACCTAATGGCCATCAGCTGTTGCTCAGCAGAGGTCCTGGTCCAGCCTGTGGTCTGGTTGGGAATCAAAATATAAACTAGAGATGCAAGAGGCATGGAGAACACCTGGTGCAGAGGTTCTCACACTTTACCTTTTCGTCACAGAGCCCTTTGTCGTGCAAACCCTTACAGCTCCCCCAGGTATAAAACAGATGAAGGTACTGTTCAGAGTCAAGCTGGGGGCCAGTCAGGGCACACGGTGGCCTGTTTGTCTCTCTCTTTCCTACCTCCGTGTGGTGGCCCCAGGACGTCCAGCAGTGTCCTGGGTTTGATGGTTCATGCTTGAGCAGGTTGTCTGACACTGCACCCAGTGCCGAGGGAGAGAGTGCTGGGATCGGCTAGCTATGTCTGCCCAGAGCCAGGCAGGGAGGGTGCTGGCTGCTGTGAAACCCAGGATCTCCTGGACCCTACAGACCCTGGGAGAGTTACTTGGGAATCTGGTGGTGTTCCTTTAGCTGGGACCCCCTCTCTCTGCCTCCTCTGTGATTTATCTCAAACGTTACTGTGAAGAGAGGTCAGAGGGTTTTGCTGAGTGGTAAAGAGCTGAGGGGAGGAGGTGTTTATTATCATGTACTGACTCCATTCTATTGGAACATGAACTCCCCAGGCCAGGGAGTCACTGTTGAGTCACTGGAGCCTGGGACGCTATGTGGCTTAGCAGCATAGCGTCTGTGTAATAGTTTGGAATGAATGAATGTATAACTGCTTCGGCCCCACTTTCATTGTCAAGGACAAAGGCTACTTCCTTTGGTTCTGGGGACCCGGAGGTATGGCAGTGCCATGGCCACCTTGGGGCACGGGATGACTGGGTCAAGCTCATAGGGAGCAGCGGTTGCCATAGCTGAGTGATCACTCCTTTCCAAGGGGACCCTGGGGTCCCGCTTGCCCCTTGGTGCCCACAGATTCTCGAGGTGCGAGGTGGACCCTCCTGGGTCCAGCAAGGCAGCACCTTCTGTCAAAGTTCATGGGAGAGAGAACTGTTTGCTCCTGAGGTTTAGGTCAGTGTCGTAGTGCCTGGGCCCCGACATCCCACAGAGGTGCTCTGTGGCCGTGGGCGGGTCACCGATTCTGCAGAGGGTGGTGCAGGTCAATTGCCCCTGGGGTCCCGTGTTGTGGGGATCACACCAGACGGTGTGTGTGTGTCCTGTGTAGCACTCACCCAGGCAGGGGGGTGTTTATGAAGGTGAGGATGAGAGCTCACTGTGTGCAACACTCCTGCTCACCACCACCCCCGCCCCCAGAGACCCTGCAGGCGACCAGGTTGGCTCCTGAACTTGCTCTTTGGGTTGATTGTGTGGCTGGAGTGGTGGGGGACAGATCTCTAGAACACGCGGGGCAGGATGATGCTCCAAACCCTCTGCATCTCCGCCCCCCCACTTCTTGGCCTGGCTTCCCCCTGGCGCTCAACCCGCAGCCTAGAGCTTGGAGCCAGCTCAGCTTCCTGGGAGTGACCGTTCGCTGTGCTTGGGGGTGAGGAGGAGGCAGACACGGACAGCTGTGCTTTTCGAGGAGCTCTTGTTACCCTGGGAGCAGCGCAGATGAACATGGGTGTGTGGGCAGGAGGCAGGGCTGGGCTGAGAGGCCTCGGGTGCAGAGGGCATCTGTCTGTCCTGGTGGAGGCGGGAGCCTTCCCGGAGATGGTTGGCCGGAGGAGGACACCTGCTCCTGTGCATTGAGGTCGCCATGGCAGTTGACAGGGCTGTAGCAACAGGCCCTTGGGCCGGCTCTCAGCTGATGCCTTGTCTTGTGATGCTTTGCTGAGTGAGCAGAATCCCAGGCAGGTGGAGCCAGGAGGGACCTTGATAGGCATTTAGATGGGAAATGACAAATTCTTGGCACATTGGCAGCCGTTCCTCCCTCCTGCAACCGTGGCAGACATGGCTAATTGATCGTTGCACTCAGAACCCTCACGCTAGGCAGGCAGGCCGGCCCTCTGAAGGATGGGGGCCACCTCTGCCAGCAAGGCAGGAAAGTGGGCCCAGTGGGTGTTACGACCTAGAGCTAGACCCCCTGTATTAGAGGGCAGTGCCGAGTCTCAGCCAGGACTAGACCTGGAGACTGCCTTCTGCCCTGCTCCATCTCTCAGCCCCTTCAGACCTGGGCTAAATTCAGGGACCCCCCCCCCCAGTCATAAATATGGGGGTGTTGGCTGACTCTTTAGGAATATTCTCCAATGACAGCGTTGCCACTAGAATGGGAAAGATTTGATGTACACGCCTCAGGTGCGCCCTGCTCAGGGAAGGTCTTCTTGTACAATCTTAAAACAACAAAACAGATTGGAATGAAGTAACTGTGTCCCACCGGGACCTGCTCATCTCCTTACAGGTGTGGATGAAAAGGGGCCACATGCTGACCTGACAAGCTCAGGGGAAGCCTGCGTGGCGGCCTTGCAAACTCAGAGACCTAAAGTCACCACAAAGGATGGTCTGAAATTAAAACTTTTTTAACTAAAAGCAGGTCATGGCAGATAGTCATGTCCCAGGCCGGTATCTTCCCTGACAACGGGCAACCTTTGCCTTAACTGAGTCTATCTATTGCCTTTTTGTGTCTAGATAATACATCATTGGAATGTCAAAGTAATTTTCCTTTTTCCAGACGCCTCAAAGTACAGGCACTGCTCTGCAGAGACCACAAATCCCCCCTCCCCCCCCCCGCATTGTTATTTAGTTAATTGTTGACTGTCAACTATCCTGCATCAACTATATAAAAGAAATATGTCTATCATTTTACTTACTACCCAATCCCAAAGGTTTCCCCACTTTGCTTTCTCCTGCCTCCCCAATCTGTCACAAGTGGATTTCATGCAACCCACTTACACCTTCTCCTTTGATTGTAATGTATAAAATAAGATGCAAAACTGTCATTCTCCGGAGCATTATTTCAGTCCATTAATATTTTGCTTCCCGGCAATTGTTGACAGTTTGGCTCAAATAAACTCACAAAATTTCTCTACAGGTTTGAATGTTTCTTCTGTTGACACAGGAAATTACAGTCTTTTCAACATATAGGCAGATAGGTATGTCATACATTCATGATTCCTTGTATGTAATGGAATTGCACTGTCCGTGGTGTTGTTTTATAACCTGTTTTGCTTTTCTCCTCACTCACATCAAGGACATCTTTACATATCAGCATATCTAGACTTGTATGTTTCTCTAATGGCTACGGAATGCCCCATGTTGGTCCAACCCTTACTCTATTTGTCGATGTTTTGGATGCGTCTGATCTTTCAGTCTTTCAAATAAGGCAGCAGAGACTATCCTTGTCCACCCACCTTGCTGCTGGCGTGGGTATGTTTGCACCGTGGTCTCCCAGAGCAGGCACTGCTGGCTGAGAGGTGGGTGGATTTAAAGTCTGTGGGAGATGCTGCCACATTGCTTGGGGAAAAGGCCACGCCAGTTTACCGTGGCTGGGATGGAGGCCTGCAGGAGGAGGTGGTGGGTGGCCTTGACAATGGCTGTGCCCCCGAGGGGTTTCTCCCTGAGGTGGGCTGCTAATAGCCCCCAAAGAGGTCCATGTCCTACATCCTGGACTCTGTGGCCGTCCCCGTCCATGGCATAAAGGGACTTGGCAGAGTGATTAAATTAAGATTTTGAGGTGAGGGGATTATACAGGATTATCTGGGTGTGGGGGGAGGCAGGTCATTGTAATCACAGGGTCCTTATTAGAGGAAGACAGGAGGGCCAGAGTAGGAAGGAGCTGGAATGATGCAAGTAGAGCTTGGAGTGATGTGGCCACAAGCTAAGAATGCAGGCGGCCCCTAGCAGCTGAGAAACATAAGACACAGATTCTCCCCTGGAGCTTCCAGAAGGAAACAACCCTGCCAACACCTTGATCTCAGCCCCAGTAGGTTCAGTTGGCCCTCTGACCTCCAGAACTGGAAGATGAGCCGAGTGTATTATGATATGAAGCCACTGAGCATGCGGAGACTTGCCACAGCTCCATAGGAATCCATGCACTCCCGTTCTGGCTGAAGACAGGGCATGCCACCGCCGTGTTCCCCTGCCGTCCGCCTAGAATGGGCATGCCCATCGCTTTCCTGCCCCACCAGGTAGCCTGCTTTGCAGCCCTGCTTCCAGATCCTGTGGAATTGGGCCCTCTGTGCAGGGTACATGCAGCTTCCTGCCTCAGGGGGAGGGCCAGCCACATGTCACACGGGTGACAGCCATCTGTTCCAACTCTGCCCTCTGGACATAAAAAAACAAACAAACAGGCAAAAACAGAGAAGCAAAGACTCGGTGGGTGCGAGATCCTGGGAAATGACCAGATGCAGGGCCAGCCGAGGGCTCGGCTGGGGGTGAGAACCTGCTGCCCCGGGGCTGGGCGTGCCCACAAACCTTGGATTCCTTCCCAGAGATCCAGGAACTCGTGACCTTGGGCCTGTGTCTGGCATCTCTATGGTGCTTCTCAGGGGTTGGCAGGTCGGGGGCTTGGGACTTGAGGAGCCGGCTCCTGCCTCCACCTCCACCTCCACCATCTCTGGTCCTCACCCCACTGTGTCTCACCCTTGAGCACGGGGTCGGGGGATGCGGGCTGTCACATGCAATGAGGATCTGGCCCACTTCACTCTGCCACTTGTTAGACAGAATGCACAGAGCCTCTGACTCACCCACAGGCAGCTTTCCCACTTGGCACTTGGAAGCACCTTGGGTGACGTGAGGCAACAGGGAGCCAGCCCTGTGCTGGCTGTGCCCAGGACAACCCTGGGCCAGGGGTCCTGGGGCCCAGACTAGGCCCAGGGGCTGTGGAGCCTTTAATCTGTCCTTCCCTGCGCTCCCTTCTTCCCAAGAGAAGCTGGTGCCTTTTACAAGGCCCCGGAGGGAGGCCCTGGATGAGTCCCCAGACTTGGTGACTGTGGGGATTTTTCCTGTAAGTCGAACTCCAAGCCATCCGGTTGCAGCCGGAGTCCATTTCTTCTCCATCCTTGAGAGAAATGGTAAGCGGTGCTGCTGTTCTTGCCTCTCTGGCCTTAGACAAGGTGCGTCAACTCCCTGGGCCTTCGTTTTCCACTCTGTAAAATGGGGTGAAGATAGTGCATGTCCAGTGGGGTTGTTGTGAAGGGTAACGATATCTCAAGGAAAGATAGGACGCCTGGTTGACTTTCCCGTGACATGTTAGACAGGCAGGGAGACGGGCGTGGAAAGGACTTCCCTGCCTTCGACTCCTTGGCAGTCACCAGGCCTCCGTTTCCCCACCTGAGTGAAACGGCGCCCTCGGTGCCTGGGACAGCCATATCCACACTTGTCAGATCTGAGAAGCTTGCTTCATTCCCTTTAAGTTCACTTCAGTCCCGCGGGGCGCCCGAAGGTGCTGTGGTAGATTTCACCGTTGGCCCTGATTCCTCTTCCTGACGCTGGGCCCACGCCCTTTGCCCTGTGACTTTTCAGCCCGCCCACTCGGGCCTTTGTTCGGTGGAATGGGATGTCAGTGATGATGTTCCACTCGCACGCTGAGGCCCTGGGAGGCTTTGTATTCTTGCATGCTCGCCCCTCTTGTACTTCTGCCAATGTCATGACAACATGCTTTGGGAGCACCCATTACCCCCCCCTAAACCCCACCCCCCACCCCTGCCGTCCCTGAGGATGAGGGGCCCTTGGGATGACTCAGATGCATGAGCATGAAATAAACGATTATTTTAAGCCACTTACTCTTGTTGGGGGGATTGTTACACGGCACTAACGTGGAAATAGCTTACTGATTCAGCTTACTGATTCGGTGGGTAGTTCTTGAAGGAAGAAAGGAGTGTCTTCACTGTGCTCGTCCCCACACACCATGAGCTCCAGCTACACTGGACCATTGTTCCTTTTTGAGACAATCCTGATCATCTCTGTGTGAGTGTCCTGGGGCTGCCATTGCCAAGTGCCATACACTGGGGGCCTAAAACAACAGAAATTTATTCTCTCACAGTCCTGGAGGCCAGAAGTCCAAAATCAAGGTGTTGGTAGAGCTGCTCCCTCTCAAAGCTCTAGGAAGGGATCCTTCCTGCCTCTTCAATCTCTTGGTGGCTGCAGGCATTCCTTGGCTTGTGGCCACATCACTTCCATCTCTACCTGTATTTTCACGTGGCCTCCTCCTCTCTGTGTCTCTGTGTCTTCTCTTATAAGAACGCATCACTGGATTTAGGACTCATCCTAATCTAGTATGACCTTATCTTAATTGTATCTGGAAAGATTTTGTTCCCAATAAGGTCACACTCTGAGGTCCCTGGTGGATGCAAATTTGGGGGTCCATTCAAGCCCACTGTGGGGCACACTGCCCCACAGCCAGGCTGTTCTGGTGGTTGCAAATGCCTTTCTTCCTGTTTCTTCATCTCAACTCTGTAAATCGCAGCTCCTGCCTCTGGAATCAAGCCTGCCCTCCAGAGAGCTTGGATCAGGACTTCCTACTCACCTGGACAGCCCAGATTTAGCTCAAACCCCATCCCCCTACCCCCAAATTTATTTGATTCTCAGGTTCTCGAGTGCTCATGCATGGTGCCTCCAATCTTGTGGGCATTGCACCAGCATTCCCAGGCTTTTTTATGAGCATGAATTTCCCAGGAAAAAGGACCTACACCGGCAGGGATGTATGTGATGGACTTTACAGGTGGTTTGGTGAGATGGAAGGGGTGTTATCTCAGTTACTGAAAGAACCCACCACTGCTTACAGATGTCACTATTCTCAAAATGTCCAGCCACTCCTCCAAGATGAGGTCCAGGCTTTGTTTGTTGTCAGGTCCCCTCCACCACCACCACCCCAGACTTTGCCCTAGATGGCCACTTGCCTCTAAGACCCATTAATGGTCTCTGCCAGGCAGTGGGTCATTCATCCCAGCTCACCCTCTGCCAGCTGCCTCGTGCCCAGAGAAGTCACACCATTGGAGCATTAGAGTTACGGTTCAACCCTACCAGCTTGGAGGCAGGAGGGAGAAACAGAGGCAGGTCTGGCAGGAACAAGATGGGAAATGGGAACCTCTCACTGAGCTTAGTTTCCATTGTGTGAAAGATCTGTGTATTTTGTAAAGCAGAACCCCTACATGTATAACTAGAGGTGATTTTGACCACTTGAGGTTTTCTCCAAACCTATGTCTGTGTAAAATGTGATTTGTCTCTATTAATCAGGACTCAGTTGCAAGTAACAGAATCAGAGCTCAAACTAGGTCAAACAGGGAGGCATCGTATTGGCTCTCATTCTCGCTGGGTCAGGGTTCAGATCGTGTCAGGGCCCTATCTTCCTCTTCCTCTCTCTGTTCTGCTTTCCTCCCTGTGTTAATTTCATCCTCCAGCAGGTGGTCTGTGTATGTGGTAGGAAAGACCAGCAGGGTTGTTCTCACAGAACGCTTACAGCTCTCTATCCTGGGGGCAAGGAAAGTCCGATTCCTCCCAGCACCTGGATAGCACTGACCTGGAAAGGCTGTTGTCTCCGCTGGAGTCTCCTGCCCACTCACTGCCCACGAGGGATGGGATTTTCTGATTGACCAGGCTGAGTCATGTACCCACCACAAATGTGCGGGGGTGATCAGAGGACAGACACCCTGACTGACACCCAATTAGGACACAGAGTCGGGGAGGGTTAGTCCCTAATGGGGGATGCTGGGCAAACAGACTTCAGAAGGGAGCCGTGTAGGGATTCATTTATGCACGTCTACGAGAAAAAATAGAAGTTCCTCCGTTGCTTTTTTTTTAAATAATATATTTTATTGATTTTTTACAGAGAGGAAGAGAGAGGGATAGAGAGTCAGAAACATCAATGATAGAGAAACATCCATCAGCTGCCTCCTGCACAACCCCTACTGGGGATGTGCCCGAAACCAAGGTACATGCCCTTGACCGGAATCGAACCTGGGACCCTTCAGTCCGCAAGCCAATGCTCTATCCACCGAGCCAAACCGGTTTCGGCCGTTGCTTTGTTTTTATTGAGATGAATTCACATACCATAAGAATCACCCTTTTAAAGTGTACCATTTTATTATTTTGGTTTTTTTCTAATTTATTTTTTCCATCACCATTCATCTCCTCTATGCCCTCTTCCACCGCCCCCACCCCTTCCCAGTGTCTACACTGTTGTTCATGTCCATGAGTTCTCTCTTTTTTCTTTTCTAGTCACTTCTCCCCACTCTCTCCTAACAGCCCCCCTCCCACCCCCAATCCACCAGAGCTGTCTGCCTGCTCTCAGTCTATGAGTCTGTCTCTATTTTGCTTGGTAGTTCAATTCAGTGGTTTTTAGTATATTCACAGAGTTGTGCAACCACTATCTACTTTCAGAACATTTTATTCCCTAAAGAAACCCGTTAGCAGTCACTCCTCATCACCCTCCCGCCAGGCCCCTGCAACTACAAACCTACACCCTCTGTGAATTGCCTATGCTAGACATCCTATATAATAAAAGGCTAATATGCAAATAGACCGAACAGCAGAACAACCGAACAATCGGTCACTATGACGTGCACGGACCACCAGGGGGTGTGCACAGACCATGGTGGGCATCGGCCGTGGCGGGATGGTGGAGCAGGTGAGCGGGGTCGCCAGACCAAGGTGGGGCGCCAGTCGCTGTCATCGGGACGAGCCTCTGGTGGTTACTGAAAATTCTTTGCTCCCATGCACCATGGTCCCCCCTGGCGCTCACACTTCCAGCACTGGAGCTGCTGCTCGCTTCAGCGCCATAAGAGGGTGTGAGCAGCGGCTGCCTGCCCTGATCACCCAAGGGCTTCTCCACCTCCCCCTGCTCCTGAGGGGTGATTGGGGCAGCAGCCGCAGCTCTCACCCACTGCTGGCGCCTGCCCCAATTGCTCTGCACCATCAGCGGTGCAAGCGGGGCCGGCGCCATCAGCAGGTGGGAGTGGTGGCGGTGGGAATGGGGCTGCTGGCAGACAGGGGACCAGGGGAGCAGTGGGAGGGGCCGGGCGGAGGTGCAGAGGATGGGCCAAGACCCGCCCCTGTGCCTACCACAGCCTCATGTCCCACAGTTCCTTTCAAGGTGCACGAATTCGTGCACAGGGCCCCTAGTTTCGTATAAGTGGGATCACACAATATGTGCTCATTTGATGCTGACTTTGTTATGTTTTCAAGGTTTACCCATGTTGTGGCATGTGTCAGAGCTTCATCTCTTTTTATGGCTGAGTTATATTCCGTGGAATGGATAGAACACCTTTTCTTTATCCACTCGCCCACTAATGGGCATTCGAGTTGTTTCCACTTTTGTCTATTATGAATAATCCTTCTGTGGACGTTTTTGTGTGGATGTTTTCCGTTCTCTTGGCTATAAACCCGGGAGTGGAATTGCTACTTTTTGAGGTACTGCCACACTGTTTTCCACATCGGCTGCCCTATTTTGTGTTCCTATCAGCAGTGAGGGTGGGTTCCAGTCTGTTCACATTCTCACCAACACTTGTTGTTGTCTGACTTTTTTTTAAAATCCTTACCTGAGGATATGTTTTATTAATTGATTTTAGAGCCCAGCTGGTGTGGCTCAGTGGTTGAGCACTACTTATGAGCCAAGAGGTCGATGCTCAATTCCTAGTCAGGACACATGCCTGGGTTGCAGGCTCCATCCCCAGTAGGGGGTGTGCAGGAGGCAGCTGATCAATGATTCTCTCTCATCATTTATGTTTCTATCTCTCCTTTTCCCTTCCTCTCTGAAATCAATGAAGATTTTTTAAGTTGATTTTAGAGAGAGAGGAAAGGAGAGAGAGAGAGAAACATTGATGTGAGAAAGAAGCATCAGTCAGTTGCCTCCCATACATACCCAGACTGGGATTGAACTCGCAACCTGGGTATGTGCCCTGACTGGGAATTGAACCCACAACCTTTATGATGTACGGTACAACGCTCCAACCAACTGAGCCACCCAGCCAGTTGTCTGACTTTAATTCTAGCCATCCTGGTGGGTGTGCAGTGGCGTCTCCTTGTGGTTTTGATTTTCATTTCCCCAATAGCAAGTGATGTTGAGCATCTTGTGTGTGTGTGTGTGTGTGTGTGTGTGTGTGTACGCACACATGTGCTTATTGGCCACGTGCACCTTCTTTGGAGAACTGTTCACAACTTGGGGTTTTGTGTGTGTGTATTTTAATATATTCATTTATTTATTTACTTATTTTATTTCAGAGAGGAAGGGAGAGGGAGACAGAGATAGAAACATCAATTATGAGAGAGCATCATTGACCAGCTGCCTCCTGCACGCCCTCTACTGGGGATCGAGCCCGCAACCCAGGCATGTGCCCTCAACCGGAATCGAACTGAGGACCCTTCAGTCTGCAGGCCGTCGCTCTATTCACTGAGCCAAACTAGCTAGGGCTGTCTTTTTTTTTTTTTTTTTTTTTTTTTAATCCTTACCCGAGGATATTTTCCCATTGATTTTTAGAGAGAGTGGAAGAGAGAGGGAAGGACAGAGAGAAACATCGCTGTGAGAGAAACACGTTGATTGGTTGCCTCCTGCACTCACCCTGACCAGGGCCCAGGCCGGGAAGGAGCCTGCAACTGATGTACCCGGGACCTTTCAGTCTGCAGGCCGATCCTCTATCCACTGAGCCAAACCAGCTAGGGCCGAAACTTAGGTTTTTAATAAATATTTGTGTCTTCTTCCCTGTCACCTGCATTTGCTCTACACTGACGACCAGACCCGTCCCTCCTGCCCGAAGGTCCCGGTGAGCTCTCTTTAGAGGGGTTAAAAGAGCCCTCCCTGATGTGAGTGCCTCGAGCAAGAGAGACTGATGCTGCTTGGACCCTGACCCCTTCCTGAACCTTGGGATGCCACCGAGGCACCTGGGTGGTCAAAAGAGTGTCAGGGAGGCAAGAGGGTGTCTTTCTCTCTCCCATCTCACCTCGGCCTCTCTGGGCCCCACTCTCTCTTCCCTTGAGCCCCCACTCCCAGCCCTGGGCCCCTGGATGGGGGGAACAGGACTGTAGGTGTTAGAGTCCCAGCTACTCCGGCCTCATCCCCCCACCCCCCATGGTAAATGGATAAGAACACCCCTTCTTGGGACTGGTGAGAGCACAGTACTTATCATGGGGCCTGGCTGGGGCTGAACAGTGCCCCCCCAAATTCACATCCACCCAGAACCTCAGGTGTGGCCTTAGCTGGAAGTAGGGTCTTTGCAGATTTAGTTTAAGATGAGGGCAGACTGGAGTAGGGCGGACCCTAACCCAGTGACAGGTGTCCTCCTAAGAAGGCCATGTGGAGAGGCAGATGGGAGGGATGTGGCCACAAACCAAGGGGCACCTAGAATCCCCCAGGCACTGGAAGAGGCACTGGAAGAGTCTGCAGGCCGTCGCTCTATTCACTGAGCCAAACTAGCTAGGGAGGACCCTCCTCTAGAGCCTCAGTGGGGAGTGTGGCCCTGCCCACACCTGGGTTTCAGACTCCTGGCCTCCAGGACTGCGTGCCAGTTGGTAGCAGTGGCCCCGGGAAACGACGCAGGCAGTGCCCAGACACGGGCCTGTTCCTGTCATGCCCCTTCGCTGCTGTTGCTCTGTGCTCTTTACCGCGTCTCTGGAGCTACACGGGGAGTATCACACCTTCACAGGGACCAGGCCCACACTGCACCGCTCCCTTCTGACTCCGGCAGATTCATCACTTGCTATTTCGAAAACGGCCTTGAGTAGGAATGTACTCGGGGCAACAAGGAAACTTCAGGCAAAACCAGGCTCCGTTCCTCTGCACCCCCTGGTTGCTGGGTCCAGCATGACTGTGCGGGGCTGGCTCTCGGCCCACCAGTCCAGTCCCCTTCTCCCCGGCGCACAGCTGGATGGCGTCTCTGGCCTCCCCGAGGGTGAGGTGGCCCTGTGCTCTGTGACCTTCCCCTCTGGCTTCTCGGCTTCGTGGCGCCTTGGAAGCCAGTGTTGAGTATCAAAGACACCTGGGTCCTGAGTCGCCACCTGTAGGAGAGCCACGGCCAATGAGGAACATTAAGTTTTTTTTTAAATTGTGGTAAAATACACATAACATAAACTTCACCATCTTAACTATTTTTAAGTGTACAGTTCAGTGGTATTAAACACATTCACAACCTTGTGCAGCCATCACTACCATCCGTCCACAGCACTTCTGTTTCCCGAACGGAAACTCGGTTCCCATCGAACACTAACTCTGCCTTCCCTCACCAGCCCCTGGCAGCCATCTCTGTGAATCGGACTGCGCCAGGTACCTCCTATGAGCGGAATCATACAGTATTTGACTTTTGTGACGGGCTTATCTCACTTAGCATACTGTCCTCAAGGTTCATCTATGTTAGGGCAAGTGTCAATGTTATTCCTTATTTTATAAAGTTTTTTAAATTGATTTTTAGAGAGAATGGAAGGGAGAGGGAGAGAGAGAGAGAGATAGAAACAACTATTTGAGGGCGAGACATCAATCAGCTGCCTCTGGCATGCCCCTTACTGGGGATTGAGCCCAAAACCCAGGCACGTGCCCTGACAGGGAATTGAACCTGCAACCTTTTGGTGCTTGGGCTGATGCCCAACCAACTGAGCCATACTGGCCAGGGCTGCTTCATTCCTTTTTAACATTAGAGAATCATTGTCTGGAGATACAGCCGTTTGTTTATCCATTCACCCATCGACAGACACTCAGTTTACTTACATCTTTTGGCTATTGTGAATAATGCTGCTGTGAACATGGGTGTGCCGTTTACTTTATTTTATTTTTACTCTGTATTATGGAAATTTTCAAACATGTACAAAAGTGGAGAGAGGAGTCTAATAATGAACACCATGGGCCACTCACCTGGCTTGAACCATTAGGAGCTCATGACTCATCTTTTTTTTTTTTTTTTACCCTCCCACCCTCCCCCAAGGTTACTTTCAAAGCAAATTTCAGGCATCATACCATTCCATTGATAATAGGTAAAAAATAATTTAGAAATAGCCCAGTCAGCGTAGCTCAGTGGCTGAGAATCGACCCATGAACCAGGTCACAGTTTGATTCTCAGTTGCAGGCTCAATCCCCAGTAGGGGGCATGCAGGAGGCAGCCAATCAATGATTCTCATCATTGATGTTTCTATCTCTCTCTCCCCCTCTCCCTTCCCATCTGAAAGCAATAAAAAAATATTTTTAAAAAATTTAGAAATAAAAACATGACATTGATAGCATCTCACCTAAAAAATAACGCAATACCTAATATCATTAAAAATCCTGCCACCCTTCTCATTCTCATCCTGCTGGCTGCCTCATGTTTAATTATTTCTTTAAATCAGGGTTAACATAAGATCTACACTGAGTGGCCAGATTATTAAGATCTCTGAACGCATAATAATCTGGCCACTCAGTGTATATCCTATATAATAAAAGGCTAATATGCAAATTGTCCCCTCAACCAGGAGTTCGACCAGCAGGAAGGCTGGCCAACCGCCCATGTCTCCTCCCCTGGCCAGGCTGGCTGGACCCACCCATGCACGAATTCATGCACCAGGCCTCTAATTACACACACACACACACACACACACACACACACACACACACACGCACTGAGTGGGCAGATTATTATGCGTTCAGAGATCATAATAATCTGGCCACTCAGTGTATATGTTGTCATTGGTTGATGTGCCTCTTAGATCTATTTTAAGCTCTAGGTTCCCTCCCTGCCTTTTTTCCTTGCAATTTTTTGTTGAGACAACCAGTTTGTTTGTCCAATAGAATTGTGCAGTCTGGGTTTTGCTGAGTGCCTTTGGCGTGTGTAATACGTTCCTCTGTGGATTTCCTGAAAGTGGCCGTTAGACCAAGAGGCTTGATCAGATTTGGTGTTTGCTTATTTGTTTCTACAAGAACATCTCCTAGATGTGCTGAGTAACTCCGAAGACATTGGGCCCAGGAGGCCTCTTTGTGAGGCCAGCAGTCAGTTGTGGTCATTGTGTGGTTCCTGTTTCAGGAACACCTGGATTTGACTTTACATGAACAAGAAATAAATGTCTGTTTCATCTGAGCCATTGTCTGTCGTTGGGCCTATTTGTTACAGCCGTTAGCCCAGCCTGACTGATACGCTGACTACTTAGAGTAACGTCTGTCCTGCAGCAGCAGGTGTGGGGGCTTCCTGCTCCCAGCCCTTGGGGAGGCTGATGGTCCCTCAGAGCACCAGAGAGTGAAGGCCCCGCCCTGTGCTGGCTCATCTCCAGGCAAGCATGGCTCCTGGTCCCTCTGTGCTATTTGGATGGGAGCTAGGCCCACCCAGCCCTGCAGGTCAGCAAAGCAAGATTGCCCTGGCATGAGTGCCATGCAGTAGCCCAGAGAGGCAGCTGGTGGGTAAGAGAGATGTGGCATGCTGGTGGGTGGGACCCCTGTACTCTGAGAACTCTGAAATAAGACTCCCCTTCCCTTCCCGCCCCCCGCGAGGGGAGGGGGCCTTTCCTCACTATTCTTTCAGGATGGCCTCTGGGCCCCATTTGTCTCTCCCTCAGCCTGTTTTCAATGTTACTATTTTCTTCCTCTTTTTATTAAAGAGTCTGGTAAAAATGCAGCCTCCAGGTCCCACCACCCAGAGCCACTGTTAGGTTTCCCCTCGCATGTGAAAGTGCGAGTGTAAGATGAGACTATCTTTGCAAAAAAGAGAAAAGACTAAAAGTATATATTTATGAATATTTAGATGTATGAATTTTGGCCCTGTGGCTTAATCCCTGTCATGTTCCCAAGCCCTTTGCTTTCCCTGTGACTGGAACAACACTGGGCCCCCAGTGGGTGCCAAGACGTGCTGGGCTGACAGCTTAGAGCGTAGTGGTGTTGCAGGGTGGGGTCCCTGCAGCAGGACCATGTGTCCCGGTCTCCTCCCCTATCCGCATAGCACAGGTAGGGCCCCCGGAGGTCCCCAGGGAGGGCTCGGAACTTCAGCCACAAGCCCCCTTGAGCTGGCACCCCTGTGACCTCTGGTGCCACCCCTTGATGAAGCTTTGAGGTGAGATCTGCAGGCCTGCTCTTCTCAAAGGGAAGGAGCTGGCTGGTGGTCTTTGGGGATAAGGGAATTGTGGGAGCAAAGAGGAGATCTGGCAGTCGGGTCCAACCCCATGGAGGCACTTCCTGTACTCCCAGGCTTGGTTGTCAGACTGGCCTCCCGATGCCCCTGGGGGTCCAGAAGGACTGGCCAGGATGCTGTTAGGGTGGAACCAACTGTGGTGGCCAATCTCAGGGGTCTGGGATCCAGCTCCGTGGAGATCTCCACTGGTGCAGAGAAGGGAGAACAGAAATAGGGCCTGGGGACCTGTGCTCCACAGCGCCCTCCGCTGGGAGCGCTCACAGCTGCCCGTCTTCAGTGCTTATGTCCAGTCATCTCTGCAGTGGACAGATGGGCCGGGTGGATCAGCTGCTGTAAGAGCAGGAATCTGATCTCTCTGTTCCAGTCCTTCAGATCTTCTGAGATAAAGGCCGGATTCCCAGCCAGATGACCGGCTTCCTTGTTTTCTGCCCTTGTATCCCACCACCCCTGGTCACAGTCCGGCACTGCCGCCCCACTCTTTGCACACGCTGTTCCCTCTGCTTGGAATGGCTCCCTTCAGCTTAGTCGATGAGCTCCTATGCATCCTTCAAGACCCAGTTTAAAACCCACCTCTCTGAGCTCACCCCCTAACCCAAGAGGGAGTCAGTTGGTCCTTTTTTGTGATCTCAAAGCACTTTCTTTCCCCTCTGTGTTGGCATCTACTTGTGGTGCAGGAGTTTTTATTTATTTGTTGGGATTCTATGAGCTCCCTGGAGTCAGGACAGTTTCCTGAAGTCAGAACAGTTTCCTTCTCAGTGCCCTGCAGGTATAGGAGCGAGGAGGAGCAGAGGGCATCTTCCTAATACAGATGATCACGTCTGAGTAGTAAGCGGTGTGGGCTGTAGGGTCAGACCAGCCTTCACTGCTCTGGGCCTCGGTTTCCCCATCTGTACATCAGGCATGATGACAGACCTCACTCCTGGGGCAGCTGGAAATGGAATGGGAGGTTGCCTGTGGAATGCTCAGCCTGTCCCTGCCACCAGGAAGCCCTCAGGGATTGTAACAAACAGCATTGGCTTTTTCACCTTGAGATTCTGGGAACCAGCAACAAACTCACTAACCAATCATTTAACCACGGCGCGGAGGGAGGGGAGGGGGGCTCTACAGCTGGGCTCTGAATCCCGTCCCGCACACATAGATCCAGTTCCGAGAGTTCACCGAACTGTGAGCACCCAAGCCTGGGGTGACCACACACATGTGCACTGGCCACCTGGCGGGTCACCTGCCGACCAGGACTCCTGATAAAGCCCCTCCTTCCCCACCCCCACCCCCACCCCCACCCCCATTTGGTTCTGGGAAAATATTGTCCCACAGTTGAGCCTCTCTTTGTTGCCAAATACCCAAAGGGTGTGACCCAGCTTACCTTAGCCGAGGGCTGAGTGGCTCTGTGGGGCGGGAAAGGGCCTCCTCGAGGCTCTGCTCTGGTTCTCCCTGAAGCTCCTTCGATTCGTACGCTGAGGGGGCGGAGTCACCTCCGCCTGGGTGCTCACAGTTCGGGAAGTCTCAGAACTGGATCTGTGGGGGGGGGGGGGGGGGGGCAGGACTCAGAGCCCAGCTGGAGAGCCCCCTCCTGGCAGTTAAATTATTGGCTAATGAGTTTGTTGCTGGTTCCCAGAATCTCAAGGTGAAAATACCAGTGCTGATGGTTACAATCCCTGAAGACTTTCTCAGCCCCTTCCCCCCCCCTCCACCTCCCGCCAGAGCAGTGAGCTTCCTAGGAGCGTGGCCACCTCCTGGTCATGAGGAGACTGCCACACGGGCCCCCGTGACCCCACCCAGCTCAGCCCCCTGACGGAGCAGTGTCTCCCCGAGCCTCAGTTTCCCTGTCCATAGAACAGGAATTTTTCAGTTTTACCTTCCATGTCCTGTTTTCCCTAAGAATCACAACTGTCCCCAGGGGTGTCTGTCATTCAGAGTATTTAACGGCCGATGTGCACAGCACCCGCCGGTGTCCCGGCCCTGCCCAGAGAACAGTGTAGCTGTCCCAGGCCCACACTTCCCGCCTCAAAGGGGGCCTGGGTGAAGTGAGGTGAGGGACGTGTACACACACACCTGCCACCAGCGCACACTCGGGAGTGCCCACTGCCGCTCCGCCGCCACGCACTCCCTGCCCCGCCACCTCTGCCCCCATGATGGGCCCCCTGACCACCTCCCCTCCAGCCTCCGCAAAGCGGCCCCGGGTGAGGCTGCCGAGGGTGGGGTCACTGCTCGATAGCCCACCCCCAACAGAAACCTGTACCCACTAAGAGGGGCTCACACCCCACCCCTGGGAACCTCTGCTTTTCGTCTTCTGGACCTTTCATAGGAGCGCGGCCGCACAGTGTCTGTTCTGTCCTTCTATGTCTGCTGCTCTTCCCAGCATCGTGTCCTCGGGGTTCATCCGCGTGGCAGCAGGTGTGAGACCTTAAGCAACTGTGATTTGGGGTCTTGTCAGTCTGACCTCCTTCCTAATGCACCACTTGCTGCAGGCTGAATGGTGACCTCCCAGTTCAAAGGTGAAGCCCTGATCCTCAAAGTCACTCTTGGGAGATGGGGCGTTTAGGAGGTAATTGAGTGAGGTCGTGAGGTGGGCCCTGACTCGGAAGCTGGTGTCCTTGTAAGAAGAGGAAAGAACTAGAAGTGAACGTGACTTCCGAGGTCACGGCCACGCCGCGGCCAGGCAGCGTGTGACGCCCAGACCTAGCGCATCCAGGTGGAGAACTCTGTGCTCTACCTTCCGGGGAGACCCGGGAGCTTTGGGACCAGATGCCCCCTCTGTGTCTGTCTGTCTCTGACTCCAGCTCGCTTTGTCTCTGCCCATATCTCTGTCTGTGTCTCTCTGTCCCCCCTTTCCCCCATCCCTCTCTCTCTCTCTACCTTGTGCATCTGACACAGACCTAGGGGACAACTGGCAAGGGAGGATAGCGAAGGAAAAGGGGGGCTTCCAGATGCCCCACGTGTGGGCATGGGCAGGCCGAGAGGTGGGGTGCAGGGCCATGCTCCCACCGTGGAGGCAGCCGGACAAGCCAGCTTCACTTCCTGACCATCCCCCTTCTCCAGGCTGCCTGCTTGGGGCCTGATGCAGGGTTATAGGAGGGCCTGAGCCTCACCAGTCACGCTGCAGGAGCGCTGCTGACTGCCCCCCTCCCCTCCCCACCCTGCAGGCGCGGGTCCCTCCCTTTCTGACTGAGGCTCCCCGCTTATTTACCCAGCAGGAGGTGAGACTGGCTGGTGCCCGTGGGTTAAGTGTCTGAACTGGGCGTGATAACCTCGGTTATCAGTTATTGGTTATCACTGGCGCTGGCCAAGGTGCTGGGCGGGAACACCCAGCCCAGGCCTGGTTCTGGGTTAGACTGGATGTGGAGCAGTTTGGGGGGATGGCTGCCGCGTCTCTGATGGGTCGTCTGCCTAGGGCTCTGGGTTGAGAAGGGTTCTGAGGCCAGTCTGGGTCAGTGCCTGTCGTGGGCACGCAGAAAGGAGCCCCCGAGAGCAGCTCGGGGCTCAGCACCTCGCTGTCCCTGAGGAGGGGCCCGAGCCGAACTTCTCTAGAGCACGCTGCTCCCCCTCCTTGGCCCGGGGTGGGTGGCCATGGCACTTTTGGTTGCAGTTTTTAACATTATGATAAAAGGCATGTAGCACAGATTGTATTGCCTAACAATGTCTCAGTGTATAGTGCAGTGGTACTAAATGCATTCATAATGCACAACCATCACCACCAACCATCCACCTTCAAAACTTTTTCATCTAGCCCTAACCAGTTTAGCTCAGTGGATAGAGCACTGGCCTGCAGACTCAAGGGTCCCAGATTCGATTCCAGTCAAGGGCATGTACCTTGGTTGCTGGCACACACCCAGTAGGAGGTGTGCACGAGGCAGCTGATCGATGTTTCTCTCCCATCGATGTTTCTAACTCTCTATCCCTCTCCCTTCCTCTCTGTAAAAAATTGATAAAATATATTTTTTAAAAAACTAAAAAACTCTTTCATCTTCCCAAACAGAAACTCTGTCCCCCTTGAACAAATTCTCCATGCCCTCCTCTCCCAACCCCTCGCAACGGCTGTTCTGCGTGCTGTCTGTGGACGTGACCCCTCGGGGCCGCAGTGAGTGCAATCACACAGCATTTGTCTTCTGTGACTGGCTCCTCTCACCCAGCGTCCTGTCCTCGGGCCCCTCCATGAGCAGCCTGGGCCAGAACCCCTTCCTTGTGAAGGCTGAGTGTTAGTCCAGGGTGTGTGTGAACACAGCTGCCTCTTCACCTGGTGATGGAGACTTGGGTCGCTCCCAGGTCTCATCACTGTGAATGACGCTGCTCCAAACATGGTTGGACACTTACCTCTGGGAGGCTCAGTTCTTGTGGGTGGGCACCCAGAGGTGGGTGGCTGGCTGGGTCATGTGGTTCCATGTTCCATTTCTTAGCCTGTTTTCCACAGCGACTGTGTTATTTTACATTCCCACCGGCAGTGCACCAGGGTTCTGTTTCTCCACCTTTTTGCCAACATTTGCTATTCCCTATTTTTTTGTGAGTTTTTTTTTTTTTTTTTTTTTATAGTGGCCATCCTAGTGGGGATAGCATTTTGTACCGGCTTCTATTAAACCTAGGTTTCCCATCTCAGGAGAAGGCACCACCATCCACCTTATGGGGCAGCAGAGAGCCGGACATCCCCTGCACCCCTGCCTCCTGCAGCCCCAGCTAATCCCTGACCAAGCCCTGCTGAGTCCCTGGGACTCCGCCTCCAGGGCGGCCCTCGGGTCCTTCCTCCCTCCCGTGGGTCCCCTCCTCGTCCCGCCTGCAGCAGGCAGCAGCCCTCCTGCTCCTCTTCTCTCGGTCCCCACCCACTCTCCCCCTGCAGCCGGAATCAGGCTCCCCAGGGCGGCTCTCACCGGCTCCGGCTTAGAGCCTCCAGGGCTCCCCACGGCCAGGAGAAGGGTCCCGGGGCGCTGGTGGTGACTGCGGTGTGGGAGCGTTTCTTCTGGCTGCCCAGCCTCACCCTGGCCCTCCTCACCCCGGCACCCACCCCTGCAGCTTGCTCTCGGGCTCCGTGACCCCGCCCGCAGTGGCCCCACTGCTGTCGTTTACCGGTGGCCCCGGCACCACTTCTTTGGGGACCTTCTGGACCCTTCCGCAGGCCAGGTGCTGTCCCCCTGACATGGTTGCCACTGCCTGTGTACTAGGGGTTGCCCCTCCTTCTCTGAAGAGCCTTAAGGGTGGGGAGCAGTCCTGGGGAGGCACCAGCTGGGCCCGCCTCTCCCCTCTGGGCCACCCCTCTCTGCTCGGAGGAGAGGCCTTCCGGTGGCTCCCGGAGGTGGGGAGGGGGTCAAGTCCCATCCTCCACGCGTTGCTCCGAAACCCTGGGAACCTGGGCCGTGCGGAGGGCCCCACAGGCTCAGGTGGGGATGGAAAGATCACGTGTGCACTTGCACTCACCTCCAGGTGAGGGTCAGCCTCCCCTGCAGCTACGAAGCAGTCACAGGGCTGAGCCTGCCCAAGCCTCCCGGCATTGCCCCTTCGGGCGGCGGGTCGCCCAGCTCCGCTCCTCGGTGTCCCCAGGTGGACGGCTGGCGCGGCGTGTTTCCCGTGTCCTCCAGCAGCACCGCGGAACGTGTGACTCACAAGTCCGATTCGTAGGGAACGTTTCAAAATCGGCGGCTTCCCGTGGCGCCGCGCGTTTTGTTTTGTGTATTGAAACCCATCTTGGCGGCCCTGGCGTGCCTACACTGGCTGATGGCCAGGCTACTTCTGTGGCTGTTCCTGCTGCCCTGGCTCCTCTTCTGGGGTGCATCCTTGGGGAGCGAGGTCCTGTGGGGTCCGTAGAGCAGGGGGCCGGGGGTGAGTGAGCCTGGCCCCTCCACAGTCAGCCTGGGTCCGAGCCTCGTGTCGGCCAAGCCCTCCTGGCAATTTGGAATGAGGGCCCCGTCTCTGGGGTTGGCTTTCCCATTTACCCTTTAAATAAAGCTGTTAGTCACTCCCTCACCACCTGCCATCCGAGGGCCCCACGGCCTCCTTTTGTCTCCCTCTCTCCACGGAGCGGCCCCATGACCTGAGAAGGGCCTTCTCTGCTTAAAACCCTTCAGCACCACCCCCCCCCCCCCACCCTTTGCCTGCAGGAAAGAGCACAGGCTTTTCCCAGCAACTTTCAGGGTCCCGGGGTCTGGCCCCACCAACCTCACAGCCCGTACTCACCAGCACCGCCTGGCACCGGCTGTTCCGGTCCCTCTCAGGCCACGCGATGCTGGCCTGGCTGGCAGGTGGGCCGTGTGCTCGCCGCCTGTATTAGGTGTCGGGCCGGTTCGAGGTTAGCTTCCCGGTGGCGGTGGATGTAGAGTCAGTCAGGCTGCAGTGCTTGTTTTGAAAATGCAAATTGGCTCCAACACGATGGGTACGCGCGGGAACTATTTGAACATCCCACGATTTGCGTGATTTCATCGCCAGAAACCCTGGGCGCACGCGGACAACAGCAGCAGGGCGTTGAGGGCGAGGGGAGAGGTTCAGGGAGAGCCAGGAGGTGAGGCCCTGCCACTAGGTCCCTCAGGCCAGGGAAGCTGACGGCAGCATCGCGGGCATCCTGGGAGGGTGGTGAGGAGAGCCCCAAGATCAGGGCCGTCCGTCCGAGAGAGGGGCCAGGCCCTAGACGCTGCTGCCTCCGGGCTGAGCCGTCTGGAGCCACCCCCCACCTGCCAGCATCCCCTGGGAGCTCACTCAGAGCAAGTCTTGGCCGACAGTATTGCTTCTTTCCTCCAGCTCTGCTCTTTCACGCAAGAGGTATATTTCCCAAAACAATTGAACATTTTTACAAGAACTTAAACTTCCCAAAGATAAGCAGGCCCCGGGCTTTTACCCAGGCAGTTCCTGCTGCTTATAGGCCCCATCCCCCCACCTCTCTGTGCTCTCAGGGTCAAGGCCCCCCTTAGTGACGGCAGTAGGAACAGCGTGCAGCGGCCCTTGTCCACCAGGCGCCACACAGCTCCACGCGGACTGTGGCCCGTCCACACTGTGCCTGCTCTCCAGCCTCTCGCACCCAGGGCTCTGCTCAGCGCCCTCCCCCCCCCCCCCCCCCCCGCTCTCCCCAATCCTCGCTCTTTGGCACCCAATGCCTGTTTATAACCATCTCAGTTGTGCTTGACCTGTCATCCAGTTGCCGTCAGGTGAGAAAGTGGAGGCGAAGGCCATGAGCTGGTGTGTGGAGGGGCTGTCTCCTTCACCTCTGTCCCCAGGTGTCTGGCTTGGTGCCGCCACCTGAAGGAACAGTAAAGATTGAACCAATGGATCCTTCCTGGAGGCCTGGGTGGGGGCGGAACCTGGTCACCCAGAGCCAGTGGCTCAGAGATGCCAGTGCAGCACCCTGGCCTCAGCAGCTGGGCAGGACTGTGCCCCGTAGGATCGTCTAGTGGGCCGACTACCATGACTGACAATGACTTACTTCAGGGGAGGCCGGTGGCGGGGCGGGAGGGAGCACCAGCGTCAGTAAGCCTTAAGTGCTGGCCACGTGCCCTTACGAGGCCTGGGAGGGATGGGGAAACTGAGGCCCCAGGGGCCATGTGACTTGTCCTGGGTCCCAGCTAGTAGGTGGAGTCACACCCAGCACTCAGGTCACTGCTGCAACTCCAGGGGCAGCCTTGCCCCGGCCCAGCTGTCACCTCTGTCTCCCCCCGCCCCCCCCCCCCCCCACCAAACCTCCAGTGCACAAAACTTCTAGCATCTTGCGTGCAGGAGCTGTCCATGGATAAACAGAGAGCTAGTCAGCCCCCTTCCTCCCAGCCCCAAGCACTTCCCATGGACGTGGAGAAGGACGTGCTGGTGGCAGCCTCTTCTGGTGGCTGGGCTGCATGCAGTGAGCTCACGGCATGGTGGCAGGACTTTCTTCTCGGGGCGGACACTCGGGGCGCCCAGCCAGGACACCCGAGCTGACGGCTGCCCGGACCTGCCGTTTTACTTCATCGTGGCTGACCTCTAAAACTGTCGCCTTCCTCCCTGCCTGCCTGCCTCACACCCCCACCGAGCCCAGCTTGCACCTGGCAGACCAGATCCCCGCCCGCCCCCCCCCCCCCCCACCTTTGATGAGGCCGTTTGACAAAAGCACCTTGTCTGCTCTCCAGAATGTTCTGTCCCCTGTTGGCACGCTGATCATCATGACTCTCTTCTCAGTTTTGGTATCGGATCTCATCACTGAGCCCCGACGCAGGCAGCCCCGCTGTCCTGCGGCCTGACTGTGTGCTTCCCGGTGCTGCCTGTGGGTGTGCAGTGTTACGTTAGTCCACAGAGTTAGCACGGGCAGACCAGGATGCTTCGTGATGTTTGAATTATTCAGGTAAACAAGGAATAATCTTTAATATACGTGTGCCTGCCCCATGGTAACCCCGATTTAACGGTCACGGTGACCCCTGGAGGTGGGCAGTATTGTTATTCCCATTCTGTAGATGGGGAACTGAGGCGGACCGGGATTGAGCCCAGGCGCCCGTGTGCTCCCCGGACAGCTGTGTGGGTGTGCTGGTCCGCTAGGGTCCCTACAGCCGAACACCGCGGGCTGGGCTTAGCAACAGGCACTTATCCTCACGGCTGTGGAGGCCGGGAGTCCGAAACACAGGTGTGGGCGGGCCGTGCTCCCCCCGGAGGCTCTAGGGGAGGACCCCTCCTGCCTCTTCTAGTTCAGGGGGCTCCAGGTGTCCTTGGCTTGTGGCCGTATCACTCCCACTCTGTCTCTGTGGTCACACGGCCTCTCCCTCCTCTGTCTGAAATCTCCGCCCGCCTCATAAAAGGGCACTGCGGTGGCAGTCAGGCCCATGTGGCTAGGCCAGGATGGTCCAGTATCCTTAATGCAACCACGCTGGCACTTAGTCATTTTCCATCTCTTGTATGTAACTGTCCTGGATTTGGGGTTCCACATAGGCCTGTCCCTGGCTGCAGGCTTAACCTCTCCAGAAACGCTCTTTCTCTGGGTCCTTGTCAAATCCCACCGGCTGGCGGGACGTGGGTGGGTAAGGTAGTGAGCACAGCTGTGCCTTAGCTCCTCTCTGCCAGAGACGATAGCAGCTCGAGGTCTGTCCTGCCCGGTCAGGGGAGAGAGCGCACCCACACAGAGCATGGCCGGTCCCACTGAGTGTGTCCATCACAGCAAACCGCGGTTTCCTCTGCTGTGGATGGGAGGATCGCCTATCCCTGCTGTGTGCTGGGGGCAGTGAGAGCAGCTGAGTTAGGCCTGGGCAGTGCTCACAACGTGTGGGTCCTGTCCCCTCCCTCCCGGATGGAGTAGGGCCCACGTGTTGGCTGGTTGAATGGATGGTTCGTCTCTAAATGGGTCCTTTCATGGCTGCTGCTGAGCCCCTGGTGCTCTTGACATTACAGACCAAAGAGCTAGGCTCAGGGGCCACCTCCCCCCGCCTTCCCCTGGGGAACGGAAGAGCTTCCCCAAGGAACCTGAGCCACGCCCCTCCTCGCTGACACGCCGGGCAGGGTTCCTCCAGCTGGCCCCTTGCACATGCCTGACTGTTCCCCAGGGAGCTCCGGACACTCTACAAACATCTCATTAAGCCTCTCGAGGTCCCGTGAGGTTAAGCTCAGGCAGCTCCGCCTTCGGAGAACTGAAAACCAGGGAGGCAGTCTCTCCCAGCTTCTCCGGATGGACATGGAAGGCTGGAGGTGCTGCTGACGTCCCCTGTCTCACGCCAAGTGGGACCAGGGACGTCTGTCGTCTTCAGGGTCTGCCCTGGGCCCTCACAGGCGTGGTGGTGTGCACAGCAGTGAGTGCAGGAAGCGGGTAGCTGAGGGGGGGGGGTGGGCTCAAAGCCCTGGTCCCCCTCCCTGCCTGCAGGAAACCTGGTCATGCCCGTCAGTGGGCTGAAAGCCCTGATCCCCATGCCCACCTGCTGTCTGGGGCTGAAAGCCCAGGCCCCGTGTCTCATCTCCTCCAACCTGACTTGGGTGCTGAATGAAGGAGAGGCTTGGCTGCCTTTAGGTTAAAGCTTGCGCCCAGAATGGTGCTGTAGGTCCCGTCACCCCTCGGCCCCTTGCCTATCGCCTTGGGCAGGTTGCAGTGCCTCAGTGTCCTCTTCTGTGAAGTGGGGTGATCCTAGCATCAGGTGCTCCAACAGGTGCTGTGTGGCAAGGGAAGGGCATTGAGGGTCCTCGGTCTGCAACAGAAGCTCCGTCCTTTCTCCCTGGTCCTGCTCTAGGCCTGGCTCCCAGTGATTGCCCTTTCGAGTGGAATGAGTGGCATGATACGTGTGAGCTGCCGGCCCTGAGGGGAGGAAGGAAGAACATTGGTTGCAGCAAGAATAGTAGCAGCAGCAGCAGCAGCAGCTAACATTCACAGGGCACATCCCTGGTGCCTGGCACACTCACAGGGCGCATCCCTGGTGCCTGGCCCTCTGGGAGGCCTGCATGTGCTGACTCTCTGGGCCCCATCCCCATTTTACATTAAAGGGCTGAGAGAGGCTCGAGGAAGGTGCCAGCGTCACACAATAGGTGTCCAGCTGCACCTGCAGCTCAGGCTGGTTGTCCGCAGGTGTGCCACGCCCCCGCCTGCCTGAGGACGGCACCTGGTTGCCTCCAGCTGGCGGGGGGCGGAGGGTGGGGGGAGGGGGGCTCTGGCCAGCCTGCGTGAGGCTGCGTCCAGGAGGCTGTAGGAGTTGCTCCTTTCACTGCCCCAGAGCCTCTCGGCCCCTCCATGGACAGAGAGGTGGGAACTCTCAGCAGTGGGTCAGCCTCAAGCTAGGCTTGCACTGGCTCGCACTCCACAGGAGCACAGAGGATGACGGTTGTGAGGAGGGGGCTGAAGTGATGGGGGATGCAGGGGGGTGACTGTGCCACCCATGGGTACCCAGCAGCAGGGATGGTGGCCTGGGGACCTGCTGCAAAGATTGCACTTCTGGTTAACGGCCTTGCCTCCATTTATCCTGTAGCTGCCGTCCTGGGAGAAGCCAGCGGTCATCTTCGCTGAGTCAGGGGCGGCTCTCCAGGCCAGGAGCAGGGAGCGTGGCCCCTGACTCACCCCCCTGCTAGCTCTCACGGCCCCCTCCGGCCTGGCCTCATTTCATTTTCCTATCCACAAAGGGTGTTGATGTTGCTGTGTGAACAGCGCTGTGCCAGGCTCCGCATGCCTGTGGCTGCACCGGAGGTGAGGGTCTGCCCACCCCGCGGCCCGGCCTCTGTCAGCCTCCTGTCGTCCTCCGTCCGAGCCTCTGCCCGTGCTGCTCTGGCCTCCTTTCCATCCTGTCTCTCCGCAGATACCTCCTGAGCACCCACGTGCACCAGACTCTGCCGGTGGGACCGTCAGCCCCGCCTCGGGGGCTGGTGGGAAGGAGACAGATGATTCTGGAGAATCACACTAACATATGGGTTCCTCAGCTCAGCAAATGCCTTCTGGGGCCCACCCCACACCTGCCACTGGTCTGGGTGCACGGGGCTGCCATGCTCGCGCAGGGGCACCCACTGGGTCTCGGTCCCCAGGCTCTCAGGAGGGTGGGGAGAGGTGGAGACAGAAGGAGTTCCCGGAGGAAGTGGAATTAGGTCAGGGATGGAGGGGCTCTCCCTGAGCCAGGAAGCAGAGGGTGGCAGCAGTGGGCGAGCAAGTGGTGTGGGCAGTGCTGTCTCCCGGGCTCTACCCCCAGAAGGGCCTGCACTTGGGGTTTAAGGCCTGGTGCTGGCATCTTGGCATTCAGAGTCACTGCAGCTATGACACTGCTGTGTACGTGACGTCCCCTGGGACAGGAGCTGGAGCTGGAGCCTCTGCTCCCACAGTTCCGTCCGCGCCCCCCCTGGGGCAGGCCTCCCCTGCATCATCCCGAGGTGCTGGCCGATCCACGTTCTACCATGGCCCTCTGCCCTGGTGCGGACGGGGGGGGGGGGCCTGGAGAGTCGGGGCCCGGAGCGCGGCCCACCCCGAGCCGACCGGGGCACAGCACATCTGGTGGGCCCCTCGTCCCGCCCCATCCAGACCCCAGCATGCCCTGGTGGCCTGTCTGCTGGGCGTGGGGGTGGCAGGTGCCTGGAGGGGAATCCAGTGGCCCTGGCCCAGTCCAGACTTCGTGGACAGACTGGTTCCTTTTTAAACGGATTGTAACTAAGTTACTCCCAAGATCGTGTTTCAGGAAGAGCATTGAGTGGGCAGACTAAAGAGGACGTGGACGTGAGTGTCCCTGACTGGTTTTAAGTAAACATGTCCCCAGCCCAGCCTTTTGCGCCCGAGAAAGACCGTACCCAGATTTGATTGGGCTCGTCCTGCGTTCAGGATCTGTCCCTGCCCTGGCACCATGACCCCATCCTGTCTGTTCTGGTCCCCCGCCCCCCCACAAACCCTCGACCCAGGCCCAGGGACAGTCACAGGCCGGCGTGCCCAGTGCACCAGCCTGAGCTGGGTGGACACCCAGCACCTAATGAGTTGTCTTTCCGCTTGTTCAGTGGGCATGTAGGCTAATTGTGGGGGGCTGCTTGCCTGCTATTCCTGGTGTGCGGGGGCTTGGGGTGTGGGGTGAGGGAGGAGAAGAGGGGGTGCTTGGTCTAAACATAGACTGCATCCCGGAGGGGAGGGGAGGCAGGCGGAGGGAGAAAGGGTGTTGGGAAGTCAACTCTTGAGGAGACTCCCGTTTCTAATGAGCAGGAGCTTCTGGGTTGCCATGGCAACCAGGATGAGCCCCTCTCCACCCCACTGCCACCCCGACCCCCAAAACACGCTGGCCCAGGGCCTGCCTGGCTCCGATCGCAGCTGGGCTTCTGGCTGGAGACGGTGCGCACACCCGCCCCGCCGCAGGGCTTCGTCTCCCAAGGCCTCAGTGTTCTCACCTGTGAAGTGGGGGTGTGGCAGTGGCAGCCTCATAGAGCCTTTTAATGAACATTCTTACAAATCAGCAAGGAAGCAAAGCCACCCCCATTCCTGATAACCAAAGTGCAAATGAAAACCACAGAGAGATAATACGACGTTTCGCCTGTAAGCTCGGGAATGATAAACCATGATGACCCACTGAATTGGAGAGGATATGGAGAAATGGCCCTCTGGGTACTGCTCCTGTGAGTTGATAGAACCTCTCTGGAGAGCAAATTGTTCATCTCTGTCAAAGTTTAGACTATAGGAACATTTGACCTGCATCGTTGATTCAGTAGCTGCACTTCTAGAAATATCCTGAAGATAGGTTTGTATGTGAAATGTCAGATGCACCAGGGGTATCCCTGGGCCGTGATTTGTAAAAGCAGAAAGTGGAAAACAGCCGACAGGTCCCTCAGCAGGGGCAGACCCAGTGTATTTCAGCACGAAACCCATTGAAAAGAACAAGAAAGCTCTGTGTTTGCTGATGTGGAACACCCTGCAAGTACAGTGTTAGGTTGGAAAAAACACACTCAGAGAAAAAGCAGGACACAGAACAGGGTGGGCTGCTAACACTTGTGTCGAGTTTTCAGTGCGATATTCTATAGGCTTTAAGAACAATAAGAAATACCTTGGCGAACTCATAAGCAAGAGATGTCCATGGCATATTAACGGCAAAAACAAGTCATAGGTAAAAATATGTAGAGTATGACCATTTATTTTTTTAAAAAATAAGATGTGTATGCCCTGGACAGAGTGGCTCAGTTGGTTGGAGCGTCGCGTCCTGTGCATCAGAAAGTCTAAGGTTCGATTCCCGGTCAGGGCACATACCTAGGTTGTGGGTTCGTATGGGGGCCGTATAAGAGACAACCAGTCAATGTTTCTCTCTCTCTCTCTCCCCCCTACTCCCTCTCTAAAATCAATAAAAAAATAAGATGTGTATGCCTATAAGTATATAGAAAAACAGCTGAAAGAGAATCCACTAGAATTAAGGATTGTTATCTGTGGGGTCTTGAATAGGTGAGAGAAGTGTTGAAAGGGGAAATTTATATTCATTCTCCACACTTTTTATTTAAAATTTTTTTTTAAAGAACCCATATTGCTTTTGTTTATTTTTTAAAAGAAAATATCCAGCCACAATAGGCAGACAGTGGAAGGCTTTTTAAAAATTGACTTTTAGGGAGAGAGGAAAGGAGGGAAAGAAAGAGAAGAGAGAAGAGAGAAACTGATGTGAAAGAATCCTCGATCTGTTGCCTCCTGGATGAGCGAGCCCTGACCAGGGATCAAGCCCGGGACCTTTGGGTGCATGGGATGACCCTCAAACCAACTGTCGCACCAGGTCAGGGCAGCAGTGGGAGGTTTCAAACCCAGTATCTTTCCTACCACCCCCATCCCTCCCCACGAAGCAGTCGCCTCTGCCTGCCCCTGGGCCTCTGCACCTGCTGTCCCCCATCCTCTTTTCTCCTAGCCAGTCCTCCCTTGCCTCTCAGGCCTCGGGGCCCCTGTCCATCCCAGAGCATTGCTGATGCTCCCTGTTCCGTGGCTGTGTCCAGACCAGCGTTCCCAGCAGACCTTCCACTCCCTCTGCCCCTGTGCTTTGAGTTCCTGGTGCCTGCACGTGTCCAGCCTGTCCCCTGGCTGTTGGCCTGCAGCGTTGGGGCAGTGCTGTGGTGTTGGTGTCTGGGGGCGAGTTTTCCACATTTCCCTTCTGTCTTCTGTTTTATTCCAAGAACATGGTTTCTGGAGTTTTCTCAGATTTTACAGCAAAGAGTGTCTTTTAACTCAAAAAAGAATTCCATAATCAAAGGAGTTCAAAGGCGACCCAGGCTCGGAGGGAGAGGGGAGAGGGGCTGCAGCGCTGGCCCTGCCCCATGGTGTCACCTGGCCCTCCCTTTCCCTGCACCCCCATCTCCCTCCCTTCCCGCCCCACCCCCCAGCTGACACAGGTTCACACACTGCCAGCCCTTGGCTTCTTAGTTCCTCCCTGAGAGAAATACTCCACAAAACAACAACACACAGCAGACTGGAGGTTGACAGGAGCTGGGAGGAATGGCGAGCCACTGCCAAAGGGTGATGGAAATGTTATAAAATTATGGCTGCACAACTCTAAAAATACTAAAACCCACTCTCCCTTTCAACGGGAGAATGTTACGGTATGTAAATTATACCTCAGTAAAGCTGCTAAAAACAACAACAACAACAACAACTCACAAAATATCCACTAAGCAGCACAGGGCTGTGTGCTGTCTCATTCGTCTTGACAGAGGTCCCGCACGGATCCTTATTACTGTACCCATTCTACAGCTGAGGAAACTGAGGCTCAGAGGCATCACCCTGATAAAGTAGCTGGTGAATGGGGAGTCTGGATGCCAACACACTCAGCCCTCTCACACCTTCCTGAATCATGGCACTAGTCCGAGAAGCCCAGAATGCTTGTGGGGGGTGGAGGGTGAGGTCAGGACTGCTTCCGGGGAGCGACGTCTGGCCTGGGATTGAAGGTCACAGAGAAATGGAGCATTAACCCTTTGCACTCGCTTGCTTTTTTCTCGATCCCTGCTACCGATGCTAACCGTGTCGAGTCACACTCGACATCCGAGTGCAAAAGGTTAATACCACATAGTAGGTTAGTGGTGGACCCCAATAAAGATATCCAAGCGGAACCTCAGACGGTGGCCTCTTTTGGAAATAGGGACCGTCCAGATGTCATGAGGTAAAGATCAAGAGAAGGTCTTCCTGGATTAGGGTGGGCCCTAAGTCCAGTGAGCGTGTCTTTTAAGAGAAGAGAAGGGGAAACACACAGGGACACAAAAGCAAGGTGGGCCAGGAGCCAAGGCGCGCCAAAGATCGCCAGCAACAGCAGAGTTGGGAGAGAGGCCTGGGCCAGGTCTTCCCTGAGGCCTTCTGGCCTCCAGACCCGTGGGAGAATAAGTTTATGTTGTTTTGAGCCCCTGCTCTGTGGTTGCTATTACTGCAGCCCCAGGACAATGGTCTTTCAGGCAGAGACAACTCCTGACCTCAGATCACCCCGCCCTCACCCCACACCCCACCCCCAGGCCCAGACCTCAGACACCTGGGGCCCTTGCTCATCCCAGGCTTGGGTGCGGAGTGTCCCTCTGTGGTGGCGTTTCCTTGACCCCCCCCCCCCCCCCCGTCTGTTTCTGGCTGCCTTTGTGAGTCAGCCTGGCTGGAGCCTGCTGGTGTACCAGACACCATTTCTTTAATGATTTTGGCCTTTTTTTTCTTTCTTTGAAGACTTTTTTCATAGGAGGAAAAATGGGCGTCGGGGATGATGTGGCAGGAGAGAGGCCAGCTGTCGCGATTTGATCCGGAATGTTTTCCAGCGTTTCAGGCAGCTCCGCTGTGTGACCTGCTTGTGTTTGACGTGGAAACCGGGTCTGAACAGATGAGCTACGCTTTCCAGGGACCCGGGTGGGGTTCAGGCCCCTTCCCCCAGGTCCTGGCTCTGGCAGACAGTCCCATTAGAACAATTGCAACAGGAGACTGGACTCTCTCATCTTATACTGTTTGGCTCTGTTTGAATTCTTTTTTGACTTTAGTAATTTTTTTAAACCCTGCCAACTCCCCGTCTTACTCACGTGATCAGCTCAGGCCGAGGAGGCGAAGATGTCACAGACACCGTAGAGGACAGTAATGGTCAGTCGGTCTTGTGACTGGTGCAGCGTTCGGATGTTTTCCTGAGAGGGCCCCTCTCCGTGTGCTCCTCAGAGCTGGTCCTGTTCTGCCCACGGCCCTTCAGAGAGCCTTCACTGGCCTTGGGATGAACAAGGCCTCTGTGGTGCAGCTCCTGCCCCAGCTCCTTTCTCTACGTGGGCCCTTGGGTGCATCATGCCCCCTGTTCCCATCTAGGACCTCCACAAGCCCCATCCAGCCCCTCACCCTCACCTTGACCACTCTCTTGCTAGCCTTTCGCCATCACCTCCTCCAGGAAGCCCTCCCTGACCAGGCGTGAGCCCCTGGGAATGCAGTCTCAGTGCAGCATTCGCTATAACTGGTTACAGTTGT
Organism: Cnephaeus nilssonii; assembly: GCF_951640355.1. NCBI lineage: Eukaryota > Metazoa > Chordata > Mammalia > Chiroptera > Vespertilionidae > Cnephaeus > Cnephaeus nilssonii. The sequence goes on from NC_137091.1 coordinate 31,491,056, forward strand.
AACCAGTGGCACTGGGGTTAGTTAATGGCTGTTTTGCCCTCTAAGCCTCCTGGGCAGGACGTGAGCCTTTCTTCCTGTGTCCCTGGCCCTGCACGGGGTCTGACACCGCGGGGGAGCGCAAAGAAGGTTGCTGTGAGTGGCCTAGAGCCAAGGCCTTTCCCATCTCTGGTCTCGGCGTCCCCTCCTGCTACCTGGAGCTGGAGCACAGCGGATCGACCCTACACAGACGTTGGGGGGTCGGCCTTCTTGTGCCACCAGTGTAGCTTGAGGGCGCACACTTGACCTTCCGTGACTACCGGCTGTTGGCAGAGGGAGAGATGGGAGGCGTGCACCATTGGCCCCGGAGCATGAGAGAGCCCTGACCGTCGCGCTCAGATAGTGGCGGTGGGAAAGGCTGCTGTGAGCTGAGGACACGCCTCTGCCTCTCTGTCTGATGGGCTTCCCTCCCAGCTTGCTTGCTGCCCATAACAACGTAGCAGCACCGTGTGAGTGACAAACGGTGGGAGAGGTCCCTCCTAATTCCCACGTGCCGGTGCCGGCGGTGAGTGTGCAAGGCGACAGGACGCCCCGAGGGAGCACGCTCCCTGTGGGTGCACAAGCCGGGCGCTGCGACGGTAGCCCCAGGGGTGTTCGGAAATGTCTCAGCAGCAATCTGATGTATTGGTCAGCCTCGGCCTGGCCGGGCGCCCGGGCCTACCTGGGAGGAACGGTGGGACCAGGTGGGCTCTGGGAAGGCTGCTCCTACCTGTGCGTGTGCTACCGTCTCTCCTGTCCCTGGGAAGGAGGGCCCTCTGAGGAGGACTTCATTTTGGATGATGTGACTCAGTCAGTTACAAGATGGCTCATCATCACCCCCAGGGTTTTCCAGCGTTGCCGACCCCCACATGCCTGAGCTGGGCCTCCCTTCTTCACACACCTCTCCCTGCCCGGGCCCATCACCCCCAGATCCCAGGAACCAGTGAAGCACAATCCTCTGGGCTTTAACAGCATGCCCATGTAGGCACTTTGTGTTCTTTCTCTCAAAGAAGGCCCAGCCTCACAACCTCAGGGCCCACAGCCCGGCTCCTCCCAGGCCCCAGCTTCAGCCTTAACAGGGCTGCGGTGCAGGACCTTCCTCAGGCACAAGTCTGTGTGAGAGTCCTCAGGGCTAGTTCAGGCAGACGCTTGGCCTTCCAGACTCAGCAGGGCTGGAGGGCCTGAGAATCTGCATTCTGGACACCCCAGTGATGCAGATGCTGCCGGTTTGGGCAGCACAGTTGAGCCCTTGACCACCTCTGGCAGGTGCGTCAAGTCTGGTTGGGGTCAGGCACAGGTAGAGTGAGCAGTCCCTTTGGATGGTGTCTGCACTGTTCACAGTGTTTTTATGATCATCGGTCCGGCCCAGGCTTCCCCACCAGCTTATGCTGATACAGAAATAAGGAGCAGTCTGCCCAGGGAGGGCACCTAGCTCACAGCTTGCCAGCTGATTCTGATTGGCGGGTCAGGGCGGCTGAAACAGAAGGTTCCCAGGCTGTGGCCAGAGCCTGGGAAAGAATGCAGTGATTGATTAGTGATGTCTGCCCGGGAGGGGCCATGAGAGCTGCCCCTGGCCTGAATGTTAATCTCATTTCCAAGGCATTCTCTTTAAAAAGAATAATCTTTATTGTTGAAAGTATTACATATATCCCTCTTTTTCCCCCATTGATCCCCTCCAGCCCGCCTCCCACCCCCCACACTAGGCCTTTACCGCCCTATTGTCTGTGTCCATGGGTTATATGCATACAAGGTCTTCGGCTGATTACCTTCCACCAAGCCACCCCCTGAGATTCCGCACTTTGCTCCATGCTTCCATGTCTCTGGATCTACTTGGTTCATCAGTTTATTTTGTTAATTAAAGTATTATATGAGTGAGATCATGTGATACTTGTCCTTCTCTGACTGACTTATTTCACTTAGCATGATACTCTCCAGGTCCCCCCAAACTGTCTCAAAGGGTAAGAGAGTCTTCTTTTTTTACTGTTGCATAGTATTCCATGGTGTAAATGTACCACAGCTTTTTTATCCACTCATCTACTAATGGGCACTTGGGCTGTTTCCAGATCTCAGCTATTGTAAATTGTGCTGCTATGTACATAGGGGTGCATACATTCTTTCTGATTGGTGTTTTGGGGTTTTTAGGATATATTCCTAGAAGTGGGATCACTGGGTCAAATGGCAGTTCCATATTTAATTTTTTGAGGAAACTCCATACAGTTTTACATGATGGATGCACCAGTCTGCATTCCCACCAGCAGTGTACTAGGGTTCCTTTTTCTCCGCATCTTTGCCAGCACTTGTCAAGTTTATTGATTTGTTGATGGTAGCCATTCTGACAGGTGTAAGGTGATACCTCATTGTCGATTTAATTTGCAATTCTCAATGTGCACTTTGGAGAAGTGTCTATTTAGGTCCTTTGCCCATTTTTTAATTGGATTGTTTGTCTTCCTTTTGTTCAGTTGTATGAGTAACTTATATATTTTGGATATTAACCTTTTATCAGATGTATCATTGCCAAATATGTTCTCCCATACAGTGGGCTCACTTTTCATTTTGTTGATGGTTTCTTTGGCTGTGCAGAAACTTTTTATTTTGATGTAGTCCCATTTGCTTATTTTCTCCTTAGTTTCCTTTGCCCTAAGACAGTGGTCGGCACACCGTGGCTCGCCAGCCACATGCGGCTCTTTGGCCCCTTGAGTGTTCTAACGCCACTTCTTCAAAATAGACTTGCCCAGGTCGAAAACCGACTTCTGCTCAGTTTCAGTCGCACTGTACGTGCACGCCCGCATGTGGTATTTTGTGGAAGAGCCACACTCAAGGGGCCAAAGAGCCACTTGTGGCTCGCGAGGCGCGGTTTGCCGACCACTGCCCTAGGAGATGTATCCATAAACATATTGCTACGAGAGATGTCTGAGATTTTGCTGCCTATGGTTTCTTCTAGGATTTTTATGGTTTCCTGACTTATATTATATCCATTTTGAGTTTATTCTTGTGTATGGCATAAGTTGGTGGTCTATTTCAATTTTTTCAACACCATTTATTGAAGAGACTGTCTTGACTCCTTTGTATGCTCTTGCCTCCTTTTGTCAAATATTAATTGAGCATAATGGCTTAGGTCAATTTCTGGGGTCTCTGTTCAGTTCCATTGATCTATATGCCTGTTCTTGTGCCAGTGCCAGGCTGTTTTGATTATGGTGGCTTTGTAGTATAACTTTAAATCTGGTATTGTGATTCCTTTAACTTTGGTTCTCTTTGGTCAAGATTGCTGTAGCTTTTGGGGTCTTTTTGGTTACATATAAATTTTTGAAGTATTTGTTCTAGATCTATGAAATATGCTGAAGGTATTTTAATGGGGATTGCATTGAGTCTGTAGATTGCCTTGAGTAGTATGGATATTTTAATGATGTTGATTCTACCAATCCATGAAATGGTATATTCTTTCATTTGTTTATATCTTCTTCTCTCTCTTTTTTCAACGTCCTGTAGTTTTCTGAGTGCAAGTTTATTCCAAACTATCTTAATTTTTTTGTTGTAATGGTAAATGGGATTGTTTGTTTAGTTTCTCTTTCTGAGAATTCATTATTGGTGTGTAAAAAAGCCATCGATTTCTGGGTATTGATTTTGCACCCTGTTACATTGCCAAATTCATTTATTAGATCTGGTCGTTTTTCGGAGGTGCCTTTAGGGTTTTCTATGTACAATATCATGTCATCTGCAAAGAATGAGAGTTTTACTTCCTCCTTTCCAATTTGGATGCCTTTTATTTCTCCTTCTTGTCTGATCGCTGTGGCTAGGACTTCCAGTACTGTGTTGAATAAGAGTGGTGAAAACGGACATCCAGGTCTTGTTCCTGTTCTTAGGGGAAATGGTTTTAGTTTTTGCCCATTGACTATTATGTTCGCTGTAGGTTTGTCATATATGGCCTTTATCATGTTGAGATGTGCTCCCTCTATTCCCACTTTGCTGAAAATTTTTATAAAAGATGGGTGTTGGATTTTATTGAACGCTTTTTCTGCGTCTATTGATATGATCATGTGATTTTTGTCCTTCAGTTTGTTTAGTGATGTATCCCGTTTATTAATTTGTGAATATTGCACCAGCCTTGCATCCCGGGAATAAGTCTCACTTAGTCATGGGGTATGGTATTTTTAATATATTGCTGGATTCGATTTGCTAATATTTTGTTGAGGATTTTAGCATCTATGTTCATCAGGGATATTGGCCTGTAATTCTCTTTTTTTGTAGTGTCTTTAGCTGGACACTCTCAGGAATTAGGATAATGCTGGCCTCAAAAAGAGCTTGGAAGTGTTCCTTCCTCTTGGAATTTTTGGAATAGTTTGAGGAGTATAGGTGTGAGTTCTTCTTTGAGTGTTTGGTAAAACTCCCCTGTGAAGCTGTCCGGACCTGGGCTTTTGTTTGCTGGGAGGTTTTTTTTTATTACTGCTTTTATTTCCTCATGTTAGGACCACATGTTAGGTTGTTATTGGCCTATTCCGGTTTTCTGATTCTTCCTGACTTAGTTTTGGGAGATTGTACATTGTAGGAATTTGTCAATTTCATCCACATTGTCCAGCTTGTTGGCATATAGTTGTTCATAGTATTTTCTTATAATCCTTTGTATTTCTGTGGTGTTGATGGTTACTTCTCTGCTTTCATTTCTGATTTTTTTTTTTGGGGGGGGGGGTTCTCTCTGTTTCTTTCCTCTTTTTTTCATTTTTATTAATCCTCACCTGAGGATTTTTTCCATGGATTTGTAGAGAGAACATTGATGTGAGAGAAACACATCAATTGGTTGCCTCCTGCATGCACTCTAACTAGGGCCCGGGCCGGGAGGAGCCTGCAACCAAGGTATGTGCCCTTGACAGGAATCGAACTGGGGACCCTTTAGTCTGCAGGCCGATGCTCTAGCCATTGAGCCAAACTGGCTAGGGCTCTCTTTGTTTCTTGATGAGTCTGGCTAACGGTTATCAATCTTGTTTATCCTTTCAAAGAACCAGCTCTTGGTTTCATTGATTTTTTTTTTTTTAGTCTCTGTGTCATTTATTTCTGTTTTAATCTTTATTATTTCCTTCCACTTCCTTGAGGCTTTTCTTGTTGTTCTCTTTCTAATTCTTTTAAGTTTTAGGGTTAAAAAGTTTATTGCTGATTTTTCTTGTGTTTTGAGGTAGGCCTGTAGTGCTATGAACTTCCCTCTCAGGACTGCTTTTGCTGTGTCCCAGAGATTTGGGGTTGTTGTTGTGTGTTCATTTTCATTTGTTTCCAGTAAGTTTTTTCTTTCTTTCTTGATCTCATTGGTAACCCATTCATTGTTTAATAACATGCTGTTTAGCCTTCGTGTGTTTGAATGTTTTGGGGAGTTTTTACTACAGTTGATTTCTAATTTCATTCCACTGTGATCTGAGAAGATGCTTGATATTATTTCAATCCTCTTGAACTTATAGAGACTTGTTTTGTGTCCTAACATGTGGTCTATCTTTGTGAATGACCCATGTGCACTTGAGAAGACTGTATATTCTTCATCTTAGGGGTGAAATGCTCTATAAATAGCAATTAAATCCATCTGATCCAATGTGTGCTTTTGAGTCACTGTTTCCATGTTAATTTTTTTTTGTCTGGAAGATCTATCCAGTGAAGTTAGTGGGGGGTTAAAGTCCCCTACTATGACTGTATTGTTGTCAATCTCTCCCTTAAAGTCCTCTAGAAGTTTGATTTTTTATATATTTAGGTGCTCCTATATTTGGTGCATATACTGTATGTTTGCAAGGGTTATATCCTCTTATTGAATCAGTCCCTTTAGTATTATGTAGTGATCTTTGTTGTATCTTGTGATGACCTTCATTTTGAAGTCTATCTTGTTGGATATGAGTATTGCTACCCCAGCTTTTCTTTCTTTTGCATTTTCATGGAAAAAAATTTTTTATACCTTCACTCTCATCCTGTGTGAGTCTTGTTTTCAGGTGGGTCTCCTGTAGACAGCATATAGTTTGGTCATGTTTTCATATCCATTCAGCTACCCTATGCCTTTTGATTGGAACATTTAATCCATTTACATTTCAAGTTATTATTGATAGGTACTTATTTATTGCCATTTTAATTCTGTATTCCTAGGTTTCTCTCTCTCTCTTTCTTCTTCTCATTATTGCAGTCCCTTTAGCATTTTTTGTAATGCTGGCTTGGTGGTGATGTACTCCTTTAGCCTCTTTTTTTTTTTTTGTCTGGGTAGTTCTTTATTTCACCATCTATTTTGAATGATAGCCTTGCTGGATATAGTAATCATGGTTTCAGATCCTTGCTTTCCATTAGCTTGAATACTTCATGCCATTCCCTTCTGGCCTATAGAGTTTCTGATGACAAATCAGATGACAGCCTTATGGGAGCTCCTTTTTAGGTAACAGTTTGCTTTCCTCTTGCTGCCTTTAAGATTATCTCTTTGCCTTTAATTGTTGGCATTTTAATTATGATGCGTCTGGGTGTGGGCCTGTTTGGGTTCTTCTTGTTTGGGGCTCTCTGTGCCTTCTGATGACAAATCAGACGACAGCCTAATGGGACAGGGCTGGCTGGGGGGTGGGCAGGGAGGCCGAGGGGGGCGGACGAGGCACCGGCAGGCTGTCCCGGCTTCCTCGCGTAGGGGCCCAGGAGGTGAGGTTTTGGACCCCCGAGGAGATGGGGGCTCCAGGACATCTCGCAGCACTTCACAGGCAGACATGCAGAGCAGGGAGATCGTGTTCGGAAGCCGGCTTCCAGCTTCTCTGCCTCAGTTTCCTCACCTGTAAGTTAGGAATAACACTAATTCTATGTATGGGCTGAGCCTTCTGCTGGCTGACCCTGGGCTGCAGGTCCTGGGGATCCCAAATCCAGAAGAGATGGGCTCCAGTCCTCGGGGACTGACCAGTGGGCCTGGCCTCCAGGGCTGGGTCGTGTTCTGGGCACTGGCTCAGGGGTGGGAGGCCTGCTGCACACCCAGCCCTAGTCGTGGGTCCCTCCCTCTGGGAGGCAGGGTTGCCTTGGCAACTGCAGCCAAGGAGGAACAACTTGCTCTGGGCTGGGCTGGCTCTGTCCTCGATATAGTGGTCCGGAAGCTGGACTTGCTTGGAAGGCAGGGCCAGAGGTTTTCTTTCTTTGCCTTGGGATTTGGTTGATAAGAGCATCCCTGAGCCACCAGGCTAGTGGGGTTGGGTTGAGCCAAAGGCCAGGGTGTGACTCCAGGATGAGCCATGGCCAGTGAGAAAGAGCTGCCACAAGTGAAAGGCGTCTGTGGAAGTAGAACAGATTCTGCCTTCGTCTGCTCTGACAGTCGAAACAGCAGATTTCTCTCTCCCGGGCTGGACGCTGCAGGCCCGAGATCCAGGTGCCGCCTGCCTGGCTCTGTCTGAGGCCTCTCGTCTTGGCTGGTGGATGGTGGCTTCTCCCCTGTCCTTCCCTCTGTGTGTGTCCGTGTCCCAGTCCCCCTTTTCATAAGTGGATTAGGGACCCACCCTAAAGATCCCATTTTAGCTTTATTACATCTGTAAAGACCCTACTTCCAAATAAGGTCACATTCATTCACGGGTCCCAGAGGTTAGACCTTCCCATGACGTATGCATATACCCTTTCTAATGCGTGAGATCTTCCAGGAGTGAGAGGGGGGAAACAACACATTTTGAAAACAGGAAGAAGAGTACCCCTGCCTCCCGGTGGCTGTCAGAACCCCCTGCCCTGTGCGGGCCCAGAGCCCCTGGTCTGAGACCCGACCCCCCGTTCCCCTGGGTGCTGTGCTAGAGGGTGCCCTCACCTCCCTGGGCCTTGGTTTTCTCATCTGTGAAATGTCGTGCGGAGATTTGATCCTCATTACTGCTCCCGTCCTGTGTCAGCAGCCCGGCCCTCTCGGCTGGGTCACCCCGGCTGTCAGCACCTCTCCTAGGGCAAAGCCTCGATTGCACAGCCCGCCCACTTCCTGCCCATTTCTCCTCCGTGGCTGAGAAGGTGTGGATGGTGAGACAGACACGGTAGGGGTAGGATGGGGTGGGATCCTGAATCAGGGAACCTGGCAGGCTAATGGACTGGGAGCCACGGGGAGGCACCGGACTGCTGTTCCTGTTCAACAACGGCACATCCTTCCTTAACATGCTGGGCGTCCGTGCTGTCCCCGACCTGCCCAATGCATCCTGGACTCTGCCGCCGCTTCCTGGGACCCCAGACAAGTCCCTCAACCTCCCAGGCCCCAAGTTTCCTCACCTGCAAGAGAGGGCCTCGCTGACCCCATGGCATCGGGACGAGTGGAGTGAGTGCGAGGGGCCTGAGCACGTGGAGGGTGATTGGACCGGGATGGCCGTCTACGGGCGAGAGATCAGACAAGACAGGGCGGGAGCCCGGTGTGCGGCCAGGGGCACCAGAAGTGTTGGCTCTGCTGTTGCTGCCCAGGCTGCAGCTGACTGGCTGGTTCTTAGCCTGTCCATGGGAAGCCGAGTGGGTGGGACTTCCTGTGAAGCCAGCTCTGTGCTCATTTACTTACATAACAGGCCTCGCCGCATTTCCACGATCCTTTACTGAGACACGTTATTCCTTGGCCGGAAGGCAGCTCCTTAGTGCGTACTTAGTAATGCAGAGACAGAGGGTGCGTGGCCCGGCACTCAGTAATGCAGAGACAAAGGGTGCGTGGCCCGGCACTCAGTAATGCAGAGTCAGAGGGTGCGTGGCCCAGCACTCAGTAATGCAGAGACAGAGGGTGCGTGGCCCGGCACTCAGTAATGCAGAGACAGAGGGTGCGTGGCCCGGCACTCAGTAATGCAGAGACAGAGGGTGCGTGGCCCGGCACTCAGTAATGCAGAGACAGAGGGTGCGTGGCCCGGCACTCAGTAATGCAGAGACAGAGGGTGCGTGGCCCGGCACTCAGTAATGCAGAGACAGAGGGTGCGTGGCCCGGCACTCAGTAATGCAGAGACAGAGGGTGCGTGGCCCGGCACTCAGTAATGCAGAGACAAAGGGTGCGTGGCCCGGCACTCAGTAATGCAGAGACAGAAGGTGCGTGGCCCGGCACTCAGTAATGCAGAGACAGAGGGTGCGTGGCCCGGCACTCAGTAATGCAGAGACAGAGGGTGCGTGGCCCGGCACTCAGTAATGCAGAGACAGAGGGTGCGTGGCCCGGCACTCAGTAATGCAGAGACAGAGGGTGCGTGGCCCGGCACTCAGTAATGCAGAGACAGAGGGTGCGTGGCCCGGCACTCAGTAATGCAGAGACAGAGGGTGCGTGGCCCGGCACTCAGTAATGCAGAGACAGAAGGTGCGTGGCCCGGCACTCAGTAATGCAGAGACAAAGGGTGCGTGGCCCGGCACGTGGCCACCAGAAGAAGGCTGTTGGGCTCGTGTGAAATCCTAATTCCCGCACTTGTGTTTCCCTGAATTCTGGCTCTGAGGTATCCGCTTTTTTTTTTTTTTCAGGGAAACCACAGTTGTCTATTCTGCCCTAAAAAACACCTGTCCTTCGCATGCCCATGGGGTGGGGGCGGGGGGAGGCGGGGCGGGGACACACGGGTCTGGCACTGCCCTCCTGCCGGTGGGAGGCGGCCTTGCACGCTGACCGAAGGGAAAGGTATTCTGTGTGGGGCAGGCACCGGCCCTGCCTCCTTGTCCAGCGACCCCAGCCAGGCAGCAGCGAGCCCGGCATCCCTGTACCGAGCTGACCCGTGGCCCCCGACAGACACGTCCACCAGGACCCTTCCTTGGAAAAGGGGTCTGTGCAGATGGAGTTGAGTGATGGACTGGAAATGCAGCCATCCTGGACGCCCTAAACCCGATGACTGGTGTCCTTGTCAGAGACAAGAGAGGAGCCACAGACACACAGGAGAGTCCGTGGGAAGACAGTCTTGGAGGGATGTGGCTACAAGCCCAGGGACACCTGGAGCCCCAGGAGCTGGGAGAGGCAGGGAGGCCCCTCCCGCAGAGCCTCCGGAGGGAGCATGGCCCTGCCCACACCCGGAAGTTGGACTTGGCAGGGGATGGGGGCTCAGTCCTGGATCCCACAGGAGGCTAGTCCCACCCGCCCTCCCCCACACCCAGTCCTGTCTGAGTCTGAAAGGGCCTTACCTGGATGCAGATGTTTGTCTCCTGTGGGTACTCCGACAACCAGCTGCTTTGCCCTCTGGTCATAATGAGGAAACCAGCTCGGCAGAAGAAATCCTAACCCGCCAGCCCCAGCCAGCCGTCGGGAATGCAGCTCAGAGTGTAGACGCTCAGAGTCCGTTTAACCCAGAACAGAGGGTCTGGCTGCAGCACGCTGACGCCCCTGACTCCCAAAGTTGGAGACAGCCGGGCCCAAGCCACCCCCTCGGCTCAGAGACCTGTGTGGCACTTGGGGCCGGGGGCGGGGTGGGCAGGGGAGGGAGAAGGGTGGACGGAGGAAGAATGGGGCGGCAGGAGGCAGGGAGGAAGAGGAGAGAAGGAAGGGAGCAGGGAGAAGGAGCCCGAAAAGGGGAGGAAGGGGAAGAAAGAAAGGAGTTGAGAGGGAGCAAAGGCGCGTTCACACAGAGCCATGCTCACCGTGTCCACAGCAGCACAGTCGCCAGAACGTGGGAGCAGCCGGCGTCCACCAGCGGCGGCTGGATAAGCCTCATGGGCTCACCGTACAGAGGCGGAGCCACGCGGGGGAATGTTATCCCGCCCTGAAAAGCGCTGCCACGTGTTTGAACCTCAGAAACATGACACCCCGAGAAACCAGACACGAAGGCCCCGTGCGGTCTAATTCCGTTAGAGGACATGTCCAGAACGGGAATCCTCAGAGACAGGGAATACATGGGGGGCTGCCAGGCTTGGGGGAGGGGTGGGAGTGACAGCCAGAGGGCGCAGGGTTTCCTGTAGGGGCGCCGGAAACGCTCTGGAATCCGATGGCGATGGTGGCACGTCTGTGAATGTGCTAAAACCACGGAACTGTAAGTGGGTAAACGGTGTGTGATGTGCGCAGACCTCAATAGAGCCGTTAGAGAAACTTGGGGGGGGGGGCAGTTACGAGGTCCAGAGGGCACCTCCACTGTGGCCTGTTCTGGGTCACCTCTGAGGCGTGACAGGGGGCGCCCCCAAGGATGCTGCAGGAAGACGGGGTAAGCCCGGGAGGGCGGGGGGGGGGGGGCCGGTGCTGGGTCTCCGCAGGCTGTGGGGACAGCGGAGCACTGGCGCCTGGCCCTGGCCTGGTCCAGGAGGGGAAGGGGAAGGCGTGGCCCTGGGCGGTCCCCCTGGTTGTCCGGAGACCAAGCCTCCCTGTCGCACCTCCCTCGGGGCCTCTTCCAGGCACAGGGCAGCATCAGCACCGAGGCCTCAACCCCACCGGCCTGGGGCTGTGTGGGCTGTCAGGGAGGAGGGACCTCGTAGCACCGGACATCTGTTTGGTGCCTTTTCCTCTAACTGTACCCAAAGCACATCTCCACTTGGAAAGAGGACCACTCGTGTGGCCTGAGAAACGTGTCTGTCTCCGCCCCGCTGCCGGCCACAGCCCTGCCTGGGCCCTCGGGAGGTGTGCAAAGCCAGGGCTGCTCCCTGCGCAGGGAACGTCCCGGGGGGCCCAGGTGGGTTTCTGCCTGTAGCTCCCTCGGAGAATCCTGGGGCAGCGGGCGGGGGGAGGGGGGGGCGGGAGGAGTAGGGAGAGGAGGCCTTTCTGCCTCTTCCAGCTCCTGGGGCCTCCAGGCCTTCCTGGGCTTGTGACCACCTCACTCGAGTCTCCGTCTCTGTCTCTGTCCTCGCATGGCCTTCTCCCTGTCATTGGATTTAGGGCCCAGCCTCATTCCGTAAGCATGACCTTATCTGACCTAACTACATACGTACTGTTTCCAGATCAGGCCATGTTCTGGTGAATTTCGGGGGAGACACTATTCACCCCAGTACGTGGTCCTTCCCGAAGCAGATGGCTGGGAGGACACCAACCTCAGGATCAGGCCCTTTATCCTAGACTCTGGGCACGATTCTGAGCTGGAAGAGCATTTGGATCATCGACTAGGCCAGACCACCAATGGAATACGGAAGCCCAGAGCTCCGTGCCTGTTTCCTCATTGGTCAGAGAGGCGCCCAGAGCTCCGTGCCTGTTTCCTCATTGGTCAGAGAGGCGCCCAGAGCTCCGTGCCTGTTTCCTCATTGGTCAGAGAGGCGCCCAGAGCTCCGTGCCTGTTTCCTCATTGGTCAGAGAGGCGCCCAGAGCTCTGTGCCTGTTTCCTCATTGGTCAGAGAAGAGTGATACTCCCTGTGCCTGTGTTATGTGGTCATGGATGGGGACATGAGTGCTTTGGAAAACAGTGCCAGGTGTCCTGTTGCAATGTGTGGGAGACCTCTGACCCCAGGACAGGGCATCTGCTGGGATACAATGGGTTTGAGGGCCAGTGAAGGTCAGCCCCTCCAGGACGGGGCTCAGCACAAGCCTCCCAGCATCCCAAGGCCCCTGTGCTGCACCCCATCTTTCCTACTATGCTTCCTTTTCTGCTATGCCTCTTTCCACGGCTGAGGCAACAGCAAGCACACAGTAGGTGCTGACAGTCCAGGGATGTCAGTCTGAGTGGGAGACTCTAAATTCTGTGCCTCCTCACAGTTTGAGGGATGCCAATTCCCGGGTTTGCCCCTGACTTGCCAGTCAGACACTGGGGGTAGCCAGGCCAGGAGGGTTTTATCCCACCTCAAGAGACCCTATCTCCAAATTAAAGCCACATTCCCAGCTTCCAGAGGACAAAATTTGGGGGGACACCATTCAACTCAGTATAGGTGCTAAGAGGGGACCTGGGGGGACATGGGAAGGTCACCCCATGCCCCACCTATTTCTGTGTCTTGTGCATCTGTGACCTTGACTTAGATGTCGCCCCTGAGGTTGCATATCCATCCCAGGAGCCTACAAGGGCCGGCTCCCATGTTGGAGGAGCCGCCCCCACCCGCCCACTGGTCAGCAGCACACAGGGACCCGGCTAGATTTCATGGCCTGGGTTCCCAGCTGGTTGGGGGAGCAGGACAGAGGGTGCAGGCCTGAGTAACATTGGGGGTGGGAGGAAGAACGTGATTGAGATGCAGCCTGTGGAGTGGCCAGCAAGTGAGGAGGCCCCCGGAGCTCACTGTTCTTCCGACCCCTCCCCCCCCCCCCCCCCCGCACCCGAAGGTGTCAGCCAGAGGGGACTTGGCCCCTGAACCCTTACCCATCGGGAGCTTGGCTGCTGGCAGAGCCCTGGAAGTCTCACTTAAAGTTCACCTTCGCAGTACGCTGGGAGGTTTTCTCTATTAAAAGCACTCGTCTTGATTGAATTTTATTTTAAGGTGGGTACAGCATTTTCTTTTTATGTATGTGTGAACGTATATATGTAAATACACGTATGATGTTGGTGGATTAACGTTCCTGGTATATTTACTAAGTGAAGCTGTGAAAACCAATAGTGGCCCCTTCAGGGGAGTTTCCCACTCGCTTACTTGTGCTGTGCATGTAGGGGGCTCTGAGCAGGGGGGAGCAACATGCCCTCCTGTCCAGGAGTGCAGGCCGCGGGGGCATTCATGACAGGCACCCATCCAGGGTGGTCGATGGGCGCTGTGACGACAGGTTCCCAGGACCTGAGGAGTGGAACGACTTGCACGCTCCCCATGCTCGCTCTGAGGCGGGCAGCAGAGTCTCAGGCTCAAGGTCAGGCCATGCAGCGGAGCCTGGGGGTGCCCCGAAGATGCCATGTGCCAGGGGCCCGCCCAGAAGCAGATCTGCCTCCGAGAGTCAGCCAGGTGGGAAGGGGTGGTTTTATTTCCAAGGTCCAGGACAAAACAGAAGCACTTGTGGTGAAAGCATGATCTTCGCTCGACCTCTGGACACGCCCCTCCCAGGAAAGGCCGCTGTCACTGAGCTGCGTGTCCGTGAAGGCAGGACCGGAGGACAGCACACGTGTTTGCACGCGTGCTGCTGGGACGCGTGTGTGCAGAAATGCTTTGGAACGATGCCCCGTTAGCCCGACTTTCGGGGAATTTCAGCTGAGATCTGTGAGGTGGGTGCTTGTATAATAAGCAAATTCACGTCATTCCTTTCTAAGCGAGGAACCATCAAACTTGCTCCTTTAACAACACAAAATCTCACACTCCCGTTTCCCTGTAACTTCATCCTGTGAGCAGCCTTGTCCAGTCCAGCCTGCTGCACTTGGCTGTGGACTTGGGCACACTCTCGCTCCAAAGCCTCTAACCGCTGCTCCTCAACCATCATCCATAGCTCCCCATTCCCCTGAAGCCTGGCAGCCGCTCATTCTACCCTGAGCTGGCCCACCAGCCTTTCCCTCTGCAATCGGGCCATGGTCCCGCTGTCCCCTCTCTTGGGTGGTCAGGTCCGTTCTTTGGGCTCCATATTCATCAGCATCCGTCATGGTCGGCAGCAGTGACTGCTGGGGACGTGGAGGTCTGCCGTTAGCAGGCAGCAGACAGTGTTCTGCCTCACATCTTGTCAGGATGAAGCCTGCCCCAAGCCATCCAAGCTCGACCTCAGGGGAGACTCTCCGCGGGAGGGCGCTGGGCCCTGTACCAGACCTGCGATGCGGTCTGCAGGGACCTCGGGCTCCTCCCTTTGTTTTCACGGAACTCTTGCGCAGCCTGGCAGCCTGCAGGGAGGGTCTTTGCAAGATGCCCCCAGGGAAGGCTGAGGCTGAGAGACTTCCTTTTCCTTCAGGGGCAGACTCTGGCCTGCCCGTCCCTCTCCTGGGCACAGCTTTGATTGTGGCTGATGTGCATCCTTATCCTCATCCATGCTGTTCCCGGCTCGCCTTGGCCTCCAGGGAGCTCGAGCCCTCCAGGTGGCCAGGCCCAGGCATGACCCCCTGTTTCCTGCCTCTATCCATTCCCCTCATTCCCTCATGACCTTCAGTTACTCTGTTAGTGGTTTGTCTGCCTACCCTTGTTAGAAGACAATGGAGTACAAGATAAATAAATGCTGTACTGACCAGGGTGACTGGGTCCCCAGCCTTGTCCACCCTCCTTGGCCTTTTAAACCCTCCATCCTTGAAGCCACCAGTTTGGGGAGGCCCCACGCCCTCTCCCCTGACTGCCTGGCCACTCACTGTCTCCATCGCTCAGGTCACAGCCCCTAAAACATGCTTATTTTTCAGGATTCCATCCTCTGGACACGAGCGCATTGTGTGCCCCTTGGTGTACAAAGGTGCGCGGGTGGCTCAGGGCGGACGTCACCTGCTCGGGTCCCAGCCAGACACGGGGCTTCGGGGACACACGTCAGGTCAGCTGTGATGCTCCGTTGCCAGCTGATTTCCCCGGCCCCCGGGATTAGGGGCCCTCGGCCAGCTGGGGAAGGGCCCGGTGTCCGACACAGCGCCACGCGCAGTCGAAGCATGT
Source organism: Cnephaeus nilssonii (assembly GCF_951640355.1). Taxonomy (NCBI): domain Eukaryota; kingdom Metazoa; phylum Chordata; class Mammalia; order Chiroptera; family Vespertilionidae; genus Cnephaeus; species Cnephaeus nilssonii. The sequence goes on from NC_137091.1 coordinate 31,506,377, forward strand.
GAGGGTGGGAGGTGCTTAGTGAACACCGAGTTGTCGCTCAGAACCCCCAGGGCTGGGGGCGCGGGTCGGAGTGGGGAGGGTCTCCTTTTGGGGTGACAGAAATGTTCTATAGGCAGAGGTGGTGGCTGCACAGCACTGTGGGTGTGCTAGCTGCCATGAACCGGACACTTTTCGATGGTTTACTTGATGTCATGTGGGTTATACCTCGATTTTTTTTTTTTTTTTTTAGAAAAGGAAAAAGAAAACCTTAAAAAAAAAAAAACACCAAAAAACTAGTTGGGCGTGGCATGTCCAGAATAGGCCAATTTACTGAGACAGAAAGTAGCCTGGAGTTGCCTAGGCCGGTGGGCAGGTGTTGGGGGAAATGGGAAGGGTGTTACTACTGGCAAAGGGGACAGGGTTCTTTTGGGGGCAAAAATGTTCCGAAGTTGATTGTGGTGATGGTTGCAGGCCTCTGGATACACTAAAAACGGCTGGGTTTTAAATGGAAGATTGTAAAGTATGTGAGTTATATCTTGGTAAAAATTATTACTAAAAACAGAGAAAACCCTGCCTGTGGCACGTCCTGGAGAGAAAGCACACCACACCCCACGCCAGCATCCGTGAGCTCAGAGCCCGAGGGGAAAGGGGGGGAGGGGGAGGGGGCTGCGCCACGGCTCCCGGGCGCCCTGGTGGGATTGAGCCACGTGCTGCCTGCCCTGCTTTTCTCCCTCGGGACCAGCCGCGTTCGGACGGCCAGTGTCTTAGCTTAGGGGCGGCACAGAGCCTCACGGAATCTGATGAAAGGTGTCACCCTCTGCTCTGGGGGTTGGGGGATGCATGTAGAGTATTTTGAGTATAATTTCAGGGGACACCCCAAAGGCGCCCAGTGCGGAGCCTCGGTCAGCCTCCAGGTCTCGGGGCTGGGGTGTGGTGGTGCTCTGGCTGTCCGCTCGCTGGGTCTCAGCCCGGGACGATGCGGGACAAGTGGCGGGGCTGGCTCTGAGGCCTCTGCTCCGCTCACCCTACCGCCGGCCTTCCCCTCGGCACGGACACTCCCACCTGCGTGTGCCCGTGGAGGCTCCCACCGGCCTCACTGGGTCTGACTCCCACCTCGTTTCCCACGTGGCGACGCTGACAGCTCTCGGGATACAGACGCACCTCTCCCAGCCCACGTTTTCCATAAACTCGTGGCTGTGACCTTCGGGAGCCGGAGCTGGGGCTCGCTGGCTTCAGGTGGGCGTGGCCCTCAGAGGCGTGTGGGTGGGGAGGGGCCAAAGGCTGCAGTAATGATTTACCCAGTTGATTGGTTATTGATGCAAATTCAGTGTTAATAGTTGGTGCTTTATCGATGGCTTTGTCTCCACGAGGCTCCTGCCCCTCGTCTGTTGTAATTACAACCACAGGCTTCCCCAGGAATCTTCTAGAAGGTGGTGCTCCTCAGCTCTGCCCCAAGGGTCACGGGGTTGCAGCTGTCCTGAGTGACTGCCATCTTTTCCCAGCTTCTAGGAGAGAACTCAGACAGACGCTACATTTTGCAGGGGTTTCTCTTCCGTTTGGGGCCTGCTGCTGGCGGGGCAGCGGGTGGCGGGCGGCGGGACCCTGGAGAGGAGTTCTAACGGGGACCCTGGAGCTTGGAGACGGCTGCGCTCGGGCAGCCTCAGCAGCTCCCTCGTTCCCTACACACATGTTCGTGCTGTGATTGACTGTGTGTCTGCATGTCATACATTTGTTTCTTATAGCGAAGGTGTTCCTAGTTATCGGTGGGATTTTGAAACAAGAAAGCCTGGTCCCTCACGAGGAGCGAGGGGCCCCCGGGGTAAGCCTGTGGACGGAGGAACTTGGGGGTTGGAGGGTCAGGCTGCTCAGAGGAGCCTTGAGAGGCGACCGCTGAGGCGCAGGCTACGCCTTGCCTTGGACTGGTCGCGGGGCCTCGGTTTCCCTGGTGTTGGAAAGCAGTGCCCTCTGGGCCCCGGGCAAGTGAGATGTAGGGACTCGTGGCGTTGCCCTGCCTTGGGCACCCGGTCCAGCCTCGCTTTGTAAAGGGAGGCTCATGTGGGCCTCCGCTGAGGAGCAGAGTCCTGGGGCCCCTGGGCTAGAGACTGGGGGCAGCAACATCCAGCCAATCTGCTGGCCGCCGTCAGCGCACCCACCCTGGCGTAGGCATCACCGGGTCTGCCACTTGGTGCAACGTGTGCAGAAGGTGTATTGACGTGAGAGCAAACCCATTCTGATCCCGTCCCCCACACCCAGCCTGTGCTTGGGGCCTTCATGTGCCCCCCCCCATACATTCATGAGATCAGTGGTGTCACTGACTCCGTGTGACCAAGGGAGAAACTGAGGCACAGATGTGTGACTTCCGCTGAGCCTCTCGGCTCCTACGTGGAGTGCCACGCCTGTGCTCCAAGTGGCGCCATCACCCTCGGTCAGGTGCCGGGGGAGTTAGCCTGGTCTCTGGGCAGAGCCCGTGGGAGACAGACTTGCTTTCTCCCAGCATCTGGAGACCACACTTCGCGCCCACTCTCTCAGCCTGCCTCTTGCACACACCTGGGCTAGAGAGCAGCTGCTAGAAGGTGCCAGGTGATGGCTGAGTGCGCCCCTGGCCCCGTGCGGTGGGGTGGGGGTCGGAGTGGAAGGAGTGCCGGGTGGGTGAGTGTGCCGGGGACCAGCTGCAGGCCCAGCGCGGCCTCCCGGGAACGCCTTCCCAGCTCTCAGCTCACCTGGGCCTCCTCCTCAGGGGGAGCCGGGGGTGGCAGTGCCATCTGCTGGGATGAGCGATGGGCAGCCTGGGCCCAGGAGAGTGGGCGTCTGGACGTGTCTGGAGAACCCTTCTGTGGCGATTCGGCTCCTCCCTGGGCCTGCAGCCAAGCCTGGGGCTGGGGGAGCGTTTCGTTCCTTATGCCCTTGACCTGCTGAGTGCTGACGGGTCCACCACCAAGCCTGCCTGTTCCTGCTCAGAAGCCTGGCTGCCCACTCGCCCCTTGGGTGTGGCGGGGTGCAATTGCCCCCCAAACTGTTCATTTGTCAGGTCAACATTGATTAAGCACCTGCTCGCTCCTGGAGACTCAGAGATGAGTCAGCGGTCTCGGCTTCGGTGTGTGGGGCGACCCAGGGAGGAGGGCATTCCTGCGGCAGGACCTGAACTCCACTGGGACCCGGCCCCGCACAGGGGTGGCGTGCCCTGTGCCCAGTGATGTCCGCTGAATGAGTGAAGGAATGAGAGATCCGGAAGTCTGAGGCCACTTACCCCAGGGGAGCCAGCATCCTGTCCTGGGCCAACCCACTGTGGGGATGGGCTGCCCAGCCCCCTCTGCCTCCTGTGCCCTCACTGCCCTTCCTGTCTCTCCCCCAGGACCTCCCACTCCCGGGCCAAGGCCGAGGCAGCCCTCACTGCGGCTCAGAAGGCCCAGGAGGAAGCACGGATCGCCAGGATCACTGCCAAAGAGTTCTCACCTTCCTTCCAGCACAGGGAAAATGGTGAGTCGGGTGCCGGGCGATGGGGCAGGGTGTCCTCCAAGGCCACATTCCAGCAGGTGCTGCCTGCCGCCATCTCCCCTCGTGTCCACGCTCCTTCCCGATGATGGGTGTCCCTGCAAGGGGCCTCGGCACGCTCCTCCCTCACACGTGTCAGCGTGTGTGGTCTCAGCATCTCTCCCTGCCTCCAGGGCTGTGTCCCTGTGTGCACGCGTTTCCATGCATCACCCTCCTGCTTTCCATGATGGTGAATGTCTGTGTGCTCTGCGTGAGCATGTGGCCTCTCCCTGCCCTTCCCCCAATGTCATGCTAGAACTTTCTGTGACAAACCCAACTATTCTGTAACTGCTCTGTTCAGAAAGGTAGCTGCTGGCCATGTGGGGACTGCGGCTAGCTGGCTGAGGCCCTGGTCCTTAGTTTCATTTGATCAGAACTGATCTACATTTAACTGCCGATAGCCACGCGTGCCTGCTGGCGGCCACACTGGGCAGAGTGGCTCATTAACGAGGGGAGCTCCCGCCATGTCCTTCGGTGGGAGCTGAGGAGCTAGGAGCCACTGCAGGTTGCAGATCTGCGACCCTCGTCCTGTCTGGGGACCAGGCCTGAGGGAGGCAGGGAGGCTGGAGAAGGCGGGCATTGATGAGAGAGGGGGACAGCCGCCTGTCTCCGCTCACTTCCCTCCGGCCTCACTCTGAAGCTTCTTCTGCAGCGGGAAGCCCTGGAGAGCAGTTGGTGGGGCTAGAAGCCGCTGGAGGTTTTAGGCCGACATCTGCCATGCGCAGTCTGTCCTGAGAACACGCCCGAGCTCTCCTGGAGCCGGAGCTCCTGGCCGCCCTGGGAGGGTCCCGGCCTTCGGGGCAGCTGAGGGAGGCCGCCCGCTTCTGGGAGACAGGAGGACCCAAGATAAGGGACAAAGGTGCTGGAATTCAGCCACACATGTTCTGCTTTGCATTTTCACAAGGATGCTTCCAGGAATGTCACGCGCTCTGCAACTAATTTTAGCTGAGCACCGTCTCCTGGCTGGTGGCGCTGATAGGGCGCTGGAGCTGAGCATGAGAGCACCACTGTGGGGCGCGGGGTTCACGGGACCCTGCAGGGTCGGTGTCCAGGCTTGTCTGGGACCCTAGGGTGTAAGGCACAGGGGCTTGGGCCCCAGAAAGTCCAGATCACAGTCGGGCAGGTCAGGGAAGGGATCATGGGAGTCCTGTGATGGGGCCAGGGCTCCCCAACCCAGAGCCATAGGGCCCCCCACAGGGAGGGCTCCCTCAGACACCCCCTGGCCTGCTTCCCTCTCTGTGCTGGGAACTGGGGAAGAGGGGGACTGCAGCCCAGCCTGTGTCCCCATCCCATGGCTGCAGAGGTGTGGTAGTTGAATGAGATCTGGACTCACCTGGCTATCCCAGGTGTGACAAATGGGTGCAGATGCAGGGGGACTGACTACTTGCCCCAAGTCCCAGCACCTATCTCTAGCACATCCAGGACCACATGGGACTCCCCTTGGCGGCCTTCGCCCTTTCAAACACCCCAGGGACTGTTCATGGGCGTTTACAGCTCTGCTTTGTTCTGGTCACTGTCTCAGGCCCCCATGCATGCCACCAACAGCATGGTGGATGCCTCCTCATAAACGGGGGGCCCAGCCCCTGCTGAGAATTCTGGCCACACCGAGGGTGCTGTGTCCCCTATGGCCTTCTTCTGCCCTGGTTCAGAGGCTCCAGCAGGGAGGGGAGCCCAAGCGGGGGTGGGGCAGGAAGAACAGGCCACCAGAGGCCTAGGCCACCAGAGAGGTCAGTGTCCGGGGCGGAAGGCCCCCCTCCCCAGGCCACAAGACCTCGAAGGCCACCTAGCAGGAGATGCTTCCTTTCATCCTCAGGAGGGGCCCATGGGGGGGGCGGGACCTGAGACCCCCAGAGTAGGCAGGGCCCCAGTCCTTGCACACTGAGCCTTGGTCTGCCCTGCAGCCGGGCTGGGGCCAGAGCTGCTGCCCACCACTGCCTGTTGTGACCTGGTCGTCCTCAAAGCACCTGTGGGCGGAGGCTTGGGGTCCATGGAGGGGCTTTGGGAACCACTGTGTCCCAGGCTGTTCTGCCATCCTCGGGCGAGACCAGGCCTCCGCACGTGGCTGAGTAACCAGCCTCTGTGCTGCCCGTTCCTCCGCCTAGGGCTCGAGTACCAGCGGCCGAAGCGTCAGGCTTCCAGCGACGACATCGAGGTGATCTCCATGGGGACGCCCATGCAGCAGGAGAGCCCGGAGCTGTACCGCAAGGGCACCACCCCCTCGGACCTGACCCCCGATGACAGCCCCCTGCAGAGCTTCCCTGCCAGCCCCTCGGCCACCCCCCCACCAGCCCCTGCCTCCAGGAACAAGGTCGCCCACTTCTCGCGACAGGTGTCGGTGGACGAGGAGCGGGGCGGGGACATCCAGATGCTCCTGGAGGGCAGAGGAGGGGACTACGGCCGCCACAGCTGGGGCGAGGAGAAGGCAGGGGCCTCCAGGGGGGTCCGCAGCGGAACCCTCCGCAGTGGCCAGCCCGCGGAGGACTTCCGCACCCGGGGCTCGGGCCACAAGCAGCCCGGTAACCCCAAGTCCCGGGAGCGGCGGACGGAGTCGCCCCCTGCCTTCTGGACTTCCCACCCTCGGGCCAGCAACCCCAGCTCAGGGGGCGCCAAGCTGCTGGAGCTGGACGAGGAAAAGCTGAGCAACTATGAGATGGAAATGAAGCCCCTGCTGAGGGTGGACTCCCACGTGCAGGAGGCATACCCCCAGAAGAGACGCTACAGTAGGGGGGCTGCCTGCCGGGGCCTGGGCGAGGACCGGGGCTTTGGGGCACAGAGACTGAGATCCAAGTCCCAGAACAAGGAGAACGTCCGGCCGGCTGCGAGCGCGGAGCCCGCGGTGCAGAGACTGGAGAGCCTGCGGCTGGGCGACAGGGCCGAGCCCCGGCTGCTGCGCTGGGACCTGACCTTCTCCCCGCCCCAGAAGTCCTCGCCCGTGGCCCGGGAATCAGACGAGGAGAACGGGGACGAGCTCAAGTCCAGCACGGTGAGTGGATGCCTGTGGGGAGTGAGAGCCCAGGTCCGTGCCCCACCTGGAGACTTCCACGGAGTCCACCTCTAGCTGAGGGGTGGGGTGGGGGTCAGGAGCAGCCCCCGGGTGATGGCCTTGGCTTCCACAGGATGAGGCCCTCCCCCCCTCCCAGGAAGCCAATGCAGGGCTGGGTGGCATTTCCTTCAGACAGAGACTCAGGAGGGTAGTCACAGGCTTGATCCTTTTAGTGAAAGCACTTGGCAATTTTGGAAGCTCCCAGAAAGAGAAGGGCAGCATGGGACCCCAGCCTCGCCCAGACCGTCCCCAATTTCCTCCAACTTCCCTGTGCTGGAGAGTGCCTCCTGTAAGCCCTCACCACTGTCCACGAGGTACCCCTGTCCAGGAGACACACAGAGGGCCAGACGCAGAGCAGGGGGCGTCGGGCTGGGTCAGGTCCTTTGTCCAGGCTACATCGCTGACCTGCAGGCCAGGCACTGTGGTCCCATCTGCCGGGACACACGTGTCCTGCTCCAAAGCCTCCTTTCTAATGGTGAGACGGACCGTTCTGTGAGGCTGTCTACCCCACAGCCCTTCCTATAAAGCCGCGGTTCTCGGAGTATGGCACTGCAGGGCACTCTGGGAGTTCGTTAGAATGAGGCTCAGGCCTGTGGGATCAGTGGCTCTGGATGGGGCTGTAATCCAGGTTGATCAGGCCCCGTGGGGGACACCGGAGCTGCCCAGGAGTGAGGACCGTGTGTCTCAGGTGCGAAACTCACCTAGAAGCACTACTCCCAAGGCGGATGGATGCAGTGATGGGCAACCTTTTGAGCTTGGTGTTTCAAACTTCGCCAAAAAACTGAGCATAACTCGGGTAGTGTGCCACTTTGAGGAAAAAACATTATTTCGCGATATTTATAGTTTAAATAACATAAATGTTTCATCCTCGGCATGCGGCCGCCTCAGCGGCCGCGTGTCATCAGAAATGGCACTGACACGCGTGTCAGAGGTTCGCCATCACTGGATTAGAGGAAAGAAAAGACACCCTGGGCAGGACCCTGTCAGGGGCTGGGGAGAGCTCTTGCACCCAGAGGTACCTCCTGGGACCCTGTCAGGCGGCTTCCGCCTAGAAGCAACATGCCTTGGTCCCTTGGAGCAGCGGCAGCAGAAAAGGCCACTGGAACACACTTCAGACCTACACCCCAGGCTGATGCCTGTGTGGCCCCACACGATCCCGCCTGGACCAGTGTCAGCCTATAGGGCCTCCCGCACTTGCTGATGGGCGCCGAGTGCCACAGTCCCACGTGTCCAAGAGGAACGCTGGGGGCCTGCCTCGTGGGCATGCAGAGCCCGACACCTGCACTCCATCCAGACTGCCCCCTGGGACTTAGTGCCGCTGCAGGGCAGGGGCAGGGTCTGCCCGTCCCCAAGGAGTCCCATTCCTCATCTGGATGTTGTCCCTTTGGGAGAGAAGCTTCCTATCAGAAGACAGCCTGCTGGCCCTCGAGGCCATTTCTGCTTCCCCTTGAAACCACTGTGAGCACGTCTTCTTGCTGGTGGGCTGGTTCCTAAAATGCTTCTGTCTTCCCCGCCCAAACCCCTCTCGAGTCCCCTGGAGGGCAGCCCCCGGGACCTAAGTGCCAGCTGCTACAAGTCCGCTTTCCTCATTCTGGCAGCTGGAAACGTGTGTGCACGTGCAGCCACATGTATGTGGTGTGTGTGTACCTGATGTGTGCCACCCATGTGCACTTGTGTGCGGATGTGGTTATTCTAGGACAGCTGGATGAGGGGCAGGGGTGGAGACGCAGGACGGGTTCCGTAGTTATCCCACTTACCCTGCTGGCCAATCGGTGCTTTAAAATGGAGCTCCCTTGGGAAGAGGTGCAGGCTTCCAGCTGGGCTCTGGTACTTCCTGTGCCAGACCAATGCCTGGTCCTGAGGGGCAGCTGGGGACCCCAGGACAGGGGAGTGGAGGGGAGCCCCAGCAGAGGCCTCAGGTGCTAGCTCTAACCCTGTCCAGGGGGCAGGCTCTGCGCCCAATCACTGAGGCTTCAAGATGACAAGCCCAGAGGAGAGCCTGGGTTCTGGGAGCCCAGGCAACAGCAGTCTCCGCCCTGAGGCGCTGGGCGCCCAGGAGAGGCTGGAGAGGACAAGCGCTCCTTCCTGCTGGCGAGGGAGGCAGGCTGCCCAGGGACAGCGGTTAGCACAGACCTGGAGCCGCTTCCGGGAAGGTGGTTTCTACTGAGGAAGATGTGTTCAGAGGCCTATTAGAAGTTCTCCCATTGGTGGTTTGGGGATCCCAGGCTGAATTTAGGGGCCACTCTGGGTGGGCTGCATCTGAAATCCAGTGGCAGTGTCTGAAGTCCCAGCTGTACAGAGCTGGGTGTGGGGGGTGTACTTAAGGAGAGACCTGGGGCACCAGAAGGGCGGGCAGCCGCCAGAGTGCTCGAGTTCCCAGGGCGGTGACTGCAGACCCAGAGGCCACTGGCAGCCTCTTCCTCAGGTCTGACTTCTGAAGGGCTTCATGCTCTGAAGAGTTGGATGTTTGGTTCCAACCTCCTATTCTGGTCTGCGGCTGGGGGGTGGGTATGGCCAGAGAGAGAACACTCCAGACCAGGCTCATCCCTTCTCTCCCTCTGTTCCAGGGCTCAGCTCCCATCCTGGTAGCCATGGTGATCTTGCTAAACATCGGAGTCGCCATTTTGTTTATTAACTTTTTCATCTGATGAAATTGTCACATTAGCAAAAATACCAGTTGGTGTAACAAAAGGGGGACGTTAAAAGCAAAACAACAAAAAGGAAAGGATCATAACTCGGACAGCCCACAGCTACTTCCGAGTTTCTTCACAGAACAATACGATTGGGTATTACTCACAGTTTGCCTTTTTTTCTGGGTAATGTTTTTTGGATTTTAGCCAAAATTCTTTGCTTGTATAACACTATGCTGTGTGGCATGGCAGAAGGAGGCCAGCACGCCGATCCTCCAGCTTGAAGTGGAAAGAAAAGGGATCCCAGCAAATCAGCGGCAAAAAAAATAAAATCGTCACCATCGTCATCACTCCCTCCTGGGGTGTGGGAAAGGAGGCAGCCCAGGAAGACCCCTCCGAGTGTCCAGCTGTGCCCGCGGGGGGAGCAGCGGTTGGGAGGTGTGACGCGGGGAGTCGGCTCACTCTGCTTCTCCTCCCTGTCCTGGAATAACGGGGACAAGTGTGGTGTGAGCGCGGGGAAGAGGGTGTCCCATCCTGGCTGGCAGCAGCCTGGGCTTTTTCTGTTTTAAATCTGTGCTGCAGAGGTCTGTCTTCTCTTCTCTTCTCTTCCCCAAAAAACAGATCCCTTGTCTTGGCACTGCCCCACGGCTTCCCCTGCAAGGCCAGGTCCCACACCGAGTCTTACAGCGAAGTCATTTCCCTGCCGTCCCTCTCTATTCCCCATCCTCCCACCAGCCCCAGGGGAGCCTTGCTGCGGACATCCAGAGCCTGCAGAGGCCGGGGCTGGTGTCGGGGGGCAGGGAGCAGTGCAGCCCCTGGGCCATCACGCTGGCCTTCAGCACAGCCTTCCTGTACTTCCTGTGCAGGACAGGTATCCAGGCTCCCACATCCATGACAGACTCCGCAGCCCTTTCATGACACCATCTTCCCCCACGTCACTGAGCCCACGAGTTTCATTTTGTCCTGTGCCTGCAACTTCCCCCACAGACATGCCTCTTCTTCCCAGATGCCTCATTCATTCTCCGGAGCTGCTCTAGTCCCAGGACAGAATGTGGTTGAAACCAAGTGGCTTAAAAATTCCTGAGAAATCGTTGCATATCCATCTCCCCCAATATGTAACACAACTTTCAGCCACACACAGATTCCTGGTGTTTCTGCCTTCTCCAGAATGCTTGAGTGCTCTATGGTCCTAGCTCGAGCCAGCCCGGCCAGCAGGTATGGACGTGTCTGTGGGGCCACGGACACGTCCATACCAGGTCCCCTGTGCTCACAACTGGGAAGGTCCTTAAAGTGAGTTCCCACAGTCGTCCTGGGTACAGCCCGCCTATGACTCTGCCTTGCTTTGCTTATGTTTAGCTGTTTCTCTGCTACCTTTCAAGCAGATTTCTTTACTACACTGCACTGGATTGCTATATTTTTAACCAGAAATAAACTAAAGATTAGAGCATGTTCCAGTTAAATTCAGTTTTATTTTTTTTCTGTTATACATTCAATCCCCGTTCCTTCTCACATTTTGGTTTATGTTGGGGTCTTTTTTGGGGAGTGGAGACATGGGAAAGGGAGGGAGGATCCGTGGGAAATACATTTCTGATAAAGTTGCTTTCTAAAGGGATATTACATCTTTTTGTACATCTTATTTTCCGTTCCTCTTTTTTAATATCAAGTGGTTGCTGCAGACCTGAAGTGAACCAAATAAAGATGCCTGCTCCTTGCAGCTCTAAGAACCATCATGCTGGGATATGTGGTTTATAATTCTGTTTGCAACTCTTTGTCAAGATTACAGATTTTTTTTGGACATTCCAATAACTGCATGACAAAAATGGTACCTACAAATGCAGGTTTATCTATTTACATGCAAACACCATGAGGCTGTTAGATGCATAAAGCAGCACAGACGCGCACATCATTCAACAGAAGCAGTAGTGGTTTCATGACTAGATGTCCCCATCACTAGTCCAGCTGCCAATCAAGCACTTGTGAAAACCAAATCAACACCTCCCTCCCCCGCCCCCCCGCACCTGCAGAGGGCAGAGCCATTTCCCTGCACGCCTGGCGAATTCCAAGTAGATTCCACCAAGACCAAAACACTGGGTCGGAGAGACCAGAAAGCTCTTTTTTAACTGTTCCAGTGTGGTCAAAGACCAGGCTGCCTCGCAGCATCCCTGCAGATAGGCCGAATGCTTTGCCTACCTGCCCAGAGCCTCAGGTTTGCCCGATGGGTGCACCAGTCACCTAACTCCAGGCCAAGTCAGCTGACCTGCTTCTCTCATGCACGATCCTCGTGGATGTGTGTGCTGAATTCAACAAGGACACGTGGGGCTGTGGGGAAAATAGACATGTGTCATGGCTGCCCCCACTGGTGCAAAGCACTGACAAGTTTTAATTATTTCCAGAACAACCTTGTGAGAGTCAGTTCTCCCGACATGCTCTGGATGTGAAAACCTGGGGCAGAGAAATTGAGATACCCGAGATGCTAGGCTGGGCCATGGGAGAAGGGGTCACCACCCTGTGCCCACCTCTCCTCACCCGCCCAAGGCTGGGAGCCGGCACTCACACCTTACCCTAAATTCACCAGGCAACATGTCTGTGCCGATGGCTCACCGGTTCCACTTACCACAAAGGAAGGAGCCTCGTGCGTGCACTGGATTACTTGTACTTTTAAGTCTGCTTCGTGTCTGTACAATGCCTGGATGATTTCAGGCCGAAAAACCCCTTCGTCCATCCTTTTGAATTCTAAGGTTTGTAATCATTGGCACACAGATTCCCAAAGACAGAGATGAGGTATGCAGTACATAAGCCACAATAACTGACAAAGACGATGCTGATATAGAAAAAAATCAGTGCAGCCACAAAAATGCAAAGCCCGCTGCCTAGATCATGCGAGAGGGGGAGAGTCATGAAAATGCAAGGACTCTCTGACTCGCTTTCCTAGGAAGTCCACATCTAACAACCAATACACTCCGGTCTTTGTTGAGACGCCATGGCGCGTGGTGTGAATAAACACTCGTGGTGGGATGACAGGCTCTTTCCAACACGCGCTAAACCCAAGATAAGAGTGAGTCTCACCAGTGCAGACTCCCCTCGGGGCCTGTCGGGCACCCAGGGCACACAGATGGAGCAGACCCATGTCCTGGCTAATATCTGACGCCCCAGTCTGGTCATCAAGATGCTCCCATTCCCTTTCAGTAAGTCATTCGGCCACCGCCCCTCCCCCTGCTCCCCTTCCCTCCCCCCCCCCCCCCCCAAACCAACGGGCGTTCCCAAGAGCTGGTGGAGGTGTTCAGATGCCACTAGACACTGAGGACTTGTTCAAGAGGAATATTTGGGGAGTGAATCAAATAGTGGTCCCATTTTTTGCGATTTTTGTTAGTTTGGGTTTCTGATTATTCTTTAAAGCATCTACAATCACCACCAGTATTCTCTCTCTGGGCAGGGTTTTCCTGTCAGGCAGTTCTCACCTGTACCCAAGCAGGGGGAGGGCCTAAGAGGCCCAGTGGGTGCTCCCCGGGATGCCCCCAGTGGCCTCCTCCAGGGGGACTTGCTTTTTTCATCTTCACATGCACAATAAGACTTTTCAACACGAAGGGTGGACGATGCAACCCTTCTACAGGAAGCTCAGCTTAACTTTTATAGGTCTTGTCTTCCAATTATTTTCTTGCCTTTGGTCTCAGAAAGTTGCCATAAAGGTGCCTACTAGGTTTTAAGACATCGATTTCCACAGCCGAATGTACTGCCTGACCCTCACAATCAGCTGACGGTACTGAGTATCGCTGACAAACACCTCAGTGTCATGATACCGGGAACACAGTCATCTGTAATCTTGCCTCGGATAAGCATTGGCTCCTAGTTAAGCATAAAAGTGAAGTAACAGGATCAAGAGAAAGAAGGAATGAGGGTGAAGCTCTGTCTGTAGATGTAAGGTGTCTGGCTAGTTTTGTTCTCTGGCCAGGGCTGGCCACGTCAGGCAAGACCATCAGTAAGCAAACACTAGAAAAATGACCTGTCCCAAGTGTCCCTAACTCAGCCTTAAAAGAAAAAGTGCAGTTGCCTTTGATTAAAAATAAAAAAGCTGTATTTTGACAGTGTATCCATGTGCCTGGACCATGTGAACTACAGACTCTATGGAATGTCTGAAAACTATGGAAGCACAAAGGTTCAGTCACTGAAACACGTGAGGGTCGGCGCTGGCTCAGGGAGGCACGGGAGGCGGCGCTGGCACGGAGTGCCAAGTGCAGAAGGGAAACAGCGAGGCGTGGTGCCAGAACAGGGGACCACCCCTGAGGGAGATGGAAGCAATGCTTTGGAAGATGGCTAAATGTTCTCCACAACTCACAGAACAAACGCTGTTTTTGGAGTTTGCTTCCACATGAAATCCCAACATGGAAGTGCCTGAGACAAATGCAAACGTGCTCCTAAACCTCAGAGAAGCAGGCAGCCACAGGGGCAGAGCAAGGTGTGGACGTGAGCTTGCCACAGGAAGTCGGGTGCAGTGAGCCCGGGTCCGGGGTTTGGGGGGATGGCGAGCTGGGCCGGGGGAGAGCGGCAGACCTCACACACCTACCTCACTTGGCTGCCCCACCACACCTCTGCCCGAGATACACACAGCTCACTGTGTGCCGACGCCACGGGGCCAGGCCCCAGGCTTCCCAGGCCTGCCGCCACATCCGTGCAAACCCTCTCCTGCTGCCCTTCCCATTATGTCTGTGCCAGACGCAGGGCTCCAGCTGTGCTGCCATTGCTTGGTGATGCGGTGACAGCAGCAACCCAAACCCATGAAGGCAGAAGGCCCCAAGGAATGGTGGAGACTGGTCTTGGCTGGATCCCTGGGCCCTTGGTAATTCATCCACATCTGCTAGGTCAGACAGGAGCCAGGGCTACTTCCTTAGAGGTCAGCACTTGACATACCCAATGCAGGCGTGATAAGTTCTAGTCCCTTAAGATTAGAGCACTCATATTGCAAGAGCACTTACACAGCCCAAGAATTTCTCTCTCTAAATGTTATCAGTTCCAACAGGGCAGACATACTATGCACCCACCGACCTTCCATGAACGACGCCTACACCACGCTATGTGAGCCTGGAAAGGCAGGTCAGGAGTCTGCCCCGTGTGGGCTTCCCAAACATCGGCACAGGCCAGGAAGACAGTGAGAGGCTCAGGAGGAAGGAATCAGCGCTGAGGGCCAGCACTGTGCATGCGCCCTCCAGGCTACTCGGGCACCCATGGCCCCGACACCAGGCTCTCCCACTGGGCCTCTGAGTGAGCCTGTCCTTTAGCGTGGTCACGGACACCATCAGAGCAGCAGGGCCTGCACTTTCACCTGTCTGCACTTGACCCTCACGCACACACAGTGGCTTATTCAGGAGCGAGCGTGTCCTGACCACTGATCTGCCAATGCCTCCGAACACTGGGCTAACCCTGACAACATTCTCCAGCTGGACCCTGCTTACCTGCACCATCACCATTTCTAGCCTGAATGAAAAACCCACACACTCGCACCGTTCAGGTGAGCAGTGCGTGAAGCTCATCCTCACACTAGACATGAAACCACTAATCCTGATGTGGTTGCCTTTTTGTGAATGAACTCTAACATAAATCTGTCTCAATCTGCATTTTCTTTTTTCCACCTTTTTCCCATGGTGCATGTGAACTGTTTGCTAATACTGTGCAATCATTTTGTGCATTGACAAAAAAGAATGTTGACTGTTCTGATTTTTCTTATTAATGAAGCAGCTAAAAACATTACCTCGGCCTTTTTCTTTTAGTTGGAAAAATAGCTTGGTTATTTACAAAATAAAAATAAAATAATTTTCTTTAATGAATGTTTAAATCAGACCATTACTATATATTTCACTATCTGAAAGCAAGGGACACTGTTGAGATTAAAGAAAAATTTTGCTCCTTTTAGTAATAAATATTGTCATTTGAAATTTGGAAAACTTGCAGCCTTGTATAAGTAGTGTCTTTAATGCAAGCTCCTTCTAGTGACAAAATTATAAGCTGGATAATTACAACTTACAGAACTGAGTCTCCGTTAACCAATAGGGTCCCTCTGTCACATTTGGATCTTATTATTTTGAGTAGGAAGCTCTGTGAATATGAATCTGAAACGTGCCCCCACCTTCTCTCACCAGCTTTTCCTATGTGATTAGGCTAACTCTATTCACTGTCTCAGGTTCCTCACCATAAACTGAGTGCCTGAGGCCTCCTACCCATTCAGGCCTCACTCCCCCTCTGCCAGCTAACAGCCCAAGGATCTCACAGTATTCTTTTTTCCAAACCTATTTTAATTTTCTTAAACTTCAACATCTGTGTTTCTCATGGGGCGGTTGTACTAAGTGTCTTTCTTTCCCACGAGAGTTTCTCTGCCTCAGAATCCTCCTGACACACTGCGGTCTCCAGGCCCTGCTCCACGGGTGAGGTCCCTTCCCCACACCGAGTCCCAGGCCACACACAGCTCAACATGCCCGTCCTCAGCCTGACGCGATAGCTTCCAGGGTGGCTTCTCACCCTGGTCCCAGCACCTGTGGCCACCAACTGTTTTGGGCAGTGCCTTGGCTTCCGGCTGGACACCATGGTCAGACCCCAAGGTCAGACCCTGTGGGCAGCCCGGACTCGAAAGGCACTGCCGGAGCTCTCTTGCAAAACAGGATGACTATGGTCTGTACTCGATGAGACTGATCTCTGGTGATCAACCACCTACACACAGCTTGCTTCCCAATTTAACAGAAGTTATTAGAAAGCCTCTTCCATACACATGGAACTCGGCAATAGACAGCAGGTGGATTTCAGACTCACTGGAGCTAGAGCTGATCACTTTTCCTTTATGCCAGGGAACAAGTGTCCCCTCCCTGCCATCTTCTGATATAATCAACACTGAGTCACCTTCTCATTGCAACACACCTGGAGGGCTCCTAACCAAGCTAGCTCATCTCACACGGGCAGCCTCTTGAAGAGTCTAACTTTCACCAGCAGCCCACCCAGTGTCTGGTCCCTCAATGTACTTGTATTGTCATCTAGCCACTGGCTTTCTGCTTGTACCAACTTGGTATTCAAAAAATCCTATGTCCAACTGCAATCAACATCACTGTCAACAGCTTTTAAAAACCAACACTTCAACCCCTGCAAATTCCTCTTACTTCAGCCTGACCCAGACAGGGTTCAGGTGCTCCTGGGAAGTGGGGAGAACAGAGAACTCATCACACTTGAAACCCCACGGAGACCTTCCAGGAGCTCCAGCACGGTGTCCACAGGGCTGATGTGGCAGGGTGATGGGCACCAGTAAGAGAAAGAGAGGGAACCCACCAAGGGGGTGGGTATTAAGGGGGGCTTACCAACAACCATCAGCCAACCGAGGGCCTTGCTGACCTGGACATGGCCACCTTGCGCTGTTCAGGCTCCACCAAGGCAGGGGCTGCATGCTGGCCACTCATGGCCAATGTGGCCGTTGGAGTGTCGAGAGCAGTTAGACCAGTGGTCGGCAAACTCATTAGTCAACAGAGCCAAATATCAACAGTACAACGATTGAAATTTCTTTGGAGAGCCTAATTTTTTAAACTTAAACTTCTTCTAACACCACTTCTTCAAAATAGACTCGCCCAGGCCGTGGTATTTTGTGGAAGAGCCACACTCAAAGGGCCAAAGAGCCACATGTGGCTTTCGAGCCGCAGTTTGCCAACCACCGAGTTAGGCAACCTAGTCACTGACAAACAGGACAGCAGGCGTGGCCGCTGCGCCTGGGGCACCTGTGTCGATTCCCACCTCCCCGCTGCTGCAGACTGAAGGCACCGTTCCTGGCGTTTTAATCACAGCAATTAAACAGCAGAGACAGCAACTCTCCTGGAAGCTTGTTTCTTTAATCCTCCTGGGTTCTGATCAACCTCCTTACTCAAACTGCATCTTTAGCAGCAGCCCCACGGACATGACAGCAAAATGGGTACTGGTTTGTACAGAAGCTTCTCTGGAGGGTACTTCTCTTTCAACCTGGTTGATTAAAAATTACCTTCTTCTTTCCAGTCTTTTAGCTACAGGCTCTTCTAAGAAAAGTGGCCTCTGATAATAGACAACTGTGTTGAAGCCAATAAGACCTTCCAATTATTTCCTGCCTTAGCAGCTGCACGATCCAGCCTGGTGTGCTCCTGTCACAGGGTCAGACAGCAAGGCCGAGGGACCTGTGTGCAGTTCCTGGGGGCCAGCTGCGGCGCTCACCTGGCTTTCAGCCGTCCTAGGAGCTTCCAGCTGGACTCTGCACAGAATGTCAATTAAGGACTCAGACTGCCCCAGGACCCAAGGGAAGTGCCACAAATGAAAGGGAAACGCCAGAATCCCTGACCCTTCTCCCCATGCCAAGCAACCAGGCGCCATGCTGGCCAACACCCACTTGGCCTCTCCCCGATGACCAGGGCTCCTTTGAGCAATGCACGGCACACACCCAGAGGGAGGCTCCAGCGGGCAGATGTGGCGGGCAGGCTACTGCAAGAGGAGAGCGTCTCACTTCTAATCAGCCTGCAAAAGCCCATTTCCCCTCTGGGTCCTATTACAGCACAAGCTCACACCAGTGGGAGCTGGTTGGACCCAAGTGTCATGGGAAGGTAAAGGCAAGGTGGAAGGAGGGGCTGCTGCTGGATTACATTGGCCCCAGTTCTTCCAAGCCCTAGTCCACGCCCTGCTCTGCTGGAGGTAGGTATTCCCTTGTTACAAACAAACAAACAAACAAACACAGGTAATGTATGGGATGAATGGGATGCTGGCCCCTTAACTAAAAACTAAGATCCTACATTCTCATTGTTGAAGATATTTAAGATGAAAAAATGCACCAAGCAGTAATTCAAAGCCCAACTTTTGACCCCAATTTTACAAATGAAAAGCAGTCTCCTGCCACTCACCTTAGAGCAGCCACCAGCCAGCATGCTCCCACACCAGGACTTCTGCTGTGAGGAATCCCTGCCCCCAGGCCAGGCACTACACAGCAACTGCATGGGAAAGGACAGTGGGGTAACTGCCCCCCAGCTTTCTTTCCTCTCCGTCACTTTGCAAATGACCACCTTGAGCCCTAGGGGTGAAGGACAGAGGATGGCTCCACCACCTCCTCCCCAACAAGGCTAAGGGATTGGTCCCTGAGGCTTCAGGTGCACTTGATCACTAGAGAGCCCCAAGAAAAGCCAGTGGCAGAGAAGGAGAACTGCCCAGCCAACAGCTATTTTATTTTATAAATAAGAAGAAAACTCATATAACAGGCAGTCTGAGGGCTACTCCTGACAATTTTTAAGTCAAAAAGCCAATCTCCAGGTGGATGATATGCAGTCAATCAGAACGTTCCTCCCCTAGCTCTGCAGAAGGGAAAACCCCCACAGAGCGCAAATGTTCTGGTCTGTATCGGAGCGTGCTTCCCGGGGCCACTCCATATTCAAGTGCCGCCCACGGTGTGGGTGGCCCACTCTCAGCCTGGCCCTGCCCTGGCAGGCCCCTCCAGGACCTTGGTGCATGCAGGGCCGCACAGAAGACAACCTTTGCAGCAGCCTTGTTCCAAGTCCGGTTTATTTTAAATCACACCAGTGACGGGGAGGGAAGACAACCTCACTTCTGGCCGAGGCTGGCGGCTCATGCTGAGTCATCAAAGAAAGCTTTTGCCATGGCATGGGCTACCTTCAGCACTCTCTTCTCCTTTGCTTCTGACCCAGCATCATCTCGGGCAAGCCTCACCCAATACTGCTCAGTCCTAGGCAGGTAGTCTGCGAACTGCTCACCAGGCGTCACCAAGGGGTGCTGTGGCTCTTTCATGGGAAGGAGGGAAAGAAAGAAACATGTTCAGCAGAGGAAGAGGCCTGGGTCAGGCAGTGTAGGCCACCTGCTCGCGGCCTGATGAGTGACTGTGGGAGCACCTGGATTTACAGAAATGACACCGTGAAGCCATTCTGCACTTTATCACTTTATCACGATGACACTGCTCAAATAGCAAGCTGCTCAATAATGACTCCAGATACAAATATTTTCTAAAAAACTTAGTGTGGATGAAAAGGGGCCACATGTTAACCTGACAAGCTCAGGGATGGCCTGCATGGTGGCCTTGCAAACTCAGAGACCTAAAGTAACCACTAAGGATGGTCTGAAATTAAAACTTTTTAACTAAAAGCCATTTATGGGAGGTAGTCAGGTCCTAGGCTAGAATCGTCCTCGACAAAAGTTCATCTTTATCTTAACTGAGACTGTGTATGGCCTCTGCATCTAAGATAACATACCTTTGGAATGTCAGGGTAACTTCCCTTTTCCAAACCCCTCAGGGCACAACCAATGCACCAAAGCAGAGACTACAAATATTTTTTTGTGTTAACTGTTGACAATTAAATATCCTGTACCCACTTTAACTAAAAGATGTATCATTTTACTTTTTATTCAATCCCAGAGGTTTCCCTGCTTTGCTTTCTCCCACCCTCCCTAATCTAGCACCAATGAATTTCATGTAACCACTTATACCTTCTCTTTTGATTGTAATGTATAAAATAAGGTGCAAAACTGCCATTCTCTGGAGCATTATCTCAACAGGTTGAGATTTTGCTTCCTGGAAATTGTTAACAGTTTGGCTCAAATAAACTCGCAAAAATTCTATACAGGTTTGAATGTTTCTTACACTGACATCAGGCTCAGCTCTGAAGCATATCTACAAAGCAGTCAAATGTTAATACTCACCCTGGTCCTCTTCACTGCTGTCCTCGTCCTCCTCGTCCTCCTCTCCGCCCTCAGCGCCCTCACCAGCATCGCTGTCCTCCGAGTCAGACTCCTCCAGCCACTCCTGAGTTGCTTCAGAGTAAAATGAACACCCACAGAGGGTCAGTGCACCCAGAATGAGGGGAACCGAGACTGGGAACTGCTGAGGACCCCATCTTCTCACTAAGGAAACCCGACCTGAATGGAAGGACCCTGACCCCAATATATCAAAATGCGCTGTTTTCCCTGGATCTTAGCAGAGATGGTAAGAATAAGACTAGCAAAACCAGAAGACAGGAAAAAATCTTACACCACTGTTTTATACCTTTCCCTAAGTGTGTGGATTTTAACTTCTAGTCTCAGACCTTAAAGAAACTAGTGACTTAAGAAATGAGCATGTACCACTAGCAAGAGCCTGTGGTACAATGTGAAAGTGAGGAATGAAGGATCAGAGAGTAAACGAGGCCCCAAGGTTCAGGTCACAGACTGGAAGGGGTTGCCTGGTAGGCTCGTGTGCACACAGCAGGCTGCCCACAATGGGAAGCCGCCACAGGCAAAATCTGCTTTGCATCTATGGAAAGCCTGGACAGTCCTGAGGCTCACATGAATGGTGTCAAGGGCGAGCCGGGGTCCCTGTGATGTAGCCTCGCTCCCCCAGTGACCAGGGTCTGCCCTCACATGCACAGCCAGAAAGGACCCGGCCCATCGGCACAGGGTAGATCTGGGTGGCACTTGGGGGCAGACTTGATGAAGATGCTTTCAGAGTGCTCTCACCCCAACCAAAGGAGGTGCTTACCCCACCACAGCTCACCTGGATCCGCCTCCACCAAGACTATCCACTGGTCCATTTTATGCAGGTCAAGGCAGTAGAAGTCGCTAAGGGTGACCTGGCGGTCACCAGCCTCAAACATGCCGCCATAGAGGTAGAGTCGGCCATGCTTCACGGCCAGCATGGCATTGGAGCGGGGGCGGGGCTCCACCAAGGGGCCACCTGCTTCCTCTGGGCTATCGTCCTCATCAGACTGTGGCTGTTTTGATGGGCCTGGGGCTGTGAGCATCTGCTTAATGGTGACCACTGTTCCGTCCTCTGTGACCACCTCTCTGACCACCTCCAGGGGCGCCTGGGCACTGGCCTCCCCACACTCCTGCTCGTTGGCTCCCTCAGGCTCTGCTTTTGTGCCCCGCCTCCGCTTCCTCTTCTCTGACTTTGGCCCCTGTTGACAAAAAGTAGGGCAGCCCACTTCAGCGGCAGACAGAGCTGTGAGCTCCAGAGTGCATGGGGAGCACCACCCACCCCGGGTGCTGGGCAAACAGCATTGGGCTGCACCCCTAATCCACCTGCTGGGGTTGCCCCTTGAAGACCACACCCAGTGTCACTCCTCAGAGAGTGTGGAAGGTGGCGAGTCCAGAAGCAGGCCCTCATGCTCACCCCACTCTCAGCAGGGGCACTGAGGCCCTTCGACCTGGGCTGAGTCACAAAGTGCCGCCTCCCTCCCTCAAGCCCTATTTCTGAGGCCGCTGACCTGACTTTGTCAGCTTGAGGCCCAAAGCCGCTGGGGATCCCACTAAGGGGAAGGAGCCCACCACTGGGACTGGTGCCACAGCAGGGACAGAGGTGATGGGTTCCCTGCTTACAGTGACAGCTCACAGAGCCGTAGAGGGACCCAGAGGCCTGGGTGTCTCAACACCTGGCCTGGCAGGCAGAACTGGCTAACAAGACCGCACAGCCTCTACCCAGGATCACCTGCAGAGGCAAGAGCCAGGTGCCGTGTTAAGCTGCCTGTCTGGTGCACGACACACCATGGCAACCACTTTGGAGCCCAACTCTACCTTCAGCTGTCCCGCAAACCAGCGGTTCTTGGTGGCATCGTAGAAGTAGAGGTCATTGAGGAAGTCACCCTCCAGGCTCTCCTCCTCTTCTTCATCACAGACACCCCCGAAGAGCAGCGTCTGACTGTTTGGGGCCATGGCCACAGAAAAGCCAGACCTGGGAGTGGGCTTGGTGCCTGAAGGGTTAATCCGAGTCCACACCCATCTGCCTGTCACAGGAGAGCAGTAGCTGAGGTAAGATGTAGGGATGGAGGGGTAGCAAGAACCAGCCAATGGCACAAATGTCCCTGCTCCCCCAGTGACTAGGATAGATGAAAAAATGCAGAACCGGGTAAAAGTCCATCAAGTTCACTCATTTGCTCCCTCTGCAGAAAAACAAAACACCATTTTCAACATCTCACTATTCCAAGTTTAATTCTTTTCCTTAAGGTTCAGTTTGCACTGGGGTGCCTTTTTCACAAATTTTCCAAACACTGCGCCCTAGAATCTCCAGCTGTGGATGGAGGCAGGGAGACAGAGGCATGGAGGCTGGCATGCCCAGTGCTGGGAGAGGCCCACGCTGCACCCTGGCCTCCAGGAGGACCCTCACTCCACCCTCCCTTTGTCCTCTGTGGGCTGCAGGGTCATGGCTGCATGCCCACAGGCAACACCACTTTATGCTCTTCCCTCTGGCTTGTGTTTCATTTCTATGATCAGCCTCAAAATGTAACCTAGCGTGAAATGCGGGGGAAAGCTTTCCATCACGTCTAGAAAGAGGAACCAAGATTTTCATTCCAACAAACATTAAAAAGAAACTTAACAGCCCAGTGGTGTTGCTCAGTGGTTGTGCATCAACCTATGCACATGCCCAGGTTGCAGGCTTGATCCCCAGTAGGAGGTATGCAGGAGGCAGCCAATTGATGATTCGCATAATTGGTTTTTCTACCTCCCTCTCGGAAATCAATAAACAAATATATATTTAAAAAAGAAGAAACTTAACAGAAGCAGCAAATGGGAAACATTCTACTGTGTCCTGCCTACATGTCCTCCATCGGGGTACACAGCCGAGGGGTGACTCCAGGCTGCACCCACTAGTGGGCCATGAGATCGACTCATTACCACCAGCATATTAATGCTTTGAGGAAATAGAAAAGGATACACGTCAGAGGGCCCTGCACATAGCCAGGTAAGACATACTAGTATGACACATGCACACAAGTGTGCTCCAGCTCATAACGCACATGTCTTCTCACTGGGGGGGTAAGGGCCTGATGGCCAGGATGCAGGGGCAACACAAGGCTTGGGGGTCTCACTGCCTAGAACACAGTTCAGCTTCCAAGTTCAAGTCCACTTGATGTGTAAACTGGGTAAGTTACTTCATGACTCTAAACCTAGCTCCCACTTGGAAACGCAGATGTCCTCACCAGTCGTGCAATGTGTGTGGTTGGCACCTGAAGCACCTGGTAGGAACATTTCTGAAGCCTTGGCTTAAAGAATTTTAGTACAGGAAAGAGATGAAGGTATTCTGCACAACAATCCCTCATTTTACAGAAGACAGATCTCCCGGGGAGATGAAATAACTCACTAGAGGTCATAAAGCAGACCCTGATTATGCTGGATCCCTTCAGTCTAGTCCAGTCCTCTCATCACAAGACCTGCGTCACACAAATGAACCACAACCTTGCTTTTTGTAAAGGAACTTTAAAAAGTGAACGTTGGGGATGTCAACCCCACCTTAAGCGGTCCAGAGGTCTATATCCTAACATCAGTCCCTTGCTCTTGAGCAAGGACAAGAGAAATGACTAGAAAGCTGTAGCTCTCTGCAAAGGGGAGTTCATGGCTTGACAGTGTGTTCAAGCCAGTCCATCCTGAACTCCCCAGAGGGTGAACACTCCTCAGCTGCCTCTCCTGTGCAGGCAGGCGGACACTTAGGGTTATTTATGGAGGGTCTGGCCTGGCCTGCTCAGGAATGAGGATGGCCTGTCCACTGTCCATCAACCCTACAACCAGAAGGGCAGCTGGGCTTCCATTTCTCTGCCCTGCCTTTTGCAGCGACATGCAAACCACCCACGGCCCGTCCTCTCACAGCACGCGAACCTTCTCTTCCTTCCTCAGACTTCAGCAGGAACATATCTGAATGCTGGGTGCCTTTGTCCACATCTTTCTTGACTCTCTGCAAAAGGAAAAGGGGAGTCGTGTGAGAACTAACAGGGCACCATCTACATCTAAGAATAGATTTCAAATTTTAAAAATCTGCCTTCTAATAACCACAATCATGCTAGAAGCACTCTATGCTTCCTTACTAGAGCTTCCTGTGGCTTCCGCAGCAATCCTGCTTTAAGTGGACGGAGCTCTATGGAGACCACCGTGGGACTGTAATGCTATCACAATACAGCTATCCTTCCATTTTCAGTCCCTGCGTATCTTCAGTTCCCATCATCCTTCAAACCACGTGAGTCAGGCTTCACTGCGAGGATCAAACTGATGCTCCAGCAGAAGCCAAGCCACCACCCAGGTAAGACTTTTCTGAGCTTCTAAAACAACAAGCCCAGGTGTCTGAACCCGGAGTCTAGCGTCAAATCGCTATCATTACCCAGCCAGACCAGACACCTCACTCTCCATAGCAACATCCTCCAGGCCTCATGCCGCAGCTGTTATCTAAACACTAAAGGTGTCTCAAAAGCTACTTGGCAAATATTATCCTGGGTGGAAGGATTTCAGTAAATCTTAACTAATTTTTATTTGTACTTTAAATTCCCTATTTTTAATAAAATTTTAATTTCAGAATACCTTTATATTTGCAGAAAAAAATCAGGAGATATTATTGAGGATTCCCACATACTCCACACCCAATTTCCCCTACAGTTACCATTTTACATTAGTGTGGCACACTTGTCACAATTAATGACCCAATATTGACAAATTACTATTACCTGAAGTAATTCTTTGTCCGGATTCCCTTAGTGTCTCCCTAACGTCCTTTTCTGTTCTAGGACACTTGTTTTAGTGTCATGAATCCTTAGGCTCCTCTGGGACATGACCGTTTTTTAGACTTGCTTTGTTTGTGATGACCTTGGCAGTTTTGCAAAATGTCCCTCTATTAGGATTTATCTGGTGTTTTTCTCACAATCAGACAGGGTTGTGGGGTATTGGGTGGTGGATCCCAAAGGTATAGCACCCTTCCCATCACATCATATCACGGGTGCATGCTGTCACCATGACTTACCACTGCCGATGTAGACCTTGACCACCTGGCTAAGGTGTATTTGTCAGGTTTCTCCACTGTCAAGAGACCCACCCCACCCCACCCCACCCCACGCCAGCGTTCCACACTGTCTTCTTCAGAAGGACACACTGAAGCCCCCACTGACCGAGAGGGAAGTCATGCTCCGCCTCCTGGAGGGGCACTGTTTCCCAGTCTCTGTGGAACTCTGCATAGGAGTTTTGTCTCTTCCCCAGTTTATCTATTCAATCACTTGTTTATAAGTTAAGGACTCATGGTTATCTATATTACACGGTGGGTCATAATCCAATACCGTTTCATTTTGTTGCTCAAATGGTCTCAGCTCTGGCCACTGGGAGCTCTTTCAGTTGGCTCCTGTGTCCCTCTGACACACTCCATCAATGTGGTTTCTTACAAATAGTCCCTTGATACTACAAGATGCTCCAGACTCATCTTGAGTATTTCTTGCCCCAGTTCTAGAGCGAGCCATTTCTCCAAGGAGCACTGGCTCTGGTTCATGGAGGTGGTGGTAGGAACCAAGACCTGAGCACTGGCGCTCACTGCTGCTGGGTGCTGTTGCTCATCAGCCACTCAGCTGACAGAGCCAGGAAATGTTAAAAGAATGAATAATTCTTTTTCTTTTAACTAATGCATATGTATTGTATTTGCTATAAGGGGGAGGAGCTATTCTCCTTTTGGAAAACAAAACAAATAATCCAATGTCCATGGATAGAACAGGTGACCTGAACATCCTCAAACCAAGGAGGTTCAACATGGATCACACATGGGGAACAGCTGGAATCGCAGGAAATCAAAACTGGTGCAAGCCTCTTGTTTTCCTTCTGGAAATATCTGCACGTTCAAGTGGTACAACTTCTGCATGTTACCCAGTTTTTCTAGCAGATTAACACAGAGGAAATGATGACCACCACTTCCATGCTTACCCTTTCAGACCAAAAGACCCAGCATTTTTAGGAACTAAATTCACACCCAGCGTCCTCTCCCGCTGGGGGGACAGTGAAGGAATTCAGTGACATCTGTATTTGTCATAGAAACTCAGATAACAGCTGTGCTTCAGCCAAACTCTCTCTTGGCCTCCTTGTCGTCACTGCACCTGCCGACATTAACTGCACTGTTTTGCTGACAGCAATGATTTCTTCTCAGAATTAACAGTCTAAGGAGGTGGGGGGACACCTTTTATGCCATAACATTTAAATCCATCCCCTCGAAGCTTAATAGCCAGAACCCTTCCTAAGAAGGGCTACTAGCTCACCCAAGTCCACAGCTTCCACAGTGACAAGCCAGGCTGTGGCCAGGGGACAAGGATGCCACACCCTTCCGACTGGAACTGACTAGTTAAGGGGTCTGCATACCCCAGCAGGTTTCTAACTCCTCCTTTATAGCAGTTTCTTTTCCTGAAGTGTTGTGGCTTCCTCCAAAACCCAACCTCCTTGTCCTCAAAGGAAACAAAAAGCTGCCTTGTATTATTCTATTATTGTGGATCACCTGTGCCACAGCTTCTTTCTATCAATGCAAACCACACTGGTTTTTAACCCTTTGCACTCGCTTGCTTTTTTCTCAATTCCTTTATTCTAATGCTAACCGTGTCGAGTCACACTCGACATCCGAGTGCAAAAGGTTAATCTGCCCAGTTAGTCTCTTCACTGGATTAAACTTGACTAGGAGAGGAAACAGAATCTGCAAGGATATTTGGAGATGTCACACTCCCATCCAGGGAGTCAGAACTCTGAGGGCCCAGCCTCTTCAGAAGGAGGATCGCCTCCTCCTTTAAGCAGTTCAGGAGACTTGACGTTAATGCCACACAAGGAGTAACCCAGACATTCACTCTACAGAGCAGAACTTACTCCTCTACTCATACATTTCTGTCTAATACAGTATTAATGGAACCCAAAGACATCTGAGAGATGTGTATCAGGTGTTACAACATTAAGTTGAAAAAAACCTCCTGTTTCTGAAATTATTCAGTCTGTCTGAGACCCGGACACCAGCACTGGGCACCCATACCATCCTCCCACCCCAGTCCCAGGCCTGTCCTTGCAGCCCGCACACAAGCTCTACACTCCAGTTCTCAAACAGTCCAAAACTCAGAGACGGACTCATTTTTATTGTCATGAGAGCAGGCCCACAGGCCACCCACACCCCCGCATTCAGTGCAGTCTGGTCCCTGGAAAAGGTAGCAACAGCTTTGAGGTAAGCAAAGGCCTTGCACTCCAGAGACCTGAAGTCGGAACTGGGCAACTCCACTCTGAAGAGCCCTTACTTCTCCTATCCACTCCTTGGGGCATTCCCACCTTTATCCCCGAAGGGCAGGGGAGCTTCCACAAAAGTAGCTGCAACCTGGTCAAGATTCAAACAAAATGAAAAACCCTGAAAGGGAGAAGTGAGCTTCAAGTTACCTGTTTTTCCAGGGTCAAATAAAACAGCCACACAACACACCCAAACCAGGGGCTGTGCGAACAGAAAACTCCTGTCCTGAGAGCTGAGAAACAGCAACACAGCTGACAACAGGAGGAGGCCCGCCCCCACTCCGCATGCGTGTGAGGCATCCTCCCAGACACGGGAGGATGAACTGCAGTCCCCTCTACCCACTGTTTCACTTTCCCCAGTCTCAGTTACCGTGGTCAACCACGGTCCCAAAATATTAAACGGAAAACTCCCCAAATAAACAATTCTTAAGTTTTAAATTGCAAGTCATTATGAAATAGCATGATGAAACCTCACACTGTCTCACCCGGGACGTGAATTGTTCCTTTGTCCGCCATCTCCCCACTGTATATACTCCCTGCCCATTCCTTAGTCACTAATCAAATCGGTTATCTAACAGACTGTCATGGTATCACAGTGCTTGTGTTCAAGTAACCCTTATTTTACTTAATAATGTCCCAAAGCACAAAGAGCACTGATGCTGGTGACTGAGATATGCAAGTAGAAGCTGCATTTTCATGAAGTAAAAAGGTGAAAGTTCCCGATTTAATTAAAAAAACCTTGTATGCTGAGGTTGTCAAGATCTACATTAAGTCTTCTAACCATGAAATAGTGAATAAGGAAAAAGAAAGTCATGCTACTTTTGCTACTGTACCTCAAATTGCAAAAGTTAAGGCCACAGTAGCATGTAAGTTAGTTAAGATGGAAGGCACTAAATCTGTGGGTGGAAGACATAAACAGAAAATGTGTTGACGTGTTGTGCCAGAAAACACTGAGCCAATAAAAAGACTTCAGCAAGGAATCCCCTAAAATGAGTGACATTAAGCCATTTATTGCAAGGTTACTGGTTACACAGACTCAGGAATAGGTTTGGACTAAGAAATATAAAAATTGCTGGAGAGGGAGGGAACATAGACGTAACTTTTATTACAGTACTAGAGGCCCAGCGCATGGATTCGTGCACCAGTGGGGTCACTCGGCCTGGCCTGCAGGGATCAGCCGAAACCGGCTCTCTGACATCCCCTGAGGGGTCCCAGATTGTGAGAGGGCACAGACCAGGCGGAGGGACCCCACCGGTGCACGATCAGGGGTGGAGAGGGACCGCAGGAGGGATCCAGGGCGTAATCGGCCCATCTCACCCAGTCCTGATCAGCCAAACCCCAGCAGCAAGCTAACCTACCGGTCGGAGCATCTGCCCCCTGGTGGACAATGCATGTCATCAACGGTCAAATGAACGGTCAGACACTTCGCATATTAGGCTTTTATTATATTACTAGAGGCCCAGTGCACAAAATTCGTGCTCGGGTAGGGTCCCTAGGCCTGGCCAGAGATTAGGGCCAATCTGTGGGGCGATTGGTGGGGCAATCAGGGGTCCCCGATGGCACCCGCCTTGCCCGGGCCTGGCGCTGCCCGCTCGCCACTGCTGGTCACCTCCCTCTGCGGGGCAACCGGGGCGGGGCCTGCTGGCTGGGAGCAGCTCCTGTGTTGACCATCTGCCCCCTGGTGGTCAGTGCGACCAGTCCTTCTGCCATTTGGTCAATTTGCATATTAGGCTTTTATTATATAGGTTTATATGTTCTACTTTATTAGTGTTGTTAATCTCTTACTGAGTCTAATTTAGAAATTAAACTATCACAGGTATGTGTGTATAGAAAAGAATCCTAATAAAATGGTAATATGCAAATTAACCATCACTCCGCTACATAAGCCACGCCCACCAGCCAATCAAGGCGAGTATGCAAATTAACCCCAATCCAAGATGGCTACAGCCACAGAGAGCAAGGTTTCCCAGGTAACAGAGCAAGCCAAGCTTTCCATAGCCATTGCAGGCCTAAGCCTCCACTCAAGCTACAAAGTTTCAATTGTAGAAGGTAAACAAATTGAAACAAATGGCGGCAGAATGGAGCTTGAGAGAGCAGGCCAGGGTTGCCGGTGGCAACAGGGGAAGCAAAGCTTTCTGCACACCCTGGCCAGGCTCACCCGCTTAAGGCTACAAAGTTTCAATTGTAGAAGGTGAATTAACTGCCACAGAAATGGCTGCCGCCCCAGAAATGGCTGCCGCCCCAGGCTACGAAGTTTCAATTGTAGAAGGAAAATAAATTCCAGATACCAGGGCCTCCCCTTGGGTAGCCAGGAGGCGTGGCCGGCCTGCAAATCACCACAGGCCCCTCGCTCAGGCCGCCCCACACCCCAAGGGAACCCCCACCCTTATCTGTGACACCCTTCAGGGCAAACCAGCTGGCCCCCACCCGTGCACCAGGCCTCTATCCTATCTAATAAAAGAGTAATATACAGATTGATCATCACTGCAACACACAATATAGCTGCCCCCATGTGGTCAAAGATCCTGCCCCCATGTGGACACAAGATGGCCAGCAGGAGAGGGCAGTTGGGAGGCACCCGGCCTGCAAGGGAGGGCAGTTGTGAGGGACCAGGCCTGCAAGGGAGGGCAGTTGAGAGGGACCCGGCCTGCAAGGGAGGGCAGTTGGAGGTGATCAACCCTGCAGGAGAGGACAGTTAGGGGTGACCAGGCTGGCAGAGGAGGGAAGTTGGGGGCAAACAGGCTGGCAGGGGAGCAGTTAAGCATCAAACAGGCTGGCAGTGGAGTGGTTAGGGGGTGATCAGGCTGGCAGGCAGAAGCGGTTAGGGGCAATCAGGAAGGCAGGCAGGCGAGCAGTTGGGAGCCAGCAGTCCTGGATTGTGAGAGGGATGTCCGACTGCCCGTTTAGGTCCGATCCCACCAGGATCGGGCCTAAACGGGCAGTCGGACATCCCTCCAGGAGTCCCAGATTGGAGAGGGTACAGGCTGGGCTGAGGGACAACCCCCCGCCGTGCACGAATTTCGTGCACCGGGCTTCTAGTATAGTATAAAAAGGGTTTGGTATTCTCAATGGTTTCAAGCATCCACTAGGAGTCTTAAAACATATCCCTCACACATAAGGGGTACTACTGTACTTTAAAATGCTGTAGATTCCTCTGGACAACGTGTCTGGAGCAGGGGAGAAGGCAAGCTGCCTTCTGTTCTCTAACCTGCCACCTTCAGCATCTTGGCCAGTGGGAGGTTGGATTTATAAAGTTATCAGAATTTTGTCTTGATTCCCCTGGATTTACAATGGCAGTAATTTTTCAAAACCTGGCACAGTGATGGCTGAGGTCCCCAAATGAACCATCTGTGAAACACAGAAACCCTAGGGCGCTGTTCTTTTTGACACCTCCTGATTTAAAACCCTACTTGTGCAGGCTGCTCCAAGATAGTTCCAAGGCGTCTTCCCTGGATTACGCACCGGGCACGTCATCAGCTCACCGTGCAGGTTGTCCAGCAACCCGTTCCCTTTGCCAGGCAGTGATGCCAGGCAGGAGTCATCTCCAAAGGGTGTTCCCATCGGGACTTGAGCAGCCCACCGTCTACTTAGACTAACCACTTTTTAATATTCCATAGCGTTCACAACTCAAATCTTTCCCACTTCTGATCAATCCCAACAGATAAGCTTTTCACTGCAATTCAAATACCACAGGTCTGGATTAAGTGGACTTGGAGTATCCACCCGGCTAGTTCATGTGGCGAGCTGGAGAAGATTAGGCACCAAGAATTAGGCACCATTTTGATTAACAGCAACAACAGCTTCACAAGATTCCACTGTTGTCATCCTGGTTTACTCTATGAAGCATTTGCTGTGATCAAGTACTGGATCTGGGCACTTTGCACAGCTTTTGGCCACACCAGCCTGTTTCTCAGGACCCTCCTGACGATCAAACATTTTCTCTTTCCAGAACAAAGGCTGACTACTCACTGGGGTGGGTGGGGGTATGGAAGACGGTGGACACAGGGCATCTCTCTGCCTCAGTTGTCCCAACCACCCCACAGGCAGCCTACTCAGCTACCAAGCCAGAGGGCCCATTCACCCGGGGGAAATGAGAATGAAAACCACATGAGGTGACACACATCCATCAGAAAGGCTGAATGTACTAGTAAAAAGTGTGACACTATCAGGTGCTGATAAGTATGTGGAACAGCCACACTCTCAGGAAATTTGGGTGCAACTGTTTTGGGATGAAGCACAAGTTTCTTATTAAATTAAGTTAGACCCATCAGGCTCACTCCTAGAAATCTACCTGAGATAGCAAAACGTGCAGCCACAGAATGACTTGCACAAGAATGCTCACAGCGCTTTATTCAAAATGACAGAAAATGGAAATAAATCAGGTGTCCACCAATAAAAAATGGACAACTATGATGTGTTACATATGGAAGACTTAGTGTGAAGAAGCAGTTAACTGAAACGTGCAATGTGGCCAAACCTCAAAACATGCTGGGTGAGAGGAGGCTTCCTCTTCTAAAGAACACATGCTGCATGACTATCTGAAGTTCCAGAACAGGCAAACCGAATATATGGTGGGAAACACCAGCACAGTCCTTGCCTCTGGGGGGTGGCAGGGGAGGCTGGGAAGGGCTTAGCAGAACCATAACTCACAAGGGACGGATATCCATCTGTCATAACCAGCAAGTACACACACAAACTGTGTACACTTTTGTAGGTATTTTCACATTAAAAATTAAACATGGAACTCTACTCAATGATACATGTTCTGGTATTTAGGGGCAAGTATACAGATGTCTATACTTTTCTTTGAAATACATTAAAAAATGGGTGGGTAGCAGTATAGACATGACCAAATATGTGATAAAACAAGTACAGTGAAATATCAATGGCAGAATCTAGGTGGGGAGATATATAAGTATTCACTAATTCTTTCTGGTCACTGAATGTCAAAAAAGTTTTCAAAATAAAAATAAGAAAAATCCTAAATGAGATACCAATTCATCTCTCTCAGATCCACACCTGCTTGCACGTTGGTGAAGTGCTGATAACAATGGAGGGAGAGCAATGCTGGGGGGTTTGATGGTGGGAGGGCACACCGTGTGAAGGACACACGCCAGGAGCCAACAGGAGACCCTCTAGTGCACATGAACCAAGAGACGGGCACGAGAAGGTTCAGGTGCATGTCAGCACTGCTTGCAGATGAGAAAAGAAAAGGCCCACTAGTGATAGAAAGGAGAAACAAGTCGTGGTATATTCTACAATGGAACACCCGATAGCATTAGATCCCCACATACAGAATTATTCATACTGCAGCATTTTTGGGCGTATAGATTAGACTGGAGCAGATTAACACCATCTCTGTCCACTTCTAATTCAATAAAAAGAATCATTTATATGAAACTAATATGCAATAAGTTCTCATTGTTGATGAAAATACGGAAGTTACTGTATTCTCCTACATGCCACGTCTT
This sequence comes from Cnephaeus nilssonii, assembly GCF_951640355.1. Lineage (NCBI taxonomy): Eukaryota > Metazoa > Chordata > Mammalia > Chiroptera > Vespertilionidae > Cnephaeus > Cnephaeus nilssonii. The sequence continues at coordinate 31,539,031 of NC_137091.1, forward strand.
ACCTGCTTTGAGTAGCCCCCATAGATGACAATGCTGCCCTGGGGAGTGACAGACATTTGGCAGCCAGATCTGGGTGTGGGCCCAGTCCCAGATGGGGACAGCTTGCTCCACGTGAATGTGTCCAGGTCAAAGGCATACACGTCATTGTAATAGATGTAATCTCTGGTTATAATAAGAGTCACACAAACAAAAAGGCAGTGACGTTAAAAAGCAAACCTAATTTAACGTTTTCCAGCATTTGTACTGTATTCAGTTTAATTAAAATTTAAGTTCATGATAGGACTAGAAGCATATTCGAGTTTTATTTTTTAAAATAAAAATGCTAGACCATAGAAGCACAGTGATTTGCCTGAATCTGAAAGCCTTTTTAATCTGAAAGTTATACCATACTTCCTTACATAGTTTATAAAATCACAATCTTACAGTCCTGGCTGGGTGGCTCAGTTGGTTAGAGTGTTGTCCCATATACCAAAAGGCTGAGGGTTTGATTCCCAGTGAGGGCACATACCTACGTTGTGGGTTTGATCCCCAGTCAGGGCGAACAAGGGAGGCAAGCAATGTTTTTCTCTCACATCAATGTTTCTCTCTCTCTCTCTCTTAAATCCATAAAATATAAAAACCATTTTCTTGGGGGAGGATTTAAAAATAAGTTATAATCTTGCAAAATAATTACATTAGATTACTATGAGTGTAATTTTAAGCTCAACCATGAAACACAGATCTAAATGGATCCTCAGACAGAGGTATTTACAGCTTGGTAAGGCCTGTGAAGAGACCCTGAACTGGGTGGAAGAAGGGACCACGAGGCCTGAAACAGAAAGATGCCAGAGGCAAATCCTTTGACTCTGTAAGCACAGGCAACGAGGACATAGTTGAGGTGGTCCAGGAGGCATTGCGGCCCTGCCCTGCTTAATGCTCCTGGAGTTTAAGTGACAAAGAACTCAAAACGCAGAAGGGGCCTTGCGAGGGGAGCCCCAGTGTGGGGAGAGTGGCAGCTCTGTCTGGGTCACAGAGAGAATGTTGTGTCCTGACATGGGAATTTTACACATGGCCACAGGCCTCTGGTCAAAATCACACCAAAAGAATAACAGACACTCTCCAGCTATTCAAAATGGAGAGCCTAGAACTGATTTTTAAAAGAAAACAGAGAAAGTGATTGGCCACCCCAGTCGGAAGGGATTTCTGTCTTTTCCACTGCATTCTAATAATCCAAGACGGGACTCCATAACAGAGGACCACGGTGCAAGGCCGATCTGCTCACCTATACCTCCCTTCAAACACTGTACAGCATGGCATCTGAAACAGAACAAGTCACCTGGTGGCCTTTCTGACTGGCACCACGACCAACTGCACCGTTCTGCAGGTGCACATATAAACTGAGGAATGGGGAGGCTTCAGATTCTCAGCAAATAAAAATCCTGTTCTGCACATACAATAACTATAAACTGTTATTTGGTTTTTAAAAGTCAAACTCGTTTAATATAGATGGTGACTACACAGCTATCTGTTCTAGTTTCTTCATTTTTTTCTGTGTTTGAAATACTTCATAAACAATAATTTTAAACAAGGTAACAGTTGACAATAGCTTTGAAAATTTTTCTAATTCTGAAATGGTTGCAAGTTACAACCACTATAAAATTTGATTCACTTTATAACCTGAAGTGTCAGGAGGGGCTATAAATTTTTGGTGTTGTTGTTGTTAATCCTCACTCAAGGATATTTTCCACTGATTTTTTTTTAGAGAGTGGAAGGGAAGCAGAGGGGTAGGGAGGGGGAGAGGGAGAGGGAGGGGGGAGGGAGAGGGAGAGTGCGGTGCTTTCCGCAGGTGCCCTGACTGAGGCGGGGATTAAACCTGCAACTCAGGTATGTGCCCTTAATTGGAAATGGAACCTGCGACCCTTCTGTGGGCATGCCAACGCTCTAAGCACCAAGCCACACTGGCCAGGGCGAGGAGAGGCTGTATTGATATCACTCCCTGTCCCGCACACAAGAGGTGCTGAATTAATGCAATGACAAAATCATGAATCCCCATGTCTATGTTTGACAATTATTTGTGTGTTTTTTTAAAGTTCCAGGAATAAATATAAACAACAATTGCTTGGGTATCAATTTTTAAAAATAGTTCATGCCTTGGCCGATGGGGCTCAATTGGTTTAGCATCATACTGTGCACTGAAAGGTTGCCAGTTCAATTCCTGGTCAGGGCACATGCCCAGGTTTATGGGTTCATCCCGGTCAGGGTGTGTGCGACAGGAAACCGATTGATGTTTCTCTCTCACATCGATGTTTCTCTCTCTCTCTCTCTCTCTCTCTCTCTCTCTCTCTCTCTCTCCCCCCCCCCCCCCCCCTCAAAGCAATAAAAGTATTTTTTTAAAAAATAGCTCAGGCTCTCTTGCCCAAAATGGTAATGACTAGCCAAACACCTACTTGGCAGGAGGGCAGACCTGGGGCTGAGAGCCAGGGTGAGGGCAAGAGGACAGAACACGGGACCAACTGAAAATCAGCAATCTTTGGTTGAGGATAAGTTCTACTACTAATTTCCTTGATTTCCTCAACTTTAACTTAAGATGATAATTTAAGACAATCTATAAAAAACTTGGTAAACATGACAAGACATAAAACTAAAGCTTTATTACAACCAAGTTACGCCTTCCAGGATACAAACTGACTCCTTGCTTAATTTGAATTATACTTTTAAAATCCCCTCCAAAGAATTTAAGAATTTATATCCCTGTTTCTCAAGTAATAAAAGTATTCTTTATTCATGAAGAAAATGGAAACTTTAATGAAACCAAATCTATAGTACAATCCTCAGCCTAAAATGGGAGGATGGGGGAAAATTACAAAGCTCACTCTTCATTCACCATATGCCTCCTTCTTCACATATATGTGTGAGGATTTATTCTTTTTTAAAAAATATATGTATTTTTTATTGATTTTAGAGAGGAAGGGAGAGGGAGCGAGAGATAGAAACATCAATGATGAGAGAGAATCATTGATTGGCTGCCTCCTGCACGCCCCCTACTGGGGATCGAGCCCGCAACCCAGGCATGTGCCCTTGGCTGGAATCAAACCTGGGACCCTTCAGTCCGCAGGCTGATGCTCTATCCACTGAGCCAAACCAGCTAGGGATCTTAATTTGACAAAAATGTGAGTGGGGCCACCACAACTAACAAATTGATAACTGTGCTATTTTCTTATTTTTTACTTATTTATTGATTTCGGGGAGGGAGGGAGGGAATATATCACTGATCGGTTGCCTCCTGCACATCCCACACTGGGGATTGAGCCCACAACCGGGGCATGTGCTCTGATCAGTAATTGTGACCTCCTGGTTCATAGGTCAACACTCAACCACTGAAACACACCCGCCAGGCAAACTATGCTATTTTTTAAAAGAAAAGAGAGGAGAGCAGAAAATGAGGCACTCAGAAAAAGGCATCCATCCACCTTCTTTGACATGGTCATGGTCAAAGGAAAATCATTGCAAACATGGCCTTCACCAGGCGTTACAATAGTGTAGACATTTTACCCAAAATGTTATTGTGTTATAATGGCAAAAGGAATACTGCTAGCCTATTCACTATATATCTTGTTTATCTAGTCTAAACTAGGGATATTCAAGAGGGCAGCTGTACAGATGACAGGCTTAAAACAATCAGGGACCCTGCTAGGTTGGCCTGGGAACCCACTGTGGCTTATACCAAGGTAACCATGACACCGAAGGAGAAGTGGAGGCACCTCTGCAGACACCACTGCAGAACACCAGCTAGCGCTACATTCCCCAGCAGGGTCCCCGGGACAGCAGCACCAGGCCCCCGGCCTACTGAGTCAGGAACCTGAGGTGGGGCTCAGTAACCAGAGTTTTAACAAGCCCATCAGGGGATTCTTTATGAGGCTCAAGTTTGAGAAGCCTGTGTTAGATAAGATGACCATATCATCTATAGGGCTCAGTACAAAATAAAAATGTGGGGCCTGTTCAATAATTAAGAATTCCGAGATAGTGACAGCAGAGCATTAAACTAAGCTCAGGCCCTCCTGAGTGTGGGGCCCTGGTTGGCTACATGAGCTGCATGCCCATGAAGCTGGGCCTGGTGTTAGGAGATGGGCAGCATTTTCCTTGTGTGTTCAGAATGGTCTTTCCCATAAAAAGTTCCCTCCTTACTACTCTAGGAAAGAAAAATCTTCCTGCTATTGGCACTAACCTTGTACTCTCATGGAAACCACCAAAAAGTATTAACTGTCTCTTCCAGGCTACCATACGATGTCCACTCCGGCCTGAAGGACCCCCTGGTGATCTAAAATTTAAAAAAAAAAAAAAGACCACTTTTTAGACCAATTTCTGTTTGGCAAGCACTTACTGAGTACCATTTAATTTGACAAGAAACCTTTGCAGACTTCAACAAGCTCCTTAAGTATGCTGAAAACATGGACCCCAACACTGAAAGGTTTTCTTTTCTTTTGTTGTTAATATATTTCTCTTATTGATTTCAGAGAGGAAGGGAGAGGGAGAGAGAGATAGAAACATCAATGATGAGAGAGAATCATTGATTGGCTGCCTCCTGCACGATCCCCACTGGGGATCGAGCCCGCAACCCAGGCATGTGCCCTTGGCCGGAATCAAACCTGGGACCCCTCAGTCTGCAGGCCGACGCTCTATCCACTGAGTCAAACCGACTAGGGCTGAAAGGTTTTCTTTAATAGAGAGGAATGTTCATTATGTGCTTACAAGTAAATCTGTAACGAAAATAAGAAACAAACCTAGCCAACCACCATGGACGTGTTTTAGAAAAGAGTGACACCTCCTCATGAACCTCAGGCAGGTCCTCAGGAGGCGTCCCAGAAGACAGACGGCATTGTTATCATAGGAGATGATAGCTCCACGCATGTTACTGCCCCTGAGGACTAACCAGTGGGACAAGTGAGGCGGGAGGCCATGATGTTGATGATCCTGACTCTGTGTAGGTTTAAGCTAATGTATTTGTATCTTAGTTTTTTTTAAAAAAAGTTTAAAAAGTGCCGAGGCCGGTTTGGCTCAGTGGATAGAGCGTCGGCCTGCGGACTGAAAGGTCCCAGGTTCGATTCCGGTCAAGGGCATGTACCTTGGTTTCGGGCACATCCCCAGTAGGGGGTGTGCAGGAGGCAGCTGATCGATGTTTCTAACTCTCCATCCCTCTCCCTTCCTCTCTGTAAAAAATCAATAAAATATATATATTAAAAAAAAAAAAGTTTAAAAAGTAAAATAAAGATTAAAATTTTTTAAATGGATAAAAGCTTACAGAATAATGATATAAAGAAAGAAAATATATTTGTATAGCTATAGAAATTTTAAGCCAAGTGTTATTACAAAAGGGTTGAAAAAAGTTATTTTATATATTTACTGTAGTCTAAGTGTGCAGTGTTTACAAAGTCTACAGCAGTGGACAGAAATGCCCTAGGCCTTCACATTCACTCACCACTCACTCACTCACTCACCCAGTGCAACTTCCAGTCCTCAAGCTCCATTCATGGTAAGTGCCCTATGTAGGTGTATCATTTTTTATCTTTTTTTATAGTATTTTTACTGTATCTTTTCAATGTTTAGATGCACAAACACCAAACACTGTATTACAACTACCTACAGTATTCAGTACAGTAACATGATGTACAGATTTGCAGCCTAGGAGCAATAGGCTATATCATATGGCCTAGATGTGCAGTAGGCTATACCATCTAAGTTTATGTAAGTGCACTCTATGATGATTGCACAATGACAAAAATCATCTAAAACATTTCTCAGAACACAGCCCCATCATTATGCAATGCATGACTGCAGACTTGCCTTGTAAGAAATGTTTTTTAAAAGTTCTTCAGAGAAAAGAAAAAGAATATAGGTCAGAAACATGGATCTACATAAAGAAAGAGCACTAAAGAAGGTGAAAAGAAAAAGGTAAAAGTAAAAAATTTTTACTTAATTGATCTACCAGATAACAATTTGCTTAAATAATAAAAACTATGTATCTGATTAGGTAAGCTTTTATATACACATACACATATGTATATTTATATACAAATAAAACGAATGACAGAAATAATACAAGGGATGGAGGTAGGAATTAGAATTATTTTGTTATTATAAAGTATTCACATTACTCGTGAAGTAGTATATTGTTATTTTAAAGTGTACTTGGATTAGTTGTAAATGTATATTGCAAATTCTAGTGCAACCGCTAAAAAAAGAACTACAACTGATATACTAAGAAAGGAGAGAAAATGTAACCATATAAAATGCTCAATGAAAACCACAAAAGGCAAAAAGAGTGAAAGACAAACATAGGAATAAAGATAAAAGGCAACAAATATAAAACAGTAATGAATGCAAGAGAAATTAATCCAACTATATCAATAATCACTTCAACTGTCAATGGTCTAAATGCACCAATTAAAAGTCACTGATTGTCAAAGTGGCTCAAAGCACATTTCTTGTCTACAAGAAACCCACTTTAAAGACACATATAGATTAAAAGTAAATGACTGGAGGAAATATACCATGCTAACACTAATCAAAGGAAAGGGTAATTAAATTAATTTCAGACAAAGCAGACTTCGAAGCAAAGAAAAGTTATCAGGGATTTTTTAAAAGGCATTACATAAGACACAACAATTCTTAACATGTATGCATCTAAAAACAAAACGTCCCAACTATGTGAGACAAAAGCTAATAGAACAGCAAGAAGAAAGAGATAAATTCATTATCGTAGTTGGACAAATTAATGCCCTCCTCTCAAAAAGGGACCAATATAGCAGGCAGAAATCAATAAATATATTCTCAGTTGAGGATTTTAAAATAAGGAAGCCTGAGCTGCCCAATCTAAACATCTCCCATTCAACAAATTTCAGGTGAATTTCAGAAAGTTCTCACCTTTCTTCAAATGCTTGATCATATTTGTCTCTCTTCCCCCAATGCCCTCAGTTTATTAATATCCCTATTAATGTGTCACTCAAATGAGTATTGTGCTTGTCCATGGAAAGTCAGCCAAAAATCACCAATACCTATTCCTAGATGCCAGAGCTGTTAATCAACCTTTAATCATTGACCAACTCTTACTAGGATTCAAGTTCCTAAATTCCTCTCATCTATGAGCAAGGGCAACTTTTTCAAAAAGTCTTATCTCGTAAAAATTCTTTGTAGAACTTTAAAGGAAAATTTATCCCACTTCAATACTATTTTTAAAATTTTAGCCTATCTTTTTTGATAGAATATTTGCATTTAGATTTTTAACCATATCTAAAAGTATTTTTAAAATTTTTCAATTATAGTTGATATTCAATATTATATTAGTTTCTGGTGTATAGCATAGTGGTCAGACATTACATAACTTAGGAAGCAATCTCCAATAAGTCTAGTACCTTACTGACATCATACAATTATCACAATACTGACTATATTCCCCATGCTATATTCTACTTCCCCATGACTGTTTCATAACTGCCCATTTGTACCTCCTAATCTTTCACCTTTTTCAACCAGCCTCCCAACCTCCTCCCACCTATTTGTTCTCTGTATCTCTGAGTCCATCTTTTTTTTCCCATTTATTTTTTTAATTTCTTTATTGATTAAGGTATTACATATGTGTTCTTATCCCCCACCATTTGTTTTATTTTGCCTAAGATCCCACATATAAGTGAAATTGTGATGTTTGTCTTTGTCTGACTTATTTCACTTAGCATAATACCTTCTAGCTCCATCCATGTTGTCCCAAATGGTAAGATTTCATTCTTTTTGACCAAGTAATGTTGCATTGTATATATGTACCACTTTTTCTTTATCCAAGTGTTGATCAATGAACAGACTGCTTCCATAACTTGGCTATTATGAATAATACTGCAATAAACATAGTGATGCCTATCTTTTCAAATTTGTTTTTGGATTTCTTCAGATAAATATCCAGAAGAGGGAATGCTGGGTCACATGATAGTTCTATTTTTAATTTTTTGAGCGACTTCTATACTGTTACCCAATTTGCAATCCCAACAGTGCATGAGGATTCCCCTTTCTCCACATCCTCGCAAACATTTTGTTGTTTTGACAACAGCTATTCTGACAGATATGAGATGATTTTCATTGTGGCTTTAATTTGCATTTCTCTGATGATTAGTGATGTTGAGCATCCTTTCACACATCTATTGGCCATCTGTATGTCTGCTTTGGAAAAATGTCTCTTCAGGTCCTCTGCTCATTTTTTAATTGGATCGTCTTTTTGGTGTTAACTTATATATGAGTTCCTTATATATTTTGGATATTAACCCCTAATCGGATGTATCATTGGCAAATATCTTCTCCTAGTCAGGTTTTTTTGCTTTGCAAAAACTTTTTAGTTTGATGTAGTTCCATTATTTATATTTTCTTTTGTTTTTCTTGCCTGAGGAGAATATCCAAAAAAATATTACTAAGAGCAATGTCAGAGAGTTCACTGTTTTCTTCTAGGAGTTTTATGATTTCGGGTCTTCCTTTAAGTCCTTAATCCATTTTGAGTTTATTCTTGTATATGGGGTAAGAAAGTGGTCTAGTTTCTTTTGCTTTTTTTTTTTTTTTTTTGCATGTATCTGTCCAGCCTTCCCAACACCATTTATTGAAGAGACTGTCTTTTCCCCATTGTATATTCTTCTCTCGTCATATACCAATTGACCATATAGACGTGGGTTTATTTCTGGGCTCTCTCTTCTGTTCCATATATTCCAGTACCATGCTGCTTTGATTACTATAGCCCTGTAGTATAGTTTGATATCAAAATATCCTACTTGTTCTTTCTAAAGAGTGCTTTGGCTATTCAGGGTCTTTTGTGGTTCCATATAAATTTTAGAATTGTTGTAGTTCTGTGAAAAATGTTAGTGGTATTTTTATAGGGATTACATTGAATTATAGATTGTTTTGGGTAGTATGGACATGTCCGTAAAAAATTTACTAAAGAGAGAGAGAGAGACAGAGAGAGAGAGATAGAGAGACAGAGACATCGATTTGTTGTTCTACTCATGTATGAAATCACTGGTTGATCCTTGTATGTGCCCTGACCAGGGCTCAAACCAGCAACCTTGGCATTTCTGGGCAATGCTCTAACCAACTGAGCTACCTGACCAGGGCAGTATGGACTTTTTTTTTCTTAGTATGGACATTTTATATATTTTTAAAAATATAATTTATTGATTTTTTACAGAGAGGAAGGGAGAGGGATAGAGTGTTAGAAACATCGACAAGAGAGAAACATTGATCAGCTGCCTCCTGCACACTCCCCACTGGGTATGTGCCTGCAACCAAGGTACATGCCCTTGACCGGAATCGAACCCGGGACCCTTGAGTCCGCAGGCCAACGCTCTATCCACTGAGCCAAACCAGCTAGGGCTTAGTATGATAATTATCAGTTTAATGATAATTCTTCCTATCCATGAGCACAGTATATGCTTCCATTTGTATCTTCTTCAATTTATTTCTTCAGTTTCTTATAGTTTTCTGAGTATAGGGTCTTTTACCTTCTTGATTAAATTTATTGCTAGGTATTTTTAATTCAATTATAAATGGGATTTTCTTAACTACTCTGACAATTCATTATTGGTGTATAAAAATGCAACCAATTTCTGAATATTAATTTTTCCTGCTACTTTACTGAATTCATTTATCAGTTCGAATAGTTTCTGGTGGAATCTTTAGGATTCTCTCTCTATATATAGTATAATGTCATCTGCAAATAATGACAGTTTTAATTCTTCCTTTTCAATTTGGATGCCTTTTATTTCTTTTTCTTGACTGATTGCTGTGGCTAAGACTTCCAATACTATGTTGAATATAAAACCCTAATATGCAAATCAACCAAAGGGTGGAACAACCGGTCACTATGACGCGCACTGACCACCAGGGGGGGCAGACGCTCAAAGCAGGAGCTGCCCCCTGGTGGTCAGTGCGCTCACAGCTGGCAAGCGCAGTGGCGGTGGCAGGAGCCTCTCCCGCCTCTGCTGCAGAAGGGCAGTAAGGAGCAAGGGGTCCCAGACTGCGAGAGGGCACAGGCCGGGCTGAGAGGCTCCCCCCGACCCAATGCATGAAATATCGTGTTGAATAGAAGTGGTATAAGTAAACATGCTTGTCTTGTTCCTGATCTTAAAGAAAAAAAGTTCAGCTTTACACCATTGAGTAAGATGGTAGCTGTAGGTTTGTCATTACGGCCTTTATTATGTTGAGCTATGTTCCTTCTATTACCACTCTGCTGAGAGTTATCATAAATGGGTGGATTTTACCAAATCCACTTCAATACTTCTTGCTAGATTTGGTCCACAAGTATACTTTTGGATGTTGAATATGTCAACAACTTATTTGCTCTCCCACAAATGTAGTAAGCATATTTTCTTATCCAAAATCATGATTAAAAAAATACCAAATGAACGAGGCTCAAAAGGAGAGTCTGGTTATGCCATGACACCACCTGCAGGTTCATACCAAATCAGCACCGGCCTAGACTGGTACACAGTGGGAAAAGGGCTCTCCTTGGAGCTGGTCCCACTCCACAAGCTGAAGCAGATGGCACTTCTCCATCCCCTCTGTGCTGGGTACTGAGAAAACAGGCCACCACAGTACAACTCGACAATAGAGAAGCTGATAAGAAGGAAAACAGCACATGTGCTGGGCAAAATGTAACCTCCTCTTTTGATACATTCTCTGATGTGATACTTTAGAAGGATAGCCTGGGGAACAGATTTTCATTCAGCAACTAGTATGGTCCAGTTCTACTTCAAAATATTTATGCAGGAGAGCCAGAGTGTTACCCATGTTAGTCCAGTAGCGGTGAACCTAAAGGACCACAAACCTATGGAAACAGTGTCAGCAAGCTGTCATCCTTAAATGACTCCCAGCATCTGAGATGCACCAGGTAAGGGCCTCCTGTCAGCTTCCTGCCCACAAATCTGATGGGTGTTTTGTCCTTCAGTGATCCAGGAACTAAGGATGTAAGTTACTTTTTGTAGCACCAGCCATGTACCACTGTGCTTAGTAACCAAAATGGGAAAATCTTTCTATAAAAACACTTCACATACCCCTTTAGAAAAATAAAGCCACTCAAAAAAGCCTGTTTATATTTGAATCTCCAACAGGCCTTTTCAACTGCCATCACTCCTAAATATGGAGTCTTAAAAAATTCCCATGTTGTACTCAGCCAGATCTATATGCAGCACAAAAATACATGTGCAATATTGTGGGAGGGAATGCTTTCAGTGCAGCCGAGTTATGTGCAAAATGGCATTCCAACAGGGCAAGCTGCCACTCACCATCACCCAGGCCCCTTCTAATGGTTCCATTTACAGAAAATACTCTAGCATCAAATAACTCCATGGGCTTAGAGTACAGAGTGTTAAGAACTTGGCACGTAAATGGTTCCCTGAGGTAATTCAAAGTTTACACCTTACAAAATTACATGCTATAGTACCATACCAGGCAGCCCTGAGACATTTACTGAGCAAAAGAAATTTTTTTCTCATAAAACCTGAGAGTTAAAATCACACAGGCCCACTGGACAGGAAACTGAGTCTAACGGCTTATTCTCCAACCAGAAAAGGCCCCTCCTCCAAGAATGGTTACAGCATGGCCCAAAAGCAGGAACCATGTGCAAAAGCACTGCCCTTTTCATTTTAAACAGTGTCCCTTCAGCATTCGGCTCCACTTTTCCAAGTGTTAAAAATCGATTATTAATATTCCATCAAACAATCAATATGAGGCTTAGTATAGGGAATTTATCTCCTTGTACAGAATAACTAATAGTGGTCTCTAGAATCTAGATAGCCTATCAAACTGTGTTCTTGTTTGAGTTTTATTTTAACTGTTATTTTTAACTAGAGGCCCAGTGCATGAAATTCGTGCACTCGGGGAGGTGGGGGCCCTCAGCCCGGATTACGAGAGTGCACAGGCCAGCCCGAGGGACGATACCGGTGCACCATCGGGGCCAGAAAGGGACATGGAAGGTTGGCCAGCTGGGGAGGGATTGCGGGAGGGCTCCAGGGCATGTCCAGCTTGTCTCGCTCAGTCCCAATCGGCTGGACCCCAGCAGCAAGCTAACCTACCAGTCAGAGCGTCTGCCCCCTGGTCTCCTGGTGGTCAGTACACGTCATAGCAACTGGTTGACAGGTCGACTGCCCCCTGGTGGTTAGTGCATATCATAGCAAGCAGTTGAGCGGCCTTAGCATATCATTAGCATATTACACTTTGATTGGTTGAATGGCCAACTGGACACTTAGCATATTAGGCTTTTATTATATAGGCTAAGAAAACTATTTGTGGAATGTTTACTCTATGCCATGTGCATTTATTCCTCACAATAACTGCATGGCAAAGACATTATATTTAATCCCACTTTACAAATGAGAAAATCAAGACAAGAAGTCAAGAAACACATTAAGCTAGTCAACAGCAGAGCCAGAATTTAAATTGAGGCAACCTGGTCCCATAACGCACACTCTCAACAGCCAATTAAGTCACTAAACCAAGCACGTCAAACTCAAAGGCTATCAAGGACCAAGTAAACAAGGTGTAAGTTTATGGGCTGCAAAAAAAAAAAAAAGCTTCAATTTTCACAGAAACGTAGTTTTATTTCGATAGAGACATGCTGAATACAAAGGGCTGAAATAAATGAGCAATTGTTAAGATAAAATAATAGAACATTTTAATAAAAATTAACATTTTTCTTGAACATTAACTTACCAGAAAATGAATAACTGCACAAATTAATAAGCGTAATGCAAATAAACCTTCTTTTCTTGTTCTCTGAAAGCAAAATATTTCCTGTTGCACACACCAAACAAGTCAGTATAAGACTAATGATGTGGCAATCGGCTGCTAAAATATTCCCTGCTAGTATTAGTGGAGAGAAATGGTGCGCCGGCGTGTAAGGCATATAAGGAAAATGAATGCAACACGATTATAATAATTAGTCATTAGCGAACATTGTAGTTCATTATTAATAATTATTTGTAACAGGATATTGTAAAAATTAAGTTACAAAATTTTTATTAAAATGTTTCTTACATACCGTTATATTGGCTGGGCCACAAAAATATTTGTTGTGGGCCACGAGTTTGACATGCTTGCACTGTAATACTAAAAGTCAGAGATCTCAGACTAAAGAAATCTATGGGCCAAAAAAATGACCCCTTACTCTGACAGTCTTCAATTTCATGCATCCTTTCCTTACCCCTTGATTTTCCTACAAATCAGTCACACTCTCTCTACCTGTTGGTCTTCCCTTCCTCCTTACCCACAAGCACTTCAAGATGATAATCAATGGGCAGTGAAGGAGCAAGGGATCCACACAAGCTTCCACTCCCACTTCCAGGGTTTCCTGGCTTCTCTCGAAGTTGATGCACAGCTGTTAATAAAACCTGCCTGATTATGAAGTCCACAAAGCCTCAGACCATGAGCCCAACCAGCTCATGGGAGATGCCAGAGAACAGAACATATGTGTGTTTCTGTTTCCACATGATAATTATGGGGTATGGTCTGATTTCAGCTAACTCATTGCGGCCTTTTGCAACAGGATCGTACAAAGAACTCTGAATTATTTTGAGAATAATCTTTCTAGGATGTCAACTTTTCTCAGACACAGCTTTAAGATACATACACTAAGCAGGTTTAGCTGAAGACGCCACAAATGTTGGCTCCTTTTCCAAACCAAGAACAATAGTGTGCACACATGAACACACACACACACACACACACACACACACACACACACCTATACAGTATATTATTTTTCATTCAACCAATTTTTATTGATCATGTACTAAGTGCTTCAATGCATATAAAAATGTATTAGTTGTAACAAATGTTCATAGCAGCTTTATTTCCAAGAGTGGAAAGTGGAGACAACTAAACATCCATCAATAAATGAATGGATAAACAAATGTGGTATCTCAAAACAATGGAACATATTCAGTCATAAAAAAGAGAATCTGACATATACTGCAGAATGGATGAACCTTAAAAACATTATGCAAAGTGTAAGCCAGTCACAAAAGAACAAATAATGTAGGATTCTAGTTACATGAAATATCTAGAATAGGCAAATCCACAGAGATAGCAAGCAGATTAAAGGTGAGTGAATGGTGGGAATGGAGTCCTTTTGGGGTGATGGAAACATTCTCTGGTATTTAACTAGCAGTGGTAGTTGTACAACTCTGTGAATATGCTAAAAACCATATCATTAATTTTGAAAGGGTGATTACATAGGTATATGAAAAACATCCGAAAACAGCCGAGTTCTTTAAGTAGCCTGACCTCCTTGTTTGTGGTTTATGGAGCCACAGATGACTAGCTAGGATGGCAGCGGCTTTAGAAATAAACAAAGAAAGGGTGTCAAAAATCTTTCTCCCCTTGCCCAACTGCATCTCCTCCAGGGAGTAAGGAAGAAAAGTGGGGTTCACCTTTAGAAGTGCTGGCTTTTCAGTGTGGCAGGCTGACTGACTAAACTTTAACAAACGGGAAACCTGAGCTGGTAGGGCAGGCCCGCTGACTGAGGAAGGGGTTAAAAGTGCTTGAAAATCCTGTCTGGTTACACAGGCAGTTCCTCTCCATGGCTCCCGGCTTTGCTCACTATCAGAGAAGTCCCACCAAAGCAAGAAGCACCAGCAGGAGATTGGAGGTACATGGAGAAGAGGGAAGGAACCAGGGCACAGCCCCTTACCCCTGCCTTGCCTCCTTCTCAGGAGCATCGACATACATCATCTCCAGTTCCAGACCTCACCCCACCCCAAAGCCTAGCAGTGGGAAGTGGGTTAGCTTCTAGCTGACCCACTAGTTTGGTTTTCTCCACCATAGGTGTGACCCATCTCTTTCATGTCTTCCTGATTAGACCCTCACTGATACACCAATGGTTGCCAAAGGAAAGATGTTTGCAAACACTAGACACTAGCTGTTATGGGCTGAATGTTTGTGTCCCCCTCCCCCGCAGCCCCTACCAAAATTCATATGTTGAAGCCCTAACCCGCAGTGTGATGGTATTTGGAGGTGGGGCCTTTGGGAGTAGTTCAGTTTAA
Source organism: Cnephaeus nilssonii (assembly GCF_951640355.1). Lineage (NCBI taxonomy): Eukaryota > Metazoa > Chordata > Mammalia > Chiroptera > Vespertilionidae > Cnephaeus > Cnephaeus nilssonii. The sequence continues at coordinate 31,554,075 of NC_137091.1, forward strand.
ATTAAATCATGTGGGTGGGGCCCTGGCCGGTGGGACTCAGTGGTTACAGAGTTGGCCAGCACACCAAAAGGTAGAGGGTTCGATTCCCAGTCCAGGGCATGTATCTGGATTATAGGTTCAATCCCTGCCCTGGTTGGGCTATGTGGCAGGCAGCCAATCAATCAGTCTCTCACACATCCATGTTCCTCTCTATTTCTCCCCTGCGCCCACGTCACTCCCTCCCTTTCACTCTCTCTAAAGAGCAATGGGAAAACTATCCTGTGGTGAGGATTAAAAAAAAAAATAATGAGGGTGGGGCCCCCATGATGGGATCAGGGCCTTTACAACAAGAGGAAGAAAGAACTCTCTTCATGAGCAAAAAGCAACCATGTGAGGACACAGCAAGAAGATAGCTGATGTGTTTCTCTCACATCAATGTTTCTCTCTGTCTTTCCCTCTCTCTTCCACTCTCTCTGAAAAATCAATGGAAAAATATCCTCGGGTGAGGATTAAAAAAAAAAAAAATTCTCACATTTTAATTACAAAGAACAAGTATTCAAGTAATGAGAGACGTGTTTATCAGAGACAATTTCAGATTTAAGACAGATGCCTCAAATGTTGCGTAAGCGTAACTGAGCCAAGAGCACCAGGAGGCAGCTGGAATCCTGCGCTGAGCCGAGGGTGGCTATCGCTGGCTGGCTGGGAGACAGCAGCCACAGCAAGCTGTTCAAAGGGCACTCCCCAAGTGACCACATGTCAATAGTGCCTCCCTGCTTCCTTGGAACAAACACACACAATATATGTTATAGAACCAGAAAAAGCTGAAGGACACAAGACAAAATAGCTTAGAATGTCCCTGCAGGAACACTCACAGATGTGCCATCGTCAACACTAGACCCAGCCGAGGAGCTGTAAGACTTGTATATATTCTTTCATGGAGAGGTTTATTATCCCTCAACCATAAATTTGGACAAATAGCAACCATGTGGATGACAAAAATGCTATGAAAATATCAACAATCAATTCAACGACAATGAACAAACAAGCACATAAAACTGGGTTTCAAAAAAAATAATTGGAGCAAAACAAGACAACACAGATTGCAAGCTCTGGGCCTAAATACTTTTTAAATTATGGGGAAAATGACTAAGTTTCAATATATACATAATGAAACCAATTTTAATATGAAAATAACTTCCTGACTGCTGTGCCTACTAAGATAATGAAGCTTTCCCTAAACAAGTAAGCGAAAGGGAAATTAAGTCAGTAATTGGTAATACACACCAAGGCTCCTTCTGGTTCCGATTTGATTCAGGATTGCCACTGGGCCCCTTTCCAGCAGGTTAGCCCGGCTTGGGGACTCTACTTACACTTTCCACATGCACAAGGGACATTCTACATAGTTAGTTCCACTCCAGGCCTGAAGCCAATCAGATCAGGTCTCCACAGCCTGGCATTGTGGTCTCCTAAGAGGCTCGTCATCAAATAAGCAAGCACACCCCCTCAGGGAGGTAGGCTTCCCTCTTATGCAAGTCCCAGGACCTGAAAACACTCTGCACCACCACTGATTTCCGCAGTGCAGCTGCCTTCTCCAGTGAGGCGAAGAAACTCTGGTTGTTGCTTTAGCAGTGGAGAGAAGGCACCCTGCACCAGGTGCACACAGCCCAGCAAGCAGGCATGCGCACCCCAGGAAAATGAAGCCAACTAGCTCTTTCAATCTGTCACTCTCTTAGTTCTTTTCTTGTAAATAATGTATATGCGGACACAAAGTCTCTCTTCAGTCAGGTGTGCAGCACTGACCACTAACACTAGTGGTTAAGTACAGAAATCAGGCTTTAGTGATGGCTGAGCCTAGTTTATTGAAGAGCAATATAAAGGCTTTCCCATCAATCATCTTACTGGCTCCACTGTTTCTATGTCCACTAGACCTAGAAAGAGCACTCCCTTTAGTATACCACAGCTCCATCCAGCAAACTGAAACCCAAAGTGCCTTTAAGGAGATAAACAGATGGTGCAGGAGAAGAACTGCATTAAAATATGATCAGTGTAACACACACAAGGGAGGAACAAGAAATAAGCCTGAATGCAGCGCTGCTCCTAGCGACCCTGGCAACACCTTCAACAAAGCCCGTGGTCAGGCAGCAGTGGCCAGGCAGGGCTTCTCAGCAAAGGGTGGAAAAACTCAAGCTCTTTCCTTTCTGCAGTTATCTGCGAAACTGGTCTCTCAGGCTCTGCAAGGGTATTACTCAAAGCCCTGGAATTCTACAATATCTGATTCCATCACTGTGAACCAAGCATGCTGGCATGGACAGGAGGCAGGCCCAGATGTCGACTCATCACCCAGTGCCTTACCTGACTTGCTCCCAGGTTTTGGTGGCTAAATGCAGAACCCAGAGATCCTTGTAGTGGTAAAACTGCTCTCCGTCAGGAGAAGCAAACTCCCCTCCAAAGATCCACAGCTGCCCACCACCTTGAGGCACCACCACAGCCTGTGAAAAGAAAGGTGGCAGGTCAGAGCAAAGCAGCACAGCTCTTGGCTGGCTCCACGGCTGCAGTCCAGGTTCTGTAACATCCGCCAGAATACAGCACGTGGTAGTCTTGGCCAGCACCCACACTTCTGCCTTTGAGGGAAAATTCCTGAAAAATCCCTCATCAACAAATCCTCCAAAGTCAAAATCTAATAAACTTTCAGGTACTCCTAGGTTGCAAAATTAACATCCACTTATGTTTAGACAACCCACATCCCATTAGAATGGACAATTATGTTAAAAGTTAACATCTATATATATATATAATATGTATACATATATATAACATATATACATATATATGTGTATATATATATATATATATATATATATATGTATTTATATGGCTAATATGCAAAGTGTCCCCTCAGGAGTTCGACTGGGAGTTCGATCGCTCGCTATGATGTGCGCTGACCACCAGCGGCGGTGCAGAACAAAGGGAGGCCCCGGCTGGCAGCCAGCAGCCTGGGAAGGGAGGCCCTAACTGGAAGCAGAAGGCCCCGATCGGCCTGATCTCCGGCCAGGCCTAGGGACCCTACCCATGCACGAATTTCGTGCACCGGGCCTCCAGTCAGTTATAACACAAATTAACAGAGTATTTTCATTTTATTAAATACCTTTAATAAAGCTATTTACCTGCCCTCATTAATCCCTTTCCTAGAGATTAAGCATTGTATACCTAAAACCACACTCGTGAATAAAACATGTTTAATATGTAATGTTTTTGTAACATTATTAACATTTACTTTTTAAAGATTTAAGCGTAACAGGAAGGCACACAAAAGCAGTGAGGACAATAGCCTTTGGGCTGCAGGTGCAGGTAGCTCTTACACAGGAGAGGACAGAGCAGCACACAGCCAAGCACTTTCAAGACCCACAGATGCATATTTCAAAGTATTAGTTGGCTTAGCAGAATATCAAAGTTTACATAGAACAAAAATGGTCTACAAGCCAAACATTCTATAAACTAATGTGCCGATCTAAGGGGAAAAACAGCAGAGAACAGGGACTCCAGGAACTCATATCCCATGAGCAGAATGACACCTCACATTCCCAAGGTTACTCACTAATTTAAAAAAATGACAACAGCCAACACAATAGCCGTCCAGTGTGAATGAATCAAAATTATATGTATTTTTTTGTCATATCGGCAAAAAATACATTTTTGTGTGTGCTGCAGAATTTTAATAATTAATTTATGTGTGTCATGAGTTGAAAAAGATTGAAAATCACTGGGTAGAACCAAGATGGCAGCATACGTAAACACCTGAACTTGTTGCCTAGCACAACCACTTCAAAACTACAACGAAAAGACAAAACGGACATCATCCAGAACCACAGGAAGGCTGGCTGAGTGGAAATTCTACAACTAGAAGGAAAGAGAAAAGCACACTGAGACTCAGAGGAGCTGCGGAAGTAAAGTGCAGAGGTACGGAGGTGCGCGTGCAGAGAGGGCTGGCAACTGAGTACGCGGTTGTCTTTCTCAATCGGGAGGGAGACACAAGCTCCCAACTGCTCTGAACTCCAGTTCCGGGCGAGACTCTGGGGACCCAGACTCATACCGAGAGAAACTGAACTGTCTGGCATTGGGCAGAACTCGAGGGCGGCTTTCTCTCAGAGGTGCTTGCAGCGATTACCAAGGGACACTGAGACCCTGGGGCCTCTTAGGGCAGGGCTGACGGGAAGCCATTGCTGTCTGCTTTGACCTGAGACTCCGCCCCATCGAAGCTGTGTGCAGAGGCTTTTGCATATGAATGGCCTGGTCCTTTGAAATCTAAACTGAGGCCGTGGGCCCCTGGATCCGGGTGAGCCTGGCCCCAGGTCCGGGTGAGGCCGCGGGCCCCTGGATCCGGGTGAGCCTGGCCCCGGGTCCGGGTGAGGCCGCGGGCCCCTGGATCCGGGTGAGCCTGGGTCCCGGGTCCGGGTGAGGCCGCGGGCCCCTGGATCCGGGTGAGCCTGGCCCCGGGTCCGGGTGAGGCCGCGGGCCCATGGATCCAGGTGAGCCTGGCCCCGGGTCCGGGTGAGGCCGCGGGCACCTGGATCCGGGTGAGCCTGGGTCCCGGGTCCGGGTGAGGCCGTGGGCCCCTGGATCCGGATGAGCCTGGCCCCGGGTCCGGGTGAGGCCGTGGGCCCCTGGATCTGGGTGAAGCCGTGCCCCTGGGTCCGGCCGAGACCAAACCAGAGGGAGTCGGACCTGCATTACCACCATTTGTCCACCATCCAGAGCTGAGGGGTCAGTGCCGACATGTACTCATAAGGAACTGGTGGACATTGATATTGGGTCTCAAAAGAACTGTTGGTCCAGAAAGAAACTCACTACAGACTGATTCATTTGCCTGTCAGCATAACTATTATTGCTCGTCGCACATTCAATTCTTATAAGTATATCTCTAGTGATACATGATTTCGCTCATCTAGGGGAAATGATGAACAACATGGACTGATGAACAAGAACAGAACCAGAAACAAGGAGGCATCGATCGGACTATCGGGCCTCAGAGGGAGGATAGGGGAGGGTGGGGGGAGAAGGGAGAGATCAACCAAAGGTCTTGTGTGCATGCATAAGAGCCTAACCAATGGTTAAGTTCAACAGGGGGTTGGGGCATCCATGGGGAGGGGTGTGGGATGGGAATGGGGGGATGAGGACTAATATGTGACACCTTAATCAATAAAGAAATTAAAAAAAAAAAAGATTATTAATGATTGGCCAAAAAAAAAAAAAAATCTAAACTTACCTAACAAACTGCAGCTGAGTCAGAGAGACCCAGAACATCCAAAAGAAGGCCCAAGGCCCCACAGCAGTTTGCACTGCTTCACAGCTGGGCCTCATCTGGGCACCTCCAAACCCCAAACAAAGAAGAGGAATCTGCAGATCCCTCCGTAGCTCCTGCTGGGTGGCCTCAGGCAGAGGCTAAATTAGCACCTCCTTGGAGATCCAAGAGCCAGTGTACCTAGGGGTCAGAGTAGGACCATCCAGATTACAACTCCTCAGATCTATAAGGGACACACTCAGGGGGCAGACTCAGTGAGCACCAAAGCCCCACTGAAGCAAGTCTTGCCTCATAAGGGTGTCACCAGCACAGAAGTTCTCCCAGCGTAGACACAGCTGATCCACACAGCCAATTGGCCTGGAGGTCAATTCCTCCCAGTGACACCAACAACAATCAAGGCTTAACTACAATAAGACTGTGCACACAGCCCAAAAGGGGTGCACCAAGGGTGTCCACCTCAGGTAACTGGGGAGGCTTAGCTACTGGGCCCTACAGGACACCTAGTACACAAAGCCACTCTATCAACACAGGGAAGCAGCCAAAATGCGGAGACAAAGAAACACGTCACAAATGAAAGAAATGGAGGAAAGCAAACTACTGGATATAGAGTTCAAAACCACGCTTATAAGGTTTTTCAAGAATTTTCTAGAAACCGCTGATAAATTTAGCAAGACCCTCGAGGATATGAAAAAGGACCAACTAGAAATTAAGCATAGACTGACTGAAATAAAAAATAATATACAGAGATCCAACAGCAGACTAGAGGATCACAAGAATCAAGTCAAAGATTTGAAATACAAAATAGTAAAAAACACCCAACCGGAAAAGAAAAAAGAATCCAAAAATATGAAGATAGTGTAAGGAGCTCTGGGACAACTTCAAGCGTACCAATATCCAAATTATGGGGGTGCCAGAAGAAGAGAGAGAGCAAGATATTGAAAACCTATTTGAAGAAATAATGACTGAAAAATTCCCCCACCTGGTGAAAGAAATAGACTTACAAGTCCAGGAAGCGCACAGAACCCCAAACAAAAGGAATCCAAAGAGGACCACACCAAGACACATCATAATTAAAATGCCAAGAGCAAAAGACAAAGAGAGAATATTAAAAGCAGCAAGAGAAAAACAGTTAGTTACCTACAAGGGAGTACCCATATGATTGTCAGCTGATTTCTCAACAGAAACTATGCAGGCCAGAAAGGAGTGACAAGAAATATTCAAAGTGATGAATACCAAGAACCTACAACCAAGATTACTCTACCCAGCAAAGCTATCATTCAGAATTGAAGGTCATAAAGACCTTCACAGATAAGAAAAAGCCAAAGGAGTTCATCACCACCAAAGCAGTATTATATGAAATGCCGAAAGGTATTCTTTAAGAAGAGGAAGAAGAAAAAGGTAAAGATAACAATTATGAACAACAAATACATATCTATCAACAAGTGAATCTAAAAATCAAGTGAATAAAAAATCTGATGAACAGAATAAACTGGTGAATATAATAGAATCAGGGGCATAGAAAGGGAGTGGACTGACCATCTTCGGGGGGAACGGGGTGTGGGGGCTGCAAGAAGAGACTGGACAAAAATCATACACCTATGGATGAGGACAGTGGGAGGTGGAGGGGTAAGGACATGGGGTGGGGTGGGAACCGGGTGGAGGGGAGCTATGGGGGGAAAAAAGAGGAACAACTGTAATAATCTGAATAAAGATTTTTTTAAATCATAATAATAAAAAATAAAAGAAAACCACTGGATAAGGGAATGTATTTCAGATAAGAGTAGATCCTATTTCACGTGAAATGAGCTTTATAGATGCAAATACAAGAAACACTGACTTGGAGGATTTTAAAGGCAATTCATACACTACCTAGTCTAGGGTTACACTTTTAGATTGGATTTCTTGTTGAAATGATTGAAGTGATAACTAAAAAGTAACACACATGAAACTGGAACCCCTCCCCAGAACTCGGTCGGCCTCCTTCTTTCCTAAGGACACTTTGATTCCAAGCTCTGACCCTCATCTTAGAATGCCTGCCCTGCCCAACTCTCATCAGGGCCTGCTCTCTCTGTGGTTTTACTAAAGACCCAGGACTCAGAAGCCACACTGGAACCACCCTCAACCGTCTGGACCATCCAGAGCCACACAACCCTCTGGCCAGTGACCAACAGAGTCTCTGAGAAAGTTCAGTGACGTGCCATCTGATGGACGGCAGACAGTAATGCTGTGGCTGGGTTTATCGTCAGATGACTTGTAAACCACGCCTCTGAGGGGACAAACTTCACAGAAATGACTTCTCCTGCAAGCACCCCACAAATGTGAGGTTTGACACTCAGGCAACACCTGACAGAGCAGGTGCCGGGCCAGCCTACCCTGGGAGACACCAGCCACAGGGTCCAGGCAATTAAGTGGACAATGAGATCATATCCTTCTCACACAGGGCATGTAGACAGGAAACAGTCAAGGAACCTTCTTGCCAAGGAGCTTGGAAATAGTGGCCACGGCACCAAGCACAGTGTGGCCCAGGGAGGGGACCTGGGTCAGGTGCTACTGGGCACCATGACGCTCCTGAGCATTCCGTGTGACGCCTACTTGCCCTCTCATACCTCCACAGAAAAGTTCACACCAGGAGGGTCAGCCGGTGGTTCTCAGAAGGCTCCATCCCCAGGCACCCAGCGCCCCACTGCAGTTTTGTGTGCATCATCTCAGCACAGATGACCGACCTTTAAAGGGCCAAGCCAGTTTCCTATCATTTTAAAACCTCAGTAGTTCTATAGGAAAGAAACTGAGCATTTCAAATCTTTAAAGCAGAGATGATTATTAGCTCAGGCCCAGACCTAACATTTTTTTAATTTAATGAAGTTAGGCAATACATTCACACTATGCAATACAATGGAGTTTTGAAACATCATATTATAGAAGGCTATTTAATGGCATAATACTATAAACCAGTATAGAAAAGATATATACATATATGTGTGTATTTGCATGTATATGCCAACTAATATGAAATATAGATGTGTAGAAATATGAATATGCAGAGAAAAGATGAAGAAATATAAAATAGCAGTTCTAAGATGACAGACAATGGACTTAGATTTTCTTTATTCTTTCTTTTTAATTTTTACAATGAAGTTACTTACATAATCAGTGTTAAAACCGTTTTTAATAAATGAAGTCCAACTCCAGGCAAGAAAAAAAGACTATGCCACAGTTCATCTTCTACAAACCCTCCCCCATCTTAATTACAATATCAGGCCTGTCACAGTCAGAAGTATAGGGACTACAGGAACGTGGATCAACAGTCAGTGATCTGAGGGATATGTATTAACCCATTCCTCAAAGAAAAAAGTTAACATATTATTCAAGAGAAACTTAAAACTATAAAGAGACAGGCATAAAAGACTTCCACTTCTGACCAGGATAGAGCAACCTATACCACATTAGCCCTCCCACTGTAAACAAGGAGAAAACTGGACAAAATCTATAAAGGAACTAGAATCAGACAACAGGAAGTGCACGACTGTGACCCTAAGGACAGTAAAGGAGAAAGGTGAGTACTGTGCCTCTGAAGGAAGTCTCTGCACCCTGGTGCAGGGAAAGGAGCCCAACAGAACAGGTGATCTTGTTGAGCTGAGGAGACAATGGTCAGAGTTTACGGATACTAAGAGAGCTGGAATTTGCAGGCAGAGTATTGGAGAGAGAGCACCCTAAAAATCCATGTGGGTGCCCTGGAGCCTTTGAGCACTAAGCTGCACATCTGCAGGAGAGTCTGGGGAAAAAATCACCACTGTGAGGCTGAAAGCTTGAAAATGATGTGCACTTACTCGGGACTTGGAGACAGGCAATTTCCAACCAGACATAGTTAAAGATGTCACTGAATACCCAGGGCACTCAGTAGCGATCCCAGAAAAGATATACCCTAAGGCTAAGCCAACTCTAAATAAAGTTTCAAAAGGATCACGCTGATCTGCAAGTGACTTAACCGCCTGCCAAAACAAAACTCATCAATTGCTACTAGATGAAAACAAAATCCAGACAGTCAACAGGCAGCATTCACAAAGTCCTGTATCTAACTACACAATTCTAGTAGGGAAATGTGACTGATAACAAGGGAAAAGGTCAGTCCATAGAAAGAGATCCAGAAATAACACAGATGGGAAAATCAGCAGACAAGGACTTGAAAACAGTTATAAACACATCTAAAGATTTAAAGGAAAACATGAACATAATAAACAGACATGGAAACAATAATAATAACCAAATAACTTCTAGAGCTGAAATACCATACATAAAATAAATAACTCACAAGTTCTCAGCATATCCACTTACCTTGAAGGACAATAAAAACTATCAAAATGAAACGAGACAGACTCATTGCCCTGTTGGATAATATTAAATAGTCTAACACACATATAATTGAACTTCAAGAAAATCACAAAGATACATCAAAATCAAATTGCTGTTGCCCAAACCAGTGTGGCTCAGTAGTCAACCTATGAACCAGGAAGTCATGGTTCAATTCCCGGTCAGGGCACATGCCTGGGTTGCAGGCTCGATCCCCAATAGGGGGTGTACAGGAGGTAGGGAGATCAATGCTTCTCTCTCATCATCGAAATATAATTTTATGATTGGGGGTCACCACAACATGAGGAACTGTATGAAAGGGTTGCGGCATTAGAAAGGTTGAGAACCACTGCACTAGAGGCCCAGTGCACAAATTTGTGCATTGGTGGGATCCCTCGGCCTGGCCTGCGGGATCAGGCCAAAACCGGCTCTCCAACATCCCCCGAGGGGTCCCGGATTGCGAGAGGGCGCAGGCCAGACCAAGGGATCCCACTGGTGCATGATCAGGGCCGGGCAGGGACGCAGGAGATTGGCCAGCCAGGGAGGGACTGTGGTAGGGTTCCAGGGCGTGCCCAGCCTGTCTTGCTCAGTCCCGATCAGCCGGACCCCAGCAGCAAGCTAACCTACCAGTCAGAGAGTCTTCCCCCTGGTAGTCAGTGCACGTCATAGCGACTGGTCGACCGGTGGACTGTGTGCCCCTGGTGGTTGTCAGTGCAAGTCAGTTGAGGGGCCTTAGCATATCATTAGCATATTATGCTTTGCACAAACAGTTGAGGGGCCTTAGCATATCATTAGCATATTATGCTTTGATTGGTTGAATGGCCAACCAGACGACTGGACACTTAGCATATTAGGCTTTTATTATATACTAGAGGCCCGGTGCACGAAATTCCTGCGGGGGGGGGGGGTGTCCCTCAGCCCAGCTTGCACCCTCTCCAATCTGAGACCTCCTGGCTCCCAACTGCTCGCCTGCCTGCCTTCCTGATTGCCCCTAACTGCTTCTGCCTGCCAGCCTGATCACCCCCTAACCACTCACCTGCCAGCCTGATTTATGCCCAACTGCTCCCCTGCCAGCCTGATTGCCCCTAAATGCCGTCCCCTGCAGGCCTGGTCACCCCTAACTGCCCTCCCCTCCAGGCCTGGTCCCCCCCAACTGCCCTTCCCTGCAGGCCTGGTCACCCCCAACTGCCCTCTCCTGCAGGCCTGGGTCCCCCCCAACTGCCCTTCCCTGCAGGCCTGGTCGCCCCCAAATTCCCTCCTCTGCTGGCCTGGTCACCCCTAACTGCCCTCCTCTGCTGGCCTGATCGCCCCCAACAGCCCTCCCTTGCAGGCCTGGTCACCCCCAACTGCCCTCCCCTGCTGGCCTGATCGCCCACAACTGCTCTCCGTTGCAGGCCTGGTCCCTCCCAACTCCCATACCCTGCTGGCCATCTTGTGGCGGCCATCTTGTATCCACATGGGGGCAGCCATCATGTGTTGGAGTGACAGTCAATTTGCATATTACTCTTTTATTAGATAGGATAGAGGCCTGGTGCACAGGTGGGGGCCAGCTGGTTTGCCCTGAAGGGTGTCCTGGATCAGGGTGGGGGTTCCCTTGGGGCGTGGGGTGGCCTGGGCGAGGGGCCTGTTGTGGTTTGCAGGCTGGCCATGCCCCCCGGCGACCCAAGTGGAGGCCCTGGTATCTGGGATTTATTTATCCTCTATAAATGAAACTTTGTAGCCTTGAGTGGAGCCAAGACTCCTGCTTGCTCCATGGCCGCAGCCATTTTTGTTGGGATTTATTTATCTTCTATAATTGAAACTTTGTAGCCTTGAGCGCAGGCCAGGGCAGGCGGAAAGCTTGGCTTCCTCCATTGCTGGGGAAACCCAAGCCTCCTGCTCGCTCCGTGGCTGCAGCCTTCTTGGTTGGGTTAATTTGCATACTTGCTCCTGATTGGCTTATGGGCATAGCAGAGGTACAGTCAATTTGCATATTACTCTTTTATTAGATAGGAGCATATGAAACATTTTTTCTATTTTATGAGATAATGCATTTTGTTTCGAGTGAGTTTGTCATTACTTAAGGAAAAACAAACATCAGATGAATCATAAGACAGGAACTCACGATGTTTGCCACCTCCTTCTCATGCAGCCCTCGATTCTCAACAGTTTCACTCCCTGTGTCCTCAACAGGCCAGGCACGAGAGTTTGAACACTCCCTTCTTCTCTCTCACGTCACTTAATGACACATTCGGCAGATGTTATGACCCTTTATTTTTTCTCACTGGGCTCTATTCATTTTACAAAAGACCATCTAAACTCTCAACTTACAAACTAAAACAAACTTCACCCCATCCCAAAATACAGGACCTAGGAGAAAAAAAATAAAGGATATATGTATAAGCTTTCCCTTTCTATTCTTTTTGTTCTCTAATTGATCTAAAAAAAGATCAAGTCCACAGATTCTAACATTCTAAATCATATTCATTAAACTAGTCTATAATGAGGAAACTTTTGTCTCATTTAATGTAGTAGAATTTGAACTGTAATGACCTTTAGGCAAAAAAAAAAAAAAAAAAATTGTAACCAATTTTCTGTTTCCCATCACTACAATTCATTGTGATATTCACAGCATAAACAGCAAGCCAACCTTAATTCCAAGGATATTATGAAGCCCTAGACTAATAAAGTCCTCATCAGGCATGCATATGGATCAGAGCCTGCTAAGCACCCTGCCAAAATACCTGAATTTTAAAATCTCAAAGAATTTTATGACTCTAATTCTTCAAGGACACAGTTAATAACTGTTGATTAAAATAGAGAAGAAAATAAACAAAAAAAGAAACCCCTAGCCTGCATTATGTGACATGGGCATGAAGCTTGACTGCTCCATTGAGACATCAGCCTTCTTGGGGCCCAGGAATCTGATGAGGCATCTGGGAAGATTGGGGACTCAAGAGTGCTCACCACTGGGACAGGACTTAGTCCTTAGCTTTCCTGGGGCAGATCATTTACTCTTCAGAGCTGGAGAGGGCTCTGGTAAGTAAACTTGGAATTTATCAAAATCCATTTATTTATTAAAATCCAAGCTTACTAAATCTAATTTTTAAACCTGAAAGCAAGTGCCTTCCTCTTTTCCAGAAGATAAACCAGTCCAAATACTTGCAAGCTTTCATGTGCACAAGAAGCTCATGCAATTCAGGCACACAGGTCCTCCTACCACCCAATTTCAGATCAGTAGGCTATTTCTGAACACAGAATCAGGAAAAGGAGAACCACATACACATGGTGGGCTCCTATAATCATCTTTCTCCACCCTGGAGAGGTATCACTCATTTAAATTGTTGGATGTTTGTTTGGTTTTTGGGGGTTTTTTGTGCCCCGACACTGTTCCAAGTACTGGGTTATAATAATGACAAGACCAAGTGCCTGTCCTCATGTAACTTCATAGAAACTGAAACCAGGACCCCTTCCCTGATAGGTAAACAGCTCTGACAGAGCTCTCCTGGGGTAAGCGGAAACCAGCCAACATCTGATTTAGCACTTCTCCTTCATTATCCCTGTTTATGACTCATTCATTCTGTAATAATTATTTTCCATGCAGCATTTACACCTCTTTTTGAACAGTTTTCTCGTTTTCATCTCTCTAGTCATCAGAACTTGAGCCTATAGGAGCCTCTTTCACTCAAACAGAAAAGGAGCAATTTGTCAACCATATGCCAGGCACCACACTTGGTATTTTTACCTAAATTATTTCATATGATCGTTGCACCACCTGGAGGAGCAGGTATTCATCTCCCTGTCTTACAGATGAAGACAGTGATGTGTAAAGAATTTCAGAAACAAGCCTAAGTTAGAAAACAGCAAAGTGAGGACCATGTGCAAGACCTAGTCTCTGTACAAGGCTGCCTGTCATTTACCAATTCTAAAAGTCCCTAAAAGAATCCTCAGAGTAAAGCCCCAACGGGAACAGAGGGAAGGCTAAGAGTTAGTACTGACACATACCTGGTGAGCACAGCGCCTTGGAGGTGGACTGGGGATTTCGACCTTGGTCCAAGTGTCCTTCCTGATGTTGTAGATATAGAGCTCATTATATAAAAACGTCTGTAGGAAGGAAGAGTAACTTTACTGACATGAATGATGCTTCCATGAAAGTGACAGTAAGTCGAAAAAAAGGATCTATCGCTAGCCTGCCTGGAAAATGTGTTTCCTAAGCAATGTAAATCTTATCAATACAGAGCTGGTGCAGCAGGTCCCCTGGATCCTATGTGATGATGACACAAAGTAAAAGACCATCTGTCCACCATGCAGGGAAGGTGAACTTCATGCTTTTGTAACTGTTTCACACACAACTCTGAAACACCAGTCTATCTGGACTGTTTAAAAATAAAAATTAGATCTAAAACTGATCAGTACTTTTCTAATTCAAAACAACTTTGGAAACCCATCATGAGGAAGAACATGGACAATCAATCTGAATGAGGAGAATGCTGGTCAACCTCAAGGCAGTAACAAGAGTGACCCTAAAGGTCACTAAAGGATGCTGATAGCTTGTCAAGGAATCACATGCCAGTCCTGACAGCTCAGGAGGCAGGACACGTGGGAGGGGAGTTAAAGGACCAATGAGTATTTGATATCACTGTTTTAAATAAATTTTACTCCAAATGAGACCCATGGAAATTTGCAAAGGAAAGAAAAAAATATATACTTTACTTTTTGGCCATTGAAATATTCACCTCCGAAAAGGATTAATTCATCTTTCTCAGGATGAGCAGAGAGAGAGGCATTTAACCTGCAAGAGACAAAACCAGCAGATCAACACAAAGTCACATCATTTGATGCCCAATCTGAGACTGTTCTCTTTTCCATCAGAGTGCTTCATCAGAGATAAGTCTTTTCTAACTTCTGTGAAAGAGGAGCCTACAGTTGAGAACAGAACCAAGGTACCATCCTTAAAAGTAGTCTCATCCATGATACTAATACCCAGGCTCCCTGCCCCAGGAGAGCTGGACCTGCGCTACTCACACAGCATCTGGCTAACATCATCAGGTAGTGACAAATCTAGGTATTCCTACTTATGTGCCAAATTTCCCAGAACTGTCCTATTTTAAGGATCTATCCTCTTAATTCACAATCAAAACTGCTCTTAAAAGTCCAGTATTTAAGCATTTCAATATACATCCCAGACACCTTCCATGTAGAAAAAAAAAAGGTAAATACTTTTCTACTTATTTTACACATGAGGACAAAGGAATAGCTATAAGGAAATCATACACACATTCTGACCATTTCAGTGAAAAGTAATTAAAGTTATGGTGAATGAGAAGGTCAGTGACTGGAAAATGCCTTTCCTTCAAAATTCCCTTGAGTGGTATACCCAAGATGAATCCTATCACACTAATGCCAAAAGATGCTTCTCGGGGGGGAAAAAAAAAAAAAAGTTTCAAGGTCAATTAGGTTGGGAAATCCGAAAACTCCATTTTTCTCTTGGGGATTTATTGTATACAGAAACATCTTACAGGCTGAGAAATTCTGCAGTAAAGAAACCAGTGTTAAAACAGTGCAGCTGCTATGGCTCACAGTCTCTCAAAAGTTAAACAGACTTTTCCACTCCCAGGTATGTAGTCAAGAAAATTGAAAACAGTAACGTTCATTACAGCATTATATACAATAGGCCCAAAGTGGAAACAACCCAAGCGTCCATCAATGGATGAATGGATAAAATGCGGCCCATCCATACATGGATACTGTTCAATCTTAAAAGGAATAATGTTCAGATTCATGATACAACATGGACAAACCTTGAGGACTTCATGCTAAATGAAAACACCCAGTCACAAAAGGACAGATATTGTATCAATCTACTTATATGAAATATTTAGAATAGGCAAATCAGAGGAAAAGAAAGTAGGATAGAGGTCACCAGGAACTAGGAGAGCAAATGCTTAATCGGTATAAAGCTATTGGGACGATGAATATTTTTGGAAATATATGGTGGTGATGGTTGCACAGCATTGTGAATGTAAGTAATTCCACAGAATTGTTCCGTTAAAAATGGCTAAAATGGCAAATTCTATGTTATATATATTTTATCACAATAAAAAAAATTTTCAAAAAAAAGAAAACCAGTTGCCCAAAGTTCTTTGACCACAAATCTTTTTTTTCACTTACCACATTAATTTTCTGTGGAAAAGTAACAAACACACTTGGGAGACAATTCAATTTAGGCACAGAGTACCGAAGTGTCACTGCTGTCCATGTCTGTCTACGCCCACCTTCACTGAGTCACAGACACACCAGAGCAGCGGTTGCCAACCTTTCAGGCCTTACGGACGTGGTCCGCAGACCACCGGCTGGCGACCGCTGCACTGGAGCACTCTGAAGCACTGAGGCAGCTGTGCACCATATCCTTATTTCCCATTAAATTACATCTCAGCCAATACTTGGGAGATATACACACTAACAAAACTTGGTCATTTTCATGGTTTTGTTACCATAATATATGATGGAGAGGTAGGAGGTGAGAAGTGACTATGATTACCAACCAAAAGGTCTTCATCTCCTACCTCAGCTCCATCAACTGTAAGGGAGCATGCCCAGCTGACCCAGGGAATCACCCACCTTTCAAACTATATCGTGACATTAAACCTGGCTTTTGGGGCAACATTACTTTAGAAAAGTTCTAAAATGTCACCCAAAAATAATCACAAGTGGCTTCCCTCAGGGATGCTGTACATATGAAGCCTTAAAGATCTCAAGGATTTATTTACTTCAACAATTCAAATGAAAAAGAACATCTTACCACAAGTGGAACTTGTTTGGCCCCAACAATACCATGCTGAACAAAGGGGGAAATAGAACAAGATTCCTAATGAAACTTATTAAATGAAGAACAGGAAGGACTTCCAACTCTGGGAGCTGCTGTGTCAGGTTGTTTGGCTCAGGGGCTAATCAAGTTGCCAACCCCAGCCCTCTAACAGGTGATAATTAAATCTGGGTCCCAGGTCATCGGAATTAGGTGGCAGAGCCTTCACCACCTGCACCTCACTGAAGTGAAGGCCGCACTATAACCACCCCAGGACTCCATTCAGGCTGACAACAGCTCTAGGGAGACTAAGCTGAGGGCAATGAAGCAAATCATTTCTCAGCCAAACAGTCCCAGGTGCTTGTGAAGTTAACATGCTTCCCCTTCTCTGAAGGACAGGTATCTATCTCATTATCAGGGTCAATTGGCCTCTCTAACTCAGTGCATTCTGTGTCATGCTCTGCACTGTTGGCACATATAAAAATCACACAGCCCAAAACCAAATTCTAAAGCAACTGGAATTCAGAAGACAAGAACTGACGCAGAGGAGTAAGAAGTCAGATGAAAACCAAAGCCTGCTCATTTCCGCTCCTCCCACAAGTGTTTGAAATCCTACAAAAAATTTTGAAATTTTCACATAATTTACAAATTCATTTAAAATGGCTTATACACAATTTATATTTAATAATCACATTTTTCACTAGAATTTAAAAGCAATATAAATGAACATAGCTAAAAGCTTTTGTGATTTTAAATTTTCCACCCATGATAGGAAATTTCAGAATATCTTAAGAACCAAAGAAAAGCTCATTAGGACAACACTTCAGTCCACAAATTGTTACCAGCTGGGGAGCTTTCAAACCTGGCACAATTTCCCAGGTAAGCAGGCTGAGACCTCAATTGCCCCATATTTCTGCATGACGAGAGCTGAAGAGCCTCATGCCATTTTTCAGAAGAAGTGAAAAAATGTCCAGTATTATGAGAGCTAATCAGAACAGGTTTTAATGATGAAAATGTCTCAAGTACCTGGTTGTTTATGATAACATGCTGCCTATATAAAGTGGTTTTCCAATTTATACAAGAAAACTCTCAGAAGCTATAATGAAGAGTCTTGCTCACTTACCTTGGTGAAGGTGGAGAGCAGGGCGTCTCCACAATCTGAGTCTTTTTGGCATCTAGTGTCTGGAAATGGGCTATGAGAGCTTCAAGGTCTTCCTAAAGGCAGATAAGCAATCACATGTAAGACGTTTTCTTAAACCCTACTATGGGGTCAGAGGCCTGGGTCAGCTTTCCCACTGTCCATAGACTTACAGGTAGTTTTCTTGGAAATGTGGATGCCTGAACGTATCACCTAATTCCAAACCCTCACACTCCCCACGAAGGGCCTGCCACTTAGACAAGCCCACCCAGAGTTCACACCGCCATCTTCAACCACCTCTCAGAAACCCTACCCTGAGCACCCACCAGCCTGCTTTGCTGTCTGCACAGCAGTGTCTGATATAAGAATTCTTGCTCATTTATTTTTAATTTTCTGTTTCCATTTCCCTCCCACCAAAACAGTAAGAGCTCCAAGCAAGCAAGACTTGTCAGTCAGCTTAAACCAGAGCCTACATCTGCGGGCTTGGCAACTATGGGCTGCAGCCACTCTGTGTAAGAGGGCCTCTATTTCACATCTGCAGACAGGATTTAAGATTTATCTGTCCAGCTGGGTGGCACTGGAACCTGATCTTCCTACCCCCAGTGCAGTGCCTCGTTCCCTGTATAAACCTCCCCCCAGACCCTGAAAGGTGATGCATGACCTTTGTGTCATAAGGAAAGTCCCCTTCTATTCTTATTCTCTTCTTGGAAGCTCACTCCCCCACTTTGCTCATGCTGAGACCTGGGATATGTCCCTGCCTTCCTTCCTATCCACCCCCCAAATACATGCACCCACATTTCCATGGTTCCACATTTCACACTGAAGGCAGGTTAGATGTCCTTCCTGCATCTACAGACACTTGCAGACCCTTCTTCCTTCTTCTCCAGCCTCATTTCCCACACCACCTTTCACTCCAAGCTTCACTGGCTTGCTCTCAGTCCCTTTAATCATTCCCTTGGCCTAAACCGGCACCAGCACTACCCCCAGTGTACCTACCACCTTCACCTCCCCAAAATAACCACTATATGGAACTGGGTACTCATTACTCTCTAGCATTTCTTTACACTTTTATTATACGTTATGTATCCCTAAGATATATATACAGCAGGTCCTCGAATAACATCATTTCATGATAACGTTGATGAGATGCCATAGGAATTTAATTCTTGTTTATACCAATTAGCACAGAGTAAAGCTGGTTTCTGTATACAGCCATACTTTAGAGATATTGCGGGTTCAGTTTCAGGCCACACAATAAAGCAGTGGTTCTCAACCTTTCTAATGCCGCGACCTTTTAATACAGTTCCTCATGTTGTGGTGACCCTCAACCATAAAATTATTTTCGTTGCTACTTCAAAACTGTAATTTTGCTACTGTTATGAATCGTAATGTAAATACCTGTGTTCTCCGATGGTCTTAGGCTCTACAGCAGCGGTTCTCAACCTGTGCGTCTCGACATTAGAAAGGAAATGTGAATGCTAGCAGGGTCGCCTAAGACCATCGGAAAACACAGATATTTACATTACGATTCATAACAGTAGCAAAATTACAGTTATGAAGTAGCAATGAAAATAATTTTATGGTTGGGGGTCACCACAACATGAGGAACTGTATTAAAGGGTTGCAGCATTAGAAAGGTTGAGAACCACTGCTATTGCAACAAAGAAAGTCGTAATCTTTTTGCAGGTGGAGGGTCTTACCTTTAATTTGTAAAAACGCAACATCTGTGAAGTGCAATAACATACAATAAAACAAGGTATGCCTGTATGTCTTTCACATACACACAGAATCTATGGACAATGTTAAGTGAGGATTTGCTATGTTGTTTTCATTTTTCAACCCCACCTAAGTGTTATCATATGTATATTCTCTTGCAACTTGCTCTTTTGCTAAATAGTTTGATACACTGAATCCACTCACTTTCATTGTGGCAGACATAGCACACCATCACATCTTCTCTACCCAGCCTGTTGAATGAACATCTGGGTCAATCCATTTTTTTGTTTATATAAACAACTAGAGGCCCAGTGCACGAAATTTGTGCATGGGGGGGGGGGGGTCCCCTCAGCCTGGCCTGCACTATCTCGCAATCCAGGACCCCTTGGAAGATGTCCAACTGCCATACAATATGATCCCGCAGGGATCTTTGCTGAGGACATTTCAACATAGAAAATGACTTGGCTCTGAACATGTCAGGGATCTGCAGGATTGGGCCTAAACTGGCAGTTAGATATCCCTTTCGCAATCCAGGACCGCTGGCTCCTAACCACTCGCCTGCCTGATCACCCCTAACCACTCGCCTGCCTGCCTGCCTGCCTGATCACCCCTAACTGCTCGCCTGCCTGATCAGCCCTAGCCTCCTATGCCTGCCTGCCTGATGCCCCTAAATGCTCACCTGCCTGCCTGATTGCCCCTAACTGACTCTGCCTCAGCCCCACCACTGCCACCTCATCCGAAAGGATGTTTGGAATGATGTCTGGAAGGTCATTCGGCTGTCCAGTCTAATTAGCATATTACACTTTTATTATTATAGATACCACTATGGCCATTCCTGTGTTTGTGTAGTTGGGGGAAGTTTTTCCAAGGGAAACCTTTGAGTGTGTAATTACTAGGCTGTAGCTTCCCCTTGTCTAGATATTGACAAAGTAGGTCCATAGTGGCTCTGCCAATTTTCACCCTCTCAGCAGTCTATGGAAGTATCCATTATCCTGCTACTTCTATGTGGGTAGTTAGTTTACCTAACGGCTGTCCTGTTGACCAACATGTCCCTAATGCCAAACATGCTGCATTAGGTACTCAAGGCAAATTACTGAATGACTGGAATTTTACAGAAAGACCTGAAAGGAGAAGGGACTATTGGAGTCACAATTAGTTCAGAGCTCCTGATCTAGTGTCATTCACCTCAGAAATTATCTTCCTTAAAGCGGATAAGGTGGGAGGAAGGAGTGGCTGGAATGAGGAGCAGCAGGTGTGGAGGGAGAGCTGCTTTATGAGTTTTGGTGCAAACTGGCACTATCGCCCACCATTATGCAATGAGGACAGGCATCTCCACCGGTGTGTCTGGTTGAGAGCTACTCATTAAGAGCACAGGCTCTGCCTTCTGGAGACCCATTTCAGACTCCCTCTGGCCACTTCACAGCTGTGTGACCCAGAGCGGTGCATTCTGATTTCCTGTCAGATGGGGGTGCCAAAGCTACCTAATTCATTCGGTTGTGAGGATTAAAACCCAGAGAGCACAGTGCCTGGCCCACAGCCAACACTCATGAACCATTATAAGTTGCCCCAGGCTAGGGAGCCGGAGAACCACAGTCAACAGAAAGCAGAACGCTCAACTCTGAGTTCAGCCCTGTTCCATTTGCAAACCCCTGCTGAGAGAAGTGAAAGTGAGAGAGAAGGAGGGAAAGCAGAGAAAGTGAGAGGGGAAGAGGGACTGAGAAAGAAGAGAGTGGTGGTTGCCGTCAACCGGTACGGAATGCCCGAGTTTCACTTACTCCGCGGACGCTCATTGCTCAGGGTTGCTGTGAGAATTACTTTTTTAAAGACGAGGCGTGAGGCTCAGAAGTTAAGCCTTTGCCTCCCCCCGCCCCATCACGCCCCAGGCAGAGGCGCGCCGCCGGATCCTCCCACACTAACAAGCCGCCCCTCCAGCTCCCAGCCGAGGGAAACCCGGCAACGCCAGCGACACAGGGCGGAGGAAGCCAGCGGACGAGAGCAAGGCAGCCAGCGCGGAGGAGCAGCGCGCACGAGGGCCCGTCCCGCCGGCCCCGCTCACCTCCTCCTTCCGTGAGCGCTTGGACACCTTCTTCTCCATTTTGGCGGCCGTCTTCTCCGCCCCGCGGCCCTTCTTCTCTTTCTTGCCCTTCTTGCCCATCGTGCCGGTCCGAGGCGGCCACGGGACGCCAAGGCTGGTAGCAGGCAGCGCGCGGCGCGCGGCGCGCCGGAAGTACGTTTCGTGAGCCGGCGCGCGGAAGTGCGTCACTTCCGGGAATGCGGGCTGGGGCTCCGGGGCTTTACTTCACCACAATCTCTGGAAATGAGCAGGAGGGCCTCTTGCAGGACTGGCTCCGTCCCCGAAGTACCGAGCTGCGCCGGGTGCCTTCAGCTCTGCGTCCTTCACTGCCTGCGGGTCGCCGCAGTTGTCGTTTTCGGTGCGACCCAGACTGGCCTTGAAGGCTGGCTTCGAAGTTTACTCCATCTGGGCAAATTGCTTAGCCCTGTTTAGAATGACCCAATTGGTGACTTGTCAGGAAGCGACATTTCTTCTACCTGGGACCCTTTTGGAAATGAGATGATTGTTGTGGCTTCAACCCCAGAAGACTGTGCATGCACTTACAAGAATTTACAGACCCTAAGTGAAGACAATACTTTTTCCCAAACAAATCGCCCCTGTACTGTTAGGTGCTGAGGGTATTTTGCTCATCAATAAAAATACAACCCTGGCCCTAACTGGTTTGGCTCAGTGGATAGAGCATCAGCCTGCAGACTGAAAGGTCCCAGGTTCGATTCCAGTCAAGGGCATGTACCTTGGTTGCGGGCACATTCCCAGTAGGGGGTGTGCAGGAGGCGGCTGATTGATGTTTCTCTCCCATCGATGTTTCTGACTATCTATCCCTCTCCCTTCCTCTCTGTAAAAAATCAATAAAATATATTTAAAAAAAAAAATACAACCCTGCCCTAGTCGGTTTGACTTAGTGGATACAGCGTTGGGCTGCAGACTGAAGAGTCCCAGGTTCGATTCCTGATCAGGTCAGGGCACATGCCAGGGTTGCCATCCCCAGTAGGGGGCTTGCAGGAGGCAGCCAATCAATGATTCTCTCTCATCATTGATCTCTCTCTCTCTCTCTCTCTCTCTCTCTCTTTCTCTCTCTCCCTCCCTCCCTCTCTGAAATCAATAAAAATATATTTTAAAAGAAAGAAAAATACAACCCTGCCATTCCACTTTCTAGATGACTTTCCTCAAATGTCCTGTATTAGAGGACTTGTTTCTTCATTGGTAGAGCAGGACTCATCACACCTCCCCTCCAAGGGTAGTTAAGTTTATCAAGCCTGAGGAACTAGAACTACCCCCTAGGCAACTTTAGTATTTTACTCAAAGCCTATATAATAAAAGCCTTATATGCTAAGTGTCTGGTTGTCCAGTCTGCCGTTCAACCAAAGTGTAATATGCTAATGATATGCTAAGGCCACTCAACTGCTCGCTATGACGTGCACTGACCACCAGGGGGCAGTTGATTGGTCGCTATGACATGCACTGACCACCAGGGGACAGACGCTCAGTAGGTTAGCTTGCTGCTGGGGCCTGAGCAAGATGAGCCCGACATGCCCTGGAGCCCTCCCCAGCTGGCCAACCTCCCGCATCCCATCCCCGGCCCTGATTGTGCACCGGTGGGGTCCCTTGGCCTGGCCTGTGCCCTCTCACAATCCGGGACCCCTCGGGGGATGTCAGAGAGCCGGTTTCGGCCTGATCCCACAGGACAGGCTGAGGGACCCCACTGGTGCACACATTTGTGCACCAGGCCTCTAGTAATGTAATAACCACTTGTAGGACATGGAATGCTATGGTTTGGACAGAGCAGCATGATCATGCTTATCATTACTAATCAAAGAAATTGGACAAATTAAGGAAAATCACAAGCAAACATTTGGCAAAGGGAAAGTATAAACCAGGAAGTGATCTACTTTCTTAAAAAGAAAAAGTACTGTAGATCTAATTAATTTGCTAATCCCTGATCAGTCAAGGAGGAATGCTTTTCCAAACAACTCCAAGCCTTGTCCAGAAACCTAGTTATTTAATAAGAAAATAAAATTTGGGGAAATTATGAGAAGAAAAGGTAGAATAGGATTCTGGCTGCCACTATCTCCAGCACTGCCTGTTAGAGAATAAAAGGAGACCTGTGATGATAGAAAAATAAAAACATTTGGAAGCTGATCAAAATGCTGCTGCAGAACTTCACAGAAACCTGGATCGTGAGTCTCAGACATAATCATTTTTTACAATGGGCTACAAAAGGCCATATCCTCACTATTGCCGTGTGGAAATCATTACTTTCCCTCTAGTGCAGTATGACTTTAAGAACATGCCTAATCCTTTTATGCTTTTCTAAGAATATTAAGTAACCTTGAGGCAATGCACTTGAAGCAAGATGGCCCTTCAGTCACAGCACATCTGTCTGCAGTACGTTACAGCAGTCCCCTCTTAAGGGCTGCAAAAGGGGACCACATTCCCTATTAAAGATTTAGAAAGATCCGGTAGATGCAGTGCTTAATACTTTTATTATCCAAAAAATCTTAAAGCTGAATTGGAAGGCTCTTGGATTATGTGTCATAGTGATTTACGGATAAGGTTGAAATTCTCATTACTGAGAAAGAAAGAGAATAGAACATATGAAATGAGATCAGAATCCTAAAATAGTAAAAAGATTAAGTACAGGGACTTATTTTAGTGAAATTCATATTTTTGAAACCTTAATGGATTATCTTAAATCTAGTAATATATCAACTATCAAGTGTACTTTGGTGGAGTCAGACGCCCTCTGCTGTCTTCAAGTTGAAATCCGGAAGAGAGAGAAAAAAAAAAATAATGGACCCAACTTCTAAATTACCATCACCACCAGTATTCAGAGTAATTGGAGAGTTCTCTCAAGTGTGGTATAGGTGAGGTGGTTCTTTGCACATTTCCCATACAGAGGGTAAGAATAATAAATCTGCCTACCTACTACACAGACTTCTTGGGAGACTCAAGTGAAAATATAAGAAAGCTTAGAAAAATTAAAAGCAAAATGCAAATTTAAGAGATTTTATGTGCTGCAAAATGAGGTCATGATTTGAACTGGCTGACAATCATTTCATTAACTGGATACTACAACGTGTGGACACGGTACTAGGTCACCTGGGATACAAAACAGAAGAGCAGCCACCAGCTTCAAGGTTTTGTTCTAATAAGAAAAACATGATGTTCCTCAAAAGCATTGTGAAATGAAGCAAGGAATAAGGAAGGAAGAATAGAAGGAGGGAGGTGGGAAAGGGTGAAAAAGAAAGGAAAAAGAAGGGAGACAGTGAAGTCAAAGGAAGGGAATGAAATAAAAATCAGTTTCGTACGTTTTGTCCAGTTTTCTAGTTGTCTGAGGGAAAGGATAAGTTCAGTCTCATTGCTCCAGTGTGGCTAAGAGCAAAATTCTCTCCTCTTTGCGATTAAAGAATACTGCCTTATGTCCAACTATTTTGAGATATTTTTGTTATTTATTTCTAATTTAATGCATTAATTTAAGGTATCTAAGAGTTTAGTGCTCTCAATTTCCCTTTAAATACTGCTTCAGCTGCACCCCCCAATTTTTAATATGTCACATTTTGATTTTCATTCAGTTCAGGACACTTCCTCTTTTGATTTCTTCTTAGACCCCTGGGTTACTTAGAAGTGTGTTATTTAGTTTCCATATAGTTGAAGATTTTCTAAAGATCTTTCTAAAAGGTAATTTTTTCTGTTTTTACGACCTTATCTTTATCTTTATTATCCTACAATTTCACTAAGACATATTTAGTTAGTTAGTTGTTGTTAATCCTCACCCGAGGATATTTTTCCATTGATTTTTTAGGGAGAGTGGAAGAGAGAGGGAAAGACAGAGAGAAATATTGATGTGAGAGAAACACACTGATTGGTTGCCTCCTGCATGCGCCCTTTAAGACTGTCAGAACTGAAGTCAAATGTGGCAACATGTGCTCATGCCCCGAAGCAAAAGCCATCTCAGAGCCCAGTTTCTACCCAATTTCTGTTTCTACTGTCTTTTAGGTTCTGATTTGGTTATTCTTTACCCCTTGTTAGCTCTCTGATGTCTTTAAGAAGACTCTTTCAACATTTGTTCAACATTCTTTTAGTTATTTTGAATGGGAGGAGTGGTCCAAATAACCTAACATCACTTGAAATGTAGCATTGCTTCATTTTTACAATGGTGTCTTTCAGTGTGTAATTAATATAGACTGATTTTTAAAATTTGGAAAATACAGACAAGAATAATGAAGGAAACCCCAAAGTCACCCATAGTCTCCTGTCACCCACACAACTAAGCATCTGGGGGAATTTCCTGCTGACTGATATTAAGCAAAGATCTGTGTGAAAGCCTCACTCATCTGCTTAGCTCACATGGACAGGGCCGCTTTCATTCTTTCTTTTTTTAATTTTTAATTTTTTTAATTTGAGAGAGAGAGAGAGAGACTTGCTGCTCCACCCATTCATACGTTCATTGGCTGACTCTGTATGTGTCCTGTCCAGGGATCAAGCCCAAAACTTTGGCCTATCAGAATGACGCTCTAACCAACTCACCTGCCTGGCCAAGGTGGGCCTCATTTATTCTTGATCTTTCCCTCTCTTCTTTATCTCCAGATCTCAGAGGCATCACAGGAAGATCAAAGACATTTTGTAAACCATCAGATGCAAAAACTGGGGAGACGGGAACACCAAAACCTAGACAATAGTACCGAAAATGAAACAAAAGACAGAAACCATGCTGGATATGCTAACTGCAAACTAGGAACCAACTTTAACATCACAGGGCCCACAGTGAATCAGGGAACAGGTTGAAATGAAGCCACAGACCTTGCAGGTCACCCATATGAGCCTGCAGGCTCACATCTGTCCTGGTTAAGCCCACCCAAACACAGTCCAAAATCAGGGCTCCTTCCTGCAAGGGTCAGAGACACCAAACTAGAGAATACACAGTATGCAAAACAATGCAAATCTGCCCCTAATCTGAAGTTTGTTGTTTTAACAAAAAACTCCTTGATAAATTGTTGAAGATGATGATTCTAAAGTTAAGTCAATTTTTTAAATCCTTATAATATCTATTTGAACATCTGGCTCTTTAATTCTGCCAGACCCAGGGACCAGCCCAATCATCTCATAGTCAACAACTTACTAGTGTGCTTAGTGTTCTTGCACTGAGTAGCCCCATACGTTCTAGCCGCCTCGCTGTGAAAATAGATTGCACCCACTAAAACGGAATTCTCCAGAAGGGAGTTTCTCTCACTGTTCATCCCTGCGGTTCTGATCTCAGGCCACCTGGAGGAGACCAGGTGTTAATATTTCACGAATTACTAGTATAGTTCTGAAACCTACATTATTGGTACAGAGCTAACCACATCCTCCTATTCTTGGCCATATTAGAGAGTGACATAATTAATATAAAACATGAGAAATCAACAAAGACTTCTACATCAGAATCTGAAGCCTGGAATGTTGTAAGAGGCACTCGGAAACTGAACTGGGCCCTAGCTGGTTTGGCTCAGTGGATCAAGTGTCGGCCTATGGACTGAAGGGTCCAGGGTTGGATTCCAGTTAAGGGCACATGCCCAGGTTGATCCCCAGTGGGGGGTGTGCAGGAAGCAGCCAATCAGTGATTCTCTCTCATCATTGATGTTTCTATCACTCTCTCCCTCTCCTTTCCTTTCTGAAATCAATAAAAATATATTTTTTTAAAAAGAGAAAGAAACTGGAGAATTGGTTTGCCCAGTATTTCAAAGACATGCCAGGAATAATATATTCATGTTATATGATTTCTAAGTCAATATGTTCCCATTAATAGCTTTTCCTCCAGTGGTCATGAGAATACTCTACAAACTTATTGCATTTTAAATATATTTTATTGATTTTTTACAGAGAGAAAGAGAGAGGGATAGAGAGTTAGAAACATCCATGAGAGAGAAACATTGATCAGCTGCCTCTTGCACACCCCCTACTGGGGATGTGCCCAAAACCAAGGTACATGCCCTTGACCGGAATCGAACCTGGGACCCTTGAGTCCGAAAGCCGATGCTCTATCCACTGAGCCAAACCGGTTTCGGCAAACTTATTGCATTTTAATTATCCATGTGCTATATCTCTCTTCCACTAGATTCTAATCTCTCAGGACTGATTTTTTTTCTAAATCACCCAAGGATATGTGTGTGGTTTTTAAATTGATTTTTACAGATGGAGGGAGAGAGAGAGAGAGAGGAGAGAGAGAGAGAGAGAGAGAGAGAGAGAGAGAGAGAGAGAGACATTGACGTGAGGGAGAAACAGCAATCGGCGGCCTCCTGTACTCTAGGGCAGTGGTCGGCAAACCATGGCTCTCGAGCCACATGCGGCTCTTTGGCCCCTTGAGTGTGGCTCTTCCACAAAATATCACTTGCGGGCGCGCATGTACAGTGCGATTGAAACTTCATGGCCCATGCGCAGAAGTCGATTTTCGGCCTGGGCAAGTCTATTTTGAAGAAGTGGCGTTAGAACACTCAAGGGGCCAAAGAGCCGCATGTGGCTCGCGAGCCATGGTTTGCTGACCGCTGCTCTAGGGGATGGACCGGACATCAAACTTGCAAACAAGGTATGTGCCCTGACTGGGAATCGAACCCACAACCTCTTGGTATTCGGGATGACACTTCAACTGAGCCACTGGCTTGCTTTCTTTTGCTTTTCGCGCTGACTTATAACTTAGTCTTAAATGTTTATAAATTTTTCCAGTTTGGGTCATGTTAGTAAACATTTTCTTCCACGTTTATTTGACACTTTAGTTTATTTTCCAGGATTATCATGTCATTCTGTAGCATTTGCGTTTTGAGAAATGGAGTACCAATACTTTCAATTTCTCAAAATGAGCACGCTTTTGTGGGTGGGATTCCTGGTTCAGGAGCACCCTCTTCAGGGAGTCCTGGGGTATCGCGTCTCTCGTGGTGGGGAGGTGGGGAGTTCCTTTCATTTCTCTGGGTTCTTAGTGTCCCCTTCCTGGCTCTGGCGGCCACGTTAGTCACTGTCTTTGGACAGGCCACGCGGGTGCTGTGCCGACTGCTGACTCTGAGGCTTTGCATGTGTGAGCGTGTCTTTCTCCACCTCCCCCCTTCCCCGCGATGGGCAGGAGGACTCTTGCTGGGCTGGGCATCCTCGGACTTGGCTGGGGCCCAGCAGGTTCCCGCTGTCTTTGTGGTCTGGTCCCCAGAGATGCCTGTGAGATCTCCGACACGGAGCCTGTGTGCTCAGGTCTTTGCCGTTTACAATCCTCTGCGGATACTCTCCTGTTTTCACGAATGGAACTCCAGCGCCTCTTTCCTCGCCAGTCAGGGAAGGCCAGTCCTCTGAAAGGCAGGAGCCCTGTGCTCCCTCCCCCACGGCAGGGGAGCGAGCGGCGCTGTCTGCAGGAAACCTCGCTCTGAGAGAGTGGGGACTGCGATGGCCCCAGAGCATTGTCACCCTCGGCCTGATGCTGGCGGGTGAAACGGGCAAGCAGTTCTGGTTCTGTGATCACAAAGCTGTCTGGGCAGTTCCTGCTCTGAAGAGTCTGTTAAGATTCACCCTGTGGCTTGTTCCCTTGTCCTTTGTAATGAACCTAAAATCCCTAAGTATCTGCAGTTCTGATTCGTTTCTTTTCTTTAAAAAAAAATCTTTATTGACTTCAGAGAGGAAGGGAGAAGGAGAGAGAGAGAGAGAGAGAGAGAGAGAGAGAGAGAGAGAGAGAGAGAGACATCAATGATGAGAGAATCATTGATCAGCTACCTGCTGTTTGCCCCTACTGGGGATTGAGCGCGCAACCTGGGTATGTGTCCTTGACTAGAATCGAACCCAGGACCTTTCAATCCATCAGCCCAAACTCTATCCACTGAGCCAAACCAGCCAGTGCCGATAGCATTCTTTTTCATTCAACATTTTATTTTGAAAAAAACTTTCAATTTACAGAGCAGTTACACGCATTGTACACAGAACTCCCATATTCCTTTTGCCCAGACACCGTGTGGAGAAGACTCGCCACCCGGACACGGGACTCCAGTCTCCCCTTAATTTAAAGGAATGTCTGTACCTCCGCCGCTGCACGAGGTGCGCCCTCGCCCTGACCCTTTCCTTACCTTGGGAGCTTACGGCTTAGAATCAGCGACCACAGGAAATTGACAAATGAGGGAAAGAACGAGGTGTGTCCTGCTCACTTACATGTGAAACATTTAACTAAAATAATTAGTGTAGAGAGTTCCGCCATAACCTCATGGACTGTTCGCCCGGGATGCCTCCCGTCCCCCTTGTTGGGAAAGAGAAACCCACCCCCAACACACAGACACGCTTCCTCCTTGGCTTCTCCTCACTCAGTGGCTCCCACGTCATTAGCTGCCCCATGTCCCGAATTGATGCATCTCCCGAGCTCCAGAGGCCTGTGAGCGCCCCCTTGTTTCACTCCTCACGTCATCAGCGTCCCCCGTCTCCGCTGCCACAGCGCTGGCCTGAACTGTTCCTGCAGCCACACCTGTTTCCCTGCCCTGACCACCGGCCATGCTCAGGGTGTCGTGTCATGAACACTTTGGCTGGTCCTTGTCCCTGGGTCCCTGGAGGAAGCCCTTCAGTCCTCGGAGTGTCCTGAGTGACAGGGGTGTGTGCGCACCCCGCTGGGCCCCGTGGAGCACACCTGGGCTTATGCTGAGGAGGGGCCTCAGGGCGTGGGCCAGTCAGGCCAGAAAGACCAACCCTGTGCTTGCAGGTCAGGGATTAGGCCCGATCTCTGGGGAGGAGAGGGCGCTGGAGACCGAGTTCAAACTCCGGGCCAGTGATTGACAGGATCGTGCCTACATATTGAAACCCCAAGGAGAACCCAGGTCCTGAAAGCTCAGGTGAGCTTCTCTGATGAGTGAAGCACATCTGAGTGCTGTGAGGGAGGCCACAGGCTGAGGACCCAGAAACTTGGTGTGTGGGACCGCCCAGCATTCTCTGACCATCCCATCTCCCAGGAAGCTTTCCTCCACAATCCACTGTTCATGGCAGTAGTTCCTCCTTCTCCAGGCCCATCTCCCTTAACAGCGTGAACTTGCCCCAGAAATTTCCCCAGTACTCTCTTTTCTTTTCTTTTTTTTTTTTATTGATTCAGAGAGGAAGGGGGAGGGAGAGACAGAAATAGCAATGATGTGAGAATCATTGATTGGCTACCTCCTGCATGCCCCCTATGGTGAACGAGCCTGCAACCAGGCACATGCCCGCAGCCAGGCACAAGCCCTTGACCGGAATCGAACCTGGGACCCTTCAGTCCACAGGCTGACGCTCTATCCACTGAGCCAAACTAGATTAGGGCAATGCCCTCATTTCTTTTCCAGGGTTCCTGCTTCACCACAGGCTCTACGTGTTCCTTCTACCACCTGATACTGTTATTGGAGGTTGTGAAAAGGACTCCCATTAGGGGTAAAAGAGTGAACACTGTGTGTTCTCTTGTGCTCAGGGGTCCCTTGTCACAGCCCATTTCCAGGAAAGCTTGTCTGGTGGAGTCACCTGTCCTTGACTTGGAATTTCTGGTCATTGTCTGGGTACCCGGGATGCTTTCTTCCTTCTCTCTGCTCTTCCCCATTCTTCTACCTCAATATTGTCCCCTTCTTTCCGCTCTCAGACTCTAGCTTAGGATCTGCCTCAACTTCTATTATTTTTTTCTAATATGTGGAAAACAATTCAGGATTATTTTTCAGAGTTAAGAAAGTTGTTTGAATAATCACAACCCCATTTAGCTACATTATCATTTGACAGTGAAGAGGAGAATCAAATTGACACTACCACACATATCACAGAGGTGAGAATTCATCTTTATTATATTTTTTCAAGAGATGCATAGCCCTGTGCTCTTTAATGATCTAAAATAACATACACACATGTCACGAAGGCAAGGTAAAAAATTATACTTGAATTCTCACAATTCAATAATATAGACCAAAAAATAAATAAATAAAAATTACATTTACAAGAATACAGAGGAACTGCTCAACTAGCTATAATTAATGTTATATAAATATAATAGATAAAACCACAAAAACCTCTCTGAGTATGGAAACAAAATTAGACAGTATTTACATATGTATTCCAGCTATAACATTAGAAAACTATTCAAAACTACTTAACATAAATACATAAATATGAAACCCTACTTCCTTATTGTCCTTGTGCACTGGGTGAGGGGGGAGTCCCTCAGCCCGGTCTGTTCCCTCTGGCAGTCCAGGACCCCTTGGGGGATGTCTGCCTGCTGGTTTAGGCCTGCTCCCCACAGGCCTGCTCCTGCCACTGCCGCTGCGCTTGCCCGGCTTCTGGCTGAGCAGTGCCCCCCCCCCTCCCCCGCTGTGGGAGCTCACTGACTAACAGGGGGCAGCTCCTGCATTGAGCATCTGCCCCCTGGTGGTCATTGCATGTCATAGCGGCCAGACATTCTGCTGTTCATTATATAGTATGAGAATAAATATAACAATCCTATGGGCAACATTTTCAAAATAAACCAATAGAATGTATGGCATACATTCAGCTATCACACACTTAGGGCTCTAATTTTATACTTTTCAAGTATTTCCCACCTTCAGATGGCTCTGCACTGTTGCACTTAGGTGTAGAAAAAACAGGACCTCCAGCTTCTGCCTCAGGGGAGATCTGAGTTAAGCAATGTGACATGTGGGATGGAGCCTCAGGAAGGGATGGAATCTGAAAAAACCCTACTTCCTTATTACCCTCCTACAGACTCCTCGAAGTGCTCCTAGGGACAGACAGACATAGCTATTGAGCTTGCCGGTGATCGTTGTGGGCTCAGCGATCTGGAGGTAAGAGGAAGAGACAGGATGTCACATTCCAAACAGGCAGCTCTCCACATGTAAAGATGATTAAATCCTCAGGCGAGTCTAACGGAGTTTAGACTGACCTATAGACCCCATTTTATCTCCAGTGCCCCTTTCTCAACCCCACTCCGGAACCACTGTTTCGACGTTGAAGACCCTGAGTCCAAACATTTCTTAATATACCCAGCGACCTGCTGTATAGCCAGGACTCTAGGTGACCCTGTTCGGGGGCAGCACACTTAGGGAGAGAGCTGCTCTCGCTCACTCACACCTTGGTCCTTTTGTGCTCCTTCACATCTGAACTCCCAGCCACACTGCAAACATCACTGACATGTCAGCAGCACAGACCATGAGCCCAGGTGCCCCATCCCTGCTCCGAACCCTGGATCCTGATGTTTAACCATCATACCGAGTCTGAACGAGGCTAGTGCTATGGTGTGAGTGTTTGTGTCCCCCAAATTCATCACCCCTGAGGTGATGGTAATAGGAGGTGGGGGCCTTTGGGAGGTGGTTAGGTCATTGTGTGGGGTCCCTAAGAATGAGCTTATTGTCTGCCCTTAGCAGAGACCCCAGAGAGATGCCTCGCCCCTTCCCCTGTGGAAGGACATGGCGACATGTTGGCGTCTGCAGCACAGAAGACGGTCCTCTCCAGAACCCCACCGTGCCAGCACCTGACCTCAGCCTTCCAGCCTCCAGAGCTGTGAGAAGTAAATGTCTAAATGTCTGTTGTTGATCAGCCACCCGGCTGTGGTATTTTGCTATAGCGGCCAGAATGGACTAAGCTAGGTCACAAGATTTTAACCAAAACTTAATCCTCTGCCCAAATCTGTCACTCCCATGTGTTGATCAGAGTAAGCCATGCCGGAGGCAGTGTTTCTCAACCCTTAGTTCATTCTGACAAACTTCCTTGGCCATAAACTTGAGGGGAGACGTGTAATGGTGCAGGGGGAGAGACTGTGAGCCAGGGGAAATGAAGAACACACGGTGACCTGGCCATAGGCGATTTGTTTGCATGTAAACTTGGATGAAAACATAGCTAGTCAGGATTTACCTATTGATCTTTGGATATAGACTGTTCCACCTGATATCCTGTTGTTGACTTCATTGCAGAAAGTCCCTATAGTTGGCATTCCTGAGGGATGAAAAGGCCCAATTGAGTGAACAACAGAAAGCCACAATATATGGAAAAAATTGGAAACTTACTTTTCACAAAACACAACATTTCAATAAAGCTCTTATTTGGACCCAATTGCTCTGTTTAAAATGATTCCACCGAATCTGGAGGTCTGGCCCCCACACATCCCACTGAGGAGCCTGTGTGTCAGCTCTGGCTGGGAGCTGAGTCAGTGCCTGGCTGTGTGCCTGGCGGGTCCACTTCAGTGTGTGGAGAGGTGATGGGGAGGGGGACGATGAGCGTGGGTCCAGCCATTGGATTCCTGGGATTTCTTAAAGAGGCAACAAACCCTTCCCTCTGTACCTGTGAGGACACAGACCCGCCTTCCTTCAGACCTACCTTAGGCTCGGTGGTCTCGGAAAGGAGGGTGCGATCTTGCCCCCACACCCAGAGCTCTGGATCAAAAGCCTGGATCTGGAAGGACAAACAGCCCCCGAGAAGATGATGACTCTCCAGGTGGACCCCATCCCGTCCCTGGTCCAGCCTCCAATTCTTTGTCATCCCCAAATCCCCAAACCGGCCCCCCACGGTCCCCTGTCTCTCCAATCTGGCCCCCTCTCCCTAATCCCACAGCCCACCTACCTCTTCGCACTCTTCTCGCGTGACCCTCGCCCTCCAGCCCAGGGCACAGAAGAACTGGAATCGCAGTTTGTGGAACAAGGGGCGCAGGGGGCAGTTGTTCTTCCCAAAGAGGAAGGACAAGATGGCCTCCTTAGGGGCCTGGTAATCCTCTTCCATGTCCAGGGCCAGGTAGCTGAGGACGGACATTAGGTTGCCTGTCAGGAGCAGGGCAGGAAGGACCCTGCCTGTGGTCAGCCTCCCGGAAAGCACACAGGCTGGGTCCTCCTCACACAGGCCCTAGGGGGCCCGATCCGTGTCTCTGAGGGCCACCCAGGCACCAGGAAGCTGAGCGGGGCCTGAGGGCACCTCTCAGACCTTGACGATGAAGATAAAATTCAGCAGGGAAGCCGGCCCTTCCCTTCACCCGTAGTGTGTGCACACACCTGCCTCCTATGGTGTCAGTGCCCACACAGCTCCTGCGGGCAGGGGCCGACCCGTCCATGTCCGTCTTCATCACTTTCCTACCAAGTGACTAACAGGCCCATTAACTCAACAGCACTTTTAAATTCTCTTCCCATCCTCACGTTCCCTGGCACATGAGATGGACTATACAAGGTTGCACAGAATGAATGAATGAATGAATGAATGAATGAATGAACACTTTTTCTCACAGTCAAGTGGAAAACTGATTACCTTAGAGACTCAATATAATTTGAACATTTGCAAAATAAAATTGTGCAGAGTGTTTTAAGATGTTTTGACGAGCGCCCTCCTCAACAGGTGCCTAGTTTAATGGGATTGGGGAAGGAGAAGGGGAGAGATGAGAAATAATTGTAATCCAAAATATCACATTGTAGCAGGATTTTAATTGAAGTGCTATTGGTGTGTAGAAATCGTGGGGTCAGAGACAGTAACTGAAGATTCTGATGTTTGAATCAATTTTAGGGATATGTCTTTTTTCCAGATACATACATGTAAAAAAATACCTAGACAGAAAATACAACATAAGAAGAACACAGGGAAGGGTGTTGGGGAGAGCAGTAAGCAAAGAATGGGATATAGGGTGGTAAGCAAGTTTGATAGAGATCATAAAGAGCTGAATTCAAGCTCAGAACCCAGACCTTGAATCAGAAGGTAATTAGCAAATGAAATTGTGGGGTGGTTGGTGAAGTGGTTAGACCTGTGTTTTGGAAGGATATTCAGGGAGACTTGTAAGAAACATCCCTGGGGCGCATTTTACAAGAGACCTGTTTTATTGATTGATTGATTGATTGATTGTTAATTCTCACCTGAGGATTTGATGTTCAGGAAGAGTGGAAGGAAGGAGAGAGCGAGATATCCATGTGAGAGACACATCGATTGGATGCCTCCCTCACTTGCCCGACCAGGGCCTGTTATGGACCTGCAACCTGTGTATGTGCCCCGACGGGGAATCGATCCCAGTACCTTTCGGTGTAGGGGACAGCACCCGTAACAACTGAGCCACCCCAGCTGGATCTGTGTTACTGAGTGAGAGCTGGAGTGAGGAGGAAGACCATGACGTTTGGATTGTTATAGGGGTGAGAGAGAAGGAGACAGAGGTAATAATGACAAGCCCCAAGTATATTTACTTGGGAGCAAAGTGGTGTCCATCCTTTATGACGCTTTTGTGTTTTCTTTGGCTTTGCTCAGTCTTTTCACTGTTGGCTTTAACAACGAATAGCATTAAAAAACATTATACTACAATCTGTCCGTTTGCACACAAAGGAAACTACAAATAGGTTAAAAAATAGGTGAAAGGTCAGAGATGCAACCCCTCTCCCTCCATCTCCCCGGGGTATGAATACTGACTGATGGGAATAAGCAAGATACTCACAGGGCCAGGAAGAAATGCATTCGCTGGTACTGCCAGGAGAAGAGGCCCACGCGGCTGAAGTAAGCTACCACCATAGACAGGAGGTACTGACGGAAAAAGAACAAACATGAAAGATCCCGGAGGAGCCAGGGCTGAGGCAGGCTGCCCGTCCACACTGCAGGAGACCCCTCGGTCCCCGAAGGGAAGGGTGACAAGGCATCAGGTTGGAGAGACAACTGTGGGCTCAGAAGGCTCTCCCCTGCCCAGGATAGAAGGCAGAGCAGGAATACCTCTTACCTTGTCCGAGAGCCTCAGATTTGTGTCCCAGGCCAGGAATCTTTTAATGACAGGATCCTCTGTGAAAGAGGGTGTATGTTAGCTTGAGGACAGCAACAGGGTTGCCATGGGAGCGTTGCAGGGCCAAGAGCAGAACCATGGCCCTCCTGGGGAAGTTTCAGGATAGCGGCCAAGGCTGAGGCCAGTAGGAGGAGGGATAGAGGAGATTGTTCCTGGGGCAAAGAAGCAGTGGTGACCCCTGAACCTTACTCACCCAGTTTGGGGCGACTGAGTGACAGGTGGGGTGTCAGTCACATATCTGCAAGATTCAGAGCTTAAATAATCCAACAACATGCATGAATGTACCCCTGCCAGTGCCATGGCCATCGTCAATGGACAGTCCATCAGGGTGGGAAGGAGGCCTCATTGTGCCCTCTTACACAGATGAAGGTGTTTAGACTCAGAAGGCCAGTCAGAGCTGAGAAGTCGCAGAGGGTGCAGTTGAGACTGAGCTGCCTGATCCCAAGTGCAGACCCCTTTCAGGTGTAGCCTAGTCCTCCATTATCTCTAAGTGCCTCGATGAGTGATTGATACGGAGCCCTCTTAGGAGAGGGAGCTCACTCACCGGCAGGGAATGCTTTTCTGTTGGGAAAGAGTAGTTATAGGAAGGTCCTTTTTAAAGAGTAGGATTAGAGGGTGCTCTCCAGGGTCCCTTCCTACCCAGTAGCCTGGTGAAGGCCTGATGGTGCTCAGGTCGCACTAAAGACACCCCCTGCCTCTTCAACTTCATCTTGAGCCCGCACAGAGTCTCCACGGCCCAGACGTCCTGAGCCCCAGGGGCAGGCTCCTCCTCTGTCCCCTCCTCTGTGGGCCACTCCCTCTTCCTATTCCGGCCAGCGGATTGAGGCAGGGCGCTGCCCTCTGCACAGGGGCCTGCGTAAAGGAACCAGGCTACAATACACAGCATTTGCCTCTGGAATT
Organism: Cnephaeus nilssonii; assembly: GCF_951640355.1. Lineage (NCBI taxonomy): Eukaryota > Metazoa > Chordata > Mammalia > Chiroptera > Vespertilionidae > Cnephaeus > Cnephaeus nilssonii. The sequence continues at coordinate 31,591,025 of NC_137091.1, forward strand.
CAGCTACTGGTCACATAAACCCCTCCCCCACTCCACCCTATTTACCCCCCAACCCCCAAACACAAACCCCTCCATTCTCTCCAGTCTCATAGACTACTGGCCTTCTCCTCAGCCATCTTTCCATCTTTCTATTCATCTTGCCGTTGTTCTATATCTCTGTCCTCAAAACTCGTCCTTGTTAGAGATAATTCCTCCACTGTTTCCTCCCTTCCCTTCTCTCACCCTTGGATCTCATCTCCTCGCCTCCTTCCTAGCTTCCCAGGCTGTCCTTTCGTGGGGATTTCCTTGTCCCCAGCCCCTGTGCTCTCCTCCAATCCCGGGCTTTCTGAATCTCTCTTTCACACACACCACACTCAGGTCCCCCTTCCTTAGTGGTCAGCCCTGTCAAATCCCTCTGCCCCCAGTCTCCTCACCTGATGGTCCTGGGATGACTTCTACTACTCTCACCTCCTGGGGGCACCCTGAGCAGCTAGGCTGTGGTCTCTGCTTCTCACGCTGGAAACTTGGGCCACCACTGGCCATGATTTCTCCCGAATCGTCCCTTTCAGGACACCTAGACGCTGATCTGTTCAAATTCTTGGAGAAGATGCTGTTGCCCACCTCCGTTGCCAAGCACCACGGAATTGGGTCCTTCCAATCAGGAAGGTCGGAAGCCTCTGATGTCATCGGTCATTCCAACAGCTGGAAGGATCCAAACCCATGTAACTGCCATGTGTGCCCTGCTCCTGGGAATCAGGGCCAACCACACTCCGGCCACTGACCCAACAGCCTCTGTCCAGCCTCCAACACCATCCTCTATGGCAGCGTCACTCGTTACCCCTCCCTAGGAGATGCTGTGTTCTCTCCATTCTGAACTTGAAATAGGCCGCACCCTCTCCTTTCCCATCATATTTCAGAGCTTGGTCTGATGAGAGCGGGAGGTCACAAGGACAGTTAGGGGAAGGAGAAATGCTCAGACCTTACTAGAATGAGATACGTGTGTAAAAAAGAGCCCAGGCACACTGACTCCTCGTGTTAAATAGTTACTTAAAACACTCCGTTTGCCAAAGCTCGATGGTCACAGACACGATGTTCAGGATTCTGTCCTGGAGGACATGCATCTCCCGGCCTCAGCATCTTTTAGTCCAAGAGACTGTGAGAACCTAACACCCTAGACAACTGCACATGTGCTCACACACTCAGGTGGTGTCTACAATTTCAGGGAGTCTCTGGATTGCCCAAAGCCTGCCCCTCAATTCGAATTAAACGCTAGTCTACATATTTTCAGCCTGTGCTTCATTCTTGACCCAGACATTTCACTACTTCTCATGTATCCTGTGAATGAAATGTCCCATGCACAGAAATACTACGTGGATTCCAGTTCACGGCAGGACGTGACTTTCTCTGTGTAGGAGGGGAGTAGAGATGCAGAGAAGAGACTAACTACCTCAGTGTCCCACAGGACCAGGGCCGGTTCCCCTGAAGCACCTGCCTACCTCATGGGTCTGCTGTTCACCTGGGCACTGGACCTTTTCCTTCCTTCCTTCCTTCCTTCCTTCCTTCCTTCCTTCCTTCCTTCCTTCCTTCCTCCCTCCCTCCCTCCCTCCCTCCCTCCCTCCCTCCCTTCCTTCCTTCCTTCCTTCCTTCCTTCCTTCCTTCCTTCCTTCCTTCTTTCTTTTCTTCCTTCCTCTCTCCCTTCCTCCCTTCCCTCCCTCCTCCCTTCCTCCCACCCTCCTCCCTTCTTCCCTCCTTCCCTCCCTCCTTCCCTTCCTTCTTTCCCTCTTCCCTCCCTCTTTCCCTTCCTACTTTCCCTCCTTCCTCCCTCCCTTCCTCTTTCCCTCCCTCCCTCCCTCCCTCCCTCTTTTTCCTTCTTTCCTTCCTTCCTTCCTTCCTTCCTTCCTTCCTTCCTTCCTTCCTTCCTTCCTTCCTTCCTTCCCCCCTTCCTTCCTTTTTGTGGTAAAATAACGTAACACAATTTAACATTTTAACCACATTTAGGGTTAAATTCAGTGGCATTGAGCACATTCACATGGCTGTGCTACAATCACCATCCATCTCCACAACTTTTCCATCTTGCCAAACTGAGACTCTGCAGCCATTAAGTGCTGACTCTCCCGTCTCTCCCCAGTCCCCGGCAGCCACCATTCACCTTTCTGTCCTTATGAGGATGACCACTCCCGGCCCCTCATATAAGTGGGATCAGACAGTATGGGCCCTTTTATTTCTGGCTCATTCAGTCAGCATAATGCCCGCAGGGTTCATCCATGTTGTAGCCTGTGTCAGGATGTCCTTCCTTTTTAAGGATGAATAATATCCATTATAAGGGCCATGTTTTGCTTATCCATCCATGGGCTGATGGACAGGTGCTTGTTCCCATCTCTTGGCTCTGAGACTTGCTTTTGACCCATTGTTTGAACTTTGATGAGAAATTCTAGATGTACTCAAACTTTTATTTTTTTATTTTGATCACTTAATCGGCCCATACCAAACAGGAGTGAAGTCAAATCAGCTCACCCAGAAAACAGTATGGAGGTTCCTCAAAAAATTAAAAATAGAACCACTACATGATGCAGCAATACCAGTTCTGGGTACTTATCTAAAGGAGTAGCCAAGATATGGAAACGACCTGTGTCCACCGACAGATGAATGGGCACAGAAGATGTGATCTATGCGTACAAAATGGAATGTGATTCACCTACGAGAAAGAAGGAAATGCTGCCATTTGTGATGGATGGACTTTGAGGGTATTATGCTAAGTGATATAAACCAGACAGAGAAACACAAATCCTGTGTGGTGTCACTAATGTGTGTAATTTAAACCTGGGAAAAAAGTCACTCATAGAAACAGACAGAAAAGAGAGGTTGTCAGTGGCTGGGGTTGGGGATTAGGGAGAGGGTGGTAAAGGGCACAAACTTTCAATTAAAGATGAATAAGGTCTGAGGATTTTATGTGCAACTTAAACTGTTGTATAATTGATATTTGCTAAGAGTACAACTTAAGGGTTTTTACCGAGAAATAAATAGCCCTAGCCAGTTTGGCTCAGTGGATAGAGCATTGGCCTGCAGACTGAAGGGTCCCGGGTTCGATCCCAGTCAAGGTTACATGCCCAAGGTTCGATCCCCAGTGGGGGGTGTGCAGGAGGCAGCCAATCAATGATTCTCTCTCATCATTGATGTTTCTATTTCTCTCTCCCTCTTCCTTCCTCTCTGAAATCAATAAAAAGATATTTAATAAAAATAAATAACGAAATAGGAAAATAGGTGAGGTGATGGATAGTTGGCCTGGATGGAGAGAATCCTTTCATAATATATACATACTAGAGGCCTGATGCACGGATTCATGCATGGGTGGGGTCCCTCAGCTTGGCCAGCACCTTCTCGCAATCTAGGACTCCTCCTGGGATGTAGCAGTGCCAAAATGGCAGGTGGCGGGGAGGAGCCCCAGCCGGGCCAGGCGCAGCTTTGCTGCTGCTCATCCTTGCCCCGCTGTGCCTGCCGCCACTGCTGCTTGGTAGCACTGCCGTGGAGGTGGGAGAGGCTCCTGCCGCCGCAGCTGCTCTCGCCAGCCATGAGCCCAACTTCTGGCTGAGCTGCGCTCCTGCTATGGGAATACACTGACCACCAGGGGGCAGCTCCTGCGTGGAGTGTCTGCCCCCTGGTGGTCAGTGCGCGTCATAGCGACCAGTCGTTCCAGTCATTTGGTCATAACAGTCGCTTAGGCTTTTATATATATAGATATCAAATCACCATGATGCTCACTTTAAAAATATAATTGTATATGTTAATTATACCTTGATTAAGTTGAAATTTTAAAAAAATTTGTGAGGTTCAAGGACTAAATGTCCCCTTCTTCCCAGTCAAGGGCTTTCCCAGTTGGACCAGGTCTCAGGGACCAGGTGCCCAGCCCCGGAGCTCCTCCCCAGCTTCCAGGCCAGGCTGTCCTAGGACGCCCCACCAATGGGAAGGGCACTGCCACATGATGACCTGTGTCCCATCGCTGTGCAAGGTCCACCCTTGGGAAGCAGTGAGTCAGAGGAGACTGACTACAAATCGTGAAGACGGGTGCCAGTTATCTTAACAGAACGGATGTGTTACCCAGAACACACAACCAGGAGGAAACACAGGCAACTAAAGATACAGTCAAGGAAAGAAACCAAGATGGCAGCATAGGAGAACACCTAAACTGCTGCCTCGCACAACAATTTCAAAACTACAACTAAAAGACAGAACGGACATCATCCAGAACCACAGGAAGGCTGGCTGAGTGGAAATTCTACAACTAGAAGGAAAGAGAGGGGCACACAGAGACTCAGAGGAGCCGCAAAAGGCTGAGGTATGGAGACATGCGTGCGGAGAGGATGGGCTTCTGAGTGCCTGGCTGGCTTTCTCTAGTGGGAGGGAGACAGAAGCTCCTGACTGTGCTGAATTCCAGGTCGACTGCACTGAACCCCAGTTTCAGGTGAGACCCTGGGGACCCAGACTCATATGGGGGGAGTCTGGACTGTCGGGAAAAGAGAGGAGCACACGGAAACTCAGGGGAGCCGTGAAAGGCAGAGGTCTGGAGGCCCGCGTGCGAGTGCACGCAGAGAGGACTGCAGCGATTACCGAGGGACACTGAGACACAGGGGCCTCATAGGGCAGGGCTGAAGGAAGCCAAGGCTGTCTACTCAGCCCTGAGACTCCGCCCCATCCAAGCTGAGCACAGAGGCTTCTGCAATTTTGCAAGTCTAGTCTCATAAGTATATCTCTTGCACAGAAGTTCTCCTGGCATAGACACAGCTGATCCTCAAAGCCAATTGGCCTGGAGGTCAATTCCTCCCAGTGATACCAACAACAATCAAGACTTAACTACAACAAGGCTGTACACACAGTCCACAAAGGGGTGCACCAAGAGTGTCCACCTCAGGTAACTGGGGAGGTTGAGCCACTGGGCCATATAGGACACCTAGCACACAAAGCTACTCTATCAACTCAGGGAAGCAGCGAAAATGCGGAGACAAAGAAACAGATCACAAACGAAAGAAATGGAGGAAAGCAAACGACTGGATATAGAGTTCAAAACCACGCTTATAAGTATTTTTCAAGAATTTCCTAGAAAAAGCCGGTAAATTTAGCGAGACCCTCGAGGATATGAAAAAGGACAAATTAGAAATTAAACATACACTGACTGAAATAAAAAATATTATACAGAGACCTAACAGCAGACTAGAGGAATGCAAGAATAAAGTCAAAGATTTGAAATACAAAGGAGCAAAAAACACTTAACCGGAAAAGCAAAAAGAAAAAAGAATAAAAAAATGTAAAGATAGTGTAAGGAGTCTCTGGGACAACTTCAAGCGTACCAACATCAGAATTATGGGGGTGCCAGAAGAAGAGAGAGAGCAAGATACTGAAAACCTATTTGAAGAAATAATGACTGAAAAATTCCCCCACCTGGTGAAAGAAATAGACTTACAAGTCCAGGAAGCGCACAGAACCCCAAACAAAAGGAATCCAAAGAGGACCACACCAAGACACATCATAATTAAAATGCCAAGAGCAAAAGACAAAGAAAGAATATTAAAAGCAGCAAGAGAAAAACAGTTAATTACCTACAAGGGAGCACCCATACGATTGTCAGCTGACTTCTCAACAGAAACTATGCAGGCCAGACAGGAGTGGCAAGAAATATTCAAAGTGATGAATAGCAAGAACCTACAACCAAGATTACTCTACCCAGCAAAGCTATCATTCAGAATTGAAGGTCAAATAAAGAGCTTCACAGATAAGAAAAAGCTAAAGGAGTTCATCAACACCAAACCAGTATTATATGAAATGCTGAAAAGTACTCTTTAAGAAGAGGAAGAAGAAGAAAAAGGTAAAGATAAAAATTATGAACAACAAATACATATCTATCAACAAGTGAATCTAAAAATCAAGTGAATTAAAAATCTGATGAACAGAATAAACTGGTGAATAGAATAGAATCAGGGGCATAGAAAGGGAGTGGACTGACAATTCTCAGGGGGAAAGGGGTGTGGGGGGTGCGGGAAAAGACTGGACAAAAATCGTACACCTATGGATGAGGACAGTGCGGGGGAGGTAAGGGAAGAGGGTGGGGTGGGAATCAGTGGAAGGGAGCTATGGGGGGGGGGGAAGAGGAACAATTATAATAATCTGAACAATAAAGATTTATTAAATTAAAAAAAGACAATCATTTGCACTCATACTAAAAAGGTAACAATTCCTTTAAAAAAAAAAATAGAGACAGTCAAGGGTGGGAAAGCCTTCTTCGGGGACAAAGTCTAAACAGCGGGGAAGTGTGAGGAGAAGGTGGAAGATCTGAACACAAAAAATAAAAATGACCGAAAAGAAAAGAGAAATTAAGTCATGAAGATGGATGACAAATTGGGGGAGATTCTTGCATTTCCTACTAATAGGAAAAGAGGAAGCTGTGTATTCTCAGGCTGCAGTGAAGCCTCAGGAAAAGGTGGGCCTCTCCTGCCTCTGGCCACGACGGAATCCCGGGGTCCAGGTCACCCTCCCAGCTGGAACGCGTTTTTTAAAAGGGAGACACGCCTGCACTGGCAGTTGTCAGCCCTTTGGAGAGAGAGGTGAGCCCGGAGAGTGGCCAGCTCACTGCGCACAGTCCAGGCCGCGGTAGAGGGAGGAGGGTCAGGCGAGCCCAGTGGGCCTCTGAGCTGAAGGGCCAGAGTGGGCTGTGGAGGGGGCATGGCAGCTGGGGTTCTCAGGGCAGAGACCCCGAGAGGAGCAAGGGGCGGAGGGCACCCGGTCTTCCCGTGCCCGCAGGTCAGTGCTCGTTGCTGTTGTGGATGCCCACTGGCTTTTATGAGTTTCTAACAGGACACGTGCTTGTCCTTGGGAACTGCTTTGTGAGTTTCCTGGGCCATCCTATCTAATAAAGAGGGAATATGCAAATTGACCATCACGCCATCACAAAAGATGGCGGTGCCCACAGCGGAGGTGGGGTTTCTGTAACACAAGATGGCTACACCCACAGTGGAGGCCGAGTTACCTTAATGAGCCTTAACAAGCAATCAGCAGGGACCTGAGGCTGTGCCCCCCCGCCCGGTGGAGCTTGACAGGGGACCTCAGGTCGCTCCCCCTGTCCTGGTGCCAGTCTGGGGGACCTCAGGCCACACCCCCCACCTGGCGGGGCTTGACGGGGGACCTGAGGCTGCGTCCCCCGCCCCAGTGCTGGGCTGGGGGATCTGAGACTGCACCCCCGCCATGACACCGGGCCGGGGGACCTGAGGCTGTGCCAGGGGACCTGAGGCTGTGCCCCCTGCCCCAGTGCCGGGCCGAGGGACCTGAGGCTGCACCCCCCCACACACCTGGCAGGGCTTGATGGGGGACCTCAGGCCATGCCCTTGCCCAGCCGGGCTTGATGGGGGACCTCAGGCTGTGCCCCCCGCCTGGTGGGGCTTCACCTGGGACCTCAAAGCATGCTCCCTGCCCCGGCGCAGACCAGGGGACCCCAGGCCGCACCCTCCGCCCCAGCATTGGGCCAGGGGACCTCTGGCCATGACCCCCGCCCCAGTGCCGGGCCGGGGATCTGAGGGTGAGCAGGGGGACCTGAGGCTGTGCCCCCCACCTGGCGGGCTTCACGGGGGTGGGGCCAGCAGGTCTGGGTCTCGTGTGATTTTTTTTTTTTTTAATATATATCTTTATTGATTTCAGAGAGGAAGTGAGAGGGAAAGAGAGATAGAAACATCAATGATCAGAGAGAATCATTGATTGGCTACCTTCTTCAGGTCCCCCAACTGGAGATCAAGTCCACAATCCAGGCATGTGCCTTTGACCGGAATTGAACCTGGGACCCTTTAGTCCACAGGCTGACACTCTTTCCACTGAGCTAAATCAGCTAGGGCCTCTCGTGATTTTGAGGTGTGTGCGGGTGGGCGGGGACTTGACTCTGGGTCCCGCAGTGCGCCCCAGACTCTGACAGGAGGAAGACTTTCATATATATTTTACTAATTTTCTTTCATCTCTGACATTTCTATTATAGAGAAAGGGCAAATAGCAATATTAAAATATTTCCCCTAATTAATTCCCTTTTAATGTGCACGAATTTCGTGCACCAGGCCACTAGTATAGGATAATAAAAGAACAAGCGAAAATAGAGAAAAGTTTTACCACATTTAAAGATTACCAGGTACGCCTCCCCCCTCCTCCCCTCCCCCCGGCTGCTCTGAAAAGCTATCTTTGTGTTGTTCCTGTGCTGCAGCCACTTCCTTTGCGCGCCTCCGCCGCCACCATGGCTACGGACTCCGGTAGCTTCCTCAACAAAGTCCTCCAATTCTCACTCTTCTAAAAATATCTGCTTCCCCACCATGTCAGATGAGGCCATGGACACCAGCTCTGAGATCACCACTTAAAGGAGAAGGCACAGGATGGAAGTGACACACCTACCAATGGGAACGTTAATGAGGAAAATGGGGAGCAGGAGGCTGACATGAGGCAGATAAAGAAGAGGAAGGAGGAGAGGGGGAGGAGGAGGATGAGGAGGAGGAGGAGGGGGGTGGAATAAGAGGATAGAGATGAAGATGAGGAGGCTGATTCAGCTACTGGCAAACGGGCAGCTGAAGATGATGAGGATGACGATGTTGACACCAAGAAGCAGAAGACCAATGAGTGTGACTAAACATAAAAAATGAGAAGTTAAACTTCAAAATAAATAAATAAATAAATAAAGGCTGCCGTGACCTATTCACCCTTCACCCTCCATCTCATAATCTATAACTGGTCACCTTAGAGTACGGAGTCTGCTTCTCCTCCACCCAATCAAAACCATGTGAATTTGCAACAGGGGAGGAAAAAAGACCCCTTTTTCCAAGGCCCTGCTTTTTTTTTCTTTTCCTTAGAAGTGCTTTAAGCCCTAACCAATTTGGCTTAGTGGATAGAGCATTGGCCTGTGGGCTAAAGGGTCCTGGGTCTGATTCCGGTCAAGGGCACATGCTTGGGTTGCGGACTCGTGCCCAGGAGGCAATCAATGATTCTCTCTCATCATTGATGTTTCTAAGGCTCTCTCCCTCTCCCTTCCGGTAGAGGGCAGCCTGGGAGGCACCTGGGCATTTCCTTAATTATCATCAGCTGATCTCAGGGCGTAGGCCGAGTCACACCCTGGGAACATGCTTCCCCAATCATAGCAGCCCAGGTGTAGGCAGGGGCGGGACTAGATATGTAAATCTAGGCCTTTAAAATAAACGGGCTGTGTGTTGGTCGGTGTCTTGCTGCTTCTCCATCAGAGAAGATGGCGGCCCACCCAGCTCCCAGCTTCATGAATCTATTTCTGCCTCTTGGTCTCTTTCTTTCTTTAATTTCTTTTGTTTTTAAATATATTTTATTGAGTTTTTACAGAGAGGAAGAGAGAGGGATAGAGAATTAGAAACATCAATGAGAGAGAAACGTCAATCAGCTGCCTCCTACACACTTCCTACTGGGGATGTGCCCGCAACCAAGGTACATGCCCTTGACCGGAATTGAACCTGGGACCCTTGAGTCCGCAGGCCGACGCTCTATCCACAGAGCCAAACCGGTTTCGGCTCTTTCTTTAATTTCTTAATCCCCAGCTCCTCCACTCAGCAACTGGACCAGAACCTTTTCCGTGATGACGAGGAAAAGAGAGAAATACCACTACACTTCCTCTCTGAAATCAATAAAAAACATATTTTTTAAAAAGTGCTTTAAAACAAAAATTTGTATTTTTTATTTATATTGTATACTTTTGTCATATTATTAGGGGTCAGCCATTTTTAATGATCTTGGGATGACCAAACCGGCCTGTGGAGTGTTCTTTTGTCCTACTTCTTTTTTCTTTTTTTAAAAAAATATATTTTATTGATTTTTCACAGAGAGGAAGGGAGAGGGATAGAGAGCTAGAAACATCGATGAGAGAGAGACATCGACCAGCCGCCTCCTGCACACCCCCCACCGGGGGACGTGCCCGCAACCAATGTACATGCCCTTGACCGAAATCGAACCTGGGACCTTCCAGTTCGCAGACCGACGCTCTATCCACCGAGCCAAATCGGTTTCGGCATTTTTGTCCTACTTCTGACTTTACTTGTGGCATAACCATTATCATTTCAAAGGAGAAAAAAATAAAAAACCTTGTAAGAAAAGCAAAAACAACAACAAAACTATCTTCTTCCGAGCATTCCAGTAACTTTTTGTGTACTTACGTAGCTGTACTATTAATGGTTGGTCTGTATGAGATGGTAAAAAAGGCCAAAGGTAAAAAGTATCTTTGTTTTTTTTGTCCATGAAGTTGCTGTTTGTTTATTTATTTTGACCTGTTTGATGTATGTGTGAAGCAATGTTGTCCAACAATAAACCGGAATTTAATTTTGCTGAATTGTTCTAAAAAAAAAAAAAAATTACCATCGTGGACGAAAGGGGCCACCTGCTAACCTGACAAGCTCAGGAGAGGCCTGCATGGCAGTCTTGCAAACTCAGAGACCTAAAATAACCAGAAAAGATGGTCTGAAAATTAAATATTTAACTACAAACAGGTTATAGTGGGTAGTCATGTCCTAGGCCAGTATTTTCCCTGACAAAGATCAACTTAGATCTTTACTGAGCCCATTTGTCCTTTTGCGTCTAAGATAACATATCTGAGATATGCATGGGTAAGTTGTAACTTCCCTTTTTCCAGACCCCTCAGGGCAAACAAATGGCACCAGGACATTCCCTCATTGTTATTGTTATCAAGTTAATTGTCAGCTGTTGATTATGTAAAACTATCCTGTATCCATCTATGTAAAAGAAGCATATGTCCATCATTTCACTTTTTACCCTACTCCAGAGGTTCCCCCACTTTGCTTTACCCCAACTCCTTAATCTATCACCAATGGATTTCAGGTAACCCACCTAGGTCTCTTTCCTTTGATTGCAATGTATAAATACAGATGTAACCCTCCATGCTCCAGAGCATTATCTCAATTCCTTGAGGTTCTGCTTCCCGGCATATGTCGACAGTTTGGCTCAAATAAATTCACAAAAATTCTTTACAGGTTTCAGTGATTGTTTTTTTTTTTTTTTTTTGGTTTTTTTAAAAATACATTTTATTGTTTTTTTACAGAGAGGAAGGGAGAGAGATAGAGAGTTAGAAACATCGATGAGAAACATCGATCAGCTGCCTCCTGTACACACCTATTGGGATGTGCCCACAACCAAGGTACATGCCCTTGACCGGAATCAAACCTGGGACCTTTCAGTCCACAGGCTGACACTCTATCCACTGAGCCAAACCGGTTTCCGCTTCAGTGGTTTTTTTATGTTAACCCCAGGTACTTTGTGAAGTGAGCATCTCCAACCTCCCATTTCTGTCCCTTAACCCAGGCCCAATATCTGGGAAGAGGTCTGCATTTCTTTGTGAGAATATACTTAAGTAGACAATGATGTCTTATTTTCTCTTAACATGAAACCACTTTGGTCCCGGTCCAGGCGGCCAGGGTGGAGTAGACTGGACCCTTTCTTGGGCCAAGGATGTGGGCAAAGAGGGGCAGACCTCAGGGCCTGGGCTCAGCAACAGCAGCTGGAGCTTCTTTCCAGGTGCTGAGCAGCACCGTGGTTCTAATGGGTCACTAGTTCCCCTGGCGGGAGTGAGGCCCAGGGATATGTACGGGCTGTGGACACAGTTCCCACAGCAATGAGAAAGGAGCCTGAGAGGTAAGCTTCACCCCACCACAGCGCTTTGATTTAGCGGTGAGCCTGCGTCATCCGGCGCCGGCCAAGCCTCACTCTCACTGGGCTTTCCCCCGCCCCCTGGCTGATGCAACAAGGCCTGGAAGTTGAGTAGAAGCACGGAGCCCGGCAATGTTAGAGCCAGACAGCAGAGGGCAGCCTTTGCACACCCACAGCAGCATCCCCTGGAGGCCACGTGACACCAGCTTTGCATCATCCCTCTTGGCGTCCAGGGGCCCAGGAGGAAGGCTCTCCGGCTAGCCAGCGCCAGGGCTGAGCCCCCAGGAAACATCTGGGCATCGGAGGGAGCAGCGTCCCTAGCTGCTTGTGCCACGGAGTCTGACCTGCTGCTGGCGTCACAGAGTTTGTGGGTGCCCAGCAGACCTGCAGCTGTACACTCGGTCTTACACAGGCTGGCTGTGAAGGCTCAGAAAGGCAGCCGCTCAGAACTCACTGCTAGATCCCAGATAGATCATGTATTAGAAGCTGCATTTTTTGTCTTCTTTATGTCTTAAAAGAGGCTTCAGTACTGATTCACAATTAGTAACGGTTTCACAGGATGAAACGACGCCCCCCAGTTTTCACATTTACTCACACACAATACCCTAGGGGTGAGTGTGGCTGGCACCCTGGGCCCCCAGTAGAGTCTGTCAGGCTTTCCTAATCCAGACAGAGGACAGAGGAGCTGGGGAAAGGAGGCCAACCAAATACCGGATGTTTGCAATCCCTGGCGTCACCATCATCCAGTGTCTTCAGGTTAATCTATGGAAACCCCTGAAGACTGATTTGCTTAACTGTTCTGAAACACAGGGATTCAAAAGTCCCCTTTCTGCCTGCCAGGTGATAAAGGGATTGCCCAGGGCTCAGGGTCGAGGCCAACTGTTTGAGGATTTTATAACCCTAATCCTTCCATCAACATCCTCATCTCTCATCCAAGTGCTTGAAGTGCCAGAGTTTGATCTCTGGCTTCCCACAGACAGAGCCAAGCCTCCTTCCCCCACCTCCTTCCCCAGCAGCGTTTATAATCCGGTCTCAGTGTTCCCCCTCTCCAGCCCTCCACCCACCGGACCTGCCCCTCTCTCCACTTTCTCCAGCCTCTTAGCTTTCACCTGTGGCTTTTTAAAATTATTATGAAATTAAATACATTTTCTTATTTTGGAAAAATTATGGATTTGCAGAAAAGTTGCAAAGATAGTTCCAATAGTTCTTTTCTAAAATATGTTTTTATTGATTTCAGAGAGTGGAAGGGAGAGGGAGAGAGAAATAGAAACATCAATGATGAGAGAGAATCATCATCGGCTGCCTCCTGCGTGCCCCCCTTGGGGATCGAGCCCGAAACCGTGTCCTGACCTGGATTTGAACCGCAACCTCCTGGTTCATAGGTCAGTGCTTAACCATTGAGCCATACTGCTGGGCCCAATAGTTCTTGTGTGATCTTTTCCCATGGCCATGGTACATCGGCCAAAACCCAGAAACTAACATTGGGACTTGACAGTTAGCTACATTTCAAGCTTTATTTGGACTTTGCTGGTTTTCCCAATAATGTCCTTGTCTGGTCCCATTCAGGATCTCATGTGGGGTAGGTATGAGGTTGAATGTAGGTGTAGCTCATTTCTCATGCAGGCCCTGGATCATCCTGTAGCCTCCACGCCAGGCTCTTGGGAGAAAAGACACCTTTGATCATAATCCTCCATTATCTTAAATGCCTTTGGGTGAAATGATGAAAATGGCCAAAGGGCATCCATTTGACATTCTACCCAACCACCTGAGATACTGGCCTTCCCCCATCCTTTTGTTTTTTTCAGGTTTTAAAACTTTTTATTTGCATATTAAAAAATTGTGCATTCCGATAATTAAAATCATTTGAACAACAAAAAAATGGCACTCTGATTAAACTGCATTTTACAGCTCGCAGGACCCCTTGGACCAGCTTGGTGTTTACTCTAGATTTCACCCTCGTCCCACCCAGCTCGTTCCTTCACCAACATGCAAGTTCCCCCCCTTCCCCGCCAGCCAGCCGGGCAGATGGGAGCGGCAGGTGCGGCCTTCGTTGTCAGCAGTTCTGATGTGAAAAGGGGCAGCACAGTCACTTGGACGGATCCAACCTCTTTGCATCTTACGAAGTTAAACAGCTAAAAGAAGTAAAATGAGAAGGCAAAGCTTGTGGAATGCACAGTGCATATTGGCGGCGCATGCCTCATTACGATTCGCCTGCTTGCTTCTCCTGTTCATTCGTTTCTTTTGAAGGCAGTGGGGGGTTTTTTTTTCTTGCGTTTCTGTCTTCTTCAATTTCGACTTACCGAATTTCTCAATCTCAGCCATATCGGGTTCGTCAGACATGGCTGCAGAGGAAGCCGAGCGAGGTGCGTGCACGAGAGAAGTCCGATCTGCTCAGTGACCGCCGCCGAGTCTCCCCCATTTAGAGGTACCCACTGGCCTCCTTATCTCTACAACGGCCTCGCTATCAAGATTCTAAGTATTAGTCACTCACTCTTTAGTATGAACGGCAGGCTTTGCGGCAGTGTTGCACATGACTGCGATGCGAAGAGGGGGAGTTCTCTGGGACAGGAATCACCTAGAATCTCGAGTAATAGTAGGAATTAAAGCCTCTTTGAGAATCCCATTAATTAGAGAAAGTCCCCTCACTCATTTTTAAAAAATTTAAATTCTTTATTGTTTAAAGTATTACATAAGTTTCCTTCCCCCCCTCCCCGCAATGACCTCTCCCCAGCCGCTCCCACCCCCCAGCACATGCCCTCACACCCTGCTGTCTGTGTCCATTGATTAGGCTCAGGTGCGTGCATACTACGTAGTACAAGTCCTTTGGTTGATCTCTTACTCCCCACCCCCTCCAGCTTTCCCTCTTAGGTTGGATGGTCTATTCAATGCTTCTATGACTCTGGCTCTATTTTTGTCCATCAGTTTATGTTGTTCGTCCCCCACTCCTTCTGTGACTGGCCCTCTTGTACCCCCAGGATACCTGGAATAGCATTTGGACACGTCTACCCCAGAACCTTCACATTAGCTCTGTATCACTGATGTCCACCTTCTACATTCTTCCCCTAACCCCACAGCTGAAACGCTGACACAGGACATCATTTGAGACACACATCCATGCGGCATCGAGAGGCTGGCAAGATGAATTCCTTTCCTGTAGAAAACTAGAGAGAATCTCCCTGTAAGAAAATCTTACTGAGGCCAGGCCCTCCTTCCAGGCTCCTCTCCCAGCACTCTGATGCTTCTGTCCAACTGCCCAAAGGTCACTGGGTTTCACTCAGAAAATCAAAACAAACCCATGGGCAAAGGATGCAGACATCAAAATGTTAGGATTTCTATTGCCGGAGATCTGCTCAAACTTTGCTGCCTTTTTCCTCCTCCTGCCCGAGGTTGAGGGTAGAGGGGTGCTAAGTTCTTCAGATCCTGCCCAGGCTGGCTGATGTGCCATTCTTGGTGTCCCCTCCCCCAGATGGACCCAGCCATACGCGAGCAGAGGATTCCCTCATCCCCTCAATGCCTCCTTGGACCTGACCCTCACAGGCCTGATTTCTTCCAGCTCCTTGCAGTGGTCCTGTGGGGATCAGAGGGGATTCGGGCCTTCAGTAGAATGTTAGGGGAGCCAGGGAGGGAATGTCCTTGTCTGGGGGGTATATCCTGCCCTTGGTGTTCACACCACACCATGTGCTGGCGAGGATTTGGAGTAGATCAGGACATTTCCCGTACATTAGGGCAGTAGATCACCAGACAGGATGGAGGAGGACTGCAAGGTTTGGATTTACAACAGTGTTCTCCTGTGGTCCCTATGACCTTTAAAATGCAAGTATCTGGTCAAAAACTCTAGTCTGGCCATCTTTAAAAGTACGAGTTTCGCCCTAACCGGTTTGGCTCAGTGGATAGAGCGTCGGCCTGCGGACTGAAGGGTCCCAGGTTCGATTCCGGTCAAGGGCATGTACCTTGGTTGCGGGCACATCCCCAGTAGGGGGTGTGCAGGAGGCAGCTGATCGATGTTTCTCTATCATTGATGTTTCTAACTCTGTATCCCCTCTCCCTTGCTCTCTGTAAAAAAAATCAATAAAATATAAAATATATTTTTTTAAAAAAAGAAAAGTACAAGTTTCTGGGCAAAACTTAGCCATGTGTGCAGATCAAGTTAACTCATTACAGCTTTGATTGCTGAATCGCTTGCTTTTACCTATACTGCAAAAAGTCTGCAAGGTGGATTTGGAGTTGTTATAATGTCTTTTGCTT
Source organism: Cnephaeus nilssonii (assembly GCF_951640355.1). Lineage (NCBI taxonomy): Eukaryota > Metazoa > Chordata > Mammalia > Chiroptera > Vespertilionidae > Cnephaeus > Cnephaeus nilssonii. Next base: position 31,606,937 of record NC_137091.1, read on the forward strand.
TATGGAAAGTGTGCTTTGAAACTAAGCATGTTTAAAATATGTTCATGGGTGTCAATCTAAGAAATGCTGGTTGTTTGCTTGTCTGGGGTACTGAGGATTGAAGCTTCTAAGAACTATTAATTGGAAATTGTCTCCAAAAAGAATACAGGCCATATAACAAATTCCAGATCCCAGTACCCGAAAACAACTCCGAGTTTTCCCGGGCTGACGGATACTGTAGACTCGGGATCCCAGGGCATGGGAAAATAGCAAAGCCTCTCTATCAGGCTCTCAAATCAGAGCCTGAGCAAATTCCTCTGCCCTAAAATGAGAAACAAAAACAGACGATTTACCCAATTAAAGGCAGCTCTAATAAAGGTGCCTGCTCTTGGGCAACCAAACCCCAAAACCCTTTCCAACTAAAAAACAGGGGGTAGTGGTAGAGATTCTAACCCCAAATCTAGGGCCCATAAAACAACCTATTGGGAACCTCTCCAAAAACTTAGGCTCCATGCCCCGGGGATGGCCTCACTGCCTTAAAATAATTACAGCAACTGGCGCTGTAGCGGAGGAGGCCTCCAAAATTACTCGTAGACAAAAATCACCCTTTATTCCTCCCACCAGATAAACTCCCTTCCAAAACATAGGGACCCTACTGACTTACAGCAAAATACTAAAATACCAAATTTTAATATTTAAAAAAACCCAAGTCAGGACGAAGCACTACTCCACTCTAATTCCAACTACCTGAATACCCGCCCCTCAGGAGAGAATGAGACTCCCCCGCCGCCCCCCATTCCTACAACAAAATCACCAATCAAACCTATGCCGGCAGGAGAGACTGGAAGGACCAGCCACTAGACAAGGTGGACGAGGTCCGGTTCTCTAATAAAAATAGTTTCGTCAGGAATGGGATGTACTCGGCTGGCTACGCGATTGTCACATCTCAACAGGTCGCTGAGGCCCGAGCCTTCCCCCCTGGGACTTCTGCCCAGCCTACTAAACTAACACCCCTAACAAAAGCCCTTAAATTAGGAAAAGGAAAAAGAATCAATATTTACATTGACTCTAAATATGCATTTCTAATACTTCATACTCAGGCCTGCTGCTTAAAAAGAAAGAAAAAGGCCTAGCCGGTTTGGCTCAGTGGATAGAGCATCGGCCTGTGGACCAATCGGTCCCGGGTTCAATTCCAGCCAAGGACATGTACCTTGGTTGCAGGCTCCTCCCTGGACCAGGCCCTGGTGGGGGCGTGTGCAGGAGGCAACCAATCGATGTGTTTCTCTCACATAGATGTTTCTGTCTTCCCCTCTCTCTTCCACTCTCTCTAAAAAATCAATTTAAAAAATCCTCAGGTAAGGATTAGCAAAAAACAAAAAAAACCCACAACAAAACAAAAAAAGAAAAAGAAAAAGAAAGAAAGAAAATACCTCACGACCAGGAATACCCCTATCAAACATGGGCCTCAAATCCTTAAATTCCTTCAAACTATAAACTTAGGCACACACACCCCGCCCCAAATTATACACTACAAGGGACATAAAAAAAAAATAACACAAAGATATGTTTGCCAATATCTCTACTAACAGAGCAGCTTCTATTCAAGGTTCCCTTCTAGGGCAAGCATGTCAAACTTGGGCTGCGAGTTTGACATGCTTGTTAGGGCCTTTAATTCCAACGGGCCTGGAGAAGGCCCCAACCCCTCAGTATAAACCAGGAGAAAATTAATTGGGTCAAACAACAATATGTCAAAACCACGGAAAACTACGCCAGCAGGAAAATCTCACTCACCTTCCAAACCCTACAATGGAAAGTTATTAAAAAGTGACATGACTCCTGCCATTTTACATGGAATACGTTTTAGGTAAAAAGTCTGTCGATGTCTTTTTACTAAAAAGGGCCTAATGCAAACCACCCGACAGGTTTGTCAGAACTGTGCCCTGTGTGCCATAAATAAAGGAGGAGGGACCCAAGCCTTCTCCTTCAGGAAAACCGGCTCAAAGAGGACCCTACTGAGGGGAAGACTGGCAAATTGACTTCACTCAAACACCCTCATGTCAAGGCCAAAACATCTACTCGTCTTTATTGACATCTCTACCAGTTGGAGAGAAGCCTTTCCCACCAGGACAAAAAGAACCCAGTAGGTAGTCAAAAATCCTTAAAAGAGATTATTCCTCAATGTGGACTACCCAGGTCATTACAAAGGCCTTCCTTTACTGTCCATATTACACAGCGAGTCTGTAAGGCTCTGGGGGTCCACTGGCACTTACACTTGGCCTGGAGACCTCGATCCTCAGAAAAAATAAAAAAGCTAATCAGACTATTAAGGACAAAAACATTAACAAACTCTGCAAAACAACAAAAACAATAACAACAATCAAACAAAATTGACTACAAATCCTTCCTATTGCTCTTTTAAGGACTCCAGCCAGCCCAACTACTCAACGCCAATGAAGCTCCTTTGAGACCCAATATGGGAGACCCTTCTTTTATCCTCACCTTATATTTAATGAAAAAATAGCTACAGCCACCCATTATTTCAGATCACTAACCAAATTTCAACAAGCCTTACAAGAATACGGTCACCAAATAGACCCCACAACTACTAATTCCCCTCTTTCATATGAGCCTGGCTCCCAGATCCTCATTAAAACCTGGCGAGATGGATCTCCTGATTCGCAACTCCCACCTTATGGAAGGGACTGTACCCTGTCTTGCTTTCCACTCATACAACAACCAAAATACCCGAAATTGCCAGCTGAATACATCATTCCAAAATAAAACAAATGAACATATACATACTTTTATTAATTATTACTACTATCCATCTCTAACTATAATGTGACAAAATAATTCTCTCTGCCTAACAACCCCTAAGATATTATCACAGATATCTAAATCCAATTATTAAATATGTCACCAACAACCCATTCCAGACACACAGGCTACTGTATTAGTACAAGCTGCTGATCCTACTAATGCCCTTCTAAACTGCCTTATCAGGCTCCTTTATCTACCTGTAATACAGCTATTCGAGTTTCTGCAATCCCAAGTAACTCCACTCAACATTAACACTTTAAACCCATAATCACATCCTCTATATCAGTGGTCGGCAAACTCATTAGTCAACAGAGCCAAATATCAACAGTACAACGATTGAAATTTCTTTTGAGAGCCAAATTTTTTAAACTTAAACTATATAGGTAGGTACATTGTTATTAACTTAATTAGGGTAGTCCTAAGCTGGCCTTTGCTAAAAACTCAAGGGGCCAAAGAGCCGCATGTGACTCGCGAGCCACAGTTTGCCGACCACTGTTCTATACTAGTCTCTACACTAACTTTTCCTCCAATGGAATTTTTAATTATATACAGAAACTCATTATAGTTGGGTTAGGCGCAAAGTCTTATCTATCTATCTATCTATCTATCTATCTATCTATCTATCTATCTATCTATCTATCTAGATATAGCCCACAACAAAATGCTACCTGCTATTTCAAAAATAAAACATCATTTCAAAAAAGCCTATAATAAAAAAAATTAATGCCAGACCAAATGCCAACAATTATACTGTAAAATCACTTAATGTTGCCCTAACTGGTTTGGCTCAGTGGAAAGAGCGTCGGCCTGTGGACTGAAAGGTCCCAGGTTTGATTCCGGTCAAGGGCAGGTACCTTGGTTGCGGGCACATCCCCAGTAGGAGGTGTGCAGGAGGCAGCTGATCGATGTTTCTCTCTCATTGATGTTTCTAACTCTCTATCCCTCTCCCTTCCTCTCTGTAAAAAATCAATAAAATATATTTTAGAAACCCCACTTAATGTTATCAATGACATCAATATACAATGACACCACACAAAAATCTAACGATAAATAAATATTACCAGGTAGTCCACTCTTTAAAAACATCATCCTAAAAAATAACTATTCTAACTAGAACCACCATGCCTTACGCGTCATAACTATCCTAAAATTACTAAATCACTCTCATCTTAATTCCACATTAACTCAAAGCAAAACTAAATATTTATACTTAACCATATTCCTAGACAAAACCCCACAAGGGGGCATTGCTTTACAAAGCCTCAACCCTAAAACTTCAGAATTCTAAACAATAAAATGTATTACACCCCTCAACAACAACAACAACAACAACAAATCAAGTTTTTTAACCCTATACACAAACAGAAAAACATACAATTGGACTTACTAGTATAATTGCCAATATTTTTTAACCCTATACACAAACAGAAAAACACACAATTGGACTTACTAGTATTATAGCCTTAATCGGCAGGTGGGGTAACTTATAATACCATAACTACAAAAAAAAAATAACTACATTCATAACTGTTATCACACATGAAACAGAAAAAAAATCCAACTATTTTCAAAATCTTTAGACTCACTAGCCAAAATAACATCAAATAACAGCATAATACTAAACTACTTACTGACATCAGACAAAAAAATTTATACTATAACACCTGTTACTATTTTTATATTAATACCACTGGCCAAATTAAAAAGAAACACACACATACACACAAAACAGCCCTAGCTGATTTGGCTCAGTGGTTAGAACGTCGTCAGACTGAAGGGTCCCAGGTTTGATTCCTGGTCAGAGCACATGCCCAGGTTGCCAGCTCGATCCCCAGTAGGGGGCATGCAGGAGGCAGTTGACCAATGATCCTCTTTCATCATTGTTGTTTCTATCTCTCCCTCCCTCTCTGAAAATAACAAACAAACAAAAACATATAACACATACTAATTACAGACCTTCACCTAACAGGACATTCACAACACCATTTAAAACTCTATACAAAATATACTTCCCAAACTGACCTGATTCCTTCTGCTACTAGGTCTGTGGACGAAAGGGGCCACATGCTGACCTGACAAGCTCAGGGAAGGCCTGCATGGCAGTCTTGCACACTCAGAGACCTAAAGAAACCACAAAGGATGGTCTGAAATGGAACTTTAATTAAAAGCAGTGATGGTGGGTAGTCACCTCCTAGCCCTGTATCTTCACTGACAAGGTCAACCTTTACCTTAACTGAGCCTATCTGTCTCTTTGCACCTATGATAACATATCTTTGAAATGTCTGGGTAACTTGTAACTTCCCTTTTCTTCTGCTCAAGGGCCACAGGCCACACAGAACCAGCATGTCAGTGATTTCCCCCAGTTTTGCCCGGGTTTCATTGTGATCAGAAAATGAGCTCAAAGCGTTTCGGACTCTGAGATGTGCCAGGGATGTGAGAAGCATTGCTTTTCTGAATCAGAGACCACAGTAAAGCTGTAATTGTTAGGGGCAGAAATAGAATATTGGGGACTAGCAATTAGTTATAAGAAATAAAAAGAGCCGAAACCGGTTTGGCTCAGTGGATGGAGCGTCGGTCTTCGGACTGAAAGGTCCCAGGTTCGATTCCGGTCAAGGGCATGTACATTGGTTGCGGGCACATCCCCGGTCGGGGGTGTGCAGGAGGCAGCTGGTCGATGTTTTTCTCTCATCGATGTTTCTAGCTCTCTATCTCTCTCCCTTCCTCTCTGTAAAAAATCAATAAAATATATTTTAAAAAAAAGAAAAAAGAGAAAAAAATAAATAAAAGAAGAAATATTAGTCGTGCTCTGTTAACCTTGATTGTTTTGTTCTGATTAAAGAAAGTACATCCTAACCCGGCTGGGAGTTGTACATGGGGTCTGGGAGCTCACTTGGAAATTCGGTCCATCCTCCCCATCCAGAAACTCCCTATTATCATGGAAAGACCAGCAGCCTTGTTGCAGAAAGGAAACAATGGAGTCCTGGATGCTCCCTGCCCTTTGCAACCCCAGCCCACATTGTCTGTAATCTGTAACCATTATACCCGTTCCTATTCCTTTTGCCTACTTCCCCATGTAATCTTTGTCCTTGTATCCCATATAAGCAGCTGACTTATGGGGAGGGGCCGAGCAGATTTTTGTGGATGATTTGCAGGCTGCCGGCATCATTGGAATAAACGCTCATATATGATTCAACCCTGTCTCTGCTGAACTGGCTCCAGTAGTGACAGGCAGCTCGGACCCCTTGGTTGCCCAGTTTCATAATGACCTTTCGTCCCGAAGGAGGAGACGGGCCTAACTCTAACCAGAGTTCTGAGTCGCTCAGCACTTCAGTCCAGAATCAGAGCAACAGGACATCCTCCTGCCCTGAGTGCAGTGGTCTCCGGACACTATCGGGGTGGGAAAGCCCACGATTCCTGCACACCAGCCTGGCTGCTGCGCCTGCAGATGTGAGGGCAGAGCTTGGGAGGTTGACGAGGGGGAAAGTGCTTAAAGCAGTGCCTGGCACAGGGCAATGGCTCTACGGTGCTGGGAGCTCAGGAAGATGGGAGCCGCTTGTCTCGTCCCTTGCCAAGCCCTCTCCCGGCTCTGGAGATACATTAATTCAGACCGATCTTCATTCTTTCCCCTGACACGCTGGGCTTGCAGAATACCCCTGCTTTATTTTGCAAATCAGAGAGCAGAGCACAAAGAAACTAAGCCTCTGTTTGTGCAGGCAGCAGAGCAGCCAGAACCAGGAGCTGCAACCGCCTGGGCCCCTGAGCCAGACTTGCTTAGGCTGCCAGGTCCCATCGGCCCTGGAAGTTTGGCGACTCCCACTGACCCTGAGTGCCCTCTAGCCCCTCTGGCTCTCCTGCTCAGGTGCCACAATGGCTCAGTGACTGTCCTCCTGGTTCCCCATGGCCACCCCCACCTTCATTCCCACCTCCTTCTCCTCTGGGCAATGAGACCAGAAAGAACTCCTTCATACCTCACAGCAGTGGCATTGGAAAGTTCAACACCCAACTCAAAGAAAGAAGTGTTCTTCGAAGCACTACGTGGTGTCGATGCGAAGAGGCCACGTATTAGCCCGGCTAGCTCAGGGAAGGCCTGCGTGGCGGCCTTGCAAACTCAGACCTCAAGTATCCACAGAGGATGGTCTGAAATGAAAACTTTTAAATTAAAAAGCAATTTATGGTGGGTAGTCATGTCCTAGGCTGGTATCCTCCCTGACAAAGATCCATCTTTACCTTAATTGAGCCTATTGTCGTTTTGCATCTACGAAAACATATCATTGGAATGTTTTCTCTGAGACCACAGATCCCCTCATTGTTACTGAGCTCATTGTTGCCTGTTAACTATCCTGCCCTCACCTAAATAAAAGAAGCATGTGTCTATCATTTTACTTTTTACCCAATCCCAGAGGTTTCCCCACGTTGCTTTCTCCCGCCTCCCTAATCCATCACCAGTGGATCTCATGTAACCCACTTACATCTTTTCCTTTGATGGCAATGTATAAAACGAGGTGCGAAACTGCCATTCTCCGGAGCATTATCTCAATCTATTGAGATTCTGTTTCCCAGCACCTGTTGACAGTTTGGCTCAAATAAACTCACAAAAACTCTCCACAGGTTTGAATGTTTCTTTCGTTAACAGTGGCTATGGGCTGGGTGAGGGTGAGGTGCCAATGTGGGCTCATGATTGTAACAGGCTTACCTCTGTGGTATGGGATAGCCATGCGGGGAGGCCCTCCCTGAACCTGCCACTTAACTTTGCTGTGAACCTAAAAATGCTCCAAAAAATAAAGTTGTGTTGTGTTTTTTTTAAAGGCAAGCATCGGCAGCTTGGCTGACCCTATTCCTACTGTGAGCTCACTCTGGATCCTGACCCCTTGGCAGCAGGACTCGATTTACAGAGCGGCCTGAGGTCCTGCAGACCCAGCCTGCAGTGCAGCATCTATGCAGCCATCCTGGGCCTTGCGAATCCTCCCTCCCCCTCCCCCATATTCATCTGCTCAGGCTGCCATAGCTAAGAACCACAGACTGGGGTAAAACCATGGAGATTTATCTCCTCATGTTACAGAATTTACCAGGCGACCGAAAAATACACCGGGAGTACTCGGAGATCCAGGAAAAACCCATTTATCTTCAGATGTACTAGGACTGTGACTCAGGGGGTCAGTTCTCCAAATTCTGGGTGAATATGGAGGAAGCTTTCCCTTTATTCCCTTTGGTTTCTTTGTTTGTTTTTTAAATATATTTTATTGATTTTTTACAGAGAGGAAGGGAGAAGGATAGAGAGCTAGAAACATCGACCAGCTGCCTCCTGCACAGCCCCTACCGAGGATGTGCCCGCAACCAATGTACATGCCCTTGACTGGAATCGAACCTGGGACCTTTCAGTCCACAGACCAATGCTCTATCCACTGAGCCAAACCGGTTTCGGTCCCTTTGGTTTCTTTGTTTTCTGTTTCCTAACTGCCAGGCTTTTGTGGTGGGCTCCCACAGCCCCTCCTGAGTTGGTTAGAAGGGGGAGGTAGATTGTATCTAAATGCCTGGTCTGGGTGGTGCCGGTGACCTCCCCTGTAGCTAAGCTGTTCCAGTCTTTGTTTATGGCCCCTTTGTAAATTGGGAGTAAGGAGGAAAACAGGTCTTGCAAAACCAGATTGTGGAGAAAAGGGCAGTGACTTACTTATAGGCTATCAAGAATGTACATTAGGTTATTGGCACAGATTCAGATTGCTAGCCCCCCTTCCTCCCCCCCCCCCCAAATGTCTCATATTCCCCGTCACTCACAATTATGGAGACTGGAAGTCCAAGATCCAGGTGTCGGCAGGGCTGGTTTCTCCTGAAGCCTCTTTCCTTGGCTTGTAGGCAGCCCTCTCTCCCCATGGCCCCAAGTGGTCTTTCATCTGTGTGTGTCTTTAATCCCCTCTTCTCCTAAGGGCAGATTGGAGTAGCTCCCCACCAAAAGGGCCTCATTTGATCTCAGTTACCTCGTTCAAGGCCCTGTCTCCCATTGATAGGGGAAGGGCACGTAATAGGAATAGGACCACAGGTGTTTAATAATTATTCACCTTACTAACTATAGAAAAGAGGTTTTCTTCCAGGGAGAATGGAGGATGTGTTACAAGAAGAAAAACAAGGCTGTAAAAAGATAAAATGTCTCGGAGCCCGGAGCCCGGAGCCCGGAGCCCGGAGCCCGGATGGGTCCATGGCTCAGAAAAGAAAATACATTTTGAGAACAAAGGATAGGACACATTTTGATTTGGTTGCTGTGCCTGCACCCTGACCCCCTCTGGGAGTTTGCCTCAGGAATGCTGACCATTCTCCAGTCCCAGGAACAGGCTGAACGGAGTTTTAACCTCACAGAAAATTAACTACCTTGTTATTGAACTTCAAGATCCTGGAAGGAGACACGGGGGCCCACGGACCCTGCAGCCCATATCCTGACCCCTCACCCCCTTCCCCTTTGCTGGAAACCCTACTTCCTTATCTCTATATAATCAGCTGGATAGTAGGAAGTATGAGAGCAGAAATTTCAGGATGACCTGCCGCTCTCTCCACAGTGCCAGCATTATTGGCATAAACACTCATATGATTCAACCTTGTCTTTGCTTAATTTGGCTCAAGTAGTGACAGGCAGCCCAGACCCATTTTGTGTCCAGTTTTACAAATACTTCCACATTCACATTCTGAGGTCCTGGAGGTTGGGACTTCAACAGATGAATTGTGGGTAGACAAAATTCTTGCTTTGAGAAGCACATGACTGGGATTGTCTCTCTTTCTCTCTGTGATGTTAGAAGCCACTGATGCTTGGTCCCTACATCCACTTATTCATTGGGGGCTGCAAAGTGGTAATATTCTAATTTATCTCTTTTTTCATCAAGTAGTTGGACTAATCTTATAAGGAGGCATTCCCCCTCATGGACTCTAAGGGGTTACAATGGTACAGTTCTTAAAGAAAGGCAGGATAGTTTCTCTACTCTTTCCTTTAATTTACCTGGTTTTCAAGGTAAACGCAGGGTAGATTGGTTTTCTGTCATCTTCAAAGTGTGACTAATTAGTTTGCTTGGTTTCCTTTAAAATACCATGAACAACTCATGGATGTAAACATTTTTGATGGGTTTCTAATTCATTGCAATTCTTTTTTTTTTTTTTTTTAATATATTTTATTGATTCTTTACAGAGAGGAAGAGAGAGGGAGAGTTAGAAACATCGATGAGAGAGAAACATCGACCAGCTGCCTCCTGCACACCCCCAACCGGGGATGTGCCCGCAACCAAGGCACATGCCCTTGACCGGAATCGAACCCGGGACCCCTGAGTCCGCAGGCCGACGCTCTATCCACTGAGCCAAACCGGTTTCGGCCTCATTGCAATTCTTAACTGCAGGTCGACCCATCTTTGGACAGAGAGGGCCTCCCCATGTTGGCTGCGAAGCCCTGTAGCCTTTGCTGGGCCCTAACTAGCTGGAATGTCAGACATTGCAGGGTCATTGTGTATATTTCCTGCCCAGACCTGGGACCTACTGTTCTCCCAATCCCTGGGATTTTGAATAGAAAATGATATTTTAAGACCATAACCTGGGTTTAGGGGGACACACCGCTCCTGGGGAATTTTCTTTGACTCTCTATTTGTTACATCTTTGTCTTCTGTCTTCCTCACTGAGAACCCTGGGTCTTAAGGATACTTGAAGTGATCGAATTAGAACATCCCTTCATGAATCACTAGTTCTGTCCCACATTACCCATCCCATAGCTCAGCAGAGCAATATCAACCTACCAGCACCAAGTGTAACTGCTGAGACAATTAAAATTTTTTGTAAATGATCCCCCTGTTATGCCCTATTTTTACTTATGTAACACCTACATTGTCAGATTATACGCTATTGCATATTGTCGTGTCTCTCATTTAATCTAGTTCTTCAAATAACTAGTATTTCATGCTCACCAGCAGTCCTCCTATTGGTGTCTCCTTCATCACTGTGGTCTGAAGCTGGTCTCTAAAAGGCCCCTCAGGAGGGTTTATGGGAACCATGTGCTGGTACATGTGGACAGCACTGCATCTATGCCCTTTATATTTGAAGATCAATTTTTTCTGGATATAAAAATTTTTGGCTCAAATTTTCTGTCCTTGAGCATCTCAACTATGTTATTCTGTTTCTTCTGGCATACAGTATTGCTGTTGAAGACAAATAAATCCTTTCTCTTGTAAGTCACTGCTCTTCTTAACTGGAGGCCCAAGGGATTTTTTTCTTTTTCTTTAAATACCAGCAATTTTACTAAAGTATGTCTTGGTGTTGGTCATTCTGGGTCAGTATTTTCAGGTACACATGGGGTTCTTCCAATATGTAACATTCAATCATGGTATTTCAGGAAAGTTTTCTTTAATAGAGTTTTTAGCAATTATTCTGCTCCCTTGCTTTGGCTGGCTTCTTCAAAGACCCTATTATCTGTATGTTGGATCCTTCTTGCCTATCTTTGATAGTTTCTCATTTTCTCTCAAATCCTTTAATCATGTTTTTTGTTTCTGTTTGAATTTTAAATTTTCTCCTTTTCGTCTTCTACTTCTCTTAAGGCATTATTCATTGTTTGTGTCCTCTTGTCTTCCTTCTCCTTTAGTCTCATTTATAAAGTCATTTTTTCTTTTATTTTTAAGTCTTGGGTCTGTCACCTCATTTTTTACTTATAAAAATTGACTTATGGTGGTGTTGTTTTCATGTTTTCTATCACGTTCTTAAACATTTTTAGCTTATTTTGAAATAGCATGTTACATTTTTTCTTTCTTCTTTTTTTTTAGTACATCCTTCTCAAGTGCGTTTATTCTTGTTATTCTGCTTATTCTCATTTTTTCTTGTAGTAAATTTGTATGGGATTTGATGTTGATACTTTCCTGTTACTTTTATGTGAGTTTCATGCTCATGAACTTTTAGCATCTCGAGGGGTCCCAGATTGGAGAGGGTACAGGCTGGGCTGAGGGACAACCCCCCTCCATGCACGAATTTCATGCACCGGGCCTCTAGTGTATATATATATATTTAGAGAGAGAGAAACATTAGTTTGTTGTTTCACTTATTTATGCATTCATTGGTTGAGTACTGTATGTGCCCTAGCTGGGGATCAAACCCACAACCCTGGTGCTACCCGGCCAGGGCCAAAAGATGTCAATTTTCCCCAAACTAAATTCCAGAGGGCTGTGTGTGTGTGTGTGTGTGTGTGTACAAACTGACAAGCTAACTCTAAAATTTAAATGGGAAAGCAAAGGACTGAGAGTGACAAAGACAATATGGGAAAAAGGAATATGTAGGGGGCTTAGCTTTCCAGATGTTACTGAAGGAGAGAACCCACATGCAAAGTAAAATGTACAGGCAAGAGGCTGGACACACAGAAGAGGTTTTCCACAGAAAACCAACACGTTCCTTTAGTCCCAAATGAAATGGTTTCATGCACATTCCCACATTTTGCACCAAAGGAATTGCACGTAAGGAGGAAACCAGGACGAGGCCCCAGCTTTTCCCCTGGCAGTTTCATGATAACTCGGGGTCAGTGAGAATTCCGTTTGGGCCTTCCTGAGACCCTTCGCTAACCTCTCCCAGAAACCAAGCACTCTCATTCCTAACATGCCTCGACGTTCCCTGAGTCACTGGCTTCTCCTGGAATTATCTCAGTTCTTTGGCAGCATTTTGTCCAGTAGCCGGGAGGCCTCAATTTCAAAAGGCAAAGCCAAACTCGTTTATTTTCTGATGAAAATGACTGGTTCATCTTTGGACCAAATTGCAATGTCAGGCGCTGCTTAGGGGAGAGGCTATTGAAATGGCCCACAAGTCTGCACTTGGCTATTTCCCGTATTTATGAGCCAAGACTCACGGGCTGCTGAAATCTTTGGTGAACGGTTGAAAACTGACATGAAGAACAAAAGACTAGGAGGGGAGTCAAGTTGGAAGGAAGCGGCTTCTTAGGCTTGTTTGATCGGGCTGGGGAAGCCATTAATCTGTTGGGGTGAGAGCACAGCGATTTCTGGGTCCCTCCAGCTATTTCATATCTTGGGAATTAACACATAGGATCCTGCAGGTTTTAACAAATAAGGTCAACGGGATGGGACTTGCCCAGAGCAGCAGAGGCCCTGGTCCCAGGGATGGCGCAAGGGAGCGCTGCTCAGTGTGCAGGAGGCAGGAGGTGACCTGGGGAGCTCTTCTGTCCATGAGACGATCAGGAGTCAGTTAGACTGAGCATTGCATAATACAAGCATGGGCTTAACAGGGAAATTCATTGCGCAAAATGTGGCTCAACACCGCACTGTGAATGGTGGTGCATCCTTGCAGCAGCCTCTCCGTGTGGCTTTTTGGAGGCTCCGTGGACCCCTTGGGCCCCTGGGACCTCACCTGTAGATAGCAAGCCAGTCCACTGGGCGTGGTGGCTTTTGCCCTTCAGCATCTCTGCAGAACTCCTCCTTGGGGGAACAAATGTAAATAAACTCACATTAGGCTTTCCATTTTATCAACTCAGAAGACTCTTCCTTCACTGGCCTTTGGTCTACTTGGCTAAAGGACATATCTTTTCAGCCCTGGGCAAAAGCATGCAATGCTCACATTCTTCAGAGATAATTGTATAATCTCACTGTAATTACCAAGCACACCGGAGCCCTCTGAAGGTCCCTGCGGTGTGGGGCAAGTGCCGGGACTCGCTGTTCTCCTTGCCTCCCAGGCTTGGCTGCCATTTGCCTCTGAGCATCACCGTTTTCCTGGCTCCCCAAGGTTCTCCCACCCAGAAGAGAGCAAGCCATGTCCTGCTGCCAAGACGCGGGGTATCATTTATCCTGTGTGGTTACAAAGCTCAGCCAAGCTGTGGCACCCAGCCAAGGACTAGTACTCGCTGCTGTCAGTAGCCACGGCCAAACTCAGACTTAGAAGTGACAGGTCAAATAAGCAAAATTCCCAGGTCACGGGTGAAGAAGACCCAGCAGAGGAGCACAACAGTGCACTTTTCCATACGGTTGGAGGGAACTTCATCAGCTGAAGTGGCACAATGAGTGGCCAGAGGCTTAAGTGTCCACAAAGCACACTGCACCCTCTATTCTCCCAACCCAAAGCCAAGGGCCCTTTGTGTGTCTGAAAAACTGGCTGGGAACTGGACAACAATCCTGTGCCAAGACACAGGCGACAGGGCTGGCTTTAACTCATTAGTCCCTTCTGGAATTCTTCGGTCATTTTGTAAATATTTGCTGTGTGCCCGCCATGTGCTAGGCCGCTCTAGGCACACAGAGGCCTCTGCTCTCATGGAACGCAGTGTATGGAGGGGAGACAGACAGATACAAGTGAGCAAACACAGAGAGCTTTGGATAATGAGCAGGGCAGCCTGGTGGGGAGCATGGGAGCTCCTTCAGCTTAGGGGCAAGGAAGGGCTCTTGAGGGCACTGAGGTGGTAATAACCTGGGGTAGGGGCTGCTGTGTGTGGGTGAGGAGGCGGGGACTGTGGGTAGGGAGCGGTTTGGGTTTTGTTCTCAGCACCATGGGGAGCTGGGAAGGGTGGGGAGCTGGGCAGTGACAGGAAGGGCTCTATCTTTTAAAAAAGAACACTCTGGGCACTGTGGACGGTCACTGTGCGATGACGGAAGGATGAGGAGGTAGCCAGGGTAACCACATCCTGTTCCTCATAAGGAACCTGTGCATATGTGACTGTACATGGTGGCAAAAGGGACTTTGCAGGTGGGAAGGATCTTGAGGTGAGAGATTCTTCTGGATTACCCAAATGATCCCGATGTAGTCACTATTGTTTTGTTTTATTTTATGTTTTTATGATTTTTAGAGAGAGCGAGAAAGGGAGAGGGATAAAGAGATAGAAATATCTATGAGAGAGCCCTAACTGGTTTGGCTCAGTGGATAGAGTGTTGGCCTGGAGACTGAAGGGTTCCAGGTTCAATTCCATGTATCTTGGTTGCGGGCGAGATCCCCAGTAGGGGGCTTGCAGGAGGTAGCTGATCAGTGTTTCTCTCTCATCCATGTTTCTAACTCTCTATACCTCTCCGTTCCTCTCTGTAAAAAAATATATTAGAAAAAAAAAGAAATATCTATGAGAGAGAAAGATCATCCATCGGCTCCTTCCTGCATGTCCCCTACTGGGGATCAAGTCGGAAACCCGGGCATGTGCCACAAGCTGGAATCGAACCAGTGACCTCTTGGTTCATGGGTTGACACTCACCCATTGAGCCATACCGGCCTGGCATTGCTGGGTCTTTATAAGGGGAGACAGGAGGACCAGACTCAGAGAAGATGTAACAACGGAAACAGGGGCAAGACTCAGGGAGAAATTGGAAGATGCTACTCTGCTGGCTTTGAAGATGGAGGAAGGGGCCACAAGCCAAGGAAAGTAGGTGGAAAAGACAAAGGAACAGATTCTCCCATGGAGCCCCCCTCAAAGACCCAGCCCTGCCCACACCTTGATTTTAGCCCCATGAGTCCCAAATGGATATCTGACCTCCAAAAGTGTAAAACACTACAGTTGTGGTAATTACAACAAAAGAAAACTAATGCAGATTGCAAGAGGCCTTTGGTGTGATCCAAGTGAGAAAGGTGAGAGTGCCCAGGTGCCCAGGTTTGCTAACATGTTGTGCTTCTCAGCACACAGAGAGAAAGGGAACAGCTGAGGGTCTCACTGGCAGGTGGTGTGGGGATAGGGTTGATCTAAGTGGCAGCAGCCCAGTGACAGGAGCGGATGGGATCTCAGCTTACTAGTGGCCCTTGGTCCCCTGCATTGGGTGGAAGTCCTGAGCTGGAGTCAGTGACAGAGTGGGGCCGCACGGAGGGTGGACAGGGCTGACGGCGAAGGCTCGGAGGCCCTGCAGCACGGGTTCTCCTCCATGTTCCTTTCTCTTTACTTTCCCTGTGCCTTCACCACTCTGCTCTCCAGTTGTCTCAAGGCGCTTCTGTCCATGTACATAAAAAATCAGCAAAGTTTTATTTTTATTTTATTGCTTTTTTAGAAAGAGAGGGAGGGAGAGAGAGACAGAGGGAAACATCAGTTTGTCATTCCACCTCTTTATGCATTCATTGACTGATTCTTGTGTGTGCCCCAACTAGGGATTGAACCCACAACCTTTGTGTATAGGAACAAGGATCCAACCAACTGAGCTAACTGGCCAGGACAGATGTTTCTATTTTGTTTATTTGTTGGTTGGTTGGTTGGTTTTGTCTTAAGATCAGACATTTTCCTAGTACCCTGGTTTCATGATAAATCCAAGACAGAAACAAATGTCAAGGAAAATACAGACCACCAAGGTTGGAAATCTATACTAATAAAAGGGTATTATGCTAATTAGACCGGGAGACTGGCCGGCGGGGGGGGGACAGATGGGGCCATGAGGCCGGCCAGGGAGAGCAGTTGGGAGCCATCTGGCCAGCTGGGGAGGGCATTAGGGGGCCAGGAGGCTGGCCAGGGAGGGCAGTTGGGGGCACTCAGGCCGTCGGGAAGGGGCAGTTGGGGCAAGCAGGTCGGCAGTGGGAGCAGTTGGGGGCAAGAAGGCTGTCAGGGTTCAGTTGGGGGCGAGCAGACCAGCAAGCAGAGTGGTTAGGGGCAATCGGGCAGGCAGGCAGGTGAGCAGTTAGGAGCCAGCAGTCCCAGATTGCGAAGAGGGATGTCCGACTGCCTAAACTGGCAGTTGGACATCCCCCGAGGGGTCCCAGATTGGAGAGGGTGCAGGCCGGGCTGAGGGACACACCCCTCCCTGTGCACGAATTTCGTGCACTGGGACACTAGTATATTATATATAGGAACCAACAGGGTGTCTGAAAGTCCTGGGGTGACCATAACAAATTACCACAAACTGAAGGGTTTGAAACAACAGGTGTTGATTCTCTCTGGAGGCCAGAAATCTGAAATCAAGGTGTTGGCAACCACCTCCCTCTGAGGGCTCTGGGGGAGGATCATTCCTGCCTATTCCAGCTTCGGGTGGCAGTGGCAATCTTTGGAGTTGTTGGCTTGTGGCGGCATCACTCTAGTCTGTCTTTACATAGCCTTATACCTGTGTCTTCACTTGTCTTCTTCTAAGGACATCATTCTTGGCTTAGGGCCCACCCTCATCCAGTGTGATGTAGTAGGTTGAACAGTGTCTCCCCAAAAGGTATGTTTTAACCCCCGGAACTTGTGAATGTGTCCTTAGTTGAAAATAAAATCTCTGCAGATATAATTAAATTACAAAATCCAATGACTGGTGTCCTTATAAGAGATGGGAGAGGAAGATTTGAGACCCAGGGAAACAGGAATAAGGCCATCGGAGGATGGAGGCAGAGATTGGAATGATGTGGCCACAACCAAAAGAACACCTGGAACCTAATAAACTGGAAGAGGCAGGAAGGTGTGAGGATTAATTTTATGTGTCAACCACAGGGTGCCCTGATATTTTGCAAACATTATTCTGGGTGTTTCTGTGAGGGTGTTTTTGAATGAGATTAACATTTAAATCGGTAGACAGAGTGAAACATATTGCTTTCCACAATGTGGGTGAGCCTCATCCAATCAGTGGAAGGCCTGAATAGAACAAAAAGACTGACCCTCCTCTGAGTAAGAATACTTCCTGCCTGATGGCCTTTGGATTAAGACAACAGTTTTTTCCTGCCTTCAGACAAAAACTGAAACATCGATTCTTCCTGGGTCTGGAGCCTGCTGGCCTTTAGACTGGAATCACACCATTGGCCCTCTGGGGCCTCCAGCCTGCCAATTCACCTTACAAATTTGGGACTTGTCAACATCTGCAATCACATGAGGCAATTCCTTTTTTTTTTTTTTTTTAATATATATATATATTTCTTTTTATTTCAGGGAGGAAGGGAGAGGGAGAGAGAGAAACATCAATGATGAGAGAGAATCATTGATTGATTGCCTCCTGCATGCCCCTGGGAATCGAGCTCCAACCCGGCATGTGCCTTTGACCGGAATCGAACCTGAGACCCTTCAGTTCACAGGCTGACACTCTATCGACTGAGCCAAACTGGCTAGGGTGAGCCAATTCCTTATAATAAATTTTTTTCTGTATATGTACATCCTATTGGTTCTGTTTTCTGGAGAGCCCTGTCAAAAACAGAAAGATTCTATACTAGAGCATTTGGAGGGAGCATGGAATTCAGACCTCTGGCCTCCAGAACTGTAAGAAAGAACATTCCTGTTTTTATGCTGCACAGTTTATGGTAATTTGTTACAGAAGCCCCAGGAAACTCATACACTCTCAAAATACCAAACCAAACTAAACCAAAGTTATGAGAGGCAAGTCACAGTTGTTTAATGAACTCCTCTCTCCAAACCTAACTCTTCTCTTGAAATGCAAATTTATCCATAAGCATTCCTGATTCTGAGAGTGGAGGAGTCCTTACCACCTGCCCTAGCAGAAGAACCGGAATGCTTATCTCCCCTGATCTCCAGAGGAAATGTTAAGAGAAGTATCTGAGGAGGATGGCTGGGAGTGCTGTGGGTGGAAATCCTGTTCTTTCATGCCATTGTGACGAAAGCATTCTACAGACCCAAGTACAGGAGATTGTGGCGTGTAAGATTTATTTGGGTGGAAATAGAAGGCTGCCCCTGGGTTTTCAACGTCCCATCTCCATCTGTCCCGTCATGCGGAAGTCCAATCTTGTCTTCATCAAGGCCAAACAAAGGCCAGTGTCCAGAGTTTCCCCTCCTCCCCCCTCATATTAAAGCTTAGTCCTTTGGAGCCCTGGCCGGATGGCTCAGTTCTTTGGAGCATCGTCCTGTACACCAAAAGAGGTTGTGGATTTGATTCCTGGTCAGGGCACCCACCTAAGTTGTGGGTTTGATCCCCAGTTGGGACACCTATAGGAGGCAACCGATTTGTGGACAAAAAGAGGCCACGTGCTAACCTGACGAACCAAGGGAAGGCCTGTGTGGCGGCCTTGTAAACTCAGAGACCTAAAGTAGCCACAAAAGATGGTCTGAAATTAAAACGTTTTAAATTAAAAAGCAGTCTATGGTGGATATCCATAAGGTACGTCCTAGGCCGGTATCTTCACTGACAAAGATCAGCTTTGATCTTAACTGAGCCTACCTTTGGAATG
Source organism: Cnephaeus nilssonii (assembly GCF_951640355.1). NCBI lineage: Eukaryota > Metazoa > Chordata > Mammalia > Chiroptera > Vespertilionidae > Cnephaeus > Cnephaeus nilssonii. The sequence goes on from NC_137091.1 coordinate 31,625,774, forward strand.
TCAGGGTAACTTGTAACTTCCCTTTTTCCAGATTCTCTCATTGTTATTGTTACCATGTTAATTGTTGACTGTTAACTATACTGAACCCACCTAAGTAAAAGTATGTGTCTATCATTTTACTTTATTAACGAAAAAAACCCATTGAAACCTGTAAAGAATATTAGTGAGTTTATTTGAGCCAAACTGTCGACATATGCCGGGAAGCAGAACCTCAATGAATTGAAATAATGCTCCGAAGAATGGTGGGTTACATCTGTATTTATACATTGCCATCAAAGGAGGGACATAGGTGGGCTACATGAAATTCATTGGTGACGGATTAAGGAGGTGGGGTAAAGTCAAACGGTGGGAAATCCCTGGGATTGGATAAAAAGTAAAATGATGGACACACACTTAGGTGGGTACAGGAACAATTAACATGATAATGAAGGAATTTGAGGCCCACTACATTTGGTTGTGCCCCAGGGGCTCCAGCAAAAGAAGGAAGTTACAAGTTACCCAGACATCTCACAGATATGTTATCTTAGAGGCAAAAAGGCAAATGGGCTCAGGAAAGGTCTAAGTTGATCTTTATCAGGGAAAATATCGGCCTAGGACATGACTGCCCACTATAACCTGTTTGTAGTTAAATATTTAATTTTCAGACCATCTTTTGTGGTTATTTTAGGTCTCTGAGTTTTCAAGACTGCCACACAGGCCTCCCCTGAGCTTGTCAGGTTAGCAGGTGGCTTCTTTCGTTCACAACTTTTTATCCAATCCCAGAGGTTTCCCCACTTTGCTTTCTCCCACCTCCCTAATCTATCACCAATGGATTTCATGTAACCCACTTACATCTCCTCCTTTGATGGTTATTTATAAAAATAGGTGAAAACCCACCATTCTCTGGAGCATTATCTCAGTCTGTTGAGATTCTACTTCCTGGTATTTGTTGATAATTTGGTTCAAATAAACTCACAAAAAGTCTTCACAGGTTTGAATGTTTCTTCCATTTAATAGATGGATGTTTCTCTCTCACTTCGATGTTTCTATCTCTCCTCCCTTCCTCTCTGAAATCAATAAAATATATTAAGATAAATTTAAAAAATAAAAAAGCTTAATCCTTTGGAGCTTGCATGGTCTGTCCCTGACCCCAGTTGGCTGCTAGACCTGCATTGTTGCTATGGAGAGAACCATGAACAAATGGGGTGAGCACATATTACTGGAGATGGGGTTGCTCTTTGTTCCCTGGGATTATATTATCTCCAGCCTGGGAAGGATCAGGCACTTTTTCAAAATAACCAATCAATTTCCCAAGCTTTCCCCGGGCTGGCGCTGGGTCTGCCTTCCAACCAATCCGTTCTTTCCCCCGGCTAGATTGACAGGCTTCTACGGTTTCCTTCTTGGCTCCTATTGTGCATGCCCACAAGCCCTGTACCTTCATCTGGTTTCTACTGCATGTGTGTCCAGGAGAGGAGTTTCCCCTCCTCCCCGCTCTGATAATCCTGCACTGGGTCATCGGCACCCCTGGAAGTCTTTCCTCTGCTTGGAGGATCAAGTCTCCTGGGCAGCAGTCCCCTGGAGTGTATGAGTGAGTATGTAAGTGCTATCGCTTCCTGGTACGCATAATGGAATGCTTCCCAGTTTACTAAGTTTAATATTTGATTCAGTTCTCTAGTTTATTAAGCTCAGTGTCCGATTGCCTTTCTTTATTAACATCAAGTTACCTACTGTAACAGGAAGAGGAGGAGAGATGATTGTCACTGTTGACTTTAGGTTTTGTATTGTTTGTGTTCGTGTTTGTAATCAGCCTAAAGTTAACAAGAGTTCTAACTGCAGGTTTCAGACTAATAGGATAGGGATCTGGGAAAATGCAGTTCCCCACTCTGGCCTCTGTAAAAAATAAGGCGAGCCCCTAAATTCAGGGGTCCTGATAGAACACAAAACATATTTGGGAGCCAGACAACAAGGCAAACATCTTTACTTCTACGTAGAAGAGTGTGCACACATGGTCTGAAAACATGCGCACACCAAGCAGGTGGTCTGCTCAGCTTTTTAATCCTGACGTATGTGACCTGTCCCTTGCTCTTGATTGGAGCTCAGGCACACAGTCTTTCACGATTGGCTAATTCAAAGGGAGGGATTGGCCTTTGCTGTTTCAAGATGGCGGCCCCCAGGGAAGCTGCAAGCCATGAGGCCAACATGAGGGCTGCCAAGTCACGAAGTCCAACATGGCGGCTGTCTAAACTGTCCTTTGACAGAAAAGATGACTTGTTTACTTCACACCTCTATCTCCTTATCTCTCAAATGACAAATAATCAAAACAGGATCAAATGATCCTTCTTTCCACAGTCCCTCATTCTCCACTTCATCCCCCACCATCACACAATGAGTTCCACTGGTTCTCTGCGGCTCCCACCCCCTCTGCCACGAAGCCTCCTTTCCACCTTTTACACAGGAGGCAGCTCCTTGGCCACGCCCTTAACACCTGGGCAGGTGTGAGATTCAGTCCATCCCTGCTGAGATCACAGGTGCTAGAGGCCTAAAGACAGGGCAGAACTCTCCTTACACCCCCTCCACACCCTGCACTGTGGGCCACCAGCACCTGTGGGAACATCATGTCCTGCCACAGCTAAACATCCCATGTGGTCCATGTTGCCGGTCCCTGAACACTCATCTGCCCGATGAGGCTGGAGGCTCTTGGGAAGCAGGGTGAGACTTTATTCATTTGGAACCCTTTAGTTCCTAGTGCCGGGCCTGCACAGGCCCCCACCTGGTCCACATGGCACAGAGTGGAGGGAAGGTAGCCATCCAAATGAGTGGCCCTCTTTGCATTCAGGAGTGGGGCCTACCACTCCCCTCCTGGGATTTGGACGGGCTCCATGGCCGCTGGACCAATAGGATCGGCAAGAGGAACCCTGTGCGAGCTGTGCTCCAGCCCCAGGAGGCGGGTCGCCTCTATTCCTGTCTCTTGAAAGAGTCACTCTTGGAGCCGAAATTTCCATGCCAGAAGTCTGACCACTGTGAGGCTGCCAAGCTGTGAAGACCCCCATGCCAGCCCTGTGGAGAGGCTTCATGGAGAGAGACACTCGCCCCGCAGTTCAAACCAGCCCAGCCCAGGGGCCAGACAAATAGAGGAAGAGGCTGTGAGAGACTCTAGGGCAGTCCCCATGAGTGCAGCTGTGTGTGTGGGACCCTGAGCAAGAACTACCCGCAGAACCCAGCTGCCCAGAGCCATGAGCCTTCAAAACACGTTGCCTTAAGGCTTAAGCCATTAACTTCTGGGCTGATCTGTTACACTGTGCTTGCTGGAGCAGGTGGTTTGGAGAGAACTGAAAAAGCCTTTCCCTCTGGGGGGACATATTGTCAAAAGCACTCCCTCTCAGTGGGCAGTTTCACAGGAGGCTGGCTGGGGCCCATGGGGCATCTCTGTGCCAGGCAGCAGATGCCCCATCCTCGAGCTGGAGGAGGCCGGCCAGGGTGCCTAGGTGCGTGTGGAGCACGGGCTGGGGCCGGTGCCTGTGTGCAGCGCACAAACCACAACTGTACGTGGCAGCCCTGAGGTGAGGCCTCCACGGGCAGGTGGTAGGACGGCTCCGTTTTGGATGGGTGCTCCCTCACTGTCCCTCGCCACATCTCCACTCCCTCCCTCACTCAGTCTGTCCTCATGCCAGCCTTTACTAGCTGCTGGGGAGTTTAGCCAAGCAGGAGGAAAGCACCTGGAGGCAGGTCTGGGTGCCAGGAGGGTGTGGAGGAGGGAGCCGAGAGGGTGCCAACAAGGCTCTTCGGCTCACGGATCTGGACTTGACCCCACCTTCCAAGCACAGTTCTGTAGTCACACTTGTCCAGCCTCGTTCAGCCCAAATGTGAGCTTTTTTGAAGTTAATTGCTGGCAGGATTAATAGGAGCACTGATCCAGAACCAGCCACTCTCCTCATCCCTCTAATCCTTGGCTGCCTATGCTGAAAGCAGATGTGCCTCCCGCCCTCTTCCCGCTGACTCCAGCCTACCTGAGCCACCTGGCACTGCAGTCCAGCCTGCTCTGCCCGGACCTGAAAGGATCAGGGTGCTGCCTGTGGACCCTCCCTCTGTGGGACCCTCCCTGCTCCGGGCCCTGGGAGCTGCCCTCCGTGGCATGCCTCCCCGGCTCCTCACTCACAGCTTCCAGTTGGGTTGGCCAATGGGGACACTATTGCAGGAGCCTGGAGACCTGGGGTGGAAGGAGAGTGAGGCCTGGGAAAGACCCTGCTCCCAGTTCCTTCCTTCCACTGGGAGGCCTATCAGGCGGCCCCTCCCACAGCTGCAGGAATTGATGTGTCCTACACACACACACACACACACACACACACACACACACACACACACGCTCCCTTACCCCTAGGCCCCAACCCCTAGGGCCTCATCTTGTCATCTTAGTAACTTGTTTCTCCGTTTCCTCCTTGGGGCCACCTGCTCTGCCAGGACTTTGCTGGTGAGGAATTAAAGGGAAAACAACTGGGGAGAAAGGCCTTGGTTATCCCACTGATTCTAAAAATAACCCTGAAAGATGTTGAGGAAGGGGTCTCTGGAGGGCACTCCCAAAAGAGGGTCATCCATTGTATTCCATATATGGGGTCTGATGGGGGGAGAGGCAGTGTGTGCATCAGAGAGGAGAGACTTGGCCCCCTCCTCCTTCCCTCACCCAGACACCAATGATTTGTGGTGACACATTTGGGCCCAGCATGCTGGCCACGAATTCCTGCCTGGCCGCAGCACTGAGGGGCCTTGGGAAGATGACCAAACCTCTTCGAGTCCCCACTTCCTCCTGTGCAATAATAATCCTATCTAATAAAGAGGAAATATGCTAATTGACTGTCACACATTCACAAAGCTGGCGGTGTCCACAGCCAATAAGGAGGGAATATGGTAATTGACTGCCACACCCTCAAAGATGGTGGCATCCACAGCCACAAGATGGTGGCACCCAGTCCCTGCAGCCCTGCTGGGGCACCTGCCTCCAGAGTCCCCCAGTCCCCTCGGCCCCAGCTGCCCAGAGCTGGCCCAAGGTACAAGAAAGCCTCGGATGGCGGCTGCCCAGCCACCCAAGGCCAGTCCGAGGTGCAGGCAAGCCTGGGATGGCAGCTGCCCAGCTGCCCAGGGCCGCCCAAGGCTCAGGTAACCAGGGCCAGCCGAGGCTTGCACTGCTGGCAGTGGCAGCAGCAGAGGTGTGATGGGGCTGTCGCCTTCCCCTGATCACCTGGTCACCTCCCACCCCTGAGGGCTCCCAGACTGTGAGAGGGGGCAGGCCAGACTGAAGGACCCCCCTCTCCAGTGCATGAATATTCATGCACTGGTCCTCTAGTAATAATAATAATCCTATATAATAAAGAGGTAACATGCAAATTGACCCTCGTGCCCTTGTGTCACAAGATGGCCACCCTCACGTTGTCACAAGATGGTCACCCCCATGTTGTCACAAGATGGCCTCCACATCATCACAAGATGGCTGCCACAAGATGGTCAGCCCCACGTCATCACAAGATGGTTGCTCCCACATTGTCACAAGATGGCTGGCAAGGGAGGGTAGTTGGGGGTGACCAGGCCTGCAGCGGAGGGAAGTTGGGGGCAACCAGGCCTGCAAGGGAGAGCAGTTGGGGGTGACCGGGCTGGCAGGGGAGGGCAGTTGGGGGTGATTGGGCAGGCAGAGGAGCAGTTAGGTGTTAATCAGGCCAGCAGGGGGCGGTTAGGGGGTGATCTGGCTGGCAGGCAGAGTGGTTAGGGGCAATCAGGCAGCCAGGCAGGCGAGTGGTTAGGAGCCAGCAGTGCTGGATTGTGAGAGGGATGTCCGACTGCCAGTTTAGGCCCGATCCCTAAACCGGCAGTCAGACATCCCCTGAGGGGTCCCAGATTGGAGAGGGTGCAGGCTGCGCTGAGGGACACCCGCCCCCACCCCCAGTGCATGAATTTCGTGCATCGGGCCTCTAGTAATAATGATAATGATAATGATAATAATAATAATAATAATAATAATAATAATAATAATAATAAAGTACTAACACAATGCCACTGCACCATGACATCAAGTCTCTCCTTGACTAAATTCTAGCCAGGCTTCTCTGGACACTTTTTTGAGAGGCCTCCCCTTGGGCCTTGTCCTAAAAAAAAACAATTTCAGCAAGAACCCTGACCAGTCAGTCTAGCCAGGACCCTCTGCATTCCCTATCTGGTCACCCTCCATATAGATCGGGCCGCTCATCCTCCCCCCTCCCCCAGGTGAGTCCAGTCACCCGGCCTGCCTTCAGCAAGAACCCTATCACGTCAGTTTAGCCAGAGTCCCCCTCCCCGCTGAGGTTTCCTCTTAGTCATTTCCCACCCACCGACCCCCACCTGCTCCTTGACTGTCAGTGTCCACGGGCCCATGCTGTTTTCGAAGTTGAGCCCCATCTCTCCCCCCTCTTGCAAAATCCGACTGCTGTGTCCCTACGCCCATGTGACAGCCCTGAATGACATCGGCCTCACCATCTGTAACAAGTGTGAGGAATAATTTATTCTCTAACAGCCATACTTCACTCGGGTGTGAATGAAGTGGTAGGGTGGTGGCCCCAGCACAGTGTCCGCCAAGGACAGGGACAGCAGGGCGTCCTTCCCTCCCTTCTCAGGCGGGTGAACCTCCTGACTTTTGAGGGAGAGACCGCCATGTTCTGGACACAAGAAGATGCTGCTCGCCTGGTCCTGGCCTCTCAGTCTGGCTCTCACCTGAGGAGAGAGAGGCGAACTTCCTGGCTTCCCGAGTCCAGCGTCTGTCTTCACAGGACGGGTGAGGTGGGGCTTCCCAGCTCCTGGGAACACTTTGGCAGGAGTCCAGGACAAAGGAGGACAACAGCGGGGGGCAGCCAGCTTCCAGGGAGGCTGAGAAGGCTCCAGGGACAAGGAAGGGTGGGCATGGCAGGCGTGGTGGATATGTCAGGCCGGATGACAGAGCCGGGGATGGAGGAGCAGGACAGTCACCTGGGCAGGGAGGAAGGACAGCTCAGGGGATTTGCTCAGCTCAGGGCCCTGGGCCCAGTGCTCAGCTCTCAATTGGGCAGATTGTACCTCCCCCAGGGGACACATGGAAATGTTTGGTGACATTTTTGGTTGTCAATACTGGGTGGGGGTGGGGGGATACCATGGCGTCTAGTGGGTAGAGACCAGGGATGCTGCTCAACTTCCTACAGCACATAAGACCGCCCCCACCACCTGGCCCTAAATGTCATTTGTGTGGTGGATGTGAAACCCTGGGACAAAGGGGCACAGCTTCCTGGCTCCTGCCCATCACTTTCTTTTCATTCAAGCAATGGTGACACCAAGGATCGCTAACATGCACCAGGCCCCTAAGGTCCCCCCTTGAACATAGAGCTAAGAAAGGCACAGGCGTGCCCGGTGAACACAGCTTCAAGGCCAACTTCCCAGCCACCCAGGCCACCTATCTGCAGCCAGGATGCTACCCATCTCTCTCCTCTAGAAAGTTCCCACTACACTCCAGGCCTCAGAGCCTTGCTCAGAGTCCCCAGGTCAAATCCCTACTGCTTAGTCCTGCTGAGGAGTGGAGACTATCCCTCCTGCCCCCGCCCCGCCCTCTCCCTCTCCCCCCCCCCCCCCCCCGCCCTGCCCCCGACTAGGTCATTGGGGGTAGAAGCAGGCTGTTTTCTGGTCACGCTGTTTCCCTTTCCCCCTTCTGTGCCCAAGGCAATTGTAAGGACTCCAGGAGTAGGGAGGGTCCGGTCCTTGTGGGTCCCTTTCAGCCCCCCTTCTGCAGAGCTCCAGCACTGCCCTCCCACCCTAACTGCTGAGCCAACACAGACAGCTGAGGTGCAGATGCATCGCCTTCTGCCTTCCTCCCCTGGAGGGCAGGTGGCCTGCGGTGGTAGGGTTTTTGTTTCCACTTCCAACTCGAATTGTGTTCCAGGGAAGGAAGCAATCCCGGAGCCTCTTGCATCAGCCACCAGCCTGATGGTGGGGGGTGGAGACAGGGAGGCCGTTAAAGCCACCACCTGGCTCCTGGGTTCACTGAGCACAGAAAGGAACATGTCCCCCGGGGCTTCTTTCTCAAGAGAACATGCCTCGCCCTAACCGGTTTGGCTCAGTGGATAGAGCGTCGGCCTGCGGACTGAAGGGTGCCAGGTTCGATTCCAGTCAAGGGCATGGACCTTGGTTGCAGGTACATCCCCAGTAGGGGGATGTGCAGACGGCAGCTGATGGATGCTTCTGTCTCGTCAATGTTTCTAACTCTCTATCCCTCTCCCTTCCTCTCGGTAAAACATCAATAACATACATTTAAAAAAAGAGAGAGAGAGAGAGAGAGAACATGCCTCACCTTCGTGCACAGGCTGTCCCTTGTGCAGGTGGAGATGAGGGGTGCGGTGGGGCCAGATGCACCTTGGAGCTGCTCTGACAGGTACCCACCCTCACCTAGGTCTGTGAGTTACTGCTCCTGAAGAAAGAGCCGTGAGCAGGGGCACTGAGAGCCGAGTGTGGCTCTCTGCCTGCTGCTATTGAAGCATCCGTCTTATATAAAAACTGCTGTTTGAAATTTTAACCCTGCTATTTGGCTTCTGTAAATGCTTGCTTGCTTGCTTAAATAATAAGGAAAATAAGACTACTCCCACTTCAGAGAGGCCATTAAACCTTCCCCCGACAAAATTATCAGTGCTGGCACCAGGCCAAGCCTTTGGTTGAGGTCTCAAGGCCCCAGCACATAGGGGCTCTTTAAGAACTTGGAAAAGGGGCCGGAAACACTCCATATTTGGGAGACAAAGAAGGTATAAGTAGGGAAAATTCCTCCATGTTGGGGCCCAGAATTTGAGAGACATTTTCCTCTGGACCGGCGCGGAATAAATGTAACTCCATCTCTCTAAGTATTGGTTGGTTCTTCTCCGGTTTTCTGTAACACTATGATGCAACAGAGGTTCTGGAAGGGGTCACGGTGCTAAAATAAGGATATACAAACCAGGACACTCTGTGCCGCCAGGAATGACAAAGAGGCTGCACCAGGCCAGCGCTAATCAACTCTGGGCTTCGTTTTCTAGCAGGGGGATGCCTGGCAGTGTTTGAAGACACTTTTGGTTGGCACAGCTTGGGAATGCGCTGCTGCTGCTAGCTAGTGGTTCCAGGTCAGGGATGCTGCTCAGCATTCTCCCATACACAGGACAGCCCTCCCCAGCCCCACTCCACTCCACCCCACCCCACACAAAGAATTTCCCGGCCCCAAATGTCCAAAGCCTGAGAACCCTGGTTTAGAGAAAGAGTGCTATCATCCATTGCTCGTCTGCCATTGGCACGGAGGTGGGAAGTGACGATCCCGTGGTCTTGATCCCAGCCCCGCTGGCAAATGAAAGCAATTAGTCCATTCACCTCCCCCACAGTCTCTGTGGGATCTTTGTGCCTGTAGTCTCTGCCCGGCTAGCTCCAGGAGGGCCCCAGGTTAAGGAGAAGGTGTTTGCACGTGGACCACACGTTGTGCAACCGCAGGGCTTCTGCAAGGTGGTGTCTTATTTGGATTGATGTTTTCTTGGGAATGGTGTTTATGTGGTCAGGAGTGGACATCTCACATGTCTCCACTGGCCAGCCCAGAAGAGAAACGAGTTGAGTGGGCAGGTGGAGGCAGTGGTGGACGCACCTCCAGTCTCTGGAGACTGAGAACCTTAAATGGCCACATCCTTGGTTTTATCCTATCTAATAAAAGAGTAATATGCAAATTGACAATCACTCCAAGACACAAGATGGCCGCCTCCATGTGGTCAAAGATGGCTGCCCCCATGTGGATACAAGATGGCTGCCACAGATGGCCTGCAGGGGAGGGCAGTTGGGGGAGACCAGGCCAGCAGAGGAGGACAGTTTGGGGGGGACCAGGACTGCAGGGGTGGGCAGTTGGGTGGGACCAGGCCTGCAGGGGAGGACAGTTGGGTGGGATCCAGGCCTGCAGGGGAGGGTAGTTGGGGGGGACTAGACCTGCAGGGGAGGGCAGTTGGGGTGGACCAGGCCTACAGGGGAGGGCAGTTGGGGGTGACCAGGCCTGCAGGGGAGGGCAGTTAGGGGCAACCAGGCTGGCAAGGGAGGGCATTTAGGGGTGACCAGGCCCACAGGGGAGGGCAGTTAGGGGTGACAGGGTCAGCAGGGGAGGGAAGTTGGGGGGTGACCAGGCCTGCAGGGGAGGATAGTTAAAAGGGTGACCAGGCTGGCAGGGGAGGGCAGTTAGGGGTGACCAGGCCAGCAGGGGAGGGCAGTTAGGGGCAATCGGGCCGGCCGGGAAGCAGTTAGGTGTCGATCAGGCTGGCAGGGGAGTGGTTAGGGTATGATCAGGCTGGCAGGCAGAAGCAGTTAGGGGCAATCAGGCAGAGGAAGGCGAGCAGTTGGGAGCCAGCAGTCCTGGATTGTGAGAGGGATGTCCCAGATTGGAGAGGGTGCAGACTGGGCTGAGGGACACCCCCCCCATGCACGAATTTCGTGCACTGGGACTCTAGTCTTAAAGGAAAAGTCAGAAATTTGTTTACTTTTAAATGTGAAAAAAATTACACTTTCTAAATGTCAATGCAAATTATTTGAAAATCCTGTGTGTGGGCAGGGGAGGGGTGCGGGGTGGTGTCTGTGGGTCCACATTGGCTCCCAGCTGTCCCCGTGCAGCCTCTGCATCTTGTTAGAAGTTCCTGGCTCCATACGTGACTGTGACTGTGTCCTGCTCGAATGATAGCCGCCCTCGGGTGCTCCAGTCCTTAGACTGTGGTGGGTTATACCAGCCATCTGCCAGAGAAGGACACGTGAGGGGCTGGGGCAAGAGAGAGCGTGGCGTGCAGGGAGGGATGGGAGAGACCTGGAAGGAGTCCGTGCTGGGCTTGCAGACCGTGACCCCGACAGGCACCTCCCAACTGGCTTCCCCAAGGCACCCTTCTGGGAATCCCTTAAACTATGGACCCCCAGGCTTCGCCCAAGGTCTGCCAGACCGGAATTGTGCATGTTTGACCAGGAACCTGTTTTTTTTTTTTTTTAAATATATATTTTATTGATTTTTTTACAGAGAGGAAGGGAGACGGATAGAGAGTTAGAAACATCGATGAGAGAGAAACATCGATCAGCTGCCTTCTGCACACTCCCCACTGGGGATGTGCCCGCAACCAAGGTACATGCCCTTGACCAGAATCGAACCTGGGACCCTTCAGTCCGCAGGCTGACGCTCTATCCACTGAGCCAAACCAGCTAGGGCAGGAACCTGTTTTTTGAGCAGTTTTTAAGTAATGTTCTATATCTTGATGGGGTTTGGGTTAATAAGTATATGTGTTTGTCTAAACTTATTGAGTGAAGCACTACAGACGATGAACTTTGTTGTGTACAATTTTACAAAAAGAAAGAAAAAGGAAAGGGAAGGAAAGGAAGGAAAGGAATGGAGGAGGAGGAGGAGGGGGGGGGAGAAAAGGGGAAGAGGAGAGAGAGAGAAAAAGGAGAAAGGAGGAAAGGGGGTGTGGAGAGAAAGAGAAGACCCTAAAACAATATTAAAACACAAGTGGGGCCTGAGTTTCCTGCTTCCGGTCCATTATGACTGATTTCCTGGGGATTTCTCAAACCCGGGGCAATCATGACTCAATCAGCCGTTTTACCTCTTCTCACTATTGTACTCTTACTCTGTTTTTCTTTAAATTGACTCAGTTTACTTACTTAAAGGGAGAACCAGCCATAATTAGAAGGTAAGTGTAAAAACAAGTACAACATAAACGCACGTTACGTTCTAGCAGGCTTTGGTGATTTGAGAAAGGATAGGGACTCCTTGTTAGCTGACAGGGAAAATCAGGGGAGAGAGGCATTCCAGGCCCATCGGAGGTAACTGGGACTTTCTCGACACCGCCAAAGGGCTGGGAAGGGGTTGATGAGGACGGAAGGTTCTCACTACACGATTCAGTGTTTTTACACGCAGGGTCCTCAGATCCAAGTCACCTCTGGACTCTCCTCTGCCCATGCTTTGGGAAGATTGCCTGCACCCTCTACATGGCTCACCTGGCTGGTGGGTGGACGAGGCTCTCTTTCTCTCCAAGGGAGGCGGCGGGGAGTCTTGGGGAGGCAGATGGGGCCGGGTAGCAATGAAAGTGGGGTCAGACCAAAGCAAAGTCAGGCGACTCAGAGATTCCACTCCCAGGTATGTGCCCCAAAGGAATACAAATGGCTGTTCAAATCAGCACTATTTGTAATGGCCGCCGTGGCAACAACTCAAATGTCCATCTACTGATGATGGATGAACCAAGTTCGACGTATCCATGCAATGGCATATGACTCAGCCATAAAAGGAAGGAAGCTCTGACACACACATGGATGAACTTGAAAACATTATGCTGAGTGAAAGAAGCCAGACACAAAGGACCACATAGCGTTGATTCCATGTCTATAAAATGCCCGGAATAGGCAAATCCATAGAGACAGAAAGGAGATGAGTATTTGCAAAGGGCTGGAAGGAGAGAGGGGTAGGGAGTGACTGCTAATGGCTATGAGGTTTCCTTTCCGGGTGATGGAATGTCCTGGCTAGATAGAAGTGGTGGTTGCACAACATTGTGAATGCTCTAGATGCCACTGAATTGCACACTTTAAAATGGTTTATGATGTGTTATGTGAATTACATCTCAATTTAAAAATTTTAAAAAAATAAAAATGTTTTTTAAAAGGAACTCTTGGAGAGAAGGGACCAAGATGGTTTAATGCCTGAAGCTGAGCTCAGAAAACTGAGCGATGAGAAGGTGGAACTCTGAGCCACAGGTACTGAAATCCCTTTTTAAGATGAGAACCGTCTGTGCTTGACAAAGTGCACTGGTCCCAGGACATGGGACGTGGACACAGCCAGGAAAGCAAGGGGCCCTGAGGCGCAGGGCACTGCACTTGGTGGAGAAAACCCTTCTGTGTCCCCTCTTGCCCTGACCCCGTCCCCCAGCCCTGAGGATGTGGATGAGAGCCCTGGGACCAGGACTTTTTGCCACTTCCCACCCTTTCCTTGTCTGACCAGCAGCGTCACTCAGGCTCTGTGGCCACGTAGTGAGAAAACAATGGGCAGAGATCAGCAAGTCTCCAGCCACAACAATGATGTGTCTGAAATAATCGTCTAGAAGACTCACAGACGCCTGCAAAACCCGCCTGACATCAGTGAAGTGACAGCCATCTGCTGCATCATCTGAATATCAGAGCTCACTTAATCCTCTTGCCAGGCGGGATATTACCCCTTTGGAAATAGTCACCCACATGGAACAGATGGAACAAGGAGGAGGCCCAGGCCCCATGGGGTCAGGGGCTGCCCTGGCCAAGGCTGGATTCAGCAGGGCTTTTCAGGGCTCAAGACTGACCTGGGGCTCCCCAGCGAGTGGACTGGACAACCTGTACCAGACAGGCAGGGAGCTGGTTACAAATACGAGTTATAGTCCTCTGCTGTGGGAAGACCAATGTCCCTGAAAAACTTACCTCCACCCAGAAACTCAGACCTGATGTGGACATGGAGGCTTTGCAGATGTAATTAGTGAAGTTTAGATGAGGCCTTTCTGGATTAGGGAGTCCCTAAATTCAATGACTGGTGTCCTCATATTTGAGAGAGAAGGCTGTGTGAGGACTGAAGCAGAGGTTGGAGTAATGTGGCCCCAAGCCAAGGAATGCCTGAAGCACCCAGGAGCCACAAGAGGCAGAGGACCCTCCCCTAGAGCCTTCAGGAGGAACATGGCCCTCTGACACCTGGATTTCAGACTCCTGGACATTTAGGTTGTTGTGAGCCCCAGTCTGTGGTCATCTATTGTGTCATCCCCAAGACACGAATGCACTCCTGCCCCCAGACCTGTCTTGTGGATACACGGTGTCCTCAGGCCGTGGCATCTGTCATAGGCCTTTTGGCTGATGCTGAGAACTGCTCCAGGTTCGCCACAACTTCCTCCAGCCCATCTCTCACATCCCCATGGGAACACAGGTGTTTCCCCCACCCCACAGCAGCCACAGCCTGGCCCTCAAGCTTGCCCAAAACCACACAGCTGTGACGGGGACTCTCAGTACTGGGGAAAGGCTGAGGGCAAGCCCGTCTGAGCACAGCCCCTCACAGAAAATGCAGGATGGCCCAGGCCCAGCTGCTTCAGTGGGATCAGAGAAAGGTCTGGAGTGCCCTAACTGCTCATGTCCACACTGAGCAGTGAGAGCATGGATAGGATTCAGAGGACCAGGAAGGTGTGTGAAGGCACCTTCCAACACAAAGGTGCACCAAGGCAAGGGGGGAGTGAGTTTTCTAGAACCTAGTGAGGAGGACTGCTATAGGAATGTCCTAGGGCTGCCATAACAACATGCCACAGATGGGGTGGCTTTAAATAACAGACATTATCACTCTCCCAGTTCTGGAGGCCAGAAGTCCAAGATCAAGGTGTTAGCAGGGCTGTGCTACTTTCCAAGGCTCTAGAGGAGGATCCGCCCTACCTCTTCCAGCTCCCAGGGCCTCCAGGCATTCCTTGGCTTGTGGCCACATCACTCCAATCTCTGCCTCTGTCATCACATAGCATCCTTGTGTCTGTGTCTCAAATCCCCCTTTTCTTTAAAAAAAAAAAATGGTTTATTGATTTTTGAGAGTGAGGAAGGGAGAAACATCCATTGGCTGCTTCCTGCACGCCTCTACCTACTGGGGATAGAGCCCAAAACCTGGGCATGTACCCTGACAGGGAATTGAACCAGTGACCTCTTGGTTCACAGGTCGACACTCAACCACTGAGCCACCAGCGGGTGAATCCCTCTCTTCTTATAAGGACATTTGACATTAGATTTAGAGCCCACTTACTTGAGTATGACCTCATCTTAAACTTGATGACATTAGATAAGGTCACGTCTGTAGGTACTAGGGATTAGGACGAGGCCATATTTTTAATTAATTAACTTAAATGTTAGGTTTTTTTTTCTTTAATATGTTTTTGTTGATTTTAGAGAGAGAGGAAGGGAGAGGATGAGAGAAACAGCAATCAGCTGCCTCCTGCACACCCCCCGCTGGGGATCAAGCCCCGAAATCCAGGCTTGTGTCTGGACTGAGGAATCAGACCAGCAACCTCTTGGTGCATAGGACAATGCTCAACCAACTAAGCCACATCAGCCAGGGTGGGGCGTGGCTGTATTTTTGGAGGACACAATTCAGCTCATGACAGCAGCAGAGGAGCATGGCCACCCGGAAGCCGGAAGCCGTGGGCAGGGCAGTGGAGTATGGACTCCACCCCCTTTCTCTTCCTCCTTTGGAACCTCCCACCTCTGGCCCCACCTGGGAGCTGCAGGACAGCTTTTGAGAGGGCAATGAAGGGAAGGGGCAATCCCCTCACACCAACCTCCCTCTGGAGCCACCACGAACCAGCTCTCTCCTCTAACACCCGGCCCATCCTAGTGTTTAACCTAGAGGTGAAACAGGAAAGGCCTGGACAAGATATGTTCGTCTGTGATAAAAGATGTGAGGATGCTTCAGTGGGCTCAGAGAAAGGTCTGGAGTGGCCTAACTGCACACCTGATCTGTGGCCAACCCCAAGTGGCTGAGCGGTGGCAGGTGAAGGGAGACTTGGGGCAAAGCCAAATTCCCATCTGAGCCTGCTCTGCCCACCCTACTGGGAGCTCGCAGGGTGGGAAGCAGGACCTGGAGCCTGAGGGAAGTGGGTTCTAAGTACGACAGAAAGCAGCACAATGTGAGCGGATGCACCTGGTCCTAGAGCCGAGTATGGAACAATGCTCCCAGCTGTGGGGCCCGACTCCCTCTGACCAGGGGAGATGGCCCAGGCCCACCTCACGGTGACCTGGACCACGGTTTCTGTCTGGGCGTGTGGCTCTGTAACTAAGTGACCTAACTGGTACTAAATCCCAGAAATGGAAACTGCTGGAATATTATTTGGATGCAAAGGTAAGCTGGGTGCCTCCAACTTTCTGTTAGCTTTTCATCCACATGGTGGCCCCATGAGGTCACCCTGTTGTTGGCAGGACACAGAGGCTCAGAGGCCCAATGTCGGGGCCGAGAGCCTGTGATTAGCCCAGCTTAGCGCTCCCTCTTCCGCCTCCTTCCTCATTCTCTGGGATGTTTCTCTGGAGGTGTGGGGGTGGGGAGCCCAGAAGGGAGGCCCCCACATCAGGCTCCCCAGGGCCCCACTGGACCTGTCTGCTTGACTCACTGCTTCACATTAGCTGTTGTTTGCAGGGAGGGTCATTTGGCTCCAAAGTTTAAAGACTCTGGTTTAGGTGGAGGCCCTTGTCAGGTTTCCCGAGGTCCCAGCTTCACCCCCACCCCCAACGCACACGCACATTGTTTGGTTCCAGTTTCTGGGTGGGGCCTTCTCGCTGGTGGGTATTTTACAAAATGCCAGGATGTCTACAGGATTTCTGCGTTGGAAATGTTCACACTGGGAGAGAGGAGAGGTCGACGCCAGCAACGAGTGCCATGGAGTCTCTGGTGGGTTTAATGGTGTCCTCCCCAGCAAAAAGTAACTCATGTTCCCCCAGAACCTCAGAACGTGACCTTCTTCAGAAGTAGGGACCTTGCCGAAACCGGTTTGGCTCAGTGGATAGAGCGTCGGCCTGCGGACTCAAGGGTCCCAGGTTCGATTCCGGTCAAGGGCATGTACCTTGGCTGCGGGCACATCCCCAGTAGGGGGTGTGCAAGAGGCAGCTGATCGATGTTTCTCTCTCATCGATGTTTCTAACTGTCTATCCCTCTCTCTTCCTCTCTGTAAACAATTAATAAAATATATTAAAAAAAAAAAAAAAAAAAAGAAGTAGGGACCTTGCAGATGTCCTTAAGGTAAGGGTCAAGAGGAGGGCATCCTGGATGAGGGTGAGCCCTAAATCCAGTGAGAGTGTCCTTTAAGAGAAGAGAAGGGGAAACACGCACAGACAAGGGGAGAGGCCTGTGAAGACACAGACAGACACTGGAGTGATGCGGCCTCGAGCCAAGGGACCCTGGAGCCCCCAGGAGTTGAAAGACCCTCCCCTAAGCCTCCAGAGGGAGCGCAGCCCTGTCCACACCTTGATCCCAGAATTCTGCCTCCAGAACGGTGAGCGGATAAGTATCTGCTGTTTAAGCCCCATTGTCTGTGGTCCTTTGTTATAGCGGTGCAGGACACTGACACAGAAACCTTTAGAATGTACATGCTGTTTTCACTGAGTAAAAAAAAAAAAAAAATCTGAAGATGGGCACAGTGACGTGGCCTAGTCACTTAAGAAAACCCTGAGTGCGGCTCCTCAGAGGAGGAAACTCTTCTGGACAAGGGTTTGTCTCCAGAGCTTCCTCCTGGAGGGCTCACCACACGAGGGAAAATGCCACCCCCTCAGGGTCCCCTCAAGCAAAGGGTCTGCTTATCATAAATTCATTTGGCAGCATTTCCACTAGGCCAACTCCACCCATAGCCACGTGAGGGGAGGCCTCGGACATTCTGCGTCAAGATGTATCCAAGGACCCATGGCAATAAAGAGGGTGTTTATAAGCAAGACAGTCCTGAATGTTCTTGCTGTCACATAAAATATGGCATTATTTTCGCATCTTCTCTTAAGAATCACTTAAACATTTTGCAAGAGCTTGAATCCAATCTTACAGCTTTCATCAGCCCCAATGTCCGTGCATTGACATCATCCCCTGAGTATCCCCACACCGGGAATCAAGCAAATGTCCAATAAGTTCCCATGGGAAGGCAGCTCTCTGTCCCCCTCTCTGCCCTCCCTCTGCTCCCCCTTCTCCCCGCACACAGGTCTGCAAGGCAGCAAGGCCGAGTGCTGACTAATCCGCCTGTGAGGAGGCCTCGAGGGATGAGAAGTGGTGGATTAGTGGCTGACATTTCACAGGAGCAAGAGGCAGCAGAACCAGGTGATGAATGAGTTGAGGAAACATGGGGGAAAGGTCAGATGAATCCAGGAGACAATTGCATGCTGTGTCCCTTTGCCAGGAATCTTTCTCTTGCGTATCTTTGTCTGCCCCTGGGGGTGGCTGCCAGGCCTCTGTCAGGACAGAAACATTTACTCGATGATGAAACCTCAGACTTGAGCCATCTTGGTGTGCAAGTTATGGGGCTAGAGAGTTTTCTATAATTCGAGATCTTGACTAGCACCCAACCCTCTTCTCTTTTGCACCAATCCTAGACTCCGGGCTGCGGAACCGTATAGTCATCTAACCAACAGTTGTGGCTGAAGGGAGCATTTGAATCTGGTTGGCAATCATCCAACCAAACTCCATGCTGCATCCCAGTTAAAACCCACTGTGTCACCACCATTTCAATCCAAGCTAGCACCATATAGCCCCACCCCAAGTCCCCCCAACCGTTGGGGACATATCCTGAGTGTCCACAGCTTGATGGAATTTCACAGTGGCCACTGCCAGGGAACCAGAACCAGAATACAATCAGCATGACGCAGAAGGCCCCCTGGGAACTCACCTCAGTCAGAACTCCTCTTCAATCGTATATTGGATTGAATGGCATACCCCGCAAATTCACATGCCCTGGAACCTCAGAAGGTCACCTTCTTTGGTCATAGGGTCTTTGCAGATGTAACCAGGAAAAGATGAGGTTGTGATGGAGTAGGGTGGGCCCTAAATCCAATGACAATGTCCTCCTAAGGATGGGGAGATTTGGACACAGACACACAGAGGAAAGGCCATGTGAGGACAGAGGCTGAGACCGGAGTGATGCGGCCACAAGCCAAGGCTTGCATAGAGCCACAGAAGCTGGAAGAGGCAGAAGGATCCTCCCCTAGAGCCTCAGGAGGGATCCAGGCCTGCCCAAGCCTTGATCTCAAACTTTTGGCCTCTGAACTGTGAGGGGATAAATGTCTGTTGTTTAAGACCCAATTTGGTCCTAGCCGGTTTGGCTCAGTGGATAGAGCGTCGGCCTGCGGAGCAAAGGGTCCCAGGTTCAGTTCCAATCAAGGTCACATACTCAGGTTGCAGGCTCCTCCCCGGCCGGGGCCCTGGTCAGGGCGTGTGCAGGAGGCAACCAGTGGATGTGTTTCTCTCTCATTGATGTTTCTCTGTGTCTTTCCCTCTCTCTTCCACTCTCTCTAAAAATCAATGGAAAAATATCCTCGGGTGAGATTTAGGAAAAAAGAAAAAAAAAGACCCAATTTGTTCTAAATTGTTACAGCAGCCTCATTACCACCTGCTGTGTCACTCCACAGGTGTCCCCAGAGTTTTCGCTTTCTGGGAAGGAGGTCACACAGCAGGCAGCCCTTGGTACAGGCTTCTCTCGCCCAACACGAGGTCTGTGGCACTCTTCCACGGGGCCGTGCGTGCGTAGCCAGGTCGTCATTCTCATCACTGTTTACTATCCCAGCATGTGACCACAGCACCGTTTTCTCCTTTCTACAATTTATGAACTTCTGGGTAGTTCCTGACTTGGGCTGTTTGCGAACAGCATGACTGTGCATATCCTCACAGTGTTCTGGGGTGTGGGTGCACATATATTTCAGTTGGCTCCAACCCCAAAGTGGAATTGCTGAGTCACTCACCAGATCTAGTAAATGCTGCCTGACCGTTTCTCAAAGGGGTGATGTAGCCAGTGGAAACAGGATTCTTCCATGGAGTCATAGTTTCTTGTGAAGTTTTGAGAAAAGCTTTCAGGGACCCACGCATGGGAGGACATGAGCAATTGTGGTCAGGTTTTACGGAGCAAAGACCAAGGACTGCCCCCAGGTGCCCAGTGTCACATCCAGACCAGGTGGCTCAGCTCTGTCCTGCTCTAGGAGAAGTCCAGCCTCTGGGGCCACCAGCCCACACACGTGCTTATCAGGCCCAAGAGGGCCAGGACCCAGAGATGCACAGCTTCTCCGTGTCTCATTTCCCCCACCTGCACATCCATCGCCAAGATCTGCGCTTGGGCCCAGACGCAGCGACTGAGCGTGTGAACGAACAGTGGGAGGGGCGGGTAGGCAAAGGAACCTCTGTTAAGCTTTGAGTGCATCTCCTTGGGCTTGGAAAGGGGTAAGCTTTCTTTCAAACTAACCAATCTCTTTCCTGGCTCTTTGAGGGCTTGTGCTGGCCCCTCCCCCTAACCAATCCCTTTTCTGTAAGTTCTGGCTTTTGGGGTCCCTTATCCAATCCGATCCTTTTCACAAGCTAGACACCTCCCCTTTAAGGTCACCATCTTGGCTCCTACTGCGTGCAGGCCTCAAAGTTTTGCCTCTTCAGGTGGTTTCTACTGGGCAAGCGCTTACCTCCCTCTATGCCATCTTGGCTTCTGTTGTGCCTGTGCACAATAGAAGGACTTCCCCCCACTGTTTTATTCCTCCCTATGTTATCCCTACTACCAGGCAGGTGTCCCCTCACCCCCCTACCCCCCATCCCCCCCGCCCTGGGAGGTAGGAAGCGATTCTCCCTGCCTGCTGGGGATAGCCTCCCTCAACGGAGGATGCAGCAGTCCTCGGGGAGCCTGTGATGCTGCAACTAGTGAATCAGGCTGCCTGTGGATTCAGCGCCCTCGTAGGTTAGGCTTACTGTCTAATTACATTTGCTCCCTTCCTTTATGAACACTAACTCGGCACCTCTGCTAACGGTTGAACTCATTTACACCCTCGCCCAAGCAGGGTCTGAAAATTCAGAACTCTTACTATTGGACACCTCATGGTCTCTTGGCCATAAGCCAAGCACCATTAGAGAGAATGGGATGAGAGAGGGCAGGGGATTGAGAAGCATGAGTGATCCAGGGGAGATTTATCCGAATGGGATTTTGCCACCTGCAACGTTCTGAAAACTATGCACGGAGCTGGATTAAACTGGTCCAGGTGGTTGAGATGAACGAGTTTATTTCATTTCTCCGAGAAGAATAAATGATTGCCCACCACACCCTGACCTGCGGGCTTCAGGGCCTTGGCAGAAACAGGCTCTGTTATCTGTGAGGTTCTTTGTGGTGGCCCTGAGCACCTCATTGGGATGTGAGATAGGTGTTTCTTGAGGAGACACAGAGAGAAAGCAGGAATGAACCACTGGCGACAGGAGGCTGGGTGCCAGCCACAGCATCGGGATCTGCGGGCCATGGGGGGTGGGATTGGATACCCTGTTTTACCAGCCCCATGTTCCCAGGTTTCCTCCAACTTCTGATGTGACCACTGGGCAGGTGTTCAAGTGAAGACAGAGAGGAGAGAGACCAGGCGCAGAGGCCCACCCGCTTTCTCCGGAGGCCCGGAGAGGTGCCTGCATGGCCTCTCTTGGGGCCTATCAGGAAGCAGATTCTGAGATGGAGGTGTGATGGGGGGCTTCCTTAGGTGGCCCTGAGGGACCACAGCCATGAAGGAGGTGGCACTAGGCAGAGGAGACCTTGGGCTGCATGTGGTCACAACTGAGGCTGCAGCCAACCCCACCCCCAGGAGCTCTGGGGCCAGAGGGCTCCAAGAATTGTCCTAAGTTGGGGTGAAGGGGCCTCCACACACCAGTCATCATTGGATGATGGCACCCCACAGAAAGGGGGTTAGCTATGGGCAAGCAGCCCCTTCAGCCAAGGGGAAGTCCGGGAGGGCCACCGGGCTGGCCAGGCCCAGTCCTGATGGGGCATCTGGGCTGCACCTAACAGGGCTCATCCCAGTGGCCTGGACAGAGCCATGGCCTCCACCTGTCATCCTGAGCAGCTCCTGGAGGGGCCGTGAGCTTTCTCAGCCATGATGATGACACTGATCTCAGTGTCCTAGGCACAGATGTCGTACCCGAAGCCACGCTGGGAATCTTGGCTCATGATGGCTCTTTCATTCACCCCCTGGCCTCCAGCAGGGCAGGTGGGCTGAAGGAGCTCGAGTAATCTCTGCAACTGAAGGCCCAGAAGGTCAGAGCGCTTCCGGTGACCTCTCCCCGTGCTGCCCTGGGCTCTGAGCCTTGTGTGTCAGCCTTTTCGTCAGCGGCAGCCAGAGCAGTAGTGGTTTCAGGCCTCACGCTGAGGGCACTTGGCCATGCCCAGAGAAAGAACACCTCTCTTCCAGGAGCTTCCCCCAGGGCTCAGCGAACGTTCCTCAGGGCTCACTGAGCCTCGCACCTGCAGCTGATACAGCAGAGCTGCAAAGAGGCGTGCGTTTGCCCAGGAGCCAGGGAGCCATCTCCACCCTCGGAGCAGGCAGGGGACCCAGGGTGTCGGGAGAGAGGCGGATTCTGGAGTGAAAATGGGTGTGCTTGGTGTGGAGCCACTTCCCTGCACCCTCACCCACCTGGAAGATGGACGGGTCCTCTTGCCATGCTCACTTCACGGGTGGGAGAACTGAGGCTTGGACAGGGAGCAACTTGCTCACATTCTCATGGCTGGAGGGTGGTGGGCTGAGATTTCACACAGAAAAGCCAATAGGTGACTCACAGCGTTCTATAAACCTCGAGGGGGCGGAGGAGTCCTGTGCTCCCCGTGCTCAGAGAGAGAGGGGGGCTCTACAGCCCAGAGCAGCCACAGTGCATACTGCGGGGGGGGGGGGGGGGGGGACACGAGTGGCCAATGAGGAAGCAGCCTGTGCAAAGGCCCTGTGGGTGTGTCCCAGTGCCGGCTGGTAAAGCAGCTGGAAGCAAACATGCAAGGTCCCGGGAACATTTAAGGAGGTGGACCTTTGCCTCAAAGGCAACAGCCATTGCATTCTGTCCTTCAAACGTTTGCTCCTGGCACCTTGTTCGTGTTTTTTCAAGTCCAGCCTGGAAACAGGGGACAAACAGGGCTGAGGACAGACGAACAGCAATTCACTCATTGGCCTCTGTGGGTGACCTTCCAGAGACCCAGTGGCTCACCGACCCGCATGAATGTGCCTTTCCATCGCCGCCAGCCTTTCTGTCTGTGGGAACAAGGAGTCGTGAAACCTTACCTTTCCACAACCCACAGGCGGGCTGCAATTCTCTGGGTCTGCCAATGGAACAAATCCCACAACCCCTCTCCCCAAAGAAAATCCAGGCCAGCCTGACAGGTGTTTCTAGGGAGCCCCTGGCCCAGGGGATCATTGCCTCCTTTTGTAAACTCACACATGGTCCTTCCGTGAATCCATTCTGGTTGCTTCCCTGGCCGGAAACACCACAGTGGGGCTGCACGTGGTCTCGTCCTTCCCTTCACAAAGAGCAGCTACAGAGGCTCCTGTCCGGGGCCTTCTGCCTTCCAGAGGCTATGGCATTTCTAGTTCTTTCTGTCCCCTAGAATGTACTTGTCCAAGCCCCGTGCTTAGGCTCAGACAGGCACTTCATTATTGTCCCCCGGGTGCTCTGCACCCTTCTGAACAGGCCACAGGACCCAGGGACCCTGTGAAGAGAGCTGAGAACGGGGGCGGGGGGGGGGGGGTGTGGGGGGGAGCAGAAACCTGCGTGCAGTGCGTATCCTGTGAACTTTGGGGATTCCGTATGACAATCTATTCTAAAATTCGTACTTAATGAAATCGATGAGGTCATTCTCTTTGATAAAGAAGGCAAAATTCGAACAGGAGTTCAGGCTTTGCACTTTTTTATCTCATCCATTGCTCACAGTCTTGCCCGGACTGAGGGCCGTTCTGTCCCTCTCTCTGGGCCTCCTTTTCTCCATCTGTACAGCAAAGGTCAGGCCCTGATGACCCTGTGCGGCCATGTGATCCCAGTTTGAGATTCTAACTCATCGTTGCCTGGAGACACACCTTGTCCTCTGGCAGTCCTGTGGAATCTGTGAGTGAGCCTTCAGGAGCAGTCCAGTCAGGGCCGGTCACTCAGCGGGAGCCCAGGGCAGCGAGGTAGGGCCCTGGGTGTGGAGCCCCGAAGGCCATTCCAGAGGGAGCTCCAGAACTCTCTCCTCTGGGGTGACATCAGTAACGTCCCAAGACACCTCTGACACTCCCTCCTAGGGAGTTCCCGTCAAGATGGGAGCAGAGGCACAGAATCAATGAGGCTGGACTTCGGTGAATTCACACATCTGGGTTCCCTGGTTTCTCAGAGGCATCCGGGCCCCAACGCCTCTTGCAGCTGGTACTTGAGGCTCCAACCCCGAGAGGGCAGGTAACTCCCAGGGCCTGTGAATGCCCCCATGCTGGCCCAAGTTCCCCACCAGTCTGGGAGTCTGACCACACCAGAGAGTCCCTGGTCCCTCTCCCACCTTCCCCACACCTGGGACTCCTGGTTCTCAGTATGGCTCCTGATGAGTCAGGGGTCCCAGGCCAAAGTCAGACAGACACCCAAGGCTGGAGAGGAAGGGACGGCGACACCCATCTTCAGATGGGCGTCTGCAGGGCACCTGGGAAAAACACAGCAAGATCGGGACAAAGGCCAGGCAGCGAAACATCTAGTGCATGCTTTCAAACACCCACGTAGAAGAGTGTGTAAGTCTTATGTGCACAGCGCAATGAGTTTCCACCCGCCTAGATCAAATTTCAGGCCAGCGCCAGCATCCCAGAGAGCCTGCTGATATCTAAAGCCAATTTCACAAGCATGTTTTTTTTCTGATTGCGTGAATCACCCACCTGATTTAAATTCAGAGGGAACAAAAGGTTACAAGGTAAACATGCTTTCCCTGGCCCAGGTACTCAGGATCCCTGCTCAGCTCACCTAACTGCAGGGTCTGAGGTCAGCAGGAGGTCCCCGGGGACAGAGGAAAGCAAGGCCAGGCCCTCCACATCTACAGCCCGGATGAAGGCTGTTCGTCAGTGGAGAGGTTGCAAGTGGCTGGGGTGGGGGCAGCGTGCCCAGGGACAGCAGAACAAACAACCCACATTCATTAGATGGGGGTGGACTTCACCGCACCCTGCCACCCTGGACAGCAGTGCAGGCGGAGGGCCCCTCCCTCATGTTCTGGGTCGAGCTCACAGCAGAGAAGCCCCTCCCACTACCACTGCAGGACACTCACTTTCCCCTGTGCCTCAGCAAGGATGAGCTCAACCACCTGTCCCCACCGATCCATCAAAACCAACTCTGGCTTGGCTTCTCTCCTTCCCACACCCGTGAACTTGGCCCCCTCAGCCTGAGCCAGCAGATAGCCCCTCCTGGAACAGGCTGGCCTGGGAGAAAGCCTCTACCCACCCCCCACCCTGTTCGTTGCCCATAGAAGAGAGACCTTCGCCAGCCCCTGAGACGTGGCACATCTTGCATATCTCACGTCAGAGCACTGTTCTCCCGTCAATGGCCTATCCCCTCTGCTATAATCCTTTCCAATAAATCTCTCCTGCTCCGTCCAGATTTGGTTTATATTTGACCATTCCCTCCCTGTGGAATTCGCAGCCTAACTCAAGGGACTAAGCCAAGCCCAGAAATAAAACAGGAGCAGCTTCGAGGGAACAAGTGGCAACTCCAGGCCTCCTCTCCGTGGCTCTTTGAGAGGGAGGCAGGGCTGTCCCAGGAGAAATGTTACTGCAACTAGAGGAGTGGGGAGGGGACAGCTGTCATGTTCAGGGACACCCAGAAGGACAGAGTAGGGCCCTTTTATTTTTTTTAAACATGTGTTTATTGATTTTTTTACAGAGAGGAAGGGAGAGGGATAGAGAGTTAGAAACATTGATGAGAGAGAGACATCGATCAGCTGCCTTCTGCACACTCCCCACTGGGGATGTGCCCGCAACCAAGGTACATGCCCTTGACCGGAATCGAACCTGGGACCCTTCAATCCGCAGGCCAACGCTCTATCCACTGAGCCATACCGGTTAGGGCCAGAGTAGGGCCCTTTGGACACATTAGGAAAACACTCACTTACTAGAGAAATCAGCTTTGTGGGTTGTGCAAACACCCAAGGTGAAGAGCTGCCCCCTGCAACCTCGGCAGGTGGACCGGTCCAGCCTACATCTCCCACGTGCCTTTATCAACCTCAGGGGGGCGGGAGCTGTCAAAGGCATGGAGGCCTCTCCGAGAGGTTCAGGGCTCCGTCGAGCATGGCGCCACCACCACCTGTCAGAGCTCGGAAGGGTTGGGACCACGAGGTGAGCAGATAGGACCCATGCTCTGACTTTGGGAGCCCCACTTGGAGGGGTAAGAGCCCTCGTGGGGGGTCACGTGTCATTCCACAGCAGCCTGCATAGAGGTCAGCGAGGGAGAGAAAACTTCTGGAACCTTCTGTGCCCCCTCTTTGACCCAGAGGATTTGTTCTCCAACGAAACGGGTCGACACCCGTTCTGCGAATGGCCTGTTCACCCGGGGGGTTTTATGTGATTTAAGCATTTCACTTTAATCACACAGTTGCGTTCCTACTTGCAGGAAGGATTATGTCAGCCCTTGGCTGTGAGGGAGGAGCTGAGTCTTGCTGCCACTGGACCCACGGGAACGGGCAGCACACAGCCTGTTTGGTGCGGGCGTGCTCAGGGGGCTAAAGGTTCTGGCAGGGGACTGAAGGTGCTCGGGCCCGAGATGCCAGTGGCCTCGGACAGCCCCCATGCGTGCGAACAGCAGCTCTTGGGGTGAGGACCTGCGGCTTCCACTGGGGACTGGACCGATGCTGACCTGGACTCCCACTGTCCACCTCCGGAGGTTGTGCAGAGAGCGACAAGGACGTGTGAACGTAGAGACTGGAGAAGTGTCTTCTGTTCAGGATGCATGGAAGGGCCCACGCAGAGGGAGGGGCGTGGCCAGGGGAGCTCTCCAGGTGGAAGCATGGATTCCTCCCTGAGGCCCGGGACTTGCCAGGTTCCCCAGCTCTCCCTCTTGGCTGAGATGTCACTCCCATCCCCACAGCCTGCCCAATCCCATTCTCATGGTGGTTCTGGCTAATGCCGTGGCGAGGGTGGCTTTGCAATGTCAGATGTCCCTGCCTCACTGTTGATAAATTGACCCCACCAACCCCCCTTCAGCAGTTCCACACTCGTACATGGCAAACTTGGTGAGCCTGGCAGAACTTTCTAAGAATTTGGGGATCACAAGAAGTCTTGTCCTGTTGCAGCCAGCATTCCAGGCTTGCCTCTCCCTTCCCCTTTCTCCTCCGAACACACATCCCGCTCCACTCACAGTGGTTGAGTAATTGCAGGCTGTTGTTTGAATGTGCCCTGGATCCCCACCCTGTGGACATTTTTGTCCCACCCCCCCCCCCGCCCCAATCCCTTCCTCTCCTGTCTCAAGCTCTCTCTGACCCCCAACTTCTCTCTCTACCCCCCTCAAAGGAAGAGTTGTGACAGCTCTGCTCTGACCACACGTGTGGGGTAGTTTGTTTGGGTTGATCTGAGAACTGTCCTTTCAAGTGTCCAGACCCTTTTCAGCAGCAGCAATAGATGGAGAGCTTGGCCAGAGCTGGGGGAAGGGCTGGCTGCTGGGTCCAGCCAGGTCTGCAGAACAGTCGCGATGAGGTTCCTAATCTTTCACGCCTCTTTCATTATGTTTTCCAAATACTTCCTTGCCAAGGGAAGTTGGGTTTTAATACACTTCTCAGTGCATTGTGACCTGAGCGTCATACAGAGCTGCCCCTGGAATTTTGTTCAGCCAGGCTTCCTGGAGTTCTAGCAGATCGTGGATGCTTAGGTAGCCTGGGCAGGAGTGAGAAACATCGTGGGTGCGTGACCCACTGGGGGCGTGGGTGCGGCCAACACAGGCAGCCCCCTCCCCACTAGGGCTCTGCAATCCCATCTCCCACCTGTTAGCTCCACTCCCCACCCAGCCTGCAGGGAGGGGGAGAATCCCCCCATGAGCTCATTTGGGGGCCTGCCTGGCTTTGGGGTTCAGTGTGCAGGGTGCACCATGGCGTTCTCACAAGTGGTGGCAGCACTGGCACTTGGCCCTCAAGGCCTCTCTGCACCTCCTGGGTGGCTCTGGGTCAGGGGTGGGGAAGCTTTTTTCCTGCCAAGGACCATTTGGAGATAAACACACACACAGACATGGTCAGTCCTCACCTGAGGACATTTTCCCATTGATTTTTAGAGAGTGTGAGGGGTAGGCAAACATCGATGTGAGATACATCGATTGGTTGCCTCCCACACGCCCCCTGACTAGGGCTGGGGATTGAGCCTGCAACTGAGAGGCATGTGCCCTTGTCCAGAATGGAACCTGAGACCCTCAGTTTGTGGGTTGACACACTAACCACTGAGCAAACCAGCCAGGGCCCATTCAGATATTTATATCATTTTGGGGCCATACAAAATCACCAACTTAAAAGTTAGCCTGCTATCTTTGGTCAAACATTTAAGTAACTCACCCCTAATGCCTTAGCAGGGTCAGACCAAATGATTTCACAGGCTGTAATGGCCCGTGGGCCGGATGTTTCCCACCCCTGCTCTAGGTGATACTTTCTGCCCCAAGCCCGTCTGGTGGCCCAATACCTGGAAGTAGAAGCCCCCTCTACCCTAGGCCTCCAGGTCCAGCCTTCGTGTGCTGGAGCCCCTGGCCTGGGCTCACGTGACAGTTCCTGTGGTCGGTCCACTCACCCTCGCTGTGCCACCCCAAGACACCCTTCCCACACCCAGGTCCCGCGTGTCCTCAGGCCCTGGTCAAACACCAACAATCGGAATGGAGTTTGCTTGAATGAAGTGAGAGCTGACCATGGAAGAGCTGGTGTGGCACTCAGCCCAGTGCAGCTTGAGACCAGATACTCAAGGAAGTCCTGGAAATGAGGAAATGTGCTTGCCCCTTCCTCCCGGCCCAAGCTGGCACGTCTCCTCCCTGACCTCCTGGGACTGGTCTGGGCAGCAACCAGTCACCTGTGGGCCAGTGGCCAAGCTCTTCTCACCTCGGGGCTTGGCCTCGACTTCAATGTCCCCTTTGAGAGGTAGACCGGATTCTCCCTCTGCTCCTTGCCTCCCTCCAAGTTGTCACCAGTGAGCATGTTATCAGGGGCTCTGGCCACCTTGTTCGGCCTCCAGGGGGCTGTGTCAGTGAGTGAGTGAGATGGATCAACCCTCTCCAGGGGAGTCACCCCCGGGCACAGTCCTACTCCCAATATTCGGTGCTGAAGGAAAGAACATGAAGGCCACCAGCAGTAATTATAATTCTGATCATTTTTTCTTTAAAAACAAACAAATGCCCCACCCCACAAGAAAAACAGAACTCCCTACCCCAACCAGCCAAGTGTTACAGGTTAGCCATTAACACGAGAAGAGAAAGACATTGAAGCCGCGCACATCATTACAAGGCGGAGGTCTTCCGCCGGGCCAATGACAATGTCACAGTGACAGCACTGCCGTGGCGGGGACACCGACAGGGACACAAAGACAGCAGCAACATGCCGGAGAAGCCAGGCTGAACTGGACCTGCAAATAAATAAACATGGCGCCGACAGCAGTCTTACGTTAATGAGACCTTAGGACAAACTCGAACAGCAGAACACCTGAACAAATGCTAGCTGGTTACGCCAGGGTTTGGTTAAAAAAACTAACTCTCACAAATGTGAACGCTCGGGACACGTGTCAGTAGAGTGGTCAGAAAGAGCGGAGTCTCTGCCTTCCCAGATGCCAATGCGGCAGGGCCCGGGGTATCTGCAGCAAGCACCTCCGGATGCAGCCCTGACGTCCCTACCTCCCCAGGTGCGTCCCTGGGCGACACAGGACAGGAATCACAGAAGGGACCCCCAAGCCACCCTCAGCAGAGGTCCCAGCCCAGTCGCTGGGGAGAGCAACACTTTAGAACTGCTTTGACCTCTCATTGCCCCCTCTAGCCCTCACCTCCATGTGGAAAGGGAACCCTGGGGCCCCAGTCTACCCCTGCAGGGGTGACTTGCCTCAATTGCCCATGACACACTGGGGGTTCCCACCCATTTGCAGGCTGCTGAAGCAGATCACTGTAGGGAGGCCACCCTGGTCTGGACAGGACCGTCTGGTTTCCCATATCCTGCAAGGCCCTATCTACCCTCACAGCATCCGAAGTGCCCCCTGGAGCCCAGGTGGGTGGCAGCAGGCTGGATGGGCCATTCGAAGCTGAGCAATGAGGCCTGATGCCCGAGGGCTCAGTTCAACCTCCCCCTGGGAGAAGGTGAGTGGTCAGAGGCCAAGGCAGAGCCCCAGCACCTACGACGGGGCCTGGCGGACCTGACCTTGGCTGATGGTGCTTCCCAGGATGGCCTCCTGGACAGAGTGACAGCTCAGGAAAGCCAGCCTCAGCTGCCTCCCTCGGGAAACCACCACAGGAGCCACAAGGACAGGCCTGCTAGCAGCCTCTCTGGAGAGGAGGGCAGGCCTGCTGTGGTGCGAGTCAGATCCCCGGAGTTGGGCGGCCTCAGGAGCAGGTGCAGAGTTGGGGCACTGAGGAAGGCTTGGCTGTCCTCTGCTGACTGGAATCGAGTGTGGAACAGGCCATGTCGGTGGCAGGAGGGGATGATGGCGCCCCGGCCAGGAGCTGGAAGCCAGTCCCAGACAGCCCCTTGGGGTTGCCATCCAGCCATGGAGGCCAATTCTGCGGACCCTGGGAGGGGCTGCCTTGGGGACCGGAACGAGAAGCCCATCAGGGGTCCTGGCATCTGCCTTCCTGTCACATCTCTTTCCAGGCCTCAAGCCTGGTGCTTTGTCTGAGAGAACTAGAGCTGGCTCCCAAACGGGATGCAGCACAGGGCAGGAGGCCCTCTCCACGGGAGATGCCCAGGCCTCCTGCCTTTGTGCCTTTGCTCAGGCTGCCATGCAAGGCAGGAAGCACAAAGGCAGGAGCCCACGGCATCCTGAATGACGAGGTCTAGCCCAGAAACCGGCCCTGCTCTGCCGGTCCTGGCGGGACCTCTAGGATCATCCAGATGCCCATGACCTCTCCCCGGAGCTCCACCCAAACACCAGGCACAGGAACTGGCTCTTTGTGTGGAGCTGGGGCTGGTATCAGACTCCCCTCAAGTCCTTTGCTCTCCAACAAACCTCTCCAAAGACGGCCGTTTCACCAAGACTTTCTCTTCTTTTTAGGGGTCAGGGAGGGAGGGATCGACCTCAGGTCTTTAAGGCAGAGACATAAGCCCAAGGTTAGTTTCCCCAATGTCACTACATCTACTAACAACAACAAAAAAAAAAAACTAAGGAAGCCAAGCACACATCTGTCAGTGCAAATCTGAGGCAGAGTCTCGGTAGCTTATTGGCAGCTGGAGTGTTAGGCTCTCAGAATCCCTCCTCCCGCCTGAAGCTGGTGCTGGGGGTCACACCCAGCGACAGGACCTGGTCCCTGAGGCACATCACGCTGCTGGCAGTGTTCAGGGACAAGAGTCTCCCTAACTGCCCTCCCCTATTTCTTTAAAAAATAAAACTTGACCCCAAAATTTAAGTTAAAAAAATAGTACAAAATAAGGAGAAAAAAAAACCCCACAAATAAACAAAGGTGGGAAAGGACAAGGGCCCAACATGGCAAAAGGTCCGCGGTTGGTCAGAAGGCGCAGCTTCTTCTCCGTTCAACCTTCGTGCCTCGCACTCTTGAGGAGGTATCGATAGAAGTTCGTCTTCCGGGACTAAATTCGTACCAGTTTTCACAGTGGCCCTGGCACCTGACCTGGTGGAGGGACGGTGCGGGGCACTCAGCTGAGCTGCCTGGATGATGGAACGGGTCGCTTTTTAGGTGGGTGAGTTGTTTTAAAATGATCTTCGTGTATTTTCCATCCGCCAGCTTCCCGGCTCCTCTCTCTAGGTCTCCTGGGGGACCACTTGCAAGAGCTTCTGGCAAAGGACTGTCGTGGAAACTGCAGGGGAGGGGAGAGCAGAGTTACTCGGAGGTCGTGCTAGCATGTGCCTGGGGCCAGGGGCACCAGCGAGTGCCGAGAGCTGCAGGTCACCCGGCCTCATGACACCAGACCCCCAAGGTTGCAAGAGAAGCCAGAAACCCAGAACTTTATGTAAAACGTCCCGATCTGAAAATGTGTACACCGGGCTCAAGGGGC
Organism: Cnephaeus nilssonii; assembly: GCF_951640355.1. Lineage (NCBI taxonomy): Eukaryota > Metazoa > Chordata > Mammalia > Chiroptera > Vespertilionidae > Cnephaeus > Cnephaeus nilssonii. The sequence continues at coordinate 31,657,411 of NC_137091.1, forward strand.
TCCCTCCTGGTGGGCACCAGCCTTCACTTCCGGTTGGCCGCAGAGGAACGCCTGATTCTTCCAGTGACTTTGTGAGTCACCCTGGGGGTGTGGCCAAGGAACTTGGCAACAGGTTGAGCACTGGCCCTGCCCACCACCCTGTCTCAGAACCCTGGGGTCATGGCAGCAACAATGGGATAATAAGTCCCAATGCTGAAGGCCCTTCCCGAGTGTCCACACCTGGGCCACCGCCTGGCAGACAACCAGGGGCAGAATCAAGGCTGCCCCCTACTGCCAGATGACAGCCACATGCCTGCAGTCCACAGAGGGAGTGGGGCAGGCAGGTGTGTGCCAGGGCCCCAGATGAACACTCTGTGGGGGGTGAAATCAGGACACAGGGCCCGCGTTAGGGCCTGGTGTGCTCTGCAAGATGACCAGTGGGGAGTCGAGCCTGGGCTGGAGGCTAAGGCCTGCTGGAAATGACTGACGGTGTTTCACATGTTCAGATCGGGTTTGTTTCCCATAAAGTCACAGGGCAAGTAGCAATCAGAATCTGGAGAGCCACCAGGACATGGTGATTGGGGTGCAGGCTTGCAACCACCAGTGAGTGTTGCCAGGAGCCGGCCATGTTAAAGCGGCCTCAGTACGGGCTCCTCAACGTGCTGGTTAGCGGGCGCTGTGACCACAGTGCGGAGACCCTGCTTTCTCCGCCGCTGCCTTTCTGGGTCAGCCTTGTGTTTAGGCTGGCGACAGCCCTGGGGTTTCGTTACTTGGCAAAAGCGGCCTGGTTTTCTGGAATCCCTTGTTCTGAGATTAGCTGTGCCAAGCTGAGCGTCTTATCCCTGAAGGACGTGGGCCAGACGTCACCGCTAGACACGCCAAGTGCCTGAACGCCTGGCTAAGGGATTAGAGGAGACAGCAGACAGCCTGCTGGGGCGGGGCGCTGGTGGACCCGCAGGGAGGAGAGCGGCCCCGGCTGTCGGGCTGCACTGAGGAGATACTCACAAATGCCCTGGAGGAGCCACTTGGGCTTGTTTTGCCACCAGACCCCGAGGAAGTAGACCGGCAGGCCGCTGAGGATTATGGCAAAGCCGATGCCACACTCCATGGGGGTCTTCCAGAAGGAGACGGCGATCAGGAACAGGCAGGCCAGGATGAAGAACACGGGGAGTGCCAGGTTCACCTGGGGACAGAGGGCGGAGCGATGGGCATCTGTTGCTCCCTTCCCACACCTCCCACGTCCTGTCATCAGTCCTGTCCACTCCGCTGAAAGTGCTGCGTCCCCACTGCCCTCCCGACCTCGATGGAGTCATCCCCCCGATCAGGCCCACTTAGACTCTCCCATGGGACCCCCAGAGCACACCCTGTGCCTCCTGCTCCAAGCCCATTCCTCCCACCTGGTCCAAGAACGGCTCCGACCTCCCAGGGCCGTCACTCGGGCCTGTCTCCCTCTTCAGCATTTACCAGTCTGACCTGCCGGCTGGAGACTCTGGAGACCTGAAACCTTCCCCTGTTCTCCGTTTCCTCAGCACAAGGCGCCAGGCAGTAATTACCCAAAGCGCAGACGGGGCCGACAGTAAACGCAAACAACCCTCGAGGCTTCCCAAGGTCAGGGGATGTGGACCTTGCTGGTTCCCACATCACAGGGCAGAAACCCTGGCCCAGCACCCGCCCACTAATGTCACCCAAGGTGGGGGCACTTCTGGGAAGACCCTGGCACCCACTAATAAGTGAGGGGCATCTGCCTTCTCATTGAGCCTTTGTGCGGAGGCTGACTGCGGTCTGCACAGCCGCGGGCAGACCAGCCACGGAGGCGCCCCCGGCCCGGCCCGCTGGCTCCAAGGACCATGTCCTGCTTTTGCATCTGAGTGGGCTTGTCTACACACAGACTTGGCCATCTGCCCACACGCTGCAGATGAAGGGCAAGCGAGGGTCCCACCTGGTCAGCCCACACTGCGTGCCCCTCCCCAGCCCAGGTTAACAGTGAAACAAAGCCCCACCATGTGCCCAGGATAACATGGAGGTAGAACCTACCACGTGCCCAGGATAACATGGAGGTAGAACCCGCCATGTGCCTAGGATAACGTGGAGGTAGAACCCACCATGTGCCCAGGATAGCGTGGGGATGGAGCCCACCACAGTAGGGAGCAAGGTGCTCAGGGCACTAAAGTTGCTCTGGTACCCACAAAACTCTTCAAGGAGGGGAAGCGGGCCCTGCTGGCCTCTGTGGGACTGCTGGGTGGGGAGACAAGGATGTGGCCCATGGACAGGTGTCTCTAGGCCAAAAGCCACTAGGAACTGGACAAGGGACAAGAGCCAGTGGCCACCATGAGTTCCTCCCTCTCCTTCCCCGATATGCTCACAGCGACGTGCTCACTGGGCTTCTCCAGCAGAAGCGTGGCTTCACTGGCCCCGTTTTTTGAGAAACAAGGTCACCCTTGGGCAGCTGTCCCCGAGGAGAGGTGCATTCACCTTAGGCCAGGCCCAGCTGGCCCCTCAGGCAGTCTAATGCTAAAACTCCTCCATTCAATGAGGCAGAGCTGGTCTTGGCAGTGTCTACACCCTACGGGCTCAGATGTCACCTCCCACCCACCCCAAATGGTCTCCCCCTCACACCCTTGGTGGCACCCTCTGAACACACGTGGCCCCTACATCTCTGCCCACATGCCATCTTCTCAGCCATCCTGGTCAGCTGCCCCCCGGCCAGTTAGGCCCTCACCCTGCTCATCACCTGCCCACTGGGCACTTAGGTTTCTTATTTACTGCTTCTCCCTCATTAGAATATAAGCTCTAGGAGGGCAGGGATTGGGAGGGTATCTATTTTGTATTTTGATGAACCCTAGAACCTGGATCGCCCCCTTGACAGGTACTCAAAAGGTTCCCAAGAAACAGCCATCAGCTGAGTTAATCACCCTCCACACTTGCTGAGCTTGGAGCAGTCCCACGTTTACCTGGGCTGACTCGCGCACCAGTCCCTCTACAGGAGGCATCCTGACCCCTGGTTCAGAGGGGAGATGGCAACTCCAAGAGGGATGGTGGTTTGCCCAGGCCCAGGCCGGGAGGGGCAGAACCAAGAGGCTGTGCAGAGCTGGCTCCTCACACAGGCTGCCAGGGACACCTGGACCCCGTTTCTCCAGCTCTTGGGTGTGCGCCAGACCTGGGCCACCCACAGCGGCTGGGCCCTCACCTTGATGGGCCGCTCCAGCTCGGGCTTCTTGTATCGGAGCCACAGCATCCCGATGATGGCCAGGGCCACACACAGCCAGTTGAAGAAGCTGAAGAAGTTGATGACGGAGAAGATGTCGTTGGAGAAGGCGTATAGCAGGGTCATGAGGCACTGCAAGCAGAGAGAGGGGGCAGCGTGAGCCAGGAACAGGACGGCCGGAGGATGGAGGCCACCGGTGCTGCGATACGGCCGTCTGCAAGGGCTGACGGCACTTGGGCACTCTTGCTTTAAAGGGAGACCTAGTTTGAGCAACACACGAGTTCTCAGAAAGCAAAGGCCCCCCTGAGAGCGGGAAGGGAACCAAGGCCTAAACCCTGTACTCACTGCAGTGTTACTTGTAGAAGCAATGACTGGGAACCAACTAAGTACCCATCACGGAGCTCCTCCAGGCCCCCAGACCACTGGGCACCCACAGGAGTTTCAAAACTGAGCCCGGGCTCTGCATGGTTTCAAACGTGTCCCGGGACCATCGCGAGGTGGAGCTCAGCCCTCTCTCCTTGAGTTGGGCTATACATACTGACTCCCTCCTAACAAACAGAACGAGACAGAAATGACAAGTGTGGTCCCCGAGGCTAGGTCATAGAAACAGGGGCGCTTTCTCCTGGCTCTTCCTCTTGGCTCCCTCGCCCTGGGGCAGCCAACTACCTTGTGGTGGGGACACTCATGCAGCCCTCTGGACAAGCCCACGTCCTGAGGAACCGAGGCCTCATGCTCACAGCCACGTGAGGGGCCATCCTGGAAGCGGCTCCTCCAGCCCTGGCCGAGCCTTCAGATGGGACGCAGCCCGACCACCATCTTGTTACCACCTCACGAAGGACCCTGAACCAGGGCCACCCAGCTAAGCTGCCCGGAGTTCCTGACTCACGGAAACCAAGAGACAGTGAATGCTTTCCGTTTCAGCCACTAAGTTTTGGGTGATTTGTTACAGAGCAATAGAGAACTAATAAGATGTTAGGCAAGCTGAAGGGAAGCGTACACGATGTGATCTCACTGAAAATCGCACGTCTGTGAACATGCCTCAGAGGTCCAGAGGCACGGAGCACGCAAAGCCGCCTGTGAACCGTGGCTCCCTGGGAGAGCAGAGCTTCTGCTCCACAGATGCTGGACTGTGTGAAGTTTTTTTTTTATAACTACCGTGTATTATTTTTGGAATTAAAAACTTAAACCAGTGCCCTTTGTTGTTCAGTAGAGCAGGCAGCCAAGGGCACAACACAAGGAAACACTCTGCTAACTTATCTGCATCTCAGTCTCCGCCTGGGTCTGCTGTCCGTTGACACCAGGCCAAGGTGGGAGGGTGTCCTGCAGATGGACCTGCAGCCTCACCCCTGGCCCAAGGAACACCCCAATCTTGCACTTTAACCCACTTGCAATCCTCCCGGGGAAGGAGGGCATCGGACGGTGCTGCCAGCTTACCGTGAACAGGAGGGAGGGCATGGGCGTCAGGAGCTGCGGGTGGATCATGGAGAGTACGGAGGGCAGATGGCCCTCCCTGGACCCCACAAAGAACAGCCTGTGGACAGAAAAGCAGGTGGTCGGCCTCATCACCGAGCACCCCAGCAGGGGCCTCTTGGTCTCCCTGACCCACTCAGCTGGCAATGGGGAGCTCAGAGGCTTGCTCACCTGCAGCCCCCTCCCCCTGGGCAACGAACCCATGAGTCTACAAGGACATAGCAGTTGTGTCACTTCTGGGCAGGGGAGAGTCCCTGGTTCCTTTACTTCTGTATTACATGGATGTTTATATATTACTCAATATAACAGACAGACACAACCTTAAAAGCTCACGTTAAAAAGCAGCATGCAGCACTGGCCCCCAGCTCAGCCTCCCTTCCGGTCCTGCCCCAGCTCTCCCAGAGCCGAGTGTGGGAGCGTGGTCCTGGGGGGCTCACCTGGAGGACGTGAAGAGGGACCCGTTGACGGAGCCGAAGCAGGACAGGCCCACAAAGACGGGGATGATCCAGGACATGACGCCCAGGTGGTAGTTCCCGAAGTCCTAGACAGATGCCGCACATGAGTGAGCCCGGGCCCGATGCCCAGCACGCAGCCCAGCCTGGCCCAGCCCCAGCCCACTTGTCTGCACGCGTCCCGCACACCCCTCACGAGGATTCTGCACACGTGATCCCTGGGGTCTGGATGTGAAGGCTGTCCCAGGGACAGAGTCCTCTTTAGAACAACACTGGTGCCTATTCCTCATCCCCACACACTGGCACCTCTCGCCCTGGCATCACACCAGGTTGCCCAGGTACCTGGCCTTGCCCCTGTCCATGTCTGCTCTGCGAGGGAACATGGCTTTGTCTCTGGCTGGGTCCCCATGGCCCGACCCAGAGCAAGGATGTATTCAGAAGGTGGAATGGGTGGGTGCGGACCCTCACCTGCTGAAGTTGCAGGTGAGGACACTGTGGGAAGGGAGCCTACAGGGTCCCGCGGGACGTTCAAAAGCCCGCTCATAACACTTAGGCCCCACTGTGATGTGGGAGGCTGACAAGCGCTCTGCTGCTGCCAGCATGGGGCCTGGGGATGCTGCTCTCCCTGCGGGTGGATGATCCAGGACATGACGCCCGTGTCCAGAATGCCCAGCAGAGACGGCTCAGGATGCACATGAGCAGTGGGTGGGAGAAAGCCACCCAGCCTTTCATCCCTGTGCTTGGGCTCAGGCCTCACTTACAAGGACTGGACCTTCCATATCACCATAATCTTCCCCCCCCACCCCCCCGCCCTCGGAATTGACTTTAAAACTGACTGAGGCCCAGCCCCCTGCACTTTCTGGCTTGGCAGAGCACAGCTCAACCCCTCCACACAGGAGAGTGGTTTGCAGACCAGGGGCCTGGTCTGCTCCACATCACAGGCTCAGGGCCGCAGGGCTGGGCCGCGGTCTCTCGGCAACCTGCGCAAACACTGGCAGGTGGCATCTTACCACGGCCACGGCCTCTGACGACAGCATCTGCTCAGTAGACAGTGTGGTGAAGTAGGCCAGGTTCGTCAGCACGTACACCAGGGTGACGATGGGGAGGGAGATAATGATGGCCAGGGGCAGGTTTCTGGAAGGAACAAAAGGGCACATCATCAAAGTGCAGCTCCTGGCGGAACCAGCCCCGACGGCTCTCTAACACACAGTCTGGTCCTGAGCCTCACTGTGTGGGGGAGGTGTGACAGAGAGCCTGTTGCCAGCACCGGTCCCTGGCACTGGTAACCAGCTGGAAGCTGGCGCCTGGGTTGGGCAGCTATGTGAACCTGGGTTAGTGACTCGACCCCGGTCTCAGCTCCCCATCTGTCAAATGGGCACTCCTGCTTATTCTAAGGGGAAATCTTGTTCAAGGTCACCCAGTGCCACCCCATCCCGGCTTGATCCTAACCCAGGGCCCCTCCCGAAAGGCCCTGCACTGCTTTCATCTGAGACCGGGCTGGGCCCACGGATGACTTCTTGGGCTGAACCGACTTCTTCCTTCTCTCACATGAAAATAACAACAAAAATGTCTGTGTTCACACATGTACCTGTAGGGGTTGATCATCTCCTCTGTGACAAGATTCAAGTAATTCCTAGAAGTTAGAGAGCAGAGTTTAACTATACATTCCTCCCAGAGTCCTGGGGAAAAGAACAGATTCCTGGGGGAGCCCCACCACCTGGGGCCCCTCTAGTGAGCAGCTGGGGCAAGACCCCAATCCTGCTCCCTTGGGAAAATCCTAAGCCCTGCAGGCCTGTCCCCTCAATGGGCCCTGTCCTCTCTCTGACCCGCCTTCCAGCACCTTCACCACCTGCCTGCCCACCACACGGCAGCCATTCTTGTGGCCCAGTATAATCTGGCTGGAGAGTGGGGCCCAGCGGGGACCCAGCAGGAAGGAAAGTGTGTGTGTGTGTGTGTGTAGGGGCGGGGCGGGGGGAAGGAGGGGAAGCTGTAGGCAGGCACTCCGCTCCTGGCGAGGAGGAGGCTGAGAACCACCAGGCCCAGCCTTTTGAGCTCAAAGGCTTCTCTCCTCAGCGAAGGCTTATCTACAGGACCACCTTCCCAGGAGCCGGACACGGGAGAAAAGCACAGGCTGCGCGCTGTCCTCCGGGCTTCGTCCGGATGCGTCGGGTTCGAGCAGCTCTGAGAGGCTCTCCTGACACTCTCTAAAACTGCCCGGGGGGTGGCTGAGAGAGTCAGATTTCTGGACACCTCAGGGTCTGCTCCGTGTGCCCCCAAGGCCCAGGGAACCAGACATCCTGAAACGTACCATCCCCCATAGGCAAAGAGGCCGCTGTACAACGCCAACACGATGTTCCCCACGTTCAGTTTGGTGCCTTCAAATGAGGACTTGGGATCCAGATTGGACACATTACCTGGCAAAGGCCAAACAGACAGAAAGGTATGCTGTTTTAGAGAGTGCTGCACAGGGGTCATGCGCAAGTTCCAGAATGTTCCTGGAGCAAATTACAGTAACAAATAAAAATACTGGGGTGAAAGCTTTCCACTGTTACAAATTAAATGCACCTGCTGAGCCACAGACGCACGCATTCCTGACTCGCCCCGGCAAGGTGAGCATGATCTTGCCGTGACGTGGAGGAATGTAGCCTTCAAGGGGCCCCTAGTCCATCCGAGGGGGACGGCAGTCCAGGCAGATGCAGGGAAACGTCAGGAGGGAGGGCTGACCAGTCCTGGTCACCTCAGAGCGTGGTCCCTGCAGACCCAGTGACCTGAGCTGCAGGTCAGGGGGACTTGGGTTTGAGCTTCACTCCAGCCCTTAGTGCCCAGAGAATCAAGAGCTGCTAAGCCCAAACCAGGCTTCTCGTGTGTGCGATGGAACTCTTGAATGCCACCTCCTCATGGCGCTGTGCACACAAAAAGACCCGAAAACGACTTAGACCCTGGAACATGGCAGGGACTGAGCTGAACAAGAGGACAGTGTGGGCCAATGGTGCCAGGAAACTCGCTTCCCAGGACAGTGCAATGTGAGCACCTTCTAGACAGGGGTGTGTGTGGTTGGGCGGGCGGGGGGTGAGGGTGGGGGTGGAGTGGCGGGGAGCAGATTTCAGCCTGGGTCCTCAATCCAGATCAACAAAGCACTTGGCTCTTGGACATATGGGGGTGGGGTCTGGACAGCTCAGTCCACTTCTCTGCTGATCATTTCTACCTGTAATGGGCAGGACCCCACATTCCATGGCACTGTGGTCTCACTGTTTTGGGGCACATGGACACACAAACCCATGTAATCTGCGTCATGGCTCAACGAGGTCCACGTGTGAGTTTCTCAGGGCTGCCCTAGCAGGTGACCACAAGACCCTGGGGCTCAAACAGAGGCTTCTCTTTCGGTTCTGGAGACCAGACGTCCAAAATCCAGGTGTACCAGAGCCACGCTCCCTCGTCCAAAATCCAGGCGTACCAGAGCCACGCTCCCTCGGAGGCTCTGGGGAGGATCCTCCCTGCCTCTGCCAGCTCCCAGGGGCGCCAGGCCTCCTTGGCTTGTGGCTGTATCACTTCAGGCTCCGCCTTTTCCCTCACCCGGCCTCCTTGTGCATCCTCGCCCATCTCTTATCAGGATACTTGTTGGATTTAGAGCCCACCCTAATCTAGGGTGGTCTCATCTTAATCTTTACTTTGATTACACCTGAGTATTTTCCACATAAAGGCACATTCACAGGTTCCAGGGGACATGTGTTTCGGGGGTCACCATTCAGCCCAGTACAGTAGGCACTGTGAAATGTGGGTGCCTCAGAAAGGTCCCTGGCTGCTCGGAAAGTTTCTGGCCCTTTCTGAGTCCCAGTTATATCATCTATAAAATGGTCCAGGAGCGCTTAGGCCTGGAAAGACTCACTCTGTGAGGAGGGGCCAGCCCATCAGCCGGTGCCGACAGACACATGCCAGGAGTCAGGTGGCTGGCTCTCCACTCTCCACTGATGAGGGTCACCTGGCCCATGGGTTTTTAGTGCCTGCCTCCCCTGGCTTCCACCTCCCAGGAGGGCTTCCAACAACACCAAAGGCGCCAATGGGATCGGAGGCCCCAGGTTGCCTCCTGCCCACTGACGCTGAGGGAGCAAGTTGAACTCTTGGTCAGGTGCAGACTGTTAGTTTGGGAACTGTTTCTAATCAAGTCCTGTGGCTTCACATGTGAGGGTCTGTGTGTCTGTGTCCCCATCCTGCTGAGAAGCACTCGCTGCCCAGGTCCCACTGGGCCAAGGCCCCAGGGGTGCTACGTGAGTCAATGTCACCACTGCCCAGTGGGTCAGCAGGTTCCTGGTGGGGCAAAGGGGTGAGGGGAGCCCATGGGGGCTCAAGGCCTCCAAGGGAGCCTATGCCTTCCATGAGGGTGACAGCCTCAGTCACCCTGAAACAGGACGCGGTGACAGCATGTGAGGTTTGCAAAGGGACCTGTGAAAGGGAGGTTCCGTAAAACCTGTCATTTATCTAATTGAAGCCTGTACTTCAAAGCAGCACTGATTTCCTGTGGCAAACACTGCAGGGCGGGGGAGGGGGGGGGGGCGGCTGTCTAAGGGTCCATCTTACCCTGGACACTGAATTCTGTCCCGGAGCTTATTTGTCTCAGCCCTACAGGTATGCTCAGGACTTTAATCTCCTGCTGACGTGGGGTATGAGCCTGGGATCCACAAGCTCCCCTCACCCTGCCCACGAGGCCATGGTCTTGTGACCAGAACAGGCTCCAGGGTAGTTGGCACCTCATCCCTTGAACTGCCTGCACATGATCTGTCTTGGAGGCCTGGTCCCAGGACTGTTTGGTCCCAGGGTGGTCAGCAGGCCTGGGCAGCACTGCCTGGCCCCAGGTGATCAGCAGACCAGGTGTGTGGTGCAGTGCTTGGAGCCAGCTCAGGGCATGGCGCCCTTCAAGAGCACCTCAGGAGAGCTCCCCTGTGCTCCCTCCCTCCGGTGCTCTCCCTGTGGAATGTGCGTTCCTTTGCGCCTGCAGAGTCCTGCCTGTCCCAGGGCCTTGCCCACATACTTCTGTGGGGAGGGAAGATGAGCATCTGTCCTCTAGTCAGGGAAATGGGGGTCAGGCCTCCTGCCCAGAGGTGTGGGAACCTGCTGGCATGCTCTGGGATCCTGAGGACAGTGCCTGTGAATGCCCAGCCAGGTGACGGGCCTCCCCTCTGGGCACTGCATGCATGAGCCAGAGGCCACGCCACCCCAGGATGCTACAGGTGCCCCTAGAGCCTGGAGGAGCTGCCCAGGGCTGCTCCTGTTAGCCTAGATCTCCAATAGATTACATATCCCACCCCCCATTCCCAACAGGGTGCTGCTGCGTCAGGTTCTTATAACTATTTCTGCAACACTTAAGGTCTTTCATGATCAAGGTTCCTTACAAGTATGCAAGCTTGCCTTGAATTTAAAATTTTCCCAGCAATCTGCCCCACTTTCCTATTAGGATAGACTTTTATACCTCCTTTCAGATGAGATATTTCTTTTCCCATATGCTGGAATACAGATTTTGGTGCAATTGTGAAAGGTGGCCCCCACCTCAAAGACGATCCTGAATTAGTACCACTGCGTGTGTGAGCACGCACGTGCGCGTGCACATACACGAATGCGTGTGCTGGAGACGCGGCTGCACGGGTATGGCCGCCACACTTGCTAAAGATAAAATTCAAGGCTTGAAATGCAGCCTGGGGCTTTCAGGTATGGACTGAATGTTTTCAGCCCTGAGGCCTGGGTGGCTTCAATGTTTTCATCAAGGGATTATCAGCTCAGTTCTGACAGGTAAATGCAGACATCTCCCTGAGCCAGTCATGCTGAGGACTAGACTTCCTGCTGTGCAATGGTATTTCCCAGGACTTACAGCTCGGATTTTGCAGCCTCTGAAACCCCAGGTAAATAAATACTACTAGCGGCTCCAACCAACGCAGATGGAAGCAGCTCACTGGGCTGTACCTGGGGCCTCAGCCAGGCCCCTCCCAACCAGCCCATGATGCTTCCATTCCTAGGACAGGCATGGCCGGGGTTAACCTGCCAGGACCTCCCTCAGTTGTCCACGGCCTCACTCCCAAAGCCCTTGGAGGAAAGCAGATGTCCAGCACCTCCAGTCCCTACAACCTTGAGCTTGGCCAGCAGACCTCCCCCTTCTCTCCCGGCATGGGGTAGGGTGGGTGGGAGGAGGGCTGGCAAAGCTCAGTCAAGGATTCAGCTAGTTTGGACCCCAATCAACCTGCTACAAGTTCCCGAGCTGGCCTCTGCCCTGTCACTTCACTGTCCCCCACCTCGCACAGGCACAGTGCACCGCACTGAGGACCAGGGACGGAGGGGGAATGATCTGAGAGTGCACTGCTGCCCCGAGGCAGAGCTCCTGGGTTTGCTCAGCCTGTCTCTGCTGGATTCTGGCCCAAACCAGAGACCCACAGCTCTACCAGGCACCTGACCAACTGCTGGCTGAGCATGCTGCCCCCTCTCACTGGGCGCCACGGAGAGGGCGCCAGGTCTGCTGGCTCCACTCGGCACTGGGCCCGGCCCCCCATGGGGCTGGCACAGCCAGGAGCTCAGGGATGATGGCTCAGGAGTAGAGGCTCTGCCTGCTCTCGCCTTCGGGCCTGAGGAGTGCCTGCCTGTTTCTAGGGGAGCAAGAAGCAAGTGAGGCAGTCAGACCTCCATTTAAGGATGTGCATTAGCAGCTGCTCTACATCCAGTGCCCCCCCCCCCCCCCCCCCCACACACACACAGAGGAGAGACCGGAGATGACACCTTCTCAGAGGGAGGGCAGACTCTGGACTCTATACAGCGGTTTTCAACTGCCCACCCACCCCAGCAACCAGGGCACATGCAGTGACGTGTGGAGACACTGGGGACTGTCACGCTGAGACCCCACTCTAGATGACGCTGGGCAGATGCCTGGCCCATGGGCCACCACTCCCCAAGCCAGAGCAGATCCAGTAACTGTTCCCAGTTGTCTCTCATGAACCCCAAACTGGGGCGTAATCTTTGTTTCCACACAGAGCTCCAGGCATAGTCAGACACAGATGAATGACTCATAGTTCCCCCACTTGAGCTCTAGCCTCACGGCCCCCCCTCCTGCTGTCAACTGGGAAGGCAGGGACAGGAGCAGTGCAGGACCTCCCGCAGGGACCAGGGGCATAGGGGTATGGGAACCCCAGGACCCCACAGTATGATGCTGATGGCTCCTGTCACACTACGGAGTCCCCTGTGCCACCACCTCTTTTCTGGGGGCTCTTCTGCAACCTCAAAGCCGCCTCTAACTTGCATTTCCCACCCAGGAGAACCTTGCACCTCAGCAGCCTGCCTTCCTCATCCTAAAATGCAGCCAATAACAGCATCTCCCGGGAGGGCCACCAGGAATGAGAAAACTAACAGCCAGACACAGGGCCCTCTGGCCAGTTGCAATGTCACAGACTGTGCTGGGAACCAGAGTAATTGGGGCGGGAGCTTTCAAAAGGCCCTGGGGAACTGATTTTAGAGAAAACCAGCCCAAATTACTGTCACGCAGACACCGCCATGCATCATAGACCCAGGAATGGGGAGGAAATCTCCCACGCTCAGAGAAGCTTCCTCCATAGAAGAAGCCTGGGAGGGCACCCATAGTCAAGTGCATGCAGGGATAGGACCAGGATCCGCTCTTCCTCCACTACCCAGTTCCCGAAGCAGAGGACAAACAGCTGCCTACAGTCCCTGCGTCCCGAGGCCTCCCCTGGCCGCTGTGCACTGGGGAAGGCCTGGTCAAATGCTCAGCAGGGCTCTGCCTGGGCCCCAGGCCTGAGAAACCCACACACAGCTGTTCACATCCCCAATCTGGGGATGGATGTCCAGAGCCTCAGGGCCAACCAGGCTGGTCCCCATCCAGGGCTTCCCCTCCTGTGACAGCCTGAGGAGGGTGAGGGCTCGCTCAGCCAATGGGCACCCCTCCCAGGACCGGACTCAGGACCCTGACTATGAGGAGGAAGTCATCCCCCTAACTGGGGGAGCACGCACCACTGGAACCTTCAGCCTTCGGTCCCACTTTTACCCTCTGGGTCCCATGTGATGGGCATTTACATCATGGAGTGGGCTGAACAGAATTCATGGCCACCTAGAACCCCTAGAATGTTACTGACCCAGAAAAGGCTCTTTGCAAATGTAATTAAGGTAAGAATTTCAAGATGAGATCATGGGTCAGGGTGGGCCCGAAATCCCATGAAAGTGTCACTAAAAGACACGAAAAAGGAGACACAGGAAGAGGCCACGTGAGGATGAAGGCAGAAGTGAGCGATGATGCCACAAGCCAAGGCACCTCCGGAAGCTGCAAGAGACAAAGAAGGGTCCTCCTCCACAGGTTTCAGAGGGAGCACGGCCCTCACCGTAGGCGTCTGGCCTCCAGAACTCTGAGAGGGAAAGGTGTCGTTTGGGCCCCCCAGTTTGTGTCATTTGCTACAGCAACACCCCAAGCGCTCTGCAGAGACCAACCAGGCCTCGCTCGATTCGGGTCAGACCTCCTGGTTTCTACTCTGGGCCTCACAGTCACGGTCGGCACGTGGTGGAACAGTCATGGCCTTGGATTCTGCTTCGCAATCATAGGCCAAGTGAGCAGGTGCTCTGTAAAGTGGGCTGACCGGTCACACCAGGGGGCCGTGGTGCCCTGAGTCCCATCTGGTTAGACAGCTCTGTGTGCCCTTAGAAGGCTCAGAGAGAAAGCACAGATACCCGCACCCTCGAGGGGCCACACCCGCCGGCCGGCTCACTGGGGCTCCTGTTTTCCCATGTCTCCCCACCCTGGGCTGAGTGACTGGGTCCAGTGCCTGCTCTACTTGGGCTCTGCCTGACGTCTGGGAACAGTGAATCTGGGTTTGGAGCGGCCGAGGGGAGGACAGCTGATTTACCATGGCCACCGCCCGTCCGTGGTGTAGACTTTTAAACTCTTGGTGGAGCCAGCCCCTTGGCCTCAGGATCAGCTTCAAGCCTCAAATCCCAATGGGAAAGAACCCTCTTCTGAGGGTTCTGGAGACCCCTGAGAATCGTGCTAGCAAAGGGCTTTGTGGCTGCACCCCCTTTGCTAGACGATTCTTGCCGCAGCTCTGGCCCTAACTGCTTTGTCCGTGCGGTTGACCGCCGAGGGCGCAGTGAGCTGAGGGCGGCAGTGGGAAAGAGCCCAACTTCCAGGCCTTTGATGTCATCCCAGAGGCAGCACACAAAGCATGTGACTGCAAATCTGTTCAGATCCTGGATGCCAAATTAGCACGGAGCCGTGCAGGCCCCACGGAAGGACTCAATTAAAAATTATCAAAGAACACCCACAGGAAAAGCAACCAACCCTCCCTCCGTCACGGCTTCACTGCCACAAGTGCTCTCGTGGCGGCTGGAGGTGGTGGGGGCACCCATGGGGGGGGGGGCTCCCATATCTACCATATGACCTCCGCTGTGGGCATTTCAGAGGGGCAGACTGGCCCATGGTGGGGAGGGGTCTCTTGAGGCCCCATCCCTGTCTCCTGGGGCACAGGGACTGGTGCAGAGAACAGAACCCTAGCCCTTCACCCCACCCCTGTTACAGTGTCCACAGTCTCAGAGTGACCTTGATCCCCGAGATGGAGTCTGTCCCTGGGGGGACCCGGGAGCACTTGCTATGCTGATCCCCTCCCTGCAAGGGAGGACAGCCCTTCACTGGCCACTGAGGTGCCCGGCCACATTTCCTAACAGCCAGAGATGGCCCCAGGTGTCCTGGGGGCTGCTGTTGCTAGTGTTGCCATTTCAGATTAGGAAACTGAGGCTCCAGTAAACAAAGGGACCTGCCCAAGGGGGGCTGTCCCCAGACCCTCCCAGGACCGGCGTCTCCTCCCAGCCTGGCCTCTCGGCGTGGGCTTTTCCCACCATCTCCCCGGTGGAGCCCCACACCGCGCTCTTGGGTGGGACAGAGGGGGCCTTCTCCCAAGGGCGCTCACATCCCTGCACACGGTTCCCACCAATACGGGCCATGTGGGGTCGCTGACACTGCTACGTGGGACTGGACAGGCCACTGCTTCTGAGCCCCGACCCAATAACCTAAGATCCAAATGCAAACTGTAAAGTGACTCCAAGACCAGTCTCTAGCCCTGGGAGCACGCTGTCATTCACAGGCCTGCCTGGGCCCTCCCTACTGCCAGGCTGCTCCTAGCCAGCAGCATGTCCTGTGCTTTCTCGGCCTCCCACCCCCCAGTAACCTCGGGGCAGTACCGGACACAGGAGACAATCAACTCAGGATCTAAGTGCCTCCGTTCCTGGTGCTGACCACACCAGGTCTCCCTGCACTTGGGGACAACGTCCTAGTGGCTGGGCGAGCTCGTGTGAGCTGCTGGGGACGCTGGAGGGCCAGGCCCTGGTGAAGGGGACAAGTCTCCTCCCGTGACTTCCTAGCGGAGGGCATCCTGCTCAGACACAACGTGGGAGGGGAAGAAAGCATTTTTGTGGAACCTTTTATCTGCACAACTATGCAATCTGTTGTGTAACTGCTCAAGGAGACACGAGTTGTTCTCCCACCGGATGCCACAGCCCGAGCAAACCCACAAGGGTCCCATTGTGTGTCCTCCAGAAGGGACCTGGGCATGAGAGATGAGCCTTCCGCACTCCACTCTCCCCCTCCAGCCTTGGAAAAACTGCTCCACTTTGGGAATGGCCTGATCTCGGGGCTGTGGACCTTGTAGGGTGTCATAGGTAAGAGGCTGACAAACAAAAGAAAAAGGGCAAAAGCAGGTGGAGGTGGCTGGCAGGTACGTCCTTAGCTGAAAAGTGCCCTCTGCCTACCCTGTCCACCTGCTTCTCTCTGTGGCCTCCCCAATCCAAGCCCCTCTGAAATGCCCACCTGAGCTGTTTCCCCTTCTGAGAAGGCTGGGAGTGAATCCAGACACCTTAGATGGCACACGCAGGCCCACTTACCCAGCACCATGGGGTCCCCACCTCCAGCCACAGGGGCAGCCCGAGCTCCTCCCACACCCAAGATCTCAGCCCGGGGGCCCTGAAGAGCAGTCTCTCTGTTACACTCTGTGCCTTCATCCGCCACACTCTCCGGAGAGCCTCCTCTCCGGCCCCATCAGCCCATTTGCTGCTTTCCTGTTCTTGTGTGTCTGATGTCCCCGAACGGAGTGAGCTTTGAACGGTGGGGCCTTATCCTCATTGGGTCTCTGCACAGAGCCACACTCAGAGCCTCAGAAGGTTCTGGTGAAGGAGGAGGGCAGGACGGCTCACGGGCCTTATGGCAATGAGGAACCAAGGCCAACAGAGGCCTGAGCCCCACGCACGAGCCCCTTCTGCAGCTCCGTGCCCACCTGGGTGCCAGGCAGGCCACGTAGGAAGACTGCTTTATTGCTGAGTGGAGTGAAGGAGAGAGAGCCTAGGCCGGTGGGCCAGACAACAGGCCGCACTCTTCAGGTGCAGGATGGCCAGCAGCCAATCTGAGCACAGGGAGCTGAGCCCCTCCCTGCCAGAATGATTCAGCCCTCCTTCCATCAGCACGGGGGTCCGTGAGGGCGGGGATCGGGTTCACTGCCCAAGGGGGAAACAGAGTCAGACAAATGCTGTGGGAGGAAGGGGTCAACATTTTCAACAATGTGTCCTCTGGAAAGGAAGGCATTCATCTGGGAACAAAGTAAATCTCTTCAAGAAACACAGGAGACAGGAATTTTGCAGACCTTGCACTGTATCCCGAGTTCAGAAAGGAACTGCTTCGGGCATGTGGCGGCGGGGTGGATGTTTGCAACGGCAACAGAATTATAAACACATTATGTATTCAGGCTGAACAAAAGCTCTTTGCTCTCTCTACTGAAATTTGTTTTTACAAAAGTCAGGTTCCCCCCACATTCCTCATCTGTCTGTTATTTAATCATACCAACCACGTAAATGCCTTCGCAAGCAAGGCTTCTATCAAATGACCCATCTCCTAGCTGGACGTAGGATGGATTTTTCTTCCACCCATCAGTCCTAACCACTCTCCATGACGCTGGGGAATTACTCAGGCCTGCCCAGGGTCCTTGAGACCCCCAAAATAGAGGGTAAGAAATGTCTTGTCTTTAAGAAGATGCCGGAACCTGAAGCCCCAGGAGGGCTCTCACAGTGGGAGCGCCCAGAGCAGCAGCAGCAGAAGATTCTGGCTCATCCCAGCCCTGCCTGGTGGGCTCACCCACAGGACTTCCTGGGGGGTTGGACATCACTGGTCAGACGCATGCTCCCAAGAGGTCCAGCTTCTGCAGCAGTTGACCTGGGCTACCCTCCATAGAAAGTAACTGCAAACCAGGTGGAATTTTCCCTTCAAGGATGATAACGATTGTAGCTATGGGAGCTGGTTCTTACTAGGTGCCAGGCTAAAGGCTTCACATATATTAATGTATTTAAGAAAGATGGTCTGCCTGAATGATCTGGATTCTTGCTTCGACTTGACTAGGTCAGCATATACCAGAACTGTGAGCTTCTCTCTACCCCGAGAGAGGACCGGTGAGGGTAGGCAATGTGGCAGCCACTGCAGCTCCACGTGCACCCAGTTCTCCTGAATCATGACCATGCCCCTTGCACATGGTCTCTGGACCCCCGATTCCCGTACAGTGCAGTGCCCCATGTGGCCAGTAGGGGGGAGGAAAGTCCAGAACTACAAGGATGGGTTTCTGGGTGTCACAGGCAGAAGCCCTGAGACACAGATATGGGGCCTTTCAGGGTTTTCCAGTCACACAATTCACAGCTAGCCAGCTCTAAAGTGTGAGACAGGATGGGCCATGACAAGACGACAGCCACTGCCTGCATGAGGCATCGCACTGGAGAGGAGTCATCATGAGAGGGGTGTGCAGCCCCTGTGCTTACAGGAGATTTTGGAAGTGGCCCAAATGCTGGATCTCCCCCCGTGACAGAGCTCTGAGCTGCTGCCAGGACCAGCTGCATGAGATCAGCAGTGCCCCTGGTGAGCTGAGGGACACAGGGGCTGGTCTCTGCGGCCCCAGCTTTCTAACCGCACTCAGACGTAAAGTGAGGCCCCGGTGCCCACCTGCCCCTCCCTCACACGGGGCTGTGGGGGCCTTGCTGAGTGTGTGTCCTCATGGTGGCCTCCTCTGAAGGGGCTCCCAGAACCTGCCTTGGACCAGCCCTTGCCCATACTGGCCTGCTGTCTACCCACCCCAGGAGAAACCAGTAAGTAATTCTGCTCACCGAAAGACACCTACAGGAATGCTCCTGCCAGTATCTTCCATCGTGGCCAGAAACGGGGGGACCACCCCATCCTTGCCCATAGAGTAGTAAGGAAGTCATAGCATGTTTTCGAGGAATGAGGCCCAACAGTGAGAGATGCACTGCCACCAAACGCCACGGCATGGGCGGCCCACATGCGCTGGAACAAAGTGCTGATCACAGGGGAGAGGTCAGCATGGTGGATGGTGGTGGGTGGGGGCATCCATGGGCACGAGGGCCCTACTGGGGACTGGGCAGTTCTACATCCTCCCCTGGGGGGCAGCTACAACTTACCTGTAGGCCACCTGCAGTGTGTGTAGCTGCCTGTGTGCAAGATCTACCTCAAGAGACAAAACTAGCAATAGCTCCTCTCTGCCACGCTCACAATGTGCTGGGCACCCGTGACACTATCCTACCCCTCCCCGCCCCCGACTGTGGACAGGAGAGTGGGGTTCAGAGGACAGGGTGAATCGGTTTCTCCCTGCCTCTCTGGGACAGATTTAACTTGTTGGGTGATGTTCAGTCTCTCTAACTCAAAGTCAGTGCCCCTCCTGGGATGGCGTGACCCAGCTCACAGTGCCCAATTCAAATGATACCCTTCATGCTAGTGTGCCAGACCTGAGGGCTGGGGGCATTCAGAGCGGTGGACCCCCTATTAAGGGTGAGGGTGCAGAGCAGGTGATGTGTCGGAGAACCTGGTGGGTCTGGGGGCACTCAGAGCGGGGGACCCCTCCACCCTGGCACAGCAGGGCCTCACAGGACCGCTGAGAAGGCCCAGAGGCCACACTCACCCTTTCCGATCTGGATGAAGCCCAGCAGAATGATCAAGGCCAGTGCCAGGAGTTTGGCGGCAGCGAAGGCGTCCTGGACCCGGGTGGCAGCCTTCACGCTGTAACAGTTCACGGCCGTGAGCAGCACTGTGGAGACAGGGCAGAGTGAGTCCCACTGACAGATGGTCGGCACTCGAGATGGAACTCAGACCCTTTGGTGGGGTCTCATCCTCTGGGACTTGTTTGGATGGATAGCTCTCCAGGCCCAAGGTCAAAGGTTGAGAACCACAGGCTCTTGAGATGTGTTCCCAGGTGCCCCTGGGCTATCACAAAGGATTTTAAAAAATGAATAAATTTAAACGTCCTAAGGAACTGACAATCAAAGCAACTACCTTTCCTCCTCTCCCCCACCCTCCACACACCTGAGTCAAGCCTTTGAGTTGGACACTGTCTTGAATGCAGGTAAATAGCAAACCTGCCATTTGGGGGGGGGGGGGACTGCCTTCACTTTTTTTCACTTTTTTTAAATCATTTTTTTAAATTAAGGTATTATATGTGTACATATCTTACCATTGCCCCTCCCACCCCACTCCCATACATGCCCTCACCCCCCAGTGTTTTGTGTCTGCCTGCACTTTTTTCCACCCACTCAACATTTAGCATCATTTATCAGGCTCACTCACAGTCTATTAAACTTCTCGAAGGTGGGAAACCCTTTTTTTCAGAGAATCTTCTAGAATCCCACAGAGTTATCAGGTGAGTGAGGTATCCTATTACACAAATCCATGTGACAAGCCAAATGGTGGACCATGAGGGCAATTCTTGACACCCGACATGGGGGTTAAAGGTGCATGCCACAGCCCCGGGTCAGCATGCAGCCTAGCTGGTACAGGAAACCACACAGAGAGCTTCAGCGTACCTCGAAACTGAAAAATCGCACCAGTCACAGGTGGCTTCCTTCGATCTCGTGGGGGCAGACACGGAAGAGACAGGGCGGCAGCTAAGCCAGGCTCAAGAAATGCGCCCGAAGCAGGCGCTGCCTGGGCGCCTGGAAGACCCCAGCCCTGCGCCGAGGGAGCGGTGGAGGCTGAGATGATACACAAGCTCAGGAGCCGCCACTACGTGTTCAGGGATCTTGAGAGCTGGCTGTGAGCACAGCCACTCCGTAAACTTACAATGAATCAAAATTATACTAAACAAAGGCAACCAACACTCAAGACTGACCCCTTTCCATTCCTGACTCATCTACGCTCTTCGGTCTCTATGCGGCCGAGGTGCCACTCTCTCAGGTGAGGTGTCACGCTCTCATCCCAGCTCCCCCGCACACAAGTGCTAGAAACCAGCCACCCAGGGAGCATTCACACTGGGAATTGTCAGGGGCACAGATGGGGGCCTTTTTTTCTTGGAGGGCTGGTCATTAAACATTAACCAGCGTGGCCAGGGCCTATGGGAAGGGCCTCTCTCCCCCTTTCCCCGCACACCCGTCACTTCCTCAGAAGGCTTCGGTGAGGTAAGAAAGGCTGGAAAGGCCTTTTGCTCATCCTTTCTCTTTTCCAGACAGAACGGGGAGTGGGGGGGAACCCCAGGTGGCATCTTTCCCCAGCTAGAGTAATTACAGGTCGTTTACTACTTGGGGATTAGGCCCCAAAGAGGTAAATCCACGCTAATTAACTGGATGAGACCCCTCAGTTCAGGTAGAAGGAAGACAGGCAATCTTCCCAGTGTGCTCTGGATAGGGTTAAGGCCTCACCGCTCGGCCTGCCTTTTCTCTTGGAAATTAACTGAGCTTAATAGCAACCCCTCCCCCTCGTTTTCCTTCCCTGCTCTAAACCCTGGCTGATGCAATGGCTGACAGACTGTATGTTGTGTTCAGGCTAAAAATGTTTTGAAAGCATTTGCTTTAGGCTGCTATTCCTAATCTGAAATACTCAGAAGTCCCCCTGTACCAGGGATGACAGCCGAGAGTTGTGACACCCGGACCCGGTGTGGCCCTTCCTGGTGGGGACCCTGGTGGAGCCCCCTGGCTCCTAGGCTGTGGTTCCCCACCTGTCAGAGGCTCATAGTAAGACGAGCTGCCTTGGGGTGTGGGAGTTTAAATAAGGCCATGACAACGTGGGGCTCATGACAAACGTGTGTATGACATAGTGCTGAAGCCGCCTCTTGCAGCAGGAGGCGAAAGGCTCAGAGGAGAGGGCCGATTGGTACGTGAGGCAAACAGCACCCGCGGCCTTCACTGTGTGGCTCTGGGGTGGACACATGCTCAGTCCTGGCCCTCAGGACCCCTGGGGAGAGAGCTGTCCTGTATTAATTAAGCATGCATGTCAGCACGGCCATTCCAAGCACAGAAGAGGAAACAGGCTCATAGAAATGCCCCTGCCCAAGGTGGTATGGGGAGACCCAAGACTGAGACCCGGGTCCCTGGGGCCCTCTGACATCCCCCCAGGACTGACAGTGTGGGTGGGGAGAGGAGGGTAATTCCCTTTTTCTGGGCTTCCAGTCTAGTGCTCTCTGGTCCAATCTGCCCAGTGGCTGGGATCCAGGATGGAGGTCAAGCCCACGCTCTACTCTGTTCCTTCTTGCCCCTGGGCCCCAAGGCTTTCCTGAGACAGCCTGCCATTTCCTTGTGTGAGAGACAATCCTGAATTAAGTGCCTCAGGCTCCTCCTCCCAAAGCGGACACAGCCTTCCGGCTGCAGCAAGAGGCTGGCAAATTGCATCACTCCTCCATTCACGCCGCCCAGAGGGAAGCAGGGCAGACGCGGAAGGTGTGGCCACGCCCTCTGCATCCTGAGGTGGCTCTTTGGCTGCCGCCAGCGTTCAGACAAGCTGGTCCTCTCTTCGCCGCGGGCACTTGGACCTGGCCCCACAAACCAGAGCAGCCAGCTCGGGCTGGGGCTGTCACCTCTGCTCGGCTCACCCCATTTGGGGTCTCTCCACTTGGTGAGCAGGGGCAGCTCTGCATTTCACAGATGAGGGCTCTGACCCTACCCCTGAGCCCCCAGCCCGTGGGCTGTTCTACTGTGGAGGTCACTGATACTGAGGGGGTCTTCGTTGTCACTAGGGTGGGACGGAGGCCCCTCCTCTGACACCCCAAAGCCCCTCCATTGGTACCGAAGGGCACACACCAGCCCATTCCAAGATCCAACCCAGCTGTTCCCGGCCAACATGTGCTGAGCCCTGGCCAGCAGGTGTCAGAGCCCCTCTGCACTGAGGCTCTCCCCGCAAATGCAGTACCAGCTCAGGACATTAAATATGTCCGGACTGTGGACAGGCAATGAGCAGGCGGCCCCAGGCTGGGAGAGGAAGGGGCCGGATCACGGCACAAAGGGAACTTTATAATATGTGTTTCTTTGTATAAAGAACCAAAACACATGATGAAATCTTACTTTTCATTGACTTTGGCTGATGAGTAAACAAGTACTTTATTGTTCTCAAAGTGTTCCTTTTTAAAATTTCCTACATGAAATATAATCTTAGGTAAATAGGCAAATCCACCAGGACTCAGTGTCTTTAACGAAAGTAGCCCTGGGAGGAGCTGATGGCTGCATTGCAGCCCAGCTTCCCTGCTTTAAACTCCACCACCTGGACAAGATGCCTGACTCCTCTGAGCCTCAGTTTCCACCCCTGCAGGATGGGGGCTCACGGGCATATGGGAAGGTTCTGGGTGGGCAGAGTGCGTACTGTTACCACGAATACTAACTTGCAGCCCCTCCAGGAAGGGGGATTAGGAGAAAGCACTTGTGCTGCAGTCAGGGAGAGAATGGGATACCCCAGGGCCCAGGCCACCAACCCCTGATATAAAGGTGGGTGGCTATCAGGAGGGCACTCTGGCTAGAAGCCAGCCCTCTCCAGGGCTCTGAGCCAGCACCCCCAGATAAGCATGGCTGGCTCGTGACAGCTGGGGCAAAGGAGATAAAGCCCAGGGCCCCTTGCTGGCTCATTCCACAGTCCTCCTCCGGCTTGCCCCTTCCTGTCCTGCTGTAACATAAGCCACCGAGCGGGCCACAGGGGCATCCAGCTCCACCTCAGCCAAGGGGCCAGAATCCCAGGGCTGCGCTGCAAAGTCACCATCCCTCCTCTGCTGAGAGGCCCCTGCCCTCCTCCTCCTGTGGTGGCTCCGCTTCTACCCCCATCCTCCTGTCGGGGGTACCTCAAAGGCTGGAAGTGCTGCCCCTCGGCTCGGCCTCCTGCTCTCACCCCCTGGCCTCAGCGGTGAGGTCCAGCTCCAGTGCTGGCCTGCTTGGGTGGCTCGGTTCTGATCGGTCATCTGCAGACCGCAGGGAAGCACATCCCCGCAAGGACCACAAGAGCCGAGGACACTGGCTGAGCACAAACTCGATGACACACGGTGGCTCCTCCCCTCGATCTGTTATTTCTCGGGACCCTGTGAGGTAACGCCTCTGGGACTCTCCCTGACCCTGAGCAGGATGTATTCTGGGGGTCCCCACCCACCAGTCTGACTTGAGATACTTACTCCACTCTCTCTGCTTCCCCATCTGGGTGGCGCTTTCTACACAGGTTTTAGGGTCCTTGATAAAAAGGGCCAATGCTTGGGGCAAAGGCAGTCTGAGACCTATGAGCAGTGCTGCCTCACACAGGTGGTGTCCGGCTATCGGAAACTGCCCGGGAGGGGCCGAGTTGCCAGGCCAATGAGTATCATTTGACCCAGAACTCTAACACGGGCCCTGAGATAAAAAGGAAGTGGCTAGCAGGCTGTGCCAGTTCCAGGAAGCTGGTCCAGCCTGGGCTCCTGGGCTTACGCAGGGCAGCAGTTGGCACCAGGGCAGAGAGCAGTGCCCGCTGACCACTGTGACTGAGGCTGGTCTGAGACCTGAGCTCAGGCAGACAGCCAGCCTGCTGACTTAAAGCCAGACCCCCCCCCCCCCCCCGCCCACACACACACCTGTCAGACATCTCAGCACTCACTGAGCATCTGGACCCTGAGCCCCGGCTAGAGGTGGGCTGGCTCCTAGGACGACAGACAGTGACCGCACAGGGGACAGTGTGACCCAGGTGACTGGGAGAGCTGCCACCAACAGGGCTGACCGCTAAAGGGGTGTCCAGTTCCTCTGTGGGTTCTTGGCCCTGCCCACAGGTAGCCCCTCCTCCCTCTCCCAGCATTTCTTCATGTCTTGCCTTAACGCTCTCATCCCTCCTAATGACAGACGGGGGTCTCCCCTCCAGGGTGTGTCAGTTCCCTGGGGGCCTGAGAATCTGCCTTTCTGGCCCAGGGATGCGAAGGCTCTTGTCTGGGGACGCAAGTTAGAGAACCAGGGGTTAACTTCCCGATGCGTAAGTCACCTTTACTGGGCCCCAAGAAAACAAAGGCGCGTGGCCTCACTCCCAGGATGCACTAGGATGCTGAGCAGCTCAGGTTGATGGTGGCTCCAGACCTCATCCCCACTGCTGGCCACGGAGGGGAAATGAAGCCATTCCCAGGAGCAGGCACACCCAGTCTCTCTAGGAACAAAGGGAAGTGCTCCGATTCAAGGGGCTGCCACCTGAGGGAGAGGCAGGACATGAAATCTGGAGTCTCAGGGGGCACACTGGTCCTCAAGCCCCTCCCCGACTCCATTCACTAATTTCTGCAAAAATATATTACTAATAGGCCAGCATCATATTTTCAAATTGCCTGTGACCAGCCCAAGAACACGTGTTTCCGTTTTTCCATTTTTGACTAGGGCTGAGTTATGCCCAACCACACAGAGTTCACCCAGCCCAGGGTGGAGGTATCAGTGAGCATCTGGAAAAGGCTGACACATTCATTTCAAAACACGCCAGAAAGGCAGATTAGTCACCTCTAGAATCTGCCGACACCCTGAGTCCAGGGCTAAGCAGGACACCCCACAAATAGCAACTTCTCTCTTTACTGGGCTCTTTGGAAGCAAGAGTCCTGGAGAACAGGGAGGTTCCCAAAGGGCCCCCTAAACCCAAGAACAGCTAGGACAGACGGGAGGGAGGCCCGCCCGCTGGCTCTAAAATCTGAGGGAGTTCTGACCATGCTGTGTGACCCTGGGCAGGTTACTTATCATATCTGAGCCTGGTTCCTCATCCTAATCCTGCCGCCTGCTTTGTGGGTAAGCTATGCAAACTCGATGTCTGGCACCCCATCAAGAATTAGCGTTAATTTGATTAGTCATGGCTGAGTGCAAAGATCTGCTGAGAATAGCCAAACCTGTATGTGCAGGGGTCTCGGTGGTTAGAAGTCTCCATCACTGGCTAAATGCAGAGAGATACATGCATACATCTGTGGGCGGGAACTCCACCCTCCCCAAATGGTTTCTCCAGCAGTTGTGCTAATAAAGAAAAAGGAGGGAAAACCTTCTGCAGGCGCTGTACTTGAGGGGTGAGAGGACATGTGCAGTATTCAACCCCCATTTGGTAGTTGGGGTAGAGAGCTCAGAGAGGCTGTTCAACATGCTGAAAGTCACACAGCAGTCACAGAGCAGGGTGAGTATGCCCAGGTCTCCTAAGTCCCACTCCTGTGCTGTGCCACTCGCCCAGGATCTTCAACCCTGGCTGCCCCTGACAGGCTCCAGCACAGCTCCCTGACCTGTACTGTGCTTCACTGCTAGGTCTCAGAGGGACTGGGCATCAGTCCTAATCAGGTGATTCTGAGGTGCAGCCCCTCCCCGCCCATCGGGTCCCACCCAAAGTGAGCATGCCTGAGATGCACATCTACTGGGCACCCGCATAGGGGAAGGGATGGGTGGGTGGGGGACTCTGTCCCACAGGTCTGAACAGGCTGTTGTTAGGGAGCAGAGCCTTGGACAGGTGTCTGCTGCTCTCTGGGCCGAGGGTTCATGTGGGACTTGCAGAGAGAAGGTCCCGTGAGTGCCTGCTCCAAGCTCCCTGGGCTGCAGGCCAGCCCCCGCCCCCTGCACGCCCTTTTAGGTACAGGGCCTGAATGAGCTATAGAACATGTGCTTCCATGTGTCTCCCTCCTACTGGGCAAGGTCACTCCAGGATAGGACCCAGTCCCTCTTCTGCTCCATAGACCCTGGCCCAACACCCCAGTACAGGGTCTTCATATGGAGCTGACAGCGCTGGACTTCCCGAGCCCTGCCATCCTGGATAACAGTGACGGCTGAGCCCCCTCCCTCGTGTTCTGGGTCGGGCTCACTGCAGAGAAGCCCCTCCCTCTACCACTGCAGGACACTCACAATGCTCCCATTTACCTTGAGGACAAAGCCAGGACCCCACTTAGGCCTTCTGCAGAGGCCCTAGCCTTCCAGCTGATCAGGCTGACAGGGTCCCCCAGAAGGGAACCAGATGAAGACAGCCCCGCACCCATGTGAGTGCTGAGGACTGAATCCTGTGCTGGTCTTGGGCAAATCACATGGAGGGGACAAAGGGCTGGGCCGGCCATAGGGTCACAGGGGGCCACGGGACTCATGTCTGCTGAGGAGTGGCCTCAGTTCGGTATCGGCTACTCTGAGTGACTTACAGATGATCAGGTCTCAGCAGCGACAGATTCAGCCAGCAACCAAGGTCAGAGTGACTCAGAGCACAGATCAAGTTGCGTGTATCATGGTTCCAGAGCCCGAATGGGAAGTCAGTGCTAATTCTTCACATAGCGGGCGAAATCCACTGGGGGGGGGGGGGGGGGGGGAGATGGCTTGACCTCCAGAAATGTCCTGCATGGGATAGCTCACGATCCAGAGCCAGAGCAGGAATTCAGCATCCTGCCTGGATGGAGGACAGAGCTGGGTGGGGTCCTCCTGCCATAATGTAGATGGCACCCCAACCATCAGAGCCAAAAAGCTGCTGGACTGGGCAGCAGTCCTGTTGGTGGGGACAAGATGAAGCAAAGTCCGGGTGGGAACAGGTGCATTCTGGGCAACTCCCCTGGCCACAATCCAGACAAGAGCCTGGAAGGTGACACCGACTGGGGTGTAGAATCACATGCCCCACCCCAACAGTCCCCAGCACCTGCTGTGAGTCATGGAAGGAGGGGACAGGAACTGGAGGCCAATCTGTGGCCACAGGACAGGACTTATGGCTGCTGGGCAGCTGGAACCCACAGGGTGGCTCTTGGCTCACCTCCCCTAGAAGCTCATTTGCAAGGTGAGTTTGATAGAAAGATGTAAAGTATATAAGATGTGTGGTGCCCCGCAGACAGGGGAATCCAGGATATAAGGAACCTCAGATCCACATGTCCATGCCCCGGCCAACCAGATGCCTGGATGTGGGATTTACAGCATTCCTGACCCCTGACGCCTGCCATCCTCACCAGCATAGACCCGGTCATGTGTCCCCACACATTGATGACAAAAGGCAGTTCAGTGTGGAGGAGGGTGCACAGCACTCCCAGCTCACCTCTGCCTCGGTTTCCCCAGCCATAAAAAATGGGAATGGCAACACTGATTTCATAGGCTGAGGCGCAGAGCATACGGGAATAGGGGAATCCAAGTGCACCAGCTAGAAAATGTCGGATCTGTTTCTGGCCTGATCAGGAGGGCCCCTCTCGGGGGCAGGGGTGGCTTCCAACCTGGGCCAGGGCCTTAGGGGACCTGAACACCCTAGGACCACACAGTTTGCAGTGAACATGCCTGGTACCCATTTCTGGGCAGAGCCTGCACATTCCATGGGATTATCAAAGGGGGCTATGACCCAGGGAAAAGGGTTAGACATATTCGCCGGCAGCTCCCGCCTCCCTGGGGTCAAATGCTTCTGTGAAGGACCACACAGAATTTGGCCCCAGTCCTGACTGGGCCAGACTAGCTCCCGCGGCCGGACCACTTTCATGTCTGGCAGGCTAGTCAGATTTCAGGACTAATTACTGGGCTGTCGTCTGCACTGAGCTCACAGCTTGCGATTCTAGGATCACCAGCTCCTTCGAAACACCCAGAAGCCTTTGCTTCACACATCAAGGAGCTTAGCCCTGGCAGCTGGCAGGCGGCCAGTCACCCTAAACTAGGCCTCACTGTGACAGGCCTGGCTGGAGTCCTAGGGACACAGTGTTGGACACATTGTGGGGGTTCCCACACCCCCAGAAGCAGGGTCACTGTCCGGCATGCACTGATGGAAACAAGCCGGGCAGCTAGAAGACTGGGGGATGGAAGGTGCTGTTATGGTCTCCCCTCCCCACTCTGGTCATCACCCCAACTGACCAAACCTACACCTCATCTATGCCCTTCACCCCTACGTGGAGGAGCTGACAGCAGGTTAGCATTTACCACCACCATCACCACTACCACCAACCCACTTCCTCCTCTCCACCCACTCTCTCTTCTCTTCTTCTTCTTTTTTTAAAATACATTTTCATTGATTTCAGAGGAAGGGAGAGGGAGAGATAAAAACATCAATGTTGAGAGAGAATCATTGTTTGGCTGCCTCTTGCATTGAGGATTTCAGGGAATTGAGCCTGAAATCCTGACATGTGCCTGACCAGGAATTGAACCTGTAAACCTGGTTCATAGGTCGACGCTCAACCGCTGAGCCACACCAGCCGGGCCATCCTCTCTCTTCCTTCTTTTCCCTAAACCAGAAAAGAGCGAGTTCTAGGGCAGCTGAAGATGTTATAGGTGACAGAGGGCAGTGTGGAGAGTAAGTCACAGCCACCGTGTGACCGGGTCCCCATGTGCCATCGTTAGATACACCATGGCCTAGAGTCCTCAAACACCCAGGCAGAGCTGTGACAGATCTCTAGTTCACTTATGTGTAAACTGAGGCTTGGAATTCCCAGTGAATTCCTCAAAACAGAACCCAGGTCTGTCCGCACGCACAGCATAGGCTCTTTACCTGACACCAGGTAGGAAATATTGCAGGCCAGGGGTCCCCAGAGGACCAACAGCTGAGCGTGCCCCCCACCCCCCGCACATGTGTATCTGCCCAAGTCAGGGTCATGGTGGGGGCCTAACTCAGTCTAGGGGAGCCCTGGCCAACTGTCTGTCTCCATGAGAAGGCAGAAAGTGCTCTTCAGACCTCAAGAGGGGCCACCATGCAGAGAGGGGACCCAGTGACCCAGAGTCCCATTCTCAGCCACCAGTAGGCCAACCTGAGTGCCGCAAGTAACCAGTAAGTCCAAGTGTGGGGGGCTGTGCCAGCAGGCACGGTCCTACCCTCACCCATCTAGGAGAGGGAGAGGAGGGTGGGCAACCAGCGGTCTGCTGCGGCCACTTCCCTGACAGCTACGCGTCTAAGCCCTTTTCGTAGCTCAGCTTACGAAGAAGAGGACCTGTTCAGATCCCTTCCTCTGAGAGCGTCTCCCTTGAGATAAAGGACCAATGAGGCCACCGCTGTGTCCCTGAACCACCGCTGCTCTCACATACAAGACCCTGTCCTTGTCCTTGGGCGGCCCTCGGGAGCCCCAGACATTTTACAAAAAAGTGGCCCAGGAAGGGAGGATCAACTGCCCAAGCAAAACCCAGCTGGCAAGAACTCAGCTCCAACCCGAGTGACTCCGTCACACACACAGAACCCAGACTCATCTGATCTCAGCAACCACTAACACGTTTTCGTTAAGCAATAAATAACCATGTAAACCCAGGCTTATATCACATTCCACATGGCCATCGAGAAAGAGGTGGAACCCAGTTTTTGTGCGACAATTGAAGAGCTCTCAGGAACTCTGTGGCTCTTCTGTGGGAACTCTCACTGCCTTCTCAGAAGCCCCCTTCTTGAACAACCATAACCTTTCACTGTACAGTGGAACCTCGGTTCTCGAACCTAATTTTCAAACAGGAGGCTGTTTGAAAACCAAATCATTTCTTCCCATTAGAAATAATGTAAATTGAATTAATTCATTCCAGACCCGTGATTCCCTGTTTTAACCTCTCTAATATACAGTACGTGTCTAATGTGCTGTTTAATCTATAAACAAACACTTCTTAAACTTATCGAGCCACCCCCTTCTAGCCTTAAACTAATCACTTCCAGCATTCATTCCAGGGGTGCAGCATCCTTGCTTTTTTCACTTATCACTGCCTCCGAAATGCTGTCACCACTGGCTAACTGCTTTTCCTTTATCCAAACCAACAACAGTTTTTCTACCTCTTCAATTCCTGTGATTGGTGTTTTATAAGCACTTCTACACCCTTAGCAACATCAGCACCCTTGATGGCCTCTTTATGTTTTAAAATTGTGCTAAACATCCATTTTACCAGCAACAACAACAAAAAAAGGAGAAAATATCCACAGCACTGTAGTAAACGGACTCACCCTCTTTCCTTTGTTTGTGGCTGAGACACTTTTTGTTATGCTGATGTGTCAGCATGAAAGGGTCATCAGGTTGAGAACTGAAGCCTTTTTCTAAAAGGGAGACATTTTTTCCGTGACAGAATTGTTCCAGATCAGAGATGTTCCAGAACCGAGGTTTGACTGTCCTGGGTGAGAACAGCCAGGCCCGCTCAGCCAGTCTTAGACAAGCCCATGTCCCTATCCCGGCCAAGTAAGGCTCTAGACTAGCGCTTGCTCTTGCAGGAGGTACATGCCTGTGTCACTGAAAGTCCTCTTTCCATCAGAAAAAGCCACACACATGCACGCACGTGTATCACATTCATACAGGAGGTTCAGAGAAAAAGAGTTACGAAAGCTGATCAATACATGGAAAGGTCGCCCTCACTCCTACGGGAAGGGGTGCCACTGGCATGACCGGCTCCACCAGGCCCGCAATGCCGGAACAGAAGTGAGCTGGAGCCTGGCCAGAGCGATAGTACCCACTGGAGCCCACTAGAATCTGAGGATTTACCTACGTAAACCCAAAAGTTTAAGAAATAAGAAAGTAAGGGGTCCATTTTTAAAGACTAGAGAGGGGGCCCTTTAAAGATACTATCTATTTCATTACATACATACTGGGCCCAAACATTATATCGTATCTAGCAATGAAAATTGGACAATTAAATTTCTCCTAATGGGTTTTATGGGCATCTTGCCGTCAATATATTTTTATTGATTTCAGAGAGGAAGGGAGAGAGAGAAACATTAATGATGAGAGAATCATTGATCGGCTGCCTCCTGCATGCCCCCTACTGGGGATCGAGCCCACAACTCGGGCATGTGCCCTTGCCGGGAATCAAACCCAGGACCCTTCAGTCTGTAGGCCGACGCTCTCCACTGAGCCAAACTGGCTAGGGCTGATCTTGCCTTGAGAGGGGCTTTTTCCTTAGCCAGTCCAATGCATCATCCCATAAAACCCTCATCTCAAAGTCCACCAAGAAGCCACAGGCTTTCCTAGTCTAGGCACATAGACTATTGCTATGACTTTTCCTAGATTTAGACCAAAGTTTCTAAAGCTGAGATTCATATCATTGAGACCCTCTGCCCCCCAAAAGGCAAATACTGTCCCTTCACCCCGGGTGACTGCCCGCCTGTTCAGGTTCTCAGGAAAGCAGGTGATCCCAGCAGCCAAACAGAGCTGCGCTGAGTTCTGCCTTCAGGACACGCCACTTGCTGGAGCCCGTCTCAGAGTCTAAAATACCTGCCCCCGTGGCGCAGGGACGCATGCAGGAAACTCGGTCCACGTGCTCTGCAGGCCCAGTAAGCCCAGCGGGCACGGCCAGGCAGAAGCCACCTCAGGTCACCGCACAGGCCCCGAGATTCACGGCTCGGATCTGAAACCACCAATGTACCCCGCTATCTCTGTCCTTATATGCAGGACTGAGATTTGGGCAAATCCTCAAGGTGGCAACTCTGAAAGGAGGACGCTTCCATTTGCAAGCCTCCCTAGAGGTTGGCCAATAGGTAGGCGGAAAAACTGCCAACGGCCTTTAAGGAAAAAAATCACATTACGTTTGGTACAAATTAATTTTTTCGGAAATCCCGTAAGAGAACTGTTTTTGCAAAGCAGCAATCTTCTCCAGCCTGGTTGTACTCTTAGGTGAAGAACATACCAGGAACATGCCTACCAACCTACCAGGACCATGCCCATCAACATACGAACACTGTAGTGTGGAAGAGAGACTGTTCCGTGAAGGGGACCTGTGGCCTGACTGATGCCGGACCTCCATGCTAGATCCAGCTAGATCTGGGGAGAACACAGATTACTTCCCATAAATCCCCTCGTAGACCCTCGGATCCCTTTCCTGTGCTCCAAACGTGCTGGTTCCTGGAACCCGCCCTCGCTCTGCCCTGGAAGTATGTAATAAGGTGTTTTCCCCTTATCTGGGGCAGGTCATACCCCAGAACCCCTTTCCACCCTGCCCTGTCCTATGTAATTCTTTAGCACCCGCCACGTGGCGGAGATGATAGCTAATGTCGTCTTGCCAACGCCCAAGATGTGCCTCCTGTGTAAGTTCTCAATGTAATGATGTTGTCAGCCTTTCTTTGGTCTCTGGCCCCCAGCAAATTTTGTGTAACAAAATTTAAAACCAACACTCCTCCTGGACCATGCTCACCAATATACCCACAGCGTGTCCACCAACATACGAGCACCACGTCTACCAATATACTAGCACAGTGCCCACCAACTTAGGACTGTGGCCATTGACTGTCCGCACAACTTGGGAGTCCCCACACCCAAATTTAATTCTCAGTCAAGCACCCTTCTTTTACTACCTAAGGTCATCTTCAGGGGATTCCGACACTGCTGCCTACACACAGGATTTTAGCACTATGTTTTTTTTGTATCAGTCAGCCTCTGCTGATTCCTGATAAGCTGGTCTGGAAAGGAGATAATGAGTGAAAAAAAAAATTTTAAAACCACAATTTGTCTCTATGAACAGCCCTGGGGAGGCTCAAACAGCAAGCAGGAAATTCGCGTTTCACACTCCACGTGGGTGCCTCCCTAGAGAAAGGGGATATTGCTCAGCTCGACCGGATCTGAATGGACGAGCTGGGGAAGTGGACCGCCCACAAGAGGCTGGGTACAGGAACCATGCGGCCTGTCACTGCGGAATTCCCAAGGTGGGGTGTAAACGAATGAATGAGACGCACGTGGGGTTCCAGACCTTAGCCCAGAACCGCCGAGATGGCCTGGGGATTCGAAAAGGCCCGGGGTTTTGAAGATGGCCGGGGGTTCGGGGATGAGGGATGGCCCGGGGTTCCCCCCCCACCCCAGCCCACCCCGGCGGGTCCCGCGGTGGTACTCACGCACGCATAGGCAGGCCACGAGCTTGGCGGCGTCGTCGGGCACCGGGCAGGTAGGGAAGAGCGGCTTGAGAAGGTAGGTGGCGAAGACCAGCGCCACGATGTACTGCGAGGAGGGTCGGATGATGAGCAGCTCGATCCAGAGCTTGAGGAAGGCGGGCAGCGAGCCGTAGACCTCGAGCATGTAGGCATAGTCCCCGCCCGATTTGGAGATGGTGGTCCCCAGCTCCGCGTAACAGAGAGCCCCCACGATAGAGAAGACGCCGCAAACGGCCCAGATCACCAGCGCCAGCCCGGGCGAGCCCGCCTCCTTGAGCACACCGGTGGGTGTCACGAAGATGCCCGAGCCGATGATGGTGCCCACGATGATGGCCACGCCGTTGAGCAGCGTGATGTTGCGCTGCAGGGTCACACCCGCGCCCCCCGCGCCCCCCGCGCCCTCCGCGTGCTTCGCCGCCAGCATCCGCTCCCGAGCCTGCAGCTCCTCTTCCTCGGCCGCCGCACGGGCAGACGACGAGCGCCGCTTGGGGCCCGCGCCCGCCATGCTGCCGCCTCGCCGGGGATCGGGCAGACAGGAGGAGCGCGCCGCGGATCAGAGAAGAGCGGCCCTCGCGGCTCAGCCGCGGCTTTTCTAAGCCAGGCCCCGCCCCGTCTCCGCCTTGGCCCCGCCCAACCTCTAGAGCCCGCCCGTGCCGCCTCTAATACCTGCCTCACCCTGCCCGGCTCGGCTCCGCTAGCACCCGCGGCCCGCACACCAGGCCCCGCCTTCCAGTTCCGCGCAGGTGCAATCAGCCAACCACGCCGCCAGCCTGGTGAGCAGTCCGGGCCCCACGTGGTCCGGAGGGTGGGGGAGGGTGGGGGAGGGTGGGGCGCGCCGCCCCGCCCCGCCCCACCCCTCGCCCTCCGCTCGAGTTCCCGCGTTGTCCTGGCCTGGACCCCACCGCCCACGTGGGCCCGAATGCCACTCGGCGGTCGGGGCGCCCCACCTTTGCCCCAGGCTGATAGCAGGCGGTGTAGTCGGGCGGGCCTGAGGCCAAAGCGCAGAAAGGGTGGGATTTAGGGGGACCCTGGGGCTCAGAGGAAGCCTGCCTGTTCCCTGGAGAGCGTCCAGGCCCGGTGGGGCGCGGGTTTCTGTCCCTGATGGACCCCGCCGTCTGCTCATCTGGGAACCTGGGAGGTATGAAGAGCATCAGAACGGCCGCTCCTGGGAGAAGGTCATGGTCCAGCTGGGAGGTCTGGGGTACTGAATCAGTGGGCTGAGTGAGGGGAAGGAATTCCCATTTTATCCCAACAGGAATCTCCTTGCCAAAGAACAGTGTTCAGGGCATACAATTTTGAAAAGCAATGACACAAGTTTTGGGAAACCTGCTATTTACATAAGCTCAGTTAAATTGACAAAATGGGGGATTCCCGAAGAAGCACCCTGAAAACTGTGCCCCCAAATCTAGGTTGGAAGTTCAACGAATTTAAAGGCGGACTGCAGGTGAAGGGGCTTTATCCTGTTATTCTTGAAGAACACGGGAGGCATCTTAGATAAGAAGGGTTGCCAGGTAGCCAGAGCGAGGTCCGAAGTCAGAGGGAGTGCAGGATGACCGGTCACTCCAGGCCTGGAAGCAAGAAAGAAATACTTGCTGATTTAATTGACATGTGAACTGGAAAAGAACTCGAGCCCCTTCTGGGGGAGTTGAGCCAAGGCATATCATTCTGGACCTTCCTGCACCCTGATAGAGCCCCCCATTCTGATAGAGCCCCTCTCTCCCCCCCAGCAAGCCAGTTATTCATCTGCAGTGTTAGAGCCGAGTGAAATATTGACAGCCGGGAGGTCACACAACACAAATATTAACTTGCAAGATGTTGTCTGAATTGGTGGCTTGGGATAATAATAATTAAAAAAACACACACACAATCTCTTTACTCTTGTATTTTCCACTGTTCCTTCAGAGGGTGCTGCTTGGCAGGAGGCGAGGTTGCAATGGCCAAGCAAACTTACAGAGTCCTTATTGGGTACCAGGCGCTGTGCTGAGCCCTTGGAATGCAAATTCTTACTTAATAGAGTAGGTGCTATCATTAGAGCCATGTTGTAGATGAGGAAACAGGCTTAGTGGAGTGATTTAATTTTGACCAGTGAGTGAGCTGGAACTCCATCCTTATAAATGATCCCTGAACCTATGTGTACTTTTAGTCATTCTGCCACCCTTCTTCCTGTGGCTTATTCACCTCCAGTCTGTTGTTAAGTTTTTGTCATTTATAGCAGCTAAGATTTGAAAATCTCAGGATGGATTTTGGTTTCAAAACGAAGGGCATCATTTGGCAAAGCTCTAAGGCCAGGTCCCAAGAACCTCTGCCTGAATTCATGCGGCTGACACCTGCAGGGGCCACTGCACTGGGCTCCAGTGAATGCCACCTCCCGCAAAAGAGAGAAGGATCAGTAATCACACATGGAAGTGATAAGCTAAGGCCGTGGTCGGCAAACTGCGGCTCGCGAGCCACATGCAGCTCTTTGGCCCCTTGAGTGTGGCTCTTCCACAAAATACCACGGCCTGGGCGAGTCTATTTTGAAGAAGTGGCGTTAGAAGAAGTTTAAGTTTTAAAAAAAAAATGGCTCTCAAAAGAAATTTCAATCGTTGTACTGTTGATATTTGGCTCTGTGGACTAATGAGTTTGCTGACCACTGATAAGGGTACTATGAGGGCCCAGAAAGCCGGTCAGAAGGAACCAGGATGGCCCAACCCTGCTTTCCTGGAGTAAAAATTAACAAGGGAAGTGGAGAGAATGCATGTGCACCTGGAATGTTGGTGCCTCCCCTGCGGGGTTCTTGGGAAATTGCAGGAGATTTTAATAGCTGGAAGGGTGACAACATTCCAGAGTGCTTTTAAGATCTCACAGGATCCCAATATCCCACTGTTGATTGGTTTTTATATAACATCCTAGATTTCCTTTTGCAAATTTGCTTTGATATGTATGTATCTGACTTCCCTGATGCAAATTGAATCAAGCACAGAGAGCCTTGCCTGAAATCCAAGACTTAAAATATTAGCAAAGAGTGCCATCTACTGGAGCTTTTTGTTCATACACTAGTCAGTAATTTATTGAAAATCATGTCATTGATTCTCACCAAGGCTAAAGGGGAAAATATCTTGAACATTTCTGTAGGGAGAAGTTTGAGAGTTTTCATCAAAAGCCTTAAAGTCATGTGTTCTGTCTAGCCAGTAATTTCACTTTTAGGAATTTCTCTAAGGAAATAAGTGTTCTGTGTTTTGGCTATGTACACGGTTGCTTATTACAACTTTATAATAGTCAATATTGGATATACACCAAACAGATTTGGTTTGGTAAATGTTGCTATATCTGCATGGTGAGATACAGTATGATCATTAAAAACATCTTTGCTGGAAAACTACATTCGTGATAGATCATGAATGAAACAATGGGGTATAACTCTCCAAGACCCCATTTGGTGCTTTAGCTGAGCTGGGACCCCAAGCGCATTTCTGAGATCTGGCAAAGCTGCCGTTTTGTAGGAGCAAGCCGTTTCTCTTTCTAGGGTGTAACTTGGCCTTCTGGGGAGGAACGTTTCTTCTTGGAACAGGAAGGATTGGTTTTGGAGAAGCTGAACTGCCCTGGAGGAAAACATACATGGCACTCGGGTCAGGCAGACCTGCATCTGCTGTAGGTTATAACCCCCTGGGGCAGCCTCTCTCTCCAGTTCGGAGTCTTAGAGGCTTTGGGGCCACCTGAGGAGAAAAGAACCTGTCACAGGACCTCCACCTGCCAGGAGACAGGTTTGATGTTAGGCCAATGTAGTAGCTGCCCTTCAAGCTTTTTCTGCCCAGTTTCTGAACTCCTTTTTTTTTTTTTTTTAATTTTTAAAAACTTATTTTAAAAAGAAATATTTATTTATTTATTGTTTTTGTTAATTCCCACCCCGGCATATTTTCCATTGATTTTTAGAGAGAGTGGAAGGGAGAGGGAGAGACAGAGAAAGAGAAACATTGATGTGAGAGAGACAGATGGATTGGTTGCCTCCCATATGAGCCCCGACCAGGGCTGGGGATCAGATTGAGTCTGCAACCAAGGTACATGCCCTTAACCGGAATCGAACCCATGACCCTTCAGTTGGTAGGCTGAGCCAAACCAGCTAGGGCTGAACTCTCAACTGTTACCTCCTTCAGTGAACTTCAGATTCCCGATGGCAAAATGTGGGCTATAGAAAATGGGGAGTGGGGAAAATGGTGAAGGTGGTCAAAAGGTACAAACTCCCAGTTACAAGATAAATATGTCCTGGGATGTAATGTACAGCGTGGTAACTATATTTAACAATACTGTAGTGTATGTTGAAAGTTGCTCAGAGGGTATATCTTAAAAGTTCTCATTACAAGAAAAAAAAGGTAACTGTGAAGTGATAGATGGTAACTACACTTATTGTGATGATCATTTTGCAATATAAACAAATATAAAATCATTAGGTTGTACACCTTAAACTAATACAATGTTTTAAAAGTATGTTTTTATTGATTTTGAGAGAGAGAGGAAGGGAGAGGGATAGAGAGATAGAAACATCAATGAGAGAGGAACATCATCAATCAGCTGCCTCCTGCACGCATCCCTCCTGGGGATTGAGCCTGCAAACTGGGCATGTGCCCTGACCAGGAATCAAACCTGTGACCTCTTGGTTCCTGGGTCGAAGCTCAACTGCTGAGCCACACTGGCTGGGCTAAACTAATACAATTTTATATGTCAATTATCTACACTAATAAAAGAGAAAGATGCAAATTGACCGTATCTGTGCGATGCCCACCAGCCAGTCAGGAGTGAGTATGCAAATTGACCCAACAAAGATGGCAGGTTAATTTGCATATGCCGGCGCCGAGCAGCTGGGGGTCGGGAAGGCAGAAAGGTGTCTCCAAGCTGGAGCAAGGGCAGAAAGGCAGGTCTGGTCGGAGCAAAGACAGTGCCGGCAGCCATAGGAAGGAAGGCCCATTCATGCACGAATCTTCATGCATCGGGCTGCTAGTATCTCAATAAAACTGGGAGGAAAGGAAATGGGGAGGGGTTTTATGGCAGCAGTGTAAACCATGGGCTTGGAGAGAGGTTTCCTGAGTTCTCACCTGGGTCCCACTGCACACCAGCTGAAGGAACTTGGGCAAATCCTGCCCCTCTTTGGACCCTGGTTTGCTTGTTTTGAGTGGGAATAGGAGCACCTACTACAAATGAACTAGTATGTGTAAAG
Organism: Cnephaeus nilssonii; assembly: GCF_951640355.1. Classification (NCBI taxonomy): domain Eukaryota; kingdom Metazoa; phylum Chordata; class Mammalia; order Chiroptera; family Vespertilionidae; genus Cnephaeus; species Cnephaeus nilssonii. The sequence continues at coordinate 31,695,723 of NC_137091.1, forward strand.
CAGTTAGAATAGCATGTGTCACAAAAGAACTCAATAAATAGTAGCCACTAGTGGTAGTAATCTCTATATATAATCTAAAGCCAAGCAACTGGAACAATTGGAACAACCGATCACTGTGACTCGCACTGTGGCCGGCCAACCGACCTGATCGGGGGCGGGGCGGCCAGCCAACCTCCCACAGCCCATCCCCCTGGCCGTCCCAGCCTCAATAAGCCCGCATCAGGGTGGGCCGGCCAGATCCCACCCGTGCACAAATTCGTGCACCTGGCCTCTAGTAGTGTCTAGTAGTGTCAATGGCTACAGAATTGATTAAATATGTACCAAAATGGTAATAGCATCCATCTTCAGGTGGAGGGGAGGTTACATATAGCAGGTCCTCCAATAACATTGTTTCTTTATAACATGGATGAGTTAAGGAACTTAACTCTTGTTTATATCAATTAGCCTAGGGTAAAACTGGGTTTTCTTCAGGTCGAAAACCTTTTGATGATGATGATAAGTGAGGATTTAATTGTATGATGTTTTTCTTTTTATATTTCCCTATTGTTTATAAACTTTCTATGAGTATATACTCCCTTTACATTGTTAATCTGAAAGGAAATTTACCCACAGAACACAGGAGCAGCGCAGCCTCATGGTCTGTCTCCTCTTCCTTAGGGAAAGTAGGACTCCACGGAAAATCTCCCTCCTGGTCTTCTGGCTTAGTCTCTGACTGCTATTTGTAGGGAGGGACAAACTCTGATGTTTTTGGCCTTGGGAAAGAAAAAAGTATGGCCCCCTTGCCCAAGGAATGTTGAATAGCCCTAGGAATCTTTAATCAGCAGGAGTGGATTGAGTTTCACAAATATTCCAAACAAAAGCGATCTCTAGGTGTGTTTCACTTAAAGCAAGCCTGTTGTTTCTGTAGGTAAATAAAAGTTACAAAACACATTTAGAGTGATTTTCTGCCTTGCAGCCAGCCACTGTGCTCTGATAGACAGTGGGGTCACTTTATCTCACAAGGTTTAAAAGCCTTGTCTTCCACCCCAGGTTATCCTGGGCAACCTTGAAAAAGAAAATAGCTAGTTATTTTACCAGCAAAAACAAGTTTATTTGGGAATAACGAATGCAATTCAGGACATGCAAACTATGGCAAACCCAGGGGAGCCCACAGAACAAAGAAGGGGGACATTTTTTAATAGAGTAAAAGAAGGAAGTTGGAAGGGGTGAGTATGAGCAAAAGTCCATTAGAGAAAAGCAAGAGTTCAGGGTGGTGGTGGCTTCTCATTAGCTGAGTATGGTGGTTTCTCATTGGCTGGGCAGTTGCTGGGTAAGAAGAAAATCTTCCTTCCTCCTCCCTGTTTATGTGAAGTAAGCTGCTTGCTTGCCCCAGTTGTAAAGTGAGTTGCGATGGGTGGTACATGTGTAAGAGCTCCCATTCAGGGGACCCCACTTTGAGTGAGGTTTTTCTTTATTTTATTTTTTTTCACATACTCCTCAGTAACCCTGCTTTTACAGCTAACTCAGAATTGCACTTACTTAAATGCATGCAGAAGGGCGCGCGGCCTGGCTTTAGAAGGAAGCTTGAGTGGTGGACGGTGTGTCAACCTGTGCTTCAGCTTCCACATCTGTACAATGGGAAGTAATAGTACTTGCTTGAGGTTTGAATGAGATAAGGCTGATACCGTATCTCACAGAGCGCCAGAACAGAGAGGTTCACAGCGTGCCCTCTCCAACGGGGTTAACCTGTGTCATTGTTCTGTCTCCTGGTAAGCACCCACAATAGAGCAGCAAGCTGGTAGAGAGTTGAAAAGGGAGGAAAGTAGACAATTCTTTGCTTTTGCAGAATGAGTTTTCTTGATGCTCAAGGTTGTGGTTTTAACCACCCTGCAGCATTCAAGAGTGATGGCCGGAGTATTTATAGCCCCATTAGATCTCTGCTCTTCTTTTGAACTCATTCTTTTCCCCCAGAAAGTCTGTACCTGATAAATCATTGAAGTGGAAGCTTGTGCCCCTGGTCCCCATTGTGTGGCCGCCCTGCTAGGTTTGTTCTCAGCCATGTGGGAGAAATGTTTGTGTTCCTTTCACATAGCAAGTGTCTTTTTTTTCTTCTGGAAATTTGTTTTTAAAAGCCATGCTTTTATTGTGCTCAGCTGTTAGTCTTTCCTGTCTGCATGCTTGAAAAGGTGGGACCGCCCTGAGCAATATCCTAAATTACGCTCTGTTTCCCAGCAGATGTGGGTGCATAGTGTGAGAGGGTCGGGAGTCAGTGTTCCCAGAATGTGCCACCCTGGCATGTGAATTATTTCAAACTGAAATCAATTAAAGCCCAACACACTGAAGCAGAATTTTTTACCTCCCCCTTTTCTTAAAGCCATTCTGCTGGGAAAACCTGCTTCAGGAGGGTAACCTAGTCAGTCACCCTAAGCCAGTGATGGCGAACCTATATGACACGCGTGTCAGCACTGACACGCGTAGCCATTTCGATGACACGCGGCCGCTGAGCCGGCCGTATGCCGAGGATGAAACATTTGCTGCTCCTGAGGATGAAACATTCGCGATTAGTCTTGGAGTTAGTTTTTTCCTCAAAGTGACACACTACCCGAGTTATGCTCAGTTTTTTTGGCGAAGTTTGACACACCAAGCTCAAAAGGTTGCCCATCACTGCCTAAGCGTTTTCACCCCAGCGTTAGTCAGGAAAACTCCAAGCACACTGTCTCATGGTTTCCAAGTTGCCTAGCAAAAGTTTGCCTGCCATGTGTGTTCAGCTCTTCCTCAAGTAGCTGTCAGTTGCCCATTCTCACTTCTGACATCTAAGACCACTTTCCTCCCTTTTCTCCATTGAACAAAGTTTCGTGTATACCCAATGTTGCCTCACTGTCTTTGGAATTTTCGTGCTTATGTGAATTCCCTGTGTGCACGTATTAAAAATTTGGTTCTCTCCTGTTAATCTGCTGTATGTTGTTCGAATTATTCAACCGGCCAGCAGAACTAAAGGGCAAGTTGCCTCAGCCACAGCAATTGGCCGAGCCTGGCTGGCCCCGAGACTGCTGATCCTGAGCAGTCACGGAAGCCTGCCCCGAGGGGAGGGGAGCGTTGCTTTCCTTTACGCCCTCTCTGGTCTCTTTTTCTGCAGGGTTCCATAGAAGTTAGAAGTGGGGAGAGTCCTTTTTCTCTCTTCTCAACTTAGATTGGCAGGGAATATTTAGGAAGGTTTTCTTTATTGATTCTTTTCTCTCAGAGAGGGTCTCCCCCGCTGTCCCCTGTCTGGGTTGTTGGTCATAAGAAAGAAATACGATGGGAAAAGAACATAGGCAGAGCCTCCCTGTCAGCTGTTGTTCGAGCCGGCCTCGCAGGCCGGGGAGATGAAGCGGTTCTCGCCAGGAGGTGCCTTTCAGACAACCTTTGCTGTGGGTCCCTATACAAAAACCAATGAGACTTTCCTTTCATTTTGTTCTGTGTCCTAAGACCTTGGCTTAGTGACCAGTGAATATATTTCCTCTGGTCTCACCATCCCGAAGGTCCACTTACAGGGTACACCTGGTGGCCAGTGAACTAGTGTCTCTTTGTCCCGCGGTGCCAGCTCTCAGGGGAGTTTGTCATAAGGGATCCCAGGCCATAAGGGGCCTGTGCGGTCTAATTGTTAGGTGTTCATTGTTAGTGCTGGGAAAATCTCCTTTTAGTAGAGCCTGCCCAGTGCCACAAATTAGCAGTTTGTGGCTAGAGGCTTCTCACGTTCTGTGGGCGACCTGAGATACCTCACCCACGACACACCCTAGCCGCCTACGTGACGAAGGCCTGTGCGTTCTCTGACTTGCTTTGGGAGTGAATTTTTGGATCGTGGAGGCTACACCAGGAGTCCTTCCCCGGGCGCCTGTAGTGCCCCTGATAAAACTTACCCAAAGCCTGGGAAGCTAACCCTGGGTCTCTCCATTACAAGGCTTATTGGAATATACGGATGAAGATCCTATTCATCCATGAGCAGATTTTGAATTGGAGAAACTTCTATATTTAGAACAGATTTCAGGACGTTCTCCTAACAAGCAGCTGCCTTGCTGGTACTTCCGGATAGGTCAGATTGACAGGAGGACACACAGAAGCATGACACCTGGCTGAAAAGCTCCCTTAATACGATAAAAGAGTGGAAGTTAGACTCAGCGCGAAAATTAAAAACCAAATCCGATGTTCATTCCCTTCCTCCCACCTGTACTCCCCTTTATCCACACCTCCTGTCCCTGACGGTCCAGAAGATCTTCTGGCCTCAGTGCGCCTCCGCACCTCACGTCAGCTCCCCAGTCAGAGCCCTTCCATCCTAAAGAGCCCCTACTTCCCCAGGAGACCCCTTAAGTTGCCCAGCTGCCTGTTTTATCGTCCGTTCTTTACAAGACTGACACAGGGCACTCAGGCCTGACCTTCAGCCTGAGAGGTGGCCTGGTAATTTGTAGAAATGCTGGAAGTCAGGAAGGGCAGAAGGGCTCACTCTGCTGTCCCCTTCGATTTCTCCTGTTTTCCAGGACTTCATAAGCAGGCTTTACCAGCTTGAGCTATTCATATGCAATGTCCCTTGCGGATGTATCCTGCAGCCCTGCCCCAGACCGCCAAGAAGACGTGTGCCCTCAATGGCAGCCCATCTTTTAAATCCTTTTAACTTCTCTCTCAGAAGATCCGACAAAATTCAGAGAGAAATTAGAAAGATTTATAGCTACTTGTAAGTCGACGACAGAGGTCTCCATTGGCTGCTAAGTAGGGTACCCGCAGCCCAGATTACACAATAATTATCAGACAGGCCAGCGGGCCCCTGGAGAACAGCCCTCATCGGGGAAAGAGATGGCCAGACCCTCTGTCAGGCCCTCCTGCAAATGAGCACGAGGTGGCTCCACTAGAAACTCACGTTCAAGGGCTACTAGGAGAGATGATGGAGGTCTTTCCTCCTAAAAGAAGTGAGTTGGTAGAAGTTGCATTAGGAGAACATCCAAAAGCACTTGTTGGACATTTTGCAAAAGGCTTTCAGAGACACACTCACAGCTCTGAGTTCTTTTCAGCATTCAGTTCGTATTCCCAAGCTTTGGAGATTGTGAATTGGAAAAAGCAAGCTTCAATCTCGGCATGGTAAGGAAACAAGAGTTCAGTGCCACTATGCAACCTTAACAGCTTAACCTCTGTGGTTCTCCAAAGTCGTCACGCCCTAGATATGCTGACTGCCCAACAAGGGGGAGCTTGTACAACCATCAGCGAAGACTGTTGCTTTCATGTAAACCAAACGAGACAGGTGGTGTGTAACTGAAATCTGTGAAAAGAAAGGATTGATACTTCCCAACAGATAAATGAACCACAGACATTTTATTGGGCTGACATCCCCAGGAATGGGGGACTGGTTTAGCGGGGTGTGGAAAAATGTGCTCCAATTGCTTCTTTTCTGTTTGTTTATCCTCGTGTGCACCTATGTTCTTTTCTCCCTCTGCAGCTCCCTCACCACTCAACTACTAACTCACTTGTCTCCACAGCCAACAGCTGGTTTTGACATGCGACACTCCTAGGGGAGTTTCAGCGGAGGGAACTGTGGGTGTCCAGGGTGAGTGTCCCCAGAATGTGCCACACTGGCTGGCAGATGATTTCTAACTGAGATCAATTAAAGCCCAACAAACTCAGGAAGAGTTTTTTACTTACACTTTTTCTTTTTTTTAAATTTTTTTCATTTTTATTTTATTTATTTGTTTTTAAAATAAATGTATTGGGGTGACATTGGTTAATAGGATCATATAGGTTTCAAGTGTACATTTCTATGATAGAAGATTTGAATATTGTACTGTGCCCACCACCCATAGTCAAACCATCTTCCCTGGCCATATATTAGGCCTCCTCAACCCTCTACTTCCCCTTTTTCTTAAAGAGATTCAATAGGAACTTTGGCATCATCACCTTTAACTTTTTCACCTTAGCATTGGGAAGACTCCAGGAATGTTGACTAGATTACTAGCCCCCTCCGTCCCATTGTTCCTGACTTGCCAAGCAGAGAATTTACCTGCCAGGTGTGCTCAGTTCTTCCTCAAATAGCCATAAGTCGCCCATTCTTCCTTTTGAAATTTAAGACCCCAGTTCCCCTTTTCTTTGTTGTCCAAAATGCCATGGCCCAGTCAGTGGGTAAATGAGTGTTGTCTTATGAACCAGGAAGTCACTGTTTGATTCCCGGTCAGGGTACATGCCTGGGTTGGGGGCTTCATCCCCAGTGTGGAGCATGCAGGAGGCAGCTGATCAATGATTCTCTCTCTCTCTCTCTCTCCCTCTCCCTTCCTCTCTGAAATCAACAACAACCAATATTTAAAAAAAAAAGAAAACTGGGAAAAATGCACACACAAAAAATGTCATGCATATTCAATGCCACCTCACTGTTTTTGGAATTTTCATGCTTATGTGCATTCCCTGTGTGCAGGTATCAAACAATTGTTTTTCTTGCCCTGGCTGGTTTGGCTCAGTGGAAAGAGCATCAGCCTGAGGACTGAAGGGTCCCTGGTTCTATTCCGTTCAAGGGCACATGCCCGGGTGTGGCTTGATCCCCAGTAGGGGGCATGCAGGAGGCAGCCAGTCAATGATTTTCTCTCATCATTGATCTCTCTCTCTCTCTCTCTCTCTCTCTCTCTCTCTCTCTCCCTTCTTCTCTGAAATCAATAAAAACATATTTTTTAAAAAATTTGTTTTTCTCCTGTTAATCTGCTATATGTTGTTTGAATTATTTGACCAGCCAGAACTACTAGTAAAGGGGCAGGAGGGATGGCTCCCCAGCCCCAACAGTAGCAACCACATACTGAGTGTTTAACTGGGCCAGGATTTCCATATATTTCATGTCTTTATTCTCCCATCAACCATATTTAGATCTTATTAATAGTGCCTATTTGTGCTGGAGAACTAAGGCAGTTAGTAAGTTTAGTAAGTTGCCTAGCCCAGCTTCAGACTCAGGGTGAGCCTTAAATCATAGCTGCAATGCTTGGGGCCATTAGGGACAGAAATAGAATATTGGGGACAAGCTATTACTTATAATAAATAATGATAAGAAATATTAATCATGCTATTAACCAAGGTTGTTTTGTTCTGATTAAAGAAAGCACATTTTAACCTGGCTGAGAGTTGCACTGTGGGACCTGGGAGCTCACCTAGACATGCTGTCTATCCTCCCCATCCAGGAGCAGCCTATTATCATAGAAAGACTAGCAACCTTATCGAGGAAAGGAAACAATGGAGTCCCGGATGCCCCCTGCCCTTTGCAAACCCCCGGCCCACATTGCCTGTAATCTGTAACCATTATACCTAGTTATTCCTTTTGCCTACTTCCCCATGTAATCTTTGTTCTTGTACCCCATCTAAGCATCTGGCTTATGGGGAGGGGTAGTGCAGTGGATGACCAGCTGCTCTCCCATATTGCTAGTATTATTATTGGAATAAATGCTCATATAGGAGTCAACCCCGTCTCTGCTTAATTGGCTCAAGTGGTGACAGGCAGCCCGGACCCGTTGGTTGTCCGGTTTCATGGCCACATGACTGTGCCTCTTACACAGGCGACCAGGCCACTGCCCTCCGGGAGCAGACCGATGAGTACCTGGATTCTGTTGGTTAAATGAGAGCTTTATTTCAGCTGCTCCTGGTGGCTTCTTGAAGGTTCATCACCCTTCATTGGAATAAGCCCCCATCTTGTGAGAAAAGGACTTATGACCTTCCTTCACAGAACCTTCCCAGCTGCATCCAGATGCTCAGCCAAGTCTCCCAACCTTCTGCAGTTCAGAGGGTAGTAATAGTGTCTGTAATCCAGGCGGAACCCAGAGCCCTGGGCACTTCTGAGTAACGGTGGGAGGCAAAGTTGGAGGTTATCGAGCTAGACTTTTCACTTGGGGTTCTGCTAAGTTATAAAAAATAAAGGGGAGTTTGCCTGTGTTCATCCCTGGGCTTATGACTGGCCCCTGTGAGGGTTATGCCCTGCTTCTCAGCTCTGTCCCCAGGCTTGGCCTCATCAATGTGCTCCCAAAGGGTGCCCTGCTTCCTGAAGATCACGGAGGAGCAATAGTAGGAAACGGATTAAGCATTCAGGCCTACCCATCAGCAGATAGATGGACAAATAAAATGTATCCTAACCACACAATGGGCCATTCAACCATGAAAAGGGGGGAAGCACGGACACATGCTACAGCAGGGGATGGGCCACGAAAGCATTGCATTCAGTGAGAGAAGCCACACACACGGTGCTGTGTGGTTCTGTTTACATTAAATGTCCAGAAACGGTAAGTCTAGGGAGACGGAAAGTACATTAGTGGTTGCCAGGGACAGTGGGAGGAAGATGGGGAGCGACTGGGTTTCTCTTTGGGGTGATGACTTATTTTAGGCGATGAACTAGGTAGTGGTGATGGTTGCACGATGTTGTGAATGCGCAGATGCCTCTGAAGTGAGGGGGACGCAAAGCCGACAGAGGCTGGGCAAAGGGAGTCCGTGCAGCGTCCGCTTGTGGCTGGAAGGACAGAACAGATGCGAGGTTGCTCTGCAGAGGCCACACCAGGGGGCCTCCAGAAGGGGTCCTCCTGCAGATCTAAGCGTGCGCATCCTCAGGACCCAGGGTTTCCTCCCTCCTCGCGCTGGCCATCTCCAGGGCATTTGGCACCTCGTCTTTTCCTCAGTCATGGCGTGAAGGGCAGGGGCGAGGGTGATGAGGTAGCTCCAAGCAGCCAGTCAGCTCCTGGTGGCCAGCTCAGGCCAGAAGAAAGGAAGTTGCAAGGGCTGGTGAGGGGGCCCCAGCATCACCTGTCTTGTCCCCATTGACAATTCCATCCCACGTGGACATGGCCATTGGCGGGAAGGTCTTGGCTGCCTCTGCTCTCAACCCTCGTGGGACTGGAGAGCTTCCGTAGGAGAAACCAGAGGGACTCCAGAGGAGCTCCTGCTCACTGTGCCTGATAGCTCTGAGCACCCCATTCTGGGGGTGCTGCACATGTCACCCCCGGCACTCTAGCTCCCCGAGGCCCCCTGGGCTACGCCTGCCTGCCGAGGGTCCGACCCAACCATTTCCATCTTCCTCCACTCTGCAATGCATTTGCCCTTTAAAAAAAAATTTTAACTGCCTTTTGCCCTTTCTAGGTTCTGGAAGTGAGAGGGGCAAACAAGCTACGCTTAATCAAAAGTGTAGCTCTCACAACTCAAAGTGACAAGATGAAGTCAGAGTTACAGGGATGGAAGATCTCTAGCCTTGATCAGATTTCCCCACCTTTCCCCCCAAACCCCTACCCCATCCTTCCAGGTCCCCTGAGGGCAACTCTTCCCTCTGATCTCCTTCCACCAGACACCGTGGCTTTATCCTCAACACCTCACGTTCTCTCGTATCCTACAGCCAGCAGGGCCGGACCGCAGTGCAGATGTCTCCAGCATCCGACCCTCTCCCCACTACTGCTGCACCGTGTGGCTGGGCGGTTTGCAGTTCACCTGGGTCTCCCGCCTCCCTTCTGCAAGAGCACGAGTGAGCTGTGCCTGCTCTGAAGTGTCCACACTGCCCTCGAGTGGAGCCCCACCTTTGAGTGGTCCCCAAGGCCCCTCTGGACCTGTCCCCTATGATTCCTCCTCTCTCGACACTGCTCCTCCCTCACTTCATCCCGGCTGCTCTGGTCTCTCTGCTGCTCCAGACTTTCCAGAAACCATCCCCGGTTTCTGCACAGCTCACTCCTCACTTTCTGTCAGTCTTTGCTTAGATGTCAACCTCTCAGGGAGGCCACCCTGGCCTGGTACCGGGCTCCCTGCCTCCAACCTGCCTTTTGGGGAGCCCTGGTCACCTCTAGCATATTCCACCCACCGTCTCGGTACTGTCCACCCGTGGGTGCAAGCTTCACCAGGGCCTGCGTGCTTTGTAGCTTTGTCCACTGACGTTTCCCACTTGCCTTGCACACTAACTGGTACACACTGGTGGGACATTAAATTGGAGTGGTGCTGTGTGCTTCATTATGAAATACTGGGGAAAAAAATCAAGGAATGTGTAAGATGGGTATATATGAAAAGCCTATTGTTTGACATCTCCACCTTTGATTTGTGCTTATTTGTTCAGGGACCTAGAGCCCCTATAGGGTGGACCCCTCTAAATTTCAAGAATTCCGTAAAAAGGATCAGAAGATTTCACTTTGCTTAAAAACAATTCCCCTATTTCATTGTTACAAAAAATAAAAAAAATAAAAAAAATCCCAAACTGACACAGGAAATTCTGATACAGAGAATACTCTTGACATTGAAAAAATACACAGCCTTAATCTTCAATGCAACAGTTGCTGAATGTGTCTTAAGTATGGCGGAAACAGAAGAATTTTTTTTCCTGTTGACATACATTTGAAGATTTCCATGGACATCTGAGCCAGGCATTCCCACTGCTCAGCCTCAAGGACAACTGCGTCCGTGTATTAGTAGATGTGAGGACAAGGTGACTTTCACATTGAACTTGCTCTCACTGTGCCCTGAGCTGCATGCCACATCCCGGCACTGAGCAGAGCTGGGATAGATGTGCGTGCCTAGGAAGCCGCTCTTATAATTCTGTAGAGTTTGGAGAGACCTGCGCTCTGCAGACATGGTTTTCAGAGTTGCTCACTCAGGCTACTTGGCCTTCCTCTCAGTTTTGGACACCAGGCCACAGGACATATGCTACACATACCAGGTCAGGGCCAGGAACTCAGATTTTCGAAGGGAGATTTGGAGCTAAGAGTTCAATTCTGTACTTCAGTAATGTTCACCACCCTACACAATGCCTCCTACTGAGGCCCGTAAACCCTGGCTGCTCCCTGCTGCTCCATGCTGTTCCATGCCTACTCCATGCTGCTCCTTGCCTCCTCCGTGCTGCTCCATGTTGCTCTATGCCTACCCTATGCTGCTCCATGCCTGCTCCATGCCTGCTCCATGCCTGCTCCATGCTGTTCCATGCTGCTCCATGCCTGCTCCATGCCTGCTCCATGCCTGCTCCACGCCTGCTCCATGCCTGCTCCATGCTGCTCCACGCCTGCTCCATGCTGCACCATGTTGCTCTATGCCTGCCCCATGCCTGCTCCATGCTGCTCCATGCCTGCTCCATGCTGCTCCATGCCTGCTCCATGCCTGCTCCATGCTGCTCCATGCCTGCTCAATGCCTGCTCCATGCTGCTCCATGCCTGCTCCGTGCCTGCTCCACGCCTGCTCTGTGCTGCTCCATGCCTGCTCCACACCTACTTCACGCCTGCTCCATGCCTACTCCATGCTGCTCCATGCCTGCTCCGTGCTGCTCCATGTCTGCTCCATGCCTGCTCCATGCTGCTCCATGCCTGCTCCATGCCTGCTCCGTGCTGCTCCGTGCCTGCTCCATGCCTGCTCCACGCCTGCTCTGTGCTGCTCCATGCCTGCTCCACACCTACTTCACGCCTACTCCATGCTGCTCCATGCCTACTCCATGCTGTTCCATGCCTGCTCCGTGCAGTTCCATGTCTGCTCCATGCTGCCCCATGCCTACTCCATGCTGCCCCATGCCTACTCCATGCTGCCCCATGCCTACTCCATGCTGCCCCATGCCTACTCCATGCTGCTCCATGCCTACTCCATGCTGCTCCATGCCTGCTCCGTGCTGCTCCATGTCTGCTCCATGCCTGCTCCGTGCTGCTCCATGCCTGCTCCACGCCTGCTCCGTGCTGCTCCATGTCTGCTCCATGCCTGCTCCGTACTGCTCCATGCCTGCTCCGTGCTGCTCCATGTCTGCTCCATGCCTGCTCCATGCTGCTCCAATGCCTGCTCTATGCCTTCTCCATGCTGCTCCATGTCTGCTCCATGTCTGCTCCATGCTGCTCCATGCCTGCTCCATGCTGTTCCATGCTGCTCCATGCCTGCTCCGTGCCTGCTCCACGCCTGCTCTGTGCTGCTCCATGCCTGCTCCACACCTACTTCACGCCTGCTCCACGCCTACTCCATGCTGCTCCATGCCTACTCCATGCTGCTCCATGCCTACTCCATGCTGCTCCATGCCTGCTCCGTGCTGCTCCATGCCTGCTCCGTGCTGCTCCATGTCTGCTCCATGACTGCTCCGTGCTGCTCCATGCCTGCTCCATGCCTTCTCCATGCTGCTCCATGTCTGCTCCATGCCTGCTCCATGCTGCTCCATGCCTGCTCCGTGCTGCTCCATGTCTGCTCCGTGCTGCTCCATGCCTGCTCCGTGCTGCTCCATGTCTGCTCCATGTCTGCTCCATGCCTTCTCCATGCTGCTCCATGTCTGCTCCATGCTGCTCCATGCCTGCTCCGTGCTGCTCCATGTCTGCTCCATGCTGCTCCATGCCTGCTCCGTGCTGCTCCATGTCTGCTCCATGCTGCTCCATACCTGCTCCGTGCTGCTCCATGTCTGCTCCATGCTGCTCCATGCCTGCTCCGTGCTGCTCCATGTCTGCTCCATGCTGCTCCATGCCTGCTCCGTGCTGCTCCATGCCTGCTCCATGCCTGCTCCGTGCTGCTCCATGTCTGCTCCATGCTGACCCACACTGATCCATACTTGCTCCCCCTCACTCACTTTCACACATCAGTAGAATGGGCGGCAGCACCGAGGAGAGCGTGGTACCAAAGAAAATATCACAGAAGAGAAAGCACTTGAGCTGAGCCTGAATGATAGAAAAATGTTCACAAGCAGAGCCTGAGGGGGAAGGGCATTCCCAGCAGAGAGAACAGCATGACTCAGGCACTGAGGCGGGAGTGCACGCTGCTGCTTGGGGAGGGCCAGGAGCTCTGAGCTTTACAGGTTGGAGCACCTCCTTCACTTTCTAGCAATGAAGGTTTATTTGGTGCTGTGAGCATGTGAGTGAGGGCACCACCCTCAGAGGGCTTACCTCCCGGAGTGAGAAACAAGCAGTGAACAGCTGACAAGCTAACTGTGGACAGAGATGAGTGCGGATCCAAGCAGTGCGGGTAGAGGATGGCAGGGAGGCCTGTGGCCAGCACAGAGGCTGAGGAGGAGATTGAGGGAGCCGGTGACTCCCTCAGATAGCTGTGGGGACAGCAAGGCAAGCGGGGAGCTCCACGCACAGAGGTCGGCATGGAAGGGAGGGGCTTGTGCTCAATTCCACATGTAACAGGAGGCCTCAGTGTTGTTGTTTTTTGTGTGTTGTTGTTTTTTTTTTGTTGTTGTTGTTTTTATATATTTTATTGATTTTTTTATGTTTTACAGAGAGAAAGGGAGAGGGATAGAGAGTTAAAAACATCGATGAAGGAAACATCGATCAGCTGCCTCCTGCACACCCCCTACTGGGGATGTGCCCGCAACCAAGGCACATGCCCTTGACCGGAATCGAACCTGGGACCTTTCAGTCCGCAGGCCGACGCTCTATCCACTGAGCCAAACCAGTCAGGGCAGGAGGCCTCAGTTTTGAACAGGGAAGCAGATAGTCAAGTTGACATCCCCCTTCCAAAATCTCTGCACTGTTAAGAGAAGAATGGATTGGGTGGGGAGGGGGAGATGCTGGGAAGAAGTGGCAAGAGCAGAAGGCTAGCGATATCGTTATGGCTAGAGATGGGGCTGCCTCGTGGCAGTAGCAGAGAAAACGGAGAACAGTGAGAGGATCTGGAACATGCCATAGGGTAGGGGATCCGCCCATAGGACCCCCGGCTGCCTGGGGTGCTCTAATAGGGTGCAGGGAGCCATGAGGGGTTCCCCTCGGCTGGCCTGAGTGCTGGGTGGATGAAAGTGCCGTTTACTGAGATGGGGGTCCGTGGGTGCCTTTCAGCAGGAGGAACAAGCCCTAAGGACAAGGTACCCCTTCATTGCTGCGGTACAGCTGTGCACCAGGTGCAGTCGGTGGGCTCCAGGGAGGCCTGTGAGGAGTGGGTGCTTCAGCTGAGAGCAGAAGGAGGAGCAGCTGTGGAGCAGGTGGGAGAGGGGATGTCCAGGCTACCAGGACCAGCTGTGGGGAGTGGCCGGATTCCTGGTTGGCACAGAAAGGGCAACCAGGCGGGGATGGGGGAATGGGGCAGGGGCCACCGCATAAGAACTGTGGGTTTTGTCCCGAGGGGGCAGTGGGGATTTAGTCAGGCCTACAGCCCGCTCCCACCCAATCACCCAAGAGCGAGTAGAAGGGGGAGGAGGGGGAGGACGACAGCAGTTTGCCATGAACCTGCAAGCTCTCACACATTTGTATTTCCACAAAATGAGAAAATAACATAAAAGCAAAGGGAGGAAGCCTTGAACTTTAAAAGCTGGGCCAGAAGCTGTACAATACAGTTCCAAACCACAAAGGCGTCCCAGTGGGAGCCATCCTGCCCGCGCGGGCCTGACTTCCCGCGGCCGCCCGGGACAGTGGAAGCACCTGTTTGTTTTATCGCGGCTGCTGCTTTGAGGGCTGAGATCAACATCTTTCCTCCTGGCCTGTTTGCGGTTTCCTCGCAATGCGCCAGGCTCCGTGTGCTCACCAGGAAAAATCTGTGTCTCGGGGTTAAGGCCGGTTTCTAAAAAACAACTGACAATAGAGAACATCCACCAGGAGACAAAGGTGTTTGTGCTTTCAGAGGACAGACCTATATCCACACGAAAAATGGGGCGGAAGTACCCCGCCTGTTCTTGGCATTCTTGTTGGCACATGCTATGACCGTGTGGCAAGTGGAACCGCGTTCAAGATGCTGCGGTCCTCTCTCCCTCCTACGGGTCCTCTGGTCAGCTGGGCTTTGCTCTTCCCAATGCCCCTGTGGAAACGGCCCCCAGAGAACTGACATGTGGCTGCTCGGCACCCTCCAACTCACAGACCCCACCCCAATGACTGCAATCCCTTCCAGACGCGAGAAGGACGCTCTCGCACGCCGCAGGAGGGCTGAGCAGGTGCCGCTTTGGGATGGAGTTCGGAAATACGTCTGCAGGTTACGATAGAATACGATTTCTCGTTTTGTAAAGTTCAGGTTTTGTGCTTTTGCTTTGAGGCCGTATTTCTTCTTGCATTTAATTGCACACCTCAGAGAGGGCAAAAGCAGAATGCTACACAGGCCCATCATCCAGGGATCTCAAGAGTCTCAACCCCTCAGGGAGCCTCAGTTTCCCCATGACGACCATTTCATAGAATTTTCGTCGAACTTGTTGTAACACCTGAGTGGGGATGCTGTGTGGTCTCATCCTTGGCCACACCATCCAGTCACTTTTGGGGAGCTTTGTAAAAACCGCTCCTCAGACCCAGGGCAGCACAAGCTTTGGGGACCAGGGCTGGGCCCCCCGTGGGTCAGGCACACAGCGGGATTGAGGATTGCCGAATATGCCTGGGAGCACTCAGCCCTTGTCTGGCGGGACACGGACAGCGCCCTGTGAACTGTTACTGGGGGTGGCACACCCCGCTGCTCGGTGAACTCAATGATCGATGGTAAGTAAGCAGGGACATCAGCTTAGAGTTGAACAAAAACGTGTCTGTTTTGATTGCCTTCCCTTTTCAACATCGATTTTGACTCCTTCAAGCCCGATCCTCTTTCACCCAGCATAACCACCGAACGCAGTCCTTTTAAAAGCCAAACATGTTTTATTTTAAGCCATTTTTGTTGAGAATGAGTGACCTGTGCTGCCTCGGTAACGAGTTGACTTCTCTTGGTGGCGCCAGTTCCCTGGTGGCAGTGTGTTTCATGATGCGCTTCGTAGGCAGCTCAGGAGCAAGGCAGGCGGCTCTGGTGACATCCCGATCCTCAGCCCCGCACCCCGTCAGTGTATCCTGGTGCCCCCAGTGTCCTGCCTGCTTTACTCCCAGAAGCGCTTGAGCCAACATCCCAGACGGCCGGCTATCCTGCCCGCAGAGTCAGAAACCTGAGCTCTCAAGTGGGTCAGCAAAGTACTCTTCCAATTGAGGCATAACATACACCCTGTGAAGTGTGTAAAGTGCATGAGTATTGAGTGTTCACCTCCATGGTGCTTTACATACACACAAACCCCTGTAACAAACGCCCAGGCTTCGAAAGAGAGCTGCGTATTTAAATGTGAACGAATTACGCCCGGCCGGTGTGACTCAGTGGCTGAGCATCGACCTATGAACTGGGAGGTCACGGTTCGATTCCCGGTCAGGGCACACGCCCGAGTTGTGGGCTCAGTCCCCAGTGTGGGGCACACGGCAAGCAGCTGACCAATGATTCTCTCTCATCATTGATGTTTCTATCTCTTTCTCCCTCTCCCTTCTTCTCCGAAATCAATTAAAAATAAATAAATAAATTTGAACTAATTAAAATCATGTACAATTAAACTTCAGCTCCTCAATCACACTGACCGCATTTCAAGTGCCCAGCGGCCACCTGTGTATACAGGACAGGGCGGCTCTGGATCACGCCACCATCACAGAAAGTGCTCTGGGGTAGCGGAGCTCCGGAACACTCAACACCTACCCACTCTGCCCGCTTCCTGTACCTTTCCCCACCCACCCCCTCCCCCTGCCGCGGAGGAGACTGGCCTCGGGGCTGCTGCCTGCTGCTTGGCTGACTTGCTGCAGGCTGGTTTTGCATGTCCGGTCCACCGAGTCTCAGCCCAAGATGTTCACACCGAGCGACCTGACCTAGCAGAGGGGCTTTGCGGGTGTGATTCATTCGGTGAGTGACTTTGTGATGATAGAGTATCCTGGATATCTGGTAGGTCCAATGACATCACAGGGTCCTTGTAAGAGGGAGGTAGGAGGTCATCACGTTGAGGTATCCTGTTACAACAGCCAAAGGAAACTCTCCTTATAGGCGAAAGCCCACTTCACTAGAGACTCAAGAATGGCTACATTTTCTCAAAAGTCAAGAAATATTTTGGGGTCCAAACCAAACTTAAAAATATCTCCTTCCCTCCTGGACACCATACGTCTCTGGCCTTGAAGCAACCCACCCATTCAGAGTCTGCACCCAACTCAACACCCGTGCCTCCACCCACCACGAATGCTCCCAAACTGTTTTGTTTTGTGGTGAAACAAAAATGACGCCGGGCCTTTGTAAACCAACATGAACGCCGCGTGCTGCACAAAGCACTGGGATAGGACGGGTGCTCGTGAGCAGCTGCACTCTTCCAGCGAAGCGTGAATGTAAGGAAGTTTAGGACTGCCATCTCTGTAGCAGGTGCCAAACACTGAGTAGCTCAAAGACAGACTGTAAGTTGTTGGTACCATAAGAAATTCTGTGATTCGGGCGGGGTGGGGGGGGGGGGAGAGGAGTGGGGCGTAACTCTCTGCCACAATAAACCACACTCACTCACAATATAGGTCCTCTCTGATTTTAGATGTTATCTGTGGACGGTAATGAGTGTATTTATTCTTTTTATATATATATATTTTATTGATTTTTTACAGAGAGGAAGAGAGAGGGATAGAGAGTTAGAAACATCGATGAGAGAGAAATATCGATCAGCTGCCTCCTGCACACCCCCCACTGGATATGTGCCCGCAACCAAGGTACATGCCCTTGACCGGAATCGAACCTGGGACCTTTGAGTCCGCAGGCCGACGCTCTATCCACTGAGCCAAACCGGTTTCGGCGAGTGTATTTATTCTTTACCTCCCAGGGATGAGACGGAGTGTATCCCTGCCCGTGGTGGACAGAGCAGCCTTTGCTTATTTTCCTGTCCTTTTCTCACTGTTTATCCGACTGTAAGATCATGTTCGGAGAGAACGTGGTTAGGTGTTTGCAGAGCTGCATCCCTACCAGAGGGGAAGGTTTTAAATGTTCCAAAAAATAAAAATACCTTTTACCAATTAGGATGTTATTCAGACTAAAAAAGGAAAAGTAAGGACATTCTGACACACGCTGCAACAGGGATGAGCCTTGTAGACATTACGCTGAGTAAAACAAGCTGCCACAAAAGGACAAATGCTGCGTCATTCCTTTCACACTGATTCTAGAGCATTCAAAATCATGGGGCCAGGGTCCCAGCTTTCCACGACGAAGAGAGCTCTGGTGATGGACGGCGGTGATGATTGCACGACGTTATGAATATATTGAACACCACTGAACGGTACACTTAAAAATGGTAAAGATGATAATTTCATGTGTATTTCACCATAATTAAAAACATAGGGAGGCCGAAACCGGTTTGGCTCAGTGGATAGAGCGTCGGCCTGCGGACTGAAAGGTCCCAGGTTCGATTCCGGTCAAGGGCATGTACCTTGGTTGCGGGCACATCCCCAGTGGGGGGTGTGCAAGAGGCAGCTGGTCGATGTTTCTCTCTCATCGATGTTTCTAACTCTCTATCCTCTCTCTTCCTCACTGTAATAAATCAATAAAATATATTAAAAAAAAAAACATAGGGAGAAACCATAACACACTTTCCAGAATGGTGGCATGTCCTGAGCAACCAAACACTGTGGAGAAATCTCTGGCTTTGAAGATGGAGGAAGGGGCCTCGAGCCAAGGAATGCAGGCGCCTTGAGAAGCTGGAAAAGGCAAGGAGATGGGTTCTCCCCTAGAGCTTGCAGAAGGAACCGCCCTGCCCACACCTTAAATTTGGACTTCTAGCCTGCAGAACTCTGAGACAGTACACTGCTGTTGTGTTAGGCCCACCGTTTGTGGTTGCTACGGGCTAAATTGTGTCACCCGCCCCGATTCATCTGTTGAAGCCTTAACCTCCAATATGTCTGTATTGGAGATGGGACTTTTAGAAGCTAATTAAGGTTGACCGAGGTCATAAAGGTGGGGTCATGATTCAATAGGATTGGTGGCTTTATAAGAGGAAGAGAGAGAGGAAAGGCCCTGTGAGAAGGTGCCACCTGCAAGCCACGGAGAGAGGTCTCACCAGACCCCAGCAGTGTTGGCACCTCGACCTTGGACTTCCAGCCTCAGAACTATGGGAAAGTATATTTCTGATGTTTAACCCCTCAGTTTGGGGTCATTTGTTATAGGGGCCCCAGGACACTGATACATCGGGACTCTGTTGCCTGGGAACTACGGGTGGCCATGAGTGTGGAGAGACAGAGGACACCACCTGGGGTGAGGCAGCATGGGGCTGAGAGAGGGCTGGGTGGATGACATCAGTCGGGGGGCGGGGGCGGGGGGGGGGCGGGCTTGCTCGGCCCCGTGAGGCTGCCATGACCCGCTGCGAGTCCTGTGAGATACTCCGGGTCCCGGATATCCATTCACTCTCTTTGAAGTGATTTTCATTGCAGCTGAAAAGTACATTGACTGAAACAATGATCTCTGTCTTTCTTTTTAATTTCAGGGGTTGCATATGATCAGACCATGAGACTTGGGAAACAATACTTCCTCTTTTTAAAGTCAGTTCAGCCCATTGACTTGGACGTAATGAATTTAGGGTCTGGTGCCCTCTTTCGTGGCCTGGAAGGATGAACGGACCTTCCGGTTCATCAGGGGTTGAAGTGGGCGGTAATTGTTCACCATCGTCTTCTCTTCTTCACCAAGTGCAGTGAACAGGAGCGTGCGAAACGCGGCCAGCTGGAACAGAGATCCACCAGAGTTACCGGGGTGCAGGGACAGTGAACAGCTCCCAGGTGTCCCTCGGGCCTTGTGTAGTCCCCTCCCACAGTGGATCAGGGGTGGCCCTGTGTGGCCAATACAACATGGCAGAGGTGGCTCCTGAGCTATGTCGGGAAAGGCATTGCAGCTCCCGCCGGGGTCTCTTGGGTCACTTGCTCTGGGGACGCCAGCTGCCATGTTGTGAGGACACTGAAACAGCCCCATGGAGAGGCCCATGTGGTGTGTATTCTGCTTGTGTGAGCCACTTTGGGCATGAATCCTCCAGCCCCAGGCAAGCTTTCAGAAAACTGCAGCCCCAGCTGACACCTGACTGCAACTCCCTCCGAGATCCTGGGCAGAGACACCCCAAATTCTGACCCACAGTAACTCTGAGAGATAATAAGTGTTTTTAAAAAAATCACTAAGTTTTGGAGCTATTTGTTGCGCAGCAATAGAGATCTAATGCATATAATGTACATGCTAAAGTAATCTTTGATTTACTTTTCATTCAAGGAACTAAAAGATTATTTTTTTATGGATCATCTCATTTGTTCTCAGAATATACTTACGAGCTCTGTGAAAATAACTCACATGTTTAATTAATACAGAAGTGACATTTTATCTCTATAGTGACCACTTAATGAGCAAGAAAGATCTGTGTGGTTGATGAAGCGCCCTCTGGAGTTCTGTAGGGCGTGGTGCACACAGTCTCCCAGGCATTCAAGCTCACTGCACGTTTTTTGTTGTTGTTGTTTGTTTGTTTGTTTTTTACTTTCTCAGAAATGCAGCCTTTATCCTCTCCTCCACTTGGCAATCTCCTTCCCACTGCCCCCGGGGTGCACACACACCTCCCCACTTCCCCCCGGCCAGGGTAAGGGGCTTCTGCTCTGTATTTTTGAATAACACTCAACTATGTTTTCATTTCCCCGCAGACAGCAGTTTGCAGAGACTGATATCATTGCTTTTGCACCACCCTCTCCCTTTCTACTTCTCTCCCACCCTCTCCTGCTACAAACCTGACCCAGAATGGGTACTTACTACATGTCAGTTGAGTGACAGAGGGGCTTGGTGGCAAGGATCATTCTTCCACCAAGGCCGTCTGATGTCTGCAATAGTTCTGGTTTGGGGATAGGATGGGGTGATCTGCAGTCTGCATCTCAAAGTTCAGACTCACAAGGCAAAGGGCATCATTCCGTGGCTTTTAAATAAGAGAGTATTTTCAGACGTGCGAGTCTGGGAGTACCTCTAAGAGCGCATCTAGAGCCCTCAGAAAAAGGACAGCTGAACCAGAGCTGATGAATACTGCTGAGATTGATCAGAGATGTCTGCCCGAGGCAGCAGTGGCACAGTGACACCATGCTTGCTGTGTAGTTGCAATCCCTGAATCTAAATTGCCCTCAACAGACGGACTTTCTCCTGATTCTAGATTTCCAAAGAAAAAGATAATGCAACTTAATATATATCCTACCTAATAAAAGGGTAATATGCCAATTGACCGCACCTTCGCTACACCCAAGCCACGCCCACCAGCCCAAGCCATGCCCACCAGCCAATCAGGGCGAGTATGCACATAAATCCAACTAAGATGGCTACAGCCACAGAGAGCAAGGTTTCCCAGGCAACAGAGGAAGCCAAGCTTTCCACATGCCTTTGCCAGGCCTAAGCCTCCACTCAAGATACAAAGTTTCAATTATAGAAGGTAAACAAATTCAAACAGAATGGCGGCAGCCACGGAGCTGGAGAGACCAGGCCAGGGTTGCCAGCGGCAACGGAGGAAGCAAACCTTTCCGCACACCCTGGCCGGGCCCAGGCCTCCACTTAAGGCTACAAAGTTTCAATTATAGAAGGTGAATTAACCCAAACAGAAATGGCTGCCAGCCGTGGAGCATGCAGGAGGCTTGGCTCCTCTCTAGGCTACAAAGTTTCAATTGTAGAAGGTAAATAAATTCCAGATACCAGGGCATCTGCTTGGGTCACCAGGGGGCGTGGCCGGCCTGCAAACCACCACAGGCCCCTTGCTCAGGCTGCCCCACGCCCCAAGGGAACCCCCACCCTGATCCAGGACACCCTTCAGGGCAAACCAGCTGGCCCCCACTCCTGCACCAGGCCTCTATCCTATCTAATAAAAGAGTAATATGTAGATTGACCATCACTCCAACACACAATATGGCTTCCCCCATGTGGGATCGGGCCTAAACGGGCAGTCGGACATCCCTCTCACAATCCAGGACTACTGGCTCCCAACTGCTCGCCTGCCTGCCTTCCTGATTGCCACCCCCTAACCACTCCCCTGCCAGCCTGATTGATGCCTAACTGTTCCCCTGCCAGCCTGATTGCCCCTAACTGCCCTCCCCTGCAGGCCTGGTCACCCCATGCAGCCTGCTGCTCAGTTGTTTGGTCGCCCCTCACTACCACCCCTGCTGGCCTGGTTGCCCCACGCAACATGCTGCTCAGTTGTTTGGTCGTCCCTCACTAACCCCACTGCTGACCTAGTCGCCCCACACAGCCTGTTTGTTCGTCCGTTCAGTTGCGATGGTCGCTTACACTTTTATTACATATATATATACTTATTTTACAACTATAGAAATTTAGGTAAGAAAAAGGAAGAAAATAAAAACCACTGCAGATCTATGACCCTGGGATAATGAGTAGTAACATTTTGGTGTGTATCTATGTGATAAACCGGGGTATTGTTCAGTAAATATTTGCTCCCTTTCTCTCTGCCCCACTGACTTTGGCCTTGCTATTGTGACTTGCTTTAGCTAACAAGATGGGAATGGGTGTGATGCCAGCAGAAGCCTTAAGTATGCATGTGTCGTTTGGCTTGCCTTTTGCATTTTTGTCATTTACCATGAGAACCAGCCCTTGGTGGTCACTGGTCCAAGAAGCATGAGAGACACTGGGCCCAACCCAACCACTGACCACCTTTGGTGAAGCCCAGACGCCTACAACCTAAAATAGAGCCTCCCTAGCTGATCAATGATTCTCTCTCATCATTGATGTTTCTATCTCTCTCTCCCTCTCCCTTCCTCTCTGAAATCAATAAAAATATATTTAAAAATAAAATAAAATAGAGCCTCCCAAGCCAATCAATAAACCCGCAAGCAGAAAAAACACACACACAAATGTTTGTTATAAGCCACTGAGTTATGGGGAGGTTTGTTACACAGCATTATTGTATCAATAGCTGACTAATACAATCCTTCTGGAATTTTATCTCAGCATATATAGTTCTGTAGCTTACTGTTCTATCACCCACACAAGTGGAACAAACTAAAATGTTCTCTTCCTCTACCCTTTTCTCCCCCCACCCTGCTCCCACTCCATCTCTCTCGGTCTCTGTCTCTCTCACATACTAATATCTCAAGGTCAAAGAATTGTGATTTCAGGAACCTCTGTTCGGTGTCAACAAGCTTGTACTTCAATGTTAACCTTCTGGTGCAGGAACATCCAAAATGCACCAAAAAGTTAAACTCCATGATGCTCACTTACAATATCTTAGTGACACCGCCAAACAATTTCTTCAATACAGTCCCACTACACCCGCTGTGGGCACAGCTCACCTGGTTCGCGGACACTTCAATGGGCTTCTTCTGGATGATCCAGGTGACAGACTCGGTTAGTGGAGGAGTGGTGAGGGAGCCCGGGTAGGTCCAGTAATCCCGGCAGGTGGGCAGCAGGCAGGAGGGCTCGAAGGGGTCCATGGCCACCCGTGCCTCCTGAGAGACAGAGACCACAGGCTGCATCAGGAGGAGATGGGGGGTGCAGAGGCTCAGGGAGGAAGGCAGGGCTCTATCTTTCTCTCAGAGACGTGGCTTTGCATGGCTAGGAAGGAAGTGTGTTCCTCACCAAATGCTTATATATTTTTCTTTTAAAGTTATTTACTTTCCCATGCCCAGACTGTGAAAATATTATACTTTTAAAAATGTGGTAAAATAACATGCATAACATAAAATTTGCCATTTTAACCCCCCATTTTTGAGTTCTGTGGCAGTAAGTGCATCCACACTGTTGTGCAACCATCACCCCCATCCATCTCCAGGACTTCCTCATCTTTCCAAACTGGAACTCCTTCCTCATTAAACACTAACTGCCCATCCCCCTCCCCCAGTCCCTGGCCCCCACCATCCTACTTTCTGTCCCTATGAATCTGACTCCTCTAGGGACCGCACATGAGTGGAATAATCATGCACTAGTTGTCCTTTTGTTACTGGTTTATCTCACTCGGCAAAATGTCCTCAAGGTACACCCATGTTGTAGCATGTGTCAGGATTTCCTCCCTTTTTAAGACTGACTAGTACACCACACTGTGTTTATCCATTCGTTCGTCGGTGGATACTTGGAGAGCTTCCACTCCTTGGCTATTGTGAGTAATGTTGCTGGGAACATGAATGTACCAACATCACTTTAAGACCCGGCTTTCAATGACGGTGCATATATACCCAGAAATGGAAATGCCAGATCCTATGGGAATTCTAAGTTTAGTTTTGAGGAACTGTCACACTGTTTCCACAGTGGCTGCTCCTTAAGACAGCTGAACTTCTCTCTAAAGCAGCCGTCCCTGAGTGTCAGGGCCATGGTGATGACATACACTTAGGAGAATGCCCTGCGTTGAGCATATGCCAGAATTCCCCTTCTCACAGGGAACAGGCGGGATTGGTGGACATGGACAGCTGTTCTCGACCACTGTGTCCCCAGATTTCTGTGTTGCTCCCACAAGGGACTCCCATCAGCATGTCTGGCTTGGGAGCCCAGTGTTCAGAATTCACAGTTTGCTTGCTTTCTGTGCTTTATAAAAGGACTAGAGGCCTGGTGCACAAAATTTGTGCACTTGGGGGGGGGGGGGGGCGGGCCTCAGCCCGGCCTGTGCCCTCTCACAGTCTGGGAGCCCTTGGCTGTGTGCTGGTGCTTCACTCCTTTCCATGCCGGATGACATTCCATTGTGGGGTCTGCTTAATTCTTGAAGGAAACAGGTCACACAGGCTCGTGGGACAAAATGCAAAACGTGCCAGTGGATTTGTGGTGACAGATACGTCCCCCCTCCTGCTCCCCTTATCCCAGCCCCATAGGCTGCCGGACCCCTTTGGAGACTATTCCCTTGAATTTTTAGAATCACCCTTCGAGGGGTATGTTTATGTTATTGACGAAGAAAGTAAACAGATGTAAGTGACTCTCCCTAAACCACACAGTTAGGCAGTGGCCGAACCCAGGTGCTGGGAGGTGTGTCCCATCCCAACGCTGGGCTGCTTCCTCCCCGCTCGGGGCTGCAGGGTGGGGGTGAGGCAGCGGGTCCCACGGAGGAGCAGCTGGCGGGCCACCACCCACTGCCAGGTTCCTGCCAATGACAGTTTTGAGAGGACATCTATGCGTTTCTAGTGATGTCCTCGGGAGCTGTGTCCTGTCCCTCAGGCACATGAGGGTTCCGATACAGAAAGCTGTTCCCCCTCGGAGCCCCAAAGCGAGCTAAGGCCCCTTCTCTGTGTGTCTGTCAGCCCCGCTGGCTAGAGGATTGGCAGGGCGCACACGCGGGGCTTGCACCACCGTGCAGCACGAATCTCGACAAACCGGCTCCCGTTGATGGGCGCCCACGCGGAGGTCTCCCCCGTTCTCTTTTCTAACGTGCACATCCCACTTGGGAAAGAGGGAAGGCGGCTGACAAAGGAAGCTCCATTCGGTACAACATGGGAGAATACAATGGGGGAAAAGGCAAAACCATAGGGTTTGGAACAAATCAGTGGTCGCCCAGGCTTGGGGGCAGGGCCATGGCTGTGCGAGGGCCATAGGATGGGACATGCCGGGCGGGGCGCGGTTTTGTGTGGGCCTGGCTGGGTGACTCCACTAATGTGTCAACACCGATCGAATGTACACCACAGAGACGACTCCTAACACTGCAACGTTCAAAAAATCGGCCCAGAACCCAGGACAGAGTGCAGACTGTGACAAATGACTGACGGACGGAGCGCGGCTCCTGCTCACCAGGGCGGGGCCTTTCACCGCTAAGATTCTCTTATTTTTCAGGTGAGGAACCTGAGGCCCAGCGATGATCCTCAGGACCAGACTGAGCCCAGGCAGCGTCTCCTGTCACCGCACGTCAGACACCATTCCTCCCTGGTGGTTGGCCCAGGGACCCTGAGGTAGCTCATGTGAGTGTGTGTGTGTGTGTGTGTGTGTGTGTGTGTGTGAGTGTATGTGTCGGGGCGGGGTGCGGGGCGGGGGTGGGGGGGTGGGGGAGAGAAGGCTCCAGAGCCTTCCTTAGAAGGAAAACACCCCCCTGAGCAAACAGGACCTCCGAGCCAGCTGCTTTCTTTCCCACCGGGAGGCGGAGGCCACCCCATGCAGGAGGTGGATGCTGGTGGGGCAAACATCCCAGGTTTACTCTGGCCGGAGGCCAGCGAGGGAGAGGATGCTCCGAGCACCTTGCCCTTGTGGAGTTCCTGAGCTGGCAGCCATGGCGGCGGGGGGTGAGGAGGGTGATCTGGGCTCGGTCCCACGAGGCCCCCGCAGAGTCCACATCAAGGGGAAGGCACCACACAGATCAAAAGGCCCCCGTGAGCCAGCCAAGGAAGGGCTGACCCCGGCCTTCCTGTGGGCCGCGCTCACCATTGTTAGGACAGGTGGGAGCCCCATCCGTCCGAGGACCACGTTCAAGGGCCGCAGCGACCCCTTCCCTCTCAGGATGCTTTTGTTTGGTACCGAACAAATAAACGGCATTTCTGTGGAATTTCCACTTCTCCATCAAAGTCCTCTCTCAGCCGATGTTGGAGAAAAGCGACATGGTTGGTGGCCTTGTTATCTTTCGGAGCCGTGCTTAACGCGACAAGGTGTTCAAGAGGAGCCGAGCCAAGCTGCGCTCTGCCTCCCACGCGTGGTGGGTGGTGGGGTTTTCCCTCTCCCCGTGGTCTCCATGCTCTCAGGGAGGGGGTGGTCCTGTGTCCCCCCCAGGAGTGTGCCAGGGGGCACTTGGGTGGGCACTCTTAAAGGCTAATAGTCAGGCATTTATGTCCGTCAGTTTTAAAACAAACGTTATCATTAGTGGATGTCATTGCTTGGGGCAGGACCAGTGCCGGGGGGACAAGGCAGACATCTTCAAGATGCTGCCGGAATGACTGAATTTCTGGGGAAACTCAAATGGAGTCCAGCACCCCATTTATACCGAGAAGGCAGGGGCCCCGGAACAGCGGTGTCACAGTGACAGCCGAGCGTGGGCCAGCGCGCGCCACACAACCGGAGTCAGCCCCCGCGCACTCCGTTTCAGGATGGGACTCAGACCCCCCGGGCACACGCACCAGCTGGCTTTCTTCCCCTGGCAAACCAGTCAGTGCTCTGAACAGCCTTGCTTCTCCGCGGCCGCCGACTTCGATGTGTGTGGCTTACCTTATGCTTTATTTCCGGCAAGACGTCCACCAGCTTCTGCAGTGCCTCGTGGTGGGACCCCAGCTGCACAGCACAGACACCACATGTTCATTCGAAAAGGCCGGGGGCGGGGCGACCAGCACGCCTCCTTCTACGGAGACTGTTCAAACAGCAGCCCCGTTACCGCACACCACTTCTCCATCAGGAGGGCGAGGCCCTAGCGAGGGGTTACCTTTAAGAACACGCCTATCACAGCCAAGCCATTCTCTCCCATCACAGCTTCCTTGTAGTTTTGGTATTTCACAGCGTTCCAGTGAACTAAATGCAGCTGAAACACAGGAGACAGAGACCTTGTGCCCATCACGATGCAGCGAGAAATGAAACAGTTGCGCCCCTGCTGTGTGGCAGACCTATGTGTCCATTCAACGGTTTGAATGAATTCAGCCTGAGCAGCCGGTGTAAGGAACGTGGGCGCCACCAGCATGCCTGGAGCCCCAAGTGGCTGATCGAATCACAGACCCTAAGGGCCTTGGCGGTTTTGGTGGGAGAGAAAGAGGCTCGTTTTGACTTTATAAAATAGAAATGGGGATTGGAGAGAGTGGGTTATTTTGCTATTTTTCCTATTTTTTTTCAGATATCCTTGAAAGTGTTTGCCAGATCAAATGCGGGACTCCCAGTAAAGTTTGAATTTCACATAAACAACACATAATTTTAATGCCCCCAAGATGGCATTTTTCTCTCCATTTGTCGTCCTCACTTGAACTTTCTCTTGTCCTTATTTCACACCCTTCCTTCTGGCATCAGGATTGGCCAGATGATAAGGATTTAAATCAGGGCCAGGGGATGGGCTTGGGGAACAGGTTTACCTGGGTCACTGGCCAACAGGAGGCAGAGCCAGCACCCCTGGGCTGGCTCGGGGGTTCTCTGCGATGAGAGCACGTGGTGCTGCCCACGCCGGGTTTGGCTCGGAACCTGGACGGGGCCTGGGTGTCCTTACAGATTTCCTTCGGCAGGAATGAGCCGCGGTGAGGTCTTTCTGAATGGAGACCCAAACCCCGAGGCTGCAAGCCCTCCCCAGGTGCTGCTGGATGCCAGAGCCCTGGGTCCTCTGCGGGGTGCGGGGTCCACGTGTGCTCCAGGTGGCACCTCACTCCCAAGTCCCAGTGTTCCCAGCCATGTGCACTGGGGACAACGAGGGTGGCGAGGCCTCTTCCTGCTTCTCTGTAGCTTACCTGGAACCCCCTGCCTGCTGTCTTATTGCAACTGCCAGAAATAGAGACAGCTGGCCACGGCCCTGACTGCAGCTGCCTGCCTTCACAGACGCCACCTCTGGAGCTGGCTCTGCCCTCCACACCCCCACCGGAAATAGCACTCGGCACCAGGCGTCTGAGCATGGCCAGGAGGGATCTGACTCAGAGAGAGCCCCTGGTGGGTCCCACCGCCGATCTCGCCTCTATGCTAATAGCTTACAACAAGCTCCTCTGCTAAAATATCTGTTCATTCAAAACCGTGGTGTGGATACACAGTTTGTGTGGTCCAATGAACGGGAGCATGTTGCAAGCGGCTGCTCTTTCACCTTCGTCACATCTGTAAACATGTGTGTAATCATATCAGTAGATGTAATTCCCTATTTATAAGCTGTCCCCAGAGGTCACGTCTGGGTGTGTGACTACAGGTCATTTATATTTTGGGGCTTGGCTGGACTCTAGTTGGATTTTAACTACAGTATGACTCCCATAACAATGGCAACAGAAAGTTGAAACAAAAACAGCTCATAACTTGAAATGCATCCGAAAGGCAGGTGGCTGGTGGGTGGGTAAAGGGATGGGCGGGTGGACAGACGTGTGATAGAGAGAATATGGCAAAATGTTCATCTTAGGATCTGAGTGGCAGACTCACCGGTTCTTGCTGTATGGTTCTTTCAACTTTTTGGTATGTTGGAAAATTTTCATAATAAAATATTGGGGGAAATCTATACATTACCACTTATCACCCCACCATAACTACAAAACCCGATTCCTAGCATTAACCTCTGCTCATTTTTCCCCCGACTCCCTTTTTCTTTTTTTTTTTTTAATGTTTCAGAGGTCACTTTGTTTTAGGACAGTGGTCGGCAAACTCATTAGTCAACAGAGCCAAATATCAACAGTACAACGATTGACATTTCTTTTGAGAGCCAAATTTTTTAAACTTAAACTTCTTCTAACGCCACTTCTTCAAAATAGACTGGCCCAGGCCGTGGTATTTTGTGGAAGAGCCACAACACTCAAGGGGCCAAAGAGCCGCATGTGGCTCGCGAGCCGCAGTTTGCCGACCACGGTTTTAGGATGATCCCTATTGTAAAGATTTTCAGATTCTTGATGGTGGCCTCAACCCCTGAAGGACAGGAAGGGGCGAGTCTGAAATCGAGCACCAGCAAGCTCAGGGCTGAGTGAGAGGCTCAGAGCACATTCTGTCCTTGAATCCCAGCTGCCCGGTTTTGGCAAGTTACCCAACCACTTAGAACTTCTTCTGCTAAATGAAGGTGCTAAGAACACCCTCCCTTTAGGACGGTTGTGTGACTGAACGGGTGGGGTGTCCGACTGTTCTGGTTGGAGCACAAAGAGACCCACATCCCAGGAAACTCTCCGTTTCTGGGCCACTGGGATGGTTGGCCACCCCACGACGGAGCCCGGCATGTAGAACGCGTCCACATGTGCGCTGCTCGGACATCTACCCACCTCTGCCGGGTACACGTGGTCCTCCACCGTGTGCTCCGAGCCCCACTCGTTCACTGCTCCCCAGTGGAAGTGGAACTGCTTCAGGCGGTAGTGGTTTTCCAAGGGGCCACCGCTGATTCCTGGAAAATGAAACCAGTGGAGCTTGCGTGTTAGTGTGTCTATTTGTTGGATTGTGGTATTGCTGTGACACTGTCTACGCTGAAGCCACATGATTTCACTTTCGACTGATGTCTTGCTGAAATGGCAAACTGGAAGGTGGGCCCCGTGTCCCACTTACCTGGCCCCAGGCAGGCCCACATCACGCTCATAGTAATGATGCAGATTCCAGTGCTGCCACCAGGTGGCGGTAGGGGCCTCAACCTCTCCCCGCAGCAATAAAGCAGAGAAAGACCATTTCTGAGATGTATGCCTGTCCTATAAGATTCCCAGACTTCCTTATTTAAGAAAAAAAAATATGTCTCTTGGATGAAAAAAAAAAGGCTTAAATCCCATCACCACATAATTTCGTAAACTAATATGTTAAGAGCAAGATTTTAAAACAAATTCTGAGCTACAGCATGCTACCTTCTCCACCAGCTCTGGTCTTGATGCAGCTCTAGCTCAGTCTAGTCCCACTATATGACCAGGTTTTACAGGCACACTCCTTTCTAAGTCACTCTAAATGCCTGGCGGAGCCTCCCCAAGAGCTGTTAGCCTGATGCCCTCGGGCTCAGACCTGAGCATCCGCCAAGGAGGAGTCTGGCTCTCAACTGCGGGCCTGTGGGCGCCATCCAGGGGTTCAGGGTTAGGGCAGGGACTCTGCATTTTAACTGTCTCCTGGGTGGCTCCGATGCACATGGCTTGGCCTGCCGCTCGCTGCACTTTGCTAATAGATTTCCATGAACAACCGCTACAGATGCAGTGGTAACTGTTGGACATCCCACTTTGGATTGAAGTGAGCTTGTGCTACTGGGGTGGCTGGGACCAGTCTGGAAGACATGGCAGAATGGTGGAGTGAATTCCAGGAGCCTTGCTGGCATCAGCCCCTCTACATGTCAAACACTACCGGCTAGTGGTGTTTTCTGTTGGGTCTTTACCATAAAAAGTATCTGTAGCAGGAAACACTGAACTATAAACAAGAAAACAGGCTCAGCTCATAATCCTGCTCCCAATCAAGTTGTAAAGCTTCCTGCCATCTTTCTTGACTCAAAATGAGGGTGTTGGTCAAGGTCATTAGGGTCTCATCCAGTCGTAAAGTTCTATGGTTCATGAGGTAATCTTCTATTCTCCTTAACACCACATACACACACACACACACACACACACACACACACACACACACACACACACATTACATCCCTGCTTTTAAAAACAGGCAGAAATACCTCTTTCTCACCAAGTATACAAGAACATTTTATCCCTGGCCAGGCGGCTCAGTTGCTTGGAGTATCTTCCTGTACATCAAAAGGTTGTGGGTTCAATTCCCGGTCAGGGCGCATGCCTAGGTTGTGAATTAGATTTCCAGCCAGGGTGCTTGTGGGAGGCAACTGATCTCTCTCTCGCTCCCTCCCCCCCCCTCTCTCTCTCTCCCTCTCTCCCCCCCCCCCCCTCTCTCTCTCTTCTTCTCTTCCTCAAATCAACAAAACATATCCTTGGGTGAGATTAAAAAAAAAAAAAAAGACCCCACATTTCAAATCATAAAGTCTGAATCCATCAGTGGCCAAGACTACTGTGACATGAAGGAGGAGAGCCTCTCAGGTGGGTTCATATCACAAGACTTTAATGGAGATGTTCGAGGTTAGAAATACAAGAGGGGTGATTGTTCTCCCTCGAGGGGTGAGGATACCACGCAGACTGGCCTTTGTAGTTTTGTGTTGTATTTTAATTTATGGTGAGTAGTTAAATAGGTTGTGAGAAATCCCTGAGGTGCAGCAATTGGAGCTAGGATTCGAACCCAAGTCTGACGCCAAAATGCATGCCTTTCCCCTTTATCCTTCAAAGTCCAAAATGTAACCTAAGGAGTCACAGAACCGTGAGGCACAGGCAGGCGTCGTCTTGGGGCACGTCTGCCTGGCGCCTTGTATCTGTGGGGGAAAGGGCGTTTGTAGCATTGGGCAGCCAGAGACCACATGCCACCAAAATACATCGCGTAGGGACCGAGAGGTGAGCCTGTCACCTGACCAACGTCCTCAGGAGGTACCCTGGGCACTGAGAGACCGGGACTGGCAATGTGCTCGCCCACGCAGAAGGTACCCATGGGGATACCAACGCACATCTGGGTCACCTTTCCCGGAACGTACGTGCAGAAGGCAGGAATGATGGGTGTTTTATCCAAGGGACAAATTGAATTGGACACAAACTGGTGAACACAGTTGTAAGGCTGTGAGCTAAGCACCATCCACTCGAGGTCCCAAGACAGGGGCCATTCTGTCTTGCTCATCATTGTATTCTCAGCACTTAGTCCAGGACACATCCATCGGAGGCACCGGGTGGGTGAATGAACGGGATGACTCAGCTCATTGATTGGTTCAGCCAGCCACTCAGTGAGCAGATCTGTGCATTACAGCAGAATTCAGCCTTTCCCGTGGTAGCTTGGGAACTGCCTAAGATTTCTAGGGAATTCCACAAAGCACTAATTATTTAAAGATCTGGATTTGCAGCTTAGCTCTAACTTGCTGTGTGACCCTGAACAAGTTGCTCAGCCTTTCTGAGCCCAGCCTCCCCACCTGTGAAATGAGGAGTGTTGGCAGGACAAACGGAGATAATGGCGGGGAGATCACTTTGTAAAGTGTTGTCAGACACGACGACGATGATGACGATGCCGGTGACCAAATGTCACATAACCTTTCCGGGACTCGGCTCCTTCATCTATTAAAAAAGAAGCACTACCTACATGGTTCTTGTGGTTCCTTCCAGCTCAAGCCTCTTAGACTTCTATGTAGGTACACAGGTGAGGTCTCCAAAAAGAAAGATACCAACTGCAGGAGGCAGACATTCACCACTAGCTGGATGTCTGCCAGATCCCCGCCTAAAATAACCTTTAGCAAAGTCACGCCCCACCGTGGCCGGCAACCGAGAGCCAGAATCAGAGACGCTGGGATGGGCGGGAACTGTGAGCACAGAGCATGGCTCCTTCCTCTGTAAGGTAAGGAGAGGCTGGAGTCAGAAGACTTTCCCAAGTTCACACTCTGAGCAAGACTGGAGCCCATGACCACACACTCCACTCCCACCTCAAACATAAAGGCCCCCAGAACCCCTTTCCGAAGCAGCCTCCCACCAGTCAGACTCCTGCCTGTCTGCCCCTGCTTTTCTTTGCTTTATTGCTGCGGGCAGCCCGAACATAAATGGAAGCCTGTTCTTTGAAATCCTGGGGCTCTCCCGCTGCAGGGAAGAATGCTCCTTTTCAGTGGGGCCTCAGAATATAGATCCCCTCCCATTCAAGCTGATTCTGGTCATTTGTACATGAACCAGGGACTTGCTGGGAACCTGGGCTGGGACCAAGCAAACCCATAACAAAGCCCCCCAAAGCCTGCTGCCCCTCGCTAGCCTGTCATGTGCAAATGTAAATAAGGAGATAAGCTTTTCTAGGAGGAGAGTGAGGAGGAAGAGGTCTGGGGCAGGCAGGCAGGGCTAGGGTGGAACATGGGCTGGGCTGGAGCGCCCCCACGTGGCCGATGGGTGGAGACACACCGGGATCTGCCATTTTGAGGGTTGCAGCCTCACTCTTGCAAGAGCATTTCAGAAGAGAAAAAGAGCGCGTCAAAAAGCGTTAAATTCAGGAACGCCAGCAGACATGGACCACCGAGAAGAATCTCAGTGTAATAATGTCTCTTAACTTAGACCCGACCCGCAAAGACAGCCCAGTAGCCAAGTGCCTGTGTATTTATTTAATAGCTGGGGAATCGTATTTTTGTCTCCCTTTCTGTGGGAGCAGGGTCTGGAGTCCGACTGCCCGCCCCATCTCTTCCAAGCTGAGTGATCTTGGTCCAGTTACTGAATTGCTCCCGGCCTCAGTTTCCCCATCTGTAATATGGGGGTGATCCTAGTGCTTACCCAGAGGGACATTGCAAGAATTAAGTGATGCGGTAAATACAAAGCTCTTAGCATGATGCCTGGCAATTTGGAAGTGCTCAAAGACAAAACCCAGCAGCCATCGGCATGTCTCTGGGATGAAATAGCTGATTTCATTGCTCAGCGTCTCCTGTGTCCTGGTCCTGGGTGCTGTGCGGCAGCATCCGCCAGCTTGTGTACCGTCAGCACCTGAGGGACAGTGAGTGCATGCTGGAAACGCTACCACCGAACAAGCCGGCATTTATTGGGCATTGCGCAAAGCACTGTAGGTTCCCCCAGGGAACGTAGGACCTCCTCGCCGCAGGTACTATTCGCTCATTTTTGAGATGAGGAAACTGACTCGGGAGTTAAGTCACCTGCCCCAGTGACCCAGTGACCTCAACCCAGGCCTGCTTGACGGTTCAGACCCTCCGCTCACGTAGCAGGGTTCAAGCCAAACTCTGTGGTGTTTCTGGTCAGGAAAGTTAGGAACCTGGTTTAAGATGGCAGCCCTGGATTTTAAAAAACTCAGCGTGACTTTTTATGACAACACTGTGTCAAAAAAATATTCCTTTAATGAAACATTTAAAAAAGGCAAGCCCAGTACAGAAAGGGCCTTTAGCTTGCCAGCCCTCAGCCCCCAGACTCTGCCATCCACAGGGTCTGTCCACAGAGAGGAGGCTGTGCGTCACCTTTGAGTTCTCCTGAGCAGGTGCTGTGTCAGCGGCTGCCAGACCCTTCAGACCCCCGAGGACAGATGACATTGGAGGATGATCCACGCTGCCCTTGGCTGGTCCCAGACACGCTGTCTCTGTGCTTACAACGGCGGCTGTTCGTAGCCACCTGTTTGTCGTTCAGTGGTTTCACTAGGCTAAGCCGGCTTTTGGCAGGCACGGCTGTTTTAAGGCTTAAAATAAATGTAAGAGACGTTTGAGATATTCAAGTTAGTCAAAACTGCAACGAACACGACATCTCCGAGGAGCAGCCTGTCCTTGGTGCCACTCTGGGGTTGAACCAATATTCTGAAGCTGTAAAGTTCAAGGTCAAAGGTTTTCCGTGTGTTCTCCAGACCAGGAAGCTCTCTGTAACGCCCCCCCCCCCCCCGCCGCCACCGCCCCAGGCAAGTGGGAGCCACAGCAGGTGCCGGCACACTGTCAGTGTGGGGGTCACAACCTGACCCCAGAACCCCGGAATGAGGGAATCCAGATCACTCCCTGGGCGTTAAACTCGGAGATCATCACCTGTTGGCTCCGGTTTTAAAGCCATGCAAACGAGCCCAAATGCCGGCCTCACACAGTGCGGCTCTGCAAGGTTGCTTTCTCTTTCTGTGTCTCAGCTTTGGCACTTTTAAAAGATAATGACACTAGCCCTAGCCGGTGTTGCTCAGTGGATAGAGCGTCGGCCTGTGGACTCAAGGGTCCCGGGTTCTATTCCAGTCAGGGGCACATGCCCGGGTGGCGGGCTCAGTCCCCAGTAGGGGGCGTGCAGGAGGCAGCCAATCAATGATTCCCTCTCATCATTGATGTCCAGAACATCGGAGGAACAAATACAGGGATGCTTACAAACACTCGCCAGCACAGCTCCCAACACCAGTAGGGTCTTCAACTAGCGACAGCACTTCCTGTTATTATTACTGGTATTATCGATCTTATTAAAATGATCACCACCATCATCATCAAAGCAGAGATTTGCAGTCACCTGAGGCAGCCACTATTTCTCCCAAGATAGGACCTTCCCATAAAGACACTGAAGGATAAACATTATCTTAAGAGATTGTCCTTTAGAAGGGGGGCTCAGCCAGCCACAGGTGCATAAAAGAGGAAAAATCATTCATTCAACAAATATTCACTGAGCTCCTACAGTGTGCCACAGCCTGTGCTAAGTACTGGGGAGTCTCCAGAGAATTATACAGATGTCATCCTGATCCCCGGGAGCTGGGAATCCAGAGAGGCAGGCAGGCAGCAAACGAGTGATGAGCAGGTCTGTGAGTTGTGACAGGCGCGGATTAAGTGCTTTGAGGGAGCAGGCCACCAGGGAATGGCACGAATGGATGGTTCGAGTGGCCGGGGAGGAGGGAGCAGTACAAATGGGGTAGGGGGCAAAGGGGTAGGCGCTGGCAATGGCTAAGTAGGGGAGCCTTCATCAACAGACTTCGAATGTTCTGGTCTTTAAAAATGGACACCTCATGCGAGACTTGCCCAAGCCATGAACTGTTTGATTCCTCCACTCCTGGCCTGACTCTAACCTCAGCACGGAGGTAGGCGTGCGGGAGAAACCGCGCTGTGTGGCCTGGGCGTCTACCGCGCTGGAGCAGAGGAACCCGAGCACAGCTGGGTGCTGGAGGCTGCGTGCCCTTGCCATTGACCTTGTTTCCGATCACATCACGAGCCCCAAAGAATGACAGTCTCCGCGGTAGGCTCTCCTGAGTGTGTCGCAGGAACCTACCCAGCATCTCCTTCAGAAAGTCCTGGAATTCACCTCCCAAGGCCTCCACCGTGGCTCCTTTCAAAGCTCTTTCTTGTCCCCGTTCCATTCCCGCCTACCATCTCCTTCCCCTCCTCTCCCCAGCCACACACAGCCCTCCCCCCCCCCCCCCTCCTTCCTACATGCCACCACAACCCACAGGTTCCTCTGCCTTTCAGAGCCCGGGGCAGCGCAGCGGCCCACTCAGTTCTCACCAGCCTTGCAGACGTGGTTGCTAGACCCTCCTGCTGCGGCTCTCCCCGAGGGCAGCCAGGTGCCACGCTTGCGGCCTGAGCAGGGACTTGGGAGGATTCGATTCGGGATCCAGATCACGTCTTCCTGGGGGTTGGGTGCGGGGGGGAGGGGGGTGGTGGCAGCACCTGCATTCTCCCCTCTCCATCCATGACTTGGTTTAAGTTTTCACTTTACCTTTCCACCTATTTCCTAACCTGAGAGCTTGTGAGCAAGGACCGCCTCCGGGAGGGCTCTGTGACCTGGCGCATTCCCACCCACAGTGAGTGCTTAGTAAGTACGTGCCGAGAGAGAGTGGCCTGCGCTGCTGTATTGCAGATTTACAGTTGTAGCCTCTGATTCGGAACAAGCACATTTGCTTCCTGGGTGCTTTTGCGGAAGCACCGGTGAACAGCTGCGTGCCTAGTGATGGGGAGACGGAGGGCAGGCTTGGAACCACGTGGGCCCCGTGGGCGTTAACAACGTGACGGGATTTCAGAGGGTCCTCAGAGGATCGCCCATTTCCCAGTTGATTCCTGCTCAGTGGAGCATGGTTGGCACTAGCCGGGGCTCCGACTCACCACATCCGCCCGTCCTTCTGGGAGCCCTCTTCAGCCTCGCCACTCTCCTGATTTGGGGGAGCTGGGAGGACGGTGCAATTGGGAGTGTGGAAGAATGCGAGGGAAGAGGAAATGACGAGTGGAGGGAGCAGTGGGGGAGGGGAGAGCAGCGGGTGGGAGAGCAGCGGGGGGAGGAGGAAGAGACCATCACAGGGGCGGGCGGGCGGGGACTGGCTGCAGGGGGTTGGGACTGATGTGGACCTCGTGGGTCCCAGAGGGCAGAGCGCTTTCCTAGGTGGGAATTATTATTCCCGTGGATGGAGAATCACACTTCCCCCCAGCCTCCAAAAGTACCCAGGCCCAGGAACCGAGGGAAGAAACAGTAGATTAAGTAAGGTAGCAAATAAACGAAATCTTCATTCTTTAATGAAGATGGAAAGTATATGGTTTTAGGAACCAGACCGCCAATTTACAGATTTGCAGGGAAAAATAACTGCCCGGGATGAGTGTGATCATCACAGTCTTCCATCCCAGTCAAGGTGTCGTCTTCTGACCTGTAGCCACAGTCCCCTTCCTGACAGCCCGGGCTTTCCCTCCGGGACCCCCTCCCCTCCCCTCCTCTTCCCTCTGCATAATCTTGGGGCCACTAGTTCATGCCTCACTGCAGGCGCCCAGCCAGCAGAGGGGTCCCCTGGGACTTGGGTCCCTGGGACTGGGGTCCTGCATGGAGACATGGCAAAGCAGTTCTTGCTGCTGAGTGCCAGCCCCTCTCCAGGCCCCACCTGCCTGTCCGGGGGAGCCCCAGATTCTTCCCGGCAGCTCCCTTTTGGCTACACCTGAAGACTCCCACCTGGTGGAAGTGAAGTCTGCAAACTTGAAAATCACATGGGTGTGCAGGGCAGCATTCAGTCCAGGAGCAAGCACACGCTCATCTCCTGCGTGTGCGCCAGCGGCTGATTCTGCAATGGTGAACGACGGCCACGGCCCGCGGCTCTCGGAGCCGTGCCAGCGGGATCTCTTGGCAGTGGGGACAGTTACCAATTGTCGTCTTGAGGATAAAAGGCTATGATTGGCCCCACTTTACAAATGACTTAAAATTCACTTCCATGCCGGAAGGATGTTAGGCTGTGGCTTCGGTGCCTGGTGCCTTCACTGCCGATTACTGTCCTTGCGAGTGAGTGACCCTTCAGGAAGGCTGCTCGCAAGTCACCGTGGGGCCTCCAGGCTTGAGGTTTCCATTTGTCCTCCATCTGCCCACCGGTAATGCAAACACACGAGGCCTCAGTGGTCAGAGAGCCAGACTCCGCCTGGCGGCGGCTCCTCTGCCTTCTCTGTGCGCCCTCTAGTGGCAGACAGTAAACGAGCACACAGCCAAGCTTTGCTTGATCATCTTACTTGGAAGGCACCCCAGCAGGCAAAGCTACTGGTGTCCCTGACCAAGTGCTTGATTCTCCGGGCATGGAGCTAAGCGCGTCACACGGGTCCTCTTCTACTCTTCCCACAGCCAACCGGAGTCAGGTCTTCAGTTTACAGAGGAGGAGGCTGAGGGTCAGAGAGGATAGGAGACATGTTCATGCCACCCAGATGGTAAGCGGAGGACCTCGGCCTCACACCCTGTTTTTTTCCGACTTGAGAGCGAGGCCCTCAACACCATGCTGTCACCCCACCCTTGAGGAGTAGGATGAGTTGCCACTTGGGTGCTGGAGGGGCAGTCCAGGACCCTGTCCCCCTAAAGAAGCCGGGCCTGGCATGGAAGACAGAGGCATGGAAGCAGTTTGGGCCATCTGCTGCTCTACTCGCGCCCCTCCGCTAAGGGTGGGATGGGGGACAGCGGGGCCTCTTAGCGCTTGGAGTCAGGCCCCGCACGGTCAGCAAGAACAGATGCACCGGCTTTGTCGTGTAGGCATGGAGCTAAGCGCGTCACACGGGTCCTGGGAGGGAGTAGGTTTTGGAAACAGCCCTGGGTTTGACTATTGGATATGGGTATCCTCTTCCAATAAGTGGAAGTATTTAACTATCTCTTGGGGTTTGTGAGAAGTAAATGCCTTGACAACTGTTCCCCAATTAGTACGCTGATTCCTCACGGCCAAGCAGCAGTGAGCTAGGATCTGGTTCACAGCACGGTGTCTGCTCAGCAGGGGTCTACCTGCGGCCTTGGAACCTGGACCTTTGATACGTTTTCTGCACTAATCAGGCCCATCAGGCGCTGTCATTCGTTACAGGAAGGATCGCTGCGCTGGGACAAGGCGTCTTCTTTCAAGTGTGAGGCGCTGCATGGCTTTGACGGCAGGGGGCCCCTTGAAGCCGGCGCTGTTTTCCAGCGTTCGCTCCCCCTTCCTGTAAAGTCCTTCACGGCTCCACCCGCCCCTTCTTCCTGGGCCTCAGCACCACTCACATTCCTTGGAAGGAGCCCCTGCCTCCACCTCTGTTATTCATCCTCGCTGGCTGGCGTTCCTCTCCAAGCACTTGTGTCCCTTGCCCGCTGGAAACACTGCTGGAGCCTTCCACGCTGATGGAAAATGTCCTTGGCCTCCCAGTTGTGTTTCGCTTTGAGTTTTTGGCTCCCGCCTGTTGGTGTTACCCAACCTACGTGATCGCATTTTATGCAGAATTACTCTACCCCGCGCGCCTTCTCCACTCACTTCCTCCCTTGCTCATGGAGCATTTCCTTTTAGTACACCCCGGGTTTGTTCTCT
The DNA here is from genome assembly GCF_951640355.1 of Cnephaeus nilssonii. NCBI lineage: Eukaryota > Metazoa > Chordata > Mammalia > Chiroptera > Vespertilionidae > Cnephaeus > Cnephaeus nilssonii. Next base: position 31,735,155 of record NC_137091.1, read on the forward strand.
TTTAATTGTGGGAGAATCTCATTAGTCTCCGTTTCTTGCTACAAAACTTTTTTTTTTTTTTTTTTTTTTTTTTTTAGTACTTTCCGTCTTTCAGCTGTGTTTTCCATTTCCTTTCCTCCCACGGCTCCCAATTTCCAATAGCGGTGGACGGGGAAGACAGATAATCTGAAAAGGTGGGGGCTAGAGGCTGGAAAGGGAGCTATAGAGATGGGTGTGGGAGCCTGGGAAATGGAGTAGGAAAGAAAGAAGAGGGAAACTGGGTTTTGGAGAAAATAACAAGTAAAGTAAAACCAGATTGGCCTGTGTGGACATGAGCCACAGGGGGAATTAGCCAACTAATTTATGTGGCCGGGGAGAGACACCCAGATAATTCTTTCGGTCTGTGGCAGGGTGGGGTCCCTTTGAAACAGATTGAGAAGGTGGTGGAGGAGCCAAAATGTGGGGGTCACAGCCAGGTCAATGTAGAGGCCTGGCTGCAATAATGGGTGCAAAAACCTCTGAGAGCAATGCGAAAAAGGGGTGAGCCAAGGTCAGCTCAGGGTCAAGAGCAAGGATGTCAGGCCCAGTGGAGATAGCACTGAGTGCGCTTCTCCAGCCTTGCCTCTCTTCTGGGAAAGCACCCCTGTGGTCCTCCACTCCCGGACCTCACCTTGCTGCAAGGCCTCCAACCACAGAGTCACTGTGATTGGCTCACCCAGAATGAGTGACCGAAGTGGGGCCATGGCAACCAGCCCTGGGGCCGATGCTGCTGTTGCTGGGACAGAGGCGTGGGCTGTCCCTTTGTGCTGCTCTTTTGGGAGGGTCTACAGGGCCACCATCCTTGCCCCATTCCAGGGGAAATGAAACCCACCAGGAGAAAACAGAGCCGAGATGGGGAGGATTCAGCTCCAACTGCACCCTGTACTTTCGGGGAATTTAAGCCAATAAGTTTTCCTCTTCTTTGCTTAAGCCAGTTTGAGTTGAGTTTCTGCCACGTGCAACACAAAGGAAGTCTTAACCAATACAATGAATGCCTGGCAAAAAGGAGAGCAAAAATAAGATCGGAGGCAGCAGGGAATGAAGAGAAAAAAGAACAAGAGCGTGACATGTGGGACAAGCTCATACAGGCTCCTGGGAACTGTGTGCGTCTCTTCCTAAACCATGTCAACGACTTTGCACTGGAGCTTGAAATAGGCGGGCAGCGAAGGAGTATTTACACCACAGGAAGTGGCAAACGCTACAAATTATGGCTTCTTGTCCCCCCACCTCCATCCCACAACCCACACCCCAGAAGGCCAGTTGCTAAACATTTACCAGGACTCCATATACTCAGAAAGGCCAGGTTTATGTGGGCCTGGCTTTTCAGACAGGTCTGAGAGTCTTAAAGCACCATGCTCTTACCAGTAATCTCTCTGGGTCAAGTTAAACAGATCACTGCCAACGTTCCCCTCCACCCTGGGTGGCACAGACCCAGCCTACAGCTGAATTACATTTGAGCAAAGATTAAAAGGACTGAAACTGGTGATTCTCCAGCTGTCTCCCTTTCTATTTCCTCTCTCTTAATCTAGTCACGTTTTGTTTGTTTACTTGTATTAGGACTCTTGAAAATAAGTGACTGAAAGATAAATCAAACTGACTGAGGCTAGAAAGAGATTGAATAGTCCAGGAGCTGGTTTGGCTTCAGGCAGATTTGCCGTTAGAGGCTCTGACAATGGCCTCTGGCCTCAATTTTTACCCATCTCTTGGCTTTGCTCTGCCATGAAGACTCACAGATGCACCCTTACAGCTGGGCTCAGCACAACCTTAGCAGAAAGAGAGGTTCTTTTTTAACATTTCCAAGAAAAACCCTTTGGCTCTCATTGGCTTGGCTTGAGTCACATGCCCACCCCTGAACCAATCACTGAAGTCAGAGAAAGGGTTGCTGGTACTGGCCACACCCACTCCTATGATTCAATTTTTGGGTAAAAATTCAACACACTGAAATTCTTGACCAAAAAGAGGCCTTGACTTGTGACTCTGGGGATGATTGTCACCTGTAATAGTCTAGTTTCCCAGCCTAAACTCTGACCCTGAACTCCCATGGGACACAGGAGCAACTAGGATCCAAGGCACACCTGCTGTAAGACACCCAAATAAAAATCCGATCTAATAAAGAGGGAATATGCTAATTGACCATCACTCCATCATAAAGGTGGCTGCACCCACAGCTGAAGACAAGTTCCCATAAGGAGACTTAACAAGCAATCAGCAGGGACCTGAGGCTACGCCCTCCCCCGCTCCCATAGGGCTTGACAGGGGACCTCAGGCTGGGCTCTGCACCCCAGCACCAGGCTAGGGGACCTGAGGCCATGCCCCCTGCCCGGCGGGGCTTGACGGGGAACCTCAAGGTGCGCTTCCCATCCTGGTGCTGGGCTAGGGGACCTCAGGCTGCTCTCCCCACCCCAGTACCAGGCTGGGGGAACTCAGGCCATGCCCCGCACCAGGTGGGACTTGACAGGGGACTTCAGGCCACACCCTCCACCTGGCGGGGCTTGACGGGGGACCTCAAGGCATGCCACCCTCCCCGGTCTGGGCTGGGGGATCTCAGGCCATGCCCCCCATCCTGGCACCGGGCCAGGGGACCTGAGGCTACGCCCCCTGCCCGGCAGGGCTTGACAAGAGTGGGACTGGTCAGGTCTGGATCTAGCCCAATGGTGGCGGGGGCCTGCCGGGTCTGGGTCTCACGCGATTTTGAGGCGCATGTGGGTGGGCGGGGACTTGACTCTGGGTCCCATGGTGCACCCCAGACTCTGACAGGAGGAAGGTTTTCATATACATTTTACTAATTTTCTTTCATCTCTGACACTTCCATTATAGAGAAAGGGCAAATAGCAATATTAAATTATTTCCTCTAATTAATCCCCTTTTAATGTGCATGAATTTTGTGCACCGGGCCACTAGTATAATATAAACAATCGGGCCCTTGGAGCATCGAGGAGATTCCCTGTTGCACCTGTCAGGAAGGTCTGGGTGTGGGTGTCTTCTCGCTGGTAGGTGAGAGACAGGTGCCCAAGCTGACCTCACTGCCCCTGGCCCTCCTGTGGGGTGAGCACACTGGACACAGCTTGGCTGGGCTTGAGCCAGGAGCCTACCTGGCCCCTGGCTGCTGGCTCTTCTGGGCACTGACAGGACCACATTCCTCCCGTGTGCTAGCACTTTCCTCCCGGGCGTGCGGTTAGCACCTTTGGCCTCATGCCTGAACCCTGTGGACATCGGCTGCAGGTTCCTTCCACAGAGGAGTCATGCTCCTAAAATTCCCTTCTTCAGAGAGCAGAGAATCTCATTGTGAGGGCTCTGTGACCTCCTGCCCTGAATCTGAGCCTCATTTTTTCTCATCTGTCAAATGGGGAATAATATTCGTCTCACTCGGTGGTTACAAGACATATTTAAGTTTGTGCGAGTGAAGCCCTTGACAAGGAGAAGGAGCCAGTGAATGACTGGTGGGGCTTTAGAACCAGCAGGACTTGGCCTTGAACCAGGACCCTTCCACTTCCCTGCCACTAGGTCTTGAGTGAGTCACTTCCATTTCTTCTTGCATAGAATGAGGACCCAGGACTCTCACAGTGGTGTCTGTTTTGGGTGTGCTGTTACAGTGGTGCTTTTTAAAGAGGGTGTTTGCTTGTCTGTACAGTATAGCTTCCCCTTCTAGAAATAGCACCTGAGCATGTGGTCTTGGTGAGGACAAGGGTCAGGGTGCTGGGTTCCCCACGGACTGAGAACTGGGTAAGTGCCAAGCTCAGCCACCAGACCTTTCCCTCTGGGAATCTGAATTATTTTTTCAAATGTATCTTAACTCTATTCATACAAAAGTCCAAAGTAACCTTCAAAGTTTTTTATATTTTAAAACGTAAAGGAAGCCAAAACCGGTTTGGCTCAGTGGATAGAGCGTCGGCCTGCGGACTGAAAGGTCCCAGGTTCGATTCCGGTCAAGGGCATGTACCTTGGTTGCGGGCACATCCCCGGTAGGGGGTGTGCAGGAGGCAGCTGGTCGATGTTTCTCTCTCATCGATGTTTCTAGCTCTCTATCCCTCTCCCTTCCTTTCTGTAAAAAATCAATTAAAATATTAAAGAAAAAAAAAGTAAAGGAAAATAAATCTGTTTATAGATATCAGCCAGACCCATAGCTACACATAACAATTATATAGGAGGATTATGAGCTCATCTACATCCATATCTGTTTTTCTCAATCTTATTAGAATATGTATCACACAACTATTAGCCAAGCAAAAGTTCAGGAACTATTATTCTTTATTTAATCTTTTCAAGGTGCTGCATAAAATGTTTAAAATTAATACAAACCCTATTCCTGAAAAGCCTGTTTTAGTTGCTCCTTGGGAATTTGAACTTGGAACAGACCAACAGGGGCAGGAAAAAAGTTGGTGTGCTAAGTAAATAAATGCAGAACCCCTGCTCCCGGAGCCCGGAGCCGGCCTGGTTCCTGTGCTTTCCAAGATCTGCGTGTCCACCTTCCCTCCTCTTCTTCCAGCTAGGTCTAGCCTTCTGAGCAGTTCCTCTCTGCTTATGTTGGCCGGAGTTAGGGTTCTCATCCCTTGCATCTGGGGAGTCGTACCTGAGAAGTGCCCCTGAGGGTTGGATTTATTACAGAGAGAGGATCCAAGCAAAACCTGCAAAGGGAAAAGGTGCACCCGGCGATGTCTGGAGACCAGGCGCCAGCTTCCAGTGTCCTCTCTGGTGGAGTCACAGGGACGTGCTGACCCCCCCAGCTATGAGTTGTGACAACACGGGCGAAGTGTTGTCTACCAGGGTCGCCCACGGGAGACTTGGTGCCCAAGGTTTTCACTGGGGGCTGGGCACAGGGGCACCCTCTACCTGGCATGAACAAATATTCTCCACTCCCAGAAAGAACACGGATGTGCGGCATAAACAAGCTTACAATCCTGACAAGTTCGGAGGTAGAAAGGAGCAGCCCCAGCCTGATGGAGTAGCCGTCCCTAACTCCCCAGCAAGGGACGGGGATTTCGGGGGCTTCTCTCCCGCCGCCCTGCCCACCTGCCCCTCAGCCCTCCATCATCCCAGACAGCCTCCACCCCGTCCCCCTCCGCTCCCCTTCCTCCTGGCAGCTGGGTGTTCATTTAAAACCTCAGCCAGCTCAGTGTCTGCTGGCCACCCGTCTCCCCTGAGTAAGAACCAGCGAGGTGACCAGGCTCCAGACGCCATTCCCTCCTCCTCTCCTTCCAAGCCCCCTCCACCGCTCTCCTCGGCCCTTCTCTGGTTTCCTCTCTGACGGGCTACGTATTTGTGTTTCTGTTTGCTTAGAGTTTCTTCCTCCCCAGTCCCTGCAATGTAACCCAGAAGGAAGGGACTTAACTTCATTCCTAGTTTTGTCCCCAGCAGAACCGTGTGATTGGCATTATAATCTGTAACATAAGCATCCCGTCCCTGCAGAGAGCCTTCGAGAATTCATCCTGTTTCTGCCGCCACGGTGCTGGTCCTTGTCCCCAGACTTCATACTTAAGGCTCTCAGGCCCTTTTCTGCTAAGTCCATGACCCTGCTCTTGGGATGTGACAGGAGAAGAGAAAAGCTTCAAATCCCACTCCAGGCTCACCTGAGCCCTCGTTGGCGTCGTCAAATTCCACCTGGAAGAGGTAGCCGGTGTTCCAGGCGTAGCGGCAGGCCGCGGCGTCGTAGGAGACCCGGAGAGGGTGCAGCCCGGGGTCGTAGACACTGTCCCTCCAGCGGATGTTGATGGGGGACTGCCGGGAGCCCCCGGGCTTGGAGGCTGGGCCCTTCCAAAGGGGGTGCACTGGGGACAGAGAGACGGAGAGAAGGAGATCCTGATGCTGCACTGGCCACACTGAGCCTCGGAAGCAGAGGCAGAGATCCCAGCGTGGAGCCTGGGGAACCCAGAAGGTCCGCCAGCTTACCCCGCCCACCACTGGGGGCCCTGCTCCACGCCCTCTCTGGACCCTCCCCAGATACCGATTTTCCTGCTGCATTGATTTGGTTTTGATCTGTGTCAGTGTGGTTCCAAGGAGCCCCTGCCCGTGGTTCCAGGCCAGACCAGGGGAGCGGGTGGGCGAGGCAGAGTGCCCCGCGGCTGGGCATCTCTTCCTGCCCCATCCCACTCGCCTGGATGACAGCAGATACCTCAAAGTCTTCCACAAGAAGGAGGGGAAATATGCCCGCAGCAAGGAAACCACGCAGAATGACCCTGACCCCTTTTCTCAAGGTTCCCTTGCTCTGGGCTGCTCCCTCCACCCACTCCTGAACCCCCCCCCGCCCCCTCTAGCCTGGCAGGGCTTTCTCTGCTCTTTGTAGACCCTTGTGGGTCTACGCTTCTGCCAATGGCCACCCACGGCCTGAAATGACACCTTAGATTCACGTGTCTTGCCTTCCCTATGAAAGTGGACATGTTGATGAAGGAAATCCTCTATATGCAAATATTTTAACAATAATTTATACCTTGATTTGAGAGCGAGCTGGGGAGGAGCACAGAGTTGGAACCTGGAGGGCAGCATAGTAAAGGGGCACCGCCTTCCACACAGGGAAGGCAACCCATCGAGCTCATCTCGGGCAGGAGTCACCAACCGCGTGAAAGACCCAGGGCTCATGGAATCACAGAAGTGGAGGCTGCAGTGAGGACCTCGGCCGTCATCCTACCCGGGCCTTGGTGCAGACCGGGGGCTGCCGAGGCCAGGCAGGCAGGTCAGGTAAACGAGGCAGCTGACTCTCACCCAGGCGCTGGCGCTGGGGGGCGGGAGGGAGAGGTGGTGACTGTGGCTGACTGAAAAGCGTGGCAGCACTTGTTGCGAGATCTTTAGATTTTTTAAGAGAGGATAAAAATGCAGATTTTCATGCAACATCTCCCCATGTTTGTGTTGATAATTTTGTGTTAAAGTTTTTACCATTATGTAGAGGGAAAGACACAGTTGTGACCAAATAAGCCAGCTCTCCTTACTCACCACTTGAGTTATTGGGTATGTTATTTACCTTCTCCCTGTTGACGACCCACCTAAGCCTCATCTGTAAGAATGAGAATAATCCTATATAATAAAAGCCTAATGTGCTAAGTGTCCAGTTGTCCAGTCATCCATTCAACCAATCAAAGTCTAATATGCTAATAATATGCTAAGGCTGCTCAACCACTCACTATGATGTGCACTGACCACCAGGGGGCAGACAGTTGACCAGTTGCTATGACATACTTTGACCACCCAGGGCAGATGCTCCAACCGCGGTAGGTTAGCTTGTTAATGGGATCCAGCTGATTGGTACTGAGCGAGACAGGCCTGACACACCCTGGAGCCCTTCTGCGGTCCATCCCCAGCTGGCCAACCTCCCATGTCCCTCCCTGGCCCCAATTGTGCACTGGTGGGGTCCCTCAGCCTGGCCTGTGCCCTTTCACAATCCGTACTGAGGCACGCCCCCCCCAGGTGCACAAATTTCATGCACTGGGCCTCTAGTAATATATAATAATAGCAGGTTGTGGAATCCATGTTAGCTCCCACTCTGCCCATTGCCCTAAAGCAATGACTGGCTGGGCTCAGAGAAAGACAGCCCGGGCACCCTGCAGCTGTCCAGCACTCTGCCTCTCCGGTTCCTGATGATGAATGGATGGCAGCAGACTCAGAGCCGGATAACCAGCCTGCACCTTTGTCTGGTGTCCTTTGTTCAGCCGCCTTCTGCTTTAACCCAGATCTGTACCAGGGGTGCTTTAACCCAGATCTGTACCAGGAGTGCCTGGTCTTCCACTGTCTGTTCTCTCCCAAACCCCTCTGAGCTGCACAAACCACGATTGTGTCTGATGGGAAGCGACATTTCACACACAGTGCAGCCCTCACAAGCCATGTTCACACCCATCCTCCCTAAGGGAAAACGGGGATTTACACGGCTGCACACTCCTCAGCACGGACAGACACGGGAGCAGCTAAGTGCCACAGAGGCAGCCTCCCCTGACCGGGGACTCAGCTGCCCCCCACACAGAGATGCAAGGTGCAGAAGAGTGGGGGTCTTTAGGGTACGTTTGAGACATTTCCTGAAGGCTGAAGGGTGCCGCCAACCATGAAACCTCTGCGTGGAACACCATCCCTGCCACCAAGAAAAAGGTGTTGCCCATCACAGCCTGCGAAGAAGTGACGCCGCTTAAACCTTTCAGTAAGTGTTCATAGAGCTGCTCCTGTGGGTCCCGCATTGGCCCAAGTGCAGGAAGGATGAGAGGCACGTTGAACAGATCCGGACGACCCAGCTTGGAGCCCAGCCCAGCCAGGGTGAGCCAAACCCAAGCCCTGCAGACAAATGAGCAAGAACTGCTTGTTAAAATGTTTGAGAGCACGCACTGGCGTGCTGCTGAAGGTTAATGACCAGCTCAGCAGGGGGAGAAGGAGCTCTGAGGTGGAATGTTTGTTGATTACCACGGGGGATACTCCCTCCAGGGCCGATTTTAAGCTACCAATATGAAAGTCACTGATCACAGCCTTCGGAAGACCAGCTGCTGCTGGTAAAAGGTAGCTTACACACGCAATGAAACATGGTCCGAGCACGCTTCATTGAAATGGTCCCTAAAATTATTTCTGAACATTTTATAACTCTGACTCTCTCGGGACCACACCACGAGTGATTCTCACTCAGTTTTAGTAGCAAGCGTCCTTTTCCCCCCAAAATGAAATGTTTTGCCACATCCCAATAAACAAAACAGTGAAGAGAACCCCAGGGATTCCCCCGCCAGCAGTTTGAGAACTACAGCATAAATACAGCATAAACCGATTTAGGCACTCGATACAGAGTTACTTTGTTATTCTGTCCTGCACACATGTGCAAAGATGTGGGAGAGTATGGTTTGTAAGAATTAAAAATTGAACACCATCTAATGTCTCCCAACAGGGTAATGGCTCAATACAGGGACATGCGTATGATTGCCCAAGACGATAACAACAGTGCTCAGAGAGTTCTCACAAGATGCCAAGCACTGGTCCAAGCCTTCCTTTTCTTTTCTCTTTTTTCTTTTCTCCTTCCCTTCCCTTCCCTTCCCTTCCCTTCCCTTCCCTTCCCTTCCCTTCCCTTCCCTTTCCTTTTCTCTTCTTTCCTTTTCTTTTAATACTAGAGGCCCAGTGCACAAAATCGTGCAGGTAGGGTCCCTAGGCCTAGCCTCCTGCGATCAGGGCCATCTTCTGCCCATTTCCCAGGCTGAACGCTGCCTCCACCGCTGGGCTGTCAGGCCTTTGGGATCACCAGCTCATCCCCCGCTGCTCAGGGGCTCAGGCCTGTGGGAAAGCAGGTGCCAGCTACTTCACCTCCATGCACGTATGCCAGGCCAGCCGCTGATGGAATGCACTGCTCCTCTCTCGGGGCCACTCATGTGGGTGCAGCCACCGCCGCCGCCGCTGCTGCTGCTGCTGGTGCTGGGGCTTGAGGCGCTGACAGAAGCTGCAGGACCTACCCGCCCTGGCACGAGAGGCCCCAAGCTGGCAGCACATTCCATCAGTGGCCGGCCCAGCACACTCGCATGGAGGTAAAGTCACCGGCGCACGCTTTTCCGCAGGCCTGAGCCCCCGAGCAGCTGGGGATGAGCTGGTGATCCCAGCAGCCTGACAGCCAGCCTGGTCCTCCCGCCACCCACCCTGATTCCCTGTTCACCATCGCTGATCCATCGGAGCCTGCGGGCCAGGGGCAGGGACCGAGAGGTGCTCAATGCACCTCATGGTGACCGGTCGTTTGGTTGTCCTGGTCTTCATGGACACTGGCTTTTTATATATATAGATATTTTTGTTGATTTCAGAGAGGAAGGGAGAGGAAGAGATAGAAACATCAATGATGAGAGACAATCATCGATCAGCTGCCTCTGGCACGCCCCCTACTGGGGATTGAGCCTGCAACATGGGCATGGGCCCTGACCAGGAATCAAACCGTGACCTCCTGGTTCATGGGTTGATGCTCAACCACTGAGCCACGCCCACCGGGCTTATTACTCACCTTTTACAGGTGAGAAAACTGAGGCTCTGAGAGGGTAAGAAACTTGCCGAGGGGCACGCGTCCACAAAGTGGTCTGATGCCCTTAATGGCTGAACTAGGTACTCAGAGAGGACAGTTCCTGAGAGACAGTGTGGCGATGTGTACAGTTAAGAAAGAAAACCTAAACGCAGATACGCATGCACAGTGCAGTACTTCTTACTGTTGGGAAAGTTTTGTGTACGTGTGGATAGGTTTCTCTGCGCATGGGGAAAGCGTCAGGAGGCTGCACTGCAAAGTACTCTGGGAATTGGGGTTGCGGGGAGACATGAGGGAGGGTCTTCTATGTGAGTGAATATGCTTCTGTATGGTTTGAAATTTCAGGTAAGTCTGGGGTGGGCCTGAGGTTCCTCATTTCTCGCAAGCTCCAGGTGGTGCTGCGGCTGCTGGTCTGGGCACCCCACTCTGAGTGGGGGTAACTGAAAGGACTGGGGTTGGGGGTGGGACCCGGCTTCCATCCCAGCCCCTTCTGGTTGGGGGCTTGAAGTGCATCCTGGTGGCTTTGGTTTCCATCTCTGTGCCACCCTCGTCCTGGAGGACTCCTTGGGTTTCCTGCTCTCGGTGGCCTATAGCAGCTCCTGAGTACCACAGTCCTCTTAAAGCTCTAGCCCAGGCTTACCCCAGGGCGTGTGGTCCAGCACACCCAGGCTGCCTGCCCTCGCTTCACAGCCTGAGTTCTGGCCTGACGGGAACCCCAGTGGAGCCTGGAGTGCTCCTGTAGAATGCCCTGTGGGTGCGAGACAGAGTTTAGCATCGTCCTCAGGGGTGGACCCACAGACTCATTGGAAAGAACTAAGAGTGCTCCCTGAGAGCCTGGGGTGTGCCAGGCTTTCGACACACCGTTTCATCTCTATGCAGCCCGTGCGACCCCGAGGCATCCCATTGTATAGATGAGGACACCGAGGCTCAGGGAGGTGAAGCCACCGCCCAGCTCTCCCTGCAGACAGGTGTCACCAATGCCTGGCCCCAGGAGCGACTGGCTCTGAGGCCCAGGCTCTGTGAACTACCCAGTCCTGGAAAGTGTGGCCTATTTACGTCAGAAGCCACTTTATCAGCCTTCAGCGCAGGCCCTTTGTCTGACAGAGGGAGAATCTGAGACCCAGAAAGTGGAAAGGATGCGTCCAAGTTCATTAAGCATGCCAATGCCGGCATGAGGCAGACAGAGCGGGCAGTCCCTGGACAGAGGGGTTGGGTGTATTTACTGCATGTTTGCCGAGAATGTTCTCTGCTGGGGAGGTTAGGAGCTCTGATGACTGGCTCATTTGGTCCTTCAGGGCTGGATGTTTCACAACAGCTTGTCTTGGGAAGGGGTGCCTTGTTCCAAGCCTCTGGCCCTCCAAATACCCCCTCTCCCCCCGGTGAATCAGGTTAAAGAACTCGCCCAAGATTGCCCACAGGAAAAGAGCCGGAGCAGAAATATGAACCCGAGCCTTCTGCCTCCAGGCTGCCTTCATTTTGAAAGACACCCTACCGTAAAATTAGCTAAACGTCCAATTGCATTTGGGGAAACGGGAGGATTCTAAGAAATTCTACTTACAAGCGTTATTCCTACTTCTCTGCGCACAGGGAACCTGGGAGCACGGTCGCTCAGGCCTCCGCAGATGGCTTCGCAGAGCCCCCCACGCCTGCTTGGCCAAGACGGAGAAGCCTGAGGACTTCGCATGGTTCCTGCCCAGCATCGGGGTCCTGAGCATCTTGGGTCTGTCCCCGCGGAGCCCAGTAACGAGAGGGTCTTTCCTACTATCCTCGCTTTGACTGGGAAACCAGTGGAGTGGATTGGACCCGCTTCTTATTGTCAGAACTCACCCAGACCCTGAGCCCTGATAGTTAAATTTCAACCCATGCCCGCCCTGGCTTCTAGGGTGACACTTGGTTTGGCTTAGGGGTGGGTGCACTGGGACAAGTGGCCTTCACTGCGGCCAGGCCCCTGGGGTCACTGTGCTTTGATCTGGTAAACAGTGAGGTGAGCTGGACAGGAAGGCAGGCCTGCTGTGAGCCGGGGGAGCAGGTGAGGGCACATGGGAGGGCCAAGTCCCTGCTCTTGGCGTTGACCTCTAATCTGGAGTGAGCAGCTCTCTGGCCTCGGGGAGCTCCAGACCAGGCACAAAGCCATGCTGTGTGTACGTACAGGGAACAATAGGTTCAAAAGTGCAGGGATGGGAATCAAAGCTGCGGGGCGGGTGGGGCAGGTGAGCACGTGACTCTCTGCCTGGGACTCCTGGGAAAGCAGCCTGTCCCCCTTCTCCATCAGACAGACATGATTTGATACAAATTTGTTCTGCCCAAGTGAGCTGCCCTGGGTAGCCCAGGACTCCCAGCCTGTGGTGCCTCTTTCATGCACAAAACTGTCCACATTTGGACAAAGTAGCTGGTCCCGCTCATTATTCAACTTGGCATATTTGCACGTGCCAGGTAACAAACTTACTTTGGACTACATGGCATTTTATTTCCCACTTTTACCCGTGAAATGATGACTACAGGGTTGGAGAAGTTTGTACTTTTTTTGGTGTGTGTGGGTGTCCGACTTAGAAACTTCAAGGGGACAAGGGATATCACAACTTATCACCGAGTCTTAGGTCTGAAAGACCCGCAGAACGAGTTCTGAACCTTGCATCCACTTTGGGCTCCCGGGGACCCAAGGATCTCGTGATCACACACATGATTGGTCTACAGCTTTCGCCCAATTCTCTGACAGACCCATGGGTTCCTTGCCTTTGTTGCAATCAACAAAAAACAACTCTGGAATATAGAGTGTCCCTCGAAAATATCTACACGTACTTTCAATAATTATAAAGGCAGTGTTTATTAAAATATATTTAATTTTCAAAATTGAGCTATCAGCTGTTAAAGTGTGTGTATGTTTTTGGGGGACACCCTGTATATGCTTATCTTCCTACAGAGTCACTTTAGAAAGGTAGCTACCCAGGGTAGCTTGCTTCATTCATTCATTCATTCATTCATTCATTCATTCACCTCTGCCTCTGTTTCATCATCTGTAAAGTGAGGAAATAAAACTCTGTTGGGTTGCTGTGAGGGTTTAAGGGGTGGATATGCATGAAGTGCTTAGAAGGTAGTGCTGCCAGCACTACATGCCGAGCACCACGCAGGCCCTGGATGAGTGCAGGCTTCCCCCGCATGAGCAAACCGGTCAGCTGACACTCACGGGGCCCCTTTGCTCGTAAGGGCATGTCCTCGGCCATCCGGCTGCCCTGCCACCTTCAGCCCGCCTATTTTAGGTAGATCGCATCCCTGGCCATCCCTGTGGGTCTGTCTACCTCTTTTCCTCGGAGCCACAGGGCAGGGCTCTGCTTTGCTTAGGAAATATCATCAGCCCATCTCAACCTGCACATCCCTCACAGCTGACTCCTACGTCACTTCAACTGCTGTTAGCTTTAGAAACCGAAATCTCTGCCACTGAAAATACATAAAAGCCATCTACTGTACAAGCAGTTCAAAGGTCAAAAGTACAAGTCTCTGTTTCCCAGAGTGAACTGCTGCTTGCAGTGTCTTGTGGCTCTTTCTGGAAATTTCCATGATATCTAAGCTTACACAGTCATGCGCCGCTTAACGACAGAGATGTCTTCTGAGAAATGGGTCGTCGGGTGCCTGCGTCGTGGTGCAAACATCGCGGAGGGCACTACACACACCTCGGTGCAGGCCTGCCACGTGGTGTGTGTGCTGTGCTTGTACACCACAGGCGGTTTGCTTACACCAGCAGCACCACACACACTGAGGAGCTGTAGTGTGAGTCCTGACAGTGGCTCTTCTTTTTTTGTAATGCAAGCGTCTGGGTTAGGCTTTGACTGCCGTGGCATTCATTGCAAAGAGGCATCCACTTCAAAGACGGCTATCTCCAGTAACTAGGACACCAGCCACACTAGCTGAAGAGCCTGGCACCCACACTGAGGCACCCTTGTTTAGAGATCTTGGTTGATTTAATAACCGACCCTTTGGGCCACTTGTTTTCTTCTCTTCCCGCACTTTACCTTCTTGCTCTTATATTTTAAATTCACCAATAAAAGGTGAGCCCATGAAACCCTAGGCCTCCACACTCAACCCCAGCAAAGGAGAACTCCAGGCCCCTGCTCTCTCTCCACCAGGGGCCTTGCTGGGTGCCCCCTGGTGTGAGGAATAAACCTTTCCCTCCAAGATGCCTAATGGTTATCACGGAAGGGCATCTTGCTATCATAATAAGAACGACCAGGGTCGGCCAGTTGATACATTAGTTTAGAAAGAGGAGATGTCTGAGAGACAGTGACACAGAGAGAATATGACATTGTTCAGCCAAGCAATTCCTATTCCTATATCCTGAAGTGCACTTCCAAACTTTTCATTTACGTGAATCCTTAAGTTCCTTTTATTAAGCTAGTTAATTTTTTCTCTATATGCCAAAGGGTCCTAACTTAGTAGATAGTTTGGTTTTTATCTTATGGATGAATGAACCAAAGCTGACATGCACGGTCTAAGTCCTCCCTGGCTAGAAAGTGGCCCAGGCAGGACTCAAGTTCGTGGCCTTGAGCTCATTATCTCTTTGAGCCCTACCACGTGGCTGTTGTTGCTTCCACGGGCACACACGTAAGGTGCACAATTTGTGCACGTTGTTTTGTAGGCAGTGGCCAATCATCTATTCTAAACTATCAGCTGGTGCTAGAGTTTTAGTTGGACCATAAAGTGTGTGTGGAAGTCTATACCCCAATTATCTATTGCTGCTTAACAAACCACCCCGAGACTTAGTGGCTAAAAACAACATGTGTAATGTAGGCAGGGCTCACTGGAAACAGTCCATCTCTGGTCTAGGAGGCACCGGCTGAGGAGGCTCATCTGGGCCTGGAGGATCCACTGCCAGGATGGCACACTCACAAGGCTGGTGAGGCGGTGCTGGCTGGCTGGCGGCTCCTCTCCGTGTGGGCCTCTGAGCCAGGAAGTCAGCCTTTTCTCACCCAAAACAATAAAGAGTGTCACTTAGGAAGTCACAAGCAGTTTCTTAAATAAGTTAAACCCAGAGTTGCCATGTGACCCAGCAATTCTATTCCTATGCCAGCTTGGGTGAGGGGCTGAGGGCTGTTTGCAGGCCCCTCCTTCGGCGGTCGGCCCAGGTGGGCGGGAAGCTTGGCTTCCCGTCGCCAGGGGCAACCCAAGCCTCCCTCCTGCTCCAGCTGGCTCCGAGGCCGCCATCTTTGTCCCACTAATTTGCATATTCCCTCCTGATTGGCTGTGGGCGTCATAAAGTGATGGTCAATTACCATATTTCTCTCTTATTAGTATAGATACTCAGCATAGGCAAATACTATGAAATAGTATGTAGAGATAGAAAGGAAATCAGTGGTTTCCAGGGGTTGGAAGAAGGGGGCAAGGAAGAAAGGGGGAGTGACTGATAAAGGGTATAAGGTTTCCTTTTGGAGTAATAAAAAAGTTCTGGAACAAGTTAGTGGTGATTCTTGCACAACATTGTGAATGTACTTAATGCCTGTGCACTTTAAAATGGTTAAAATGGCCGAAACCAGTTTGGCTCAGTGGATAGAGCGTCGGCCTGCGGACTCAAGGGTCCTGGGTTCGATTCCGGTCAAGGGCATGTACCTTGGTTGCGGACACATCCCTAGTAGGGGGTGTGCAGGAGGCGGCTGATCAATGTTTCTCTCTCATCGATGTTTCTAACTCTCAATCCCTCTCTCTTCCTCTCTGTAAAAAATCAATAAAATATATTTTAAAAAATAATAAAATAAAATGGTTAAAATGGTAAAATTTAAAATTTTATAAATACAATAAAAGAAAAAGAGAGAAAAAAGCAGTCAGGCAGGTTTGGCAAAGTATAGATGGACCAGTGGGTTATCACAGGATTTAGGCAAAAGCACAAAAATTGGGATCTGGAGAGCAATAAATCATGGTGGCTAATGATATTTCTTTTCATTGGTAGTAGTTTTATTGTCTAAGTCATTTGTATAGATACATTTTGTTTGTTTTTACAAAAAATATCAGGGTGTCTCCTTTGTGTCAAATTCTGTGAGCAAGCACTTTCCATAGTCAGTTTCAAAACGTAGAAACACCTCTGTGAGGTAGACTGTATTGTCTCATTTGCAGATGAGGACATTGAGACCAGGGATACTGTGTTACTGGTCCAGAGTCAAATGAGGTGATACGCTGGGAGTGGAACCCATTGAGTCTACTAGTATACTCCAGGGCACACTACTCACAGCTAACTTTCATGAGGTCTTCCTACCTATCCCAGGAAACAGAGGCACAGACGTTTAGGGGTAGCTTTCCCAGTTTTACAGGATATCATATTAATGCAACAGTGTTTGGGTAGGGTCCTTATTGCTTTTACATTTTTTGAAAGTGTTTATTTTATAGCTTTCTGGAGGTACAATTGACAAATAAAATGCTGATTTAATAAATGTGAACATTCTGAAACGATTACCACAATCAGATTAACTAACCCCTCCATCACCTGTGATGAGAATACTTGAGATCTTAGTAAATTTCTAGTATGCTATACAACAGCGATTTTCAGCTTCTTTCTTCTCATGGCACACAGAAAGTAATTACTAAAATTCTGCAACACACCAGAAAATATATTTCTTGTCCATCTGACAAAAAATAGGTATTATGTGAATTGACCAATAATATGCAACTCTATTATTTGACCTATATATTTATGGTTCAAGACAAGGCATTCACACCAGATTGCTATTGTGTTGGCTGTTGCCATTTTTTATTTGACAGTCTAAGGGAAAAAAAGGTCAGTACCCCTAAATAGCATGTTTTAAAAATTCTTGTGGCACACCAGTTGAAAACGCTGCTTACAGTATTATTAATTACTAGAGGCCCGATGTACGAAAATTCGTGTAAGAGGAGGCCTTCCTTCCCCTAGCTGCCGGCACCGGCTTCCTTCGGGCACCCGGGACCTGGGCTGGCTTTCCTTGGGCTGCCTTCAGGCACCCGGGACCCAACTGGCTTCCCTCCAGCCCAGCTTCGTCAGGAAGGATGTCTGGCAGATGACCAGTCTAATTAGCATATTACCCTTTTATTATTATAGTCACTATGCTGTACATTTGATCTGCAAAACTTATTCATCATATAACTGAAAGTTTGTACCCATGGACCAATATCTCTTATTTCCCCCAACTCGCAGTCCCTGGCAAGTACTCTCTGTTTCTGTAAGTTTGATTATTTTAGATTCCACATATGAGATCATTCAGTATTTGTCTTCTAGGTCCATGCATATCGTTGTTGTTATTGGTGGTGGTGGTGGTGTGTGTGTGATCTCATATCTTCTTATGAATTCACTGATTGGTAGACACTTAGGTTGTTTCCCTCTCCTGGTGAATGTGAATAATGCTGCAGATAGCTCTTCAATGTACTGAGTTTTTTCCTTTGGATAAGTACCCAGAAGTGGGATTGCTGAATCATACAGTAATTCTATTTTTAATTTTTTGAGGAAACTTCATACAGCTTTCCATAATGGCTTTTCCACCAGCAGTGCTCAGGGTTCCCTTTTCTCTACGTTCTCACTAGAATTTGTTATCTCTCGTCTTCCTAATTATGGCCATTTTAACAGGTGTGAGGTGATGTCTCATTGTGGTTTTGATTTGCATTTCCCTGATGATTAGTGATAGTGAGCCCTTTTTCATGTAGCTATAATAACTTCTTTGGGAAAATGTCCATTCAGCTCCTCTGCCAATTTCAAAATCAGGTTGTTGGGTTGCTTTTTTTCCTTGCTGTTTAGTTGTATAAGTTCCTTATATATTTTGATATTAACTGATTTTCAGATATATGGTTAACAAATATTTTCTTCCATTTTGTATGTTGTCATTTCATTTTGCTATACAGAAACTTTTTTTTTTTTTTTTAGAAACTTTTAGTTTTTGCTTTTGATGCTTGTGCTTTTGGTGTCATAGCAAAAATAATCACTGCCAAAACCTGTATGAAGGAGTTTTTCCCTATGTTTTCTTTGAAGAGTTTTATGGTTTCAGGTCTTTAATACACTTCTAGCGCTAATTTTATGTATGGTGTAAGATAGGGGGCAAATTTCATTCTTTTGAATGCTGATATTGTTTTCCTAGTAGCATTTATTGAAAAGACTATTATTTCTGTCCTGACTGGTGTGGCTCAGTTGTTTGAGTGTTGTCCTGTGCACCTAAGGTTGCCAGTTCAATTTCCAGTCAGGACACATGCCTAGGTTGCAGGCTCAATCCCCAGTAGGGGACATGCAGGAGGCAGCCAGTCAATGGTTTCTCTCTCACATTGATGTTTCTCTCTCTCTTTCTCTCCCTCCCTTTCTCTTTCTCTCTCAAATCAATAATTTTTTAAAAAAATAAAGAAAAGACTATTCTTTCCTCTTTGTGTATTCTTAGTACCCTTGTCAAAGATTAGTTCACTGAATACATCTGGGTTTATTTCTGGGCTTTCTATACATAGTTCTATTGATCTATGTCTATTTTTATGCCAACATCATACTGTTTTAATCACTATAGCTTTGTGATGTAGTTTGAAATCAGAAAGTGTGATGCCTCCAGCTTTGTTCTTCTTCCTCAGGATTGCTTTGGCTTTTCAGGATCTTCTGTGGTTTCATACAAATTTTAGGATTGTCTTATATTTCTGTGGAAAACACCATTATAATTCTTCTAGAAATTGCAATGAATCTGTAGGTGGCTTTGGTTAGTATGAACATTTTAACAGTATTAATTCTTCTGACCCATAAACATATCTTTCCATTTATTTGTGTTTTCTTCATTTCTTTCATTCATGTCTTACAGTTTTCAGTGTATAGACTTTTCACCTCATTCATTAAATTTACTCTAAGTATTTTACTTTTTTGGTATGATTGTAAATAGGATTATTTTCTTCATTTCTTTTTCAGATAGTTTGTTGTTGGTACATAGAAATGCAACTGATTTTTGTATATTGCTTCCATATCCTGTTACTTTACTGACTTTATTAGTTATAAAAGTTTATTGATGGATTCTTTAGGGTTTTCTATGTATAAGATTATGTTACCTACAAACAAAGACAACTTAACTTCTTCCTTTCAGGTTTGGATGCATTTCAATTTCTATTCTTGTCTAATTGCTCTGGCTAAGATTTCTCGTACTATTCTATTCTATTTATTATTATTATTATTATTATTATTATTATTATTTTAATCATCACCCAAGAATATTTTCCATTGGTTTTTAAAGCGAATGGGAGGGAAAGGGAGAGACAGAGAGAAAGAAACATCGATGTGAGAGAGACACATCAATTGGTTGCCACCTGAAACTCAAGTATGTGCCCTTGGCTGGAATCGAACCCAAGACCCTTTTGTCTGCAGCCAACGCTTTATCCACTGAGCCAAAATGGCTAGGGCTCCAGTACTATTTTAAATAGGGACAGGCATTCTTGTCTTGTTTTAAATATATTCTTACTGATTTCAGAGAGGAAGGGAGAAATAGAAACATCAGCGATAAGAGAGAATTATTGATTGGCTGCTTCCTGCACATCCCCTACCAGGGATCGAGCTCACAACCCTGGCATGTGCCCTGACCAGGAATCAAACCATGAGCTCCTGGTTCACAGGTAGGTGCTCAACCACTGAGCCACTCCAGCCAGGCTTGTTCTTGATCTTAAAAGGAAAAGTTTTCAACCTTTTCACCATTGAGCATGATGTTGGTTATAGACTTGTCATGTATGGCCTTTATTATATTGAGTTTTTTTCCTTCTATACTGTATTTGTTAAAAGTTTTAATCATGAAGGATAATGAATTTGTCAAATGCTTTTTTTTTTTTTTGCACTTATTGAGATGCTCATGCAGTTTTTATTCTTCATTTTGTTAATGTGTATGTCACATAGTGTGTCTCCCTCTGGGTCCCTGGACGGGTGGAACTGCCCCTGAACCACGGCTAAGAGGGGCTAAGCTCAGTTCTCAGGCTGCTTCAGGGCCCACAGCCGGAACCAAACTCAGTGGGCCTGTTCGTGGGGCCGGGTCAGGCCTGGATCTTGCTGGGTCCCTTGGCAGATGACGCTGCTGGCAGGACCAGGGTCAAACGGAGGGTAGCCAGGTCCACAGGAGGATGGTCTGTTTCTGAATCTGTAGCTGAGATCAAGGTCAGTGAGTCTGTCATCTGGGGGCAGCTGACTCAAAATGGCCCTCCTTGGTTTTGGGCTCCACCAGGGTTTCAACAGTCTCTTACCTAAATCCCAAAGGTCCCACAAAAGCACTTCTGTCCATGGATGGCTGCCAAATCATTGTTGCTGAGGGAGGATATGATGGAGATGATGCTATTCTGCCATGTTACTGCCATCACTTCCTGGTCCTTAAATCCCTTGATGGCCCAGAACATGTGGCTGTGGCCTGTCCCAGGTCTGGGTGGGATCCATGCTAGGGGGAGATGGGCTACAGTGGGCGTTGGGTGCTGCTTTCCCCCATTTCCCCTGAATTATCATTTGGGCTCTAGCTCCAGGACTCCAGTTTGCCCCCAAACCAGCTAGATGTGCATATTAACACCTTCCTCTATTTGAGCTTCCTGGGCAGCAAAATGAAAAATAAGTCATAAGCACAGTTATACTTTTGATTGATTTAATCTCTTTTTAAAAAAACTTTGTTGTTGAGAGCATTACAGATGTTCCCTTCCTCCTTCATTGTCCCCCTCCACCTGGTTCCAGCCCCACCCCATGCCTTCACCACCCTACTGTCTGTGTCCATAGGTAAGATCTTTGGTTAATCTCTTCCCATCCATCTCCCTCCTTCCTTCTGAGATTCGTCAGTCTGTTCTATGCTTTCATGCCTCTGATTCTGTTTTATTCACCAATTTATTTTGTTCATTAGATTTCTTGTTTGCTTATTTTGATTTCTAGATTTGATTGTTGACAGATATGTATTTGTTGCCATTTTATTGTTCATATTTTTCATCTCCTTCTCCTTAAATAATAACATTCAACATTTCATGTAACACTGGTTTGGTGGTGATGAATTCCTTTAGCTTTTTCTTGTTTGCGAAGCTTTTAATCTGACCCTCAAGTCTAAATGAGAGCTTGGCTGGTTAGAGTAATCTTAGTTGTAGGTCCTTACTATTCAATACTTATAATATTTCTTGTTGTGAAATCAGCTAACAGTTGTATGGTAGGTAACTAACTCCTTTTCTCTTGCTGCTTTTAAGATTCTTTGTCTTTAACCTTGGCATTTTAATTATGGTGTGTCTTGGTGTGGGCCGCTTTGGGCTCCTCTTGTTTGGGACTCTCTGCACATCCTGGACTTGCAAATCTATTTCTTTCACCAGGTGGGGGAAGTTTTCTGTCATTATTTCTTCAAATAGGTTTTCATTTTCTTGCTTTCTCTCATCTCCTTCTGGCACCCCATAATGCAATTGTTGGTACACTTGAAGTTGTCCCAGAGGCTCCTTACATATTTTTCTTCATATTTTTGGGTTCTTTATTCTTTTTGCTCTTCTGATTGGGCATTTTTTGCTTCCTTATATTCCAAATCATTAACTTGATTCTTAGAATCCTCTAACCCCATTGTTGAATCCCTGTAAATTGTACTTTATTTCAGTTAGTATATATTTAATTTCTGACTGGTTCTTTTCCATGTCATTGAAATTTTCACTAAGATCCTTGAAAGTCTCACTAAGTCCCTTAAAGCTCTCATGAATATCCTTGAGTAAATTTATAACCATGGTTTTGAACTCTGTATCCAGTAGTTTGCTTACTTCCACTTCTTTCATTTGTGACATGTTTCTTTGTCTCTGCATTTTGGTTGCTTCCCTGTGTTTGTTTCTACATATTAGTTAGAGCTACTATGTCTCCTAGAATTGGTAGAGTGGCCTTGTGTAGTAGGTGTCCTGTAGGGCCCAGTGGCTCAACCTCCCTGGTCACCTGATCTGGGCACTCTAGGTGCGCCCCTGCGTGGGCTGTGTGCACAGTCTTGTAGTTGAGCCTTGATTGCTGGTGGCATCTCTGGGAGGAGTTGACCACCAGGCCCATTGGCTGTGAGGACCAGCTGCAACTACAGTGGGAGAGCTGCTGTGCAGGAGGCAAGGCCCAGCTGTGAACCAAGGCAGGCTGGTGCTAGTGCTAGGTCTTGGGCCTTTTATTGATAGGTTTGGGGCATGCTGTCACCAACTGCAGCTTGTTTGAGAGAATTTAGCAAAGTTTGAAGCCTCAGCCAGGACAGGCCATTCATATGGAAAAGCTGCTGCAAATAGCTTGGTTGGGGCTGCAAACTGGATAGGGTGAGGTCTCAGGGATTCTTCTGGGTGGAGCTAACAGTGGGCTCCAGGTTGCCAGTCAGCCCTGCAACAGGGGAGGTCCCAGCACAGGAACAATGACCCTTGTGAGCACCCCTGTCTGGAAGAATGCTTCCGCTGAGTTCCTGCCCTGATGCCAGACAATCCAGTTCCTCCCCACATGTGTCTGAGTCCCCCAGAGCCACCCATTGCTGGAGCTCACAGGTACCAAGTCAGAGTGCGCTTGTGCCCCAGCTCTTTAAAAGGAGCAGCTGGGTCTCTAGCAGCCTCCATGTCTCTTAGTTGCAATCCCCATTGGTTTTTATAGCCCATAGTTACAGGGACTTCTCTTCCCAGCTCTGGAACCCTGGGCTGAGGGTTTGGTGTGGGATTGGGACCCCTTGTTCTTCATAGGCAGCCTCCGAAGAGATAATCCCCCTTCTGCTTAAAAAAGTAGCACACATGCCCAGCAGGCATAGCTCAATGGTTGAGCATCGACCTATGAAACAGGAGGTCATGGTTTGATTCCTAGCCAGGGCACATGCCTGGGGTGCAGGCTCGATCTCCAGTGTGGGGCATGCAGGAGGCAGCCAATTGATTATTCTCTCTCATCATTGAAGTTTCTATCTCTCTCCCTCTCTTTTCCTCTCTGAAATCAGTATGTATGTGTGTGTGTGTGTGTGTGTGTGTGTGTGTGTGTGTATGTGTATGTGTGTATATATATATATATATATATATATATATATATATATATATATCACACATGGGTGCCAGACCAGCCCATTCTGCGCCCCCACCCCTCCTACCAGTCTCAATGTGCTTTCTTCTTTACTTTTCTAGTTGTAGGACTTCTATTCAGCCAGCTTTCAGGTGGTTCTGAATGATGGTTGTTCTGTATTTTAGTTGTAATTTTGATGTGGTTGTGGGAGCAGCGAGTACAGGCATTTACCTACACCGCCATCTTGGTTCCTCCGATTGGTTTAATTTCTGATCATGACTTTGTCATCAGTGGCTTGAAGCCAAACAGTGTGCAAGGCTGGGCAGGAAGGAGCAGGCAAACCCATACCTGGAAGGGAGCTACAAGCAAGGACTTTGCGATACTTCGAAATAATATGAAAAATATTACCTTACATTTACCTGCTTTCCTGTCAGATGCAAAATGTTAAGAATTCTTACATAGTTAAGTGTATAGATTTGGCTGTGATTGAGGCAGAGAGATAGAAGGCAGAGCTCTCAAGAGGACTTCCCCCTCCTACCCCCCAACACCTCGGGATTTTTGTGGTTAGTTTTTAGAATCTCCCATGTGAGCAGACTCAGGTGTTTGGGATTGCAAATCCTGCTTTGGTCTCTTTCCAGCCATGAGGCCTTGTTGAGAAAATTTTCCAGTCTCTTTGGACTTTTCACCTCTACATAGGACATATCTAATTTCCATAACAATACCTTTTCCAGAGGACCTTCTGTGGTTCTTCTTCGGAATTTCTTTAAGTCACATTTCCTGGAAAGGAATCCAGTGACCAGACTTAGCAGAACCCCTGAGTGTTAATTCTGGAAGAATTATATAAAAGAAAATGCAAATTCATCTCAACAAGGTTGCCCAACGTTGCACAACTGCTTGCCACCCCGAATCAGGGTTTTATTGTTGGCAAAAAGGAAATGATCATGGTAAAGCATTTTCTTTTCCAAAGGAAAATAGTTCCGTCGTCTTGTATTTGGATGACCAAAGGAATTCTTGCTCAATGTAAACAACTCAGAAAATAGGGGAGAGTATAAATAAGAAAAATGAAAAGTAATGGTAATTCCAGCACACATGAAAAGCAATGGTGATACCAGTACACAGGAATAACATTCCTGGGAATTCTCCATAATTTGGGATTTTTTTCCTACAAGTACCCACAAACGCGCAGTTATACTATATACATACATTATATCCACATTCATGCTATATTTACATTCATACAGTTTATATTTACATTGGCACATATATGATATATAACGTAACATTAATTACATGTAAAAATATATCACATTATGATATATTTTTCCACTCGCGTGCACTCAAGCCTGTATTAATGACACTGGGAACCCTCGATTACACCTATTTGGGGATGGGGAGGGAATCCCGCCAGAGGGGAAGGAGCAGTGGGCTCGATCATAGAACTACAAGTCCCAGCAGCCCAAAGCGCGGGCCGGGCGACCAGAGTATGAAGAGACTACTAATACCGGCAAGCATGGTGCAGACACCGGGACTACGAGTCCTAGAATGCACTGCTCCCGGTTCGCGCAGGGCCCTCCGGGATATGTAGTCATTGGAGGGAGCTAATTCCTATTTCTTCAATATCAAAGAAAATGTAAATTCCCCCAACGGCCCACCAACGCAACTTCTAACCGGCAAGCGAGAAGCCCGGGCGCACCATAGAGAAGTAAACTCTTCGGGGTCCCAGCTGTGGCGCGGGAGCGGGACGCGTGCGCATGCTCGGCGGCCATCGGCGCGGGAGACGGCGCGCGCTGCAGGCCTAGAGCGACGGGCCCCGCCCCCGTTCCCAGCGCGCCCGTCCCGGGAGTCTGCGCAGATTGCGCAGGGTGGAGGGCCGCGGGGAACAACTCCCAGCGCCTGCGCAGATCAGCGGCTTCTCTCGCGAGGACGGACGCCATTATCGCATCTCCCCGACAAACACCACGAGAATTCCGCAGCCCACACGGTAATTGCAGCTCCCGCAGCCGGTCGCGTCTCCACCTCCCCCTTCCCGCGGGGCGAGAGCGAGAGCGAGATCTCCCCTCCTCCCTCCTCCCTTCGCCCTCCTCCGGCCGCGGCGCCCGCGCCCTCCGCCCCCACCCGGACGCCCTGCTCGGCCCGCCAACGGCCCGCTGCCTCCGTCCGGTAGCCCCTTCAGCGCCCTCGGGCCCCGCCTCTCCCCTTAGCCCTGCGGGCACCCCTCCTACCCGCGCGTTCCCCTCAGCCTAGTCAGTCCCTCCGGACGCCCCCGGGCACCTCTGCCCCCCTCAGGCCTGCGGGCACCCCCTTCACCCCGCCGCTCCCTTCCTCCGGGCGCCCCCTCAATCCTGTCAGTTCCCCGGTTTCTGAGGCCCCCTGACCCCCCGCGTCCTCTCGGGCGCCTGGCGCCATCTCCCCAGCATTCCGATACCGGGGAGCTGGGTAACAGGGCCGAGCGCAGGCTCGTTTTCTTTCCCGAGAAGACGGTTCCTTTCTTTTCCTTAGTTTTCTTTTGCACTTGCACTCCTCCCGCCCCCGGCCCCCGGCCCCCGGCCCCCTGCCGTGCGGTGTCTAGGTAGGACGGTCCGGGGGGGCCGCGCCAGCTGCATTGAAACTTGGGGAGCAGCCCTGCGAGAGGTGCTCCCCGGCGTCCCGAGGGCTGCCCTGCAGACGGACGGCTGGCAGCTGTGGGAGGGGGCAGGCCGGCCTCACTTCTCTGGGAAATGGGAAACTGCAAACACCCACAAGACCCCTCGGTGTGGCAGTTCCTGCCAGTCCAGCTTCCCACTCGGTTGGCGTCCCGAGTTAACCAAAGTGAAACGGAGCCCCGAGAGCCAGGGCCGCACACAGCATTCGCTCACTTTGCCTATGGTCTCACCAAGGCAAGTAGGGGCATCAGGGGCCTTTTAAGGAGCAGGCAGCTTTAGACTTCGGAGAGGATCCGAACCAGTTCTCCCGACCTTGATGAATGAGGATTTCAGGGTGTGTTGTTGTTTTTCCCCCCCTTCCTATACTTTTTTTTTTTTTTTTTTGCTATTTCTGTGGTTTAATCCTTTTGAAATGTGACCTTAGTTTTTTTGCTTTGAAGACTTCCCTCCCGCCCCCCATCCCACTCCCACCCTCCCACTCCCGTGCCTGTGCATTCCATCTCCACTGTGTGAGCGAATTGGATCCATTGCCTTAAGAGAGGACTGATTTGTCTCTGATGAGATGGTAGGGATTGTCTTGATGTTGGAGAAATAAATATTCCCCGAAGAACTGTCAACAAAGAGTGACTTCCAAGGATGGAGAGCTTGCCTATCCCGACCAGGGAGAGCCCCAGTTTAGAGTCTGGAAGCGGAACAGGTGATTGCTCTCTATTTGGAGTTACCTGTTCTTCCCAAATGCCCGCCAAGGAATGTACTCTGCGACCTGACTGCGTTGGTAAAACTAGCACTAAACTAAACCAGTTAAGGAGAGGGTAGAGTTGTAACTGGAAGTTTGGGAAACAGAAAAGTAACGGGATAGTGGAGTGGTCTTCAGTGAGGGAAACGGTACATTAGAAAGTAGATGATTGGATACTTTAACATTCAGGTTTTAGGACAACCCTGGGTACCGATATCCAGTGGTAAAAGAAAACTTGAGAACTGTCTGTAAAATTCTATATGTTTAGCTCCGTTTCCCTTTTGTCTTGCAGTTAAAATAATAGGTTGCTGTCATGTATTCTATCATTGGCTTTAAAAAACACACACACAGCTGCCATTAATGTTCTGTGGCAGGGACTGCTAATCATCTCCAGTGTTTCTCATCACAGCGACCCAATGAGGTAGACTGTCCTGTTTTATGGATGAGGTGACAGATCCACAGAGGTTAAGTGACTTGCCCAAGACACACAGAGCCAAGGTTGAATGTTCTTAAAAAATTAAACATACATATATTTAATATTTTAAAGAAATGTACACAATGAAAAACAATGAAAAGCAACAGTCCCCTGTCCACCTTTCAGTCCCCCACCTTATATCTTTTTGTTGTCTCTTCAAGAAGTTCTTAATAGCTCTAAATAATAAGCTGATATTAATTTTACACATTTTTGACGTTATGATAGCATGATTTAGCTCTTCATATATCCCATTTTTTCTATCCACTGAATTCACTGTTTCAGTTAACTCAGATTGTTCATAACTGTGTAAATACTGTTGGTTTCACAGCCAAGTAATGCATTCCCCTTCTAATACAGCTGTTTGTTTTTTGTATTGTTTATAATGGCCTTTCTCTTTCTTTGCATTTTCTGCTTCCATTGACTCCTTACATTGTTTTAAATTCTCAATATAGTGTCAAATCTCTTCAACCTTCCCCCTCCTCTCCAGCTCTCTGTCCTCTTTTTCTAACCTGGATTGACTTCTCTATGCCAGTACAGGTATCATCCTGATATTTTCCTTTATTATACATCTGGATTTGTTCTGGACTCCATATTTTAATCTTGGCTTTTTCATTTCAATGAGAACCTTTGGCCAAGTAGCCTTATTCCTTTGGCTAACTTTTTAGGATCCTCTTTGGTTTTAGGACATTTCCAGCGTGCCAAAGGATGTGCTCTTTGATCCTGGGGGCTTGTCCTTCAGCTCTGGGAAAGTCTCTTGTTTCATTTATTTGAGAATTTCTTCTGCTCTTTTCTCTTTTCCAAGTTCCTGTTAGATTGTTAATGGACATCTTGACCTCCTGAATCTATCTTTATCTTCTTCCTGTGTCATTTTATTCCTATATCTGAGAGAAGGCTTCAATTTATCTTCCAATCCTATTTTAAACTAGAGGCCCAGTGCATGGATTGCGCCGTCTTGTAATCTGGGACCCCTTGGCGGATGTTGGACTTCTGGCTTCAGCCTGATCCCTGCAGGCCAGGCTGAGGGACTCCAGCGGTGCAAGAATCCATGCACCGGGCCTCTAGTATGCATATAAGATAGTTGGTTAATCTCTTCCCGCCCTCCTCTCCCCCTTTCTCTCTGAGATTCATCAGTCTGCTCCATGTTTCCATGTCTGTGCGTTGAGCGTCTGCCCCCTGGTGGTCACTGCACATTATAGCTACTGGTTGAACAGTCGCTTAAGCTTTTATATATAGAGATTTTGTATTTCCATTATTGAAATGTTAATTTCCAAGAGTATATTTGTTCTATTCCTTTTTCATAGTAGCTTATTGTTTTTTAATGCATTATCTTCTTGACACTGAGGATACAAATAAGGATTGTTTCTTTTTTTGTTTTCTAATTTCTTTCATTTAATGTCGAAGCCATTTAAAAAATATTGGCTTCCTGCTGCATATGGCAAGTACTCAATTATTGGTAATTGTTGTGTAAAGCAAGAGCAAGCTAGTAGATCTGAGTCTGTGGGGCTGGTTTTGAAAACGTGTGGGTTTCCCATTGGGTGATTGGGAGCTTGTGCTTGGACCTGGAATGCCAGGTGGCTGAGATGTTTTATCTGGGCCTTTCAGGGAAAGGAAGACCCCTTTGGTTGGGGGTGTCCCACTTGGTGTAGAGCAGCGGTCGCCAACCTTTCGGACCTCACAGACCACCAGTGGTCCACAGACCACCGGTTGGCAACCGCTGCTCC
Source organism: Cnephaeus nilssonii (assembly GCF_951640355.1). Classification (NCBI taxonomy): domain Eukaryota; kingdom Metazoa; phylum Chordata; class Mammalia; order Chiroptera; family Vespertilionidae; genus Cnephaeus; species Cnephaeus nilssonii. The sequence continues at coordinate 31,763,630 of NC_137091.1, forward strand.
AAAGGTTTCCTTAAATCAGCAGTTGCCAACCTATCAGACCTCACGGACCACCAGTGGTTCATGGACCACCGTTTGGGGACCGCTGGTCTAGAGGGCCTCTTGTACAGCTCTTCTGTACCAGGACTGTCTTCTGTGTGCAGGCGCAGACTTCAGGTTCTGCTGAGAGTCCTGGGTTTTGGGTCCCAGCATGCTGCGTGTGGGCATAGAGCCCTCCTTTGGTTGTACCCACTCTTGTATGCTCCAGCTTGCTGTTTCCTTTGTCATCATTAGATTCTCTTAGTCTGCCAGAAATTAGTAAAATCTCTTGTCTGCCTTCTTATTTTCTTTCTTGTGGGTTTATTATATGCTGTTAAATTTATTTTAATGGGATGAGCAGCGATCACATGTGTAACAGCCAGTTCCTTACTATGAGCAGGAATTCCAGAACCTGTTCTCATCATTGTGCTCCTTCTCTCTCCTGCCTCCCAGTGGTCTAGGTGATGATGCCCATCGTCAGTGAGACACGGGCCAGTCATGATCCCCATGGCTGTTTCCATATTACAAGTGTGGGTGGATGGTGTTCGTTCCCTGTGGAGGTTCTCCTGGCTTTGCAGCCTTGAAGTGGGTGCCAGGCTCAGCTGGGGAAGGTCAACCATAGATGGGTCTTGTAGCAAAGATTGTGATTTCAGATTCTTTAGTCAGCTTTCACTATCAGTGTTCTAAGAGAGCCTTTTAGCACTTCAAAGTTTAAGGAATGCCTCTAGTTAAGCAGTGATTACTGAACTCAAAGTGTAATTGTGATGCATTGTAGTCTAGTGTCCTTTGAAAGTTGCACACAGTGAAATGCATCTGCTGTGTTTGCCAAGGCCTTGCTAGTGAAATGGTCCACAGGCCAGCAACATCACCACACTAGGCATTTTAGGGAAATGCATATTCCCAGGCCCTGCCCAGACATATGGAATCAGAATCTGCAGTTTTATAAACTTAATTTTGAAGTAATTTTACAGAAGAATTGCAAAAATTGTTTGGAGAGCTCCCCTGCTCCCTTCACCTACTTCCCCTAATGCTGACACCTTACTAATCAAATATCCTTACGAAAACCAGAAAATTAACATATCGGCACAGTATATTAACTAAATTATAGACCTTACTGAACTTCATCAATTTTCCACTAATATCCTTTTTCTGTTTCAGGATCTAATCCAGGATCCCACAATTTATTCAGTTGTTCCGTCTTCTTAAATCTCCAATCTGTGGTATTACATAGCCCCAAAGTATCTCTCCCAAGATATTTGTAAATTGCAAAGGGAAAATTAGTAGCATCAAAGTGAAAAATCCCAGCAGATACCGCCTTAACATCACCACTAATAATACATAATAATATCAGGTATGATCCCCCGAGACGAAATGCATACCCTCAGTCTATTCATGAGAAAATTCATGAAGTACATTTGCCAAAATACTGCCAAGTGCTTTTCAGAAATGTCCAGTTTTTTTTTTTTTTTTCCTTAACATTTATTTTCTCATAGTTCTGGAGACTAGAAATCTTATATCAAGATGTCAGCAGGTTTGGTTCCTTCTCCAGCCTCTCTCTCTGGTTTGCAGATAGATGGCCACGTTGTATCCTCCCATCGTCTTTCCTCTGTACATATTTGTCTGATGTCCCTTTGTCAAAATTTTCTTTTTTTATAAGGATACCAGTCAGGTTGGGTTAGGGCCCACCTTAATGGCTCATTTTAACTTAACCATATCTTTAAAGGCCCTGTGTCCAAATACAGTTACATTCTGAGGTACTGGGACTAAGGTTTCAATATGAATTTGGGGTGGGGTGGGAGAGAATGACACAATTCAGTCCATAACAGGTGACAATATGGCAGATTTACTTTTCCTAAATAATATTTTCTACAATTTCTGTAATGTTTCAATATTTTACAAGGAGTCTAATCTTTTTCCTATATAATAAAAGCCAAATATGCTAAGTGTCTGGTCCATCCAGCCAATCAAAGTGTAATATGCTAATGATATGCTAAGGCCACTCAACCACTTGCTCTGACGTGCACTGACTACCGGGGGCAGATAGTCGACCAGTCCACCAGTCACTATGACGTGCACTGACCACCAGGGGACAGACGCTCTGACTGGTAGGTTAGCTTGCTGCTGGGGTCCAGCCAATTGGGACTGAGCAAGATGGGCCAGACACGCCCTGGAGCCCTCCCGCAGTCCCTTGCCAGCTGGCCAACCTCCTGCATCCCTCCCCGGCCCCGATTGTGCACTGGTGGGGTCCCTTGGCCTGATCTGTGCCCTCTCGCAGTCAGACCCCTCGGGGGATGTTGGAGGGCCCGTTTTGGCCCGATCCCACAGGCCAGGCCGAGGGACCCCACTGGTGCACAAATTCGTGCACAAGGCCTCTAACATATATATATGTGTATGTATGTGTGTGTGTATATATATGCACACACACACAAAAGGCTAATATGCAGAGTGTCCCCTTGGGAGCTCAACCAGGAGACTGGGAGTTCGATTGCTCACTATGACATGCGCTGACCACCAGGGGGCGGCTCGGAACATGGTGGGCAACCCGCGGCAGTGGGGTGCTGAGGGAGCAAGGGAAGGAGAAGGTGGGAAGGTGGGGAACCTAATTGGTCTTGATTGGTCCTGATCACTGGCCAGGCCTAGGGACCCTATCTGTGCATGAATTTCATGCACTGGGCCTCTAGTTTTATAATTTGGAAAAGGAACAATGTTAGAACAAAACAAAAGTATTTGTGTTTACATTTAAAATATAGTAAGATTCTATGTGTGATAATTATAGTTTTTTCATTTACATGATATGTCTTCTGGGCATTTGAAAGTCACAAGAGATGCCGGACAATTCTTTGTTGTGAAGGATTAACCCAAGCATTACAGGATATACAGCGCCCCCTCCCCTTACAGTTGCCAGTGGCACCCCTTCTCCATCACTTTGGCAACCAAAAAATATCTATCATGGTTTAAAAAAACTCCATTGATCATCACCACTTTAAAGTATAATTTTATACTAATATTTGCGAATGTTTTCTCGCCCCTTTTAAAGTAACAGAGGAAGAAATAATGCTAATTACCTTCAGCTGTGCCAGTGGGAAGGTTGTCTGTGTCTCAGTACTGGCAGTTTCATGATAGCTAAAGTTGTCTAAAGAAAATGAAGCCTCTTTTGCTGCAGTTTATCCAAATCTTGATGCTCAGGAGAAAATATAATAATAGCAAATGGGTAGTGAACCCTGAATATATGCCAGGCACTGTCCTAGTTCTCTACATATGCAAAAATTCATTTGTTTGCAATAACTATGTGAGGTAAGCGCACCTGAATTAAGCACTTTTATTATGGCATGTGATCGGCACAGAAACAATGAGATTGCTACAGATTTGGAAACTGAGGCTCAAATCTCTTTTGGGAAGCAGACAGCTTATATGTATATACTTTATTACATGTGCATAGTAATGTCAAAGTTACTGCCACAATGACAATGTAGAGAACCAAAGAAATGCTGTGAATATATTTTCCAAATCTATTGAACTTAGCAGTCAATCACTTACTGAATATTCTGAGGTTCTAAGTTACTTATTTAATAAGCTGTATTGTGGAGAAGTGATTTATGACATTGGTTTTCCCCAGAAGTTAATGTAAAACAACTCAATTGGGCTAATAGTAGCCCCAATTTTGTGAACTGATATTTCTCTCCTAAAACAGAAGCGTTATTGTGACAAATCCAATAAAAGGCTTTATTTTTATTTTGTTTGTTTGTTTGTTTTATTTTATTAAGAAAAGGCAGTTCCAGAGATTTTTGAGAAAACTAATTTTTATGCCCTGAATTCTTGGGGCATCACCTGCTTGGTGTAATTGTTAGTATCAGCTGAAGTAAAATCTTACAAAGACTGTCAGGAAATGCATAAAAGGCAAATAGGTATGGTTTCTAGCATACCCATACTCCTTTCTTTTCTGTTGTGGTTTAAAGTTGATTACGAATAATACTTCAGGAAATAAACTTCAGGTTTTGATATAATTGGAAAAAATTACAAACTTTTTTCTTTTTAAAATAATATGTTTTACTGATTTCGGAGAGAGGGAGGGAGAAGGGAGAGAAAGATAGAAACATCAGTGATGAGAGAATCATTGATCAGCTGCCTCCTGCATGCATCTTACTGGGGACTGAGCCCGAAACCTGGGCATGTGTCCCAACCAGAAATTGAACTGTGATCTCTCGTTCATAGATTGACACTCAACCACTGAACAACACTGGCTGGGCAAAAATTATAAATTTAATAAGCTTTTCCTGTTTTTCTTTTTTCTTTTCTTTTCTTTTTTTTGTATTTCCCTCACCACATAGTAGTTTGGGGATCTTTTTCTGATACACTGTTTTGAGTTCAATGCATTTGCTTTTTTTTAGGTTGATTTTTAGGATAAAGCAGTTTATCTTAAAACTTAGACTTTTCACAAACATTTTCCTTTTATTATTGTAAAACAACACATCAATGTAAAAGAAAATTCTGAAAAAACCCCTTTAATCCTACTACATTAATGTTATATATCTGAGAATATTTTCTAGTTTTTATCTGCAAAAGACATTTTTTTAAACATAATTTGTCTATATATGTATATAACATTTTCAGTGACTTTTACTTAAAAACATGAGTTATTTTCCCTGTTTCCATACTTCTCATGATAATCTAATCCATTTCTTTGAGTGGATGTATCATAACTTGCTTAGCAGTTTTTTTATTATTGGTCATTTAGGTTGTTTCTAGTTAATCTATACTCTAGATGGAATGTGGCCATGAATAGAAGTGTCCAGTCTTGAAAGACGGACTCTCTTTGCATTTAAAAAGTTGCCAGGGTTGCATATTCACTTTGATGTTGAAGAAATACTTCCTGTGTTAGATGGTCGTCAAGGAAATAAGAAATAATGACCACAAACCTTGTTTTGTGTGTTGGTTATTTAGGTGTGCTAGGCACAGGTTCTAGATGATTTTTCATTAATGGTTTATTGATAACATCTGTTATAGCTTATTCTCCTTAGTTTTCCTTATCTTCATCTGTACTATATGTATCCTGAAAACATTAGCTATACAATTAACATGTTACATGACGGTGCAAGACTGACTTTAAAATGCCCATGTACAATAAACATTTTCTCATTTTGAAGAGAAGACTTCTGGGACGGGGGGGAAATACACATTAAGGGTCTCAATGAGAATGTCTCCGATAAAAGCTTTAAAAGCCCTCCCTATACCAGAGGTAAATAAAGATTGCTATTGTGTTCTCTGATTTCACATAAAAACAAAATCACATAATGAATTGTTGGTCAGAAGTACTCTGAACCATTCTGAAATATTCATTTTTGGGGATGTGAGGAGTTTTAGGATTTTGAGAGCAAATATTGAGTGGGATCACATGGTTGCAGTTTGCTCTTAAAAAGCTATACTTTTGTTCATGGACAGTTTTGGAGCTCATTTAGCAAATCACAGAACAAGAATCTTAGCAGTCATCTCTGCCTTTGCAAATAGTTTTAAAAATACTTAACTTCTAGGTTTCCCACTTTTGCGCAGGATGTGAAACCACTTAAAAACGAGAGCCTCAGCTACTCATCTCATTTATGCCCTCTGCCTTGCCTTTGGCTCTGTCCACTGTCCAGGGCTGTGCTCAGCCTGTCTCCATGGAAGAGAGGGTGCCTGTCCTCAGTCCTAAAGTCAAGGAGCAGAAGGAATGCTCTTGACCCCTTCTCACTCCCCATTGCAGTGGTGAAGTTGGGCATCCACACCATAGTGCTCCAAAGTAAGTCTCTTAAGTGGAAGTGGAGCTTGGCATCAGCACCCAGAGCCTCCCATTGCTTGAAACCTGTGGATATTCTTGAATTAAAATATGATAGAACCATTTACTTCTTAAACCACAAGCAGGTAGTTTGCCCCAAATGCTGTAAAATCATGAAATGGGTTCCTATTTTGAATTGACTTCTCTACATTTTCCACATTTACCCATAGTTAGGAACTGTTCAATATGATTAAAATGTTTTGGACTATCTACTTCCATGATGGGGTGACAGTAAAGTTTACTTTGTCTCTTTAAGAAGCCTCACATTGGAGAGGGTGGGATGGTGGTGGTGTGAATGATGAGGTGCCCCATACAGGTAACACACAAGGTGGGATTTCTTGCAAGGTCTGAGCATGGAAGAATAAAATCTGTCTAAAAGGCCAGAGAAGGTGAGGAGATACAAATAGTTTTTTTAGTTAAATCCCTGAAAAAGCTGATAAGTGGAATTGAATGTGGGGAAATTGACTACCATTACCTTGTCCTAATTTGTTTTTATATTAGCATTTTAAATAGTTGAGCACAAATAAGGCACCAAAAGTGAAAGTTGGGCAGAGGACCCAGGTGGGGGTAGAGGCCTGGCTGTTGTTACAGAATTTATCAGGTGACTGAAAAATACACAGGGAGTACTCAGAGATCCAGGAAAACCCATTTATTTTCAGATGTATTAGTACAGTGACTCAGGGGAGCCTGTTTTCAAATCCTGAGTGAGTAACTATGGAGGAAGCTTTCCCTTTATTCCCTTTGGTTTCTTTGTCCCCCGAATATGGCAGGCTTTCGGACCTTTCCTGGGCTTTGCGAAAAGCCCCCTGTGTTGGGATGGGGAACATGAGACCACACCCAAAGGCCTGGCCTGGCACCAGTGCTGATAACCCCCTCCAGGGGATGTGTATGGTTTGTGGCCTCTGTAAAATGGGAGTATTCTGTGAAAGAGGTTCTGCAAGACAGGACAGGCATCCATGGAGTTAATTATCAGCTAGCAAGAGTGTGCCTTAGAAGGCAAGTTACTGGCACAGATTCAGATTACTGGGGCACCTTCCCCCCCCATCCCCCCAATGTCTTATTTTCCCCTTCATTCTGACCAGAGCACTGTCAGGAAACCTGGGCCTGCATTGAAGCAGTCAGCCTGTGGCCTTTGCGATTGTACTGACAAACCTTTTAGTAATAGAGATTTACATTGTGTGCTTCAAAAGGTGCTGCTTGTAGTCTCCAGTGATTTTTCCTTTTTCCTTAAGGGTGGAAAATCATCAAATAACTTGAAGCAAAGGTTAACCTTTTTGAATTAGAAATGGGTTTGGATAAACTGGCAGTGAAAACATGGTATGTGTGCTGCTGGCATTTCCTTATTGGTGTGACTACATGTCCCTTGAATATGGCCAGGGACACAGGCATCTTAATCTTACTATATGGAGCAGGGAAGAACTAAAGCTGCGGTTCCTGCTGTCCCCATGAAGTGCAGCCCTGCAGTTCCGTTGGTAGGTGGGGAGCCAGGTTGGGACCTGCTGTTGCCAAGCCCGCCTTATGGATACTCTCATCAGTGGGAGGTGGGGATGGGCCTTGGGAGCAAAGTACTGTGTTAGGCTTTTATGCCCAGAACACTTCTCTGAAGATGCCAAGTAGTTCACAACCCACGTGTTTAGACTGACTGACAAAAAAAAGACTGGTGTTCTGTTAACCACTTAAAAGTTGCAGCTGTCTGGGGCAAGCACAGTTTTCAATTAATTGAAATTACACATTTTAATATTTGTAGGATTTCACTATTTTTGCAAAGTGAGAATTTAATATTTATTGTTATTTTAAATTTGTGTAATTTAAATTTGTATAATTTGTATTTGTATAAAATGCAATCATACTATGTTAGGGAGGAGAAAGGAAGCTCAAGGGCATACAATAAGATGAAAGCAAATACATACTGCTAGGGGTTCCCTCCACACATAGCTGTTAATAAAAAATTCAGTTCAGCTTGCTTCATGGATTCTCCCACGATCATTCAAGAGACAGTAAGGCTGCTTTGCCTTATTGGGATGTCTATGAATCCACTATAATCTGAATCAGAAATTGCTCTTGCAAAACTCTGGGGGCTGAGGGCATATATGGGAGTGGGGTGGGGGGGGGGCAATGGTAAGATATGTACACATATAATACCTTAATAAAAAAATTGAAAAAAAGAAAAGAAATTGCTCTTTATAGCTAACAGGAGGTGGGTCAGCAAGAGCCAATCCAGGCCTGTAGGTAACTGAACAATCCTGTAATAGCGGAGGCACCTCTAAGGAGGCCAAGATTACTATTCTTCAATAATTGTCTTTAATTTCTTTATCCCTCAGTCTCAAGAGGCAGTTTCAAGATTCTGTAGATGCTGTGGACATCATTAAACACTAGGGCAGAGGTCAACATTTTCTGTTTAAGGGTCAGATAAATATTTTTGGTTTTGGGATCTCTCTCACAGCTGCTCAACTCTGTTTGCCCTTGGAGAGTGGAACCTAAATGGGGATGGCTGTTTTTCCATAAAACCTACCTACAAAAACTGACACCAGGCTAGATTTGGCCCTTGGGCTGTAGTTTGTGAATTCCCAAGCTCTAGACTAAAAGTTCTTATGCAAGTTGGAGAAAGAAATCATGGTTCGAAGTTCAATAACAGTATGATGATAGTAAAGCATACTTCAGCTGGTGCCAAGCAGTGTGTAAAGTGTCATTTTAGGCATTACTCTCTTAGTCTCCTCTAGCATCCATGCTCTTCACTGCTGACTTGGAGAGTTTGGGGGCAATCTGGAGGGATCCACTGAACAATCTCTGGAGAGTATAGGTCAGAATCTTTTAGTTTATTTTGAGAAAATCTACTTGGAAAGAAATTGTCAGTGGTAGCCTCTTAGAAGTATGATTAGCATTTGCAAAGTCACCTTCAAATGAAAATGCTTCTATCCATTCTCACTACCCCCCTTTTTGGAGAAAAAGCCTCAACATCTTTATAGGAATTTTTTTTTTTTTTTCAGGCTTCGAAGTTGTAAGAATTGTCCAAAGAATTATATAGTTTCCTTGATTCTCAGAACTTAATATTCTATATTTGCTTTACTGTTTCTATAACTGTGTGTATGTGTGTGTGTATATTTTTTTCTAAAGTTTGACATACCTCTTTACTTTTAAATACATTTAAAATATATTTTTATTGATTTCAGAGAGGGAGAGAGAGAAACATCAATGATGAGAGAGAATATCGATTGGCTGCCTCTTGCACGCCCCCTACTGGGGACCGAGCCAGCAACCGGGGCATGTGCCCTTGACTGGAATCGAACCTGGGACCCTTCAGTGCACAGGCCAACTGAAGCAAACTGGCTAGGGCAAGTGTCTTTCTTAAAAACGAGGACATGTTATATAACCACAGTGCAATTATTAAAATTAAGAATTTATCATTGATGCAGCTCTACTATCTAAGCAACAGAGCTAATTCAGATTTTACTAATTATCTCAATAATGTCCTTTATACTGAAAGAAAAGGGGACTCCTTTCTGAACTTTGATGAATATATTTTTCCCTAAGAATATTTGGCCCCCATGATGATACTGTGGTGGATGTGTCTGCCAGGGCCGTGTGTGGTCAGCCAGTGTCTGCCACATGACCTTAGTGGGCCTCCCCATGCTTTTGTCCATTTGCTGCTTTAGATCATGTTAACTAGTACTCCTTGGTTATCCACTCTGTCTCTGAGGGGTTGCACTTGTCTGACATCTGTTGTGTGGGTCAAAAACCTCTGGAATGGTCCCTGCATCTACATCTGCCACCTGCCATTGTTAACTTTGTTTTTCTAATGACTGCTCAGGTCGGGAGTTAATTTTCTTTTGTTCTTATGTTGATGGTTAGGATTATAAATTTCCTTAACATTTTGGCATAATCTAGTTGTTTGGTTTGGTTTCTGTAAAATTGTGAGGTGGACAAAGGAGATTAGGACATTTAACCCTGAGCTGGTGACCACCTCTCTCCCCAAGCTTTGCAGTATGAGGCAATAAACTGGACGAACAGATGGGTGATAAAAAGGATTTCAGTTTTTAGAGGGAGCTGAGAGATGGATGGATGCACAGACCCAAGCTCCAGGGAAAGGAAACGAGAACACATGGTGATGGCTAACATGTGGGCTTAGTTAAAGACACAGAATGTGTTATTGTAGGAGTGTGCTCTGTTTCCTCCCCATTCCACTTCTTTACTGCTCTCTGGTCTCACATTCCCCTAATATTCATGGTGTATGTTTCAGATAAGGGGAGCATTTAGGGATGGGCCTATTTCTGTGAATTGGGAACGCACCTACATCAAAGGTTGGGAAGATTAAATGAGATAATGTTTAATATAGTGTTTAGGATTCAATAAATGGTAGGTCCTATAATTATTGTTACCATCAACTTTACCTGTCAGGTCCTATATCTTTTTATGCTTGTTAACCTCAAATGGTGCTGATTTAATTGATAGAGGTTTGCATATAGTCTGAATTTTGTCTGTGATAAACTTACATCATATAATTTTAGATATTTAAAATTAGACAGGAGCTTAGAGGTATTGTAAATTAGTACAAGTTGCTAATTAAAAGCTTGGCTGTGATTGTAAAGTATACACTTGTTAACAAGTGCAAGAACCTACGATAACTGCACTTCTGTGAGGAACCTGCCAGTACCACATGTAGACCCATACTCTGAGGGTGTGGAATCACACAGCCCCCTGTCCCAACAGATGTCCTTGATAGTCTTTAGGGTTAAGACACCCTCCTGTTCTCTCCAGGGAAGTGACTTTTCTTTTGTACTTTTTTATTGTAAACTAGAGGCCCAGTGCATGATTGAATCATGCACGTGTAGGGTCCCCTACATGCTTTGGCTTTTGATCGCGGTGGAGCTGGGTGCCTGTCCGCTGGTGCACCAGGCCTTTCAGAAGCCTCCGGCGCGGCGGAGGCTTCCGAAAGGCCTGGTGCTGGAGCAGACAGGCACCCAGCTCCCACGCTTTTGATGGTCCGAGGCGGGATGTGAGCTCGCTGCCCTAGAGGCCTCTTCTGTTCCGCAGCACAGCCATGGCGCAGACGCTGAGCAGCATCCTGCCGGCCCAATCGGCTACCCCAGCCACCCTGAGTCCCGCCCCCTGCGCCTCCCTCTGGCCTAATCGTAGGCGTAGCGGAGTGATGGTAATTTACATATTACCATTTTATTAGGTAGGACTAGAGGCCCGGTGCATGAAATTCGTGCACGGGGGTTGGGGGGTTGTCCCTCAGCCCAGCTTGCACACTCTCCAATCTGGGACCCCTCGAGGGATGTTCAACTGCCCGTTTAAGGGATTGGGCCAAGGGGGTGTGGCCAGCCTGTGTGAGGGGCTGATGGCTGTTTGCAGGCTGGCCAGAGCCCCTTCAGGGTGGGGGGTCCTGCTGGGGTGCCTGGCCAGCCTGGGTGAGGGGCTGAGGGCTGTTTGCAGGCTGGCCACACCCCCCGGCGACCCAAGCTCCAAGCCCCTCCTTTTTTTCTTTTTTTTTTCAGTGCCTCCTTGAGCAGAGGCCAGGGCCGGCTGGAAGGAGGTATCTGGGATTTATTTATCTTCTATAATTGAAACTTTGTAGCCTTGAGCAGAGGCCAGGGCCAGCCAGGGCGGGCGGGAAGGTTGGCTCCCTCCATCACCGGGGGCAACCCAAGCCTCTTGCTCGCTTCAGCTCTGTGGCCGCCGCCATCTTTGTTGGGTTAATTTGCATACTTGCTCCTGATTGGCTGGTGGGTGTAGCGGAGTGATGGTCAATTTGCATGTTTCTCTTTTATTAGTGTAGATTTTATTGATTTTTTACAGAGAGGAAGAGAGAGGGATAGAGAGTTAGAAACATCGATCAGCTGCCTCTTGCACACCCCCTACTGGGGATGTGCCCGCAACCAAGGTACATGCCCTTGACCGGAATCGAACCTGGGACCCTTGAGTCCGCAGGCTGACGCTCTATCCACTGAGCCAAACCGGTTTTGGCATTAGTGTAGATTGTTACTACTATATGGTGTTGTAATTTTGGTGTATTATTTGATATTCAGTGATAATTTTAAATTCTATTAGATCAGTGGTCGGCAAACTCATTAGTCAACAGAGCCAAATATCAACAGTATAACAATTGAAATTTCTTTTGAGAGCCGAAAACCGACTTCTGCGCATGGGCCAAGAAGTTTCAATTGCACTGTACGTGTGCGCCCACACGTGGCATTTTGTGGAAGAGCCACACTCAAGGGGCCAAAGAGCCGCATGTGGCTCATGAGCTGCGGTTTGCCAACCACTGTATTAGATGATTTTAGACAGTTTGCAATGTTGTGTATGAATTCGTACTGTCTTAGGGCCAATATTTCTTATAAGAACAGTTGGAGTGACTCGGTTGAGCATTTGTCCTTTGCACCAAAAAGTTGCCTGTTTGATCCCTGGTCCAGGGCATGTACAGAAGGCAACCAATCAATCTCTCTCTCTCTCTCTCTCTCTCTCTCTCTCTCTCTCTCAACATGTCCTTGGGTGAGGCTTAAAGTAAAGAACTTATGTCAGTGGATAAATGACTTTAAAATTTTACCTCTAATTCAGTATCTGATTATAAAGTGAGCTATAGTTGAATTTAAGAATATAAATATCAAAATCAATATACTATCTCTCTGAAACATAACTTTTTTCAGTAGAGGTACAGACATTGACTTATGTCATCTAATTCATTTTCACATCTCTAAATGTTTTTCATTTTAATGGTAAAAAATAGAGGTATAAATGCAGTGGAAGTGTAGGAGACAACATCAACTGTGGTCTCCAAATACAAGGGTGGGCAAAAGTAGCTTACAGTTGTAATACAAATATATAATACAATAATGAATAAATAATAATACAAGAATAAACTCTGTTTCATGTACTCTAAACTATAAACCTACATTCCCATCCATGCCCACCACTGTATTTAATGTTTTCTCTTGACTTAAAAAAATTAAAAAAAAATTATTTCATAGAGGAAGGGAGAGGGAGAGAGAGATAGAAACATCAGTGATGAGAGAATCATTGATCAGCTGCCTCCTGCATGCCCCACACTGGGGATGGAGCCTGCAACTTGGGCATGTGCCCTGAACCTCCTAGTTCAGAGGTTGACGCTCAACCACTGAGCCACACCAGTTGGGCTTCTCTTGATTTTTTTAAATTAGAAGATAATTAGAATCAAGATTCCTATTGTCCTTGCAGCAGAGGGATTGAAAGAGCTGTCAGGGCATTAAGGCATGAGTTTCAGGATTATCTGTATTTGCATTTGAACCTGAAGATCATTACTTTCTTCATTAAAGTATTTGTGGATGACTCCTGTGTGCCCAGCGTGGTGCTTGTGTTAGTGATGATCCAAGGCATAGAGCAGTGATGGGCAACCTTTTGAGCTTGGTGTGTCAAACTTCGCCAAAAAACTGAGCATAACTCGGGTAGTGTGTCACTTTGAGGAAAAAACTAACTCCAAGACTCTAGTCGCAAATGTTTCATTCTCAGAAGCAGCATATGTTTCATCCTTGGCATGCGGCCGCGTGTCATCAGAAATGGCTACGCGTGTCAGTGCTGACACGTGTGTCATAGGTTCGCCATCACTGGCATAGAGCAATTGTTTTTACATTAAAGTGAGACTTTCAGCCACTAGAGGAGCCATTATAGCCCAAAGCAGCCGTAGACAGTATGCAGACAGCTGGGCATGGCTGTATTTCAATAAAATTTTACTTGTGGACACTGAAATTTGAATTTCATATAATTTGATGTTTCAAAATATTGCTTTTCTTTTTATTTGGCCCATGGGTTGTACAAAAACAGGTAGAGGGCCAAATTTGGCCCATGGGGTCATGGTTTGCCAACCATTGGCTTAGAATGCATTTGTTGGTTGAGTGAATAAAATGAGATTATATATAGGCAGGCAGGAGGTAGCCAGACTAGGAAAGGCTTGAAACCTGGATGGAGGAGTTTAGACGTGATGCCGTCAGCAGAGGAGGGCCATAGAAGGTGCTGAGCTGGGCTCTGAGAGGATGAGCCCCCCAGAAAAACCACTCAGGCATTTATAGGATGGACTAGTGGCCCGGTGCACGAAATTCATGCACATTATAAGGGGATTAATTAGAGGAAATAATTTAATATTGCTATTTGCCCTTTCTCTATAATAGAAGTGTCAGAGATGAAAGAAAATTAGTAAAATGTATATGAAAACCTTCCTCCTGTCAGAGATTGGGGCTCACCACGGGACCCAGAGTCAAGTCCCCGCCCACCCACATGTGCCTCAAAATTGCGTGAGACCCAGACCCAGCTGGACCCCCCATTGGGCTAGATCCAAACCAGTCCCACCCTTGTCAAGCCCTGCTGGGCAGGGGGCGTAGCCTCAGGTCCCCTGGCCCGGCGCCAGGATGGGGGGAAATGGCCTGAGATCCCCTGTCAAGCCCCTCTGGGTGGGGGGCATGGCCTGAGGTCCCCCATCAAGCCCCGCCAGGTGGGGGGGGGCGGGGCGCAGCCTCAGGTCCCCTGGCCCAGCACTGGGAGGGGGGATGCAGCCTCAGAGGAGGGCCATAGACCGCAGCCTCAGGTCCCCCGTCAAGCCCCACCGGCAGGGGGGCACAGCCTCAGGTGCCCTGTCAAGCCCCACTGGGCGGGGGTGTGGCCTGAGTTCCCCTGACCCAGCACTGGGGGTGCACCTTGAGGTCCCCCATCAAGCCCCACTTGGTGGGGGGCATGGCCTAAGGTCCCCTATCAAGCCCAGCCAGGCAGGGGGCCCAGCCTCAGGTTCCCTGGCCCAGTGCTGGGGTGTGGGGCATGGCCTGAGGTGCCCTGTCAAGCTCCACCAGGTGGTGGGTGCGGTCTGAGGTCCCCTGGCCTGGTGCTGGGGTGGGGGGCGCGGCCTGAAGTCCCCTGTCAAGCCTCACTAGGTGGGGGGCGCGGCCTGAAGTCCCCTGTCAAGCCTCACTAGGTGGGGGGCGCGGCCTGAGGTCCCCCAGCCTGGTGCTGGGCGGGGGGAGCAGCCTGAGGTCCCCTAGTCCAGCACCAGGACGGGAAGTGCACCTTGAGGTCCCCCATCAAGCCCTGCCAGGTGGGGGGGCGCGGCCTGAGGTCCCCTGTCAAGCCCTGCCAGGCAGGGGTGTGTGGCCTGAGGTCCCCCAGCCTGGTGCCAGGGCAGGGGGTGAGGCCGGAGGTCCCTGTCAAGCCCTGCCTGGTGGGGGGGCGCAGCCTGAGGTCCCCTGTCAAGCTCCACTGGGGCGGGGGAGGGCGTATCCTCAGGTCCCTGCTGATTGCTCGTTAAGGCTCCTTAAGGGAACTTGCCCTCAACTGTGGGTGCAGCCATTTTTGTGATAGAGTGATGGTCAATTAGCATATTCCCTCTTTATTAGATAGGATGAGAGAGGATTGGCTTTCTGCCTTAGCATGTGTAACTCTGGGAGGGACAAAGAGACACTCATTCTGCCAGATCAGTGGACTTAGCTTTAGAGTGTGTCCCAGAAAAATGGTGCCTACACATCAGACTGGAGGCAGAGACTGGGCAGGAGGCCAGTTCATGGATAATGAGGCACTTAGCAGACCAGGTGCAGTGGGAGAGAGGAAGAGAAAGTCAGGTTGGAATCAATAAGCGTGAAGAAATTATAGGATAGGGTCTGGTGATGGTTGGATACTTAAGGGTAACAGAGCAGAGAGAGTTAAAAAAAAGTGCACGGTTCTTTCTCAGAGGGGTTGGTGTCTCCTTGATCAATATTCTTGGGGGAAAGGAGCTAATAGGGACATTAGAAGAGTTCATCTTTTAAAATAATGGAATATATCTCATTGTTGTCTTATGGGCATTAGGGTGGTTTGAAATACTGGACTAGGGAAAGGCGTTGGCGAGAGTTTAAGGTGGCACAGTTTTGGGAGAGATGGTTGTCAGTTCTGTAATCAAAGTGCCTGCCAGCACCCTCTGGGAGACAGTGCCTTCCATTGTGCTACTCTGTTTCCTGAAAGCCCGGAAGGGGCCGCACCGGCACCTGCAGCCTGTTGGTTAGTCACTGCACTGCAATTGGAGTGGCCCACTGACAGGGAGCCAAGGCGGTGGACATGCTCCGCAAGGGACAGCTTTCAGAGGAGGACAGAGGTCTCAGGGGGACCCTGGAGCAAGGCCCAGGAGAGGGAGGAGACATGGATGGATGGCCTGAGTGAAGAAACTAGACCACCAACTTAACACCATACACAAAAATAAACTCAAAATGGATAAAGGACTTAAACATAAAGACAGGAAACCATAAAAATACTAGAGGAATTCATAGGCAGCAAAATCTTAGACATATGCCGAAGGAATTTCTTCACTGATACTGCTCCTAGGGCAATGGAAGCTAAAGAGAAAATAAACAAATGGGACTACATCAAAATAAGAAGCTTTTGCACAGCATAGGAAACCATCAACAAAACAACAATAAAGCCCACTATATGGGAGAATATATTTGCCAGTGTTATCACCGATAAGTGTTTAATCTCCAACATTTACAGGGAACTCATACAACTTAACAAATTGAAGATAAACAATCCAATCAAAAAATGGGCAACGGACCTAAATAGAAACTTTTCTAAAGAAGACAGAAGGAAGGCCAAGAGACACATGAAAACATGCTCAAAGTCACTAATTATCCCAGTGTTGCAAATCAAAACGACAATTTGGTACCATCTCACACCTGTCAGAATGGCTATCATCAACAAATCAACAAATGACAAGTGTTGGCGAGGATGCGGAGAAAAAGGAACCCTCGTGCACTGCTGGTGGGAATGCAGACTGGTGCAGCCACTGTGGAGAACAGTATGGAGTTTCCTCAAAAAACTAAAAATGAAACTCCCATTTGACCCAGTGATTCCACTTCTAGGAATGTATCCCAAGAAGCTAGAAACACCAACCAGGAAGGATATATCCAACCCTATGTTCATAGCAGCACAACTCACCATAGCTAAGATTTGGAAACAGCCTAAGTGCCCATCAGCAGATGAGTGGATTAAAAAACTGGTACATCTACACAATGGAATACTATGCTGTGGTAAAAAAAGAAATTCTTACCATTTGCAACAGCATGGATGGAACTGGAGAGCATTATGCTAAGTGAAATAAGCCAGTCAGAGAAAGATAAATATCACATGATCTCACTCATTTGTGGAATATAATGAACAACATAAACTGATGAATAAAACCAGATCCAGAGACAGAAATATCAATCAGACTGTCAAACCTTAGAGGGAAGGTAGGAGAGGGAGGGTGGAAGGGGGAGAGATCAACCAAAGGACTTGTATGCATGCATGTAAGCCTAACCAATGGACACAGACAACAGGGGGTTGGGGGCATGAGGGGGGTGGGTAGATGAGGACACATATGTAATACCTTAATCAATAAAGAATTTTTTTTAAAAAAGACCAAGGTGGGAAAAAAAAAATGCTGATGCTAAAAGGCAGTCAGGAATTGTTTATGGGGCTCTTGTCTGGTCTCTTGGAGAAAAGTTCCAGTCCTACAGCGAATTTGGAAACCACATTTTTTGTTTGGGATTCAGAAGGGAGTGGGAAGAGACAGTGTTTGTGGATGGGCTTGGGCTCTAGAACATGTTCTAGGAGTTTGGCACAGGAGAGATGTGATGATGGTGGCTGGTGGCATGCAAAGCGGTTTGGAGAGTTTTGTTTTTTTCTAAAGACTTATTTTAAAACCTTTTATTTTGTAATAATTTGAGATATACAGATAATAGCAGAGATAGTACAGCTTGTTCTTGTGTACCCCACATCCAGTTTCTCCCCGTTAACAACATGCACCACCATGATGTGGGACAGTGTTTGCCAACATGAAGCTCTCCAAGCTCTGCTTGATCTAGCTTGAGCATGTTTTACTAAATCAGTGATTTTGTGCTACCTCCTCCTAACTTTAATCTAGAGAAAAGTTGCTAGAAGAGCACAATGAATATACATGTGGATAGCCTTCATCTAGATTCACAAAGGGTTAACATTTGTGTTGTTTTTTTTCCTGCATTTGAAAGTAAGTTGGAGAGATCACCTTATTTTATCCCTAAATGCTTGAGCACTCATGTCTGAGAGCAATGACATTCTTTTTCAAAACTACACATAAAAAAGTGAATAATAATTCAGTGTTACTAAAGATACCATCTATTTGAATTTCCTCTGAAATTCTTTTATGGCTGAACCCCACTCCATCCCCAGGACCTCACTTCATCTGGCAGGTCTCCTTAGTTAATTGAGAGCAGACCTCTGCTAGTTTGTTCTGTGCCATGGACTTTTTAAGACTCCTAACCGGTAGACCTGCACCTCTGACCCCTTCGCTCAGTCTGTGTTCCCCTAATGCTGTTTTTAGCTATGGCTAAGCAGTAGATCCCAAGTGTACTTCTTGGTACACATCTTAAGGGTAGGGTTACATTCTCCTCCCTTGTAGCGTATGTTTAGTTGTATGTATGTGCAGTGTGTGCCCAATGATTATTTTTAAAATAGTGTATGAATGAATGCAGTAAGATCACAATACTAATTGTGTAAAAAAGTTCATAGAGACTTATCAAAGTTTCTCTTGGAACTATGAAACAAGGTTAAGGTGTTTTAGCCTACAGTCAATTGTACATTACTAGACTTCTGCATCTTTGGCAGTTGTAGTATCTTATTTGATCAGAACAGATGATATTTCACAATGTAAGTAATTTAGTAGCTGTCATGGAAGAATTAAAATATGGGTGTTAATATGTAAAAACCAAAATTTTTGTTGCAAGATATATGCAGGCTTCTGCATTATTGGTTATATTTACCGTTGGCAATTGGTAAACCAAGTAAAAGTTGCTTTTAAATGCATTTATAGTTAATATTTTATAGCAGGATTGATCTGGAATTCACATTAATTCATATGTGGTTCTTACGTTTTCTTTCTAGAAATGTACTTGAAAGCAGTGGTTGTCAAAGTTGGTCTACAGAACCCTAGGGGTGTCCTTGAGACCTTCCCGGGGGTCTGTGAGATCAAAGCAGTTTTCATAATGATCATAAGTGGTCATTGCCTTTTTTGCATGTTGATGTTTGCACTGATGGTGCAGGGTCAATGGTGGTAAAACTGGTGCTGCTTTAGCACAATTTAGGCTGAGGCCCCAAGCTGCAGTTGTACCATTGTATTATTTATTGCCATGCAATTTTTAAAAAATCTTATTCACCTAAGAATGTACTTGATGAAGCAAGGTAAATCTCAACCCAAGTACACCTCTTTTTAAGACAGGATGTATGTGGAAAGCAGTTGTGCTGCATTTTGGAGTTAGAGGGTTCCCTCAAGGACAAGTCCTTCTGCAATTATTTGAGTTGCTAGCTGAACTAGCCACTTTTTTTCATGGACCACTAGCAAAGAATAATTGACAAACTACCAATTTTCCTACTAAATGAACAAATTCAGCTTGCCACTTCAAGGAAAGCAACTAACACAATTGCCAGTGATACAATTTGAACTTTCAAGTGAAATTGGAATTTCAGAAAGCTTGTATCTGCTGCTATGAGCCCAATAGCTTCCTAATATTTAAAGACTTTCTGATGAGATCAGTGCTCATATTAATGAATGTAATGCTTTTGATAGTATATTATAAACAACATTCGGAACTCAGTGAATCTGTATTTTCCAGATGACAAGGACATGGTGTTACAAAATCACACTTGTGTAAAGGTCCATTTAATGGGCAGGACAGACCAATGGATTTTAAAGTAATAGTGTACAAAAAGTTCACTGATACAGTTTTAGATGTCACATTGCAAAAAGCTTTTAGGAAAAATAAAACACTTGTTGAGTTTCAGTTTTATATTAAAGAAGAATATCTACAATTATCTGAAGGTTATTAAAATATATACTCTTAAAAAATAAAATAAAATACATAGTTTTCCCTTTCCCAGCAGCACCTCTTTGTGAGGCTGGGTTTTCTTCATATGCATCAACCAGAACAATCTATTACAACAGATTGAAAGCTGAAGCAGATATGAGAATCCAGTTGTTTTCCATTAAGTCAGTCATTAAAGAGATTTGTAAAAATGCCAAACTATGTTCCTCTTCTTAAGATTTTGCTGCTTTTGTTCTTTTGGAAACTATTTTTTCATAAAAATGTTTTGTATGTCAATATGTAATGTGTTTTTATAATTTTAAATGAATAAAGAAATATTCAGACATTTTCTGTTCTAATTTCAAATGTGGTAACTATTGGTAGATATACAAGCACAGGTTTTGGGCCTTACTAATTTTAAGATGATAAAGGGGGGTCTTCAGACCATTGAGTCTGTGGATTGTGACAGTGGTGCTGTGATATCAACTTAATCCGTTTTCTTTTCTTTTCTGCATTTGTGGTTTATATTTGAGGAGCTTTACATATTTTGGAAAACGTGAATTAAAGTGGCAACTTTAATCAAACATTAATTGTAAGAAGGAAGGACCTGCTCTTTGAGGTCCTTCATTTAAACTCAAACATTTTTTGGGAGGGGGGCTGTCTTAAAGAAGAAACAATATGGCCTGAATTTCCCTAATTGGGAATCATAGGAAGAAGTATTTCTTGCTTCCTAATTTCCTAGTTTATTACCAGTCATTTAGTCATATTGCTCTTTGTTCCCTATTACATCTTTTGCATATTTCCCCTCCCAACCCACACTGATTTTGGGAGAAAAATAAGTAAACTGAGTCTTTCCCCCATATCTCAGTTTAATAAAAATTTGTTTCTTTGCTTACTTCATACTGGCTTTTAATTCATTATTTTATTACTATACTTATATTCAAAAAGATTTGACTAAATGGAATGCTCTTTAGTTTCTTGGAGGTTTCCCTGTTCCTGGAGATTTAGCTTTTTAATTAGGCACCACTTAGCTACTTCCTCACATGGGATTGGAAATTACTGTTATGATTTTTATGGCATTGTGGACTTAACATTTGGGTGGGGTGCGGTGGGTGATGGAATGTCAAGAACACAAACCATATACCTATACAAGCACAAGGTTTTGGGGCCTCATTAATTTTAAGGCTCCAGGGAGCTGGAGTCTGCTGTAGGACCTTGGTGATGGTCCTTCCTCATCACGCCTGTACCAAGGGTCTTTTCTGCAGAATTGTACTCTAAGACTTGTATTTAGGCTCATCTCCCTCTTGTACTTGTTCACGGACAGTTCTAACCCTCAGAGTAATACATTCAGATTATATTTTTGTCATCTGTAAAGTGAAGTTAGGTTAACACTAACTGACTTCCAAGGCCCCTCTAAGATATGAAAAGGGTACACCAAGCTTTTTACCCATGACTTGTGGACTGCGTCTCTTTAGTTACTCTGCATGTATCTGATAGCTGGTAAATAAGTCTAGTAGAGCAGGCCACTGCCCAGGGAGGTTATGCACCCGGCTACATTGTTCTGCCTCCTGTGGAAATCATCCAATCCAAATCAGACTCAGCATTATTCGAGGATTGGTATAATAAACTGCTCTATGACGACCACCCTAAAAAACTGATGGGAAAATGGTCCCATATGTTGTGACATCCCTAATGAGATGATCCATGTGATGTCATTTTCACAGTGACTGAGAATATCCCTGTGTCCATACAGCGAGGCTTTGTTTGCTTATTTTTTCTTGCTGCCATTTTCACATAACGAGAACTGATAGTTGATACTAGTAGTGTTTTCTTTTTTAACCTTTACTGCTGAAGCTAATAAGTTTATTGCTCAATCACAGGAGCCTTTCTTTTATTCCTGTTTTAATGGCCTTGTGACTTTATTGTATGGGTGTCCAAATTTATAGTTTCTTTAAAAATTAAAAATAAATTTGCAGTTCTGTATCTCAGCTGATGAACAGCTGCTGTGTCTTTTGCTGATGGCTGACAAGCAGCTTGTTGTATTTTCACTGTTAATGGAAAGTGTAATTCACATGAAGTTCACAGTCATAAACTAAATAGCTTCGTGACTTAATTATGGTACATTCCTATTGAAATCAAAACATAAATTGAAAGAACTTTGAAGACTTAATCCATGGTTTTTAAGTAGAAATGCTGACCTTCATAGTTCTGCATTGCTGTGTAACTCTACAGTGGGCTCTTCCACTAGATTCATCACATGTGTGTTCATTGAGGGCCAGCATATGCCAACCCTGTGCTAGACAGGAAGCAAAATGAAAATTCCTGCCCTCATGGAGCTGATCTTCTAGTAGGGAAGACAGATTTAAACGAAATGAACATTCAGCACATGTAGTAAGTTGGACAGTAAGTGTTTTTCGATGAAGCAGGAGAGGGGAACAGAGATGTGGGTGCTGGTGGTAGGTGTAATTGAATGGGCGTAATTCAGTTATGGAATTGGCAGTAGGGGTAGGAGGGTGTCCGTGTAAGGGCCCTGAGCTGGGTGTACCTGCTGCACTCGGGAGGCCTCTTTGGATGGGGTGAGTGAGGAGCAGCAAAGAGAACCTGAGGGGCATTGTGAGAGGTGCTGGCTGGTGTGCAGCTGGCTTCAGGGTTCCGGGAAAGCCATCCTGAGTAAGCAGAATGCCTTCAGAGGGCTCTAAACAAGTGAGGGACAGTCTGACATGTGATGTGATCCTGAAAGCTTTTTAACCGGGCATTGGGAATAATTATGGGGTAAAGGTAGAGCAGGAAGGCCCCTGTGAAGGCCAGTGCTCGACTCCAGAGGAGCTCACAATGCTTATTGAGAGAATTTGCTCACAGATGGGACATGAGAGAGAGAGAGAGAAAAACCAAGGACTGAAGGTTTTTGGTCTAAGCAACTGATGTTACCATAAATTGAGATGGAAAGTCTGGGAGGAGCAATTGGTTGTGGGGTATCGGGTTCAGTTTGGTAGTTAGAGTTGGGACTAGATACCTAGAGGAGCTGTCCAGCAGGCTATCTGTAGTTCACGTCTGAGGTTTGAGTTGAAGGGTGAATCTGAGCCATCAGCACATAGATGGTATTTCAGAATGATTGAGAAGAAGTCCAGCACCTGGCCCTGGACCTTCCACGTCAGGGAGATCATGCAAACCTTCAAAGAACCTCGGCAAGACAAGGCCAGGAGAGTGGAGCCAGGCTAGGGAGGTGAGGGAGGGAGGCTGGCTGTAGAGGAGATGGGAGTGAGCCCTGGGCAGGTGCTTGTGGTGGGCAGGGCAGGCTGGATAGGGGCAGTTTGGTCAGTACAGCAACTATTGGGAATTCTGCTCTGAAGGGGAGGTGGGAAGTAGCAGTGCAGTGTATGTTGGGAATGACCTGGGAGGCAGATGGCCAGGGACTCGGAGAGAACTGCTGAAGTGCAGGGGCCCCTGGTGGTAAAGAGGGGAGGGCATACTCTTTGGATAGGAGCAAGGCCAGGTGGTGCCCATAAGTAGCCACAGGTGGGGTGGCTAAGTTCAAGGGAACTGAAGGGTAAGAGAAAGCAATGTCGCTAGCTCACTGAGGAGGGAGGAGCTGGGGTGTAGAAGGGAGAGGAGAAAGTATGACACAGTGGTCCAGGAAAATGGAAGTGTTCAGGGAAGGGCTGCTTTGTGCCCGCAGCCTCGGACACACCAGCACTAGTGGTCATGGCTGGGTGTGATGGATACATACAAGTTGTAGGTTATATACTTGTTACTTTGTTTTAGAAAAACAATTTCACAGGTGATAAATGAATATGGGCTTATAGAAAATTCAACAATCCTGAAGGATCAAGAATGAAAGTCAGCTCATATTGTCTATATTCCTTCCCTCATGGGTAGCCTTCAGTATGTATCATTTCAGACCATCTGGTGTGCATCTACACACACATGGACATGTGACTACACATACATGCATTTTTAGGAAACAGAACAGGGATCATATACTGTTTTGCAATTTTCCTTTTATGTTCCTTTCTGTTAGTATTATATTCTGGAGACCTTTCCATTATGGTTCCTGCAATCAAACCACTGTCACATTAGTGTCTGCAGTGCTTTATAATAGGGTGTACCTTCATTTACCTCTCCCTTAAGATTGAGCACTTAGGTTGTTGATTCGGTTGGTGGGCTCTTTTTTCATGTGCACCCTAGAAGAGGCTCTCTTCAGCCACTTGAGAGGTTAGGATTCAGGATTTTATGGTGAGTTCGGAGCATTTTCTTAAGCCACTTGTAGAACTTTTATTTATTTATTTTTATTTTTTTCATTAAGGAATTATATGTGTACATATCTTATCATTGGGTCCCCCCCCACTCCCATACATGCCCCCACCCCCCCTAGTTTTGTGTCCATTGGTTATGCTTATATGCTTGCATACAAGTCCTTCGGTTGATCTCTTATCTCCCCACCTCTCCCTAACCTTCCCGCTGTAATTTGACCTTCTGTTTGATGCTTTACTGTCTCTGTATCTATCTTTTTGTTCAACAGCTTATAATTTTCTTTATTATCCATAGATGAGTGAGATCATGTGGTATTTTTCTTTCATGGACTGGCTTATTTCACTTAGCATGATGTTCTCCAATTCCATCCAGGTTGCTGCAAATGGTAGGAATTCCTTCTTTTTTATGGCAGCATAGTATTCCATTGTGTAGATGTACCATAGTTTTCTGATCCAGTCATCTGCTGACGGGCACCTAGGCTGTTTCCAAATCTTTGCTATTGTAAATTGTGCTGCTGTAAACATAGGGGTGCATATATCCTTTCTTATTGGTGTTTCCAGTTTCTTAGGATATATTCCTAGGAGTGGGATTACTGGGTCAAATGGGAGTTCCATTTTCAGTTTTTTGAGGAAACTCCATACTGTTCTCCACAGTGGCTGCACCAGTCTGCATTCCCACCAGCAGTACACGAGTGTTCCTTTTTCTCCGCATCCTCGCCAACACTTGTCGTTTGTTGATTTGTTGATGATAGCCATTCTGGCCGGTGTGAGATGGTATCGCATTGTCGTTTTGATTTGCATCTCTCGGATAATTAGTGACTTTGAGCATGTTTTCATGTGTCTCTTGGCCTTCCTTCTGTCTTCTTTTGAAAAGATTCTATTTAGGTCCGTCACTTGTAGAACTTTTAGAAACCAGGAAAAAGCTTGAATTGGGCCCTTGAAAACTTTCCACTAGCCTTCTCTGAGAGACATTTATTTAACCTGGAAGCCTTGGATCATGAATGGGCTTCAGGGTGGCTCATGTGACAGAGTCCAAAATACGTTAGTTTAAAGCAGGGTTCTAACTAGTCATTGCCATTAAAGACATTATTGAACATTAATCTCAGTCCAGTTGTTTTATTATATTAAGACTGGACTGTCTCCAGGACTTCTGAGAAATGGCAAATTTAATTTGCCAAAATGGCAACGGCACGTATTGCTGTGTTCCAGTTTTCTTGGGCTTGTTGCCCTACTTTTCTATTCAAGCCTTCTCTGTTAGCAGAATTTTAAATGACTCTTTATCCTGGCCAGAGAATCATTTTGAGTAAACAACTTGGATAACGTATGGTGTCCTCATTTGGAAGAGGTTAAGACTCAGGATTTTTTGGTGAGTTTGGAGTATTTTCTTGAGCCACTTTTAGAGCTTTCAGAACTCAAGAAAAATGTTTGAAAAAGGCGCCTGAAAACTTTCCACTAGACCTTTATGAGAGATAGGTATTTAACCTGGAAGCTATGGATCCAGGCACATCATGAATGGGCTTCAGGTGTATCCCTTAGGTTAAGCTTGGCTGCATGTGACAGACTGCAAAATATACATTGTTTTAAAGCAGGTGGTTGTTTATTTTCCTTTCTTATGAGGAAGTCTGAGACAGGCAGGCCAGGAGGCATGGCAGCTCCATAGATGTGAGGACCCAGGCTATTTCCTTCTTGTTCTTTGCTCCAACGTTCTAGCTCCTGTCCATCCTCATCCCTAGAGTCTAGCAGCAGCAGGAGGGCCATGGTCACTGCCAGCTTTCTTTTGACGAGGTGCTGGCGCTGCCATGCACCGTGTCTGAGCTCATGTTCCATAGGCTCAAACTTGGTCAGGTAGCCACAGTGTGCTGTAGGAGAGGTGGGGAGCTTTCCTTTGGTCCCCACATGGCCCTATAAATTAGGGCTCTTACGCTGGTATTGGTGAAGCCTGTGAAACTTCATAGAGTTTTGTCTATGCAAATTTCCAGGGAAAAGGTCCATGGTTGTTTGTTTGTTTGTTTTTAATTAAATTCTAAAGCAGACTGTGACTCTAAAATGTTTTAAACCTATCAAGTCAAAGATCAGTTGGGTGGTATCTAACTGAGGACTACCACCTTCATTACAGAGTTCAGTGTATCCCTTTAACAATCTTTGCTTTGGTTTTTAATTTGGAAAAAAAGAAGACTGAGATTATGGAATGAGTAGCTTTGATCTTCAAACTGACCACCAGGTGACTTAGAGGTCATCTTCAGAGGACACACATTTAGCACAACACCTTATTTCCTTATCCTGACAGGTTCTCTGGAGCAGTTGCTGAGGATGAAGGTGGAAGAAACTCCCAGTGTTCAGCACAGGCACCAGGTTCAGAGAATATTACTGGATATAACTGAGGTTGGAATTGAGAATGTCCCCCACAGTTTATGCCTAAATATTTAGTTGTGTTATGCCTAAATATTTAGTTGTCCAGACATCTTTAAAAAGTGTGTAGTGTTGTTTTTTTTAATTTTGAAAAGGTGATAAATGCACTTGATAAAAAATGCAAATAGTATAAAATTCTCTGCATATTTTTCTAGCATATTTTTTAAAAAGTATGTTGTGCGCATTCTGCCCCACTTATATTCGTGTAATACTGCATCTTGGGAGTTCTTAGATATATTTGCCTCCTTTTGCATTTATTTGAAATTCCATTGTTTGGCTGTTCCATACATTTTGTTCTTGTTGATGTTGTACATTTAGGTTGCATCCATTCTTTTGCTGCTAAAAGCAATGCCTTGGTTGTGTGTTTTGTTTTTTTTTGTATATAGATCTTTGTACAGATATATGAATCTATGTGCTGGAAGGATTCCTGAATAGGGAATGGCATGGTCAGGGCTGTGTCCAGTGCATTTTGATAGCTATCTTGCTTGTTGTTCTCCAGGGTTACACTTGCACCAGAAGCGCAGGAGAGCTATATTTCTTATTTCCTGATACTCTTCCAATACAGTGTGTAACACACTGAGTGTTGCTTTGGTTTTCTTCCTTAGAGTCTCCTGTTATACATATGCTGGATCTTCTTTGTCACTATGCTACATGTCTTTCTAGCCTGTTTGCACTGACTGTAGTGATGTTATTTTTCTTTCTTTTCTAGAGAGGCAGGGAGAGGGAGAGAGAGATAGAAACATCAATGGTGAGAGAAGAAACATTGATCGGCTGCCTCCCCCTCTGGGGATCGAGCCCACAACCCGGGTGTGTGCTCTGACCGGGAATCAAACTGTGACCTCCTGGTTCATATAGGTCAACGCTCAACCACTGAGCCCACACTATTTTGCTTCTTATTGTCTTTTAATATATAGTATCTTTTCATCAATTGGACCTCAAATTTTTTTGTTTATTTTGATGTGGAATTAATTTTCCTGACTAGTTAGAAGGGAGGCTTGATTTAGAATAGTTTTTCTAATTTCAGTGTTCTAGAGCTCTTATTTTACATGTTTTTTAGGAAGTTTTAAAAAAATGTAGCAGTTCATTTTCTGAACTCTCCTGGCTCTGTTTTTCTCTCCCAGCTTTAATTAGACTTTGATTTGTCTCTGTCATTGTTTTTCCGGGACTGTATATCTTGTATTCTGTTTTCAGTCTTTTCGTTTCAGTGTTTGGCGTACAGGGAGCTTTGGATGATTATTTTTAAGAGTCCATGGGCCCCAGAATGTTCTAGGCCTTCTGGACTTTATCGCAGACCTCTTGCATTTGTCTCCTGTGGGATTGTGCTCATTTCCTGGTTTCAGTTGCTGTTCTCAAGTTGACACATTACTTCTCTCTGCTCCCTGCTTCTACAGTGATGATCTTGTCACTGTCAGTGGTGTGTCCCCACTTGCTTGCATTTTGGGGTTTGTTCGGAAGACCTTATCACTCAGTTCTGTTATGGACATTGACCTGGTTTTGCTATCCTAGCTGCTCCATATGTTTTTGTGGGGGGATTTGAGGAGACTAACAATCTTTTAGTAAAGGACTCTGTCAAAGTTCCTTTGAGATCCTTTGTTTCTCATCCAGATTGGTGGTTATCAGTCTCTTTTTTGTTAAGGACTCTTGATGTTTTCTCACCTCATTCAGTCTTGTATGAAGTGATCATACATTTGATTAGATGTTTATAAAGGAAGATTTAATAGAGGACATTGGTTCCTCCTACAAATTGTCTTCCCTGTGAAATTCTGGAGCTACCATTTAAGCTGTAGAATTTAAGTCTGGACAAAAGAGAAGAGGAATCATGTTGTTTATAGGATTTAAGAACACATGTGAAACTTGCAAATTAATTTAATGTTCATTGGAACTTATCTTTAAAAGTTGCTGTCAGGAGATTCCGACTTGAAAGTAGATGATCTGAAAATTGTAAGTTATCTCTCTGCTGCCCCACAGGAGTTGTGTAGGGATGGTAAGTACTTACTGATGAAAGGAGCTATGCTGTAGAGTTGAGTGCATGGTTTCTGCCCTCAGGGAGCATGTAGTCTAGGTGGGAAA